>NC_058098.1:124587500-125837500 GCF_020171115.1 Neogale vison
CTCCAGGGGTGTTTCCATTTCAAAACCAGGAAGCCAAGGTGGATTAGTGGACCAAGTCAGCTCGCGGGTGGTACACTGGTCTTAGCAATGCTGGCTATTAGGGTTTCACTTCATCTGAGTTCTTCTCTTCATTTACTTGTTTTGTCACTCTGAGTCACTTGAGTCCCTGAGGGCCCCAAGTGCCTGGTGACCAAGTAACCAGGCATTCAGTGACTGCAGCTAAACGTAGCTGCCAGAGGCTGGGGGGATGGAGGGGGGCTCTTTCTGAACAATGTTTTGCTGCTTGAGAAGACAGAGACGGGGAACTCATCATCATCATCATCTCACCGCTGCCTCTGCGGAAGGACCAGCCTTGCGCTGGGTGCCGCTGCGGTAAGCCGCAGGCGGAGGATCCCTCGCGAGTGCAGTTGTCACTCACGAAGTATCTGCCTCTTCTGAAGTAGTTTCAGGTGGTGTACTGTGGCCTGGACTAAGATTTATTCTAAAGTCAATGTTTAAGCTAGTACAGCTTTCCAGCCGAGCTAGGTCTGGTAGAGCTGGTCAACCCTCGTGATGGCTGTCACACTGCATGGGGTTGAGCCGCGGGACAAAGGTGGCCAGAGCCCTTAGAGGCCTGCACGGAAGATGGGGCGCCTTCATTTATCAAGGAGAGTAGTTGCTGGAGTAGAGGCCACATGGGAACAAGGTGCAACCCCCCCCCCAACAATGTGGTCCTTAGAATTTTAGGAGATTTCATTTATATTTGGGATGAGATTATGATGTACTGTGTGGACTTCATTGCGTAAGTCATAGATTGGGCTTTTTGTGGCCCAAGTTACCAAACCAGTGTAAATTTCTAGCTAGTATTTATTCTGTGTACTTCCTTAAGGACTCATCGGTTTTTTCTTTCCTCCTCTGAATGTCATCAGACCTGTGTCTCCAGAGTCTGATGAAACCTAGGAACCCAGCACAAGAGCCAAGTCACAGACCCTCCTCTGCTGGGCCAGAGAATCCTCAAGGGGATTGAAGCTACTCTCCAGAAATAAGAGGTGTCCTTTAGAACTCAGCGTAAGACATAAATCACCGAATTAGGCAAGAACATGCACAGTAGTAAAAATGCAGAAAAAATTTAAGAGCTACAGATTTTCAATAGGCAGCGGGTGTAAAAATAACAGCCACAAAGGGTCAAAAATAATGTGTTAGTCCAAATAGAAGATCATCACAAATGTGAGAGTTACTTTTTATCTTTTTCTTTCTTTACTTTTTAAAGACTTACTTATTTTAGAAAGAGAGTGGGTGCATGCGCATGTGTGGGATAAAGGACAGAGGGAGAGGGAGAGAGAATCCTCAAGCCCACTCCCTGCTGAGTGCGGAGCCCAACATGGGGCTCGATCCCAGGAGTCCGAGATCATACCTGAGCCAAAAATCACAAGTTGGACACTTAGCCAACCCAGGAGCCACCAAAGTTACTTACTAAAGAAACTTAATCCATTGCAAAGATGCTGGCTGAGATACTAGGAATTCTGTTTCTGAAAGGGTCCATTTTGCAGTTTGCTCTGTGTAATATTCATTTCATATGCATATATTGACGTTGCTATAATTGAATGGAAATTCCATTTTTGCTTCAGTCCAAATAATTTCTGGACACTTCCTTGCTTTTAAAAGAACCAAAACAATACACTTAAAAACAAACAATGCAAAACTTTGAAAACTGTAAAGCAGAGGCTTAAAATCTCCCCCTTCTACCTGATTTCCTCCGAGGCTTGCTTCGGTCCCTCTTCTTCCGCAGGGTTCAGAATGTGAACGGTGATATTATTCTCTGGACTGTTGTAGTGTTTTTAATCATAATGTATTTTCAGACCAATATGGTAAATGATGCAAATTTTTTTAATATCTCCCGAAGCCTTAGCTTTATGAATTTTTATGAATATTCAAATTTTCACAATTCTGTGGGCATTTCATAGAACTATGGCAGTAACAAAAACTTGAAATATGAAACTGCTGCTTTGTGCATTTGGTTGGTATATTCGTTATCAACTCTTTTTAACTTTCGGTATTAAAATTTAACATCAAAAAGCACAAACCCAGTTAGGCAAGATGAAAAAGTCTAAGTTTTAATGATCTTCTCTGTAACATTGTGTTCCTAGTGAATACTTTACACTTAAAAATTTGTTAAGTGGGTAGATTTCATGTTACATGTTCTTAGTTTAAAAAAAAAAAACAAGGAAAAAAAGGGACCGACCCACAAAGACAAAGGCAAAATGAGGAAGCAAAGGGCACAAGTGCCCATGGGTCATAAAAGGAACTGAAAAGCTGCCGGGTTGCCCGCCTATAGCTTCTCTATCCCTTGGTTACCCCCAGAATGCCATCTCCTTTCCCTGCTGCCGTGACTCCTTCTCCCAATACTGCCGATGGCCTCAGGTGCGCAGCCATGGAGTCCGCACTCAAGAGGTTGTATTTTCCTACCTCCGATTAGAAAACTCCAAGGAAGGATCCTACTGTCTTGGACTGTATTACTGTTCCTCCATGTGTCTGTGATGGGCCACGCCTGATAGCCCTATATCATCAAAACAGAGGGAAGAGCATTTCCCCAAAAGAAGGTTATATTGTCAAGAACAGAAGAGAGTGGCCATGGGAAAGAGAGATAACAAAGTTGTTGGGGAAAAAAAAAATTTGTTGGCAGACCACTGATCTACTTCCCAGCACACCATTGTGTGCAGAAGTGTGTACATACACACGCCCATGCACACCTTCTCATACCGTTTCCACTAACAGGGTTTTCCTTCACATAAGGCAGTATTCTACGTATACCTGCGAATGCGTGCACAACTCTCCCAGGAGTCTGTCGCCTCCTTTGACAGCCCCGAGCCCTGGATACCTAGGCCGTGTCCACTCATCCAGGTCAGGTCTCCGTATGTCTTTTTGTGACAAGTTAACCCACCCTACCCTGAAGCAAGTAATATGTTGTACAAGGTAGCGATCAGAAAGGAGGATAATTGTAATTCAGATAGGACAGGGAAGGGACAGAAAGCATGGCATATTAAGCCACATTTGCCTGTGTTTCCTTTTGAAACACCGCCAAAACGGCAGCCAAGAGATTATCTTGAGTAAAAACCCACCAGAAGAAAGAAAACTGGAAGAGGAGTCAATAGCAATGAGAATTTGGAAGCAGCAGAGCAGATGGGTGAGTGGACACTGATTTTACAGACTGGAGAAGACCAAGGGCTCAGTTGACTGTGAGAGGAGACAGTGGTTTGCAGCAGTGAGGGGAGTCCAGAAGAAAGCCTGTCCCAGGAATGAGAAGGCTCGGAAAGGAGGAGCAGAACAGAGGCTGGCAGTCTGTCCAGAAGCACTTAGAGCCACAGATTGTCCACGTACTGAGTAACGGCCCCTACCCCAACTCTGCCAAACATCTGAGGTTTGTGTTGGGGTTTCCCAGAACAATACAACCCCCATAAGACCCCAGTTGTCTTAATTATCTCACCCCAGTTGGGCTGAGGCAACTGCTTTCAGATAACCTGTCTCCCTCCCTTACAGTGTCATTCTGAAGACTTCAGGAAATCACTGCTCCATCCTGTTTTTCCTCTCAAGGTGCCTGGAACTCTGGCCATAAGGGGCACAAGACCTAAGTCCCAGCGCCCTAGAGAGTACAGGTTAACTCGTTGCTTTCCTCAGCAGACTGATGGATCCCCCTTGGGTTGGAGAGTTGCTCCCATCCACACCTCAGCTTGACTCAACGAGTTCTCCTCAGTGTTAACTCTCCACTTTGAATATCCGTTTCTATTTTAGTCAGAACTCTTGGCTATAAGTGACAGAAGCTCGGATTGAATTAGCTTAGGGAAAACAAGAAGGTTTTTTTGTTTGTTTTAATTTATTTTAGAGTGTGTGTGCATCCAAGTGGGGGGAGGGCCAGAGGGAAAGAGACAGAAGCAGACTCTATGCCGAGCTCGGAGCCCAACCAGGTGCTCAGTCTCAGGACCCTGAGATCATGACCTGAGCTGAAACCAAGAGTTGGATGCTTAACCCACTGAGCCACCCAGGTACCCCTGAAGGTATTTCTTTGTAGCCAAACTGTGGGAAGGGCAGAGTGTTATTGTGGCTGTTCCTCAGGGATGACGAGAGCCAGGGGAGCTCTGACTCACTTAGGTGTCTCCCTGTCTCTCTCTGCTACCCTCATGCTCCTTGTTCCTCCCTGTTGTATGTCGGCTGCTGCTTCCCGAGTATAGCTGCCCTTCACACGGCAGGGAGTATATGTGACACCTGTGTGTTCATATTTCATAACCTCAGTACCCTACAGTGATTGACCCTCTCTTTGTACCAACTTGAAAAACCCCAGTGGAAGTTCTTTTTGGTCCATCATGGGTCATGTTACTCACCGCAGGTTTTCTGTTTGCTGGCCCCACCTAAGATAACATGGTTGAATGGATAAGGGTCAGTCTCCAAAGAAGGGAGGGTCTGCTATCTGTGGAGAAGGTAGGATGCTGAAGAGACACATAGCTATAGCCTTCATTATTGCATGGTTTCTGGAAAATATTGTATGTGTAAGTAGATTACATCACCCCTCCATTAGCATAGCTTTGTTTCAGGAGGCCCTTTTTCCCCCTGCCATCTCATTTTTATTTCTCTCAAGGGTTAAATAATGCTTTCTATTCTGTTCAGTTTATAAAGATGTATTGTGTTGGGACGTAACACTGTCTTTGGGGGATAACCTTAGAGTTTACCTCTAAGCTCTAAGGCAAACCTTAGATCTGCTAATCCTGAGTAGTCACCAGTTGCTGGGAATCTTAAGAAAAGTCAAGATTTTATCAGTCAGAAGTTTTTAACTTTAACACATACTTCAGAAGGAGAAGCGTTTTGGGGCAGGGGCAGAGTGAGAGCAAGAACCCCAAGCAGGCTCCATGCATGACAGAGGGCTCGATCTCACCACCCTGAGATCATGACCTGAGCCAACATCAAGAGTCAGACCCATAACTGCCTGAGCCATGCAGGCACCCTGGAAACACATTTTTTAAAAGCCAGAAGAGACCATAGTATAAATATTATTTCTGAGCTGAAGACACGCAGATGAGTTGTACTACATTAGTATTAAAATGGCTTTCTGAGTGGGTGCCAAGGTAAAGGTTTTATCTTGTTATCTACAGAATACTGCAGAATGACAAAAGCCACAGTGTGCTGTGTTTTAGACTGAAAATAACAGACTGAAAATATTGGCGCAACTAAAAAAGGAGGCAAACTGAAATTGGTCAAGCCCGAAACTCTCCCTTTGTGAGCTCAGGCTACTGATGCTCTCCCCACTGTGAGATGAGAAGAGTTTGGCTGAGGGGCTCCTGGGTGC
This sequence comes from Neogale vison, assembly GCF_020171115.1. NCBI lineage: Eukaryota > Metazoa > Chordata > Mammalia > Carnivora > Mustelidae > Neogale > Neogale vison. The sequence goes on from NC_058098.1 coordinate 124,592,815, forward strand.
CTCATTTAGTTTCTTGTGTGACTCTTGATCTTAGCTCTGGTCTTGATCTCAGGGCTGTGCGTTCCATCCCCAGTGCGGAGCCTACTTAAAAAAAATTTTTAAGAATTTTTAAAAAATAAGTTAAAAAAAGTGTTTGGTTGGAAAGCAAGAATTAATGAGGATTTAAGCATGAGCATGAAACAACTAGTTTGCATGAATTCTTCATGAAGATCTCTCCAAGACAACCCAAGAGTTACTTTTTTCTCCAATCTATTTTTGAAAGACAGAGAAGCAGAGTAATTGAAAATTAACACATAATCTTATGGGGCTGTAGGGTCCTCAGTATTGGCAGATTTCCAAAGTCCATCTGATGGCCCAGGCAGACAGCCAGGTTTCAACTGCTTCTGGGTTGGGATTAAATTCCATTTCCATTCAAGCATTTAAGATAAACCCTTCAGCAATTCTAACTCAGGTTAGTGCAAAGAAAAAGCTTGAGTATTCCAAGTCCATACTGTAAACCTTAAGTTTGAAAAATTGAAGCTTACAGGGGCATGTGGGTGGCTCAGTGGGGTAAGCCTCTGCCTTTGGCTCAGGTCATGGTTCCAGGGTCCTAAGATTGAGCCCCACACTGGGCTCTCTGCTCAGCGGGGAGCCTGCTTTCTTCTCTCTCTCTCTCTCTCTCTTGCTCTCTCTCTGGGATCTCTGTCAAGTAAATAAAGTTTAGAAATCTTTAAAAAAAAATTGAAGCTTACAGAAGCATAGTAACTAATAGTTTCCTCCTCTCGTTGGACTCGGGCTAGAGGTGCTCAACATGAGCAAGAATTGCATCCATTATAGACTGTCAGCAAAACAGAGGGGAAGAAGCAACAGGTCTGGGAGGAAAACTATGAGTTCAGTGTTGCCGTGTTCAGAGTGAGACACCTGAGGACTCTGAGAGTGAAGGCAGGCGCGAGGGTTTTGGATGGGGGGCTAAGGAAGGGGATAGATGATTCTCCTCCAGGTTTCTTTCTGGCTTAAGTTAAGGTACTTTGTGGTTGAAACACAGGAGAAAGATTTGGGCAAGATGAACCAGATTATGCTGGGTTAGAAGTGCCTGAGGGACACAGAGGAACCAGACCTTAGCATGAGTTCCTGGAATCCAGACTCTTCCAACTACCTCAGATTCACACTAGCAAAGAACAGATAGGTACTCAGATCCAACAAATGACCAGTAAGAACCTACACACACACACACACACACACACACTCAGTTTTACCCATTTTTTACATCTGCCTTGGACTGTTAAGTCGATTACCTCTTGACCATATGTCCTGTTAAGAAGCAGACACAGGGGTGGCTCAGTTGGTTAAGCGTCTGCCTTTGGGTCAGGTCATGATCCCAGAGTCCTGGGATTGAGTCCCACATTGGGCCACCTGCTCATGGGGGAGCCTGCTTCTCCCTGTGCACCCCCACTTGGGGATGCTCTCTCTTTCATAAATAAATAAATAAATAAATAAAATCTTAAAAAAAAAAAAGCTGACTCAGTACACCACCCTGTTTTGTAGTGACATGCCAAGGGCTTGCGTGTTTAACCAGAAATCCCTATAGCAATGCTGAAACTCCTGTGGTGGTTCAGTTTAACCATGGTTTTTCATTCTTTGTAACATCAAACTATCAAAATATTTCCACTTACCGTAGTAAAGCAGATATTTAAAACAAATCCATGCTGTGGTTAAAAAAAAGAAATCTTTTTTTTTTTCATGGATCTTATTAGGAAATCTCTAGTCTACTCCCCACCTCACCCTCAAAACATTCTTTCCTTTGTCACCAGAGGGTTTTTCCTGAATGCAGATCTAGTGATGTTACTCTCCTGCTCAAAACTTTCCAGTGGTTCTTTTGTTCCACAGCACTGTCCAATAGCAGGGAAACAGCGTGGTAGCCACCAGCCATGTGAGGCTGCTGAGCACTTGAAATGTGACAGAGGTACGCCTGGGTGCCTCAGTTGTTAAGCGTCTGTCCTCTGCTCAGGTCATGGTCCTGGCGTCCTGGGATTGAGTCCCACATTGGGCTCCTTACTCAGCAGGGAGCCTGCTTCTCCCTCTGCCTCTGCCTCCCTCTCTGTCTCTCATGAATAAATAAGTAAAATCTTAAAAAGAAAAAAAGAAAAAGAAATGTGACAGAGGAAGTGAATTTCTAATTTTATTTAATTTGAATTAATTTGAATTTAAACAGGTACATGCGGCTGGGGGTAGCACAGTTCTACAGGATTAGTCAGCTGTGCCTGGGTCCTGCTGACAGTGGTGTCCTCATCCCCTGGCACAGTGCCCCACACCTCATAGGTGCTCCAGAGATTGACGCAAATGCCCAGTTTCCACCGGAAGCGCTACTAGAACCATCATATGTTCAGCCATGAAAATCACTTTGGTGGGTTAAATTGACATTTATCAGCTTGACATTTGTGGCTTATGAAGCTATTCCCAGGCGACCATGGCCAGCCTCCCCAGACCTGCCTTATTTCACTCTTTTTACTCGGCTTCTCTCCACAAAACTACTCAAATCCTTTACAGTTTCCCAAGCAGGTTTCTGCACAAGCTGCTTCCACCTTTCATGCCTTCCTACCCCCTTCCCCTTTATTGCCCTCACTTTGTCATCTAATTCTTCCTTCTCCTCCAGGAAGCCTTCACTGATACCCTAAACTAGATAAAGTGTTCTTCCTCTGTAATCCGTAGCATCTTTTCATTCCAGCATACTGTAATTACCTGTTTGTTGGATGCCTTTCTAGATAGACTGTGAGCTCATTGAAGGTGAAGACTCACCAGAGTTTATCCTGAAACTTACTTCTTTCCTCCAAATCTTGACATTTCATCAGTACTTCCTCTGTTAGGAAAAGGATTTTCTTCTTCAATTACTGCGAGCACATGGCATCTTATAGCATTGCCTGCTTAGTCCATTCAGAGTAGAGAAATCAAGGACATGAGTTATCCTGACATATCTGGTTCTGCTCCAGTACTTCGCTTCCTCTAGCCGCCCCTGCCGCTGGTTATCTGTCCCTGTCCCGCAGTGAGAAACCTGGCTCCTGTCGCCCACCAGCCTTGTGCCTCTTTGTTTAGCCCTGGTAGCATGGATAGTGGTTTCAAAATTGTTGATTTATTTCTTCAATAGGTTATTGAGATAGAATTCACTCACCATATAATCCATCCACTTAAAGTGTATCACTCAGTGGTTTTCGGTGTATTCACAGAGCTGTGCGGCCATCACCACATTTTTATCACTCCCCAGATTGATTTACTAAGATCATGCCCTGCAGCATGAAGAATTGACTCTAGTGGGCAAGAATGGAAGGGGAGAGCAAGCAAGGGCTGTCAGGTGGTCCCAGTGGCACTTGGTGAGACCTTCCAGATGAGAAAGGTGGGGGGGATGAAAGGGGCTGGCTTGAGGGTCTGGTTTCAGAGAAGAGCCAGCAGGAGCAGGTAACAGCTTGGATGTGGGGCCTCAGGAAACGAGAGAAAGCAGAAGCCGTCCACTTCGAGCTTGCTGGTTGGGTGAGGGGTGATGCTCTTTATTTAAACTGGCTTTTGGGGATGCAGCAGATGAGGAAGTGGGTGGAGAGAGTCAGGGGTTCCAGTGTGAACATGTCAGGTTTGGGATGTCTCTTAGGCAGCCCCTCGGAGATGCTGCGTAGGCCCTCAAGTACACAATCCTGGGGCTCGAGAGAGGGGTCACGGCTGGAGATGCAAAGTTGTGGGGATTACACTAATACCTTTGTGGTAAGATTATCCTGAGAATAAGCAAAAGAGCATATGTGACATTCTCTGATAAGGTCACAGGTACTTTCTTGATAATGACAACTACATTATCTTCCTTAATCCTTCCTATACTCTCTAAACTAAGCAATCCATGAAGTAAATTTCATATTATTGTTATAATTCTACAGATGAGGGGACTGAAGCTGAGAGATTAATGTCCAGGCTCACACAGCAAGCAGGTGTGTGTGGATTAAACCCAAGACTGCCTCATCCAAAGCCCAGGCTCTGGTTTCTGTGCTCTCCTGCCTCCTGCTTAGTAGTGAGTCCTGCTCCCAGGGCGGCAGATGCCTCTGCTTCTGACCTTGTTCCCGCCACAGCTTACCCTAGATCCCCTCTCTCCCTACTCACATCCCTTTCCCACAGCGGTGCCCCTTCACTTCTGCCAAAGGCGCCCTGTATTGCTGCCCATAGAGCTTCTGCTGAAGCCGTGAGACTTGAAGGCCCCCGTCCTCTAGCAGAGCCGGTCTCACCCTAGAGTGTGCCTCGGGAGCACCTGGAAGTTTGTTTTCAAATGCATGGAGTAGGGAGGGTGTCTGCGGGGGGGGGGGGGGGGGGATGCTGCTCCAGTCCCCCCCCCTCCGCCCCCCGCCACAGATATGCTCATATCATTCTCCCTCCTCTTTTAACTCGGGTTTATTCCACTCACCCTTGCTTTTGCTGACCTCTGATCTAATTGGATAAGATTCTACTATTATATCTTCTTTTTTTTTCTTATAATTCTGTGTATTTTTTACCTGTGTGGGATTCTAAACTATTCCAAACTACTGACTTTGCTTTAGAAAAACAGATTTCTAAAACAAAACCTATATGTAAGTTGGAGATTATATAGAGAGAGATTTATATTTTATCAAAAGGAAAGTATTTAAATTAAAAAAAATAAACCTGGGAAAAACTGGTACACCTTTGAATGTGAGTATATATATCACACATACAGCTAACATAATACACACACCCCAACACAGAATTGTCAGAAAATCCATAGACCCTTAAGTTCCTTATTTACTATAAACAGCTACGGATACTGCTTTTCATTTGAGTTTAGATCCCTAGTTATCTGGCAAATGACACTAGTTCTGAATAGCAGTTTTCATAGAAAATTAAACATGGAGTTTAATGGACTGTTGGTTCCATTAATGCTTCTGATTTCATTCTTATCATTCCCTTCAGAAGACATCCTGGTTCCCACTTCCTGTTCAATTCCAGAACGTGTCTGTCAAGGAGACCAGTGCCATGCCCGGTGTTCAATCCAGTGATGAACTCTCCGGACTCGCCCGAGCTGATCTGTCAGTGGCTGTTGACACAGAGAATTGCTCCCTTCTCCGTGAAACACTTTCTGTACTTGCCTCCAGGAGTCCTGCTTGTCCTCCGTGGCCCCCTCAGCTAGTTTTTCCAAACCTCCTTGAACTCTAAACGCTAGTATGCCAGAGGGACCACCTCACTTTTCTGTTTGTCCTCCCCATGGGTGACCCCACCTAGACTTGGGGCTTTCACTACTGTCTCCATACCAGTGACTTCCAAACTTCTTTTTCCGGCCCAGACCTTTTTGCTAGCTCTGACCTCACTGGTCTTCCTCCTAGTCAGTCCCTCCACTGGGATAAAAATCTCATAATTAGCATGTTCCAAACTGAGCCCCGAGTCTCCCCCTACCAGACCTGCCTCTCTCTCTCTCTCTCAGGCTTCCCCATCTCAGTTAGTGGCAATCTCGTGAGAACCCCTGATGCTTCTCCCATCTAAGGTGTCAGATCATTAGATCAGCTTTCTCCAAAAACACCATCCAAGTCTGCCCAGGATCTTGCCATCTCTTGCCACCTCAACAGCAGCTACTCTTCCAGCCACCTCAACTTCTAGCCACTCTTTCCTCTCATCCAGAATGTTGTAGGAGGCTTCTAATTAGCTGCTTCTTCCCTCCTCTCTGACACTTCATGTTCCATAGTGCAGATGATCTTATTAAAGAAGTTAGAGCATACCCTGCATCTGCTCAGAACCCACCAGCACCTTCTCGTAGCAGAGTAAAAGTTGAATCCCTTATGCCAGCCTTCTATAACACTGCTGAAGCAGTTTTGTCTTATTCTGATTTCTAGTTTGAAATAGACCAATACTTTACAGAAGTATAAACATGAGTTACTACAGGGGCGCCTGAGTGGCTCAGCTGGTTAAGCAGCCAACTCTTGATTTCGGCTCAGGTCACGATCTCAGGGTCACGAGACCTAACCCCTCCATTCCCTACCATCCCGCATCAGCTCCACACTCAGCACCAACTCTCCTTGTCCCTCTCCCTCCACTCCCTCCCCTGCACAACCCCAGCTTATGCACACTCTCTAAAAGCGATCAATTGATAAAATCTTCTTTAAAAAACTGAGTTACTACAGAGAGAACGTCCTCTGGTCATGGTGAAGTAGCTGATGTCAGATCAGTTCTCCCACTATAAACTTCTAGAAAACTATTCTAACTAAGCAACTGTTTTCGGAAATTAGACATTAAGTAGGGCAGGACCGTTCTCTGAGGGAAAGGAAATAAATGAGGAGAGCCTGGTGATTGCCCAGGCTTTCTACTGGGAGGCATTTACCAAAGTCTAGTGCTAGAGACAAGCAGGGTAAGCCCTATTTGCTGAGAATAAGGAGAGAGAGATTGGAGTTTGGGAATGCTGGAATTTGCTAAGAGGAACACCAGCGGGAAGGAAGAATGCAGGAAAGAGCTCCATAAACCTGCACACAGGTCCCTTAACTAAGCTCCATTTGCATAGAACGCGATTTCACAAGACCGCCAAAGAACAACTATCTGGGAAAGAACAGGCCCCAGAGATTTGAAAGTGGAACAGCTACGCAAGCTCAGCCTGTTGTTTGAGTTCCATCCAGCCAGAGCGGTGACATCATCAAACACTGGGAGCATTCCTTAAAAACCCCAGACAGGCCACAGTTTAGGAGCAGGGTGAAAATAGCCCTGGATAAAAGTTACCCTAGATCTGTACTAATGAAACTTTAACACAGGCCTCAAAAGGACAAATCCGTCCACACGTAAATTAGCTACCAGATCCTTTAGAAGAAAACGAAATCCAGACATTCAACAACATGATCCTCAAAATTTCATCATCCAATAAAAACTTAGAGGACATAGAAAGCAGCAGGAAATTATGTTCTGCAACCAGAATAAAATTAGTCGGGGCACCTGCGTGGCTCAGTGGGTTAAGCCTCTGCCTTCAGCTCAGGTCATTATCTCAGAGTCCTAGGATGAGGCCCTCAGCAGGACCTCTGGTCTCTGCTCAGCAGGGAGCCTGCTTCCTCCTCTCTCTCTGCCTGCTCCCTGCCTACTTGTGATCTCTCTCTCTGTGTCAAATAAATAAATAAAATCTTTTTAAAAAATTAGTCAATATAAACAGATCCAGAAATAACAGTCATGATGCAGTGAATAGAGATGAACTTCAAAACAGCTGTAAGAGGGGGCACCTAGGTGGCTCAGTGGGTTAAGTGTCTGCCTTCACTCAGGTCATGATGCCAGGGTCCTGGGATCGAGCCCTGCATCGGCCTCCATGCTCAGTGGGGAGCCTGCTTCTTCCTCTGCATGCCATTCCCCTTGCTTGTCCTTGCATGCTTGCTCTCTCAAATAAATAATAAAATCTTAAAAAAACAATGCAAGCTAGCAGAAAATTGAATGGCGTTTGAAAGTAGTGAGAGAACCTGTTTTTATTCCTTCTAAAATATATAGATTTTCTAGCTTTATCGACTGAAAAATTCTAGAAGCAGTCATCATCCAGGAACAAGGAACACCCTAGTATGCTAACTGTGATCTCTAAACACTCTTCCCTGGTAAAAGGAACCTGCAGTCCTTGAAGGAATAGTTGATTCCAAGAGTGGGGCAAGACATACACAAGATGAGACTGGGGCATCTTACTGTGCCAATCAAGGAAGCTGATGATATCTAATGGCTATATTAGATTAACACAGGAGCCTACTTACAGGAGCCTACTTACAGGCTCCCACTGGCCAAAGATAGGACAATTTGAGCATCAAAAAGATGATTGTAGCAATCAGATACCTGAAAATCTATGAGTTCTTAATGATACTAAAAAAGAAAACTCTTTGGTACCCATTGGAGGTTGCTAGGGCACTAATTCATTGTTCTGAAATTTGTTAAATAGTAAAAAATGCCAACCATTTGTTTTACTTTTTCTGAATTATTAATATTTCAAGAAAAGCAAAGAGAGAAAACTAATAAATGCAGAAAAGATGATAAAATTGGAAACCGGGTCTTCGTAAACCCGCACCCCCACCCAAGAAATAATGAATCTAGGCAAAATCATCAGTAAATGCTAAATCCATTAGGTGAAAAGCTGATGGGGGACTTTATAATGGAGAGATGTAACCAATAACGTCTGAATCCAGTGAGCAATATTTTTATTCCATTGTGTGTCCCCTATTTGATGTATAAGTGCACCATATTACCTACAACAGATTCTAGCCCCTTCTCAAAAAATGAAACGAAAGCAAAAGCTTTAATCAGATCTCTAGCTGTAGTCACAGGGTGTAGAGAAACAACTTAAATGGTACCAAGGAAACAGTTAAATCCAGAATGTTGGGTATGCTACTAGATAACCTGCTTTCTTCACAAATAAATGACATGACAGAAACAAGGAAAAGGAAGGACTGTTATAGATTGAAAAACAGAAACATATCAACCAAATGCAATGTGTGTGGACCTTGTTGGAATCTTGATTCTAAATGTAGATGGATGTTTTTTAAGATTTGAGGAAGTTTTCAGAGGGATTGAGTTAAATGTTCTTGTTAATTTTGTGTGATGATGCCACTGTGGTTGTGTAAATTACGTATTCCCAAGTGAAATGATAAGTTGTCTGGGATTTGCTTTAGCCATCTCTTTCTAGACAAAAAATTGAGTGAAGGAAGAATATATTCAATAAGTTGACAAAATGTTAGTTTTTGTTGAACTTTGGTGATGGGTACATGAAAAGTAGTCATTAATTTATTCTCCATTTTGTGCATGTGTTAACATTTCTGGGGTAAAACATTTTTAGAAGCTCTTGGGCTTAAAGACCTTCGGAATGTCTATAAAAGCCTCAGAATGTGTACAGTGTTGTCTTACAATGAGGAATAATTCTGACAAGTTTGGTGTAAGTATCAGCTTTATGGGAGAAAATAGAATGATGCTAAAGGCAGTGTCTTTATAGAAATAAAAAGGTTTAACTGGTATCATGAAGTAATCCTGAAAATTCTTTACTTGTAGACAAAAGCTATTAAAGCATCAGGGGGCACTTGGTGATGTTAAATAGACCCACTCTACCTGTTTTCCTGCTATTGGGCATTCCCTAAAAGATGCATCCATCCCAGAGCCCAGAAGCTAGATAAGATTGGTGGGCAAGGCTTCCTGGTGACCCCTCCTTGGTTTCTCCTGTTCAGAGGCTGAAGTGTCAGTCAGCGAAGGCTGTTTCCTAAGACTCCGCTTTTGTTCAAAGGATTGGTGAAATGTATTTTCTATGGTCTAACACCATATTCCATTATGCATTGTGGTTTTTTTAATTGTTTTCCTTATCATGATTTATTATTTTTTTTTCTATTTTTCTTTGAAGTTTGCCCATTTTAATCCATGTTCATTTCTCGCTCTGTGTGTGTGTGTGTTGTGCTTGCTGTCTTTGCCTCCGTTGTTCCTAGGTTACAGTATAGCCAGGACATACCCAGTCACTCGGCCGATGAGCACGCGCTGATAGCCTCCTATGTGGCCCGTCTGCAGCACTGTGCACGGTCAGTGGTAGAGCAGCGGCAGCAGGCGGGCAGCCACGGGCTGGTCAGAGGGAGGGAGAGCCTTGTTACCTGGCCTTGCCAGCTGGAAAAAGCTCTGCATGGGGGGTTTTTCTTGAGACGCTACCAGCTACGTTTGGCAGAGTTGAAATAATTGCTAAAGCATTAACTTCTGAAAGAGAAGGAGCCTTGCCAAGCCCAGGCACTTACCTAAACATAGAGTCAGAAATGCTGTTTTGAAGTGGAGTTCACGTCCCTGAGCTTAAACTGAAAGGCCATGTAAATCTCCAGCAGCTATGCCGTCCCCAAGATGCACATTCACAGAGCTGTTTGAGGCAACCTCTCACTGCTCATTCTTGACTAAATATCGAAACCTTTCTTTGACATTCAGAGCGTAGGGTTGATCAACCCGCAGATATCTCACTGTGTCTAAACTCTGATACCATCGCCCTGTCACATCTCTGCATGTTACAACTTCATCTCTTCCCCCCAATCTATCACTGTTGATTACTTAAACCAGTGGTTTGCAACAGTGGTACTGGGTCATTGCCACCTGAGGGAGACTTTTCCCAACTGATATGTGCCTCCACATGTGATCATTAGACACGTTATAATAACTCTATATTCCCCTTTCTCTGAAAACTGCTGGTAGTGCCTCACTGTTAATGTGGGAATATGCCTGACTCTTCAGTGGGTCAGGATAGAAAAATGTTGGATAACCACGAACTACAGCAAAGTTAACCCTTTAAAAGAATTAATACCAAACAAAATGCTATTATATTCAGGTAGACCCAAGGCTACCGATCCACTCTGGTAGGTAGGCTTACCTACCACCGGTCTGCAGGGAGAACAGCAGGGAAAATTAAAGTAATCTCTACATAGCAGCAGATAGACTCTTATTCTTAGAGAGGAATCCTAATTTATTAACGAAGCACATGAGGGAGTCTGGAGCCTTACATTTGATCTTAGTTTTGCCCAGAACTTGCCTTGGCTTCGTGAGAAGGTGAGCTGACCTTGTTTTTATTTCCTGTGATGACAAGAATAAATAATCATGTGAAAAAATACATATTTGGAAAGGACTATTTTCTGTATTATATTTCATACCATTTTCCATAGTTTAGCCAGTGTGACTAAATAGTATTGGTATTTTGGGGCATTTATTTAACTCTAAAGTCTACTTTCCTACTTCCCAAGTACATTTAACAGGCTTTTCCTCCAGGAAGGAAGGAGAGGCCTAATAACTGCATCATGTCACCCAAGAGTGTCTCTCCAGCCAACAGATGATTTCTATGCAGTATGTCCCAGCTCCATGGGTCTCTAGGAATAGAGTTGTCTCATCCCTGGCAGGACAGCTCACTTCTCATCAGTTAAGGGCAGTTGTCCAGGTGATTAAAAGTTTCCATGGTGAAAATAGAAGCAGAAGGTTGGCAGAGATTGCAACCTGATATTTCAGCTCCCATAAATTTGTGGGACGTTTAGCTAAGGTCCTTAAGTGTCCTGGCTTAGGGTTTAGGCTTCCTGAGCAGGAACTGGTGGCCGAGAGCCCGGGCAGAACGTGAGGACTGGGTGAGTACTACATCTCTTCTTGATCTGTAGTCTAAGGAACTGAGCTTCATGCTTCCTCAAAGAAGGCAGAAATTTCCTGGCTAATTCTGAAAATGAAAGTCAGCTCAAGCGGAAAAATAAGGAACCTTTCTAATTTTCCTCTTAATTTTCATTGACCTTAAAACCTCTCATCAACATCAAGTTCTAGTTTCTGGCTGGAAAGCATAGCCAATTAAAGCAACCATGTCGTCCACACTTGGGTATAAATGACAAGTAGAATTAACCTTCCTAGGGAGATGGAACATGGTGGAAGAAGGGGAGCCTTTTTGCACAGAGGAAAAAATGAAGTTTTTGTCATATCCCTTGCCGAAACAAAGGTCAGCCACTCTAAGACTCATTTCTTAGGTTGCCAGTCCCTCTTTAATTTTATCCACTTGTATAAGTAAATGTTCATTTTTGTTGTTGTTTTTCTTTCTTTTTTTTTTTTTTTAAGATAAAGGTAGTTCTCTTATTTCCAACAAATAACTTTAAGGCACAAATATTACAGTTCAGCCTTGACCTTGGGGCCTTGACCCTAGTGTGTTAAAGCTGACGGATGGTAGCATGTTCTTATTACAAGATCATCTTGTGAGAGGATGATGATACAGACTCACGTTTGCATACCTCAAATTATAAAGTATTCAGAAGTGGCACAGGCAAAAGAAGCACATTTAAAAAAATCCATCCTAGAGGAAAGACCAAGTTAGTCTTAAAGAAGTAGCCACAATGATAGAAACAGAGAAAGGGGAAAAAAAAAAAATCTAGGAAAAATCCAGTTGATTCCACACATGAAAAGGTCAGACACAGTTCTATCAGTTTAACGACTTCCTTCCCGGATTCCCTCTCCCCAGTAATTATTACAAGATTTGAGGAGAATTGGACTCATGTCTTTAAATTTTTTCATATTATTTATCATGTTGCTAAATTCCATGGGGAGGTTTTTGGAAGGCCAAGAAGCAAGGGCCACGGTAGAAGCAGGCCACGACACCCATCTGTGATCAGTCATCATCACCTCTGTTACCTTAAAACACCTGCCAGACTTCAACAAACAATTCTGTAGCCACAGTCCCTATTGATCGGGGAGTGCCCTGCTATGGGTGAATGAGAGTTGGTGTAACATGCTAAACCAAAGGAGTCAGTGATTTCATGATCCAGTCGAAATGTCCTTGTACCACGTATGCACAGAGCTGGCCCTCTACTCAAGAACAATTCATCCGCTGGCCCGCTACTCAAGAACACTTCAGCCAGACGCAGCAGCATCTGAGAGCCCACCTACGTAGGTCTTAAAGACCTTGAAGTTAGGGTGCTGGTACTCTTAGGGAAAAGTAATAGACTGGATTAATTTACTCAAAGATGGGGCTATAATTGTGGAACAAACATGGTAAAAGACAGGAAAGAAGCATGAAAGCGAATGTCTGATACCATGAATTCGTCTCCAACTTTACCGTAGGTTGGGCCTGCCCTTGCTTGAGCTCATCGGTTTTGTTTGCCCAGTGTTAAGCATACTTTCCTTCAGCCCTCCATTTTTTGTGGTGCTTTAGTTTTCTCCTGGGCCTTTTAAATTCAAGACCTATGTCTGGAAAAGTTACGCATTTTCCCAAAACATTTGATTAGAAATCCTCGCTCCGCCCAGACTTTGCAGATGCTCTGTCTTTTCCCAGACCTTGCATTGAAAAAGAAGTGCCTCCTTCTGATGGTGTAGGAGCAGGGGGGGGTGCTGCTGAAGAGAAGGGCACGTGTGGTCTCATCATTTCTCTAAACCACCTTTCTCAGAAGATCATTAGTATCTATGACCCAGGCCTCTGTTTCTTTTGCTACCATACTTTTTTACAAACTTTCTCCCATCAGTTCTTTCTAAGAGAAAAGCAAGGGTAGGGAATGTTTAACAGACACCTGTTGAATTTTTTTCTCTTTGGCAGTGTCCTGGATAGTCCCAGCCGACTGGATGAGGAACACCGACTTATAGCTCGCTACGCTGCCCGGCTGGCTGCAGAAGCAGGAAACATGGTGAGTAAATGGAACGTCCTAGTAGAGTAGCAGAAATTAGCATTATTTTTAATATATAAATGGTAGGGTGATGGTATACATGAAACTATAGGTATGTCAGAAACAGAAGGAGAGGAGTGGGTTTAGGGAAGGGAATATAGAGGCCTTTATTTTATCTACAGTATACTTTTTAAAAAATAAATCAAGAAAGTCAAAGAGCTAGAATTTGGTCCTTTAAAAAACAATTAAATTAGTTACCTCCTAGAAATCCTGATCAAGACAAAAGGAAAGAAAACACAAACTATTAATATCACAAATGAAGGGCGCCTGGGTGGCTCAGTCATTAAGCATCTGCCTTTGGCTCAGGTCATGATCCCAGGGTCCTGGGATCGAGCCCCGCATCAGGCTCCCTGCTCAGCAGGAAACCTGCTTCTCTTCCACTCCCCCTGCTTGTGTTCCCTCTCTCACTGTCTCTTTCTCTGTCAAATAAACAAATAAAATCTTCTCCAAAAAAAATCACAAATGAAAGAAAGGGCATTGCTACAGGCCCTACAATATTATAAGGATCATAGGGGAATATCATGAGCAACTTTTTGCTAATAAATTTGGCAACCTAGATGAAATAGGCAAATTCCTTGAAAGATACAAATTAGGGGTGCCTGGCTTGGCTCAGTCAGTAGAGCGTGTAACACTTGATCTTGAAGTTGTGGGTTCAAGCCCCATGTGGGGTGTAGAAATTACTTAAAAATAAAATCTTTAAAAAAAAAAAAAAAAAAAAGGAAAGACAAATTAACCAAACTGACATAAGAATAAATAGAAAATCTAAATAGTCCTAAATCTGTTAAGGATATTAAATTTGTAATTAAATTCCACAGAGAAAACTGTAAGCTCAGAGGAGAGTACTATCATATACTTAAGGAAGAAATAATAACAACCTGACATAATTCTTAATAAAGGAAGAAGGAACACTTTCCAAGTCATTTTATCAGGCTACTGTAACCTGATAGAGAAACAAAAAAGGCCATTACAAGAAAAGAAAATCAATAACCAAATTCTCTCATAAGCATGGATGAAAACACCTTTAACAAAATATTATTACCAAATTAAAGCCAGCAGTATGTAAAAAGGAGAGTACTCTACAATCAAGTGAGGTTTATCTTAGGAGTGCAGATTCATTTAATATATAAATCAACCAATGTATTTCACCATATTAGCAGTTTAAAAAAGAAAATTAGGGGCGCCTGGGTGGCTCGATGGGTTAAAGCCTCTGCCTTCAGCTCAGGTCATGATCCCACGGTCCTGGGATTGAGCCCTATATCGGGCTCTCTGCTCAGCAGGGAGCCTGCTTCCCCCTCTCTCTCTGCCTGCCTCTCTGCCTACTTGTGATCTCTGTCTGTCAAGTAAATAAATAAAATCTTAAAAAAAAAAGAAAATTATAAGATCATTTCAACAGCTGCAGAAAAAGTATTCGACAATACAGTGCCCATTTTTTATAACATTTTTCAATATACTAGGAGTTGAAGAAGCTTCCTCAATCTGATAAAGAACACCTACAAAAACCCTGTAACTAATATTATACTGAAAGTTTAGATTTTAGAGTATTTCTCCTACCTAATATTGAGAACAACCAAAGGTGTCCACTTTTCACTACCCCAATTCAAAATTGTACCAAAGGTCTTAGCCAGTATAACATAACAAGAAGAAAAGGGCATAAATGTTGGAAAGGAAGAAGTAAGGCTGTTGTTATTTGTAGACGACATGATTATGTAAAGATAGTCCTAAGGAATCTACAAAAAATACTCCTAGAGCAGAAACATGACTTTATAGCAGTGTGGCAGGATAGAAAGTCAATGTACAAAAATTGATTATATTTCCATCTACTAGCAGTGAGTAATTAGAAAACTAAACGTGGGGAAAAAAACACCATTTACTATAAGATTAAAAAACATCCAGTACTTATGGATAAATTGAATGAAATATGTTAAGACTAAAAATTATAAAATATTGTTGAGAGGAATTAAAGAAAACCTAAGTAAGTGGAGAGGTATGCCATGGAATATTCAGATTCAGTATAATTAGGAGGGCACATTTTTCCAAATTAATCTGTAGATTCAGTACCAGTCAAAATCCCAATAGACTTTGAAGAAATTGGCCAACTGATTTTAAAATACCTTTGGGGGGCACCTGGATGGCTCAGTGGGTTAAAGCCTCTGCCTTCGGCTCAGGTCATGATCCCAGGGTCCTGGGATCAGGCCCCACATCGGCTCTCTGCTCAGTGGGGAGCCTGCTTTTCCCTCTCTCTCTGCCTGCCTCTCTGCCTACTTGTGATCTCTGTCTGTCAAATAAATGGGTAAAACTTAAAAATATATATATATATTTGGAAACCAGAGGACTTAGAAAAACCAAAAGTCTTTTAAAAGAACAAAGTTGAAGGACTTAACCCTACTTGACATCAAGACTTACAGAAAGCCACAGTAATCAAGAAAGTGTGATATTGGCAAAATGATAGACAAATAGGCATCCGTATAGTAAACTCATATGTATAAGGTCAAATGACTTCTTTTTGACAAGACACAAAAGAAATCTTTTTAACAAGTGCTTCTGGAACAGCTGTATATTTATATGAAATAACCTCAACCCCTTCCTCATACTTTACATAGAAATCAGTTTGAAATGTATCATAAAGCTAAAACCGTAAAGCTACTAAAAGAAGGCTTAGAAAAATATCTTCATATCCTTGGAACAGGCAAGGAATTCTTAGAGAATTCACGAGTCATTAAAAACTGGTAAGTTGGATCTTATTGAAAATAAATTATTTCCTCATTAAAAGATACTATTTAAAAAATAGACAAAGCACAGCCGGAAAGAAAATATCTGCAACACAAGTCTGACAAAGGACAAACTATGTAAAGAATTCCTGCACCTCAGACTCCTGCCCAGTTTTTAAATGGTCTAAAGGCTTGGGCAGAACTTCACAGAAGAAGATATACAAATGGGCAATCAGCACATAAAAAGGTGCTTGATGTCATTAATCATCAGGAAAATGTCAATTAAAACCATAATGACCCCCAGCAACCCTCAGTTTGTTTTGTGAGATTTGGGAGAAGGGGGGTGGGGTTATGGACATTGGGGAGGGTATGTGCTTTGGTGAGTGCTGTGAAGTGTGTAAACCTGGCGATTCACAGACCTGTACCCCTGGGGATAAAAATATATGTTTATAAAAAAATTAAAAAATTTAATAAAAAAAAAAACCATAATGACCCACTAGAATGACTAAAATGAAAAAGATTGACACCACCAATTGTTGGAGACGATGTGGAGCAAATGGAATTTTCATACATTACACACCAAAAATATGTACAACATGATCCCATGTGTATGAAGTTCTAGAATAGGTAAAATTGATTTATAGTGGCAGAAATCACATCAGGGACTATTTTCTGAGAAAGGGGATAGTGAAGAGAGGTGAGGAAACTTTCTGAATTGATAGAAATGTTCTACATTTTTATAGAGGTGTGTGTTACGTGAGTTGTATATATTTGTATGATTGGATGGCATACTTAAGATATGAGCATTACATCTCAATTAAAAGAAAAGGGAACCAGGAATGGGGGATATGCAAGAGTTTGATTGCATTGGGAAATGGCTACCCAGGGATTTGCCATGGGTTTACTGAAATTTTGAAACAACTTACAATAAAATGTTCTTTTTTTCTTCCATTTCAGCCCTTTGCTTTCTTTGAAGAGCTATGTGCATATTAGTATCCATTTCCCCTTCCCTCCACCCACACATTCATTGTATTCATTTGGCAAATATTTATTTTGTTCCTGTGATGTGCCATATTGGATACTGTGATGAACAAGTGATTCCTGCCCTCATGGGACTAACAGTCTAGTGAGAGAGACAAACAGTCTAATACACTACCTAATACACAGTTTAATACACTATTAAACATAACTATAGGAGCGCCTGGGTGGCTCACTCGGTTAAGCATCAGACTCTTGGTTTCAGCTCAGGTCGTGATCTCCGGGTCCTGGGATCGACCCCACATCAGGATCCCCACTCAGCCGGAGAGTCTCTTTCTCTCTCTCCCCCTGCCCTCCTCCCGCTTGTGCTCTCTCTCTCGCTCTCTCTCTCTCTCTCAAATACATAAGTAAAATACTTTTTAAAAAAACATAATTACAAACAATTAGGTACAATGGAGGAAAAATAGAAGGGGTTATGAAAATGGATAGCAGGTCCCTGACTTACATTGTATGGCCTCTGTGAGCAAGTGTTACTTGTGTTGAGATCTGAAAATAAGTAGAAGAGAATTCAGTTTCCTGGGAACTAAAAAGGACTGAAACCCAAAGCAGCCCCTGGGCCACTGATGCTGCTGCCCCTGCCCTGTGCTTAGGTTTATTATAATTGTCTCGAGGTGCCTTGGGCAAAACCTTGTACATATGCAAAGTGGAGAGTTGGAAGTGAGGCTTTCGGTTAAGCTAGGTCCCTGGAAACATGACCCCACGAAAGTATGATATAGAGGGCCATCCGTCAGCACAAAGACAAGACAAAAAAGCTTTAGATTCTCCTCCCTTTGGAGGGGAAGAGGTCTCCCATGGAATTCACAACCTCAGTCCTGTCTGTACTTTCGTTGGTGCATTTACATTACTTCATAGATTGAGAAACCCAAAGTAAAAATTTAATATAAAATTAATCCTACGGCATTGAGGTGAAGCAAAATAGAAATCCTCTCCTGAGGTTAAGATTCTCAATTGAGGCCAAGCAGTATTCGCACAGAAAGAGTTCAACTAAACCTGAACTCCTGAGCATCTCTGTAAAATTAGACCCTCAGTGACTAGATACTAGAATCCTTGGCTAGAGAACAACTCTGTTTAAAATTTCTTAGACCTGAAAGAAGGAATTAAAAACATGATAAAAGAAAAGACTGTCTAAAAAGACTGGAGATAAACCAAAGAGAACATAAATATTTTAAAAACAAAAGTTGTTGAAATTTAAAACTCAGTGGATAGGTTAAATGTTAGGTCAGACGTAGCTGCACAGAGTTAGTCTGCTGGGAAATACATGTAAGAAAGTTCCCCAAATAGGGGTGGCTGGGTGTCTCAGCCAGTTAAGCATCAGCCTCTTGGTTTCAGCTCAGGTCATGATCCCAGGGTCCTGTAATTGAGCCCCATGTTGGGCTGCCTGTTCAGTGGGGAGCCTGCTTCTCCCTCTCCCTCTATTGCTCCCCCTGCTTGTGGTTGATCTCTCTTGCTTCTCTCTGTCAAATAAATAAAAATAAAATAAAAATAAAAATAAAAAAGTTTCCCAAATGCAACATAAAAAGGTGGAAGATTTGAAACCCGTTTTTTAAGCATGGAGATAGAGAACCAACAGTCATCTCACTGGAATCCATCTGCCCCCCCACCACCACCACCAAAGGAAAGTAAATTTATTTTCTACTAGGTGAGGCAATATTTGAGTTATTAATGGCTGAAGAATTTCCAAAATTGATTCATGACATGAATCCTCAGATGGAAACCACAGTGAGTCCCAAACTGGATAAATGAAAGTTCACACCTATGTGTATGCTAGTGAAACTGCAGAAGATAAAGACAAGATACTCAAAAAGCAACCAGAGAGGATAGATACCTGCGAAGAATTGATCATTAGATTTCTCAACACCAAGAACAATATAACCATTTTTCATAAACAAACAAACAAAAAACACTTTAATTTAAAAATAAATGACGCATCCAATTATATCCAGTCCTTTTAATGTTTATGTTGAAACTTTAAGAATTTTCTTTATGAAAAAAGTCGAATATTGCTCATTTGTTTTCCTGGAGTGCCTAAATTCCTTTAAAAATGAAGTAATGGGGCATCTGGATGGCTCAATCATTAAGCATCTACCTTCGGCTCAGGTCATGATCCCAGGGTCCTGGGATTGAAGCTCGCATCCCGCTCCCTGCTCTGCAGGAAACCTGTTTCTCCCTCCCACTGCTTCTCTCTCTCCCTCTCTCCCTGTAAATAAATAAATAATCTTTTTTTAAAAAATACAAATAAAAACAAAGTAACTAAACCTGTCCAAGGAAAAGGAGAAAGACTTTTCCTGGCCAGGATGGAGGAAGGTCCCGGGTGAGATTCATGCTAAAAGAATAATACCGATGGCTAACTTTTATTGACTTTTTACTCGGCACCAGTCATTATTCTAAGTGCATATATGAGCTCATTTATTCATCAAAACAATCTCCTGGGAAAACGAATCTTCAGAAAGGTAAGGAAGCTATTCCAGGTGACAGGTTGTAAGTGGTGCAGCTGGGACTGGGGTTCTGTTCTGTCGACTGTGGAGACTCAGCTACGGAAGGCGTAGTTCAGGAAGAGCATTAAATCTGGAAGAAAAGAGGAAGACAAAAGGAGGAAGGATCTGAGGCTGAAACAGCAGGGTATGTGAGCATGAAGCAGGTCAGGAACACCCAGTGTGTGCTGGGGGGCTGTTTCCACTTCTGTAAAGGCCCTGTGTTTCCACTTCTGTAAAGGCCCTGAGCTCCAAGGTTTCAGCGTCTACAAGACGGCTTGTGTGGCCAGAGCCCAGAGTGAATCCTTGGAGTGAAATCCGGCTGGACAGGCAGACCGGATGTGTCGGGACCATCTTCCGCAAACGCAGTATATTACTTTGAGAAATGTGTACTAATTTATCTTTACTTCTTCGTAGAGAAATAGAGTAATGCAAGCTTCCAGTGGAGAGCCTTGCTTTGTTTCTCTCCCCCGCAAAGTAATTTATTCCTTTGGGTTTGTTTCAACTTCACAATCTTTTCCTTAAGAGTCCACTGTTAGGTCACACATCTGACTCCCAACATTACAACTCTAAAGGTTAGTGGGAAAGAACAGAATGGAGTCGGGGTGGCGGGGAGGGGGGTTGGGAGTCCGGGGAAAAGAAAATTCCATTTAATCAGTTACACCTTACCTGTGTCCTCAGTCACAAATGTTCAAGTCATTATAGAAATGAGAATTTACAGAATTAAGTTTGTTGAGATAGACAGCATTGTGGTTGAATTTTTAAAATGAAGGCTATTTAATGCCATTATATAGTCTTACTAACTATACATTGTGCTTTTAAAATATTGTAAATAAAAGCTCCAAAGCCACTTGACCCTGAAAAGGTCACAGTTCTCCGTTCTGCAAACAAGATAAATCTGTTTACACCTGATAGTTTCCCATGCCAGTTCTCTAATTCGTGTGAAAATGATCATTGTTAGAATGATCTTAAGATGAAATACTGATACGGTCTCTTTCATCTTCAGTTTGTTTTCCAAAGTGTAGTTATCTTGTAAAATATTGGGCCTCTCAGTAAGGGTTCTTCTCCACTAGATTTCTGTTAAACAGGAGACTGCTAATCCGCTAATCTCTTGCTGATAGAAGTGCTTTGCATAAAGTGGGTGTAGTGCTCGAAAGAATTTATTTATAGCCCGCCATGCTGGCTTTGTATTGATTTTTTTTTTTTCTCAAAAACCTTCTTTCACAAAAAAAAAAAAAAAAAAAAAAAGACCATTAAATTACTTTAGCAGCCAGCATTGCACCCCACGGAGCTCCTCAGTAGCGGAGCTGGCTGGCCTGTCCCCTCAGGTGACAGTGTGGCCACTGAAACCTCTTCAGCCTGACCCTTGAACAAAGAAATTCGAGGTTGCTTAGATGAGCCAGGAAAGCTCATTTGTTTTCCTGGAGTACCTAAATTCCTTTTTAAAACAAAACAAAATTACAGTGTGTGGTAAATCACAGTAATAACAGCAGATTCTTAAAATTTTGTCACCAACATCAGCAACGTTGGGTGTAATCTGAGGAGAGTTTTTGTTTTTTGTTTTTAAGGTGTTGTTTTTTTTTTCTTTATGAAAAATGTGAAATTCACTATGAAAAACTTGGAAGAAATGGGAAAGGAAGGGGAAACAGGGTGTTGTCATCCTACCTCACTTCTTGTTTCCAAGAAGCTTTTTTTTCAGGTGGCTCAGCCCAGCCTTTCTAGCTTCACCGGCTCCAGGCATGCGCCATTCCAGAAATATCCAGAAATATCCTTATGGCTTCTTACGAGTAAAGACCAGCAGTATCCATGTGGTGTTTTGCACACATTTAATGACTCAAAGCCCCTGTAAAATAGTAATTGTCAAACGTGGCTACATCCTATAATCCTGTCTGAAGCATTTAAAAACTAGTGACCTCAGCTTTGCTTCCAACCTACTAAATCAGAATCTCTGTGTTTAGAGTCCACTGATTTTTATTTAAGGAGGAAAAGCAAAACTTCAGTCTTCTGATTTAGAGCTAGTTGGGCACCCACTACCCTAAGAAACATTGGGTTTTTGAGGGATTAGTAATCTACAGCCCTCCAGTTGGTCTAGGCGAGATGGGAGAAAGCCTAGTGGGTATCAGGCACATCCCTGGAACTCAGCCTGCCAAGTTCATACAGATGGGAAGCCTCGAGTCCATTTTTTAGATTTCAGAAATCTGTACCACAAGATTCCAGTTTGCTGCCTGCATTGGCTTTCCTTCGTTTTGTAACATCTGCCCAGTTTTGCCCAAAGGGGTCCTGTTTCTTACCCTGTATTTTTCAGATGTAGCTCCATCTCCTTAAAGATGTTGGAGCTCTGTGATTGTACCTAAACCTGAGAGAATGCTCTGTAACAGAGGAGTTGATCCTCTTCACATCTCTTTCTGTAAATATTCCCATTTTACAGCTAAGAAAAGAAAAGTATAGGGAAATAAAATAACTCAAGGTTTGCATGGTGAGTAGATAGCAAAATCTAGGATTCCTCACTAGCCTATCTACTTCCATTTTTCTCTCACTACAGTAAATTCTTTGTATAGGAGCCAAAGCAGAGTTTGTTCATTTTTTATAAACTTTTTATTATAGAACAGTTTTAGATTTATAGAGAAATTACGGAGCTACTACAGAGTTTCCAAATAACCCATGCTCATGAGAAACCCATGTTTCTCTCGTTAACATCTTGTATCAGCATGGCACGCATGTTGCAATTAATGCAGCAGTGTTGATGCCTTATTATTAAGCAAAGCCCATACTTTGTTCTGATTTTGTTTTTATCTAATGTCCCTTTTCCGTTGCAGGACTCCATCCAGGATAGCACATTACATCTAGTTGTCCTACCCGTTAGGCTCCTCTGGACTGTGGCAGTTTCTCTAACTCCCCGTATTTTTGATGACCTTGACAGCTTTGAGGAGTACCAGTCAAATACATTGTAGACTGTCCCTTAAATGGGATTAGTCTGTTGTTTTTCTCATGATTAGACTTGAGTTATAGCTTTTGAGGATGAAGAGGTAAGCACCATTTTTCTTCCATTGTATCATTTATCACTGTTGATGTTGACCTTGATCACCTGGCCAAGGGAGTATTTGTCAGGTTTTG
Organism: Neogale vison; assembly: GCF_020171115.1. Classification (NCBI taxonomy): domain Eukaryota; kingdom Metazoa; phylum Chordata; class Mammalia; order Carnivora; family Mustelidae; genus Neogale; species Neogale vison. The sequence goes on from NC_058098.1 coordinate 124,615,288, forward strand.
CCAACATAAAGTTACTCTTCCCCCACTTTCCACACTGTCCTCTTTGGAAAGAAGAGGACAGCCTTCTTTCTTTTCGCTATGGACAGCCTATACTAAAGGACTGAAAGTTAAGCTCCATCTCCTTGAAGGCAGAGTATGTACCTGCAGTATTTGGACTTGATTCCATATTTCCTTATTCAAAATCCTACAGTGACTTCATACCACTTTGAGAATGAAATAGAAACTCCTCTCCAATTCTGTAAGTCCCTTGGTGATCGGGGCCCAGGGTCCTCTCCTAGAGTCAGTTACCATTTTCAGCAAAGCCCACTCTGTGCATCATGGAGCAGCTGTAGGCCTTGGCCTCTGCCCAGCACACCCGTCTTTCAGCCAAGTACCTGGTTTGCTTCCCCACCCGACTGAGTAACCTTTTTGTTAATCACCTCATTCAAAAAGAGTATTCTGTCTCAGTTTACTCTGTTTCATTAGCCTATATTTCATCATTGGATTTATCACTACTAATGATCTGTACTTACACCTTTGGTTCCTTATCTTTCTCTCCCAGCACCAAGTAAGTTACGTGAGGGTGAGCTGTATCTTACTCACTCATGCATCCTACTTCCTAGAACAATATCTAGCTTGCCATAGGTGCTCAGGAAATACTTGCTGAATAAAGGAATGAACTAGTTGATTTTTTAAAGAAATCATCCTTAGGCCTCTTGTAGTTGAAGTGTTTTGTGTCTTTATGAACTAGTAATTCCCTTTCTTTTTCTCTTCAGTATCCCAGAGGCATTTTAGAAAGAGAGCCCTGGCCTTTTTTTTTTTTTTTTTTTTTTTTTAAACAAGCACTTTGGAGTTCAAGATAGTAAATAAATAAAATCCTGAGCTTCTCTTTTTATTTAATGTACTCTGTGTTTAAAATTTGATTGGGTGAAATAAGCCATCGTCAACCCCTACCTCTGGGGGATCTCCCTGTTGTCAGACCAGTGGAACTGGTGCCTCGGGATAGAAATCTTCCAGTCACACTTCTTAGTACTTGAGTAACAATACTTCTTGGTGCCAAAGAATCTCGCCTGGTTAGGAATTGCTGCTGACAGTAACTCTTGATTCCTGTATTAACCTCCTCTTTGAAAGAAGCCTCAGCCTTGCAGTAACTCAAAAGTGAAAAATATCTTTAGAAATTTCCAATGAAGGGGCACCTGGGTGGCTCAGTCAGTTAAGCGGCTGCCTTCAGCTCAGGTCATGATCCCAGGTTCCTGGGATGGAGCCCCACATCGGGCTCCCTGTTTGGCGGGGAGCCTACCTCTCCCTCTCCCTCTGCCTGCTGCTCCCCCTGCTTATGCTCACTCTCTTTCTCTCTCTCTCAAATACATAAGTTAAATCTTTTTTAAAAAAGAAATTTCCAATGGAATACTACGAGGTTTTTGTTTGTTTGCCATCACAAAGCCAATTCATGCTAGAGCCCATTTCCTCGTCCGTAATTTCCCCTGATCCCACACTAATAAGGAGCCATTTGTTTTCACTCCAGTTTTCAGGAATTGGAAATCTGTTATTCACAGCAGATTCAGTCCCAGGCAAGCCATTTTTCTGAGGCTCAGCTCTGGCTCATAAAACTCTGGAAAGAATATAGAAAATTTGCTCAATTGGCTGTTGGTCAACTCTAAAGGAAGAAGCATTACCTTTCTTTATTCTTTTAAGAAAAAAAATAAGGTTAAAAAAAAAAAAGAAGAAAGGCTTCCCACCCACATTTGCTATGCTGTTTTACCCCTGTTTATTTAGGAAATGCCACATGAAAAGAATTACTTATTGCACCTTTAAGCTCTAGACAGGAAACAAGGTTTCTGCTTCATGGTAGGTCATGTTTTGGGTAGAACCACATAGGTGCACAGTGTGAAGCAGAGCCATTGCAGAGCCTTCGTTTTGAGCTTCCGTTCTGGCTAATGGAAAAAAAAAAAAGGGAACTATTGCCTATGCATCCTTTCTCCTAGTTTGTGTTGATTGGCTTCCATATTCTTAAAGGAGGTAACAAGGGTCCGGAATGTCTGTGGATACGCAAATCAAAACCACAGATGATTTTGCCAGAGAACATATGCAAATGCACAGTAAGCACATGAAAGCATCCTTCACAGATTAGTCATAGGGAAAATGCAAGTTGAATTCACAATGAGATACCCCTTTACACCCACCAGGATGACTATGATCAAAAAGATGTACAATCATAGTGTTGACAAGAATTTGGAAAAAATGAAACCTTCATACATCACTGGTGAGCACGGAAAATGGTGCAGCCACTTAGGAAAATAATTTGGCAGTTCCTCAAAAGGCAGTTACTATATGATCCAGCAATTCTACTCCTAGACATATACCCAAGAGAAATGAGAACCTATCTGTATACAAAAACATGTCCACAAATACTCATGACAACATTATTCAAAATAGCCAAGAAATGGGAAGAACCCAAATGCCCATCGACCTTGTATGCATACACAAAATGTGGTAGGTCCATGTAACAATATTGTTCAGCCACAAAAATCCTGAAGTATTGATAGAGGCTATAAAACAGATGGACTCTGAAAACGTTTTGCTGAAAGAAGCCAGACACAAAAGATCACATATTGTATCAATCTGTTTATATGAAATATCCAGAAGAGGCAAATCCACAGACATATAAAATGGGTTAGCAGTTGTCAGGGTGTGGATATAGGGGGAATGGGGGATGACTGCTAATGGGTACGGATTTCTTTTGGAGGTGATGAAAATGTTCTGTGGTTAGATAGTGGCAATGATCTCACAATCTTGTAAATATACTAAAAACCACTGAATTGGACACTTTAATGGATTTTATGGTATGCAAATTATATCTCAGTTAAAAAAACAACAACATGGCACCTGAGTGGCACAGCTGGTTAGGTGTCCAACTCTTGATTTCAGCTCAGGTCATGATCTCAGAATCCAGGGGATTGAGCTCCGTGTTGGACTTAGCACTCAGCACAGAGTCTGCTTGGGATTCTCTCTCTCCCTCTCCCCCTGCCCCTCCCCCTGCTTGTGTGCGTGCGCGAGCTCTCTCTCTCAATAAAGGAAATATATATTTTTTAAAACCTCACAAATCGGGGCGCCTGGGTGTCTCAGTGTGTTAAAGCCTCTGCCTTCGGCTCAGGTCATGATTCCAGGGTCCTGGGATCGAGCCCCACATGGGGCTCTCTGCTCAGCGGGGAGACTGCTTCCTCCCCTCTCTCTGCCTGCTTCTCTGTGATCTCCGTCTGTCAAATAAATAAATAAAATCTTTAAAAAAAAACCAAAACACCCCACAAATTATTTCACATGCACTAGAATCTGGTGAAAACAAAAGACAGTGACAGGTGTTGATGGTGTGGAAAAATCAGAAGTGTCCCTCATTGTTGGTGGGATTCTAAAATGATACAGCTCCTTTGGAAAACAGTTGGATAGTTCCTCAAAATATTAAGTATAGAGTTAGCATATAACTCAGGAATTCCACTCCTAGATATTTACCCAAAAGAGAAAAAAATAAAATATCAACACAAAGACTTGTAAATGAAAATTTACAGCAACTTCATTTGTAACAGTCAAAAACTAGAAACAGTGGAATACTCTTCAGCAATAAAAGGGAAGGAGCTCCTGATTCATGGAGCAACAGTGACAAACCTCAGAAACATCATGCTTCATGAAAGCCAGAAACCAAAGACTATGTGTTGTTGGAGTCCGTATATATGAAGCTTCTAGAAAAGGCAAAACTATAGACAGAAAGTTATCAGTGATTGCCTGTGGTTGGGGATGAGAGTGGCAATTGACGACAAACCAGCAGGAGGGAATTTTTTGTGGTGATGGAAAATGTTCTAAAACTGGACTGTGGTGATTGGTTGCACAACAGTTTAAATTTACTAAGACTCTGTGAATGGTATACTTAAAATGGGTGGATTTTAGGGTATGTAAATTATACCTCAAAGATCTGTTTTAAAAAGTCAGTAGTCTAGGGCCGCCTGGGTGGCTCAGTGGGTTAAAGCCTCTGCCTTCGGCTCAGGTCATGATCTCAGGGTCCTGGGATCGAGCCCCACATGGGGCTCTCTGCTCAGCGGGGAGCCTGCTTCCCTCTCTCTCTCTCTGCCTGCTTCTCTGCCTACTTATGATCTCCGTCTGTCAAATAAATAAATAAAATCTTAAAAAAAAAAAAAGTCAGTAGTCTAGGACTCAGGATATAGCTGAACCCCCTCCCCCCCACACACAAACAACAACAGAAAGAAAAACAAACCCTTTCTTTTCACCATAGACCCGTCCTCCCACTGACTTGAGCTTTAACTTCGATGCCAACAAACAACAAAGACAGCTTATTGCAGAACTGGAAAACAAAAACAGGTAAGAATGCAGAGGTCGAGCCAGCTTCTGAAGTCCAAGATCATCACGTGAGTATCTGATTCTCATTTTCCTTGTGGATTAGCTGGCTTTTGACGATAAAGGAAGATCCTGCCTCAGTGAATATAGGCCAGACGCACTCATGGGAATGCTCCCACTCTAATTTGTAGTTCTCTGCATGCCGTACATCCTGATAGCCCCACAGCCTTGCTCGCGGGCCCTCAGGTGGGTTCTTTACCCCAGTGCCTTCCCCCACCACCAGTTCCCCTCCCATGATTCCCTTTTCCACTCCAGCCCCCTTTTACTCTGTCTAGTCATCTTATCCGGGCCCACTGTGTTGTGTGTGACTGTTTGGTCTCTCACCACAAAGCCATTTAAAGACACAGAGGAGGGCGCCTGGGTGGCTCAGTTGAGTAAACGTCTGCCTTCCGCTCAGGTCATGACCCCAGGGTCCTGGGATCAAGCCCTGCATCAGGCTCCTTGCTCTGCGGGGAGACCGCTTCTCCCTCAGCCTCCTGCTCCCCCTGCCTGTGTTTTCTCTCTCTCTCTCTCAAGTAGATAAATGCAATCAAATAAATAAATGGAGGAAGGCAGACAGGCAGGCAGGCCCGGAGACCAGACAGCATACCAGTATGCCCTGAGAGGCAGAACCCAGGAGGAGACTGGATGTAACGTAACAGGCATAGGAAATAGAGATGGCAGCTGTTGTCACTCAGTGGCTCAAGAGAAAGAAGAGAAACAAAGACGGGTGGGGGTGGGGGGTATGGAGGATGGGGAGTACAAGGTGGGGTAGGGGAGTATGAGGGGGGTAGTTAGCATAGGACCAACATTAGGAGGTTGCGGGGAGTTCTTTTATCTTTTCCCTAGAAACGAATGGACCATTCTAGTGATTGTTTTCTTTTTGTGGAGATTTTTCAAGTTCTTGAGAAGAGTATTTATATGACTTTCTACCACAAAGGATTGTTTCATTGAGGAAATACAAAATACAGCAGTGTTCAGAAGGTGGCTGTTTCACATCTGGGTCATTTGGAAACAGAACAAGATTGGTGGAGGCCACTGTACTAGCGTTAGAAGTCCTGACAGGAAAAAGAACTATTTCTTTCATCTGTCCTCTCTAGGGAGATCCTGCAAGAGATCCAGCGTCTCCGTCTGGAGCATGAGCAGGCTTCCCAGCCCACCCCCGAGAAGGCGCAGCAGAACCCCACATTGCTGGCCGAGCTGCGGCTGCTGAGGTAAGAAGGGATACCGCACCGCTGTCTGCAGAAGACAGAAGAGGGTCTTGGCAGGACTAGTGCTCTTCTGTCCTACGAGTATATTCTCCTGGTGCCTCATAGAGCAGAACTGTGTTGAGTGCGAAGGGTGCTCGCTACCTCAGACACAAAACCACATGGGAATCCCTTGCACCAAGGCTGTGGGATCTTCCCACTTCAGCATAAATAGAAACTGTTTCAGTGCTGGGAGACGAAAGGTCACAGGGTCTGACTAGGGGTAGAGAGCAGCTTCAGCCCCCACTCAGTTGCTATTTTGGAGGGAATGGAGAAATCTTCTAGAAGAGCATTAACATGAAAATGAGCCAATCAAAGCTATCAGGGTCTTATTTCCTATCAGTCTTAGAAAGATGTGTGTGTACTCTTTGGTAAGTGAAGACATTTTAGACACTAAGTTAGTGACCTGCTCTTCACCAGACCTCTAAATTTCCAAAGAGTGGGTTCTTTCTGTGGAGGTTATAACATTTGACATTCCACAGTTGATGTTTAATGTGCTATCACCTGGGATTCTGCACAGCTACCCTTTTTTATAAGTTAACATATAATATATTATTAGTATCAGAGGCAGAGTTCAGTGACTCATCATTCTTACATAATATCGAGTGCGCATTACATCACGTGTCCTCCTTAATGTCCACCACCCAGTGACCCCATCTCCCCATCCCCCTCCCCTCCGGCAACCCTCAGTTTGTTTCCTATGATTAAGAATCTCTTATGGTTTGTCTCCCTCTCTGGTTTCATCTTGTTGTATTTTTTCCTCTCTTCCCCTATGATCCTCTGTTTTGTTTCTTAAAGTCCACCTATAAGTGAGATCATTTGATAAATAATTGTCTTTCTTTGATTGACTTATTCTGCTTATAGCTGTCCTTTTTTAATTCTTCATTTGGCTTAAGTCATTTAGCTTCCCAACCATGATTTCTTTTCCTAGAGAATAGAGAATATTGTTTTTCTATAACTGTCTTCCTGTCTATATTTATATCATCAATAAATATGTCATAAAGAATTAAAACTGCAGGTGAAAATCATTAGAGGCACAGAGATTCCCATTCTTCTGAAAATTCATTTTAGTTTCGATGTTTAATTGGGCTTGAGGATTTGGTTGCTGTGCAGTCCTCTGTTGCATGCCTGGGATGTTAGCAGGTTGGTGCTACACTAGGAAGTCTGTGAGAGGGTGTGCTGCTGACCCAAGCCCAGCATAACTCTAAACTCTCAGCATAAGATAGAACTTTCCATTTCCCCATCACGGCTCAGGCACAAGTAAGTATTTTGTGTCTAGCAAAGCAAAAATGGTTATACTTAACTGTTAACTGGAGGTCTTAACTGTTGCTGGAAGTTGGATTGCTAAAAGTCCTTTACTAACCCAGAGGGGTCTAAAAATATCAGAGATTTAGTAGGCAAAGGGCTAAATCTAGGGGGGGTCTTGGCATGTAGGCAGGAAGAAGCAAGAATTTAACGTAATCCAAGAAGGGTCTAACTCTTGAGAAATCAGGAAGTATTTAATCTCAAAAGCAGCTTCCATTATCACAGAAGAAAGAGGAACTATTTCGGAAGTGTGCAGGATCAGTTGGTTATGCCTACAGACAAAACATGCTGGCTCTTCGCTTCACCCTATAGAGAAAATACCACCAGATGGATTAAATGTGAAGACAAAACTTTAAAACTTTGGAAGAAAATGTAGGGAATGTCCTTTTTTTTTTTTTTTTTTAAGATTTTACTTATTTCTTAGAGCATGACTGGAATGCGGGGGCAAAAGTAGAGGGAAAGGAAAAGCAGACTCTCCACTGAGCAGGGAGCCCAATATGGGGCTTGATCCCCAAACTCTGGGATCATGACCTGAGCAGAAAGCAGGCGCTTAACTAACCATGAAAGTTGTTGGTAAATTCATCTGTATTTATATTAAGAACTTTTGTTTGTCAAGACATAGAAAGGGCAAGGTTCACTCCTAGGTATCTGACATCCTTCTGGTTTTGACCAATATATACGAATCCAGGAGCTGTCAATACCCAGCTAGTCTATACCTACCTAGAATGAGAGTAGATGGAGAATTTTGTTCTTAGGATTAGTGCTTATGAGTCCTGACCACCAGGATTGTCTTTCCCCTTAGATTATTATTTTTAATGGCACACTCATTACAATAGCATATATGATAAAGCATATGAAGCATAATGATAAAATGAATACACATGAAACCGCATCCTACTCATATATTGTTAAACATGTGTAAGTGCCCCCATTTCCTGGCTTCCACCTTCCCCACAGAGCTCACCTCTATCCAGAATTTGGTTTATCATTCCTTTGCTTTTTAAACAGTATTATCAAATATATGTGTATTCTCACATAGTAAAGTGTTTAGTTTTACGTTTTGTTTTTTGAGCTTTAGAGAAATGTTATTATATGCAGAGAGTGGAACCTTTCCCCCTCAGTATTACAGTTCAGGACCCTTCCATGTTGTTGCTTGTAGCTGGAGTTCATTCATTTTCACCACATATTATAATTACTTGGTTATGCAAAGCACAGGACTCTTTCCCTAGAAATTTCCTAGAAAATTGAATGAGTCAGCTTCTTTTTATTGCATTTATAACTGCACTAGAAATTTAGGGAATATGAAGACTAGAAAACGATTCCATCCTAAAAATTTATAATATAGTTTTGGAGGGGCGCCTGGGTGGCTCAGTGGCCAAGCCTTCGGCTTGGGCCATGATCAGGTCCTGTGATTGAGCCCCACATAGGGCTCTCTGCTCAGCGGGGAGCCTGCTTCCTCCTCTCTCTCTGCCTGTCTCTCTGCCTACTTGTGATCTCTGTCAAATAAATAAATAAAATCTTTTTAAAAATTTTCATATTATAGTTTTGGGGAGAAATGTGAAATACTTTTCTAGTCAGTTAACTAATATTATATAGAGTTAGTAAGTAGTATGGAAACTATATCATAAGAAATCTAGGTAGGTGGGGGCTCCTGAGTGGCTCAGTCAGTTAAGCATCTGCCTTTGGCTCAGGTCATGATCTCAGAGTCGGGGGATCGAGCCCTACATTGGGCTCCCTGCTCAGCAGGGAGTCTGCTTCTCCCTCTCCTCCTGCTCTGCTCATTATCTCCCTCTCTCTCTCAAATAAAAAAATAAAATCTTAAGAAAGAATATAAGTAAGGAAATGCGCATACACATGCTGGAAGCAGACCCATGGACGTGGTGGAAGTTGAGCTAGACCATGAAAGGTAAGGATAATGAGGACGAATCTGGGAGAAAACATTTCAGGTTAGAAGTGGATTTGGGGTTCAGCATGATCCCCTTAATAACTATGATACATTTCAGACAAGAGAAGGAGTCTTGGAGCTAAGAATTTGTTTCAAGCATCCCTTGCATTAATCTTTAAAGTGCCAGTGATAGAGATAAAATTAGTTGAATAATTAAGACCAGATTCTAAAGAGCCTTATGTGACGGGTGATTGGAAGCCCTCAGAGGTTTTCAAACTGCGATTGGGTTAACTTTGCTAGATGTTAACTGGGTACATACTGGAGGCGTGATAGTCTCTTAATCATTCGGTACACCCCAAGACTCATTCCCCTGACCTCAAGGATTTTGCATCATGATAGGAATGACAGCAACCCAAGGTAAAAGAAACTAAGTGCCACAGAGAAGCTCCAGTTGCTGTGGTGATTAATTAAGCAGGATCTGATACCTGCTGAAGTCATCAGGAGCAGCTTCCTGGGAAAAGTGATGTGTGGGTTGGATACTAAGGAGTGAATAACATCTGGAAGAAGGGAGGAATGGCTGTGAGTCATGAAGTGATAGGATCGGTTTGGGTAAAAGGGAACCATTAACTAGACATCCAGACATGGAAGGGAGTAGAAGGTGAGGCACTAGGGATAGGGACGTAGGTGGGGTCTGGAGCAGCGCTCTCTGACACAGATGTAATGTGAGCCACATAGGTAATTAAAACTTTGCTAACAACCACAATGAGAAACTGAAAGGAAATAGGTGCCCTTAATTTTAACACTATCTTTTACTTAACCTGATTTACCCAAAATATTAGCATTTCAACATTAAAATATGTTAAATATTAATATTTAACTCTCAATTTATTATTGTCTCAATACTATCTCAATATTATCTCAATTATATATTATTATATATTATATGTTATTAATAGATTATTGAGATAAATTATATTTTATTAATATTAATATGTTAAATGTTTAAAAATATATTAAAATAATCAACATTTAAAAATATTAATGAGATATTTTACTTTTTTTTTTTCTTCACACTAATGTTTTGAGATCCAGTGCATCTAATTTAGAATAGCCCCATCTCAAGTGTTCAGTAATCACGTGTGGCTAGTGGCTACTATTGTGGAAAGCTGAGGCATGGATTGTGCAAGGCAAGAGTTAGGGATGCTAGAAATTCTACTACTGAGATTATTTCATAGGATGATGAAATGAACAGTTTTTCTTTGAGCAGCCCTATAGAGTCATGGAACACTTTCATATCTTTTTTGATCCTCAAAATATTGCCATTGTTTGTAATTAGTCCCATTTAAGTGACGAGAAAATTGAGGCTCTTATAGGGCATGTGGCTTGTCGAAGGTTGCAGTATTTAGTAAGTGGTGGCCCTCAAGTCTCCTGATTTCTATTCCATTTCTCCATAATGATGGTATCAGTATTAATCAAGATAGGAGACCATTGCGCATGTGAGGTAAGGTGTGCCTGGATAAAGTGAGAGACGTAGGAAGAGAAAAACACATAAATTTCTAGGAACGAATCATCTGTATTGGGTGATGAAGAATAGGGTAGAAGCAGAAAAGTATTAAAGAGGACCAAAGTTTTTAGCCATGACAACTGGAAGAAATCAGGAAAGAGAACCATTTATGGACCACAGTCTTAAGTTTGGTTTGGGACATATGGAGCTAGAACTGACATGAAATCTGTTCTCAGGAACAAGTGAATTCTCTTAGACACAATTACCCTGATGTCAGTTACACTCTTGAGGCTGGTGTCTGGTGCCGAGCAGTTTTCATACACTTTCTCACTATCAGTTTAAATTTGGACTATTTCTAAATGTGGTATTTGACTTCCTGAGGAATTTTTAAAAATCGCCTTAATAATAATATTAATAATACTTTTTCTCTGTATTGCTATATCAATATTGTGTGTTTTCCGAAGCACTTTTACATACTATTCTCACACCAGTAAAGGAAAGAGAGCAAAACAAATATTATCACCACTTTCTAACATGACGTAGCAGAGGTTAAATGACTTGCTCAGCGTCTCAGACCCTGGTCAGTAGCAGAATCAGGTCAAAAACCATTTCACCTAGGCTTGGACCCTTCTTTGCAAGTCTCGTTATCTTCAGAGTTCCCTTTTTGATGGGCTTTTCCCCCTCGGACAGGCAGAGGAAGGACGAGCTGGAGCAGAGAATGTCGGCACTGCAGGAGAGCAGGCGCGAGCTGATGGTTCAGCTGGAAGGGCTGATGAAGCTGCTGAAGGTGAGCGAGCCGGGCCGCTCGCCGCCTCCCGGTGCCCCGCCTCCCGGTGCCCCGCCTCCCGGTGCCCCGCCTCCCGGTGCCCCGCCTCCTTGCCTCCCCACCCTCCGCTCAGCTGCTCTTCCCCTCCACCGTGGACTCTGCCGCTGCCTCCCCTGTGGTGTCAGATCCGGGTTCAGTTAAAGCTGAAATACCGCCGCCGTAAAGTTAGCCGTGACTCCACAAAGTCATCGAAACTAGTGTGAAGCCTGATGGTAAAAAATGAGTAACTGGAACTAGAGTCCTGTCCTTGAGCAGTTGCTTTTATGAACAAATATAAAGGTTTGTAAACAGGATATTAACTACATATACATGAATCTTTCTCAGCGGTTTAAAGTTTCTCTTAAGACAGGTTTTCAAATGTTCCACCTAAATGCATAACCATTACGAAGTGTCCTATTTTAGTAAGTATTACAGCAGGAAACCAAGCTAATCAGACTCATCCTAACGAGTAACTTTATTAGGAGGAACAAAATAGCATATCAGCTCTAGGTTTTTATACTGGGGCTTAAATAACTCTGGGATGATTCAGATCTCACTGTTTTTGTTGAAGCAGGTATTACAACCCCTGTACCCCAGAAGAGAGAGAGGCACGCTTGGCATTTAAATGTCCTCACCTAGACAGTTTTACTGGTATTCGACAGAAATATTTACCCAGCGACGGAGCAGCCATACTGGAGCACATTTGTTCCTGCTGCTAATTCCTTAGTCTCTGTGCCTGTGCTGTAAACCACTGTATGTTGCGGTGTGACACAGCGTTGGCAAGCCAGAGTGGACATCACACAGTGTGGAGTACCTCAAAAGCCAGGCCGAGGGGAGTGGATTTAATCCTGTGGTAGGGGAGTCATTGAAGGTTTTGGAAACAATGGTTTGGGAAAGTGTGTAGAGCAGATCAGAGAAGGGAGAAGCTACAGGAGACATGGAGACCAAATATAACCATCCAGTCTGAAGTGAGTGACGGGGTCCAGACCAGACCAGGAGTGGTGGCTCCAGAGAACATCAGCTTGGAGACTTTTCTTCAACTTCTCTATTCTAGACGAGTCCCTTCACGGTGAAGCTAGTGGCATTAGCAGCTTGGGTAAATGTAATGTCTGTGTTTTAAACTGACTCGTGACTTGCTCAACACAATCTCTGCTTTAAGTCTCGAGCTGAGAGGTTTTTTTTGTTTTGTTTTGTTCTGTTTTGGTTTTTTTTGTTTTTTTCTTTTCTTTCCCTAGCTTTGGTCCCGGGGAATTTGGGTTTTGCATGGACATGTTTCTACATTAACCCTTTTAACAGAATTTCTCCTAAGAAATATTTCATGTCTAGGTGGGTCTTGTTTAAAGAAAACTTTACACGTAAAACCTGGCCCACATCCCTCCAATAGCCGTCAGGCATCCAGCTACTCCAGTCTTGTCGCCCGCTCAAGGCCCGCTCAATACAGAGATGTATTTAAATGCATTTGGCTGTTGTAACCTCTGGAATCGTGTGGGGCTTTGAAAGCCCTGTCATGTGGGGTAGTCCCCTGTCAGGAGATAAAGGGATCCACACACCCCTTGCCTGGGTCAAACTCCTCTTAGTAAGATGCTCTAGACATTACCCAAACATAGATGGGAAGGTACCCTAGGGTAATTTTTGTGAAAGGCAAAAGACTTATGCAAACTGAAAGGAGGTCAGAATATATTTCCCCAAAGTACAGTGGTGTGCTTTCTCATCAGCTGGGTGGCCCTCATGGTTCTTAGAGTTCCTGGTTCAGAGCCCCATGTATATCACTTGACCTTGTAGTTCACTTCTGATGCCTGTGTTCAAGGGCTAAGCAGAATGAGCTGATGCCTGGAACTCTGATCACAACCCCTGAGTTTCTTTGTATTTCTAGCTATTGTCTTACAGTAAAATAAGCAGGATCCTGGTGCCCCATTTTGCAGAATCCCCTGCCAGCTTCTTAAATGCCTTAAAACTTACTCACCTGATAGGCTGAGGCCATTCAGAGTGGGAGGAAGAATTTGTAACACAGACCAGGAATGTTGTCTTTTTATCCATTGTTTAGAACTTGAAAATCTCATACCTCTAGAGTCTAGCTTCCTAAAAGGATGATAGCACAATCCTAATTTGTGTATTATATGCACCCTATAAGGTCACCCATAGGAATCATTGACTTCCATTAAAATTTCAAAGATGTTTTCCTACAATTAAAAAGAAATATTCACCAACCCATAGTAAAAATACACTTTAGAATCCTAATTTTAATTTCAAAGGATTGTTCTGCCTTCATTGATGTTCAGTCTGTTAGCATTTAATTCTCTCATAAAACAGCTGTAAGCACTTAGTCAAATGGACAATAAAACCACATGGTGGGGTACTCATAAATTAAGATACACCACACAGTCATTTCCATTTCACAGCAAGTTCTTTCTACTGGTCAGTGAAATATAATGTACATTGTCTAGTTATCTGAAAAGTGATAATTTAAGGAAGCATACATAGGAAGTGTCACCATTGTTTATTAATTCATCAACACTAATCTTAAATCCTTTTTTGGGAGTAAGGCAGGGTAAAAAGTGATCATACATGTATTTAATAAGAAAATATTGGTTCCTAAATATCATGTCTAGGTATTTGGTGATGAGTAAGATTTAGTCCCAGTCACCAAGGAGTATCAGGGACCTTCTTAATAGTTTCTCTTTTTTGTTTTCTTAATGACATAATATAGACTGACACCCAGGTACCATGGTCAGAACATATATCTTTTCCTTCCATTTTTCCCCTGATTAATGTATTTAGGTGACCTCTGTCTCAAACTTATTTCATCTGGAAGTAGTTGCATATTGGTGTTTCACTTTATAAATCATGTTCCCAATATTCTTCTGCTTCATTTTCCATTTTTCCAATACGTCTTTTAAAACATAGTCACCAGGTGAATTCTATAGTTTTGGATTTCAACCTCATTTGCGAGCAAGGTTTAGAATATAAATTTTCATACAGATAATTGCAGTGGTTATGGCCACCTAGCCAGACATCCCCCATGTGGCAGAATCTTACATGTTTTTAGGTGACATAAGCACCTCTAGATTGGCATTTTTTAGTTATGGTGTTATGACTTCCTTTAAATCAGCTGTGCCAGTTGCCATCAGTCAGTGTTTACTGACTGGTAGCAAGAAGTTCCAGGATCTGACCTGTTACTGTGTTGACAGAGCCTTCAAGGCTTTATCGGAGTAACTTCCAGTGAGTTGGAATACTGTAACACCATCCTAAGCAACCCTTTATCAAAGCCTGCACCCTTCTAATCCCAGGGTACAGCAGAGGCCTCTGACTCCGGGAAAGGCTGCCCTGTGCGCCCCTCCCAGCCTAACCTGGCACATGGCTTCTGCAGCTTTTCATGATGTCATGTCTTTGGACAAGCTGTCCATAGCAGAGTCACCAGATGTGCAAACATGAAGCATTACTTTCTGAAATTTCCTTATTCTCTTGAGCCAAAGCAGTGTTACCTCCAATACTAAACCTGGAAAAAAAACAGTGAAAATAGGGAGGTGTCTTAGAAACAGTTCTGAGAACCTTCATCCTGGTCTTCTGACCTCAGCTACAATTTCAGCCCATCAGCATTGCCTCATCCCTCCCCCGCATTTCAGTGTCCATGTCAACACTGAGTGCCAGGAATCAAAACACATTTTACATTGTTTAATAACTCTTCCTATGGCTGTCTGTCTTGCCGAGTGAATGGAAGAAAAGTGTTCTGCCTCACAGGGAAGCCTGGCCAGGAAGGGAGATCTCCTCCCAACTGCAGAATTCTAGTCCCTTCTAACCAGAGCCAAGCATACCAGATACACTAGCTAAAAGGTGCTGACTTTGTAAGGCTAACTCAGCTCACGCTCAGGGCCCCTCTTTGCTTGGGATCCTGTGAGTATAAGTACGGTCAGGCAGCTAGCAGCTGGCTCTGATTTCCAAGAACATCGTCTTGTGCTGACTTGGAATCTCCTTAAGAGAGTTCTTGGTGCCCGTTGAATTCCTAGTCCCTGTCTCTCCCTTGCAGGAACAAAATTGGTTTTTTCCAAAGTTTTTGCCTTCTCTTTCCTTTTTGTAATGGATGGGACCCTCTGAAGTCATTCTCACCATGGCCCCCAAATCTGCAGACTCTGTGGAAGCAGAAGCTCTCATCCATCCCTAAGACTCCCCACACACATGTTCAGCGAAGACAGCCCGCACGGATGGCTCTGATTTAAATAGAACCGTAGCAACAGCTTTTAGACTTGCACACCTGGGGCAAAGAGAGAAGCTCCCTGACCACAGTTACCCATGATTAGCACAGGAAGAAGCAGCAAAAAGACCCGTTAAAAGACAGAGTAGCTGAAGAGCCGAGGACTGAGGAAAGAGAAACTTGGAAGTGTTTATCTCATCTTTGTTGGGCTTCTTTCTAGTGGTGCATGTGGATAGCTCAGAGTTGACGAGTACCCAACTCTGCCCACCGTCCCTGGAAAGCTCTGAAAGAGAGGCCACACCTTAGCTTCATGCTTCCAGTGCTTTATGCCTCTAAGAAGTACTAAAGGAACCTGTGTTGAGTTAGTGAAAAACTGAGGTCAAGAGTTCTTTTTTCAGAAGCCTCTTGGAGCCCTGAAGCAGTTCCCAGTTTATTGGAGGAATGGGGAAGCAGGTGCGTCCTTGGGGGAGAAAAAAACCCCACAAAGAAGCCCAAAAGGAAATGGAGAGAAGGGGACTAAATAAGAGAATCTGTGGTCAAGTGAAATTGCTAGTTTGGGGGAAGTTTTTAGACCCGTGGCTCCCAATCCGACAGGCGTCAGAATCAGCTGACAGGCTCCGAAATGTGTTGCCGTGCCCCACCCACCCCAAGAGTTTGGATTCAGGGGGTCTTGGCTGGCACCCCAAATTTGCATCTCTGACAAGTCTCCAGGTGTGGCTGCTGCTTTGAGCACTGACGGTCTAGAGAAATTTAGCTAACGCATTTGAATATGGGGGATGGTGAAATGGCCTGATTATTGGAGTTTGGAGGCCTCACTGAGTTACTTCCTTCAGTTTACCCTAAACAGCTGGGTGACCTCAGGCAAGTCAGGCTCCCTAGGCCTTTTTGGTCCGTAAATGAGGAAGTTGGATTAGATGGTTTCCCAGCGCTAGAAGCTAGCACTGAATGAACTGGGTAGGGGAGAGTGCTGTTCACTCTGTCTGGCTGATGGTTCCCTGGTGGCGGTCAGGGCCTTTGGCCTCTAAACCCAGGGACCTGGCCTGCTGGATTCTTCTGTTGTTTCTTCCAGATGTTTGTGGTGATGGGCATTAATCTCTTTCCTTTTCCCCTCTTCCTTTTCTTCATCTTCAACATCTCTAGGAGGAAGAGCAAAAGCAGGCAGTAAGTGAACTTGGGAATTCTCACTCCTTTTGCATGGTCTTCTTTCCCTCACATAACTGTTATGTACCTTTTCCTCTGCTCCCTGCTCAAGTTCATCCCTGCAGAATTAGTTATGTGTAAAAACCCACAGCAGCTCTCTCTGTGGTGGTGTAAAATGGTCTGAAAGTCCACATCATGTTTACCTTGTAGAGCATGTTCCTACTTCAAACGAGAGCTTGTTGAATTTTTTTTTTTTTTGAAGTACACATCTGTTGTGTTTAGTTCAATACGCATGATTAGCCAGGCTACGACTGCATTTTCCTGCTTTTGCATTCTCTGCTGCTTCATGTCTAGAGTGACTTTTATTGCTCGAAACAACTTTCGGGGCTGTGGGGGTGACCTCAGGTCTAGATGCTTTGTCGTGAATGATTGTGCATGGCAATGTGTAGTTTTTGTGATGATTCCAAACATCCTGTACTCTTGAACAGGCTTCTGGATGCTGCAGCTCCAGTAGCCTTTATAACAAAGTTACCAGTGAAAACTAAGTGACTGGTTATGACCTAAGTGATTTCCTGTTCAGAGTTGGCTCCAGGAGGAGATCTGGTTTTTGAGCTGCATGGCTATTGCATGGTGTTTAGGGAAGTTTTATGTTTGTTTCCATTTTTCCAGAGAGACTTTAACCCACAAGAAAATCAATAGAGAGTCTATCCACAATAGTATACTGTATTTGTATGTCAATGTCTATCCACAATAGTATACTGTATATGTATATATGTAACATTAGAAGGTTTTCAAAACATACTTTTTTTTTTTTTAAACAAGGTAAAGCTGATTATTAATTCACCTCAGGGCTTTAATTTTAAGAGAGAGAAATAGGAAATGTTTAATTCAAAGAATTTACTCATTTCTTTTTCAAAAAACAAACTGATCCTTGTTTTAGATTAAGAATTGGAATATAGGGCGCCTGGGTGGCTCAGTGGGTTAAGCCGCTGCCTTCGGCTCGGGTCATGATCTCAGGGTCCTGGGATCGAGTCCCGCATCGGGCTCTCTGCTCAGCAGGGAGCCTGCTTCCTCCTCTCTCTCTGCCTGCCTCTCTGCCTACTTGTGATCTCTCTCTGTCAAATGAATAAATAAAAATCTTTAAAAAAAAAAAAAGAATTGGAATATATAGGGCGTCTGGGTGGCTCAGTGGGTTAAGCCGTTGCCTTCGGCTCAGGTCATGATCTCAGGGTCCTGGGTTCGAGTCCTGCATCGGGCTCTCTGCTCGGCAGAGAGCCTGCTTCCCTCTCTCTCTCTCTGCCTGCCTCTCCGTCTACTTGTGATTTCTCTCTGTCAAATTAATAAATAAAATCTTTAAAAAAAAAAAAAAGAATTGGAATATGTAACATTGTATTTTTTATTTTTGGTTAGGACAATGAAATAATAAAGGGAAGAAGAAAGGAAGGAAGAGATCAAATGAAGGGAGGCAAGAAAGGAGCAAGGGAGAGAGACTGTCAGAAAGAGGGAACAAAGACAGATTATGAGATTAAGCTAGGCAGATAACCCAGAAATCTCAGTGGCTTTACTGTAACAAAAGTTTGGTCTTGTTTTTTTTTTTTGTTTCCCTCATTCACACATAGTTCATTGCTCTGATCTTATGACACTTCCTCAGTAGGTACATTCACATGGGCAAAGCAGGAGAAGAAGAGGGTGGAAAGTCAAGTCCAGTCATTAAATGCTTCTTCCAGGAAGTGACACACATCATTTCCACTCTATTTCATTGGCCAAAGCAAGTCACATGACCACACTTGACATGGAAGTATAATCCTCCAGTTGGCTTGGAAGCTGCAGAGAAGTAGATGCTGGTAATGCCTACCATGAGTAGGAGGATGGATGAGCTTGTGTTGAGGGAAGGAAAGAACATCTCCCCTTCCTTCTCCCTGCTCCCCGTCTCCCTGACAGCCTCACCTCCCTGCTGCCGGTCCAGGGCGCCACCTCACCTGTTGCTGCTGCCAGCCAGTGTTCTCCTCTTCTCCTCCCTCTCCTACACCCCGAAGATGCACGTCACAACTAAAACCGCTTGCTGGGAACTTATATGCCAGCAGTCTTTCCAGACCAGCATTTCCTCATCCCTCTCTGAATGCGCCAGCTCAGACCAAAGTACCTTGCACCTTACCTGCAAACTCTCAGAAGAGGGCAGACATTAAGAGTGTCTGTTTTAATGGTAGCAGTAGAGCTTCCAGGAGACATTTCCTTTTTTAAGAATATTATGGATTGCCGTGTAATCTAAGAACCAGATATGGCCTCTTCTGGTATTTTGTTTCTCAGGTCAATTTAAAGCTGACCTTGGGGCAGCTGGCTGGCTCAGTTGGTAGAGCATGTGACTCTTGATCTTAGGGTCATGAGTTCAATCCCCATGTTGGGTGTAGAGATGACTTAAAAAGAATAAAAATATATCTAAAGAGCTAACCTTGAGCAGACAAGGGATTAAATAACATGCTCACTTCAGTGACCTGTGCTTCTGTCTGAGATTGTCATCCTCTTGAATTTGGAAAAATAAGAAGCTAGACCTAGACTGCTCAAGCTTGCCTCTAATACAGTTGTGTATATGTCTTGGGCTTTCTCCATGGTCGTGGTCCTGAGTTCATGACCTTGTCCTCATACTCTCGTAGGACCACCCGTGGCATGGATTTGTACAAAACTGTTTTTTCCTCATCTTTCTCCACAATGGTGTAGGTAAGACATTCTGTTCTGTGGATATAGGTTTAAATATCCTCTGTTTACGTCACAGGGCCCACCCAAGGCTCAGCTCTGAGACTTAAATTTGAAATGAATCACTTTATATAATTCAACAACATTTTTAACACCTAGACATATAAAGCTTTAGAACTAGCGCCTCTGTTTTATTCTCTCTCATTACTGAGTGAGGCAGAAAAAGGTCTTTAGCACAGAGCTAAGTTTTAACTTTCTTCCTTCCTGGGTTCTGGCTAGTATAGCTTAATTTCTTCCCTATCAAAATGTATTACCCTATATGGGTAATCAAATAACCGTGAGAGACTTGTACAATGAAGAACTCACCAGACGGGCTTCCCCAGATTGGCTCCATAAGTCCATTATAGAGAACTTTTCATGTAGTCACTTTCTTGCTTCTTTCCTCGTTAGGCATTATTTTGGCATGGGGGGATCTGAGAGGAATGGGTAATGACGGTGACTTAGCCGCCCTCGCGCTGTGGGCCTGCCTCTAGCCTCAGCCACCTCTCTGGTGCCGTGAGTGGCACCCATACCTCAGCTGATAATTCTTGTCTTTCATCTCCCCTCCCTCCTTCCTTCCCTTCTCGAGATTTTCTCAGTTCCGAGGGTTGTAATTAAGGGCAGAACTGCCTGGCTCTTTCAGATAAGACTTCACCGAGTGACTCTTCAACCCACTATATACCCTCCAGTTTAACAGGCTCAGGAATTAGATTGTATCAGTCAAGTCAGGGTTAATCAGGTCCAGGATAATCATCAGACTGTAATTAAAGGACTTTGTCTGCCTTTCTCACTACTGCATCCCCAGTCGCTAGCCTAGTGCCCACCACGCAGCAGATACCCAATAAATAGCTGCTGACTGAAAACCAGTATTAACCAGCCTTAGAAGATTTTGAGTTAAAAGGCAGTGTGAATTCATAAGCTCATTAACTATAAGGGACATAACTGCCTCGAGTACCTATAGCAGTCACTTTGCTCAAGGTACTGCTGTATAATATGTTGTCCCAATCAGGAGACTAAATTATGACTCAGAAAAGCCCTAAAAAGGAATTTCAGGGTTGCCAAAAGAATAGGCACACCAGGCTAATGTCTTAGCATTATTATTAACTCTATTATTATTTCTGTCTAAAGAACAGATACTGATTATGTAAAATTAAACCATCCTCTTTTTTAAATGCAGACAATCTATAAAATGTGGGTTATCTATAGTTATTTGTATCACTTGAAAATATTCTGAGCTTTGCTTAGTAAAAACCCAGGGCCCGCAGCCCGGCTGTAGGACTCAGCAGTATGATACAAAGGAGTTCACTAAGGTAGCAGCAGACGGACGAGTAAGACCGGGAACGGTGTTTACTCCTGTTGATGCACTTGAGCTATGGGCTCCCCTAGTTCTAGTCTGGAGAGATTTCAGACGTATAAACTCATTCTAGTTACATCTCAGTGTTCCATTTTTCCCAGAGACTCTGCATACTATAAAATTTTACAGCTGGATTGCTAACACCAAATAAAATGAGCTGTCCAAGACAAGGGGTTGAGTTTATTCAAGAAAGATGTTTCCTTGAACGTTTCTCTGAATTCTTCTATCGGAAGTCACTATCTTTTATATACAGATCACTATCAGGCTTGGAGACTCTAACTCTAGATAGTAACATATAAGGATAAGGGGCTTCCGGGGGGCAGGTGGCCCTGATCCGCATTAGTAGTACGGTAATGGTCCAGAGATTTATAAATGGGACTCTGAAAATTCTGTAATTAGAGGAATCTTGGGGATTCTACTCTTAGAGCATTGCCACACTTGGAACCTCTCTTTTTACTTCAGTAAGTTGGGATGTCAAGTGGGATCTTGCCCCATGCCCTTTCTGATTTCCAGGATCAGACGAATAACCCACTCCAACTGCACTAAAGAAAGCACGGTGTGGGCTGGCTCTTAGAAGCCGGCATCTCTGATCTGGCTGCCCCAGATAAGCCTCAGAGGAAAGCCACTCAATATTTAGTGAGCCATGGTTGCTCTGTGAGGACTCTAAAAACCTCATGAATATTAACTTTGTAAGTTTAAGAGAAGGTACTTTTTAAAAAACTCTGCCCAAAAACAAATGAAAACTTCCTTTGTCCATTAAAGAGATTATTGGTGAATCCCTTGATGTGTTCATGGACCATTTCCCCTCTTGTTTCACTTAACCTTTGGACACAAACTCATTCGGAAGTAATTCAGATTCACATGCCTTTAAATCTTCTGGACTCTTGGACCCCACCGTACTCTGAAGTAGAAACTGAGTCTACTTCTACCCCAAGGCACAGAATTGCCATTCATTTATTTATTCAGCAGCGTCTTACTACATATGTTCAAGGCAGTGAACTTGGCCTTTTGGAGGATCATGAGAGAAATCCTACAGAAATACCATCCTCAGAGAGTACGACATTATTTCACTGTTGGCATGATACCTTAAATACAGAAACACAGCCAGGTCAGTGATACCCTGAACCACAGGCACCACTGCTGTCCCCCTCAGTGCAAACTCCACAGATGTCTTTTGGTAAACAAAGATCAGTGTAATATCCTACATGACTTTGCCACAGACCTTTAGCCTGGGTCCCAGTCCTAGTCTGCCTAGACTATCTGATGTGCTAACTGCACATAGATGGCCTTGTGAGAGTCCCCAGAGTGGGCTCATTCATCAGTCTTGGCTCCTCTACTCACTCTGGGAATCTGGTAGTTTGTTATTTTATTTTTATTCCATTTTTTTCCCAAAAAGAGGAAATATCATTACAATATTAAAAGTAAGTATTTGTGGGGCGCCTGGGTGGCTCAGTGGGTTAAGCCTCTGCCTTCGGCTCAGGTCATGGTCTCAGGGTCCTGGGATCGAGCCCCGCATCAGGCTCTCTGCTCTGCAGGAAGCCTGCTTCCTCCTCTCTCAGCCTGCCTCTCTGCCTACTTGTGATCTCTGTCTGTCAAATAAATACATAAAATCTTAAAAAAAAAAAAAAAAGTAAGTATTTGTATTTCACTCCCCCAAAACTCCTTGAGCACATACCAGGAGTTTAGTCTGAGGATATAGGCGGAAATAACTTTGAGTCTTTACAGCATCCCCAGTGTTTTCCATCCCCCTCATCAATGACAGACTGAGAGATTTCCTGCTTTTTTTATTTCCCTTCTGTACTATATTTCTGTCTTTTTCTCTCATGGCCAGAATGCATACAACATGTGAAAACTATCCTCCAAGGTCTCCAGGAAAATTTTCTACACATCAAGCTGGAGAAATTGTTCTCCCACTGGAAGACCATTGAATCCCTGGGACATACTGTCTCTCCCAGAATCTGAGTCTCAGGAAAGCATTGACAGAAAAGACAAAGTAGAAGATGACTTTTCTAGGTTCTGAGCCTGAGGACCTGGGAAAATGATGGGTACAGTGACTGAGGGAGTGAAAAGGGGAGATGATCTGGGGCAGGAAGGGGACTTTGACCTGATTTTGACCATACTGACTTCCAAAGATCAGGCAGGCAGCCGGGCGTTTTTGTCTGATCTGCTGTGTATTTGGGATGTGCAACTGGAATCTCAGTGGAAATACACAGCTGGCGTTGTAGATTTGGAGGTCTTCATTATAAAATTAGGACTGAAACCATAAACATGAGCCTTGGGGGGGGGGAAACTGTAGTAGAGAAAAGGAAGAAAGAAGAGGTGGGAAGGGTAGGATTGTGGGTTCTTGTGAAAGCTCAGGAAGTTTCAAGAGGGAGAAGGTTAATAAGACAATAATATAAGGAAGACTTTGGATTTGACAATCAGTAAATTATCAGCAATCCTGAAAAAAGAATGTTCAGTATAGACAGCTCTGAACGATAGGCTTTGTTTTGTCCAACCCCAGCCCCCTTTGGTTTCAACCAATGAAGGAGAAGGGACCAGATCTTTAATCTGCCGTATTGAATTGTATGTGAGTGGGTTGCTCTTCTAAGTCATAGACCTTCTTGACAAAACCTCACTTCTTTTCTATCTGAACATGTGCATTGCCTTTACAAGCCTGTTTCCTCATCTGTAAACTTCAACTTCACAACCCTTTGGTCCTTTCATCCCTGATACACGTCGGTATAGTGCGGAAAGGCTGTAAATCAAGAAGGGTCTAAGAAAACCAACAGGATTCATTAAACTGGTGTCTCCTTTTGTGACTTTGAAACCCTCCGGCCTCATTGGGTTGTCTGGCTTTCTTTCGGTAACCAGCTCCTCGCTCAGCATTGCCTCATGCCAGCCTTCTACCTCCCACTCTTCCAGGCAAAAGAAAGTATCCTAAGAAAGCATCAGCTACTCCCATGAAGGCCTCTCCTTTGGCTTATCTCTGGGATTCTCAGCCTTCCGCAGGAGGAGGGGAATCCCCAGCGCTCTCTTGCTGTTAGACCTCACCCCAGCATCCTCTCTCGGTTCGCGATTGGATCGATGACCCTTCACTTTGAGAGACTCTGTAGGCATTTCATCAAATCCCGATGCTGTACCTGTCTCTGGGGTCTTACAGGCTGATCTCAGACTGGTTTTGCTGGTCCACGTTATCCATGATGCCAAGGTAGGGAGCTTTCTGGCCTAGAGTCCTTAAGGGAGATGAACATCTGCTTAGTTCCAGCCAAAAGAAGTGCGATATAAAGGGTGCAGGAGACTTCTGCGCTCTCCGCCACTTGCTGCCAACCACTGGCAAGTGGAATCACTGGAATTTGGCCGTGTAGGATAGATGACTGGAAGCTTTAAAAGAAAGGTGGTGGGGTGGGGAGAAGGAGGAAGGCGTAAGGGAGGGAGCTGGAAGGAGGAAGCACGAGAGAAAGAGAGGAAAAGAAAGTAGAAGCATGTTTTATAAAATTAGAGGCAGTGCAGAGAGACAGTTAACTGCTGCTAACATGGTACCTTTAACAAGGATCTATGGGGCGCCTGGGTGACTCTGCATTAAAGCCTCTGCCTTCGGCTCAGGTCATGATCCCAGGGTCCTGGGATCGAGCCCCACATCGGGCTCTCTGCTCAGTGGGGAGCCTGCTTCCTCCTCTTTCTCTGCCTGCCTCTCTGCCTCCTTGTGATCTCTGTCTGTCAAATAAATAGGTAAAATCTTTAAAAATAAATAAATAATAAAATAAAATCTTTTAAAAATAATGATAATAACAAGGACCTGTGCCAGCTCCCTACTGCTCTGTGAGCCAACGAACTATAACCCTCTCGGTACTGTTAGCGCTCTGTCTGCTTATCTATCTATCTTTTTTTTTTATAAATCCTTCAGTACTTTTATTATTATGTGTTCTTACTAATTTAGATACACATAACACTCACTATATATTCATTGCTTTCACATTTCAAATTTCAACTCCTGTACTTAACCAGCTCGGACCTTGGGAGACCAAGAGAGAACCTGGGAGACCATGAGGCCTGTAGCTGGCCCAGCCCGGGACACCTTCCAAATGTGCAGAACATGTGAGAGTTTACTCTTGGGCCCCTTGAAGGTCCCAAGCTAACCTGAGGCTGTGGGTGACCTATGCTTTCTTCCAAGCAGCCCGCCACTGGGGAAAAGAAGACAGTTTCACCCTCAGCCAGGTTCTTGTCCTCAGCACCATGGAATTGTGGGCCAGATAACTGCTGGGGGCCAGAGGGGGTGGGGGGCGGTGGCGGGGGAGGGGCTGACCTATATATTGCAGGGTGTTTAGCAACACCCTTGACCTCCACCTACTACTAAAATCCAGCGGTAGCTCCTGTCGCCCCACCAAGCAGGTCCTTGCAGATGAAATTACTGCCAGTTAAGAAGCACTGCCCTGAGCCCAGAGAGCCTTGCTCTGTGACACCAGCCTGAGCCCTGAGGCATTCTCAGAATCCCTGAGTCTGAGGCTTAGATACTGACTGGATGGTGGAGGATTTCCAGACATGTTCCCAGAAAATCACTCCTCTGTCCATATTTCCTGCCAGTGCTCTGTGTCCACGCACCTTCTCCAGGCTTCTGCTCCTCTGCACGCTTGCTTTTTTACTCCAAAAGCCTGCTTGTGTCTCTCTTTCCAGTTCCTACCACCTTCCTTCATTCCAGTCTCCATCATCTGGCCTCTGATCTGTTGGGAGAGCCTCCACATGGGGCTCCTTGTGTCCTGTCTCTGGCTGCCCAGCCCCTCCTTCACGTTGTGCCAGAACCAGGTTCCTAGACACACACGGCACTGGCCATGCTGTGGTCTCCTCAGGAACCTTCCTTATTAGCTCCCTAGCTCCCTGTGCCACTGCCCCCAGCAGGGCTCAACAAGCAGTTTTTGGTTGGTTTGTTTGTTTTTTTTTTAAAGATTTTTCTTTATTTATTCAACAGATCACAAGTAGGCAGAGGCAGGCAGAGAGATGGGGGGAAGCAGGCTCCCCACTGTGCAGAGAGCCCGACATGGGGCTCAAGCCCAGGACCCTGAGATCATGACCTGAGCCGAAGGCAGAGGCTTAACCCACTGAGTAAACCGAATCAGAGATATTATGTAGGTACTTATATAACCACTTAAAATGTAACTGTTTCAAAATGTGAAAACCATTCTTAGCTCGTGGACTGTAAAAAAGAGGTGGCGGTGAGCCGGATTTGGCCGTGGGCCGCGGTTTGCCCATCTCCGGCCTAGTAAATAAACTAGGCAACCATTTTTTAAGGCCCTGGATCATGGTGGCCCACACTTCTCTTTCCTACCATATGTCTTTGTGCTCCCTACATGCTAACCACCCCCTCTTTTTCCCCCCGCCCGCAGCCTCTTCTCCCAGCCCATCCCCCTGTATTCATGCCCTTTCCTCACCTGGATTGCCCTTCCTGAGACTTTTCTGCCAATTGAAATGATACTCAAGATACTCTCAGATGCCACCTCTTCTGTGAAACCTTACCCTGTTGCAGAAGGTCAGAGTTACACTCTTTCGCTTCTGTGCTTGTCCTTTGGGCCTCCACTGAGGCACGGATCCCACCTTCCTTTGTATGCTAACCCCGGGGGGCTGTGAGCCTGCTGGGAGCAGAGACTTTGCCCCTTTGTAACCTCCCAGCACCTTCCAAAGTAGCACAATGGCAGGTAGGGTTCTACTGAGCCCGTGTGTGAAGCATCTCATGTCTATCCACACCAGCCTGTAAAGATATTATCCATGTAGCGTACGGAGAATATGAGGTGTGGAAAGGTTAAGTAAGTTACCCGAGATCACACTGCTAGTAAATGGCAAAGCTGGCATCCAAACTAGGTCTACCTATAACTGCAGATCCCGGGCTCTAACCACTGTGCTATATAGGGCAGGGAGAAGCAAAGGATGGTGGTGTGAGTAGGGTGCCAGACCTCCCCACGCAAGTTTTGCATTCCTGAAAGTAACATTTACATTTGACTCACTGAATTTTAAAATATCACGGATAGGTTCTGGGTACCTGCCTGATCACTGATTTAGCTGTCTGAATAAGGACCATTCTCTCCTGGCAGTCTATTCTCTTTTTGTTTCTAATCATGTGATCTGAGTGTTTGGTATTCATTTTATAGGGATTTTCCCCTCATTGGGGTCCCTGATCATTTCACCAAGAGCTGACTTGAAAAGCCTGCGGTGAGAGCTAATGGAATACCATTTTCAAGCAGAGCCGGACAGACGAGGAGAAACAAACAGAAAGAGGGTAATCTGGTCTCAGAATTTATGAGCTTCCCTATCTGAAAGTTTAAATTTCAACTTCTTTTGATCTTGAGGTTTATGGTGAGTTTTAGTAGGTTGTTCTTTGTCTCTGCAACTTAGTATGCATTCTTCCTTCTGCTAAGAAAGATAGCTAGACACTTGCCCCTCACCCCCCGCCCCAAGCCTCAAGGAAAGCTTCATCTTCTGCATAATTTAGTTTAACTTGACTAGGGACAGAATCATGAAGATCAAGAAATAACCTTCTTTTGTCCATCGTCAATCCAGAAGCTTCCAGCAGTGCTCCAGTCACTCCTCCCTGTCTGCAGCAGCTGACCCCACGGCCACCAGAGCTAGGGTCAGGCTCTCTGTAAGCCTGAGCTTCCCGGAGTGATGTGGGACAGAGGGACTTCGTGGCTGACATTTTGGTGGCGCCATCCTGTCCTTCCATACACACCTGTGTATGTTCGTGGCATAATGGTGGGAAGAAAAGAGATCATAAAACTAGACAGCTCTTCTCTGTGGTGTTGAGAAGCAGAATTTACCTTTACAACCTATCGGCTTGCAGGCAGCCTTTGCTAAGATGAGGTCTCCCGGCGTGTTCCAGAGCTGTTTCTGTCTCACCCCGAAGGGAGGCACAGCCGCTGCTTTGCTCACTGCCGCGGGGATGTCTTTCTCGGCTCCTGCACCTCCCCCTGTCCTGTCTGCTCACTTCCATCCCTGGTGCCCATGAGGCGGTTATTTCCAGGCCTGCGGCAGGACGGGCCCGCTCTCTCCTCACTTCCACACTGGATGAGGATTTTCCAGCGGAGCCGCCACCAACACCGGTTCCAAATAGCGTGTGGGCTCTGGTTACCTTTTCTTGAAGGAAAAAAACCCATGCAAAGTTCATTCTTCAAACATCCCATTTCTCTCCGCCGTCAGGGCTGCCTCCCCTAAATTTCAGACTTACGTCTCCTTTCCCTCGGGATTGTTTTTGTTTTTGTTTTTTGGTGTGTTTTGCTGTTGTTTTCCTGAGAGAGCCTCCAAAAATCGGCAGCAAAGAGGCCAGTTTGTTTAATTTAAATACACTGCAGCAAAATGAAGGTAATTGTCCACAAAGGCCATCTGCTACCTGGCAGGTATCCATGAGTCAGAGAGAGAGAGAGAGAGAGAGGGAGATGGAGACTAAAGTGTCTCCTTCTGTTACCATGAGAGTTTCAGGTTGGGCTGTGTGTGTGTGTGTGAGTGTGTGCGCGTGCCCGCGCGCAGAGGATACAGTTGTCAACACTCCAGAGAGAGGGCAACAACTCCAAATCAGGCTTTTTGCCATAAGCCACTGGGGGCTTGATTATCCGGCTGTAATGTGTACGAGGGAGATAGGAAAAAATTCATGCCTCTTTTTTTTTCTTTAAGATTTTATTTATTTATTTGACAGATAGAGAGAGCCCAAGTAGATGGGGGGGGTGGTCAGCCGGCTCCCCACCAAGCAAAGAGCCTGATGCGGGACTCAATCCCAGGACTCTGAGATCATGACCTGAGCCAAAGGCAGATGCTTAATCCACTGAGCCACCCAGGCACCCCAAATTCATACCTCTTCCATGAAGAAGAAGGGAAGGAGATAGTATTTATGGAGCCCCTACTGTGTGCCCAGCACCGTGCTGGGGATGTCCAAGCACAGCTGAGCCTGGTGCACATCGTTCTCCTGCTGAAGGCAGTGGCTTTCTCCCTCTGCAGCCGGCTCTCTCTGCCACAGCCTGTGAGCTCCTGTCTCTGCTCACGGTGTCCTCACGTCACCTCCTTGGCATTCTCTGTACCTGCTTTGGCTCCAGTATGAGATTTGTGTCATAGACAAGAGACTAAGTCATAATCACTGTACTCTCCCTTCTCACATTTCTCACCTTTATTGGAAATTAATTATCCTGTTGAAGATTGTGGTTAGCTTTAGTTCTGAGGGGTCTCCCACTAATCCATGTTCCTTCTGGCCTCAGCAACAGTATGCTCTGCCTTGGATTTCGAGGCAATTAGAAGACCCAGGTACCAGTCTTAGCCTTTCTGCTCATTTATTTGGAACCCCGTGACCTCTCTAGGCTTCAGTCTCTTCAAATATAAAATGAGTGAGTGTTGGACCAAAAAAAGAGGCTTTTTCTTGGGGTCATGAATGTTCTGAAATTATAAGCACAATTTCTGAGTCCCTTTCTTAGGATGTGATACCTCAGGTTTTCTCAGGTTCTCAGAGACTTTGCCAGTTTAGAAGTAGACAAGCCAGCAGACCAGAGAGCGTGTCAGATTGTAATATTTCTCCAGGTCTGTATTTCCAGCAGAATTGTTTCCAACTACAAGGGATCTCAGTATTCAGAGAACCTGAGTTACAGGGCATTTATTGTGTTGAGTTATTGGTGACTGGCCCAAGCTGCATTCTGGTCTTTGTTATAGGTTATGTTACAACAAGATCCCACAGTCCTTGGGGCGCCTGGGTGACTCAGTGGGTTAAAGCCTCTGCCTTCGGCTCAGGTCATGATCCCAGGGTCCTGGGGTTGAGCCCCACATCGGGCTCCCTTCTTAGCGGGAAACCTGCTTCCCTTCCTCTCTCTCTGCCTGCCTTTCTGCCTGCTTGTGATCTCTGTCTGTCAAATAAATAAATAAATAAATAAATAAATCTTAAAAAAAAACAAACACGATCCCATGGTCCTTGCATCAGGAAGCCTTCAAACACCAAGTAGCATTTTGCAGACCTTCCCTAGATTCCGCAGGCTAATTGCCCCTCTCCTGGCAGCTCCAACAGGTGGCACCAGATTGTTTCATACCTGCATTGAACAGCTTATCCCCATTCCCTGAAACCCCAGGACTAGTTCCTCTGCCTTTACTGATTCCTGCGTGATTCTCAGGTTCCCCATAACCTCAAGGTTCCAGTCGTGATGCTGCACCCAGCCTCCTACTGTGCCATTTATTTTAGATTGGGTTTTCGGGTGAGTGGAGTGCTTGGCATTCTTCATGGCGGGGTCCTGTCTGCCTGAATGTAAAACCCAATCTGTGCTTTTGAGACAAGGTGAAATTTCAGTGTAGTGCTCCAGCTTGATTTGGGGTGTATCTGTCTGGCCTGGACCCTAACCTGGGTCATCGGTGGCTGTGTCAGTGTGCCGAGTGCTGCTCAACCCCTGTGCGCTCTCTGCCCTTCAGCCTGTGGCCGTGTAACTAGGACAGCCCTATTGAAACTCTGTTTTGAGCGGGTCTCGTCCTCCTCACAGTCACTGCCCCCCCCCTCACAGGCTTCGTTCGCGTGAGCCTAGGGCAGCATCTCGGGTACTGACTCCACACGTGAGAAGTGTAGGTTCGCTAGAGAACATGCCGTCCATGACCCTGAGACGGCAGCGTGATCGTGACCAAAGCAAAGCCATGATGACTTGACATTTCTGAGATGAGGTAACTTGGCAAAATCATACAGAATCATACAGAATCATAGAATTTTAAATCTGAAAAATACTTGAGAGATCATCTACTTGATGCCACTTGGTTTATAAATGAGAAGAATGCGCCCCAGAAAAATTAAAATGCATGTGCTGTACAGTGCAAAGGAAATCCCAGGTCTCCCAACGTCTAGGCCATGCCCTGCTTGCTGAACCACTCCACCTCCTTATGTGTCCGCCCCAAAGCGATGGAGAGAGCTAGGCTTCCATCTCTGAGCCCGCAGCTTTCCCTCCTCTTCCGGGTCATTGAATTTGCCGTGAGGAATCGTCTCCAGGGCTAGTGATTATTGGCAAAGCTGTGATTATTGTCCAAGAGCAGGACAAGCTCTTTTGCTCGGGGACTTAGGCACATTCTTGGATCAGGTAAAATGTTTTTTGATTATATATCCTTGCCTCTGTTCTCACCCATAGTCCTCCTTCCTGGGTGTCTGGCCTTTCACGAGGGTCTCTGGTCTTGGTCTCCCATATTCCGAAACCTTCCCTCCCATTCTTTCTCAATCAAATGTCCTTCAGGTGGGACTGCCCCATGTATGAAGAAGAAAATCAGCCTGGGTGGCACCTGGGTGGCTCAGTAGGTTAAGCATCTGCCTTCAGCTCAGGTCATGATCTCAGGGTCCTGGGATCGAGCCCCGCATCCCTGAGTCCATGATCTCAGGGAGCCTGCTTCCCTTCCTCTCTCTCTGCCTGCCTCTCTGCCTACTTGTGATCTGTCTGTCAAATAAATAAATAAAATCTTTTTTAAAAAAAAAAGAAAGAAAGAAAAGAAAATCAGCCTGGGCATATGAGTCACCTGTTGTTGTACAACAACTTACCCCAAAACCTAGCGACTTTGTAGAACAAATATTTATTACCTCACAACTTCTCTGGGTCTAGAGTCCAGGTGAGGATAAGCTAAGGGTCAGGGTCTCTTATAAGGCTACAGGCATCTCAAGGCTCAACAACTCACAGGGTTGTTGGCAGGATTCTCCGAGGGCTGCTGGACTGAGGGCCTCCGTGCCAGCTGGTGGCTGGAGGCTGCCTCCGTTTCCTGTCACGTGGGCCTCTCCCCAGGGCAGCTCACAAGGTGGCAGCTGACTTCGTTAGACTGAACAAGCAGGAGGGAGAAGGAGAGTATGTGGGCAAGATATAAGTCACAGTCTTCTAAAAGCTAATCACAGAAGTGACATCCCATTCACCTGACCCTGGAGCAGCAGTCACTGCGCCAAGCCAGTATGCAAGGAGAGGGGACTCCCCAGGAGTGTGACAGGGGGGGCAAGGTCATCGGAGGCCGTCTCAGAGGTCTGCCCGCCACATTTACTCATCTAGTTAAGTATCTCACACAAAGCTTCATCGATGACTGATAGATTTAGTGCTCCCTGGAGACTGTTGCCTGCTCTGGCTACGTTCCCACTTTCCATTACTGAAGAAAAGGGGTCAGAAATGTGATCCATCTCATTGTCATTTAACAAACATTTATTAAGCATTTACATGTGCTAAGCACAATGGTAAGGAAGATAAAATTTGAGAGGCAAGGTTAATGCTGTTCAGAGTTCTGGGGAACATCGCAGGAAGACCTAATCTGACCCCAGAGGACAGGACCATGAAGCAAACGCCTGGGAGACGCAGCAGGAGCTGCTCCGTGCTGCGCACAGAGCTTCTGGCAGGCCTTCAGGGAAGGGAGAGTGCAAGCCCTTCTGTAGATTGAAGCAACTGTCGCCTGTCCTTTCACTTTCTATCTAAACCAGCCAGCGATAGTCACGGACATCCCTGTGCCATCGTATACCTCCTTCAAGAAAAACCCTAGTCTCCAGGCCTTCCTGAAGCTGTGGCCTTGGGTCTGACTGAAGTGTGTGCACATCGATTGGCCGTGATTTGTGCCTGCCTCAGGCCAGCTGTGACTTACTGGCTCACCAGGATCCCGCACTGGGGTTGCTCTGCTGGAGCCAGAATTCACAGAAGGCTCTGGACAGCTCCAGCCCAGCATTGTTGTAAACCAATGTGGCCCTGAAGCCGAGGGCTGGTGCTTGACATCTGTAGGGGGAAATCGTGCCTTCCCAGCAGTCTTCACCTTTCTCTTTCTCCTGCTCTGAATGGAGACACCTTCTGGAATCTGTTCTTCAGCTTCCTTAGAAGGCACGTCCTGGGCGCCGATCCCAGGAAGAGGGCCTTGTTATTTTTTTTAATTTTTTTTATTTTTTAAAGATTTTACCTATTCATTTGACAGAGAGAAACCACAAGTAGACAGAGAGGCAGGCAGAGAGAGAGAGAGAGAGAGGGAAGCAGGCTCCCTGTTGAGCAGAGAGCCCGACACGGGACTCGATCCTAGGACCCTGAGATCATGCCTGAGCCGAAGGCAGCGGCTTAACCCACTGAGCCTCCCAGGTGCCCCGGGCCTTGTTATTTTGAAGCTGATGGTGGGCAGTAGTTTCATTTCCTGATCCTAGAGCTTCAGCCACATGTGGCTGCTCACCCCGGGCATCCCTTCGGCCTCATCGCCCGTCACCATTTTCTTATCAAAATATTGCAGAGGTTCAGTTTCATGTTCTTAAAAAGCAACCTAGTCATTCATCTTGGGTCTCAGGACTCTAACATTCATGCTTCAGGGAGCGGTGCCTGGCCCAGATCTCACTGAGTGAGTTTTATTGAATAGTTGTCACATGCTCGATGTTGGGTTGGCCCTCCCTCTGCGGGGACGACAGACGACTGTCACACAGTGAAATGAGTGTGAATTTCACAGGCTGCACACTCAGGTAAGCCCAAAAGAAATCTTTAACAGGACTTCGTTTCCCTCTTGAGTGCTCACAGTCTGGGCGTTTCCAGACCAACTTGAAGCCACTCATCCCAGATTCTTATCCCTCTTCCTGCTCCCGAGATGGGTGCTATGCCTTGGGGGACTAGTGCTGGTGCCGTGGCATCAGGGGAGGAGTGTCTGTGGCTGCAACTTGATCTGTGCTGAAACAGTCATGTCCTTTGCTTGCGGCCAGGCCTGGTTCTCACAGGCAGCACTCCTCACCCCGCAACTGAGGCAGCTGAGTTCATAGGCTCCCCGAGAAGCCAAGGCACACGCATGATCTCAGTGAGGCTCTCACTCCTCCGTGACTGAGAGACAACTTTAGGCTTGTTGCCTTTGCAGCTGGAAAACCATCAGCTGCTGGGGTCCATGGGGTCCTTCCTTGATGCTGTCCAAGCAACCCAGGCAATGAACTTGATTGATTCTGTGCCTCTTAGCTCTTGGAGGCCCAAGAAAGACCCTGGCTTTGCCAGTGTCCATCACGTCTAGATCTCCCGAACTGCTGGCTCATAGGACTTTCCTACATAGCCAGGCCACTGCATGGACGTTCTTGCTTTTCTGCAGATTCTCTCTCCCAGCTTCATTATCTTGTTTGGATTGGGGCTGGAACTGCCAGATCTGGCTGTTCAAAAACACTTTGCAAACCAGAGTGCATGTTATACTTTATTATTTGCTCCTTCTTCACCCAAAATGGCCAGAAAAGCAAGGCATGGTGGCAGTTACAGGGTAAAAGGTGGAGGTGTATTTTGGTTCCCCAAAATACAATGATTAATATGTGATAATGTTCTCTAAACAAAACCAGATTCCTGAGATGTTGGAAAGAAAGATATATACCCTGAAAAAATAATGAATAATACATGTTCCATAAGCACTGACAAAAAGTATTTCACAAGATAGAACATATTTAATTATCAGTGGGAAATTGTTATAAAAGTTAAACAATAGCAAGAATAGCACAAAGAGGGGTGCCTGGGTGGCTCAGGGGGTTAAAGCCTCTGCCTTTGCTCAGGTCATGATCCCAGGGTCCTGGGATGAAGCCTTGAGTCGGGCTCTCTGCTCATCGGGGAGCCTACTTCCTCCTCTCTCTCTCTCTCTCTCTCTCTCTCTGCCTGTCAAATAAATAAATAAATAGATCTTTAAAAAAAAAAAAAAAGAATAGCACAAAGAGATGTCACAGTCCTCCATTTTATGGTTCAACCACATTCCGTCCATCGACTCACCAAGTCAGTCAACTTTTGGTTTTTTCCACTTTGGGCCTATTAGACTGTAGCTCATGAGCATTGTGTACAGGTTTGGGTGGGCATATGTTTCCATTTTTCTTGGGCCCATTCCCAGGAGTGAGGTTGCTGGGTTATATGGCAGGTTTACGTTACCATTTTAAGAAGCTGCCAAACTGTTCTCCAGAGTAGCTGTGGCATTTTACAGTCCCATCAGCAATGTATAAGAGTTTCGGTTTTCCCACATCTGTTAGTCTTTTTGGTTGTCGCTATTTCAGTAGATAAGTGATATCTCACCATCATTTCAATTTTCATTTCCCTCTTGGCTCCTCTTTTGAGCCTTTGTCATGTGATTATTGGCCCATTTTTACGTCATCTTCAGTGAACCATCTAATCAAATCTTTGCCTGTTTCACAGTTGGGTTATCTTCTTCTTATTCAGCTCTAAGAGTTCTTTATATGTTCTGGATACAAGTTTGTTTTTTGTTTGTTTATTCTCTCTTTTTTTTCCATTTCTGCTTTCTTGACCTATGAACTTGTAAGATATTTACAGGGATATTGGGGTGACTTGATACACACACACGTGGTGAGAGGATTCTATCTACATAATTAATATATCCATCACCTCACATATTTATCTTTTTATGTATGTGAGAACATTGAAGTTTTACCTTCCTAGCCGATTTCAGCTAGACAGTAGTGTTACCAACTATAGTTGACATGCTTTACATTACATCCTCCGACCTTATTTATCTTACAGCTGAAAGTCTGTACCCTTTCTCCAACCTTTTCCTATTTCCCCCAACCCTTGGCCCCAACTACTTTTCTACTCTCTGTTTCTATGAGTCTGACTCTTTTTAGCTTCCATAAGTGAGACCATGCAGTATTTGTCTTTCTCTGTCTGGCTTATTTTACTTAGTGCAATGCCCTCACGGTCCATCCATATTGTCGCAAACAACAGAACATTCTTTCTCATGGTTGGATAATATTCTATTGTACCTATCTGCCACCTCTTGTTTGGCCATTTATCTGGGATGGACCCTTAGACTGTTTCCACATCTTAGCTACTATGAATAGTGCTGCAGTGAACGTGGGAATGCAGATATTTCTTCTAGATCCTGTTTTCATTTTCTTTTAATCTTTTGAAGAATTTCTATACTGTTTTCTGTAGTGACTGCCGCAGGTTACCTTCCCACCAGTAGTACACAGGGTTCCCTTTTCTGCATATCTTCACCAGTGTGTATCTCTTATCATTTTGATAACATCCTCACAGGTGTAAAGTGATATCTCATTGTGGTTTTGATTTATGTTTCCCTGATAATTCAAGACTTTTGAGCACCTTTTCATACACATGTTGGCCATTTGTATAACTTTGGGGAAATGCCTGGTTCCTCTGTCCATTATTTTTTAAGATTTTATTTCTTTATTTGACAGAGGTTGAGCACAAGCAGGGTGAGGGGAAGAGAGAGATGCAGGCTCCTCACTGAACAGGGAACCCAATGTGGGGCTCGATCCCAGGACCCTGGGATCATGATCTGAGCTAAAGGCAGATGCTTAACCTACTGAGCCACCCAAGCGCCCCTTCTCCATCCATTTTTTAATTTAAAAAATTAAATCTAATTTAGATTGGATTTTTTTGTTGTCGGTTTTTGCTGTTGGGTTGTATGAATTCATTATATATTTTGGATGTTAACTGCTTATTATAGGTGCTATTTTGTCCCATTTGGCAGGTTGCTTTTCATTTCATTGATGGTTTCCTTGCTATACAGAAGCTTTTCACTTCTGATGTAGTCCCACTTGTTTATTTTTTGTTTCGTTTCCTTTGCTTTTTGGTGTCAAATTAAAAAAAAATCATTACAAAGACCCACAATTTTATCAGATATAATTTATAAATATGTTTTTCCAGTCTATGACTTATCTTTTTATTTTTCTTAGTGGTATCTTTTTAATGACAGTTTTACTGAGATATAGTTCACATACTATATACAATTCACCATTTTGAAGCCTAAAATACAGTTGTCTTTACTATATTCACAGAATTGTGCAGCAATCACCACAGTCAACTTTAGAACATTCCATGGCCCTCTGAAAGAACCCCATACCCATCAGCACTCACTCCTCATTTCTCCCAGGCCCCTATCCCCAGGCAACCACTACTCTACTTCCTGTCTCTATGGATTTGCCTATTGTAGACATTTCATATAAATGTAATCAAACAATATTCAGTCTTTTGTAACTGGCTTATTTCATTTAGTATAATCTCTTCAGGTTTTGTCCATTTTGTAGCGTGCATCCGTACTTCATTCCTTTATGTACCAAATCCTATTTGGCTGACCCTTGGACAGTGGTGGGGATGTGACGGGTACTGACCTCCTGCACAGTCAGAAATCTGTCTCTAACGCTGGACTCCCCCTAAACTTAATTACTAATAGCCTACTCTTCACCAGAAGCCTTACCCATAAAATAGTCCATTAATACATATTTTGTGTCATATGTATTATATGTATTCTTACAATAAAGTGAGCCAGAGAAGAAAAAATGTTGAAGAAAATCATAAAGAAAATACATATACAGGGCTGGGCTGTATTTCTTTATAAAATCCACATTTAAGTGGACTGTGCAGTTCAAATCCATGTTGTTCAAGGGTCAACTGTTTCGAGCATTTTTATTTAAATCATTCATCCGTTGATGGGCCCTTGGATTGTTTCCACTTTTCAACTGTTACAGGTAATGCTGCTATGAACACTTGTGTACAAATTTTTGTGTAGACCTATGTTTTCGGGTATGTACACGTAGAAGTGGAATTGCTGTGTTGAATAGCACTCCATGTTTAATTTTGCTGAGAAACTGCCGGACTGCTTTCTAAAGCCAACAGGAATGCACCATTTTCTGTTCCTACCAGCAGCATGCAAGCATGCAAGGATGTTCCACATCCTTGTCAACACTTGTTATTATCTGTCTTTTTATTGTAGCCATCCAAGCGGGTGTGAAGTGATGTTTCATTGTGGTTTTGATTTGCATCTCTCTGATGGTTCATGTTGTCAAGCATTTTTTTTCATGTGCTTATTGGACATTTGTATGTCTTCTTTGGAGAAACATCTTTTCAGGCCCTTTGTCCATTTTTATTAGGTTACTTATCCTTTTATTATTGAGTGTTAAGAGTTCTTCCCATATTCTAGATACAAGCCCCTCATCTGATAGATGATTTGCAAAAATGTGCTCCCATTCTTTGAGTTTTTTTTACCTTCCTAAGGTGTCCTTTGAAAAAATTTTCAATTTTGATGAAATCCAATTTATTATTTTCTTTTGTAGCTTGTACTTTGTGTGTCATATCTAAAAAGCTGTCACCTAATCTTTTCTTCTAAGAGTTTTTATGGGTTAGTTCCTATATTTGGTATGTCCCTTTTGAGTTAGTTTTGGTATATAATGTGAGGTAAGGGTCAAAGTTCCTGTCATTTGTATCATGGGAAGATCTCAGAAAGTCTATTAAGTGATGAAAACAAATTACAAAATGATATGCATGGTATGATACCATTCATGAAAATTTAAAAGCATGAATATCATATATTATTTGTAGTTATATATGTACACACAGGTTAAAAAAAATTCACCCCAAAATATTTGATAATCATTGCCTCTGAAGGGGTGAGAGGAGGGACTGGGATTGGACAGGACTGGTGGTCAAAGGGGTCTTCACACTTATCTGCAATATTTTTAGGTTGACCTTGACAAAGTATGAGCAATTATCAATGGGGTTGCTTTATTAGACTTTTTATCTTCACATATATTTTAAATTTCTCAAAATATACATACATGTACTCCTGCAAATCAAAGTTAAGAGTCATGGAGAACAAATCATTTCTGGTGAGTGCAGCGCCCACACTGGCTGAAGCATTGAGGTAAGGCTTTGTGCAAATAAGCTGTCACCACACTTAGGGCAGATACTGTTGTGTGGGGAGTTTCTGAGCTAGAACCCCAAAAGATAAAGCTCTTTGTTTAACTCATTTGCACACTTATGTTTTCCCAGTTTCATTTCCACAGAAAACCCACTGTACACCACACCCAGTTTCCCTTGCTCTGAACGGCAGCAGGGCCCAAATCTCAGGGAGCTCCCTTTAACTAGAATCTTCCAGTGTTATCCCATGACTCCAAGCTTTCTCCAAAACTGTAACAGAGCCTTCACAAGGAAAGTTCAGTTTCCACTAAACATGTGTCCCTTCTCACTTAGTCCTCATGGAATGCTCTGAAAGGCTTCACTGTGCGTTTGATAAGTGCAGTGACCCGGCCCCTGGGATGCAGCCTGGGGCTAGGCTCCTGACACATTCTTGGGTGCATGGTTGCAGCGGTCTGGGGGCTACAGGGGTGCAGAGTGCACGTCATTACCTGTGGAGGAGATGGGGTTATTCCCACATCTCCATGAGCTGTGTTGCTTGACACAAAGCTCTTACTCTTCATCGTGTATTTCTTCTATAAAATGGGAACCAAAAATGTACGCCCTTTCTATGCAAGTTGTTGTGAGGGTCAAATGAGATAATGTACATAAATGTGTTTGC
Source organism: Neogale vison (assembly GCF_020171115.1). Taxonomy (NCBI): domain Eukaryota; kingdom Metazoa; phylum Chordata; class Mammalia; order Carnivora; family Mustelidae; genus Neogale; species Neogale vison. Next base: position 124,654,034 of record NC_058098.1, read on the forward strand.
AAAAAAAAAAGAGAGAGAGAGAGAAAAGGAAGATGTTTGTGTATCATTTCTCAACTGCATGGCCCAACCCCGCTCAGATCCTGGACCTGCTACTGTCCTCAGTGTACCTGCAAGTCACCCCTCCCACCCCCGTGCTAGCCTCTACTTTCCCTCCCACTTTTAGTCCAGTCTGATGGTATTCTGTCTCCTTCTCCCTCCCCACCTTCCTTTCTTTTTTTCCTTTTCTTCCTCTCTGCAGTCCTGGAGGCAGCCTGACTCCGTCCTTTCAAAGGTGATCCTGCAGGGCACTGCCCCACTGAACCGCAGCTGTGTCACTGGGCTTAGACTGATTGAGAAAAAGGCCTTTCCCCTTCCTCACAGAGGGAAGCTGCCCGAGATAACATGTTGCATCTCTCTGATTCTCCCAGGCTCAGGCCACAGGGTCACCGCACACGTCGCCCACGCACGGAGGCGGCCGCCCGATGCCCATGCCCGTGCGCTCCACGTCTGCCGGCTCCACCCCCACGCACTGCCCGCAGGACCCACTGAGCGGAGTCGGGGGAGACCTGCAGGAGGCCTTTGCCCAAGGTGAGCGTTGGGGGCAGGATACAGTGGAGAGCTAGAGGGGTCTGGCAGCACCAACAAGATCCCCACCGAGATTGTTCCAGGCTCTTTTCTTTTGCGTGGGTAGCTTGCAGTGATCAGACTTTCACAGACGATGTAGAGTCAGGTGCTGGTCCCTTGTCATCAGACGGGCTGCTGTCCCGGCGGCGGGTGCTGCAGGCTCTGTGTTTGTGAAGACCAGGCCTCCGTGGCTTCCGTGCCCTTTTTCCCCACCGGGTTTTGGGGACGTGACTTGTCTTTTGGGTTTTGCCGCCTGCTCTGGAGGAATCGGATGGAACAGTTCCCGAAGTCGTGCTTTGCCTGGAAATCCGGAGAGCGTGTAAAAGGAGATAGAGTGGGACTGCCCACAGGACCGTGCGGCCACCCGTGTGACCAGTCCGGCGGCCGCCGTGTCACGCAGGCGGGGAGGCCGCGGCGGCCGAGCGAGTGTCCTCTGGGCAGAGACGGAACTGGCTCGTGGAGCCCCGCAGAGTCCAGTCCTGCCTCGGGGCCCCCCAGCCCACCCTCCCAGCGCTGTCGGTTCTGGAATCCAAGTCTCCGGACTGCGGCCGGGAAGCGCGCAGCCCACAGGGTCCCGCTGTTCAGGGAGAGAAGAGGGAGGAGGACGAGGCCTTGGGGGCCTCACGCGGCCCCGCCGTCTGCTCTGACTGCCCTCAGGTACGAGGAGAAACCTCCGCAATGACCTGCTGGTGGCCGCGGACTCCATCACCAACACCATGTCGTCCCTGGTGAAGGAGCTCCACTCAGGTGAAGCCCAGAGCTCCCGCCCGGCCTCCGCGCCCCCTCGCGTCCCCGCGCCTTCCTCACTTGCACCCGCGTGCTCGAACGTTCGCCGGCAGCCGCTCCGCTTGTGCTCACCGCTCGGTCTTTCAGCCTTCCAGGGGCGCCCCGACGGCCTCCCGCGGACCGCGCCTGCCCCGCTCGCGGTCACGCACACGCTCACGGTCTGTTTCTCTGCAGGCTCCGCCCTGTAGCACCAGCGCGGCCCAGCCCCCGCCACGCCACCACCCCCTACCCCCCGCGACCCCCGACCCGCGACCCCCACCCCGCGCGCCGGCCACAGCCGCTCTTTCCCCAGCGGGGCTCGCAGCTTCCCTGGATGACCGGACTGAATCGGCCACAAAAGCTTCTGGACGTTCTCCAGCTGCCTTTCTGCTCTCTCCCATTTGACTTGATCTTGAAACCCTCTTCTCTCCTTTGTCGGTGACTAGGCTCTGGTCTCACTGAAGCTGTCACCTGCGTCTGTCGCTCTGCGCCCTCTGTTCGGTGGTCAGTGCGGCTCCTTCCTCGTCCCTCCCGCGCTTAGCTCTTTGAGTGACTGTCCGGAGACCCTCGCCGTATTTTTCCCTTTATGTAAAACCCAGGAAAGAGAGAAATCATAAAAGGCAGTTCTCCTATCGTCATATTGTCAAGAATCCCCATGACTCCCTTAGCTTTGTAACTGCCAGATGTTTACTAATTTGTTTACAGTGGTCAGATTCCCATGTTCCCTATTAGACAGACAGGTTCCCTCCTTGAGTATACCCATGGCCCTCTGTTGTTTCTTTTCAGCTAATATAGTGCCTTTAAATACCTTGGAGCCGCTTAACAAGGCTATTCAATAAAAACGTAAAGCAGGTTTTCCATGGGCTGTTCAAACACAGCCACTGAAATCATCAGTCCCCACTCTGAGGGCGGGGAAGCCTCGGGTATGTCCTCAGACCTTTGAAGGAGAAAGCATATACCTATGGCTGGCCCTTGGTTCCCCCTCAAACCTGCTGATTTCCACTCAGAAGAGAGTAAGTGCATGGCCTGGGTTGGTTTTTCCAAGGCAGTTAAGATAAGATGCTGGTTCTCCCTTGCAGGGAGTGTGAAGGGGATGCTGCCTCTGTTCTGGTACCATTTCTCAATCCTTTTTTTTTTTTTTTTTTTTTATTTGGCAGAGAGGGACAGCAAGAGAAGGAACACAAGCAGGGGTAGAGGGAGAGGGAGAAGCAGACTTCCTGCCAAGCAAGGATCCCAAAACAGGGCTCCATCCCAGGAGTCTGGGATCATGACCTGAGCCAAAGGTAGATGCTCAGTGACTGAGCCACCCAGGCGCCCCTTCCATTTCTCAGTCCTTGTCAGAAGCACCGCCCTCCTCACAAACACACATAAGTAGAAGAGGTGACTGCCTTCGAGATGACTTCACAGGTGATTAGAAAGTTCCTTCCATAATATAGTTTCCCACAGGTGCCAGAAATCCGACTTTTAGAAGGAATTTCAGGAAATTAATCACACTGTGCCTCCCGAACACTTGCTAGGATTTGGCCAAGATCAGTAGCTCATGAACCCATGACACTAGGAGGAGAGAGAACTGGACACCATCAAACACACAGCACCCAGAGACCAAATATATTCACAAAAATGTAAAAGGTTATAGGCAGTCTCTCGTGGCAGGAAAGGATGGTTTTAACACAGTTCTGTGATGTCTTCAGAAAGTACCTTAGAGATCACGTTGTCAAGTCCTCTTTGGAAAGACAGTGAGTGATTATCAGAAAACCAATTGCCTGAAGTTGTGCATCTTGAAGGGGAAAGGCCAGTCCTAGAACTCAGCTGCAGAGGACACACAGCTGTGCTCTCGCTGCCATAGTGCCCTTCTGCCCACACAGGACTGGAGGTCAGGTTCGCAGCCTCACGAGGGCCCCTTTCACTGACGCTCTGCTCTCTCAAGCCCTGAAGTCCACGGGTAGGTGTGGACTCAGTCTGCACGTGACACTGCACCCGCACAAACTGCAGAGCTAGATGCCCCTTACGTGTGAGGCTGCCAGTTTCTGGGTGAATGGAAGGGGCCCGCCCAGCGCCCACGCATGTTTACTCTCACTGTTGGGGGTTGTGTTAGGATGAGGTGAGATACTCAGATTGTCTTTAAATATTTTCCGTACCATGTGCACATACTATTTATAACCAAAGCTTCTCCTCCTTATCTTTTTAAAACTATTTTCACAAGTAATAGAATCTTAGGGTTGGAAAAGATCCTAGAAGTCATTTAATCAGCTAGCTGCCCAATATAAAAGTCCTCGGAATATTTCCAGCGAGCTCACTCATGACCCACTCTCATCACCGTGAAGTTCTTCCTTATCAGGGAGCAAAACTTTGCCTTTCTGTAAGCAGTTTGCCCTCATCCCATTGTCTGAAGCTACGCAGAGTAAGTTTAGGCGTAAAGTTCCTGTTAATTTAGGCTTTCCAGTATTTGATGACAGGAAGCATGGCTGTCCCCAAGACTTCTCCTCTTAAAGGTGACTGTTTGCTGTTTCTTCAGCCATTCTTTTTTTTTTTTTTTTTAAAGATTTATTTATTTATTTATTTGACAGCCAGAGATCACAAGTAGGCAGAGAGGCAGGCAGAGAGAGAGAGAGAGAGGAGGAAGCAGGCTCCCTGCTGAGCAGAGAGCCCGATGCGGGACTCGATCCCAGGACCCTGAGATCATGACCTGAGCCGAAGGCAGCGGCTTAACCCACTGAGCCACCCAGGCGCCCTCTTCAGCCATTCTTAATGTGACGTGCTTTTCATTTCATCATTTTCTTGCCCACGTTAGGATGTGACCAAGAGCATCAAGGCCCCAATTCAAAATGAGTTCCCAGAGCTGAGCACACTTCTTGCTATAACGGGGGACCAGCTCCCTGTGGAGCACAGTGACCTGTGACCTCCCTGAGCAAGGGCCCTGGGAAAGCAACCTGAGAGGGCATTATTAGCTCTTTCCATACAGCCACTTTGCTGTTCAGTCACTCTAAGTTTGTTGTCAGCTAAAACTTCTGGTTTTTGGTTGTCTTCTCTTAACAGAAGCTGGTGTTAATCTACTTATTCCTGACCATGTACTCTGACAGTTGCTTTCTTGAACCGGGATGCAACATGTTATGTGTATCCCTAGTAGGTGTGGTCACCTTCGGGAAAGCAGGCATCGAGAAAAGGCAGAGACCCCCACCCCAGTCACCAGGGAAGCCAGCCACAGAGCCCGCAGCAGGACGGGTGACCTCTCAGCCTGCACTGCCCGGGGGGCTCGGAGCTCGTGGGTAAAGAGCGCCAGCATGTGCGCCGCGCACGGGGCAGGCCAGGTGCTTGCTTGTCTGCACCCTTGGAGGCCTGTGACCCCGAGCCTTGAACTAGGGCTTCATCCCAAGCCTGCTAAGTCATTCCCTTCACCCTCCTCCTATGCTTGTGCTGTGCTGAAGGGTCACTGGCCGCCTTGTACTTGTTTTCACAGCAGAGGAAGGTGCAGAGGAAGAAAAAGAGAAGAAGCAGGATGGGAAGGACAGAGGTAAAGGCAGCTCGCAGGACCCCTAGTTGGAGTGGGAGGCAGAGCTACATCGCTTTTGAGGGAACGCTCCCCCCTTTTGTTTCTGCTTTTCTTCCTGCTGCCCGTTTCCCCAAAGCTTCCAGGCCCCCACAGGGCCTTCGGCCTGCTTTTCCCAGCTGACCATCAGGGAGGTGGTGGCTGGCGTCAGGCGATCCACAAAAGCCTCCTGACTTCCTAACACTGTGATAGACGGTTCGGACATAGGAAGTAGATACCAGGAAAGCACACGACATGACCCTTTGCCTCCAGGAGTTTATAATATAGTTAGGGAGGCAAGACGGAGATATGCAAAATAAATAGGAGATAAAATGAAGTGGCAGGAAAAGTTAATCATCAAACTCTGAGTGTGTGATTACAAACACGAGAAGGGTTTCTGAAAAGGAAGAGATTATTGTGGACAGAATAGCTAAAAGATTTTGTGACCTCAACGGAAGAATTAAAAGCAATAAAGAAAGGTATCAGCAGAGAAGAGTAATGCCTTCCTAGTTTTATTGTGCATAAAACGTGCTTAATAACTTGTTATGTACAAAGAGCTGTGCTAAATGATGTCCGTGTATTATCTAATTAATACTTAACAACCCTTGGAGATACATAATGATGTCCCGATTTTACAAGTGAGAAAATAGGCTCTTTGAACTGGGGCTTTCTGACGCCACACTACATACTCTTCATCTTCATGTGTCTGTGATATGCTGAACACAGAACGTTTGAGAGCAGGCTCTTGTATCTGTCCGGTATTAATGTCTGTTTCTGGACTCCTCCAAAATGTGAGCTCCACACGGTGGAGATTTTGGTCTCTCTTGTTCAGGATGTATCCCCAGTGCCCAGAACGGTGCCTGGCACAGAGCAGGGTATCAGCAGATGAACAAATACAGGGAAAGAAGCCAGGTGATGTGCTGGAGTGCTTTGTCCTGGAGAGAGTGGGAGCCACCCGGAGGAGGCTGGGCTGGGGAAGGTGCGCCCACTCCCCCCGCCCCGGCTGGATGCTCTGCTCTGAGCTCACTCCTTCAGTCTGAATTCATCGCCCACGAGGAAAGATTTGAGACAGGTCTCTGGGTGGTACAGGAACCTGCACGGGAGTAGGGGGCAGAGCCAGGATTCTGCCCGGGCGGCTGATGCCAGCGCCCACGCTTTCTTCTGAGCGGCAGGTAGACTAGGCAGGTGAGGAAAGTCGTAAGGAAGGGTGGGAAGAAGTTGAGTGGGAGCTGCAAGCCAAGCAGCTGTGACGGGAAAGGAGAACACGTGGGGATGAGGGTCTGTAGCACCGCTGCCCGCGGGGCCTGTCGTGGGTAAGAGAGCCGAGCCCCATCAGGACTCGGAGCCTGGGAGGGGAGGAGAGGCATAGTCCAGGCGCCATGGTTGTCTAGTGAGTCAGAGCGAGGCCTGCGAGGCCGTGGACAGTAACGGCGAGGGATTGAGGAGAATGACTATTTGGCAGGGCCACCAAAGCGTCAGAAGTCGAGGTGCTCCTCTCCATGCTGGAGATATGTAGCAGGGCTACAGGGCATGGTAGAGAGGACCGACTTTCGGGGCTGAGAGTGGACCAGGAAGAAGGCAGGAGGGTTGTTGTGCAAGAGGCAAAGAGGGGAGGAGATGCACGGGGACAAGTTTACACTCCATCAGCTTGTGCTCCAGTCTTGCACGCGCACACACGCACGACCCAGCCGGATCCCGGCGTTCATGTGGAATGTTCTCGGCTGAAGACGTAACAGCTGCTGCTTTGGCCTCTCTTCCTTTCACCCTTCTTTCCCCGTAGCTTTTCCCATAGCTTCCTCTCAGCCTCCCTACATTCTTTGCAGCACATGGAGGACGGGCATGGCTTCCCTCACCTGACGCCTCCTGGTCTCAGGGGCCTCTCTGTCTGCACCCGTGTTCCCTGCCAGCATTCTTTCCCTCCTGCTCTCTGTGTCTCTCCATCTCTCTTCCAGTGCATAAATGAGCATTTCTGTCTGTCCCTGTGAGACCTGTGAGAGCCCCTGAGTTTCTGTTTCTGTAGCTTTAGGTGCTGTCCGGAGGGAGTGTTAAGAGTCGGGGTGAGACATGGGTCGGGTTTTAAACAAATGTTTGACTCTCGGCATTGTACAGGTCCCAGGATACGTTTTTGTAGCTGTACCATAGTGGGTATGTGGGTAGGGGTAAACCCACGTGTTTTTATGAATGGACCTTCTGATTGTCAGCTGTGGTCTGAGCATTTGCTCTTACTGTAGACCAATATGGCGGCAACTGGTGTCCAAGGCATCAGAGAACAGTAACTACCAGCCATAGAGAGAGCGGTGGTTTGCTGCTTTGGGGTTGAAATCATGCTGACCTCACATCAACACAACCTGCTCAGCACCCTGTCAGGCAGACGTAGTCTGCTCAGTGCAAAAACCATAAGAACCAAATGGGCACTTTCGAAGAATTCATGACCGAACTGGACTTCCTGACCACATTCACCCTTACCTCAGCCCCCTCTCTGCCCTCCCCTGGATCCCCGTCTGGCTGCATCCTGGGGAATGTTTCTGCTCCCCTGGGGTGCTCCTCTGACTTTGCCGCCCCTCTCTGCGCACCTGGAGTGCCGAGTACTTGTATCCAAGACTACGTAGATGAAACAGACTAACCTATTACGGCAGAGCCCGAAATTCAGCTCAGCCCCTCCAGAGCCTCATCTTATGCTCCTCTGCCCTTCAAAATTGCCTCTCCAGAACCTGCCACCCACCGTGTTGGGAGCTGTAAATCCAACTTGCATGCTCCGAGAGCGCTGGCGCCTATCTGGTAGACTGACGGCAGTGGCCCTGTGGGACTCCTCGGGCGTTCGAGGGTGCGGGCAGTGTTCAGGATTTCAGGGTGAGCGGGAGTGGCTTAGTATCCCAAGCAGATAGGCCTGCAGGCAGGAGATAACTGCCCATATCAAAATTTAATTCCTTCTCACCTTCGTCACTTTCAGAACCAAGGGATGGGCTATGCCCCTGATATAACCGCTCCCCAGACGGAGGGTGGCTTCATGTCCATGTTAGTACTATTGTTCTCCTTCTCCCGAGCGACGGCCCCCACGCCTGTTTTATATTCACAGCAGCTGCTGGTTGTAGGTAGCGTGACTCTCCCTGCCCTTGCCATACCTGCTTGGGAAAAGTCAGCATCTGGGGCAGCGAGGGGAGAGGCGAGTCCAAAAGCCCTTGGGTCTGTGCAGTCCCCTGGGAGAAGACATGGCCTGGTGAGGGGACCCCAGGCGTGACTTTTGTGTGTTGTTTGTGTCCGTGCTGTACAGGTTAGCAGAGTTGCTGAGCCAGAGAGGAAGCGCAGGTGAGTACCATGTTCTCTTCTCTCCTCGCGGTCCCTCTCCCTTTGCAACTTATGTCTTCGTCCCCCCTCCTTGCCCTGGTCACACCGTCCAAGCCAGAGCCACCCTAAAGGGTGAAGATTCAAGTTAAGTTTTCCGTTTAAAGAGCCCAGCTGCCACCTTTCCCCTTTGCTGCAGGCCTGCCATCAGACCCTCTTGGCCTCCTTCCCAGGCTCTAACCCATTTTATGCTCCACTGGGCCTGGCCTGGGCCTCAGGCATGACTTGGTGGTGCCCAGGGCTGGATGTAGCTGGCGGACCAAGACCTGCTGGCTGAAACAGGCCGTGGGACCTCTGCCACCTTGCTCCTGATGGCCCACGGCCACTGTCATTTCTCTCCACGGGTCCAAACCACTGCCAGCACCCTGGGGGTCCGACACCCAGAGCCGTGAGCTGCCACGTACCTGACCGCAGACTGAATTTCCATCCTGCAGGATCCCCCTCCCTCCAATAACGACCCCCCCCAGTCCCTCCCTGCAGTGCTGGCCAACCTGCACCTTCCGTCCTAAAACGATTAATGCAAGCACAGACCTCCCCAGAGGGCAGTGCTCGTTGCTTTAGGGAGTAATCTTTCACACCTTTCCATCGAAGGACCTTAACTCTTCTTTCCCCCCAGTTCTGAGATATTGTGGCTTTGGGGCCTGCTCACTAGAAAGAAGGGATGAAAATAATTGGACAACCAAATCTGTTCAGGGGAAGAGTTCTTTCAAGGATGTCCTTGGTTTGGCCATGAGATGTCTTTTTGTTGATCTTGCCTTCCCTCCCGTCCTATACTTCTGTGTGAGTCAGGCCACCTTCCCCATTACAGATCTTGCAGGCCAAAGAGCAAGGGCTGCAGCCCCACAATTCCGAAAAAGGAACTTTCCCCGGGCCCTTCCGAGGACTCCTACCCTGGAGTCCCTCCCAGCCTTTTCCTGATCGCTGCCCCGCACCCCCTACCCGCCGTGGGCACCAGGCCCTAGAGGGGTTCGGTTCTGCTCCCGCGGTGGGGCCTGCTATCTTTGAGCCCGCACTGACTCAGGGATTGTGCGAGCTAGGAGGGGAAGCACACAAGCTGCAGAAATTCTCCCGCTGCCCTGGAAAGCCCAGGGCCTCCAGGGCTTGGGCAGGGCTTTACCTAATCTCACTGCACAGTCAGGCAAGGCCCTTCCCAACAGCAGGCCTGGGCTGCCCCAGCCAAGGAGAGAGTCAGGAGCTGACTTGCCCCTCAGGAGCCTGCCAGAGCCCCTCTCCCTGGGGCACAGAGGAACTGGGGATAAGTAAAAGGCACGTCCAAGCCATCTGGCCCACCCTCTCCATGCAGATGAGGAAATGCAGGCCCTCGGCCTGGGAGCTTGGGGCCAGAAGTAGGCGCAGAGCGGCATCCCCTGATGCTGTCCCTCTGACCCTGTCAGGAGTTACGAGAAACTCGCTGGTAGTAGAGTCAGATGAAAAGCGTCAAAACTCAGGTGGCAGTTTCCCAGACCCTTAGGTTCTGCCCTCCTCCCACCTGAGGCTAAGGCCGTCTTCCCTTCCACCCAGTGTTCACAGGCACCTCTCCAAGCTCGGTGCCTTCCTCACTCACGATCCTTCTTCCCCAGAAAGCACCACCTTCCAAACCTTGTCCTTTGAACCCAATTCTTGTTTCCTGGAAACATTTCCTGACCCCTTGACCTCGGCAACGACTGCAAAAACTCCAGGTACCCCAGAAAAGAGAATACGTATCTCTTTCCCTAATCAGGGGCATGAGTGTTATCAGTTCTTTGAAATCTCTGGAGCTGAAAGGTAAGCATCCCAACAGCCCCACCGCAGGACATTGTCTTGTCCCCAGCAGATGTTCGCATTGGCTCGCAGGCCCTCCGTGGTGCCCGTGAGTAACAGAGCGTCTGTCCTGCACAGGGGGCATGCGGCAAGCTGGCGTTGACACGAGGAAGGCGAGGCCCTCCCCCAGAGGCGCATTCCTGTCCATCCTCGGGCTGCACACCTGGACCAGGCTTGCAGGCTGCCAGACCTCACTGCCTGGCAGGGAGAAGGGAGCCCGGAGCCCGTGGGAAGTGGGAGGGGCCGCCCGCTGCCCGTGGGCCTCCCCCGTGCACAGCCCTGCATGAACCGGCATCTTCATCACTCCGCTTGGGCCCGGTCTCATCTCTGCAGCAGGAACTTTCCGGGAGGTCGAAAAGAGAAAAGAAACAGCACGAATCTCCTGTGTGTGTGACCTGGTGGCGTTTTTGCCGGCACGTGGGGTACTCCCCGGGGTGGGGGCCCAAGTTTCCTTCCGACCTTTGACCTTTAAAACCCGACAGATTTTCTCCCCTGTATCATGCAAAGACAGCTTCAGGCCTTGCTCAGTTTTACAGACATTCACACCCTGGCCACAGCGCTAAAAATAGCCTCCTTCCTTTCTCTCGCACTGGTGAGGCTTCCGCCCGCTCCGGGTGATGCCGCTGCTCTGCAGCCTCGGCGGGCGGCGGGAAGGGGGAGCAGAGAGCCCCGAGCAGAGAGCCCCGGACGCTTCCTCCTCCGGCAGCGGCAGCCGGTCGGTTCTCCGCCGCACAGCCCGCGGCCGGCGGGGCGGGGCGCGCTGACCCGTGACCGCCAGAGGGAGCGCTGAACCCCCGGGCGCCGTGCTCGCGCCGCCTCTCCCCTGCGCAGGCTTCCATTCTGCTCCGGCGCACATGATAATCAATCCCAATTCCCGGTGATTTTCATTTATTTTTTTTTTTCTGCTCCCTGGGCTGCAGGATGTTATTTTTAGTAGGAGAACTGCTATAAATATTTATAAAGGGCAGTGACTGGAATGAAGTGAGAGGCCCCACAGCTGGTTCTCTCGTCGCCCCCCACCCCTCGGCAACACACACGCGTCGGCAGACCCCTGCCCGCTTCGCGGAGGCTGGTGCAGAGCCGCTGGGCTCAGGCCGTAGCCACCCACAGAGAGGGTCACATGGAAACCTCGTGAGCCGGCAGTCCGGGGAACCCAGGGGTGAGGGTAACTGCGTCCTTCTCTCTCCCAGGCCCTGCTGCTTCCCTTTCTCCCACCCCTGAGAGAAGGCTTGTGGGAGGGAGGGCTGTGCCCCGCTAGGCCCAGCGCCTCCATGTCGTGAATGCTGGGTGCGAGGGGCAGGTGCAGCTCGGGTCACTCCAGCTGTGTGAGAGCGAAAAGGAAGTGGGAGACGGAGGAGAAGCAGGGCCTGTGCAGGGCTGGCCTCCCACAGCAGCTCCTGGGCACAACTTAGGCCCTACTGTGACCTGCAGGGAGCAGAGGCCCTCAAGAGCCAGCAGGGGCTCTGGTAAAATAAAAGCACCGGTGAAAAGGTTCTCCCACACACTGAGGAAATGGGGACCCAGCCTTGCCCGGAGGGCCAGAGGGGACAAGAATGAAAGTGACCATATGGAAAGTTCTGGGGGACACTCTGTTCCAACCAACGGTGAGATTAGGTATGGGAGGGCTGCAACAAGTCTCAGGGATGAGTGACCCTGGGGGGGTGACCGTATGCTCCGTCACAGTCCTGACTTCCCACACCTTGTACCCTGCCCCCGAGGACGCGACAGAATCCCACCTCCCAGTTCCTCGCGTGGACTGCTTGCTTCTTCCAGAGCAGAAAGAGCCAAAGAACAGTCAGATTGAAAGCACCAGTGGCTCCGAAACAGCCAAGTGCTCAGGCCAGCTAAGGTACACATGGTGTGTGGCCGTGTCCTCCGGGCCCAGGGAGACCGCCCAACTCTACCTCTCAGCGGGTCCTTGCACCAAGGAGGTCATGACCACCGGAGAGGCACCCAGCCTGGGGTGCTGGGTTTTGTATAAACTCCGGCCCACAGCCGCGCTCTGCTTCTACAGCTAGAACATCCACCGTTATCTAAGGCCCCACGATGCCTCCTGACTTCTTGGCTGCGGCGGAATGCGGGTCCCTATCAGAAGTGTGAAGCGGGTCCCTTTGCTCAGCTCTGACCTAGAACACAGGTGTCACCTTGTTGGGGAGGGGTGGCGTCCCTCTTAATTGCTCTGTGTCCATTTAGGGTTCGAATTTAACCTGAGTAGAGGATCTTTTCAAAGAAGTGACAGATACTGTCAAGACCATCGGCCCCCTGGGCTGATGTTTTGCGGCTGTGAAGACCCCTAGAGAGGTCCCGAATGCCACCTGCATCTCGAGGAAGTGGTGGCTCCACCAAGCTCAGGTCCAGAAATCCCAGCCGGGCCCAGCTTCCATGTACTTTCACAGCCCCCTCATCGGCTGCTCGTGTTTTATCCCCTGGCAGACTCCCCCTCTTTTGCATAGCTTACTCCCTGCTCCCGTAGTCGTGGCAGCTTCAGAAAGGTACAGTTGCTATGGCAATGCCTGGAGCCATCTGAATTCCTGCGGCACCTTCTGGAAGCAAAGGGCTTGTGAAGAACCACTCATGGATTCCAAATCTAGCTTCCCCTGGCCTCTCCCAAGCCAGGGGCCAGAGGATGATTATGTACTGGAAGTGTGGGAGGTAGGTAGCCCATCTTCCTTGGGAAGATACCCCCATAGCTGCAAGCCACGTGTCCCTGAACAGGTTCTCCGTGTGTGGATCAGAGAACTAAGTGAGGCTTCCTCCCTGGGTCTCTTAGGTAAGACACGATACCAGTGGTCCTAAAACTCAGGATCCGAATCCCCTGGAAGTCTCATTAATCTATAGAGAGCTAGGTCCCAGTTTCTGATCCGGTAGCAGTTCTCACAAGCTCTGGGGGGTCTGAAGACTGCTCCATGAGGACCACTGAGCACACTTTGGAGTAGGAGCCACGGCCCGTCAGGTGGAGACAGGCTGGAAGGAATGGTCATTCTAAAGGAAGAAAAAGAACGGGCCTTAGCAATCATTTTTCTTGGTTAGGTGCCCTGGGAAACACAAGCTGCGACAGGGGTCCTACACTTTCTTTTTGGGGGGGGGTCTTCAACAATCAACAAAGACCTACCCTCTAGGCGTGTAAGAGCGGGCCGCATTACAAGACAGGCCGTGAATGTACAGAAGACCCAGATCCCAGACGCCCAGACCGGGTGGGTTTTGCACGGTCTAGAGTCTTAGCAGTGGGGAAGGTTATGTGCTAAAGTGCTTTCCCCCAGAATGCAAATATTATACTCCAAACCCCGTGTTTGGGCCCCAGCTGGGCTGCTGCGTCTCAGCCTACCCAAAGCTGAGAGTATGGTTCTAAGAGGAAATGATGACTGTAGCGCCCCAGACAAGGGTTGCAGGCCGCCTCAGTCAGGAAGAGCAGATCCCACGGGTTCTGACGCCTTCTCTGCACACTTAGCCCTGCCTGGAACACCAGGCCTGTGCGCGGTGGGCTTGGGGTCTCTTCTGCCCAGGGGTGCTTACGAGCAGGTGGGATGTGCTGGTGCCATCAGCCCTGTGCCGCCTCTGAGGGGGCACAGCCAAGGTAGGGCCGTGGTACAAAAGACACGGGCCTCAAATCAGTTTCCAAGTTTCAAAAAGCAATACTAGTTTTCCAGTTGTGTGAAAGTTTGGATGGGTGGTGAGTGCTTTCATTTTGAAAATACATAATTCCTAGGGGACACCATGAGGCGAACTGAGCTTGCTGGGGGTGGGAGGGTGCTTTGAAAGGCAGGCACCAGATGGCCATGACGGTATTTCTGAAGTGAGGGGAGCCTAGCGCTGCTGAAGGTAGACATTAAGAAGGGACAAGTAGGGGCACCTGGCTGGCTCACTCGGTGGAGCTTGTGACTCGATCTTGGGATCATGAGCTCAAGTCCTATGTTGGACGTAGAGTTTACTTAAAAAAAAAAAAAAAAAAATGGGGGGGGACAAGTAGCTTGGAGTGGGACCGTCATTCTATGGAGAAGATACTTAGGAGCTCTGTGTGCTGAGCACCCAGCCCCCTCCTCGGGTCTCCAGGGCCCTAGAGGTTAAGGTTGGTCTGAGTTCATAACTAGGGAGTGGGATGGGCTTGGAGGGCCTGCACTGCCCTCTGAAGCCAATCAGACTGGGGACCGTGGACACAAATGGGACAGGGGGGCCTGCACTGCCCTCTGAAGCCAATCAGACTGGGGACCATGGACACAAATGGGACAGGGGAAGGGAAATGGTCACTGCTCAGAGTGGTTCTGGCCGCGTGGAAGTGCTGGTCTTCAGGCCCGGGAATGGACGGATGGGAGCGGAGATGAGGGAGGGTCTGCCTGTGAGTTGAAAGGTCCACCGCCCCCAGGGCCCGGGCACACTGCCAGCTAGTAACAGTTCGCTGTGATTCAGTTAGAGCCTGAATCCCCTGCGGCCCGGCAGAGTCCTCACCCAGAGAAACCTGTTAGGGTGTTGGCTTCCCGCCATTGCTGCACCTCCCGGCGCAGTCTGAAAACCTGTGGCCTGTGGGGCGATGGCTGGGCAGACACACACCCCTGATTGTGGTGAGGGGCGCAGGGAGTCCTCAGCGCACGTTCCCACAGGGGGGCCTTCTGGTCCGCAGCTTTAGGTACTGTGGCCTCCCCCCTTTTCAGAGTGAATCCTCAGGCTCAGCACAGGACCTGGGGTGGGTGGGTGGGGGGGCACTTCTGCACCAGCAGGCTTCAAGATCACCTGTCCCCAGGGGGCTCCTGGGGCATGCCAGCTGCACCGTGGCCTGGTCCTAAGACCTCTGTCACTCAGTCTTGGCCTCCCTCCCCCCTACAGCGGGCGCCCTTGCACACCAGGCATTCATCCCCTAACAGGAAGAACGCAGTCTGGGTCTGGGATCCAAAGTTTCTGGAAGTCCTCCCCACCCACAGCTGCTCCTCCTGGTCAAGGCCACCATCAGAAAGCAGGCCCTTCCACAAAGCCTAACAGCCACCCGCGGCAATGGGGGGCATCTTGTTCACCTGCGCACGGATGGCCTGGGTGAAGCCTGCCAAGGGCCCTCAGCCAGTGAGGTGTCGCCTCTGGGAGGCTCCAAGGAAGGGGCTGGCCCTTTGGAAGAAGGCATATGTGCCTGGGGCTGCCGAGGAAAGGGCAGCGTGCCCTGCGGGGCTGGGGAGCAGCTCTGGGACAGGGCAGGAGTGGAGGTGCAGTGTCGGCCGAGGGAGTCTGCCCGAGCGCCCTTCCTGCCGATGAGCTACCGGCCAGCGGGGCCAGCGCTCAGAACCAGACTCAGGAGTGCGAGGAACGAGGCCTCCCCACTTGGGGACCTCAGTGGGTTCCCCTCTTGCCTTGATGGCTGGTCAGCATCTGTCCTACTTTCATCATTGCCTAGGCAACCATCTGAGTTCACCCTTTGTCACCCACCTCCCCTGGGCACCCACACAGAGGAGGGGGACAAAGGACAGGAAAACAGAGCAGCAGGGTGGAATGAGGGACCTGAGAAGGACCAGGGAGGGGAGTGAAGAGGAAGGAAAGGGTGGGAAGGGGCCAGAGGTCCGGTGAGGGAAGGAGCTTTTCTCTCTGGGGTGCAGCAGGCCGGACAGCAGGTGGAGACAGGTTGGGGGTGGGCAGATGATCACTCCTGAGCCCCAGGCTTCGGGGATCTCATTCCTGTCCTGTCGTTGCCACAGCTTGCCCCCACATTTTACCCTAACGAGTCCCCAGTGGAAAGTGGTGTTTCATAGCCTTCCTTCGGGATTGGGATTCCCACCCCCTAGCGCGGCCCTTGGCCCAGAAGTCTGAGGCCTTATCTCGCCTGCCCTCCCTCCTCTCCACCTCCCACCCTGCCCCCAGCAGTTTATAGAGTTGCAGCCTCAAAAGGGGTGATGGAATTTCCCTGGGGGTTGTCTCGTTCAAGGAGTCTCTTATCTTCCTGCCTTCGGCCATTACTGGAGAATGGAGGGGAGTTAGATCGGGGTCATTGGGAGGCCTCTGGAGCCAGACTTTGGAAACCATGGGGTTTAAAGCTGGGTGGAGTTGGGGAGGCCCTGTTTAACATTTCTGTTTACTGAGGCCCCTACCCTGACCTGCCACAGCCCCCCTCACTTAGCTGCTAACTGGTCTTTGCCTGCCCCCATTTTATGACAGAGATTGGGTCTTTGCTCACCTGCATTTTCTTTCAAGGGGGGAACAGCTCCCTGGACAAGGTCATTCTCTAGGTGTATTGTGCACACAGAACTACCTTCAGAAAGTCTCAGTACACCCAGGCACACCCAAGACAGGAACTCACTTCGAGCAGGGACCTGGAGCAACTCCGAAACCACAACCCTGAGGCCCCGGGTCTCCAGAGGACTGTCAGGGCACTAGGAAGAGATACAGAGTGGAACTCTGCCTCGAGAAACCAGCCAGCAGAGCTGCTTGGAGACATCTAGGAGGGAGTTAATGAAGGAAAATACTAGAACAGAAAAAATAGCAAGATAATTACACACATAATCAATTGTAGCTGTTCTGTAAGATGCATGAAACGTGGGGCTCACTGATGTCACCGGCTGATGAGAACCAGGTGGGCTTGGGGAGAGAGAGCTTGGCTCTAAAGCGAAGGGAGCGAAAGTACGTTAAATGCCTGCGGGGCACCAGGTGCGTCCACACACGTGGACCTGACTTAGTGTTGTGCACTCGAGAGCTGTGACGGAACCATCATTAGTTCGGAGAGCAAGGCTCAGAGAGGTCTGGTAACCTGCCCAAGATCACACGATCCTATCTGTCTGCTCGACGGGGTTGCAGCTGCCCTTCCCACCGTGTCAGCCTGCTGAAATGGCAGAACTTGGGCATCATTTCAAGGAAGAGGAAGAGTATTCCAACTTAGGGGGAGGAGGAGCAGGGACATGGCTCGGGGAAGAAAGTCAAGTATTGAACCAGTGGACTTAACCAGAGCCTGGTTTGCCTACTGGGAAAAACACACGGGAGAGAGAGTCCCCCAGATTCGCCGATATATACGCTCGTTTAATCTTCACCAAGAAAGCGTCTCTCATTCCTCATTTCACCCCTGCTCTGGACGGACCTTTCTCCCTCGCGCCGCAGTCAGCATGAACCCAGCCAGGACACGCCTGACACTTGAGTCACAGATGTGGTGCGCACGTGTGTCGGCCCCGTCCTCAGCACAGGGACTTAGTCCCCACTCCTCTCCCTGGGAGCTCCTAGCACCGTCGTTCCTGGGCCACAGATGAGGCCACCGGCACGAGGAAAGCATGCAGCCCAGGGACACAGGGGTGACGAGGGGCAGGACTTGAACCCGGGCAAGCTGTCCCCAGGACATCTCCCAGCCACCGTGCTCTGTCTCTCCGGCTGAGAGTGACTGAGCCAGACGTCTGTGCCCGGCACTGGGACGTCCTTTCCACGTATTCTCTCACGTGGGGAAGGAGGTAAAGACTCAGTCTCCAGTCAAGCCGCCTGGTCTTCCCCTCGGACTCACTCTGCCTCGCAGACTCGGCACACACGGGGCCCATGTTAACGTCGGGGGCTCCTTGGCCTCCCCCTGACTTCGTAGGGCAGGACTGGAAGGTTCTCCATCCACTTAGCACATCAGGCCCTCACACAGAAGGGACTTGCGGGATCCATCCACAGCCCCTGGGGATGAGAGGGGGAGGCAAAGGGGGCCAAATCTCTGATAGACCCGGTGGGGGCAGTGGGGGGATAGGAATCAACAGGAATTTAATCATTAGCCCCATGGAGGGATGTGCCAGCCTTTCAGGCTTCCTTCTGTCGATACGCATCACGGCAACTGGCCCTGCCGGTCAGGATCGCCTTGGACCTTAATGGCTGGGGTGCTGGAGGCCATCCGTGAGAACAGACTCACTGCTCTACCCCTCGCTTTGCAGCCTGGTCTCAGGCTAAGTGAGCTTTCACCCCACCTTCTGCCCAAGCCACATTACAAAGGTGCTCATTAACTGACCAGGATGCTTCTAATCCCCCCCACCGGCTCTCCCAGCCATGGAGGGAGGGGCCCTTCCCCACCCCTCCACACCCCTGCTCCCCAGGGAGGTCTGTCTGGAGCTGTGTCCAGTGACCTGAACTAACCTAGCAAGCGCAGGGGATCCCTCTCCCCTCTGCTGCTTTTTATTTTTTTAAAAAAAAATGTTAATTGATCTAATTCTTATTTTAAGTAAGCTCTATGCCCAGCCTGGGACTTGAACTCATGACCATGAGATCAAGGTCACATGCTCCACCGGCTGAGCCAGCCAGGTGCCCCTTTCTGCTTCTTTTAAGTTACTGGCAAAATCAGAGGGGTCAATGGGTACCTAGTGCATTAGAAACAGTTCTTAATTTCCCATCCACGCGTAGTTGAGTGTGTGTACAATGTTATCTCTTCCCCCAAGGTGGGAGGGCGTATACGTATAAAGGCAATAATAGGACAAGGTGATGCTTGTTAATCACCACACACTGGGGGGGCTGGAAATTTCCCGGGAGAATCCGGGAGGGAGGATGAGTTCAACCACAGGTAAATCAAATGATGGGAGAAGATGAAAAAAAAGCAGAAACCCTCTTACTACACGAACTCATTCCTTCACTTGCTCACGCAGCCCGTCCAAGGCTGCTTTTAGAGAGAGTTCCAGTGAGTTCTTCTACTGTTTCCTCTGCTTGTTAGGTCTTAAATATGCCTGGTCAGCTCCTTCAGTGTCTTCAGTTTTGAAAAACACATACTAAAAGCTATTTTTGAAGCAAAACCTTCCTCTTGGGATAAAACTTGCCTTCACTGGCTCTTGCCTTTGAAGCCTCGCGTCCCCTGCCCCGAGCCAGAGCCCCTCCTCTGAGGTCTCCTTCAGGCTGGAGGCCTGTGGGCTGGCGGTGGGCCTCAGCTGTTTCCAATTAAAGCCCTCGGGCTGAAGCCGAGTGGATGGGTTTAGCGAATTGACTTTCCGAAGGGTCAGTCTTATTCTGCGCCAGCATGTCGAAAGAAAATCAGCTCAACCCAAAACACATACAAAGCAAATAAATACATCTGTTTGCAGAGTTACCTTAGAAGTACAAGGGCAAAGCGAGTTGCCGAGGGCCTCTGGAGTTTCTGGGGTCGGGGGGATCTGTTTGAGCTTCCCCAACATAGCAGGTGAAGACATGACACCCCAAACCAGGGTCCTGGCCCCGACGTGGTTAAGACGGGGCTCAGGTCTGGAATGACCCATGCCTCCTCCCCTCCTTGGGCCCAGGACGGGGGCAGAGGACGGAGAAGGCAAGCACCATCCCCTCTTCATCCTTGCCCCCCGCAGACGCCAGGCCAGGCCCAGGGTCTCACGAGGACGTGGGCATCAAAGGAAAGGGTGAGGCTCACTCCTCAGCCTGGCACTGGGCTGACTCCTCGTTCACCCTGACCCTGCTCCGGCCCCAGTCTCGTTGGTCTGCTTGGGCCTCTGGGGAAGGAGCACCTTGAGGAGCAGGACACCTCAGGGGATGGGCCCTCATCCTTTGGGCCAAAGACCTAGATGATCTGCTTGCTATTTGGGGTCTCAGTTGGACGGTGTAAACAGAGAATGTCTTCAAGTCACTTCCTTTGGGCCAAGAGGTGTTTTTAAAACAATCTATTAGCTTGCAAATGGTGAAACATCAGAAGATTTCACAGAAAAATCCAGGTTTACTGCTTCTCTGGAAAAGTGAGACTGTCTGGCTCCTCCGGTCCCACAAGTGCACCCCCCACCCCCAACGATACTCCAAAGACCCTTCCTTCTTACCAGCCACGCCCCCTGTCCTGGGCAGCTGCTCCCGAGGCTGCTCCCGGGGCTGCCAGTGGCCTGGAATTGACAGGCTCTTTCCTGCTGTGTGGGGGTGTCCTTGCGTCCTCTGAGCCCCAGCCACAGAGCACCCACCCTTCCACTCCTACCTCACCATTTCCAAGCCGCAGCCCAGAAGGGCTTCCCTCTGGCCCCGAGGAGAACGCACCCTTTTAATAAGAGCCAAGACAGCTGCATTTCTGGGGAGCTCAGACTTGTGGGAAAGCATCTACCCCCACTGTTATGCCACCCCCCTTACCAGGAAGACCCAGAGCGCTGGGCCAGAAAAACCAGAGAGGGGCCTTGCCACTGAGTCAGAGACCGTCCCTCTTTGCCCCAGTCAGCTGCTGCCGCTGTGCCTTCAGCCACCGTCACTCTGGGGGAACTCCACTGGCAAAAGCCCCACACTCCCAACATATATGTGGACCACACTCATCAGCCGCCGACGTAACATTTGCATAGGTAAATGCCAAACTGCCAGACACGACTTTGGGCCACCCCATGGCGACGGTGGCCCAGTCGTGACTGTCCAGAACCGCCCTGGGCTATTAGCAGGAAGGGGGGAGGTAGTTTTAGAGAAACACGCAACTGAGGAAGAGTATGAAGAGAGACTCTTCAATGTCGTCACAGTCAGGAAGTCAGTAACCACCCAGCCCAGAAGCTCACCTCCCCGCCAACGTTTACACTTTGCGTGTACGTTCATTCAACACATACGACCTTGAACCTTGGAGCTTTTTAACATGGCTTCCTCTTGCTTTCCTGAATGAACTGAAAGCTCCCCAAGGGCAGGAATGGTGACCTCTTTCTTCAAGTCTTTTCAGGAAATACTACGTTCTCCAGCGTTCCTAGTGACTAAAATGAGTGCGGATGGACAAATACCTAAAGTGAAAATGATTTAATAAATATAGATGGATATAATGTAGCTAAATTTCTGCCCATCAATCAAGACCCATGAAATGCTTAGATAGTATTTGAAGAAACTTTACAAATAGTATTGTTATCTTGTTGCTTTAAAAAAGAAGATTTAATCATTTGACAGAGAGAGAGAGAGAGAGGAGGGAGCACAGGCAGAGGAAGCAGCAGAGGGAGAGGGAGAAGCAGGCTCTCTGGTAAGCAGGGAGCCTGATGTGGGGCTTGATCTCACAACCCTGACATCATGACTTAAGTGGAAATCAAGAGTCAGATGCTTAACCAACTGAGCCACCCAGATGCCCCTTTTCTTGCTCTTTATTTAAAAAAAAAAAAAATTCAGGTGCCTGTGTGGCTCAGTCAGTTAGGCGTCTGACTTCGGCTCAGGTCATGACCCCGGGGTCCTGGGATCGAGTCCCATGTGGGGCTCCCTGCTCACTGGGGAGTCTGCTTCTCCCTCTGCCCTTCCTCTCATTTGTTCTCTCAATCTCTCTTTCTCTCTCAAATAAATAAATCTTTAAAAAAAAAATCCATCACGTGTCTTCCTGAACAACCTCGTCCAGCCCCCTGCCACTCCCGGCCCAAAGCTAGAGGGGTAAAGCTAGGTGTGCTCTCCTAAAGCAGCCAGGGGACCTCCTGAGGACCCCACAGGAGCCGGCGCCTGGCTGGAGTTGCTTCCTAGGGAGGCAGCAGGCTGTCCAATTTGCCAGGCCCACAGGAAATAACTTTTTTTCTGTGGCAGGGACCACCATGGATGTTCCCACTTGGGAACAAACACCCAGAAGGGGTATAGACCTCCCCAGACTCACCAGTCAACTAGAAGCATTGGAGAAGGAGCAGGAAGTGAGTCCCTAGGGCAGACTGGGTGCTGATTCTGAGCAAGCAGATGGCCGATGTATGGGGACCCAGAGAGGACACTGACCTGGAAATGAAACCCAAGTTAGAACCAAATTGTTGCGTAGACTCTTCCTAACTAATATGGGTAAAAGACTGCTTTTCAGCACAGTTAATGACTGTGTAGTTGAAGATGATGCGAGAAGCATCCATCTGTAGAGAAAACTTGGAGAGGCTAACGGGGCTGGTAAGGACCTCATCGAGCGGCCGAGGGGATCTCGTGTCCTCTCACTGCCTGGGACAGACAGGCTGCCTGTGGTCCCCAGCCGACCCCTGGTCACCCAGCTCTCAATCCCAGCAGCTCTCAGTCCCGGCAGCCCATGTGCCTCCCCTTCCACTCGGCTCGCGCCCCCACCCCTGCTTCCCCGACCCCCCCGACCCCGCCCCGCCAGCTCATCCTCCCATGGAAGTGACCGGCCCAGCTCTTGAAGGTCTTCAAATGCGTGAGTCCTGCCCTCTGCTCCGACTCGGTCCCAAGTCATCCAGGCCTGTTGGGGCACCTCATGCTGCCCTGGGCTGCTTCCACTATGACCTCCCCATACCTGGCCTTACTTTATCCTTTTGAATCCCCTCTCTTTTCTCTCTCGGGGAGCCTGCCCCCTGCATGACCCCTCACCAAGTTTCCTCCTTCTGGCCGGTCTTTCCTCACAAACGCCTTCACTGGTAAGGGCCCTGCCCTCTTCTCTGCGCTGGTCCCCTCCTCTCTCAGAGGCCCCGATGAGGTCCTCTTCCTGGGGAAGCCTTCCCTGGGCTCCCTGCCCTCCACCTTGTTTTCTAGGGCAGCTGTAGGGAAGAGAGGAACAAACATGCGCTTGCAGGGGTGGGGCAGACAGGCCTGCATCTGAATCCTCTTGTGGTTCGTTTCTAGAGTGTGACCTCAGACAGGTCATGCCTTATTCTCCGCATCTATAAAATGAGGATCATTCCAACCTACATGGTTGTTATAAGTCTGTTATGTTAAAAGTCTGGGATAGGGGTGCCTGGGAGGCTCTGTCGTTAAGCCTCTGCCTTCCGCTCAGGTCATGATCCTAGGGTGCTGGGATCGAGCCCTGCGTCGGGCTCCCTGCTTGACGGGAAGCCTGCTTCTCCCTCTCCCACTCCCCCTGCTTGTGTTCCCTCTCTTGCTGTCTCTCTCTGTCAAATGAATAAATACAATCTTTTAAAAAATATTTTAAAATGTCTGGGATAGCGCTCAGCACATAGCAACTGATCAATAATAGCCTTTCCTTTCCTTCCTTCCTCCGACACGAAGTGCTCTGCCCGCTTGACATGGCTGGCCCAGCCCTTCCAGAGCCTTAGCCTTGGGGAGGCGCCAGATGGCTCACAGTCACCCCAGTGGTGTCTCCCAGAGCCAGCGAGAGCCGCAAGGGCTTGGGGCCCCAGTTCATCTCCCTGAACAGACCCGGGAGGGGACTTCAGATCGGAGGGTGGGGTTCGGAGGGCTGAGCTGAATGAACCTTTGTTCCTCGTGCTGCCTCCCATCAAGAACCACTTCCGGCGTGGAGGCTGCTCCGGGAATGCCAGGTAAGGACCAGGATGGGGTGGGGAGGACCGGCTCACAGACACCTGCCCCCCACCACAACGTACCTATACACCCCTCTCTGCTGAGCAGCGGCCCCCTTGGTGGGTGAGGCCGACGGTTCAAGCCTCTGGAACACCAACCTTCTCTCAGGGCAAAGAGACCTCTTAGAACAATTTATCCTCTGATGGTGATCCCTGCCCTGCACGCTCTGCATTACACAGAAGGAGGTTTCTCTACAGACCAGAAAGAATCTGCTTCGTTCGTCCATTTAACAAAATATTCATAGAGTGCCTGCTAGGGACCAGACATATTCCAGGCCCCGGGGATACAGCAGAGAACATCCAGATGCCTGCCCTCCGGAAGCCAGACAGTTGTGTGATGCCAGGAGGTAGGGGGCCGGGGGGCAAGCGTGCTGAACATTTAGAGAGGACACGGCAGGGAGGACAGCATGTGAACTCGCCAGTGTTCTCAGCCTCTGCCCCTAGGTGCAGGAGGAATTGGCCACTTTTTAGGGGAGCTAAGAGAAAACACAATTACACTGGGCAGACCATTGGTCTGCTAGGTAAGCAGGGGAGGACAAACTATTTTTCCCTGGCAGCTTATGACCCTCTGGGTCGTGTCCCACCATTGCTGGCCATCCAGACCAGACTCTCCCAGCAACTAACCCAGCCTCAGACTAGAGCCTTCCTGCCTCCTTTCCACCTCCTCCTTCCCTCCCAAGTCCACGCTCTGTCTCACAGCCGGGGCTGCTTGTTTGGGGGCTTGCTCTGCCAGTCCTTCATTGGTTACCTTCTCCAGGGACAAAGTTTATAGTCCCCCTATCATATCCGTTCCCAGAATACAGTTTTCTACCTGGAGCAAGAAAAGAGTATTCTAGAAGTTACACACTTTCCAGGGCT
The DNA here is from genome assembly GCF_020171115.1 of Neogale vison. Classification (NCBI taxonomy): domain Eukaryota; kingdom Metazoa; phylum Chordata; class Mammalia; order Carnivora; family Mustelidae; genus Neogale; species Neogale vison. The sequence continues at coordinate 124,678,037 of NC_058098.1, forward strand.
TTCCTCCACACCAACCAGACAGAAAGCCAAGCAGCCCACCTTGGCTGCCTGAGGATCTCTCCCAAACCACCTCACATCTCCTTCTACTCCTGCCTGGCTTCCTCATCCTCACAAGGGAGGCCAGGTCTTCTAGAACGAGATCAGTTACCCTGCTTCAGTATCCTGTTCTTCGGGGGAGAGGCTCTGTTGCTTGCCCTCAGTCCTACACTTCCTCAAATCTCCAAGCTTCTCTCTCAAAGCACTAGCCACTTCTCATGTATTGCCTCCGAAGGAGTGTTTTGTTTCGTGTTGCTTTAATTTGCCATGGATGTGATTGCTGAGTCGTGTCTGTGAGCTCCTTGAGGGCAGGTGCCAGGTCTGTTTCCCTCATGTTGACTCCACAAAACCCCGCCCAATGCCCGGCAGATCGTAGAAGCCTAACCGGTGTCAAACGCGCAAATAAAATACACCTAAGATAGGAGTGTATTGGTAATACTAAGGAAACATGAAAAAGGAAGGTCTGAGTGGTAGACCCTGAGTCTTCGCTCCCTTGTAAATAAACCATGTATTTGTTATAAATAGGTCTGACCAAGGATTTTCCCTGATGTGCAAATTTATGAGGTGTCTCATATGAGTATGAAAAATGGAAACTCAATTTTAGCTGTAAAGAAAAAAATCACACACACACACACTCGTGTGTGTGTGTGTGTGTGTGTGTGACTGTGTGTGTGTGTCTCTCTCTCTCTCTTCCTTCCTTTCGCCCCTCCCTAAAACCTGCTCTGGATGCGAAAAGAAAGCGAGACCGAGCCCAACCAATCAGAAGTCAGCTTTTCTAAGGCCCCGCCCGCCACATGGGTGACAGACAGTTTGCGCCGCACCAGCCCAGCGCCACCTGGAGGTCGATGAGTGCAAGTGCGGCGCCTGCCGAGAGGGTTCTTTGCCCAGACCCCGCCGGGTCTCATTGGCCCATAGAGACGCTGGCCTCTGGTCCCCAGGGCCACTCCACCACACCCACCCCAAGTCATACCACATAAGGGGCCGCTGAGGAGTCTCCATCAGGCAGAAACCTCTGAGGAGCTGTCACCACTGGTGTTTATCTCGTTTACTCAAGTGGCTTTTCACAACTTTCCCCTACTTGGTGGTAAATTATCCCTGCTTGACCAGAAGAATGGATTTGAAGAGGAAAAGTGAGCGAGAGAAGTGACACAACAGTGGTTCTAAATGCTTCAGTTGCATCTGTTTGGGACCCAACCTCCATTAACCAGATGGATGTGGAGGGGAGGGGGTCCCTGGTCCACAGTCAGTGGGACAGGGGTTTGGGGACCCCTGCCCCACCGTCATTCCCTGCGCCCCCCCACACCTCCACCTAGTGGTCTGGAGAGCCCAGGCTGCTTGGCACTGCACCTGGCCCCGCAAGCTCCTCTTCTCTGAATGGGCCTGACTGGGTGACTGTCGGCTCTGCTGTCCCTCACCTGGTCAGAGCTAAAATAATCACCATTCATTTCATACTCCTTATTGCGGATTGTTTTTTATTATTTATTTATTCATTCATTCATTTATTTGCAAAGTTTATTTATGTAAGTAATCTCTACACCCCACGTGGGCTCAAACTCACGACCCCAAGATAAAAAGTTGCATGATCCTCCAACCGAGCCAACCAAGTGCGCCCTTATTTCTAATTTGAAAGAAGGTCTGAGGAGTCTAACTGCAGGACACGGAAGACTTGTTTGGCTCAAGTGGGTTTTACCCTTGTGTCTTTCAGTGGCCCTCAGGATAACTCCTTGGTGCTTTCTGCCCTCGTCTGCAGGAAGAATTTGTTCTAGAAGGAGGACAGCCCAACATTTGGGAAGTCCAGATGCTCTCAGGTCCCCTCAGTGCGGGGAAGGCCCAGGAGGGTGAAAGTGTGGGGAAGAGGAATTTTTATTTTATTGACCACCTGCTATGTGTCATGTTAGATTTCTGACCAGAACAGTAAAGTCCTCACAGAAGCCCAAGAAATTTGTTTTTAAAAACGTATTTTATACAAGCAAGAATATCCCTTCAGGCTCTTCTTCTACCACCCAGCCCTGCTTTTCTTGCCTGTGGCCAAAAAAAGGGGGACAGAACAGACAGGCTATGGTATGCCACCAAAATCACCTGAGAAGGGAGATGAGATCCTGGTCTGATTAGTAGCAGAGGAATTGTGAGAAATGGAAGATAAGGATCTGGGCCTTTGCCAGGTGGGCAAGGAAGAAGCGCGAGGATTCTGAAGAACCTGGCTCTGGAAACTCCAAGATGATGTGTCCAGTCAAGGAGGAGTGGACAGGGCAATTCCATGAGCCCTGCTCACAGCGGGCTGCTGGGAAGGGAGGGTCGGCTGAGTCAGGGCTCCATGGGGGTTGACTGGAGAGCCCCGTCATCCAAGACCACCATAGTGGTGAGGGAGGACTTGCTTCCTGGGGACCCAAGTTTGCCCTTGCAGAGCTAACAGCCAACCCAGCACCTAAGGCAGGATGGCCATTCCCACCAATCCCTAGGCTGGTCCCTAGGCATCACAGTAAATAAAGGAGCCTGTGCTGGGGGTAAATAGAGACAGGCACTGCTGGGACCCCAAGAAGTACCAAAGCTTAGCTTTTCCCTCTCTGGTTTAGCCTAACTCCCGGCCTCTATATCTCTTCCTCGTTCCAACTTCCTCCTGGCTTCTTTGTCACCAGGAACATGCTAACCCCATTTTTGGTCAGCAAAATGGGCTCCCATGGTCCAGCTTCTCCTTTCCCCTCTCCCAAGCCTCTTTCCCCCTCTCTACTTCTCTCCTGCCTGCCCATGGCCTCCGATAGTCCCAGGGTCACAGGTCACATTCAGCACCTGGGAATTCATTGATTGTGTACTAAAAGGAGTGGCTGGTCTCCAAGTAAATTTCAAGATGTCTAGGGATAGGCAGGTTTTCTGAATGCTCCTTGGATGCTGGGAACCTGGATGCCAGGTTTGGGGAGGGTGTGTGAGGTACTGCAGGGGCAGGGCTAGGGTGAGGAGAGGCAAGAGGCCCACACATGGCATAGCCACAGGTGAGCCGGCAAGCTGGGTCCACAGCCTTGGCCACCCTCCTGAGCTCTAAGCATCCCGGGTCCCTCTGGGAAACTCCATGTGGCCACCGAGAGCACCTAGGAGGCCCACCCTGGTCCCGCTGGCCACTGACTTACTTGCCAAGAGACCTCTCTGGGCCTCGTGGCCTCAGCCTTCACACTGGCGTTAACGGTCTCTGGCCTGAGTGCCTTCAGGTTTGTGATCAGGGTCTAAGGAGGGCTCAGTTGGAAAGCCATGGTAAACATTAGGTCTTATTGAGGGAATTTTCCGTGTTTCTCTCTCGCGCCTTCTGAGACGAGGAACAGGAAGAAGTGGAAAGGCAATTCATAAAGCCACTGTCAGTACGCCTGAAACTGGGATCACCCTGCATGATCATCAGGCGGCGATGCAAGTACGTTAGACACGCTTTAACAATAAACAACAAACAAGTGTCACCAACAGACCATCGTGGCACTCTTGCTGTGTGTTGGGCTCTGCACTGGGGCACTCAGCATTAGCTCATTAAATTCTCCCAACAAGCCCAGGTGTGGGGTAGCCCCCCACCCCCAACGTTACTCCCAAGTTCGCGGCGTCTGGGGAGTGGCCAGGCCAGCGATCACATCCACGTCTGGAAGCGAAGGCCCCGCCCTTCACAGCAACACGGTCCTGGGACTAGAGCTCTGGTGAGCCAGACCCCCCTGGTCCAGGGAACCGCCTTCCTGGGAGTCTGACCTGAGTTCTGTGCTTTCTGAAGCTCCCTGGGGGAGTCCCATGGGAAACGTGGACTTCTCTGGGCCACCACCCCCTCCTTTGTTTACGAGGGGGTTTCCTCTCCACGTGTCCTGCCTGGTGTTCTGGGGGGGTCATTTTTAGCATCCCCGCCCTGGTCCTCTGTTTGGTTGGAAAAGGAACAGACGTGCAGAAGAGGGGCAGGACTGGGGGTCTGGGGGGATCCCGAGTCCTAAAGGGGATTCCTGCGGTTGTGGAGCACCCCGGGTGCAGGCTGGACTCAGGGAATGACTGGAGCCTGTTGCCAAGCCCACGTTTCAGAGAACTCATGCCTTCCCTGGTCCAAGTGCAAGTAAGAGGCCGATTTAGGGTTAACCCAGATGTCTTAACCCCTAGACCAGGCTTCTCTTGGTTCCCTGGGCTCCAGCCCCAGCCTGGAGCAGAGGAAGAAGGACAAGGGAGGGGGTGTCTGCAGGGCGAGGTCCTTCCTGAAAGGCCAAGAGAGAAGCCATGTCCTTGCCCTTGCCCGCTTCCAGAGGCTGCCCACAGCTCGTGGCCCCTTCCTCCTCCTTCAAAGCCAGCAGCAGTGGGTCATGTCCTTCCCACACCTTGACCCTGTGAAGCTGACTCTTGGGTCTCCTCCACTCCTTCGAAGGCCCCCTGTGATTACACCGAACCCCCTCGCCCTAGGGACCATCCAGGTGATCTCCCCATCTCCAGCTGGGCTGATGAGCCACTTTAATGCCCCTTGCCACGGGGCCTAACATGTTCACAGGTTCCAGGGACTGGGATGTGGACGTCTTTGGGGGTCATTATTCTGGCTGCCATATGGCCCTTCTCCCAAAGGCCGCTTCCCCCAAATCACATTCCTGCGCCTCCGGCCCATGGACTGTGACTTGCATCCGGGGCTCTCTCCCACGCACCTCTCGGGAAAGACCGTGTCCAGCCCCAGTCTTGTCCCTGGAGGGTTTCCCCTCCGTTCCATTTCTGGTTTCATGAGTTCCCCTGCAAGTGACGCCAGGGGGTGCCAGCTCCTGGTGGGAAGGCCCTGGTTCCCTCCTTCTCAGCACCTCCCTGTCTTTCTGTGTGTGTCCCTCCCCAAGGGGACCCCTGGCCTCTGGGCTGAAGGAGGGACGGAGGGACAGGAAGATGGACCCAGGTTGCTGGCCAGGCTCAGCAGGGGAAGGGGACGCCTCTGCAGATGGGACAGGTGCTCGCTGCCGGTGTGTCAGCTGGCAGGCTGCCATCCTGGGGTGTGCAAAGGACTACGGAGTCCGTTCCTGTCCTCCCAGCTCCGTGCCTCATCCGACAAATGGCACTGGTTTCAGCTGGGGAAATGGAGATGGGGGCCAGGTCTCGCCTGCTTGTTTGGCCCTGCTCTGCCTGGGGGTGGAGGGGGTGGAGAAAGCAGACTGGGCAGGCAGCTGCGCTGGGGCCTTCTGGGAACTGGAGTGGAGGCCGTGGGTTTGTCCATGTCCCCTGGCAGGCTGGGGGCAGCTGGGAACTGGGCACCACTGCTGGCTTCCCTCCCTTCTGTCCCCTGCCCCTTGCACTCTCCTGACACGGTCCTCGCAGGGGGCCACCTGGGGCCGTCTTGGGGCGAATGCAGCCCTCTTGTCTTTGCTTCCTGTAGCAGGCAGCCGAAATGGGTTCCTGGGATTCAGACCCTTGTATTTTCCCTTCCCTTGAGTGTGGGCTGGTCCTGGTGACTTGCCGTCTGCAAAGGGAGCAGGACAAAAGCTTCTAAGATGCTGATACAAAAGTCTGTGACTTCTCTCCTGCCTGAACACAGTCTTCCTCTCTCAGGCTTGTCACTCTGATGAAGGCAGCCGCCATCTTGTGAGCCGCCCTGTGGAGAGGCCACACAGCAGGGGACCGAGGGCTGCACAAAATCTGTGAGATGATGAATACTGCTGTGTAAGCATCGAGGTTTGTGTTAATTTGTTACGCAGTGATAGATAACAGATAGAGCCCTTTGTCCTTGACCCCGTGGCCCCACCATTTTTTGTCCTTGGCCTTTGTTTACTCATCTGGTTCTCCCCTTGCCTTCCTGAGGCTCCTTCTCTCTCCTTTGTCGTCTTCTCTTCCACCGCAGGCTGAGGTCTACTCCGGTACCTCTGGTCTCCGCGCACCGCAGGGAGCGCCCGTCTACCACGGCTTCAGTGACATGTGAGGACCGTGTCTACGGCGCTGTTCCTCCAGTCATGCCTCCCGCTTTCCGTCAGCTCATCTGCACTCAGCTCCGTTTCTCCTCCGGCCCCCGAATATATATCTTATCTGGATGTTACTATAACAACCCAAACCAGTGACTACGTCCCTTCCCGTCGTCTCTGTTTCCAGTCAGCCATAGATGCTCCTTTGGAAGGAGGCTGACAGTTTGCTATACCCCCTGCCGGAGCTGAGCACAGATCTCCTCGCCTCTGAGCTGCCTCCCTCCCAACGCGATCCCCAAGACATCAGACCATCAATCCCTCTCGAGCCTCTACATGTTTTCCTACTGAACTTGCTGGATGTGTCCCAGCCACATCCCCAAGTGACTGTAGCGGCTGAACCCGGGTCTGCGTGCTGGTTCTGCCATATTCTGCCCGTGTGCAGGTGGGTTCATCTCCCTGGCCGCGGGTTTCTAACCTGAAGCTAGAAACTGGAAAGGCCCCAGATGTCCTTCAACAGGTGCATGGTTAAACTGTGGCACATCTGTACTATGGAATTCCACCAGCAATTAAAAAAAAAAAAGGTACTATTGACACATGCAGCAACCTCAATATATCTCCAGAGACTTATGTTAGGTTAAAAAAAAAAAATCCCAAAAGTCTGACTCCATTCATATAACATCACTGAAATGAGAAAACTGTAGAAATGGAGAATGGGTTCATATTGCTCAGGACTGGGGAGAGGCACAGGGGAGGCGGGCGTGACTGTAAAAGGGAATGGAAGTGTTCTGTACCTTGACCGCATCGATGTCAATATCCTGGTCGTGATAGGACATTTAAGTGTTGAGACAATTTATCACGGGGTGGGGGCGTGCGGCTGGTAAAGGGTACAGACGATTTCTCCGTAGTTCTTACAACTGCACATGAATCTAAACTTATCTCCAGAAAGGAGCGCCTGGCTGGCTCAGTCGGTAGAGTTGGTAGATACTGTTGTTGGCATCAGTGTGACTCTTGATCTCAGAGTTGCGAGTTCAAGCCCCATGTTGGGCATAGAGCTTACTTTAAAAACAAGTGATCTTCAAAAAAGTTTAATTAAGAAGATACCTCTTTTACTGAGTTGCATAGACCTGAAAGCCTGGAAGGTACATTACTAATAAAAAAAAATATGAATGAAAAAAAAAATCAAAGCTTTTTACTCCTGAAAATGTTTGTATCTGACAGAAAACCACAGGCTTCCAGTCTTTTATCTTGACACTGAATTACATGCCTGCAGAGAGCCAGGTGGGCTGTGGGCTTGCTCAGCTGTGCCCCCGAGCCCATGAGACCCAATTCAGCAGGTGGCAGCTCCTTTCCTCTTCTCTCTGGAGGAGCAAGGAAAGGAAGTGGGGGAAGGACTTGGGTGAGGGGAGGCTGCTGCAGAGTCAGGAAATTTCCGTAAGGCAGGGTCACTGAGACTGAGGGCGCGGGCCAGCAGTAGATGGACAGAGTTTGAGGGGGAGTGACGGTGGACATCACGGTCTTGCCCTCCCTGTGCCTTCCTGAATATTTCCCTCTCAGCCCTGATGCCCTCACCTACCGAATCCCAACCAGCTTTCAGCTCTGGCTCGGGTCTATTTCCTCAGACACCCACATCCCAGCCTCAATCCCTTCTCGTTTGAGGTCCACAATTTACGTTATATTTTTATTTTTATTTTTAGAGAGAGAGAGGGAGAGGGAGAATCAGAGAATCCTCAAGCCCACCCCCTCTGGGCGTGCAGCCCGATGTGGGGCTCGATCCCATGACCCTGAGATCATGACCTGAGCAGAAAGCAAGAATTGGACGCTTAACTGACTGAGCCACCCAGGCACAACTGAGCTCCACAATTTAGCTCACGATTCACTGGGTAACATTGGTCCGAATTGTGTAAGGTTTAAGCCTCACAGACAGAAAGCATTGCACTGGGCTCCTTGACACAATGCTCGGCATAGAAGACACAAAACCAAAATAATTGTTGGCTCATATCACAGTCAAAGGCAGGACCCCCTTGATTTATGGAGAGGTCATAAAAATCAAGAAGAAAGAGATTCACAGCCTGATAGAAAAAGGGTCAAAAATAAGTGGATAATTTTCAGTTTATAAATTCAAATGGCCCTTAAACCTATGAAAAGATGGTCAACCTCCTCAAAATGAAAGAAACGCAAAGCAAAATGTGTGGTGAGAGATCACAGCTCACCTATCAGATGGGCAAACATCCAAGAGTTTAACAACACTCTCAACCGGCAACATACTTTTCTGCATAGACTCCTGGTGGGAAGGCAGAACTACCCCTGGGGGCAATTTTTAAAAACTTTTTATTTAAAAGCAATCTTAAACTTACAGAAAAGATGCAAATATAGTAAAAGAACTTCATTTTCTCTAACTTTTTAAAAGATTGTATGTATGTATGTATGAAAGTATGTATGTATGTATGTATGTATGTATAAAAGTATGTATGTATGTATGTATTTAGAGAGCATGAGTGGGGTAAGGAGCAGAGAGGCAGAAAAAATCCCAAGCAGACTCGGGCGGAGCTCAAGCTCATGTTCTTGATATCATGACCCTGAGATCATGACTCAAGTCAAAATCAAGAGTCAGTCACTTAACCGACTGAAACCCCCAGATGCCCCTTCTCTAAACTTTTTATGACTGTGTCAACACAATGCCCAGTCACTTCCAGGAAACTTTAGTATTATATATACTTCCAGTAAGGACGTTCTCTTTCACAATTACAGCATAAACATCGAAATCAGGGAAGTAACATTTCTTTACAACCATCCACCCTCAGACTCCATTCAGCTTTCTCCTATTGTCCCAGTAACGTCCTTTAGGCGAAAAGATTTGATCCAGAATCGCATACTTAACTGTCATGTGTTAAGTTTCCTTTGATCAGGAACAGTCCCTCAATCTGTCGTTGACTTTCATGACCTTGATAGTCTTGAAAAGTATAGTTCAGTTGTTTTGTAGAATATCCCTTGTTAGGGCGCCTGAGTGGCTCAGTTGATTAAACGTCTGCCTTCAGCTCAGGTCATGATCCCAGTGTCCTGGGATGGAGCCCTGCATTGAGCCCCGCATCGGGCTCCTTGCTTGGTGGAGAGCCTGCTTCTCCCTCACCCTCTGCCTGCTGCACTGCCTACTTGTGATTTCTCTCTCTGTGTCAAATAAATAAATAAAATCTTAAAAAAAAAAAAAAAAAAAAAGAATATCCCTTGTTTGGGGTTTGCTATGGGCTGGTGTTTGTGTCCTCTCAAAATTCATATGTTGAAACCTGATGCCCAAGGTCATGGTATGAGGAGGTAGGGCTTTGGAAGGCTCTGCCCTCATGATTAAGATTAATGCCCATATAAGGGAGATCCCAGGGCTCTAGCTTGTCCCCGCCACCAAGGGAGGACACAGAGAAAAGATGGCTGTCCATGAACCAGGAAGTCCTCATGGAACATTGAATCCACTGGTGTGGTGTCACAGACTCCAGAACTGTGAGAAGTGAATGTTTGTGGTTTATAAGCCACCAGCCTCTGGCACCTTGTAAGAGCAGCCCAATGGACACAGAGAAAAGATGGCTGTCCATGAACTGGGAAGTCCTCATGGAACATCGAATCCACTGGTGTGGTGTCACAGACTCCAGAACTGTGAGAAGTGAATGTTGGTGGTTTATAAGCCACCAACCTCTGGCACCTTGTAAGAGCAGCCCAATGGATTAAGAGAGGGTTTGTCTGATGTCTCCTCAAGAGTGGATTCAGGTGATGCATCTTGGGCTGCGATATCATAAAAACGGTGCCGTGCTGTTGCCATGGCATCCTGCCTGCTGGTACGCCGTTTCATTGTGGCTCCTTACGGATGGTGTTCACTTCAGTCACCTGATGGAAGGTATGTGTTTCAGGTTTTCCCATTGTAGAGTCACTCTTCTTCCCTTTGCAATTAGTCAGTATTTTGTTGGGAGGTATTTTGAGACTACGTTCCTCATTAAACTTGCAATTTATTCATTTATTTATAGCAGTGTGGACTCATAGATTCCTATTTTATTCAGTGGGTCGTAATCTCTTGGAATCATCTTGATTCTGATGCTCAAATTTCCCCGTAGTTTGCCAGTGGGAGTCCCTCCCCGGCACCCCATTGCTCTTCGAACACTTCCTTACTTTCCTGTGTGACCTGTTCTGGGCTCATCTTGCTCCTTGCTTGACCCCACTCTGGCATTTGCCATTCCTCCAAAAAGGCTCAGCTCCTCTTAGTGGAGAATGGTATTTAGAAACTAAGATCTGGGCATGAGGTGTGCTCACTGCTGTGGAGGTTTCATCGCTCGTAGGCGCGCTCCGTGGACAGAAAAAGGGAATCCATCTGTAAAGACACAGGTATGTATATACACACACATATTTTATATCTACATTTTTATATCTGTCAAAGCGCAGTGTGAGGCTCATGCTGGAGTGAGAGGTAGAGGCCGAGGGGTCTCCTGGGGGAAAGGGGAGGTTCATGACCATTGCTGTGGGAGTGGCTCACCCAGCCCTTTGGGCCTCAGGCAGGGGGTGGGTACGGGGGCAGTGTGCTGGTCCTTGGAGTTCCCAGAGAATGAGCTGACGGGCTTTACGGAAGTGATATCAAATCCCCAGACCCAGGGATGGCTCAAGCTTCCCAAGGAAGCCTTGGGAAGACATGATCGTGCCGCTAGGAAGCTGACCGTCCCCAAAGGAGACCTCTTTCCCGTCGGGCCTCAGCGCAGCGGTGGAAGACTGTGAACCAGTTCCTGGGCCCACCATGGAGAAGTGAGCCCTGGCAGCCCAGCCAGCAGGGTGTGGTGGCGGCCACGGGCTGCCAGTCCCTGGAAGGTCTTCCCTTCTCCTCACGTGCAAAGAAGATGATACCCTGTTTTCTCTCTGCCATCATAGAGTTGGTGCTTGGGGTGGTTGCATTTATAATTAGCCACCATGAAAGAGAAGAAGCCACATCCACCTCATTGAGAGAAACGGCACATTACTCAGAGATCCTGATTTTAGAGCTGGTCATGACTTGGATCATCTTCCTTTGGGAAGGAGATCAAATGCATTTTTAGTTGTAGATGGCGTGGGTTCTTCATTTTAGTAAGAACATCTTAAAATATCTTTTTTATTGAGGTGAAATTCCCATAACATTAATCATGCAAAAACGTACCATTCCGTGGCGGGTAGCACATGTGCTATGGGGGGCAACACCATCTCCATCAGGTACGCCGAGTGTTTCGAAAGCACGTCCACGAGGAAAGAAGGTGCCTGGGGATGCTGGGCAGCTGTGTGTCTGCCCAGCAGCCCTTGCTCTGGGGGACAACTCTTCTCTTATTCCATGGGGTTCCGGCTGGATCTGTCTCGGGCCAGAGTCACCTCTCACATTCACTTACGGGGATGGACGTGTGACTCATGCTGTCCTACTGGGTGTAGAACCCGGGTCATAATGGGCCAGAGCAACTGAAGTGACCCTTGGAACTTTTCTGCTGGGCACGTCCCCTTGAGTGAGGGTGACCATGAAAAACAAAAGAGAATAGTTATGGGGCTCAGACCCTGAGGTTGCAGGGGTGGGGTTGTTGCTAAAGGATGTGGAGCTTCATGTCCTAGAAGCTTTAGGGCACTTCCTGAGGGGAAAGAAAACAATGTTCTTCCACTGGGACTCTAAGCTGGGAGAAGGTGCGCCTGAGACTGCCATCCACCATCTTGGAGTCTGTTTCAAGGAGGAGAGAAAGGCCATCACAATGGGGAGCAGACAAGAGTCATGGAGACCATGAACTCGGGAGCTAGCATTTGAGTCCTTGGATCTACCTAATCCTGAATCTCCAACCCAGGGCTTCCCAATTATCTAAACTCTAAACTGCTGAATCCCTTTGTTTAAAATCTAGTTTAGGCTGGGATTCTGTCCCATGTGACTGAGAGTCTTGACGAATATAACAAGCCACATGGAAGGTAGGTGGAAGTATCACCATTTGGTAGAGATGAAGAACTTACGTGGAGAGTGGTCCGTGATGCAGCTCTCCTGGTGGGTGTGACGAGCCATGGATATTAAGATGACCCAAGTGGTGAGTCACTGTGGGGCTGACATCACCCAGCGGGATGGTAGGTGAGCCAGGTCTGGACATCAGGGAGGGCTGCAGCAGAGACAGGCAGGTGAAATGGTTTCAGAAGCCGACTGACGGAGAGGACATAAGGTCTAGCAGAGTGCGGGGGCCAAGGGTAGAATCTCATCTGAGTCAGAAGTGTGGGAACCCAGCCTTCGGCTGAGTCCCCGGTGGACGATGTTAGAGGAACATGCTGTCGGGGAAGGAGTTGAAGGGGCTCCTGTGGCAATCGTGGGTGCTAAATATGTCTGGTTGTCCCTGCTTTGAGTTCCTCGGTACTGTTTACTTCCTGGATCCTACAGCAGAATGGAGCTGCACGGCTGGTTCCGGCCAACGAGGGACGAATGGCTGTGTCAGTGTAATACCCTCCAGGGCTCTCCTTGCCAGGCCGGCTCTTCTGACAGCCAGGGGCCCAGAATATTCCACGAGCTCTACCCGTCTGCAGACTTGCCACAGATACGTAGCAGGAGCCGAAGAGACTTTATGGTTTTTTTATAGTGGATTCAATAGATTTAATTTATAGCTGTGCCATGCTCCTTTTATTTATTTATTTATTTTTGGTGGTAAAATAGGTGTCACATAAAATTGCCATCTTAACCATTTTTAAGTGTAGAGTTCCGAGGCAGTAAGCATGCTCATATATTGTGCAACCCTCACCAACATCCACCTCCAGAGCTCTTTTTGTCTTTCCCAACTGTACCCACTGTAAGCTCTGTACCCACTAAACACGAACTTCCCACTCCTCACACCCACCCCCCGCCCCCCAGTCCCTGGCAGCTACTCTTCTCCTTTGTCTCTATGAATTCGACTACGCTATGTACCTCGCGTAGGTGGAATCACACAATACTCGTCCTCTTGTGGCTGACTTACTTCACTTAGCAGAATGTCTTCAAGGTTGATCTGTGTTACAGCGGCTTTCAGAACTTCCTTCCCTTTTAAGGCTGAATAATATTCCACTGTATGTGTACACCGCATTTCGTTTTTCTGTTCGTCTACTCACGGACATCTGGGTTGTCTCCCCCTTTTGGCTATTGCGAATAATACTGCTGTGAACACTGGTGTACAAAAAGCAGAGATCGTGAGAGTCTCTGATTTCTGTTCCTTCGGATCTGTACACGGATCTGTATGGTAATTCTATGTGTAATTTTTGTGAGGAACCACCATACTATTTTCCACATAACTTCCATGATTTTAAGTCACGAAAACGTGGGATTGTTTGCTATTGCGGGACAACCTAGTATAGCCTGACTGACACTGCCCCTTGCTCTGGAGCGTCTAGGAGCACCCAGGATTCTGGTTAGGCCACAGGGGAACAGACGGAAGGAAGGGGGTGCAGGAGCACAGAGGCTAAATCAATCGGAGCCTTATCAGAGCCGGGTTCTGGAACCAACCCTGAAGCCACATGCTTGCCTCTCACTGGACACAAACCCCCTCTAACATAGTCACCTTGGGCCTCTTGACCTCAGCAGCACAGATACCCAAGGTCACACACATTATGACCTCCAATGACTTCCTCATAAATAGTTCTACTCAGTAGAAACTTCCATTTGCCCTTCTTGATCCTGAGCATTTCAGCTTGTGGAGAGCAGCTGTAATGTCTTAAAAGTGCGATGTGGTGATTTCGGGGTCAGATGAAGCACACTTTGGAATCCTGGTTCTGCGATTTCCCCAACTGGGTGGCTTTGACTAAGCCTCAGTTTCTTCATTTGTAGAGGGAGGGAGGATAATATAAACTACCACATAAGTTTGGCAAGGACTAAGGGAAATGTGCCAAGTCCGGTGCCTGGCGCACAGGAGGCACCCAGGAAACAGGCGCTGCTATTTGGGAGCAATATTATATAAGCCCTTGAGGAAGGGAGAGGTACGGCGCCATCTTTCTAAACGCGGTCTTCCCCTTGGCCATGTTTTAGAGTATCTGCGGATGCCCAGCTTGATATGGAGAGCAAAGCAGCAGGGAGCCTGCCGTGCACGCATTCATTCAACAGATGCTTACTGAGAACCTACTGGACGCCAAGTGCCAAGCTACAGTTGTGGCTCTTGTCCTCATGGGAGAAACAGCACGAGTCTCTGAGCAGGGCCTGTTATCAACAGCATGGGGTGACCACTTGAGCGAGGGTGACACTGAAAAAGGCAAGGACGATTGTGTCGAGAGTGGCCTCTGACCTTGAGGCTAGGGAGTGGGGAAGACTGGAGGATCTGGGAGCATTAGTGAGCTTCTGGCAGGAAACCCTCTTGGATGAAAGTTGGGCACCGTGTCACAGTTAGGTAACTGTTCCTGTGCCCTCAAAGCTGGTGGGGGAAGAATGGAAAAGTAGGACTGGTGTCAGCTGTGTGGGTCTTCGGGAGCCCCCCGCCCACAAGCGGGATGGTGGGTGCCAGGGGAAGGAACCCTCAGTGTCCTGGGTCAGAGAGCTCAGGGCACTTCCATGTAGCTGAAGGGGGTGGATTGGGGGTTCACAGTAGGAGAGGCTGGTGGAGGCACAGGCAGAAGTGGAGAGCTGGGCTGGGGGGGGGGGTCGTCAGGGGGTCCAGTACCAAGCCCTAGGGGTAGCAGTCAGGGAAGTGATGAGCAGAGGGTGGCTGTGCTTACAGGAGTAGACAAAGATGCCCCAAGTCAGAAACCTGGAGCCCGGAGAACTCTCTGGGAAATGAGAACAACCCCCGCGGGAGAGGGGTGAGTAAGCGCGAGGGTGGAGTGTAGGTGTGCACAGGATCTCCGAGCTGGAAGGGATCTTCAATGTCATTTAGTTCAACCTCCCACCCCATGAAGTCTTTCAGTCTTCCACTGTCCAATTGAGGGCACTCAACTCTTCTTGGACACTTCAAGGTACGGGGAGCTCACCCCCTCTGAGGGGATTCATCCTGTAGAGGTGCCCGAGCCTCCAGGACGGCCCGGATGGACCTGGCGCCTGGACCTTGGCCCTGTTGAGTGGGCTGGCCTCCGCTCGGCCGCACCTGGCGGGGGCGGCGGGTCGGGTGGGGATTGCGGTGCGGATGGGCCGGCGCTGCTGTCCCCAGCCCCAGTGCTGAGGCAGGCAGAGTGCAGTGGGCTCTGGTGGAGGTCGGGAGAACTGCAGGGTGAAGGCCGCCGGGGGCTCCGCGGGCTGCTGGGGGGAGGCACTTGACACCGGCCGGGGGAGAGGAGGGGCCGCTGTCCCTACGGCCAGTGCTGGATGCGGGGACCCAGAGAAGAGGCAGCGCCAGGTAGCGGGGCGCCCCGCGGGGGCGTGGGGCTGGGGGTGGGAGGGCTGCAGCAAGGCCCCCGGCGGAGTGGTCCGGAACGCGACCGCGGCGGGGTGCCCAGGCCCAGCGCAGGGTCGTGGCCATGCGGGGTCCCGCCTTCCGTCTCGCAGCGTGCGGAGACCCCCCGGCGGGGCCGTAGGGGCCGGGAAGTCGGGCCGAGGGCGCTAGGACCGGCCGCGCGCCCAGGCCGCTACCGCCGCGGCGCCCCGGGGCCCCCCAGTCGGCGCTGCCTCCCGGGCCGGCTCCGCAGCGCCGGGGCCGGGGCCAGCGCGGCCGCGGGGGGCGAGCAGCGGGCGGAGGCCTGGGCCCGCGGGCGGCCGGAGGGAGGGAAGGAGGAAGGCGGAGAGAAGGGGTGGGAGGGGGGGACCCGGCAGAGGAGGCGGAGAGAGGGAGCGCGACAGCGAGCGGAGGGAGGGAGCGAGCGAGGCAGGCAGGCGGGCCGGGAGGGAGGGAGGGCGCGCGGGCGGCGGCGGCGGCGGCGAGAGCAGAGGACGAGCCGGGACGCGGCGCCGCGGCACCAGGGCGCGCAGCCGGGCCGGCCCGACCCCACCGGCCACACGGTAATGAGCGCCGCTGCTGGCGGCCCGGGAGGCCGGCCCGGAGGCGGGCAGGGAGGAGGGGAGGCCGGGCGGGGGGCACGGCGGCGGGCAGTGCCCAGCTCGGGGCACGCTCCTGGACCCCTGCAACTCGGCGCCGGGCGCTCGCGGGGCCAGGGCTGCGGGCGGGGACGGCGGGCCGGGCTGGCCAGGGCGGCGCGGAGGATTTGAGGGTTTGTTTATGTCCCCGCGGGCTCGGCAGGCGCCCCCTCCCGTCCCGCCCGCTCCCGGCGCGGAGCCCCCTCCCCGCCCCCGCCCGGCTCCGGGCTCAAGTTCAAGTCTATACAATGCCGCGGGGGGCCCCCTCCACCGCCGGCCTCGGTCGCGGTGCCCGGCTCCGCGCTGCCGCAGGGGCCCCGGCCTGGCCGCCCCCGCCTTCCGGGCCCTGCCCCCGCCCCGGGGCCCCGCCTGGGGCCTGCGGCCGGGGCGCTGGAGGGCGCGGACCCCGACCCGGAATGATCGGCTCCCGCCGCGGCCCGCAGGGAGCGGGGGAGGGGGCGGGGGCCGGGCCCCGCGCAGGCTCCGCGGCGGCGGCAGAAAATGGCAGCCTGGCACGACCCGGCCCCCCGCCCCTCCCCCCGGCTCCCGGCCCTCCTCGGCCCGGCGGGGCGGGGGACCCGGGAGGCCCCCGGGGGCGGGCCGAGGGGTGATCCGGGGGCCGGGCCGCGGAGCGCTGCGCAGCGATCCTCCTCCGGCCACCTGTGGCTGGGGGTGCGGGGTGCCAGCGGATCTGGGAGGGGCGGCGGGGGTGGGGAGAGTGCCACTTGGGGGGCACACCTCCCCGCGGAGGGCCGGGCGGCGCGAGGGGGGGGACGTCGTGCCTGGCTCCTCCCTGCCCCCGCCGCGGGCCGTGGGAGCCGGGGCGGCGGCGGCGGCGGCGGCGGTGGCGGTGGTGGTGGCGCCGCAGTGTGGGGGCGGGGCGGGGGCGGGTGAAGATCCCGGGCCGGGGCCGCGGGGGCCGGAAAACGCGGGGATGGGAGCTGCGGGCCAGGGCCAGGGCCGGGAGCGGCGCGGGTGGGAGCGCCTGGGGTCGCCCCCTGCAGCAGCACCCTCAGTCGTACACACTCACACGCACGCGGACACACTCACGCACACGCACCCCCGCTGGGCCGGTGCAGACGTGTCCTTGAAAGCTTCGCATCTGCACAGTGAAGGACGAGGCCTCGCAGAGGCTGCAGATCGAGGTCTTCGGCCCCGCGGCCCCGCGCCCCGGGAGACCCCGAGCTTCGGAGCCGCTGGCGGCCGCGGTCCGTGTCCCGCCCTCACCCCGGCTCCCCTCCCCCAGGCCGCCCTGCCCTCCCTCCCCCTCGGCGCGGACCGAGCTGGCTTGAGTCCAGGGCCCGCCCCCGGCCTCCCCCAGCCCCCCATCGCTGGGGCCCGCGGCCCTCCGGCTGCCAAACTGCATTTCGCTTTCCTGGAACCTCCCTTCTTGGGGGCACCCACTCCCCTTCCACCCCCCTCTGTTATTTCCCACTTTTCTCTCCATCCCCAACGTCCTTCCACCTCTCTCCACCTCAAAGCCAGTTGAGCAGGTCTTGCCCTGGTTGGGGAGTGGGGGGCTAGCCGACTCTCGGGGGCTTTCTTCCCCTGCTCCTGAGGGGAGCACCCCCGTGGCTGCACCTTGACCCAAGATGGCGTCCAGCACCCAGCTGGGCAGCTCCGACCTCAGGGCGGGGGAGGCAGGGCGGCGGGGAGGTAGTGGGGGCGCTCCCAGAACCACTCCACGCGCCCCCTCTCAAACCAGCAGGGACAGGAGCCTGGGCGAGACGCGCCCTCTGCCCTGTGACCCAGCTTGCCCCTCGCTGCCATGCCCAGAGACTGCCATCAGCATCCCTGGGGGACGGTTCAGTCTTCATGTTTCACCCTGCGCTGCCAGCGGCTGAACCGGCCTCCAGCCTCCTGAGCCGGCCGGCTGCGAGGGGATCCTGGGATCAGGTGCTGCTCTGCTGTGCCTCCTCCCTTCCAGGCAGATGTGACAGCTGCAGCCAGGGAAGCTTTTCTCCTTAGGCGTTGCTGGAGTGTTAGGACTGGCCTGTGGGATCTGGGGAGCCCAGCTGTTAGGCGGAGGGACCCTCTTCAGGCTGTCCTCCGTGCTGGCAGGGGCTATCATCTTCTGGTGGATTCCTGAGCTGCCTGGCTTTGGGAGGCTGGGGTTGTCAGGAGTTCCTGCTGGGTTTCTGGGGCAAGGTGGCCCCCCTCTGCCTCCAGGTCCCACGGAGGAGAGCCTGGTTGGGCTGTTTGACAGGCAGCTCCGCGGAAGTGTGAGTCTGCACCTGTGTACCTACCTGTGCTGCACCAGCTCGGGCTTCGGGTCTGGCACCTACCTGCCCGCCGCCCTTCCCGGCCCCACTTCTTTGGGCCCTGGCTCCCTCTCTGCCCTCCAGCTGCTTGAAACTTGTCTGTAGCTACTCCTCAAATGCATAACCCCAGGCCCAGGCTGACCCGACTCTCCTTGTCCCCCCCCCCACTCCACCCCCTGTTGCAGGGGGAGGCTGCCATGGGAGATTGTCCTTAGAAAGGTGAATTCCTTGTTGAATTGAGGACTGCCTGTGCACCGTGCAAGGGCTGCCCCCCAGCCCTGGAGAGGACAACCCGGACTGTCATCTGTCAGGGTGTCTGCGGACAGGATTCCTCTGTGGGGTGGGGGTTGGACTGGAGCTTGGAGGTCCATTCCAACTTTGAAATTCTATGGCTCTGATTCTAGTGGTGGAATTTCAGACCCAGGAATGGGGGCGGGGTGGTCTGTTTTCACCACACAGCCGTAATCCGGAAAGGCTTCCAAGGAGAGGAGGTCTGAGAGTGCAGGGCCTCCTGGGGGATGGGTCTTGGAAAGGAAACGGTGGCATGAGGGGTGGGGACACTGCAGGGAAAGAGGTTTGTCACAGGTGACCGCACAGAGAGTAAAAATTCAGCTTCCCTGGTAAACCTTCATAGGCGTGTGTCCTTCTGTAGGCTTCCATGTAAATCCATGTGTGTCCATAATTTCTGAGGTTTTTTTTCCCCCCACGTCCAATTCACAATATGCTCTCGAGTCCCTTGTGGCTATTTTCCTATCACAGTCACAAATCACTGCCAATGGTCCTCTGGAAATGGCTGCAAGAAATGCAGGACAAACTAAAAAATACTTGCCCTGGGTGACTTGGCCCCTGGGGAACTTACACTGTCCCCTGCTCCTGCTCTCTTCCATAAGCCTGTGGTCTCCGCAGGACAAGGACTTGGCTGCCTCTGGGTCATCCATCCGACATTTAGTGGGACCTCCTTGAATGCTGAACGGCGGGGCAGCTTGCTATGCTTCTGTGGTTTTGGTCCCTGCCCTCTCCCTGGCGGTGGCCAGGCAAGGCTCCTTTTGTTGGGAAGCATATAGGGAACTCAGAGGAGTCTTAGCTGCTCCCTAATGGGTAAGTTAAGAATAGACCATCGCTGGGCCTGAAATGTTACCATTAGTATCAGAGCCTTAGAATTTAGGCTTAAAAGAGAACTGTGAGCGCTGAGGACACGTGGAGTGGAGTTGGGGGCTATTTGGGTGTGGGGCCAGGCGGGGGTTGGGAGTACTGTCCAGACCCTGAGGCCAGAAGAGCCCATCCTGCCTTTCCCCAGTCCTTCCTGCTGCTTGTGCGGACCTGGAGTCCCTGACTGCGTGTGGGGTGCGGGGTGTGAGGTGTGGCCCTTGGGAATTGTTTCCACTTCCACTTGATGTGTAACAGGGAGTAGAGGCAGTCGGGAGCCCTCACCTGCCCTTTGAGGCTGGGCATCTCCGTGGGCCTACGTTTTCCTGCCTTTGAAGGCTTTCATGGTAAATTAAGGTGCCAGATTCCTTTCCCCCCAAATTTTGAGGGCTTGTTTTCAGTCAGGTCTCTCTTTGACTATTTTTTCCTTAAAAAACAAAACAAAACAAAAAAACCCCAAAACCAAAACCGAGTCTCAGACCCATGAAGTGTCAGAAATGTGTGTGTGTGTGCGCGCGCGTGTGTGTGTGTGTGTGTTCAAGCCTGCCTCCACTTGGCTGAGTGTTGTGGGCAAGACAGGGTGTGGTGTACGTGTGTGTGTGGAGACTTCTCTGTACACGGTGTGCGGCCCCGTGGGGAGAGAGGTGACTTGCTTAGACATGAGCCCGTTTCGAGCCCGAGCTCAGTCGCAGTGAGGGCCCTGGAGTCAGCCACTTCCCTGCCGCGAGATCAGGGACAGCTAACTTCATTGCTCTGTGCCTCAGTTTCCTCACCTGTACCGTGGAAATAAGACGCCGCTGTGCTTAAGGTTGTCGTGAGGATTCGCGGGGACAGTGTGCATTGGTCCCGCAGCGGAGTGTCCGTGCTCAGTGTCTGGGCAGCGTGTGTGGACCGGTGCTGCGGGAAGCGCGTTCAGAAGTCTGGTCCGTCTTCCTGCCTCTTCTGCACCATCTCGGACAGCAGAGGAAAGTGCTGATCCTGCCTGACAGAGCTCCAGAGGGGGAGGGCTCCTCAGTGCCACCTGGCAGGGGGTTCTGGGAGTGTAACGGGTGACACTGCGAACAGGTTGTCTGTGTACTCACTTTTTTCTAAATCCCTCACTTCACAGTTCCAGCTCTTTCTTTGGTTCCCATGTGTGCTTGCCGAGCATTTCCTGTGGGCAAGGCCCTATGCTGGGATTTGAGGGGACACGGAGTGAGTTTAGGATGAACCCCGCTGATGAATGACCATAGACCGAAGTCACAGGAGAGGGAGAAATGAAGTGCTCAAAGGACAGTGCGGTCATAAGGAACTGAGGGGATCGGGGAAGGCTTCTTGGAAGAGGTGGTACCGAAGGTGGGCCTTAAAGCAGTGAAGTCGGGCGGGAGGCCAGGCTGTGGGGGATGGGATGGCTGGAGTGTGGAGGAGATGCTAGGCGGTGGAGGGGGGCCCTGGGGGTGCTGGGGGCCAGGCTGAGGCCCCACATCGATTTGGGGAGACTGGTCCCTGTGCTCCGTAGCTCCGTAGCTCCTGCTTGTCCTGTGGACAATTGTATTGAACCCTGCTTGTAGTGGCTTCTCGGGGTAGAGAGAAGCCAGGGGGATGAAAGTGAGGGCAGGGGAGGGCCCCCCCCAGCTCATCTGGTGTAGGTGCTTGATGGTCCTTTTATATTCTATAGACTCTCCAGTGCTTAAGAGCTCAATGTGGAGGGAAATAGAGCATATTTAAATCACACAACCCTGGGGCGCGGTGGGGGGGGGCGTGGGCTGGAGGGGGCAGTGGCAGGGGCTGTGGCGGTGAAGGGGAATACCAGCCAGTGACAGCAACTGGCTGAATGGGGAGGAGAAGGGTCGTCGGCTTGGCCTCTCATTGCTTCCCCTCACCCAGGCTGAGGTGCCCCAACGTCCAGAACATTCTTCCAAGGGTTTGCGAGCAGGAGGGAAATGGAGGCTGCCGGAGCTGGCTCTGCCCTTCCCTCCGGTCTCCCTCCGCCACACGCAGCTGAACTGAGCCCCTGGTTTGGAGAGGGTGGCCCCAGGCGGGGCTGCAGGTGCCTGGCAGCCCCTAGCAAGGACAGCTCTAGTCAGGTCCCTCCAGGCCACATCTCCCTTGCTGATCACATCCAGGCCGGGCCTGTCTGGAGGACAGCGGCGGGGGAGGAGGTGCAGACGTCTGGGGCTTTCCTAACTGAATCCCGGCAGGGAGTGGAATTTTTTTTTTTAGCCATAGCTCAACGTGGTCCACTCCTGTCCTGCTGAGGTTCCCTCTGACCCCTAAGACTTCCCAGCCTTATTTACTTCTATACCCAGGTTCCTATTTTCTCTTTCCTGCGGTCATGGCCCTGCTCACTGTCATGCCTATTGATCTCCGTTTCTGTTTCAAATGTCAAGGTCATTTTTATTCTGAGCCGGTTGTTATCTGCCCTGTCTGGGTACACCGAGGGGACAGAGGACCATCTCTCCCAGCTGGTAAGAGGAGGGTCAGAACTTGGGGGTTCTGACTCCTGCTCTAATTAGATGGATCTGGGGGTTGGTGCGGATGTTCTGGACCTAACAGATTACCTAGATCCCTGTGTTCCGGTGGTCCTTACTCGAACAGGTTAAAAGATGTGGAGAAGAGATGTTACGGGACGGTGAGGTCAGATCTGTGGTTTACGGAGCCCTGGATTGGACCAGGCCATGTCATGGTGAATGTCAGGGAAAGCTTGGGCTGGGAGGCTGGGAGGCTGGTGCTCTGGAAGTGTCCCCCACCGCCCCCCAGAGGTTCCCCAGAGGACCCTGAGAGGGGCAGGTGAGGGCCTCAGCCCGGTAGGTGGGATCCTCGAACACTCCAGCAAACAGAACCTGTTGGGAAGGGACTTCTTGAGGGAATGGTCCTGTGTGATTAATTTTAGAGATTCTGAAAGGATAAATACATTTGTGGATAGAGGGAAATCTATTGAGATTTCCCCAAGCCTGTGAAGTGTGGTAGTAAGCGTGTCTATTCTGATGTGTTAAATGTCCATGGTGTGGTGTTGGGTAGCCCACAAAAGCAGTGTGCAGAGCATAATCTTGTTTTTGTAAAGTCCTTTAAAATAAATACAAATGTACACGGACAGAAAAAGTCGTTCTGGGAGGATACACAGCCGACCTGTCAAGAAAGCCTTGGCCTTTTTACTTGATAAACTTTATACATTTTTGTGATCTTTGAAAAAATGTCAATGCACATGTGTTCCTTTCCTAATGACAACAACAAAAATAAATAAAACCACACTTTTTAAAGCTTCTGGATAAGAATGGGAAAAAGATTTGAGTCATGCTAGGACTGGAAGGTCGACTCTTTTTTATAATGGATAAGAAAGGAGCTTGGAGACTGACAGCAAAGGGTAGGGCCACTAGGTCCCTGTCCTTCCCGGGAGGGCTGTGGGGAGGAATAGTATGGATGCTCTGAGCAAAGGCTGGGGCAAAGGAGGCGAGTGGAAAATAGGCAGCTGGCTGAGTCCCTGTCCGTGCCAGAGCCAGTACACCAAGTTAGCTTTGTCGGACGGCAACTTGAACTCTCAGTTCACCCAGGGTGGGAAACAGATCATTGAGGGTCTTCACAGAAGGCTTCGATCTGGCTGTTCTTGTGGTCCAAATGGTTCCCTGGGAGGTATAACCAGGGCCGGGTCCCAGGGTGGAGCTCAGGAGACCCAGCCCCCGCACAGAAGGAACAGCGTGGGGAACCGCACGCAGGGAGGACAGAGTGGGGCTTCAGGAGGCCCCCAGAGGGATGGAAAGGGTTCTGGGGAGCTCCTCTGGCATGTGGGCTCAAGCTGCGCCCAGCTCTGTGATCGGGAGGCCCACGAGTGGGTGGCAGTGGCCCAGGGGACAGGGTGGGGAGGTGAGAAAAGGCAGCTACAAATTCCTCTGCCTGTTGCTTGGCAACAGCCCCCACCTTCCCCATCCACAGCCCCTCCCCCAGCGCAAACCCCCACCCATGGGTGCCCTCTTGGAGTCTGTTTTCCCCTCTGAGGCTGCCCCTTTAACATGACATGAGAAAGAGTATGTGTCCTTGTCTGTCTCTGCCCCACCCTGGATTAAGGCAGGAGCATAAATATGGTACCGAGCAAGCAAGCACAGAGCAGGTCCCTCTGCACCGCAGCTCCCCCCGCCCCCGCCCCGCCCCCCCCCCCAGGGCCCCTATAGCCCCCCAGCCAGCAGGGGACAGAGGTGCTGGGCCAAGAGGAGACTGGCAGGCAGGGGGGCTGGCAGACCTTGATGCGCTTCTCAGCACTCCTAGCCCACAGTTAGCGTGGGCCTGACGTGGTGTCCCTGTGTCCTCATGCCGCAGGCCCGGCATCCGGGTGTAGGGAGGGCCTTGGCCTCTCCCCCGGGTTGCCCGATTCAAACGCAACACTGTCTGAAGCACCTGCTGCTGACCCCAGCACACAGTAGGTGGCCAGGAGGTAGGAGTTCCTTTTCTTTAAGTGGGGTCACCAGAGGGCTGCATAAGGGCTTCTGTGGGGACCGGGCAAGACGACCCCCCGCGAAGGGCTCTGTCAGCCCCTACAAATATTGTCTGTCATCCTCTCTGTGGGGGCCTCAGGGCCTCGGGAAAGTCAGGATTCAGATGGTTGGTCTGTGAGCCCTCAGGCCCAGACCACCTGATAGCCAGGCCTTTCCTCTGGGCGCACAGACTTCAGTCTTGTTAGAGTCCATGCCCACTGGGGACCGCGCTGGTCCCCTAAGTCCTAGGCCTCCTTTTTCCCGCAGGCCTCTGGTCTCTTTGGGCCCAGAGCAGACGGTGACGTCTCTGCTGGTTCTGGGCCTACTGGCAGGGCCGGCTCTGCCCCTGGCCTGGAGGCCCGGGAGGGTCTAGACCACAGGGGCGCAGCAGCTGGCACAGAGCGATGGGTCCTAATGGCTTTATGACCAGCAACAATGTGGTGCCTATTGCCATCGTCTCTCAGCCCGGCTCCCCACCCATCTGGTGGTGGCCTGAGGGCCCGCCTGGTACCAGAGGCTCAGCCGGGAAACCCAGTGGGGCCGGGCAGTTGCTGCTTTGGTTTTTTTCCTGTCAACACCCTCAACACAGCCCAGACTCCCGGAGAGCTGGGTTCAGCGGAGCGAGCGGCCAGGGCCCCACCTTGGCAGGCCTGGCATCTCTCGGGTTTCTGTTCAGAGGTCCCCTGCTTCAAAGCCTCAAATAATGTTCATCTGTTCATTTATCCCAGCCCTACTGTGTGCCAGGCACTGGCCACAAAGACGAAAGAGACAGAGCCAGTCTCCAGGCCCACAGTGCGATGCAGCTGACCAGGGCGAGAACTAGAATACAGGCTGCTGGAGAGAGCTCGGGGCACCGCGGGCGCTCAGAGAAGGGAAGTCACATTCAGAGAAGAAAGAAAATCAGGAAGAGCTTTTTTTTTTTTTTTTTTAAATTGAAATTTAGTTAGCTTATACTATGAAATGAGCTTCAGGTGTACAACACAGTGATTCGACAGTGACATAATGACAGAGGCCGTGCTCGAGCAGGGTGTCAAAGGGCAGGGAGCAGTAAGCTGGGGGGAGGGGGGTGTCAAGGGCATTTTCTGACCTGATGGGATGTCGGGGCTGGAGCTGTACCCTGGAAGGGTAGGATGTAGCCTATGGAGATGTTGGGGTTGGAGTAACTGGCCGGCAGTATTTCCATCTGATAGAGCACCTAGGGGCCTCTGGGCAGAGACTGGACAAAAGGATGGGGGGAGGGAGCCTAGGCAGAGGGGGAGCAGCAGCGGGGCGTGGAGGCGGGGTCCATCGTGAGGCATTTCGGGAGCAGAGCTGGCAGGAGCGGCTGGGCGATGTCCCCTGGCCAGCTGTGTGGGTGGAGGTGGCAGCCGCTGAGAGGCACAGGTGGGGGTAGTCTGGGAGGGCCCTGGGGGTGCTTCACGTGGGGGAAGGGACTGCAGTTGCGGGGCCCAGTGTGAGCCCCAGTGCAGCATGACGGATTAAAAGGGCCGGCACATTTTCTTCGGTAACTGTAGCCACCCCTGCAGACTTTTGAGGAGGGAAGTAGTGGGGTGGGTGGGGGGGATCCTGATGTTTGGGGCTCTGAACGGGGCCTCGCACTTCTCAGGAGCCCCTCAGAAGATGTGCCTCGGGGCGCCTGGGTAGCTCTGCGGTTAAGGTTAAATGTCTGCCTGCCTGAGGCTTAGGTCCTGGTCCCGGGGTCTTGGGATCCAGCCCCAGCTCGGCTCCCTGCTCAGCGGGGAGTCTGCTTCTGCCTCTGCCCCTCCCCCTGCTCTTGGTCTCTCAAGTAAATAAATAAATAAAATCTTAAAAAAAAAAAAAAAAAGGAAGATGAGCCTCAAGGTCTAGTCTCTGTCCCTGGGCTCCCTGGCTGCAGGACCCGGGGTGAGCCCTTGTCACCCTGAAAACAGTATGTCAATTGCAAAGCTGGCGTCCACCCTCCCTTCAGAGGTAGGCCTGCTGGGATACTTGGGGATAGGCTGGGGACAGCAGTTTTGGGAAGCAAATAAAAGAAACAAACAAAAACTTTCTCTAAAATAGAGGTGAGCCTTCTGTATGTCACGGGAAGAGCCATTTCCGAAGAACTTCTAGAAAAGTGATGCGAGCTGGGTTAGCACCACTGAGGGAAGAGGCAGAGTGTGGCAGCGTGCCGGAGCCACCAGGCCCAGTCCTGGACAGACAGGGGTCTCACTTTGGCCCTGTCACCTCCTGGCCGCACCCTTGGGTGGATCACGCACGCCTCCCTCCTTCGCCTCGGTTTTACCATCTGCAAAGTGGAGGCAACCTGGCAGGCAAGCTTGGGTTTGCTTGTTTGAAACACTGCTTCTTGCACTAAACCTGGGTATTTGATGGCACTCTTCACACTTTCTATGTCACCCATCTTTTAGAAGAATCCTTATGCGGTGGACCTCACAGGTGTTCGGGAATTAACAGCGGCACACGGTCCCTTCTGGTGCTGAGGAGGCACACGTGCGGGCCCCTTCTTTCTCTGTCTCGTCTTTTGAGCTGCTTCTTGCTCTTTGCCTCTGGGAGGCCTGTCCCACCTGTCTCCTCAGTCAGTTGGGAGGACTTCCCTGTCCTGGGGGACACACTCCATGGACTCTCAAGCCTGGGTCCGCCCGGGGTATTTGAGAAGCATCTAGTGGGCGACATGGAAATCAGGGGAGTCGGTTCCTTTTCTCTGTGATAAAGAGGGGACAGAACTGTCCACAGCTCTGTGGAGAGCAGAGGGTGAGGGAGGGAGAGGCTCCACACTGTGCCGGGCCCGGGAGGAGCAGGACTGGGACCCAGCCCAGGAGCTGCCTGGGAGTGCCAGGGAGAGGGGGGCTGAGCTCTGGTGGGGTCTGGGAGATGAGCTTGGGGTGACCCTGTCTGGACAGTGAGGCCAGCTTCTCGTTAGCGGGCACACATGGTGACCATTGGCTATCTCCCGCCCCCGCCCCCACCCCCCACCCCCCCGACATGTAGCCATGCCCAGGGGGAGACCTTTGGAGCATCGCTGCCTTCTGGAAGAGGCTCTGCTGGGAAGATGGCTTCCCGGCCCGGGCTGCGGGGGCCGTGATGTCGTCGGGAAGGCCTGGGCCAGAGTCAGGCTGTCTCTCGCTGGGCAAGGGGCTGGGGCGGGGACCGCTGTCACCTGAGGGTGGGACCCGGTGCTTCTTGCACAGACCTGTGTGTGTCTCCCGTCGGAGGGGCAGCCCTCTGGAAGCCGGGCCTATATGGACTGAGGGTGTGGTGGTGTAATCAAATGAAACGTACAGCATAATTAATCTGGCATGCCCTTAACGGTATGCATAATTGTGCTGCATGGTAATTAGGTGTAAATGGTAAGCAGTTCACATAAATGTTTTTGTAATTGGTATTAATTTTGCAGAGGCAAACTAAGTTTATGCGGTTTTTTCTCTTCTTGCTCTGTTAGTTTTCTAGCACAGGCAATTCCTCGCTCTTGGAGGAATTCTACTGCAAATGTTTGTTTATCAGGCAATGTTTTGTGTTTTCTCTCGGAACAATGTTATGAATGGTTATGAGGTTCCCAAGCTGGTTTCCAAATGCCTCTTTGGCCCAGAGCGTAGGTGAAGTGGATGACACGTGGGCAGGGGGTGCCTGGAGTGGGAGAGTGTGTGCGTGTGTGTGCGCGCACGCCTACATGTCTGTCTACGTGTGTGTCTCCACATGTCTGTGTGTGTCTCTATCTGGCTGTGTGTACGCACGCATGTGTATCTGTATGTGCATGTGCCTCTGTCTGTGTGTATCTGTGTGTATGTGTGTGTGTGGCCACTGTGACAGATTCCGGGCTCTGGTGAAGAGGTAACCTGTTCTTGTGGCTGGGCACCTCGGATTAGGGAACTAGCGGCAGACTCGGGCTCGACCCCCAAGAGGGGACTCCGGGTCAGGCCACAGTGAGCAAGAGCCACTCGTGGGTGTGGTCTTAAGCCAGAGTCTAGGTTTCCTAAGGACACGTCACTGGCCTTTTGCCCTGATTAATCATATAATACTTTTTTTAAAGACTTCACATTTCTTTAGTGCCCACTGTGTGCCAGGCACTGTGCTCAATGGCTCACTCGGATTCTCTCATACCTTAAAATGGGTTTATAAATAGGGGCTCCTAGTTACTCCGTTGTGCAGATTGAGAAACCAAAGCCCATGTCTCTGAGGGGCAGAGCTTGGGGTTCGAGGTGGAGTCCGGCTGAGTCTAGGGCCAGAGTGGGGGAATGAATGGCACCAGGACTGCTGGGCCAGCGGCTAGTGATTCTGAGAGGTGCTGCCCAGAATCTGGGGCTCTTCTTCCTCCTCTCAACCCCCTCCACAAGAGGTTTGGTTTCAGGTGGGGCAGCAGGGAGGAGAAAGCAGATCAGTGACCAGTGGGTGGTTCATGTAGCGGTGGGTCGAGAGGGACTGTGCTCCAACAGGACCTGAGGACCCTTTGGGGGGACATCTTAGTTTTGGCCTGGGAGGGGGTCAGGTGGCTGATCACTTGGTGTCACTTGATCTGGGAGGAGTGGAAGAAGCATGAGCATAGATGGCGGGGAGAGAGCTGTCTTGGCCTGGGAAAGGTGGTGCAGGAGCCCAGAGCCCCCGAAGAAGGCCTTTCCATTGGCACAGTGCCTCGGGGGACTCTGCTAAGCAACCCTAGAATAGGGCTTGTGGGGGGTCACTCTGGGCACGCAGCCCTGGGAGTGACCTCACACAGTCCTCTCTGCCTCAAGGGGCACCCGGAGCAGGCAGGAGGGAGAAGGGCTGGAGCGGGAGACAGCTGCTGGCCGTTTGGGGGGCCTGCAAGGTGCAAGAAGTGAACTCTGACCCCATCTGCTTGGGAAAGCGGACACGTGCATATACACACGGGAAGCAAAATGACCACAAACAGAAACTGATTCAAGACCCCTGGATGGGTGGTCGAGAAGTAATGGGAGTGGGGGTGCTGAGGGATGTGGGGAGAAGGGGCCCCGTCAGAAGAGAGAATGGTGTGGGTGTAGTCACAAGTGTGGGGACGGAAGTTATAAGCTGGAGGAGGGACAGTAACCGGTCCTGGAACAAGGGGGTCAGCTAGGAAGGGGGGTTCATGCTGCAGTGAGATTGTTGTAGGACTGGGCCAGAGTTTAGATTTTACTGTGCGTGAAAATCACTGGCATCGTGGTTTTTTAAAAAAATTTCTTTTTTAGGATTTTATTTATTTATCTGTCAGAGAGATAGAGAGCACAAGCAGGGGGAGTGGCAGGCAGAGGGCGAAGCAGGCTCCCTGCTGAGAAGGGAGCCATATACGGGACTTGATCCCAGGACCCTGGGAGCATGACCCGAGCCCAAGGCAAGTGCTTAACCAACTGAGCCACCCAGGTGCCCCTCATGGATTTTTTTTTTTTTTAATACCAGCTTTATTGAGCTATAGTTCATATACCATACAATTCACCCATTTAAAAGGTAAAATCTGATGGTTTTCAGTACCTGCACACAGTTGTGCCACCGTCCCCACAATCAATTCTAGAACATTTTCATTAGGCATCCTAGGCTTTGACTGAGAAAGCCATGTGTGGAGAATCTCTGCTGAGCGGCTGGGGTGGGCGGGTAGAGGTACGAGAGGCTGGGAGCCTTGTTGCAGAATAACCACCAACCGCAAGGCCCATGGTGCAGAGGCCCCGGGTGGGGACGGCGGATGGAGGTCCGAGGACCAGGTGCTGCATGAAGTGTGGGGACGGCGGCGGGGGACAGGGAATCTCAGTTCTCTTCGGTGGTGGGGGCTCGGCAGCGGAGGGGACGTGGTGGCACTTCCACAGCGGGAGAGAAGCCAGAGGAAACAGGAGGCATCTGGTTCTCGCAGAGTCGGATTTCAGGTGACTGCGGGTCAGCCAGGTGGAGAGGTTCACGAAGTAGACTTGGAAGCCTGAGTTTCTCCGCAGAGGGGAAGTTAGAGGGCAGCGGAAGGACCAGCGGGACCCCTGAGGGTGTCCACTGCGCACTTGCAGAGACAGAGCAGAGGGGGCCCGGGGTGGGAGAGTCAAGGGCACAGAGCCAGGGAGAGGCGTGGGTGGGAGAGAGAGCCAGAGAATCCCCCGCTCTGTGAACCTCCAGAAGCAGGGATGTCTCGGGGCTCAGCAGTAGCAGTCGAGAGATGATGGACGTACTGGAAGCAGGGCAGTGGTTGGCTGGCACGGAGGCGGAATTGAACTCCGGGACCGAGAGGATGGAAAATTGGCCCCTTGACGCTGTGGGTGACCGAATCAGTCCGGGCCCATTCAGAAGACAGAAACCACATAGTGATTTGAACAGGAAAAGTTCACTATCAAGACTTATTAACTACAACAGGGGATGAGAGTAATGAGAGATCGGCTAGTAAGCAATAATACAAACAGCAGAGAATCTAGAAACAGCACTTTGAGACCAGCCACTAAAGGGAAGAGGCCCCCCAGGACTGAGACCCTTGCTGGAAACCTGGCCCCTAGAACTCACTGGAAGCCCATCCTTTGGGTCCCAAGGAAGGCTGTGTATGAGGAAATATCTTGCTGGAGGCACAGTCGCCACTAAACCCCCCCTTCAGGGGGATTGTTGGGTGATGCTGCCGGCGGTCCCACACGGCAGAGGCCAGGCCCCGCAGGAGCCCCTCCCCACAGGAGCCTGGTGCTGGATGGGGCAGGACTAGGTGTGGGGGGACGTAGGGGAGCCACAGGGACAGCAGGATCTGGCTGCTGGAGGAGTTGTGTATGGTGCTGGAGCCCTCCGGGGGAGCCCACTGGGTCTAGGAAAGCAGACTCCCTTTTCTTCAGTGTCCCTCCATCCCCCTCTGCTGGCAGAGTGTGACGCCAGACCTGCTGGCCGAGGAGAAATATTTCAAGGGCCTAGCTCCATTTTCACTGAGCAGGAAATGAAGGATGAATAAATCGATTAGGGGCACCGTCTACTCCTTGGGCTGCACAGTTCCATTTGCACCTTTCACGCACATTTGGGCCCCCATTGCAACTACCAAATAAGCTGTATTTCTACCTAGCAAGACGCAGCCATTTTTCTCACTGAGGTTCTCACCCTTTTCCCCAGATGAAGAGTCCTAGCAATCATTGTATCAACGGCTGTCTACATGAATAACTTCTCGAATTCAATCACAGTCACACTGACTATTCTCCTCTTACCTAAGGACTAAATTATAGGGGCGCCTGGTTGGCTCCGTCGGTGGAGCGTGCAACTTTTTTTTTTTTTTTAAGATTGATTTATTTATTTGAAAGAGAGAGAGAATGAGCATGGGCAGGAGGGGCAGAAGGAGAGGGAGAAAGAGAGAAAATCCCACAGAGCCCAGAGTACAGAGCCCAATGCGGGGCCTGACCCCCAACCCTGAGATCACAACCTGATCCCAAACCAAGAGTGGGACACTTAACCGCGTGTACAACCGAGGCTTCTCTGCACATGCGACTCTTGATCTCAGGGTTGTGAGTTTGAGCCCTTAAAAAAAAAAAAAAGACTAAATTATAAAGTTAATTTCCAACAACTGGTGTATGAAATAATGGGAAGAAGGAAGAAAAACAAGAAAACAGTTACCATGTGCAAATAAACATGTATCTGTCTCAAGTAAGTAGAAAATACGCAGAACTACTACAGTTCTCATTTCTGTATTTGTTCGCAAGGCCACATCTGCAGTCCGGCTCCTTTCTCCCACTGCCTACCCTACATTTCCTCTCCTCAGCAGGCCAGGCTTCTCTTACCTGGTGGAGTGACCTAAACTTAGATGCTCGGAGGATCTGAATCCCCGGTTGGCCTGTCGTCTTTGTTGTCACTGTTCCTGAAGTTTTCCCTTAACCTTAACTTTGGGGCATGGAAGTTCTAAGAGATAATTGAGAGAATCCTCTGGATTTCAGACTTGGTCTTCCTTGCCTCTGTTGTGAACCAGCAACCCACTTTCTCTTTGGTAACCAGGATCAATCACCCAAACCAGTGGGGTAACTTTTTTTTTTTTTTCGTCTGTTGGTTCAGTGGAATAGGGATCCAAAAAAGCCAGGCTGTTGACTTAGCATCCTGTGGAGCCATGGTGGTGGGGGTCATGATGGTCAGCATTCCTAGAGGGTTTCAGAGACATGGGGTGGGGGGGCTAGATGTGGGGGTCAACGGGGAAGTAAGTGAAAAGTCTCGGGAGCTGCCCGGTGTGGACCATGGGCCACCTCCTGGGGAGGGGAGGACAGAATCTGAGCCACTCTCACGGCTGCCCCAAACAGCAGCCCTGCCAGGGTTCACATGGCTGATTCTCACACGGACTTTCAGCCTGGGCCCCCGGGGTCCCCGGCTCCAGGGGCACGGAACACCCCTCTAGCTGTCCTAGCACGTGTGGCTCCCGACAGGGCCTCTCCTGACTTGCCATGCTCAGAACTGTATGCTCCTTTCTGGAAGTCTGTACTGGCTCTTTTTAATGCCCAAGGACAACTTCAGATCCTTACCAGCATCTATTTTGGGTATAAATCTTTTTTTTTTTTTTCCTCCTTGCTTTTGGGGCTGTGTCATGGTAACCATTAGATGAGCAGAAGAGTCCGATTCAACTCCTCTCTGCTCGTGGGGCCACTACGGTGGCAGCAGCTTGGGGTGATCATGAGAGCTCACGCTGGGGGTGCCCTGGCCTCGAGGATGGTGTGACAACCACAAGTCATTGTGTTGTGACTCCAGAGCCAGACAGATGGGCTTTGAAGTGGCAACAGGATGGCAGGACTGTTGGCCTGTTGCCAATGGCTTTTGGTATTCTATGTGCAGCTGGTGGTTTGGACGGGAGAGATGTTTCTGGAAGACAGAGTAATGGTATGATGATGTGCATCTCACTCGTGTTGAGAGAGAATGAGCAGTCCAAAGGAGAGATACTCATCCCCCCCTCCAGCCCCCCCACACACATCCAGCCCAGTCTTGTGACCAAGAGAGGCTGTCATAGTGGGGAACAGACTTGGCAGATAGACATCTCTGTCTAGGAAGCCCTGATCCCTCCCCTGAGCCTTCTACTGGCCCTCAGCTCACCAGCCCCGGAGCTTATCACCACCCCGGATGGTATGGGGCACAAGATTACTCTCCTGCCTTCTGTCATCTACAGGAGTCATTTGCTCCTCCTCCCAAGCTCAAGTGGGAAATTCAGCTATGAGGCTGTCATCTGTGGGCTTGTGTCCCTGTAGGGGCATAAATGGTGGATCTGGGGTGTATGCTTAGCGCTCATCCATGACTGAGTGCTGCCATATTTGTGAGGCCTCTGGAGTTCCATGGACCTGGTTTCATAGCCCTACTCTGGAACTTTCTACCTGTGCTGCCTTGGAGAGGCAATAAACCTCTCTCAGCCTCAGGTTCTCCTTCTATTAGAGGTGGGACTACCAAGGGAACCTGCTTTATAAACTTCATAGGATTGTTGTGAGGCTGAAATGGGACAGGGCATGTCTCTAAGCAAGGGCCTGGCACGTGGCTGGTACTCAGCAAATAGTTGAATGAATGACGGACTCGTTGGGCAGGGCACCAGATACTATGATTAGAAGATTGCACTGCTTACCACCACCCCTACCCCTGTCCCCA
The DNA here is from genome assembly GCF_020171115.1 of Neogale vison. Classification (NCBI taxonomy): domain Eukaryota; kingdom Metazoa; phylum Chordata; class Mammalia; order Carnivora; family Mustelidae; genus Neogale; species Neogale vison. Next base: position 124,711,269 of record NC_058098.1, read on the forward strand.
CTGCACACAGGCAGGAAAGGGAGGCTAACCAGAAACTTTGCTTTCCGACCAGTTTATGCCCAAAGCAACAATCACAGGTTAATTGTAAGAGGACATGATGGAATGGAACACTCTGGACTTCAGGGTAGAACAGACCTGGATTTGAATCTGGCTCCCTTTAATCGTGACCTAGGGCAGCTTTGTTAACCTCTCTGTATTTCCCTTTTCTCATCGGGGAAACTCGAAAAAAGTAGTCCCCGCTTCAAAAGGTCGGAGTGAGGCATAAGGATCAACGAGATGTTGACATCGTAAAGCTCTGTTCTCAGGGGTTGGCACATCGTGGGAGCTTCCTAAGTACAAGATCCTGTTTGGGCGATGCAGGCTCACAGGCACTCGGGGGATTTCAAGAAAGGAGAAAAAACTGTGGGCTGGATTAGTCAGGGACTAACAGTTGTTCGAATGTATTGCGTATTTTCTTCGTGCCAGGCACTCTTGTAAGCACGTGCGATGCATTTCATTTAGATTCTCACAACAGCTCCGGGAAGTGGCTCCTGTCACTACCCCCCTTTTACAGCTGAGTAAACTGAGGCTGTGGGCCACCGCCTTGCCCCAGGCCGCACAGCTGATGGAGGAAACAGGTCAGGATTTGAACCCACGCAGGAAGAAGCCCTTCGGGAGGCTGGCATATGAGTCAGGACTGTCACCCGCGGGGCGCAGACTCACTCACACCCCAGGGACGGAAAGGCTCCCACGACCTGGAGGTTCAGAGATGCCCCGCCTTCGGGTACAGCGAGATGCTGCGGGGACCCAGGCAGTGACCACAGTTTGCCATCCCTCTGTCTTCAGCCCTTTGTTCTCGGGCAAGCCCTCCCCCGCGGGCAGCAGCTCCTGACTCCCATCCTACCCCTGAGCCTTTCCATTGCACCACCGGGTCCCGGGAGGCGTCTGATTGGCCCTGCCCAGTCACGTGCTGACGCTCTGCGGGAGGGGGTGGGGTGGGGTAGGGTTAGGGGACGAGGTGTGGAGTGAGAGCAAAGACACCCCACTGTGGCTGGTGGGGAGGGGAAAGGCCACCAGACAGCTGGAAACAAGCAAAGTCCACGAGGGGGAAAGCAGACTTCAGATGCGGGGAGGGAAGGGGGTCCGCTACAGAGATGGTGAGGCGGTTCTCAGCGGGACAGATGGAGGGCTTGCCCTGGCGTCGAAGGGGCTTTTAGGCAGAGGACATTAGGAATGTTCCTGATGGAGCAAGGATTTAGGCTTGGGGCAATGCTGGCTTTGCTTCTGGAAGAGACTGCTTCTGTGCAGGCCCTAGTTGAGGTGACACAGTGGGGTGACAGTGTCAGGACTGGTTGGGGCGTGCTTGGAGGGGAGATTTGGAATGATCTGCGCCTGGGGAGGGGAGGCGGGAATGATGGGGGGGGTGGGGGTAGGGGACAATGTGGTGGGGGCGGGGGTGGGGGCGGGCGGTGACGTGGCAGGTGACGTGGCCGCCATGGCTGAACGGTGGGTCTCTGGCTGAGGTGGGCTGTTGAGTGAGCCAGCGTCGTGGTTAGGGACGTAGGCAGCCGTGACAGGCACAGATGCCTTTTGGGAGGCAGCACCCCGTGCCTGGGCCGCACCTGCTGGAAGTGATGTTCCTGGAAGATAGTCAACGTTTGGTGAGGGGAGGGGTGGGGTGGGAGGGCAGGGAGGGAGGTACCACTTCTGTAGCCCGTGATGGAACTCTGTGTGGGTGTGAGGAGTTCTCTGGTCATGGTTATGCTGTGGGATGTGATGGTTTCATAGAGCGACAGAGGTGGAAGGGCTGAGCTGCGCTCAGAGAGGAGGATGGAAGCTGAACCCAACAGAAGGTTGCAGTGGGGGAGGGGTAAGACCGCCTTCCCATCCCCCCTTCTGTCTTCCTAAAATTTCTCTTTTATTTCCTCACAGTAGTACACGCATATCATTTAAGAAGGCGGTCCCAGTGTCTCTTCGCCAGAGAGAGGCTCCCATCCTCTTCCTCTTCTCAGAGCTTTGAGCTGTTTCTTCTAGCAACTTTACAGCTCAGGTTTCTAAGGAATGTGCATATTTTTGACCCTTCCATTTTAGACATTTCCCATTGATTTCTTATTTAGCAAATAAGATCCTAGCTCTCTTACCTAGCCACCCTATCCACTCCCAAATCGTTCTTGTGGTGGGCCTACTCTTCAGGGCACGTACCAGCGTTTTTTCAAAACACTGGTTGTACGCATGTATACGTGTGTTGGAGGTCGTATAGTGCTCCGCCCCCTCCAAGACTGTCACATCCTCGTCCCCTGAACCTGTAAATATGTTACTCTTATGTGGCTAGAGGGACTTTGCAGTTAAAGATCTTGAGGTGGAGAGATCATCCTGCATTCTCTGGGTGGGCCTGGTATCATCAGGAGGGGCCTTAGAAATGAACCGAGGAGGTAGGACGGGAGCAGAGACAGAGTCAGGCGGTGAGAGAAGGCCTGGCCGTCGCTGGCTCCCAAGATGGAAGGGACCAGGAGCCCCGGCATGTGAGCAGCCTTTAGGAGCTGTAAGAGTCAAGGGAGTGGATTCTCCCTAGAGCCTCCAGGAAGAATGCAGCCCTACCAGCACCTTGATGTGTAGCCCGGTGACATGAACCGTTTTGACCTTCTGACTCCCAGACCTGTGACAGAGCAAATTTATGTTGTGGTAATTTTTTTGGTAATTTTGTGGTAATTTGTCACAGCAGTGGCAGGAAGTTTCCATGTATATATATGTATATATACACATACAGACCCACACACATTACATATGTATGTCTATGGACACACAAGTATTTGTTAAATCAACGAATGCAGCTGTGTTCCCAGCCAGGCCTTAGAGTATCCTGCAAGAGTTTCCTTTCTTTTTTTTCCCCCGGAAGTTAATAACGACCTTGTTTCTCCATCTGCCTTATTTTCTCTGCACCTTCTGCCGATTGCTGCCTCACCTTCTCAGCGCTGTCGGCGGGCTCTCTGCAAGGGCAGTCACGTCCGTAGGACATGTTCTGGCTCCAGTTTTCCAGCTTCCGCTGTCTGGGCAGGCAACATGTCCTAGCGGCCATTCTGGGACTTCCTTTTGCGGTCCTCCTTGTCATTCCCTTTGCCTTCTTTCTGGTTGGAGTTCCTGTTTTCTGGATCTCGTGTCTTCCTCTTGTTTGGTTTACTCCCCTTCCTGGAGCACATGGTCCAGGACAGGTACCTGTCAGTATCCGAATCCGTTCCGTTCCCGAGTTTGGATGGCAGACTGCGAACAGTGAGGAGCACCTGTGGTTTTGTCGGATTAAAAAGACCCTTTGGTGGTCTTGGGCATGGCGGCCACAGTACTTCTTAAGTCACAGTGCTTAGATCTGAGCAGTGGCTCTCGATGGCTTCATCTGACCTCTTTTCACCTTAATCCTGGAGAATCCCTTCCTTTGTCTCGGGTGTCTTAGAGGACATCTGCTCGCAGTTCCAGAGAAAGGAGTATCTGAAAATAACTTCATGCTACTATTGCACCTAAATGATTAGGCTGCGTAAAGAATTCTAATGGGAGAATTATTTTAAGAATTCTGAAGGTATTGGTCCTTTGTCGTCGTCTTCTTCTTCTTCTTCTTTTTTTTTTTTTTTTTTTTTTTTGTTAAAGATCTTTATTTATTTATTTGACAGAGATCACAGGTAGGCAGAGAGGCAGGCAGAGAGAGAGAGGAGAAAGCAGGCTTCCTGCTCAGCAGGGAGCCCAATGCGGGCCTGGATTCCAGGACCCCAATATCATGACCTGAGCCAAAGGCAGAGGCTTTAGCCCACTGAGCCACCCAGGCAACCGGGTCCTTTGTCTTCTTGCTTTCCACATTAACGTTGAGCAGTCTGAAGCCATTCTGACTCCTGAACCTCAGTATGTCACCCTTTCCTCCCTCTGTGCAGGTCCGTAGGATCTGCTCTTCGCACCACTGTTCTGAAATATCACAGTGATGTGCCTTGTTGTGGGTCTGCTTTCCTCCCTTGTGCGGACATGCAGTGGGCCTTCTCAACCGGGCCACTTGTGTCTTTCACTTCTGGAAAATTCTCTTGCACTCTTTCATCAGTAACGTTCTCCCGTTTTGTTTGTTGTTGTTGTTTTTGCGACACCTGCTTTTTACATATGGAAACTTCTGGACCAGTTCTCTCTTTTCCATTCTCTCCAATTTTCATTCTTTTTCTGGTGCCCTTTGTGTTGAGTTTTGCGTCTTTACTAGCATGGTTGGTATTTCTAAGCTCTTTTTTGCTCTTGTTTTAAACAGTACCCTGTCCTTGCTTTGTGAATGTAGTATCTTCTCTGTGCACGAAGCGTGTCTTTCCCAAGTTTTGCTCTGGTTTGGTTTATTTGTTCTTGTCTCTATTTTCCAAGTCAGAGGCCTCCCTCAGATGTCTGCTGGTCCCTGGTTGTTCTGTACAGGATTAAGAAGAGGGGACTGGGAGCTCTGGTGCATGATGGTGGGCTTGTTTCCTGGCAGACCACACCGGTTGGCCCACACAAGCCATTTGGACACCATTTGGGCTCTGGGTGCAGCACCTGTATCTGTAGGCTTTTCCTCTCGGACTGGCAAGATTCTCCAGAGGGGAAGAAGGTGAGAGTCTGGCTAGCAGGGTTCGAGGGGCCCAGTGGGGGAAGAGCTTTGGGGCACGCAACACCAGTATTTAAAATAACCTTCATCTCCTTGATTTTGATCTATTACTGTGGCTCTCCACTGCTCCCGTCAGCTCTGTGCAAAGACCCTGGGTTCTGTGCTCCCCGGAGGGTCAACTGTCAGACTTCTGGGGGAGGGGATCTAGGGCTTTTCCTGCTTTCATTCAGTCTACTTTATTTTCAACATGGGTCCTCTCCACCCCTGCCCTGGGAGATAGCCCGGTGCTATTGCCTCCATCTTTTAAGGATTCTTGTTACAAATGAGGTTTGTTTTGATTTGATTTTAATTTGAAAGCAGTTCTGTCTGAAATCTGGCCCTCACAAGTCTGCTTTCCAGACCCCAGAATTTCGTTGGTGGTGTCTCCTCTGTGTTCCGCCCACTCATGTGACTGTACGTCTCTTAAAAAGCTTTCTACCAAGTTGGATTTAGAAGGTAGTGAAGCCGGGTGTGCATATTCAAAATCCCAGTCCTTTTTCCACAACAGTTTTGCAACTGGAGTAGTAATAATGGTGATAGTGTCAGGTGTGATACCAAGACTTTTTTATGATGGGATTCCTTAAACGCTGGTGAAAGTTATTGTCAGAAACATTATTTATGGCCCCTGTGGCCACTAGAAGTATAAAGGAGGAAATAAAAGCTACCTGTCATGGTGGTAGGGTTCTTGGCGTGGGTTTTTCTTTGGCGGTGGTTCTTGTGGTACAGCCCTTGGTGTGGGTGAGAAGGGGCCTCAGTGCCAGGAACAGCAGAGCCATGCTTGGCAAAGGACCATCACGGTGGACGCAGGCTGCTGTGCTGGGACCATGGGCTTCGGGGCAGGTCTCTCCCAGCAGTAGGGCTGCTTGAGAGAAGGAAGCTTCTGAGGCCAGTTGGGAAGCGCTGTGTCAAGTCCTGGACCATGGCCACCACGATGGGCCCCCTAGCATTGTGCAGCGCATGGCCCGCCTGGCCATATGCTGGATGGTTTTCAGTGACGCGGGGTGACTCTGAGAAACACTTTCTGAGGAACCTACAGACTGACCCGGGTCAGCTGAGTTTGCTTTGAGGTGAGCACACACCGCTCAACTATCAGGGGGATATGTGGAGGGAGGGGAGAGGGAAAGAGCATTTCCCTTCCTTTCCGGGGTGTCTGCCCTCAGGGTCAATGCCTTGTGATGTTCTGCTTTTCCCTCCTACTTCCTTCCTCTTCTCATTGGCAATCAGGGGTTCTCTGAAAGTTTTTTTTTCTTTTTTCTTCCCCTCACAGAAGCTCCCTGGATATTTCTAGGCCACAGGGCAGTAATGAGACAAACATCTGGCAGAAGGTTATCTGCCTCTACTTTGTGCCTTCTTGGTCTTCATGGACTCCATGTTGGGGCCCTGGGACTCCTGAGGGTGTTCCAGCCTTGTCTGCTTCTCCCCTTTGCCCTCGGCGCCTCCAACAGCTTGGCAGGGCAGGGCTAGAGGACGCCTTGTAGATTATGTCATCCAACTTGCCCATTTCATGGATGACGAAGCTGAGGGCCGGAAGCCCGAGGCAGGACTAGAACCCACATCTGCTGACGCCAGGTTCAATATTCTCTCCAACCAGACTCTGCCTCTCTTAGCTTCCACATCCTTTTGAAGGTTTTGGTGTGGGGGGTGAGGGGGTCATTGGACTTGTTTGTGCTAACAAACGGTGTGTGGGTTTGAAGGGGAGTCGCCAGCCCATAATGGAGGGAAGCCTCATGGAGTTCTGGGTTGGACCAGTTCTCCCATGGACTGTTGAGAGCTGTTTCTGGGTGCTGGTGTAAGTTGGGGGACGAAGCTTCCCAGAGATCGGCCTCAGAGCTTTAGTGAGAGAGATCTGGATTCAAGCCTGTGCTTGACCTCTGGAGTAGAGACTGATCCTCATCTTTTTGAGCCTGAGGTTCCACTGTAAACTGTAAACGAGGGAGAGTGAGAGTACTAGCAGCTGCCCAAAGGAGGGCAGGCGGGTTTAGCACCGCCTCTGATGCCGAAAGCAACACTCTCTTTGGAGAGACACGCACGCGTGTATCCGTGTATCGGGGCAGCGGGCGCGCATGGAACCCAGTGCCGTGCTGGGCTGAGAAGCACACGTTGCACCTGGAGCTTCCTTAGGGCTCACCTGTGGGGCTTGGGGCCCCTTCAGCCGGGTGAGGTTTTAACTTAAAGCTCCTCCTGTCCAGGCCCTAAGGAGGCTCGTCCCAGCTCCAGCCTCCCCCTCCACACAGGAGGCAGAGCCCACCTCCCAGGGAAGTGCCTCCCTGGGGAAGGGGCTGCACCCCTGGGAGACCCAAGCCTGTGCTTTCTCCAGTGCCTGGTTTTCCAGGGAGCCTTGGTTGGAGGGGGATGGGAGAAGAAGCCCAAGAGGGAGGGGAAGCCGGGGAAGCAGAACGGGAACTGGAAGGGGAAGGGTGTGGGTGGGCCCAGATCCAGCTGCCTCCCACTTTCCTTCTCCTGCCAATCCCCTCCCTGCAGGCGGGTGCACTGGAGGCAGGGGCTTGGCCCGAGTTTCCTCCTGGGGGGTGGGGAGCCGGAGAACTCAGTGTCTGTGGGGGGGGGGGGTTGAATCCGCAACACCCCCACCCCTAGCTGAGGCCTGCGGCAGGAGCTTTGTTATTTTACTGGCTTGAGGCCCACACCTGAAGCAGGGAAGATGAAAAGCCCCTAAAATTAAGCTGTGTGGGTGTGCAGGCCCCCCTTGAGCCCCCCAGTTTCCCGAGGCAAATGGGGCCGATTCGTGGAGTTGGGGGGGAGAGTAGCGTGGCCTGGGCTGTGGCCTCTCCCCACCAAGACGGCCTCTCAGCAGCACTGCAGACCTAGGCCTTTAGCCTGGCCGCAGCTGGAGTTCAACCTCAGCTTTCTCTGGGCCCAGACGCTGGTCCTGAAGTGAGGTGACATTCATTTCACTACATCCTGTGACTGCTGCTCACTTCCTCCACGTGGTGGGAGCCGTGTGGGGGTGGGGGCGTGAGGGGAGGACAGATTAGAAGGAAAATGTAGCAGGGCTGGGGACCTCTGGGATTTCCCAGGGGGTGGCTGGGTGGGAGGGAGGGTGCGGGAAGCTTTCAAAGGAGAGAACAGACGTGAATGAAGAGAAGGGAGGAGGCAGGAGGCCGCTGGAAGGCCCAGAAGTGGCGCCCACTGTACCACAGCAACGCGGAGGCCCGGGGAGACTGCTGGTGCCTTGGAGGCAGGAGGAGGCCCTGAGGGAAGCCAGGCAGGACCCTGCCAGCTGAGTCGGCCTCAGTTTCCCCCGCTCTCTGGCTCTCTGGCGGGCTAGGCTGGCCCGAGCTGCCGGTGAGCTTGGGAAGAGGAGTGAGTTCGGAGGAACAGGCCTCACGGGGTCGCGTGGGGCTGACTGGCGGTGGGTGGGTGTCAGATGGGGCCCGGGGTTGGGGGTTGGGGGTGCCCTGCCCTGCTAACCCCTCTTGTCTCCCCCACAGGTGGAGCTACTGGAAGCCCACACCCCACAGCCGGAGGCAGAGTTTCACCGGGATCTATGTCTAACTTCTAACTCTTGCTGACAAAGACCACGATAATTCCTTCCCCAAAGCCCAGCAGCCCCCCAGCCCCGCGCAGCCCCAGCCTGCCTCCCACCGCCCAGCTGCCCGCCATGCCCTCCAGCGGCCCTGGGGACACCAGCAGCTCCGCTCCGGAGCGGGAGGAGGACCGCAAGGTGAGGGACCCTCTGGCCGCCGCCGTGGGAGGGGAAGGGGGAGGGGCAGGGGGGAGGGGCCCTCCCCAGGTAATGACAGCCCTGATGACAGCCCTGGCGACAGCCCTGGCATGCTGAGCGCTGGATCGTGCAGCTCAGTCTCCGCACTGGGCCATGGGGAGGGCTGTGTCCCTGTTTGGGCCATGGGCTGTAGACGTTCGGTCCTGGGGGTACATCGGGAATTTGAAGCAGTCGCTCTGGGATCCAGGCTTTCTAACTCCCCCGGTGTCTGAGCAGAGGTTCAAGCCCCGGGTCTGTATGCAGTGTTGGGGGGCAGCCTGGCAAAGTGTCCCCAAACCCAGCTTCCTTTCTGGATTCGCATCTACCAGCTTTGTATCCTCAGGAGGTCCTTGACCTGTCTTAGCTGCCTCTGCTTCTACGAGGCCAAAGGCAAGTTTGGGGAGGCTCCGTAGCTAGGAGACCACGTGAGGGCTCCCCCTCTCAGAGCGCCAGGCACACGGTGACACCAGTCATCCTGGAGATGGTGATTTCCTGCCCCTCACCCCCACCCTGGGCTCTGAGCGTCACTTCTGACCATGAATGGAGCCAATGACGTCCTTGTTCTCCGAGCCCCCTGCGGGGTGAGCTTATCACCCTCTGTTGAACTCCAGGACGGACCTGAATCAAAGGAGATCCCAGCAGCCCCTTAGGGATCCCTGCTTGGCCACGACAGGCTGCCTGAGACCTCACCAAGCTGCGTCCATCTATAGGCAAAGCTGCCCTGAACCCCAACAGTTAGACTCTGTTTTCACTCTCTGTCAGTGAGATGGTAAACCCCACCACCTTTCTGGGGAAGCTGTGCCAGCCATAGGCCTTTCTGGGGTGTCCTGTCTGCTGTGTCCTGGTCCCCACAGTTCCCTCTGCCTGTTCCCCTTTTCCTGAGCAGGAGGGAGGGGTGGCGATGCTAGGTGGGGGGTATAGTTTGTCCTTTGGAACCAGAGTGGACACCTGGCACCAGAGATGGGCCCCCTGGACATTGCAAGGAGCATCGCATCTGCTTGCCCACCATGGGGGACAGCTCTGAGACCCGCCCCCTGCTCATGCTCCCTGATGCGCCCCCACGCGTGCTCAGCTCCTTCCTGGGCTCCCTCAGCCTTGCAGCTTGTTTCTGTTTTCTGAGTGGTTTCCAGCCAGTTGGCTCTCAGGAACAACCCTTGAAATAAGTGGGACAAGGACAGATGGATCTCGTTTACAGATGAGGAAGCTGAGCCCAGCTACCCAGTGTTGGGTCCAGATGAGAGCTTGCTGGATCAGAACCTTTCCCGCTGGATCAGTCCTTGTGTGGAGACATGCAGGTGTGCGCACGAAGCCCTGGCACCTGCCTCCGCAGCCTGGAGTCCTGCGGGATGCCCTAGTTGAGGGTGTATACCCAGCAGGTGGGGGAGAAAGTGCTTGCCGTGGTCCACTGAGCCAGGCTCCTAGGGGCTGTGGGTCCCCTTCTTTCTGAACCCACAGAAAAAGAACAGGCAGTCCAGTTTATTCTCTGGGCCTTCCTAGCTACTCCTGTCTCAGGCAACAGTCGGCCCACACAGAGTCGGGGCCACCTGCGGCCAGCCACCTGTGGCTCTGCATAATTCCCTTCCCCTGGTCGGGTCTGTTTTGCTCCTCTGTTGGATTAGGTGGCCCTGAGCTCCCTACCCGGTCTGATGCCTGGACTCGTGCTGACAGAGCTCTGTGTCCGTACACTTGCAGTTGGTGATCAGCTGCCCGCCCCCCCCCACCGCCCGCAGGTGGGCAAGGTGGGGACAGTCAGGCCAAGCTTCTCTCGTTACCAGTGCTGCCCTAGATACCAGAGCCCCTGGCTCCCTCGCATGGAGAGCGGCAGAGCAGGCTCTCTGTTCTGACAGTTCAAGATCGAGAAAGAGCCCTGGACAGAGTCAGAAGCCCCAGGTCCCAGGCCTGAGTCTGCCACTTCCTGGAGATGTGACTTCAGGCCATCTGGGCTCGCGTTTACTCAGCTGTAAAGTGGGGATAGTAACTCTAGCTGTGCCTGTTTTACAGGGTGGTTGGGGAAGTCAGATGAGGTCATGGGCATGGAAATGCCCTGCAAACAGCAAAGTCTGGTCCAATTATGAGGGATTACGATTGCTATTATTATCTACCCATAGTAACTGTTCTGGCTCATGCGGCAACAAACACATACCCGGCCCCAGATCCCAGTGCTGATAGAGCAGGGCTCCTCCCCAGCTGCCCACGCCCACCGGGCGCACACTGGCTCACCTGGCCCACCTCCCCAGCCCCTCTGGGCTGGCTTCCGCAGCTCAGGGGAGCTGCCTTGGGAGCCGCCCAGGGAGCCTCAGTGGAGGGCGGGTAGAGACATTGTCAGTCTCCCACGGCAGCCGGAGAAAGCCAGGCCTGGGGCTGCGGTGCCATGTCACCACGGAGGGGGAAAATGGTCTTGGGCTACCGCCCAAGGAGCCTGGCCGAGTCTCCCGGAGCACCTGGCACTAAGGAACTGTTTGGTGAGCCAGAGGGAAGGGGTGTGGCCACCCGCTGGCCCTGGGCCCCACGTGCCCTTCCAGCCTCCTTCCCGGCCACGCCTTCACGCACCTTCCACTGTGGTACTTCCTGGAACCGCCAGCCCTTTGTTTATGCTCCTTCCTCTGCCTGGTGGGCCCTCTCCCTGATTCTCACCGCTCCTCTCTGGTCAAAGCCCTTGCTGCTTTCAGTCTGCCTTGAATTACGGTTTGGAGGGGACCCGTGGTTCTTTTGAGAACACTGGTGGCACCTGGAAAGGTTAAGAAATGCCAATCAGAGCTTGTGGGGCTGGAGCCCAGCAGACCTTGTTTTAGCCAGGCCTCTCTCTAGGGCATCTGAGAAGTACCAGTGTGGACGACACCCAGCCCCACTGCTGCCCCCGGAGGGCGGGGCCTGACTAGCCTGGAGCTGGTGCTCAGGAAGTACCTTGTGGCTAGGGTTGGAAGGAGAATGAGAGGGTAAGACCCTCCACAGGGGAACAGCCCGGGGCCTCGATCAGGCAGGCTGGGTGCAGAGCCAGTGGTGAGAGCCAGCGGCGAGAGCCAAGGAGCTCGCTTATGGCTGGGAGTGTACAGAGACGTCTGCCCAGCATCCATTCGTCCGGCACCCTCCCCTACCCTGCTGTCCGTATGTTGGGCGGGGAGGGAGCAAGCGGGGAACTCTGGGACAATGCAGGTTTTGGGGGGCTGAGCGCTGGGGTTGTCACCAGGCTGGGTCATCTGGGGAAATGTGGCCACAGTGGAGGGAGGGGGAGGTGGCCTTAGGGGAGATGGGTGGGAGGTGACAGCAGGGAGGCCAGGAGCCTGGGTGGGGTATTGGGCCCTGCACAGGGGGGAGGGGAGGGGGAACAGAGGGAGCAGGAAAGGAGACCAAGAGCATTCCCACCTTGGGGCTAGAAGGGCCTCCTCAGATCCCCACATGTGAATTAGCGCCTGGCCAAGAGTCCAAGCCCCAGGCTGGGCCCCCGATCGTGCGGCTCCCCGCTTTCTTTCCTCCGGCCTCAGAAACACAACAGCCAAGATGCGCCGAGTGCTGACTCCCTGCCAGCTGCTACTTTAAGCTCTGCGCTCGCGTGATCTTAGTTCGCTCTTATTTTCGCTCGTAGGGTTGCTCCATAAGGTAGGCTGTATTTTTCAGCACTCGATCTTCTGAACGACTAAATGGATGCCTAGACACGTAGGGTCACTTGACTAAGGTCACACAGCCAGTGAATGCTCTTCCAGGGCCATGGCACTCAGGCAGGCTCCCCCCAGCCTTCCCGCCCGCATAAAGCCATGATGCCCACAGCCCTGCCCACGGTGCTTCTGCTGTAAGTTCAAGGGTGTTGGTCCAGACTGGACGTCGGGATGGTCAGAGAATGCTTTACTCAGTGTGGCCATGCTCTTGCCCTGGGGTTGAGGTTGGGGGGCGCTTCATCTCCAGTAAGAATTCACATACAGGGGCGCCTGGGTGGCTCAGTGGGTTAAGCCGCTGCCTTCGGCTCAGGTCATGATCTCAGGTCCTGGGATCGAGTCCCGCATCAGGCTCTCTGCTCAGCAGGGAGCCTGCTTCCCTCTCTCTCTCTCTGCCTGCCTCTCCATCTACTTGTGATTTCTCTCTGTCAAATAAATAAATAAAATCTTTAAAAAAAATAAAATAAAAATAAAAAATTAAAAAAAAAAAGAATTCACATACAAGGCCAGCACACGCGCGCACACACACAACACACACACACTCCAGACACACACTCTTCTGTGAAGACAGTGCCGTGGCCACACAGCTGCTTGCCCTTCTTCCCTTCCCACCTGCATGCCTCTCTCCCGCCCTCCTGCATTGTTTCTCTTTTCTCCTCTTCCTCTCTTTCCTTCCAAGTACCTTCCCCAGTACCAACACATAGTAGGGCTCCGCAGGTCTGTTGGATGAACCAAATAAACATTCTTGGAGGGCCTAGTAAAGGAGAGGGGGTAGGAAGCTATAGGTCATGCCTATCATTTGGAGCAGGGAGGCCTCTCCTGGATAGCTGGGGAGTAGAAGCGACAGGAGGGGTGTGGATTGATGCTGGGGGAGCACAGCCAGTGTGCCGTATGCATGCGCTGAGTGTGAATGTGTGTGTGGCCAGTGCCGTGGCCGGGCTTCTCCCTCCTCACCCAAGGCCACCCCAGAGGCCTGGCAGGTGCCAACTTCCCTTGGGCACGCACCACTTCCTGCGGGCAGTACACAGGCTTGGGGGCACCCTGGGTGGGCTTCTCCCAGCTCCGCTCTCCATTGTTCTTGCTGGTCCATAGGTCTGTTGCCTGCTCGGGCACGCTCTGCCTTCATTACACTCAGATGCCCACACACCATCGCTGAGGGCCAGCTCTTTGCTTTGTAATAGTCACTGCAGGGGTTGTTGAAATAGCAGCCCTCTTAGTACATTCAAGCAGTTACAGAAGAGGCTGCGTTCCCCTTCTCTCTTCAGGAGCCCAGCTAGGAAGAAGGGTGCATCCATTTTTAGCTCAGTGGAGTTGATAGGATGCTTGGGCACATGCAGCAGGTGTGTGAAGCACACGGGGCCCACCCCTGCGCTGATGGGGACCTGTGTGTTCGTGCTGGGATGCTCTAAAGTTCTCTGAGTTAGACAGGACAGGCGTACCTCAGGGAGATTGCCGGCTTGGCTCAGATCACCACTCTAAGGCGAGGATCCCAATGAAGCCAGTCAGATGAATTTTTTTCGACGTCCCAACGCATATATGTTACATTGGTACTCTTCTGGGGTTTATCAGGTGTGCAATGACACGTCTAAAGAAATTTACATACCTTCATTTAAAAGTAGCACTAAAACATGCCAACCCTCTGAGCTTCCAGCAAGTTGTAATCGCTGGTCATCACGACAAATATAATAATAATAATGAGTAAAAATTTGGAATATTGCAAGAATTACCAGAATGTGACCCAGAGACTATGAAGTGAGCAAAGGGCTGTTGGAAAAATGGCACCGATAGACCTGCTGGACACGGGGTCGCCGGAGACCTTCAGTTCATCAAACGTGTGCACTCCGTGCGGTGCGGGGAAAGGAGGTAACCTGTGCGTGTCCGGCTCAGGTAACCTGCTGTTGATACAGTTGTGAGCGGCGTCACTGGGACTCTGGAGACAGGCCTGTGTTTGAATCTGGACTCTGCTGTGTGACTCGCCCATGTGGCCTCTGAGCAGGGAAATGAGAGTTTGACATGGTGTGTGTTTAACACAGGGGCCTGGCATGTATTCTGTTCGTCTTGGGACTCACTTTGGGTAACTAGCTAGCTTGCTACTACCTACCTAGCAATCTCTTTATCTACTCACCTGCCTGCACATTCGTGCTGTAGATCCACGGGGCGAGAGTGTGGAAAATACAGGTGGGGTGTGAAAGGTGTGGCCTGAAAGTCCACGGAGAACCTGGCGTGTGGAAGGAAGGTTATTTCTGGGTCCCCAAGAACAGGCAGGCCTGAGGTCCCTCTTCCCTTTACACATTGTATAGATGCAACACTGAAACCAGAGACAGGAAGCCCTAAGTCTTGTTGGGAGAGGCTGTGGCTGCCTTCAGAGGCTCTGGTGTGGGTCCCTCAGGCCTTCAGGGTTCAGGCTGGGGATGGAGCCCCTCCCTGCCAAGAAGCGTGTCCCCCAGGGCCTGGGCGGGAATAGCCGAGCTCAGCTCTACAGAGCAGGAAAGGGCAGGCTGCCGTGGGTATCCCAGATGAGGGGGAAGTGGAGGTGATGCCCTTCCTCTCTGGCACCTCGGCCTGGCCCTGCCCTGCTGTGGAGAGCCACAGGGCAATTAGGGATATTACTTATAATCGTCCCACGCAATGTTTGCACAGTATGGAAGGTCATAGAAAGGAGTTTGCTTGGCTTGGCAATTAACTCACTTAATCCTCACGGCTGCCCTGGAGGCATCTCCTCTCATTATCCCATTTCAGAGGTGAGGAATTGAGGCACGGGGAGGTTAAGAAAGTTCACAAAGGTCATGTGGCTATGAACGGTTTCGTCTGGATTCTTTCCCTCTGTAAACCAAGAAAAAAATCATGCCCTATGTAGTGTTGTAGTGCTTCCAAAAAGGGGGTCCCTGGTGGGATGGGTGGGCTGCGCAGGGCTGGGGTAGGCTCGGGTCCACAGAGGGGGACACTCTACTCAAGTACTTCTTTATGTGTTCTCTCTCTCTCTCTCAACTGAGTGTTCTATTTGCTTATCTTTGTATCCAGTACACAGTAGGTGCTGGATAAATGTTTCTGAGCATGCTCATTGGCCTGGCCACAGAGGTTGACATGGCTGGGCTGGGCTGCTGTGCATTGGGCCTGTGGCTCATGGAGTCTTTATTCTGGAAGGCTGTGAAGCCCCAGCATGGCACGCAGGTTGTGGGAGAGGCCTGCAGCCCTGGGGGGGGGACCCGGGAAATCCCACAAGCACCACCGTTTTCAGCCATTCGGCACTCGTGGAGCACATGCTGTGTGCAGGTACCCGGGAGCTGTGGGGGCATGGAGAGCCAAACAGGACATGGCCGGGCCCTCCAGGAGCATGACCTTTTGGGAGGGATGGAGGCTTTCATCCAGATGTACAGTGTGAAGCCGACTAAGCGGTCAATGAATATGTTTGAATATTGTTGAATAATTGAAACAGAGGGCTGATAGCTTTGGGAGGTGACTGAGATCGCTAACACCAGGGGCTTTGGAGGGTATGCGGAAGTATGAGGGTGTGCAGCCATCCCAGGGGCCACTGTGTGGTCACTCCCACCGCAGCCTCATCCCCCCGCCCCGCCAGCCCTGGCACGCGGCACTCATGAGCGTGTGTGTGTGTGTGTGTGTGTGCGCGCGCGCACACACGTGTGTGCAGTGTGGTGTGTGGTATCCTGCGGCCATCACTCTGCAGACCTGGGCCTCAGGCAGCCCAGACTGGGACCAGGCCTGGTGGAGAGGCCAATTGGTTTCACTGAATTCCGCGATCACAGACGGATCCCTGGAGGCCAGCCAGCCAGCTGGCCAAGGCTGTACGTGCTTCTTGTCCCAGAGGGTCTGGGCAAGTGGCTGGCTAGATCCGGCGAGTTCATCCCCTCCACTCAAACACCAACTTGAGACATCTGCTCAGCGGATGCTGGGTCGGTAGCATCCGGTGTGTGTTCTGAACGGAGCACGTACATCTGGCGGGCTGGCTCCGGGTGGGACATAGATCTCTTCAGGGGAGGGGTCCTGTGTCCGGGCCGGAGCCTCGGAGACAGGATGCAGATGCCAGTGTGTGCCTCTGCCTTGGATTGCCTGTGTGCTCGTGGCTTCCCGGTGACGCACACAGTGACACACGTCGGGAGCACAGAGGGTAGTAGGCTAGAGTGGTGTGTTACAGCAGAAAGACCCTCGAGCTGGGAATCAAAGATTTAAATGTTGGTTCTAAAGCCTTTTCTCCTGGCTCTCTGATCTCTGCAAGTTAGACAACCCCTCTGAGCTTCAGAGTTCCCGCCGGTGTGATGGAAGAAAATAATACGTGCTCCGCTTGCTGTAAAGCAGAAGAATAAAATGAAACAATGTATGTGAAAATGCTTTGTTAATTACCATGTACTGTACAACTGCGAGAGATTATTATCGTCCCAGCCCAGCTCATCAGAATGAGAAGTTGTATGTGGCTTAAAATAATCCATCCAGTGAGCGGTGTTAAAATCTAGGTCAAATCATAGCCTCAGAAGTTTAGAGAGGCTGATGGTAACTACCTAATCTGACAGGCCACCAAATGTGAAGGTGCTTTGAAAGCTGCAAAGAGTTACATAAATGTAAAGCGACATGATTGTGTTTTAAGCCTAGAAAGTACATTTTAGTCATCCTGTTTCCTGATTTGAAATCATAAAGATCAGAGCAACCCTGAAACCTCAGGCACAGTTATATTTCTGCTGCTCTGTGGATTTGCATGTGTTCCTCTGTGTGTGTGTGTGTGTGTGTGTGTGTGGACTCCCTTTTTGAGTACCTACTATGTGACATTCACTCATCAAGGGATTTTGAGTGCCTGCCTCACCCTAGGTGCCTTGGTCTAGGCACTGGGGGTGCTGAGGTTAAGACACACATGGTCCCTCCCCGCAAGGGGCTCATGGCCTGTCTAGAACACTAGCTCGCAGTTACAGTGCTGGGGAGGGGGTGCTGCGGGGGAGAGAGGACCTATGGCCTCAGTCAGAGGATCAGAGGAGGGAGCCTGGGGGAAGGAAATCTGGGAAATGAGGTTGGAAGAGTAAGGGTTTGCTGGTCAACCTGAGGGGGAGGTAGCTGGGGCAGAAGAAACGGTCTATGCCAAGGTCTATGCCGGGGAGGGAAGCAGCCTGCTCTTCCACCTGGTGCAGTCTGTTGGCGATGGGTGGGAGGAAGGCAGTGGGGAGAGGAGACCAAGGCCGCCTGCCAGATCCTGGGGGCCTTCCTTCACACGGGCTAAGGAGCTTGGCTTGATCCTGGAGGCCCCTGGAAGCCCCCTCGGCAAGGGCTTAAGCTCTGCAGAGTGATATAATCAGCTTTGCATTTTGGGAAGATCAGAGAGCCCGTGTTCCTGAGTATCTCACTGCGGTCGACCAGCCAGATGCTAGGGTTTGTCTGTAGCAGTGAGTGATGGCTGCAAATGCGGGGCCCTGGGATATGCATGGGGATGGGGAGGGCGGGCAGGGGGAAGAGGGAGGGATGCAGTTCTGGGAGCAGTGCTGGTCAGGGCGTGTGGCGCCGAAGTTAGCAGTTCTTGACGGACTATATCAGCCTTGGATATATGATTCTCTCATTGAATTGTCACAGCCTTGCTGTCAAGATGTTACCATCCCTGCTTTGTAGGTGAGGAAAGCAAGACTCAGGGTTAAGAGCCTGAAGCTACTAGTGAGTCAAGAGCAGGGCAGAATGTCCCCTCACCTCCCCGCCACCCCGCCCTCTCCAAATCCCACCCGACCAGAATCTCTGCCCCTCTCCTACCACCTGCCACCATAGGGATTGTCTAATTCAGTCCCCTTAGTGGACGGATGAGGAAACCAACCCGGGCTCATGTCTGTTCCGCTCAATTTGTTACTGTTTTCCAGCTGCTCCAGGTCACTGTGGGTCGGATTGTTCCCTTTCAGGGTATTGGTGACGCCGCTGAGTTCAGTGCTGCTTGCAGATTTGATAAGCATATTTCACATTCCTTTGCTCAGCCCATCAGCAAAGAGCTTGAGTGAGCCTGGCCCCATGATAGATGTGAGAATGGACCACTTGATAGGCTTCCTTGAGGGCCATGGCCCTGAGCCATCTGCTCACCCCCCTCTCTGTTGTCCCCCCAACTCTGGGAACTCGGGCAGGCCCGGAGCAGGAGGCCCCACCGCCCTTCTCTGTGCTCTCATGACATCAATACCTCGAGAAAGAGTGTCTGTTGGCCCCAAATAACAGGCTTTTCACAGAGCCGTTCCTTTAGGGCCTGATGGAAGGGGCATGGGCCAGGAGTTGCGGAGACCTAGGTTCGAGCCCCCACCCAGGCTCTGGGGGGAGATTTCGTTTCTCTGGGCACAAACCAGGGGAGCCTGAGGCCTGAATGCCGGATGGGGCATAGCGCACCTTGCCCCGGGCTCAACACGCGGCGGCCTGCCCTGGTGATGTCCACACTTGCAACACGTCAGGGCCTGGTCCGGGGGCACAGCATCCACGGCATCCAGCATCGGAGCATTCCTTCCTCCTGGGGTGTGTTGAGTGGCGAGCACCTCCTGCGCATGCGCATAGCCCGCGCAGACTCCCCGCTGTCTCGAGGTGGCACAGGAGCCCCCTGGGGCCCCCTGAGGTACCCCCGGGGCCCTCCTTCTCCCCGTACTGATGGAAGCCAGGGCTCGGGGAGGGGGTCCCACAATGTCAAGTGTCTTTATTAGGTCGTTGCAGTGGGGTAACCGAAGTTCCTTTGTGCTGAGCAGGGGCTCTGAATGGCCTTTGCATCTCTGGTCCGTTCGGAATCAAAGAAACTCAGATGAATCCTTCTGTCAGAAATGCAGTCCGTTAAAGAAATAGTTCATAACCCAGAATATCTGGGCAGTAGGAGTCTTTCCATATCCTGTGGCCACCCAGACTGACCCTGATCCACATTGGTGCCCTCTCATGCCTGTTGCCTTGTGCATTGCAGTTTGAGGGGCTCCGCCCTGAAGAGTGGCCAGTGGCTTGGCAAGGTCTGGCCTTGTGCTTTCCAGGCAAACACAGGGGCTGAGTGGTCCTCTTGCAGCTCCGGAGTATATGGGGGGTCGTGTGGGGGACATGTGGACTACTCACTACGTGCAGGGCCGGGCGCTGGGCTCTGGAACTCAGCAGGGCACAAAACATACAGGGGGGCAGAACGTTTGTTCATTCCTACTAAAAACTTGAGAAGCCGGCAGAATGGGCACCTTCATGCTCTCCTTTTATGGATGAGGAGAGTGAGGCCCAGAGAAGGGGATAGACTAACTAGCTGATGGACGAGCCGGGCCCAACCCTTGTTGGTCTGCTCTAAGTCCCAGGCCATTGCGTGACCTCACATGACCTGACATCGACTCCGTTTTGTAAATGTTGAGTGAGCTAGTCAGAATGATCGAGACAGTGCCCACTTAGCTGCGGTGGAGTCAGACCAAAAGCACCATCTCAGCCTGAAATTCACCATCATGGTGTGTAGATCCAGTTGGAAACTGTCACCAGGATTAGGGTGCCTTCTCTCTGCGATCCAGGTGATCACCTCTTCTGCAGGGGTGACTACGGGGATCTCATGGACGGCCCAGAACCAGAAGCCTGGCCTACCGTGGGGTACGTGCCCCGCCCCTCCACAGGCAGTTTGTCCCCACTGTGGCCTTCCTGCTCTCACAGCTTCTCTGCCATGTTTTCCTGAAAAGAGCCTGTCAGGGGTCTCTGGTCCTGGTGCGGACTCTCTCTCCACCCTGGACCCTCCCCTCCCGCCCACAGACAGGCAAACCACAAGCTATTTTGAAATCACAGAAAATGAAAGTTGAGTAGGATGTTGAGGGACATCTTGATTAAATCCACTGGGAACTTGGGTACCCTGCCTTTCTCTCCCGTGGCACCAGTGCTGCTCCGGGGAGGCACCCTTCCCAGGGAGGACTCTGAAGCCATCTTCGGCTCCTGACATCCTGCAGGGGCTTGAAGAGCAGCCCATGGTTCCTCCGCTGGGTCAGGGTCCCTTTCTTCTTCCCCGGCGTTGTTTCTGTTTGTGATTAGTCATGCTGGAGCCGGCTGAGTCAGAAGCGACCCGTGGGTGGTTTGTGGCCGGGCCGGTGGAGCGGTGAGGCAGGAGGACTTTCTAGGTTTATGCCTCTGTGCTCCATGAGACAACGCAGCAGGGCCCGGCCCTGCCAGGTGCTGGGTGAGATGGATCCCCAAACCAGACTTGGGGTCTAGAACTCCATGAACGCAGGGAGGGCGTTCAGACGAACCAAGATGCTGTCTCCGAGATGCTCCTGTGGGGTGACAGGCATACAGGCAAGCGCTTTTGAGCAGGTGTATTCACAGGGGCCTTGAAAGTTCTCTATCGCTGGCCATGGTCCTCATTCCAAGTGTTGCTCCTATTTCCAATTGCTATATTTAATATTTCTTTTGAGGCGATCTTATTTTCGAGAAAGGCGATCAATTAAATATATGACTCATTTAATTTTTGTACCTATGTAAAATGCGTGTCATGGAAATAAACTCCTATCCAGAAACACACGTTTTTGTCAGAGCACGTGTTGTGATTCCGTGGTTAAGAAAACGTCTCCACCTGGAGGGAGAGCGGCAGAGCGCCGGGGCAGCGGCTTCAACCCCAAAGTCCCCTGAGGTTTTATTTCCATGGGACCCGAAGGGTTGGCTCCGGCGTTGCCAGGCCAGAGACGGATGAAGGCCAGCCCTGCCAGGGGGAACAGCCTGGTGTGGCCCTGGAAGTGTGGCCATTGTGGGGGTTGGGGGACAGGGGAGGAGGCCTCTTTGGGTCCAGCCCTGGCTTCACAGGCTGTGTCTGTACCCACAGGAGGGAGAGGAGCAGGAGGAGGCTCGTGGCAAGGAGGAGCGGCAGGAGCCCAGCACGACTGCACGGAAGGTGGGGCGGCCTGGGCGGAAGCGCAAGCACCCCCCGGTGAGTGTCACGGCATCCCCTGGGCACACACACACACACGCGCGCACACGTGCGCAGGCACGCATGCTCTAAACAGCAAGCATGTGTGTCCTGCGGGCACCTGGGACCATTGGGGCTGGGCCGTGGGGTGCAGTCCTCCAGCTGCCCCGCTCCTTCCCTGTCCTTGGACCCCTGTCACCTCACAACTTTCCTGCTCTCTGCCTTGAACCCGAAGCCTCTAGAGAGCAGAGAACTTGCACTGTGAGTTGTGGCAGAGCTGGGACTTCCTTCTGGAATGGGCAGTAAGAGAGCCTGCCTGTGAGCCCAGGCCAGCCTGCACAGGCCCCTTTCTCCCCATCCACACATCCATCCTGAGCCTCAGTCCCACCTGAGAACCTGGAGGAAGGGAGCCCAGGCCTGGGAGTCTGATCAAAGTGAGGAGAGATGCAGGCTGATGGGTCCTTCAGAATAAAGCAGGAGAACCAGACACTGTTTAAGTGTGGGCTTTGGGGCCAGCTCCAAGCCCAGGCTTCTGGGGGCCAGAACCTTGGAGTCTGGTGGGAGCCCCACGGTTGGCCAAGAGGAACAGTTCTCCGGGGGGGGGGGTACGGCCCGTGGGCTCTAGGTGCCTGCCTGCCGATGCCTCAGCCTCAGAGGCAGAGCCGGGGTCTCTGGCCAGCGCAGAAGACAGCTGGTTCCTTTCTGTCAGCCCCTTCCAGCGGAGAATGGGAAAGTCGAGCAAGTAGGCAAGGGGGAGCTGGGAGCTCAGATTTGTCACTCAGCCCGTCAAGGAAATGTTCTCCTTTGGGGTGGAGAGTCAGGGTGCAGAGGGACAGCAGAGGGAGGGAGGGCTGCAGCCCCTGGAGGTGAGAGGGCCCCCCGGAGCCAGAGGTCAGGCATCTGCACTTACCAGAGTGCACCGCTGCTAATTCTGCTTGAGGACTGGGAGGGGCGGGGGGGTGGGCAGAAGTTAAGTCATTTAATTGGTAAGTAGTTTTAAACATTTTAATATTAAAGCAAACATGGATATTTTATGGCCTGTAATGAAAAATTCACATGAAGTTGAAAGATAAAACGGGGGACTTCAAAGGAATTTCCAGCTTGCAGCAGACTCCAGACTGGACTCCCCGATTCCCAGGGTGCCCCTCTCCTCTCCTTCTTGTGGGAGAAGGTGGAGGACCCCAGTGCGGGCTGGAGTGGGAGGGGGAACCAGGCTGAGTCAGAGCCCATTGGTAATTCCCCATTTGCCTGTGTGACCATGATCTCCGGGAGAGAGCTCTACCCCCCTCCCCCTGCCCCTCTTCCAGGTGCTCTGGGGACAAGAGTCACCACCTGTAACAGATAAAGACCTGGCAGCCTTTTGGCTCATCCCTGAGCCCCTAGGACCAGCGGGAGGACCCATCAGTGGGAGGTGGAGTGAGGCCCTGGGGACAGAAAGTGCGAAGTCAGGGGCAGGTGTATGGAAATGTCTGGAGAGAGACCAGTGAGAGGGAGGAGAGGCAGGGCAGAGTGGGGGCAAAGGTCAGTGGGTCCTATGTCCTCCCCACCCCGGCCCCTGGACAGGGGCTTAGTGTAGAAGGAAAAGCACCGTCTTCAGGACTCAACAGACCTATGTTTAAATCCTAGCCCCACCACTCCCCAGCTTGTGATCTTGAAGAAGTCACTGTCTGAACCTTGGCTCCCCCCACCCCCCTGAAAAACAGAGATGATAAGGACGCATTCCTCCTAGATGCCTGGGGGAATTAACTGTGTGCAAGCCCCAGAGAGAGCCAGTGCTTAGCAAAGGCCGGTCCTGCCCTTGCCCGGCCAAACCTTTCCTCTCTAGGAGGCTGCAGCAACCTCAGTCTGATAGAAGACACAGCATGGGATTTACTGCTTCCCAATTCTGTGGCCTGAGCAAGTTACTGAGCTTCTCTGAACTTTGGCTTCTTCATTGGGAAAATACGGCTACCAGTTAATACCCGTCCTGTCCACCTGCAGGCGTGCTTTGCAAACAGCCAAATAGGTCCAACTGTGTAGAGCAGACAGTGTAATAAACCTGTTCCCCTGCAGGCGGGCCTAGGAGCCTGCAGGGGGCCAGGGTCTATCAGACTTTTCAGGTGGGAGCCCAGCCTGAGCCTCGAAGCAGTCCTGGTGGGAGGCACTGTACATCCTGCTTGGGTTAGAGACGGGGTGCGGTCCGGCCCATGCCCCTGCTGCCTCCTGGACTCTCAAGAGAGGCCCCCGGATGGGAGAGAGAGCATGGGGAAGACAGCTGTTGTGAAAGGGACCCCTTGTACCCTGGGGGAACAGAGAAAGACTGACCCCGGAGGAAAGAGTTTGCAGGCCTTCCCAGGCAGCACACCCCCAGGTCCCCAACGTTGGTGCTGCTGCTGGAGCTTGGCTCCTGGTCCCCTGGCTTCTAGGCCGCCTGGCTTGCTTGTGGAGCAGGTGCTCGTCCTGGCCTCCTCCCCTCCCCAGCAGAGGAGCAGAGCCGGAGGGCTTCTTGGGGACCTGGGGCAGCTGTGGCCCTGGGAACAGATTGACCAGGGAGCTTTAAAGCAGCTGAGTGTGTGTCATCCAGCTAAGCCTGGAACGAGGAGGGAGCCTGGCATAGATCCCGGCAGGTGGCACGGAGAGGGAAATTCTGGGAAGCCGGCTGAGAGCTGGCTGCGGGCTGGGGTCTTGATCTGTGCGTGTCCTATGCTGGGCAGGGAGGAAGGAGGCACAGCCACTGGTGTCCTCACCATCCCCTGGCCCCGAGGCTAAGGAATCATTGCCCCTCTCCTTGTTTTGTCCCCAGGGGCCGTCTGTCCCTGGGTATGTCCCACTCATTCCTGCTCTGGCCTCAGCCTCCTGGCTGCACCCCCGCCCGGACCAGACCCCCGCTGCCCCCCCACTCCACTTTATAACCTCTCAGTGCCAGGCACATGACACCCAGTGAGCACCCACCAGGCTGAGAAGGCCACAATGATAAATAAGACTGACTTTTCACCCTGGTGCGCTAGAGGGAAGACGGTCACGTTCACTTACGCTAAATAGTGCTCACGGTACATTTCTGTTCAAGAATCCCTAGGGAGGGACCCCATTTCTTTCTTTCTTTTCTTTTCTTTTTTTTTAAGATTTTACTTATTGGGGCACCTGGGTGCCTCAGTTGGTTAAGGGACTGCCTTTGGCTCAGGTCATGATCCTGGAGTCCCAGGACTGAGTCCTGCATCGGGCTCCCAGCTCAGCAGGGTGTCTCCTTCTTCCTCTGACTCTCCCCACTTTCTGTACTCTCTCTCATTCTCTCTCTCAAATAAATAAATAAAATCTTTAAAAAAAAAAGATTTTACTTATTTATTTGAGAGAGAGCATGAGCGGGGAGAGGGAGGGGTAGAGGGAGAAGGAGAAGTAGAGTCCCTGCCAAGCAGGGAGCCCAACATGGGGGCTCAGTCCCAGGACCCCGAGATCATGACCTTGAGCTGAAGGCAGATGCCTAACTGACCAAGCCACCCAGGTGCCTCCAGGGACCCCATTTCTTATGAGACAAGGTCTGGAATATTCCAAATGACCCCTTCCCACATGATCTCTCTTGCCCCTGCTCCGGGCCTCAGTATCCACAGCTTTTATCATAGAAACCCTGACTTCTTGCTGCCCCCAGAACACACTAGGCACGTTTCTTCCGCTACCTCGCATACTGGTCCAGCCTGCCCTTCTCTCTCCCTGCCTCACCGTTCCAGACCATCCGAGCCCGTCTCGCAAGTGAAGCCCACCTCAGCCACTGGGACCCTCTCTCCTGAGCTCCTTATAAAATTAATCAAAACGAACACTAAGGAATAAAAGAGGAGATACTAAGCCCACTGATCATGTGCTTGGACAGCTCTGGTCTTTGACCTGCTACAGGTCTTGATACGATGGGAGAATAAGTCATTTGAAACTTTTACGTCAGTTTGATACTGTCACCACATCCATGTGCATGATTTTGTATTTTACCATAGGATCCTTTCTTGAGGGAGTGAGAACTAAGAAAACTACAGCTGAAACCTGGCCTTTCACACCAGACAGTTAGGAAGCACACGGAGAGAGCTTGTCCCTTCCACTAGATTTGACGCTGACTGCCACCCCACCCTGCACTGTCGGCCCACTCACTGAGGCCAGAGACCACAAATAAAGCCTCAGAATCTGGTAGCACTTTATGGCCTACAGAGCCGGCTTTCAGCAAGAATAACCTCCCTGTGGGGGAAGCAGGCGGGGCCTATCATCACCACGCCCACATTCAGATGAAGAGACAGAGGTTCAGAGAGGCCAACTGGGATTTGGACTCCACGCGTCCCACCCTGCAGAGCCCGCAGGGCTCGTTCCTCCTCACCACTCCAGTCACGTGCTCTGGAAGCCTGAGTGTCCAGAATCCCCTTTAAGTTAACACGCGAATGCAGGGCTGTTGGAAAGAAGTGTAGACTCAGTCCAAAGAATATACAGGGGAAACAGAACTCCTATATATAATAGGATTATAGGTGATTGATCTAAGTACCAGGGAGCCCGTGGGCAAGCGGGGAAGGCTGAGGTGGGCTGAGGAGTGAGAGTTGGGCCCGCTCAAAGCAGGCAGCGGCAGCGGTCCGCGGCGGTGGCCTCCGAGCCAGGATGCTTGAGCGGAGCCAGCGACAGGAAACAGGAAGCCGGTGCAGGGTTGGGCGGGGCTTAGGAAGGGAGCCGGCACCTGGGCTCAGGGCCTGTGGGCTGGCCGGTGCCCGTGATGGGGACATGGGACAGCAGTGTGCACGGCTGGTTTCTGATGGCCGGAGAGTGTGAGCCTGTGTGTGGGTGTGAGCCTCAGGGTGAGAGGAAGAGGCATCTTCCTGTTCACCAACTCCGGAGGACGTAACAAGTGAGGGCGGCGGAAGCTGGGTCCTGCCTGGTCACAAGCCCAGGCAGCCCTGCCACCACCTATGTCTTTCATGCTGGTTCCAACGGGGGCGTCAGGAGGGACAGTCTCTGCCCTTGCCCACCAGACCCTGGCGGGGTGACCAGCCCTTTGGGGTGCTGTACCCTGTTTGCTAGCTATATGTATTTATTCATTGAAGATTTATACTCACCAACTTCCTCCAGGGTTATTTTTGCTCAGTGGGAGCATTCTGAGGTCACCTCTTGCTAAGAATAACCCGGAGGGGGAGGGGGAGGGGGGTGCTGGGAGCAGGGGCTGAGCTCAGACAGGCCAGCCCAAAGCCAGCATTACTCACTCCACGTTGGAGGCTAAGTCTCTGTCACAATGCCCAAATGAGTTCAAGAGGGCAAAGCTGCCCCTCTTCGGAGCAGAAAACTTGGGGTATAAACCGGGAAGTTAGGGAGCCATTCAGCTGCAGCTTAAGCCAGCTGGGGACAGTTTAACTCAGCTGTGGGGAGTTGACTCTATGGGCTCATTGGCCAGCCTAATAGGAACTTTCAGTTTGTCTCCCAAGTTAAGACAGAGCCCAGATCCCATCTCCGTGTCCAGGTCAGAATGATTCCTTCAACAATCCCTGGAACCTCGATTCATGGACTTGGTGCTCCCCGGTTTTTAAGCACAAAATTTCCAGAAAGAGTTATCTCCCAACCCGAGCCGCCAGCCCCTCCAAGGGCCCCCTCACCTGTGAACCCATGTGGACACTGCTGGTGCCCCTCTGCTCACATGTTCGAAGGTGTGAGGAAAGCAGGTCTGTCACTTGTCTTACGAGGTTCCCGACCTCTCTTGTAACTGAGCCCTGCAGACTGATCTGCCCATTCCTGCACCTGATCGGCCAAAGCAGCACTCACCCGTGGCATCCAGTACCGAGAGGCTGGCCGCTGGGCTGGTCTTCAAGTGCCAAAGACATGTTGCGGGGTGTGGGGTGAGGGGGTCATGTTTCGAAGTCCAGGGCAAAGTGGGAGACTTTCCCACCTGGGACCTTCCTGAACAAAGGTGTGGAGGGACAAATGTGCACAGTGGGGAGGGACTGCGTGCTGACAGGTGTGGCTGAGCGCCTGAGGGATTCATGTATGAACACATTAGACCTTGGGTGGAGAGGTCTCGGCGGGCTTCTCGGCCTTTTGGCTAAGATCAAGTGAAATGTATTTATCTGGAAGGTTTCTGAGGGGGTGGGAGCATAAAGTGAAGGGAGTCATGTTTAGGGAAGCTGGGCCTGGCATCTGTGAGTGTGATGGGTCGAGCACGAGAGGATGCAGGGAGATAGGAGAGTGGGAGGGTGCCAAAAATCACCCCCAGAGCCTGCTGGGGGGAGGCGGTGGGGGACAGAATTGGCAGGGCCCGGGCTGCTGGCGACCATAGAGTGGGGAGAGCAAGGGGAGGAAGGAGATGTTTCAGGCCCCAGGGATGGCGTCAGTGTTACTGTCAGAGACAGAGACTTCTGGAAGAGAGCAGATTTGGCAGCGGCCCTTTTGGGAGGCCCCTCTAGCTGGTCTTAGTAGGGGAGCAGCTCCCAGCATCTCCATTTTGTTTTTTCCAGAAATCCCTATTGCTTTTCATTCCTCCCTGGTCCCTTCCTTGGAGTCACATTATAGGGCCACCTCCAGGGAAAGTCACGCACTTCCCCGGGTCTGGCCTCCCTGGGCTTCCTAGTTGCCCGTGGCCTTCTCTAGAGCCTGAGCCGCACCTGCACCATTCCCGTGCGGCAGGGACTCGCCAGCAGGTGCATCTGGACAGAGCTGTTGACGCTGCTTTTCTTTCATCATCCTCGCCGGGAGAATTGGGTGCCTTTCGGTCCTGCCACCTTGAGAAAGATATAATCGAACTGGAAAAGCTCCAGAGCCCAGCAGCTAGCTTGATCAAGGGGAAGGTGGTGCTGCCAAGTGAGGACAGACGAAAGAGATTATGGCTCTCTGGTCCGGAGAGACGGAGGCTGGAGGGGATAGGATTAAAGCTCTGAAATCACATAGTGGGGTGGGGCAGAGGGAGTGTGCCCCAGTGGGGTGCGGCAGGGTGGGGAGATACCCATTTGAAGCTTCAGAGAGGTACGTGAAGCATAGAAAAAAAAGCTCTATTTCCCATGGTGGGTTTCCTTCTTACCAAACCCCAGGCATGGATGGTAGAGGTTGAAAATAGGAATCATTTCAAAAGGGATTTACTTAAATGTATGGATCTCCTATACAGAATGGCTTTTCAGAAAGAGCCTCCAGCTCCTCCTGAAATCCTTTGAGGCTGAGTTCAAAGAGCACAGCCAGGCCCTCTTCCAGGTGGACAGGTGTCCCAGCTGGAGGCGGAACCCGGAGTGGCTCGGCCACCAGCAGGCATGTTGGTTCTTGTGTCCACCTGCCATGGCCAGCAGGGGCACAGACTGCCTGACCTCTGAGGCTCTCCTGGGCCCCGAAGTTCTCTCCTGGAATCAGCGTCTGTCTGTCCGTCTCTGGCACATGCTTAGATGGTAAGAGAGATCTCTAGGAGGAGAGAGGGAAGAGAGCTCCCCTCCCTGGTGGCAAGGAAAATGGTGAGAGCCCTAGGGCAGGCCCAAGCTCTCCAAAGTTGGCCCTCTTTGGCTTCTGGTTCTGCTGTCCCTTCATCCCCCTGGTGGCCCTTTTAGCTGCTCCACCAGGGAAAAGGAAATCGGAGGTCCTAGTTCCAAAGTCTTGGAGCCTGACTCCATTCACTCCGGGCAGGCTGAGCAGCGACGCTTTGAGGACCTCTCTTGGGAGCTGGCACAGGGTGGCCCTTTCCAGTTCTGTCTGCCTCAAGGCCACTTCCGGCCAATCAGATGCGGGGCTGCCGGCAGAAGGGGCTGCAGGAAGGCCTGGAGCAGAGGGGAGGGGGGAGCGCGGGCCTGGCACCAGCGCCTGTGGGACAGGCTGCCCCGCTGTTTCCTGAAGCTAGAGTCAACCTGGGAAAACCCATTGCTTGGTCGGGGGCTGGTGGGCCTGCAGTTGTGAGGAAAGGGGGGGCCGTCAGTGTGTTTTTGCGGGCACGTCTCTGCCACATCCCTGCACATCTGCTGGGCTGTGTCTCCGGGAGGTGGCGCACCCCTGTGTGTCTGTGTGTGTGACTGTGTGTCTTTAACCAAGAGGCCAAGGCTGGCCGGATGCCAGGGTTCCCGGCTGGCACGGAGCTAGTGCTGCCAAGGGCCTTAAAGGCACAATGGCGGTAACATGGGGTGGGAGGGGCTGCCCCACATCTGCCGGCCTCTGGGCCTCCCTCCCCAGCACTGCGCTACAATGCGTCGGAAAAGGCCCCTTCCAGCCACAGCCCCTGGCCTCCCACACCGTGGGGGAGAGTGAGGCAGGTACCCAGAGCCAGCCGGGGACCCTGGCTCAGACCTCCAGGGGCTTCCAGTAGGAGAGGCCGGGCCCTGGGCCTGCCCCCTCCACACCTGGGCCCAGGTGTGCCTGCACACAGCTGGTCCCTGTGCCCAGGCTGCCACCAGCATATGGGCTCCTTTCGCCACAGATGTCTGGGCCTTGTCTCCTTTGTATTATTTCCCTCATCTCTTATTTGCCAGATTTTAATTTTTTATGTGTAAATATTATTATTATAATAAAGGGCCTCTGAGAAATCACTTCCTTATTTGGAGCTTCAGCACTCTGCCCCACTTGGGAAGCCCAGGCCTCACCTGGAGAGGGAGCGGTGGGAGTTCTGGGGTCTGAGCCAGATTTCCAGCAAAGGGCGAGGAGGATAGGGGCTGGGGCCTGGACAGGTTCATCACTGAGGATTGCTTCTCGCTTTGCCTCCGGCTTGTCCCTGCGATGGCTGCTGTCAGGGAAGCAGCCGGCGGCCTTTCCCTGGCCCTGCTTAGGCACATCAAAGCCTTGTTTTCCTCCTTGGAACCCTTGGGATTTGAGGTTGGGTTTTTCCAGAGACTCAACCCAAAGGAGGAGCCAGCTTTCAAATGCCTCTCTTGTACCTGGGTCATTCTGGAAGCTTTACCACTTAGAGGGCATGGGACTTGAGGCAAGCCTTGGAGCCTTTTCCCTCTGAAAAGTGCGGGTAACACTACGAATCCAGACAGTCGTGATAATTACATTGATTAATGTATACGCGTATTTATGTGGGTGCTGTGCTGTGGGTGGAGTGGTTGGAAGGGAGACAAACAGAAACCCAAGTCAGGCAAAGCTCACAAGTCCAGGAGGGAGACCGGCAGGGAGTAAGGGGGCACAGTGGAGGAGCGCTGTCGTGAGACAGGGTGTGAACAGCTCTGTAAGCAAACGTCACCTGCAGTGGGCTGGGGGTTCCGTGACCACTGGAGTGGACTTTACCCCCACTTCTTCGCGCCAGACTGGGGGTTGGGGGGCGGGGCCTGGGGGCGGGGCCTAGCACAAATGCCTCCCTTCCCAGGGGTGTGAGCCTGTATGTGTGTGTGTGTGTGTGAGAGAGAGAGAGAGAGAGAGAGAGAGAAAGAGAGAGCGAGCACGCACGTGTGTGGATACAGGAAGACTTTCAGACATCCTGAGAAGACAGAAAGCAGAAGGGTGGTGACCGGGGGCTGGGGGCCAGAGGAATGGGGAGTTAATATGAAGAGGGGACAGAGTTTCAGTCTGAGGTGACAAGAAAGTTCTGAAGGTGGATGGTGGGGACAGTTGTACGATAGGGATACTTAATACCACTCAATTGTACACTTGGAAATGATTAAAATGGCAAATAATATGTATATTTTACTGCAATATTTCTTTTTAAGATTTTTTTTTTTTTTTTTTTTTTAAAAAAGGTTCTTAGAGAAAGGCAGCCTCTGGTCAGTTCGCTGACCTTCAGCCCCAGGTTTTTCCACAACAGCACAATTGACATCTTAGGCCGAATCATTCTCGGTTGTGGTCGCAACCCTGTTCTAGGGCGGAGTTCAGCAGCCCCGACCCCTGTCCCCTGGAAGCCAGCAGTCTCCCCACCCCCCAGGGGATGACTGCTGCCTTCATCAGCTTGGAAGGAGCCACTCACTCGGGAGCCGAGGTGGGGGGTGGCAGGCAACAGAGAAGCAAGAGCTGGTCGTCCCAGGATGGAGGGGTCTTGTCTGGACAGAAGGTAAAGGTCAGGGAATCCTGAGGGACCTCAGGAGGTGGTGGGCAGGGTCTGAAGATCCAGAATGGGGCAAACCAGCCATGGGTAGGCGCACAGAGGGCAATAGGATCAGGCTTTACCCAAATCTGTTGCTCCCCTGCAGCTCTACTCCTAGGGGAGAGAGGTGCGCTCACGGCCGCCATTCCTGTTCTGCCACCCCTGCTGCCCCGTCCCCCCAGCCTCACAGGTGAGAAGCAGAGAAGGTTGAAACTGTCACCTTCAGCTGCTGCTGGTGGCTTCTAGAAGGGCCAGGGACTTCTGCGGCTTCCCCTACTCCCATGGGGGAAAAATGAATATTTCAGGGTATGCTCTGTCTCCTTTCAAGGCAACTGAGAAATAAAAGCTAACAAAAACAGAATTTTAAACAGTTGCTTCTGACATGCAACTAAGTTAAAGCTCCCTCTGCGTCCATGAGTAAGGTGTTGTGGGTCTTAAGCGAGGCTTGGCACTCAGGGCTCAGCAGTGGATGCTGGGCACCTCCCGGGCACCCTGTTCCTGCTGAGGATGGGCCAAGGATGACGGGGGCCA
The DNA here is from genome assembly GCF_020171115.1 of Neogale vison. Classification (NCBI taxonomy): domain Eukaryota; kingdom Metazoa; phylum Chordata; class Mammalia; order Carnivora; family Mustelidae; genus Neogale; species Neogale vison. The sequence continues at coordinate 124,742,595 of NC_058098.1, forward strand.
GGAGGGGGCTGGGAGGAAGGCGTGGAGGTAGGGGCAGAAGGGTGCAGACCCGGCTCTCCTCGTGGCTTCCTTGCATGAATTGGCTGTTCTCATCAAGGATGCCCCTTTCAGGGTGCACCAAGCCCCCTGAGAGATGTGGACAGTCACTTCAGTCCGTTTGCTGGTGGACCTCCTTCCTTCATCGCGATGGTTTTCTTATAGGTGGATTCAACCTGCTCAGTTGCCTGGGCCCCAGAGAGGGAGCCAGTGAGGGTCCGGGGCTGGCTGCGGCAGGGTGGACGGGGTGTGTGTGTCTTCTTTTCTTCCTTCCTTTTTTTTTTTTTTTTTAAAGATTTCATTCGTAAGTAGTCTCTATACCCACTGTGGGGCTCAAACTTACAACCCGGAGATCAAGAGTCACGTGTTCCACTGACGAGCCAGCCAGCCACCCCAGGGTGGGAAGGTTCTTGAGGGATAAGTTGGATCAAGGGCTGGGCTGGGTGTGAATCAGCAACTTCCCCAATCCCAGAACTTTGGCTAACACAAGGTCATCTGCTCAGTTGGGAGGAAAGGAAGGGTGGGCAGGAGGGGAGGGGGCAGGAGCTGTGCAGAGTGCTTCACTTGTCCTCATTTGCCCACCTCTGAAAGGGGGTGTGGGCTCGGGCTACTGCAGACCGGGGTCCTACAGGGCGGGCCTGGGAGGGATGCTTGATCAGAGCAGGTGGGGGGCAGAGCAGGCCCTCCTGGCTCTCTCTGCTATGGAGCTGGCAATCAACAGGAAGTGAGTCCCAGGGTGAGAAGAGGCCATGTGGTCCCCAGGCAGGAAGTTAGTGACAGCAGAGTTGTCTCAAGCAGCTTGGTGGGGCTGAGAACCTGCCCCAGTTGGAGGTGTCTGTGGGGCAGCAAGTGGCCAGAAGGAAAAAGGACACAGCCATGGTAAGAGCTTGACTCTGACCTGAATTGCCCAGCCCACATTGGCCCAGCAGACCCCCAGCCCATGTCCCTGGTAGAGGCATGTTCAGAACTCTGTGGTGCCCAGCACGGCTGGACATTGCGGGTGGGGGGGAGCTGTGGGGGTCTGAGCATCCTCCACACTGCTTGAGCTGTCTCAGGGTGAGAGGATTTCTACCAGGGAGGGGTTTTCTAGGTCAGGGAACCCTGTTGGCTTGAGCTGGGAGGTGGGAAAGGCCCTCTCAGCCCTGGACAGAGTGTGTCCAAACACTCAGGGATGGAAGCTAAGGAGAAAGACAGGGCCTACTGCTCCCTTGCATTCCTGCTTCTGACCTTCTGGCTCTGCTGGCTTCAGCCCTCTGTGCCCACGGCTAGGCTGGCAGAGGACTTCTGGCTGAGGACTGCACACCTTTGCAGATTTCCCTGGGAGCTTCCCTTGGGAGAAGCAGACCTGCTCCAAGCTACCCCATCTAGCCAGGAAAACAGCTTGGCTGGTCCCTCTGCTCGCCCACAGGCTGCTCTGTGTGCCTGGAGCCTTGTCCAGGGAGGACTCCGGTTTTTATTTTGTTTTTATTAATTTATTTTGTCCCCAAGGCCCTTGTCCCTATTGGTCACACTAGGGGTTCCTCAATGGGCAGCTCAGGGGCACCTCAGCAGGGCTCAGAATTGAAGATACAGACCTTAGCCTTCGAGATTGTCCGCCGCGAGGGGAGGGAGCCCAGTGCTCTCTCAGGCTGTCAGGGTGCGCTTTGAGGGGTGCAGCTCTTTGGAGGGAATTTGACAGGCCCTCCAGCAGCTAACCCACCTCTGGGACCCCAGTCTACTGACATACGCAGGCGCACGGAACTGTAAGTGCATGGGGCTCATTGCTGTGAAAAGCAAATGGCCCAGAGGCCCACTATTAGGGAACCGTCTGCATAAATTCTGGGGCATCCATTCACTAGAATGTGGAGCAGCTGTGAAGTAGGAGAGACAGATCCATATGCACGAGTATGGAGAGATGCCCACTGTGCTTGTTAAGTGGAAAAGCAAGTTATAGAACACGGAGTAGTAAGACACCCTATTAGGAAAAAAAAATCCTGGATCTGGCTGTGCGTGTGAATCCATGTGTGTAAACATGTAACTCACAAACGATGGTAGACACGTAGAAACAAAGTCTGCAAAGGATCCTCACCAAACTGTTAACAAGGGTTTACCTGTGGTTTTGGAGGTGGGGATTGAAAAAGGAGCTTTAACCTTTCACCACGACTCATTTTTGTATCATTTGAGTTTTCATATATGTCTTTTATAAACAAGGAAAGAAAAAAAGACTTTGATGGAAAAAACCTCAGGGGTCGAGCCTAGGCATCTCTCCTTATAGGTGGGGCAGCTGAGGGGCCCTCCTGGGTAGCACCCCGCTGAGGTGGTAGGCTAGGCTCGCATTTGCCCTTCCCATAGGCCTTCGTGAATGGAACTGGACAGGGTTGCTCAGGGCCGGCCTGTACCCATGGACGAGAGCGCAGCGGACACTTGCCTCTTCCACACCATGAGGGCACTTCCATTCCTTCTGAGATGCCCTAGCCTACTTCCTCCAAGGACAGAGTGCTCACCAGCCTCTCCTGCCCCCAGGCCATCCTTACAAAGTGTGTGACCTTGAGCAAGTCATGGAATTCTCCGACAGCCTCCTAAGGAAGGTTGAGTGGCTCAAAAGGGGTCATGGTGAGAAGGAGCCTTGCCCACCACGCAGGGGCATTTACACAGGACAGTTAGATGATTACTCTTGATGTGATTCTTATTACCTGGAACTGTAGCAAGTTCCATTCTTAGACTCTTGGGGATGAAGGGATACATTTCCTATTAAAAGGGGAGCATGAGACACATGCTGGGGCGGGGGGCTCGCTGTGGACGCTGCAAACTGCTTGTGGGGGCTGGAGGCTCTCCAGGGTCGGGGTGCCGGAGAGCACGTGGGTTCCAGAGCTGAAGGAAAGAACTGTGCTGGGCTTTGGGGCCCAACAGAATGCTTGTTTGGGAGGCCTCCTTTGACCCTTCCACTCCAAGATGCAGCTAGTCCCTGTTTGGGTCTGGGCCTTGACAGGCCAAAAGGAAAGCTGGGGGGAATCTGGCAAAAGGCAGATCAGCCCAAGGTGACCAGAATTGATTGGTGGCACTAGAGTCTTCTGAAGAGGGGTCATGATTGGAAGTAGGGAGAGTGTGAGAAATGTTTATTTTTTTTTAAAATCCTTGATTGATTTATTTTTTGTGAGGCTTGAACTCCTAACCCTGAGATCAAGAGTTGCATGCTCTACCCACTGAGCCAGGCAGGCCCTCCAGAATGTTTGTTTTCACTTACACATAGATGTATTTTTTTTTTCACTTATGTATAGAGGGACGTTTGTTTTTAATAGGGGCCTCAGAGTTGGCTTGGAGGCCCTCTGTCACCTCGGGGAGGGGGGCGGTGGTGTGGGTCACAGTGTGGGCAGTGAAACCAGGCTGGCGAACCTGCCTGCCTTCTTCTGCTGCTGCTTCTGCTCGAGTCCACAAATCCATTGACCTCAGCGAGTCGGGCCCAGGGATCCCTTGAAACTGAGAGCAGAATTGTGTGTGTATTTGCTTGTGTGGACGCTTATGTGGACAAGGTTTTCTGGACAATGGGTGGCATAATCTTCACCAGAATTTCAGGGGGGCTAGTGATCCAAAAGAAGAAGACCAGTGATCTAATCCTCCCCTCCTGTTTCTTCATCTTTCCAGGTGGAAAGCAGTGACACACCAAAGGACCCCGCAGTGACCTCCAAGTCCCCGTCCATGGCCCAGGACTCAGGCCCCTCAGAGCTGTTACCCAATGGGGACTTGGAGAAGCGGAGTGAGCCCCAGCCAGAGGAGGGGAGCCCCGCTGGAGGGCAGAAGGGCGGGGCCCCAGCAGAGGGAGAGGGTGCGGCTGAGACCCCGCCTGAAGCCTCCAGAGCCGTGGAGAATGGCTGCTGCACCCCCAAGGATGGCCGAGGAGCCCCTGCAGAAGAGAGTGAGTCCTGGGGACAAGGGGCCGCCTCTTCTGGGATTCCCCAGGATTCCCCCACGGGTTAGAGACTGGGGCCAGTAGGCCCCAGCAGGCATGGGAGCTGGAGGTCTACTTGCCAAGGCTGTACCCCGGGGGCTGCTGGCTGGATGCAGCCTGCACACATGTTTTATTTGGCCCATGTAGTGTTTTAAACATTTTCAAAAATTAGTTGCCAGTATTTAAAAATCAAGAAATTTCACATAAAAATCTGGAGTTTTGGCTTCTCATGGAAAAAAAAAAGCTAGATCTGGCGACAGTGGGTTTGTAGAATGCCAACAGTTGCAGGACTGGGGTGATGCTGTCCCCCACACCCCTTCGTAGGCTGGTTGTGAGCCTCAGTTTCCCTCAGCCCTTACCTGGCCTGCTGTTTCTTCTACAAGACCCGCAGCTCTCGGGGACTGCGTGCCAAGCCCCTGGCCTGGGTGCTCCAGGCAGTGGATGCCCTCTGCCAGGAAGAGCCCACTTAGCCTGCCCCAGCACAGAGGTCTCGAACCTGCCACAGTTCAGCTGACTCAGCTCAAGTGTGGTTGTGACTGAGTGGGATGGGGGCAGCGCAGAGGGGGGTGACCGGTGCGCCAGGCCCCTTCCTCCCCAGACTTTTTGGCCTTGCCCTGGAGTCCTGGAAAATTGCCTGCTTTTCTCTTTCAGGTTAAGCCAGTGATTTCAGGGCCAACCGAGCTGTAAACATGTTAGTAATGAGGACAACTAGCATTTGTACCGGGCTTCACAGTTTACAGAGTGTTTCCTCATATATTACCACATTTGATCCTCCCGGGGCCCTGCCAGGTTGTTTTGCATATGTGCATTTTAATTCAAAAAGTCTTCCTTCCAAGTGCGGTTGATGGAATGAGTAAATCGATTAATTGGCATAACTTACTTTGCATGGATCCAAACCCAATATTCATGCAGGATTGAGAGCATTTCCAGAAAAGAGATTTCCAAATTAAAAAAAATATATATATACATATATATATACCTATATTTCATTCATTTATTATTCAACTAATATTTAATGATGTTCTTGTTATATGCAAAGCACTTCCTGAGGTACTCTGTATTTGTTCTTTTGGTCCTCCAAACAATCTTCTTCAAGAGGTATTATTATTCCCATTTTAAGGCAGGAAAAAACCTGCCACTTAGCCAGATGAAGTGACTCGCTCAGGGCACCCCCCGGAGCCTGTAAGTGGTAGATCCAGGATGCATTCGGTCTTGGCTCTAAAGGTGGTGTGCTCTTCTGCTGTCCCCTTTTATCCTGCAGGGGGGCTCAGGGCCGGCTGGCTGGTAACTGCCCAGCGCTCCTGGCCTCACCTGAGTGCCTTGTGGTGTGGGTCCTGACACTGGGTGAGAGTGTTCAGGGGGCTGGAGTGGAGGGAAACCCAGGAGAAAAGGAAAAAGAGACCCTCTTCCTCCTGCTAAGAATACCAGGTATTCCATGTGGAAACTGGGAGCCCATCAGTAAACCCAGCCCCCCCCAACACACAGTGTGCTGATTCCTGGGACCCCACCACGACTGGCTGGGGCAAGCTGCAGGCCTTCCGGCCTGGTGGGATGGAGCTAGAGTTCTCAGGCCACTCTTAACCCTTGAGTGTTTGCTTTCACTTTGGGGTCTCTCTGTCTCCGCTTCTGTTTGTTCTCCAGAGTTCCTTCTTTAGTCAGTCAATAGGTGTTTGTGAAACCTCCAGTTGGTGTGTATGTCAGGGTCTGGGCCAGGAGCTGGGGAAAGCATCAGGAACAAAAACCTGGTTCTTGCCTTCAAGGACCTCACAGTCCGCTAGAGAGGCAGACGTTAATGAGAAATTCGCGCTGAGAGGCGTGTGATTCTACAGGGAGATAGGTTCTCTAAGAGAAAATAAACACAGTTCTATGAGGAACTGTGACCAGGGAAACCCCAGCCAGCCCAACCTGTTCCACGGAAGCGGAAGGATGACTGGGGGTTCACCAGGTGAGGGGTGGTGGAGGAGGGAGTGAAAACAGGTACAGAGGCTCCCGGGTAGGAGGGAGCAGCGTACTGGGTCTTTGAGGACATCCTCCTGGGGCATGGTGGGGTGTGTGTGTGCACACGTTGTGTGTGTGTGTGTGTGTGTGTGTGTGTGCGCGCGCGCGCGCAACATGATCTGCTTTATGTTTTGAAAAAAAATCACTTTGCACCCTGGTTCCCAGAGTGAAACAAAGAGGCTGGGAAGCGGGGTCGAGGGCTGCTGCAGGTGTGGAGGGGAGGAGGGCAGCTGTAATGAGGTGGCAGCAGAAGTGGAGAGAAGAGGGCAAGCACTAGGAACCCAGGGGGAAAGGGGAGAGATGGTATCGAGGTGAACTCCTGGGTTTGGGATTTTCGTACATTAAGGGGGACCTTCCTCAGAATGCTCCAAGCCTCCCTGACCTCCCAGTAGCCTCGGAGCATCTTGTGGGCCTCAGAGCTGGGGGGACCCCTGAAGGCCACTGCATTGGCTGCATGCTGAGACTGGTGAGGTGCTGCCCCGGGACATGGCAGTGGTCTGCTGGAGGCTCGGCGGCCCAGCCCACGGCCGGCCACGCAGAACGCATACACAGCTGCTTAGTTCCAAGGAGGGAGGAGACTAAGGCCCTAGGGAGGTAGCGATTTGGCCATGCTCTCCCTTCCGTTCCCCTCATTCCATGTCTCCTCTCAGGAGACCCCATCCCTCTCCCCTAAACCCCTCCCATTAGTTCCTATACAGGAAAAACGGAGGACTTTAAGGCAGCATTCCTGTGCACACAGGTGCCCCAGATCCTGACAGTACAGCCAGGAGAAAGAAGGAGGAACAGGGGAGATGATGAGTAATCAGGACAAGAACCACCTGGATAGGCAGGTGGTGGCCTTGGGACTGCTCCTGCACTCCTAGCATTAATGCCGCCATGATTGTAATAGAAACAATGGTCATATGGCTTCCTTTGACTGGATATTGACTATGTGTTGAGTGTCCTATATCCCAACTACTCAAAGTGGCCCAGGGACCAACTGTGTTACCTGGTATCACCTTGGAATTTAGAAATGCAGAATCTCAGGCCCTACCCTAGACCTGTGGCGTCCAAAGCTACATTTGAAAGAGATTCTCATGATTTTGATGGATAGTGAACTTTAAGAAGCCCTGCTCTTTAGTTAGCCATTCTCTTGCTTAATTTTTGTGATCATAGGAGGAAAACTCTTATTGTCCCCATTTTTCAGATGGGGAGACTGAGTGTTCAGAAAGGTTAAGGTACTTATCCAAGATAATATAGCTAGTGAAGGATCGGATTAGGGTCAGCACAAAACCCTTTTCTGCTCAGATTGGGCTAGTGGCTGCCCCCTGAGCCAAGCCTGGCCTTAGCCTTGTCATGGAGATTTGGGTTCCTTTTAAAGGAAATTTGGGGTGGTCCCAGGCTTAGACTGACAGGTAAGTGTGGTAGTGTTGGAGGCACCCTGGGCTCTCCTGCCCCCTGGACCTGAGATACTCGAGGGTCATGTCTGAGGCTGCCAGGGCCACCCTGGGAGGCACACAGCCACCTGGCCCGCCTGTGACCCTGGGTCTGGGCCAGGAGCAGATGGACTGCAGAGGGAGTGTTGAGAGAGCAGCTGACCCTCCTTGACTCAGGACAAGTGCTGCATTCTAAGGCAGGCCCGTTTGTTGTTTTGCTGAGCCAGGCTGGAAAGTGTGTGTGTGTATGTGATATCACTCAGTGGGCATGTGCAGAATCTGTCTGGGAGAAAATTCCAGAAAGAAGCCAGTTGGAAACTGCACGAAGAAAAGTACTTCTCTTTGGGGGAACAGGGGGCCAGGGAATAGGGAAAGGGAAAACACGAAGGTGGCGGAGGATAAAGTGAACCGGCTGGGCATTCAGGAGCCCTGAGATCTGATTTCTGCTTTGTCAGTCACTCCGTACCCCCACCCCCCACCCAGCCTCAGTTTCCCCACTGGCAAAATCTAGGGGCTGGGCAGGTGCTCCATCATCTCTATAGCTCCCTTCAACCCTGATTTTCTTTCATCCGAATGAATAGATGATTCCCCATAATGAGATGCCATGGAGGGAAATGTTTGAGAGGTCAGAGGGACCCCGCTGCAGCCTGGCCCGAGGGCGGGCGCCCCCTCCTGGCAGCCCAAAGCCTCGTTGGGAGAACTTCCAGGTGTGAGAGAAAAGTTGGGGGGGGGGCTAGGGATGGGAGGGGGACCTGGCTCCAGGGAGCGCGAGAAAAAATCGGAGGAGCTGGCTGTGCTGAGCAGAAGCACGGAGGAAGAGACAGCAAGACCGGGTGAGACGTACCTTCAAAGGCCTGTCGTGTAAAGTGTTAGCAAGCACCCCTGTTCCTGGCGCGCGCCCATGACAGACGCTGGCGCTTCGCCCCCCATCCCCCTCTGGCAGCCGGCTGGGCACCGTCCCTGTCCCTGTTGTGTGGCCCACGCGTGTGCCCGCGCTGGCTGCCTGGGCCCCTGCCTCCCCTCCCCTGGGCTCCGGGGGCGCTGTAACCCCTGGGCTGCCCCTCCCCCGGGGGCACACACTCTGAACCCCAGGGCTTCTCTAGTGAGAGAGAGGGAAAGAAACTTCCTCTCTGGGGCCGGAGGAGGCCTTCAATGCTGTGTCTGGTTTCCGCTTCAGAGCCAGGAGATGAAGTAGGGGCTGTTTTTTCCGTTTTGGGCTCCCCCACCCCAACTACCATGAGCCAGCCTCATTGACCTTCCTGCTTTGGGCCCAAGCTCAGTATTCTTGGCTTCAGAGATAGGAGTTCAGGGGCCCAGGTGGGAGGAGGGCTCACTGCCCCCCCCACCCCCACCCCAGGAAGCTCTGGAAGGCATAATCACCCCAGTCCCACAGCCAGGGGTGGCTAGACTGCAAGGTGTGTGCTGGGCCTGGGAAGGGCATCCGGGGAAGGACAGGGATATTCTGGAGGAGTGTGGCTGCCCTCCCAAGTGGGGTCCGGACAGGGACGGCGAGAGGATGGGACTCTCCTATAGACAGAACTTCTGGGGCTTCTGCCCTCCTGGGGAGCCTTTCCTTCTAGGAACTGGAATCCGGGCCTAGCTGGAGAGCTTCAGGGAAGAGGCAGAGGGAAGTGCCTTAGGGAAAGGGATCCAAACTGATATTTATCGAGCACCTACTACATGCTGCGTCCTGCTCCAGGCACTCAAGGTTCCCAGTAACCTAAGATTTTAAACAGTTGGCTCTCTTGATTCAGTGAGAAAACAGGCTGGATGGAAGAGGTTACAGAGGTCACACGGAAACACCTGGAATTCAAGTCTTTTAGAAGAAAGGTTTGGGATGGGGAGTGGGTGTGCAGAGGCAGGTACGGATAACAGAACCACAGTGTTGAGACCTGCAGAAGGACCCTAGAGATAGATCATCTCCAGCCTCATTATCTTCCAGATAAGGAAACAGCCTCAGAAACAAAGTTGCTTCACCAGAGTCTTGCTCCAGTGGCCCTGTACCCCGCTGCCTCCGAGGACATCTTTGCCTCACTCCCTAGAAGCATACAGCTCCCTTCCAGGGCAGGGGGAGACTGTGGCATCTGGCCCCTCCTCTGGGAAGGGAGCTGTTCCTAGACAGCCCCATCTGTGTGCCTGAGACAGAATCAATGGGCCAGAAGCCGTGGCCCTGGCTTTTCTACTGTTCCTTCGGATTTGGGCCTCCAGAGCTGCCCCGGTCCCTTCTCTGCTCTAGGCCGTGCTCTGAGTCCTTGGGGCCAACATGGTGCCTAGCACGCAGTGGGCCATCAGGTTGGACACATGAACAATTGAATGGTTAAAGGACCCCTGTCCCTGTGGCAGGGACCCCAGGCACAAGGTGGGGCCTCTGAGCCACTCCTGTAACTCTGCCGACAGTCCCTTTGTTCTTCCCTCTCCACAGGCAAAGAACAGAAGGAGACCAACATCGAATCCATGAAAATGGAGGCAAGTGTTTTCCTCAACCCCCAGGGGCTCTGTGGATCCTGATTCTAGAAGAAAGCCACCTCTCTGACCAACCGTGGCGAATGTGTGTGAGGGGATCCTGAGGTGGTCTGTCCCCTTCTTTACATGTCCCCGTGTAAGGAGAAAAGGAGATGGGTGTGGAGGCTAGAAGCCCCCCAACAAGGCAGTCAGCGGGTCCCCTCTGAGACCAGGCGCCTCCCCACATGGTTCATGTCCATGTGCCCCCCACCCCCCAGCTCGTGGCTCACTTCTCCAGCCCAAACAGGGCCTTGCCCAGCACTCTCAGGGTTGACATCTCTGGCCAGGAGTCAAAGCTCCTGTGTTCTGTTCGAGGTGAGTGCCTCCTCAGTTTCCCCTCAGGAGGAGCGAACCTTGCAGTGGGACTGTCAGTGCCCATCTTAATGCCAGTCTGTCTCTCTGTCATCTCTCTGTCCTAGGGCTCCCGGGGCCGGCTGCGGGGTGGCTTGGGCTGGGAGTCCAGCCTCCGCCAGCGGCCCATGCCGCGGCTCACCTTCCAGGCGGGGGACCCCTACTACATCAGCAAGCGCAAGCGGGACGAGTGGCTGGCACGCTGGAAAAGGGAGGTGAGGTGCCTTCTGGCCTGGGCCCCAGCCTGCCCCACAGAATTGGAAAACCAGAAGTTAGCTTCAGCTGCCCTCTGGAGCTGTTGTCAGGCCCCAGCTAAGCCTCAGTTTCCCCTTCAGGTTAACCTCTTGTACTTACAGGAAACCGCTTAACTCCTAGGCAGTGACTGGTTTCTTTTTTTGTTCAACAAATGTTTATTGATCACTTCCCATGTCTCAGGTAGTGTACTAGGCTCTGTGCGTATACAATTCCTGGCCTCATGGAGTGGCAGAAGCAGAGACAGTGGTGGGCTGAAGAGACAGAACAAGTAAAGACAGAAAAGTAAAGAAGGGGCTGAAATAGAGAATAGCAGAAGTCTGCTTTAGGTGGGGGTGGTCAGAGGAGGCTTCTTGGAGGAGGTGGCCTTTTTAAGTTAAGACCGAAAGGAGCAGGAGAGCTGGCTCTGATCTGGTTGCTCCTTGGTCCTTCAGTCTGCACTACCTCCATGCCTCTTGCTGCTAAGTCCCTCTATTGGCTAGCTTCTACCACCCCCACCCTCGACCCTTTACCCCCACTGCCCACGACCCCCATGGAGGGTATCTGGTGAGGAGTGGGGGTGGGGGTAGAATGTTCTAGGCAGAGGAAACACCACAAGCAAGACCCTGACTTGTTTGGCAAAACGAGAGACCAGTATGCCCTGCGTGAAACGAGCAAGGGAGAAAGTGGGGTCAGACATGGGGTCCAGCCATGTGGGGCTCTGCAGGTCTTGGCCAGAAGCTGGTATAATTCTGAGTACATGCAAGTTTCTGTGCAGAGGAACGATCTGATGTTGATTAGAGGAACGGCAATGGAGACAGGGCAGATTCAGGATGTATTTTGGAGATAGAATGAGTAAGGCTTGCTGATGGATGGGAGGGGTGAAGGAGGGGAGGAAATGGAAGGTCTCACCTGAATACCTAGTGATGGTTGTGCCATGTCCTCAGAAGGGGCAGGCAGCTGGAGGAGCGGGTTTGGGACTGCTGGGAACTGGCAGTTCAGCCTGAGAGGCCGAGGTGCCTGTAGCCGGCGGGGTAGGCAAGTCCGCACTTCAGGTGCAAAGACGTGAGGACGTCAAGAGCAGAAGCTGCTGTTTAAGTCCAGGGAAACGATGAGCTCACCTGGGGATAGGGAGAGAGAAGAGCCCAAATCCCAAGATTCCTCCCTGGAAACCGCACCATTTATGGGCTGTGTAGAGAGGACTGCAAGGGCTGAGAGGCATGTCCATTGCCTCTGACAACCTGGAGGTAGCTGGTGACTTTTCTAAGAGAAGCGTCCGTGGGAGTGGAAGCCAGCCCATGGCAGGCTGCAGCGGGACAGGAGGTGAGGCCGTGGACACTGAAAGACCTAGGAGCCAGCAGCCTATCAAGCCTGATGTGCGGGGCCGCTCTGCGGTCTGATCCGCAGATGGACCTCTGGCAGCAGGAAGGGAGCAGAAGTGGCGTGAGATGCCACCATCTGGGGCGTTTGCCCCAGGCCTTCAAAGGAAGGCATTGGCCGATTTACACTGTGTGAGCGCTCGCTCTAGAAGAAGTTCAGAACGAGGTAGGGGTTGGTCTGCGTGATGGTCTCCCGTTCCTTCGGGCTCCAGGAAGGCAGAAATTTCTCTCCTGGAAGCGCCTGGAGAAGGGACGGCCTGTCAAGGTTCCCCGAGAAGAGAGGCACTTGACCCTGAGCTCAAAGTGTGGTCTTTAGGACGAAATTCAGGAACTGGGGCTGTTCTTGCCATCTGGTGGGTTGCCTGCTAACTAGCCCCCTGGCAGCCAGCGGGGGCAGGGCGGAGGGATGCATTTTCCTGCTCTCCCAGAGTCCTGGGGCCAGAAGGTTATGCCTAATGACGTTTAGACCTGGAACCCTCATGCATTCTGTGGTTCTCAGACTAGGCTTCCCTGAAGAAGCAGTATGGAAGCCTGCCCTCAGCCACCAGAGAAAAGGGGATCTTCTCTCAATTCACAGGAAAAATTAGGATAGTCGGGGCATTTTCTCGATTTTGTCATTTCCACTAGAATTTAAAAAGACTTGATCATGGAGCTCTTGTAGCATACGCAGAAGCAGAGACAGTGGTGGGCTGAAGAAACCCGCACGTACCTATCACCCAGCTTCAACAATCCTCAAAAGCTTTTCTAGTAAACTCTCAATGTTTGCCATCCACTTCCCCACCCCCAGCCAAGAAAGGTCATTGATGAGCATTAACAGAAAAACTTGAAAAGTTGATTCAATTGCCAATGTTTTAGGGATATGTGACTTGAGATGTAGAGGTCTTCCCCTGCCCCCAAAATTATATTTTCTGGGGCACCTGGCTGGCTCAGTCTGTTGAGCCCAAGACTCTCGATCTCTGGGTCTTGAGTTCAAGCCCCATGTTGGGTGTAGAGCTTACTTAAAAAAAAATATATATATATATACTTTTTGCCAATCTTTTCCTTCCTTATTTATATTCTGTGACTAAAGAGTCCATCGAGGATTTGTGACTGTCAGCACAGGAGTCAGAGCCGCTGTCGCCTCAATCTCAGAGTAGGGGGCAGGGGCTGCACTTAGGTGCGGGCCACGGGCTCGGGCCCCCTTCAGGCTTCCTGCTGCCTGCCGAGGCCTGGCCCCAGTACCATACCCGCCCGCCTTGGGCTGTGCCTGGCGTCTCGCGGACAGCTAGCTGCAGGTAACACGAATGCTAGGGAAACACAGCTAGCTTCAAGACTGCCACGTTCCCTTCAGACTGAAGAGTAGTAACTGTCCCCACAGAGTGGCCTACCAGAGGTAAAGAAACCCACCCCTGGCCACCTCACCTCGTTCCCTGGCATTCGACCCTTTCTTCTGATACTGCCTCCCTTGGCCTTCCTGACCTTGGCCCTGAAGTTCTTCCCCATTTCCTCCAACTTCATCTGCTCAGCCTCCTCCTCTGTCCCGTGGCGATGGCATCCCCAGATCTCTGCCTGCCCCTCTGCCCCCCGCTGCTCTTGATCCCCCTCCTTAACCACTTAAGGGCTCTCATAGATCCTACCATCTACCTGCCTTCCTCCCAAAAAGACACGTCCCCTCCCCAAAGCATGGTTCCAGATGTTTCCTAGGCAGTGTCACTTGAAGGGCCAGCCAGCCCTTCCTAATCTCAGAATACAACACCTGCTCTTTAAAACTTCCTGCAGGGCCCCGTTATTGGGCAGCCAGAACCCTCCGTGTCTATGCACTGTGTAAGATACTGGGGGTACTGGAAGCCTAGAGTATGCCTAGTCACCCCAAGATAGGATGAGTGTTCAGGGTACCTCAGGAAGGGCATCACCCGTGGATCATCCGTGCATCAGCAAGAGGTGGCTTCTGGCTTTTAGGGGGTGAACTGGAATTTAGGAAAGAGAGAAGAAGGGCATTGTGGAGGGAGGTGTATGGCCTGTGCAAAGGGTCTGGGGCACAAGGCAGCATGCCCTTTTCAGGATCAGGAAGGGAAGTTCGTGGTGGGGCACAGGATGTGGAGCCTGAGGACTGTGTTGTCCCGTCTTGGGGTTTCCACCAGACCCCAGTCTACACCTGCCCCTTCCTTGGTGCACATGCCCCACCTGGGGGGCCTGCTTCCCTTAAAATATTCCACCAGCTGCATTTTTTTTTTTGTCATGACACCCTTGTCAATCCAGTTATTAAGTGAGGTTCACTTTTGACTTTTCCATCTGAGATTACCTACCTCCCCAGGCTTTCCTCCCCCAGAAAAAAAATGTTTAAGAAGGCTTAGAATATCACATAAGGAATGAAATGTAAAGTAACTGGGTGAGGAAAATGAGACATTTGCTCCTTCCCTGGGACTGAGGTGGGAATTCCGGCTGGAGGTGGGAAGCTCTTGTCTTCTGTCTGTCCCTTCATAGATTCCCTTCACTTCCTTCCTAAGCCTTTTAAGGACTAAGCTGTGCTTGAATCATGACGAGGCCTTGCTCGACAGCCTACAGTTGCTTGACAACATACAGTAGCTCCTCACTGTCTCCCTCATGGTGTCAGGAATCCTCAGGCCGTTTTTTCCAGGCGTCGGTGCTCCCTGTGACTTCCTCCCACCGCACCTCACTACCGTCCTTTATGAGAAAGGTCCTCTGAGAGGGACCAGTCCCCCCTTTATATTGGCCTCTTCTTTCCTCCCTGCCTCTGCTCCCCCTGGGGTTTCCTTTATCGGTTCTTCCGGAGTCCACAAAGCTCTCCGGCTCATCCTGACCCCCTTCTCTGCACCCCGTAGCCCTTGCTGTTAGTATTTTTGGCTGTAGCACCCTGGGAAATGTCATAGGGTGTTTTTCACCATTTCTTCCCTGTTAGTCGAGTCATTCCCCCATCACGCCCAATCTGATGTCGGGCAGGGGACATGGGTTCAGCAAATGGTTGTGGCTTGGCCATGCAGTTGACGGGTTGGTGAATGTGGAACACCTCCTCAGAGAGCTCAGCCCTGCGATTTCTGCCTTGAGGCCCCAAGCCCTTGGTTTTCATAGGGTTTTCCCAGAGGCGCCGACAGGTGTACCTGGAGAACAGCTTGGGGCCCGGGGACCCATGCAATTAGGTTCTCATGGCTGAGGTGATGCCCTGATTCTCGTCCACCCTGTGTTCCTGCGGTTTCTGCTGGGCCTACGCTGTGCTCCGCCCGGGAGAACTGGGCCCAGGCCCCGGCAGGCAGAGAGGGTCCAGGCCCTGGTAGCGGGGAGGGCGGGCGTGAGGTAATTCCTCCTCCCAGGGGAGGTCAAGGCCTAGGCTCCTCTTTCTGATAATTAACAGAACAGAAGGACCCGGGGCGAGTACTCTGGGCTTAGCAAGGGCTTCTCCTATGTATTACTTCATTGGTTCTCGCCATGGTGAGGTGGAGAGGTGAGGAGGGCTAGTCAGGCAGTTGGGACAGTCATCCAGCCAGAGGGGCCATGGACCCCCAGTTCGTACCACTGCTTATGGCTTCAGGGCTCATGTGAAGCTGGGGGATGCTGGAGCTGTCAGTAGTGTCTTCCCCCAAGCCCGATTTTAAAGTTCTGTCAGGGCAAGGGTACCGTGTCCTGCTGATCTAGGATCTGGTCCTTTTTCTGGCTCCCATCCCAAAGGAGGAGGGATTCATGCCTCTTTACACTTGCGGGATGCTTTGTACATACTCTAACGATGATGGCAAATAATCTGTGGTTCTAGTCTCTTGTCCCCTTCCGTGCCCCTCCTGTAGCGGGCAGCGCCCCCATCCCCTGCCTCCAGGTTGCCCTACAGGCAGCAAAACTTTCACTTTCCTGAAGGGAAGGGTGCCTTTGGAGGCAAGTTCAAATACCACTTGGCGACTTACCTAAGGTGGGACCTCAGTGTCTCTTTCAATCTCACCGAGCTGAGGTCCCTAGGCTGTAGCTGGCCTTGGCTCTGCAGCGTGTGTCCTGGGCGTGGCTCCTGCCCACGTGAGCAGCCCGTGCCTGTGCCTGCTTTCTGCCTCTCCCCACCCCGAGCTTGGTAGATGCAGGCCCTCTGCACACTGCTGTCCCCAGGGCTGGCATTCCGGAGGGACTGGGTAAAAGTGTGCTGAATGAATCAATAATTCGAGTCTCAGAATCATGTGGGCTAATAAAGGAATTCTTTTTTTTTTTTTTTTTAAAGATTTTATTTATTTATTTGAGAGAGAGAGACAGTGAGAGAGAGCATGAGCGAGGAGAAGGTCAGAGAGCGAAGCAGACTCCCCATGGAGCTGGGAGCCTGATGTGGGACTCGATCCCGGGACTCCAGGATCACGCCCTGAGCCGAAGGCAGTCGTCCAACCAACTGAGCCACCCAGGCGTCCCTAATAAAGGAATTCTTAATATCCAAAGCTCCTAGAGCAGGGCTCGCCTAAAACAGGAACCTGATGATTTTTGAAATGATTTAATTTATTTATTAATTATTATTATTTTCTCAAAATGATTTTAAATGACACACGTATAACACAAATGCGTTCTTCTTATAAAAAAAGACTCACCCCTGCCCCATGGGTTTAAGTCCCCCAGCAGAAGCACTTAGTTGTTAGTTTGGTGATAGGATGTGATTTTTTCTGTCCATCTCTGTGTGTATAAATATATAATTTTGTTTCACAGTTGTTTTTGTTTCTTTTCCTTTTTTACATAAATGGAACCACATCATAGTTTCATTTTACAGCTTGGTTTTTCACTTACAATAAGCACCAACAATCTAGCCATGTAATTACGGTTCTATCCCACTGTACAAATTACCACGGTTCTACTTACTTGTTCTCTGAAGTGGGGTGGGGGGGTGGTGCGCAGTGTTCATGTTGGTTGTAGTGTTTTATCGCGTGAGCACCTGCGGCGGTGAGCATCCCTGGTCCTTCCTCTTTGTGCATCTGTGTTTCTCCAAAACAGACACCCAGAAAGAGAAATGCTAGGTCGAAGGGACTGTGTGCTTTGCATTTTGTCAGGTCTGCCAAATTGCCCTCCAGAAAGGGCAAGGACCAATTTATGCTCCCATAAACAGAACATGAGAAGACTTCCACCTTTGCCAGCATCAATATTGGGCTAATCTAAGGGGTGGGGAAAATGATGTCTTGTTATGATTTAATTGGCGTTTCCCAGATAGTAAGGGAGGTTGGACATCTTTTCATATGGTTACGGGCCATTTGTGCTGTTGCTACTAGGAGCCCAGCAAATGTTGCTTCTGCTTGCTTTATAACCCCGCCGTGTTATAACCCCGCCGTGCTTCCTGTCCGTCCTGGGGAGAACAGCCTGTGAATGTCCAGAGGCTCGTCTCCTGCTGTGCTATATTCCATTTAATAAGCAAACGCTAAGCACCAACTACGTAGGGGGCCATTGTGCTGGGGGCTTTGGGAATAAGGAGATGAATTAGGTGTGATCCCCTGGGCTTTAGTACAGGAGACTTGAGAAATGGTGGCACCAGCAACGTAAACCATTAAGGACTAAAACCAGATTATGAGCAAAGTATGCAGGAAGTAGTTTTAGGGTGTTCTGGTCAGCAGGCATTCCTTACTTATCCGCCGTATGTAAATTTATGACAACGTGAATTTTCTTACAGGATGGCCTCAAAAATAACATCCCCCTTCCAGGAAGTGAGGCCATTTGGGGCAGGCATGACAAGACTACTTTACCAAAAGGCTGAACAGGTTTTTAAAGGTATGTCTGTGACAGCCTGTAATCAGAATGACTTTCAGGGCTGGCCTTTAGGATGGGCTGTGAAAATTATCATCCTAGAGGTTCCCATGGTCTCCTAAGTAGGTGGGCTGTTTGCACCCTGGAGCGTTCACTTCATCTGGGGGGGCACAGAGAAGAGCTCTTAGAACAACCCCCACTTCTTAGGGATGAGAAAGCAAGTGGTAGCCATGGGCGGCGGGGTCTAGCGGCTGACCGCACCAACCCTGGAACCCAGCGAAAGGGGTCGGACTTGACTGAGCACCTATTTCTTGCCAGGCACTGTGCCAAGGGCGTTCACGTTCACCCCAGAGCTAAGATGTGATCAACTGAACTCGTATATCAGGACCCACCAAATAGAGTCTGCTTCAGGGTCCCAGCCCCGGGCGGAAATGTAAACCTTAGTCCATTTGCGCTTATGGGAAACATTTGTCCGCAAGCCTCACGGGTACCAATCATAGTCGTCTGGCTCAGCTTTCGAGCCAGCTCACCTGAGCCTAAAAAAGCAGGACCTGCTAGCCTTATAAGGAAACTCCTGACATCCTAGCCAATTGAGCCCTGCTTCCGCCTTGCCTCTCCTAATATTCCGGCAAGCTCTCTCCCATCCAGAATTCCTCGGGGAGAGTGCTCCGTTACGTTTTGGGTTCTGTGCTCCCCGATCCGTGGACTGTTTTCCCGTGAGTAAAGGACATCAAACTCATTAGTAAACTGTTTTATTTTTGTCATTGGACAGATACATTGTCTGCAATTACTATAAGAACTATTTTTATCCCGGTTTTACTGATAGGAAACCAAGATTTCCCCTAGATAAGAAGGTAAGAACCACATGGATATGCTTGTAGAGCGTTCCCAGGGCAAGACTGATCTCATGCTGCTCTGTTTTGCACCCAAATGACTCACCTAGAACAGAATCTTCCTGGTTTGCAGTCTTCTACCTTCCAACTAAAGTATGGGGTTAAAAGAGGGGCAGAGCTAGGTGGCCCAGCAGCCCCCAGCTGCATCCACTCCCCATCTCCACCCACTCTCTTTCCAGGTTTAGGTCCTTTTCAGTCCCTGGGACTGGTCCACCCCGCTCAGCAGCTTTGGTCCTGAGCCCTTCCTTCCCTTGAATTGCAGTTTTCTCATGGCTGTCCGTTTGACATTGTGCGATTGGATTAAAACAATGTTGGAATGCAATTCAGGAGGCCTGGTTTCTGGACTCAGCCTCGGCCCCTGATCGATTTGAGAAGGTCTTTCTCCTCTCTGTCTGCACGTCAGCTTCCTTATTTGTAACCTGACGGAAATAGACGTAGCTGACCCCAGAGATTTTAAAATTTTGTAATTTGGGGGTGGAGGGTGGGGAGTCATGCTCCGTAGTGCCTTTGTCTCCTATACTACCCTGTATGTGAATTCCAAATCAAGTATTCGAGCGTGTTCTCAGGCCTTACATACATACCTCTGTAGGAAGCACACACGTAAAGTATCCTGATAAGGATTTGTATCAAGACTTCCGTGACATTGACGTGTTTGGTGCTACAGTCTAGCTTTCCTTTCCTCTTCCCTGCTCTACCTCTTTCCTCCTCTGGTGTTCTATGCCCAGATCAGAAAGGTTGACTGTGGTACTATCTTCAGACACCAGGTCTGGGCTGGGGAGGGGCTAAAAGGGCCACGTTGCAAAGCATGCTCTCCACCTACCCCCCCATCCCCACCCCCACCAGTGTGTCAACCACACTCCTGTCCTCCTGGGGCATTTCCTTAGCTCGGGAATTCACGTTCCAGCTTCCGGCTTTGGTGGCATCTGCTTAGATCTGCCCCTTATTATTGGTTTCCTTTTCAGGAGCACATATTCATTCATTATTTGAAGGACTTGTTGAATCTTAGCTGAGGAAGTACTGTGTGCTCAGGCTTTAAGATAACACCACGTGTGTTGGGTATCTATCCCATTCCCACATTTTCTAGACACTAAGGAAACAAATGTGGAGGAAAGCCAGAATCCCACCCCGGGATCCCCCTTCCCCTCCAGAGAGGTGGGCAGGTATGGGAATGTCTGCTGTAGCCCAGTAGGGCCATTTTGGAAGTAGGACCATATGGGCCATGGGAGCTAACTAGCTAGCCCTGCCTGAGGACCTTGGTGCAGGCTTGCCGAAGAGAGGAGACAGCATGCAGGCCTTCCACAGGAGCCGGGAGTCTCCCTGGCAGGATCGGTGGCAGAACGGCATTGGGTGGGCTCCTGCGGCAGGTGCCGAGAAATCCTCTGGGAGTTTGGAGTCCAGAGCACTTCAAGATGGTTTGCATCATTAGTTCAACTTCGGGAAGCATTCTCGTAGCACTTTTTTTTAAAGATTTTATGTATTTATTTGACAGAGACACAGAGAGGGAGAAGCAGGCTTCCCGCTGAGCAGGGAGCCCGATGTGGGGCTCGATCCCACAACCCTGGGATCATGACCTGAGTCGAAGGCAGAGGCTTAGCCCACTGAGCCCCCAGGCTCCCATCTAGCACTTTCTATGAGGCAAAGGAGAATTAATAATGGCGATGTTCTCGCTGCTTTGCTTTAAAGAGCAGACCCATGTCCAGGAGACCCCCAGGGACGTTCAAGCCTGGGGAGGCCGGCCCGCCTATATGACTCTAGCCAGTACGTTAGACGAAGGAGCTAATGGGCTTGAATTCAGTGGTTACTGAACACATAACAGCGCTGAGCTGGTGCTGGAGGACTTGCTCCCTGGCCCGTCCCAGAGCTGCATGGGGCTGCTGGAGGAGGCTGGACTTTTCACCATGAACCTCAGTGTCGGGCGGGAGCTCTTGGCCGCTGGGGCGCGGGGGAGGGGAGGTGGGGGGGCGGGATTTCCCAGGAAGCTTCCTGGTGCAGGCATCCTTTGTGAATTCTAGTAGGGATCCATAAGGTCTTTCAGGGAAAGAACCACTGAGGGCAAAGAGGAGGCATGAAGCTTCTGGGTTGGGTAGGGAACAGCAAGAGGCTCTGGTACGTCGTGTGTGAGAGTCAGGAAGTGTAAGAAGAGATAAGACGACAGAGGAAGATGGTCAGATCGGCAAAGGCCTTCCTGTCACAGTGAGAGATCGAGGCTTCACTGTACAGGAGAGAGCAGGGGTGTGAGAGAAGCGAGTGTGGATTTTAGGAAGGTGACCCTGGTGGCATATGGCAAGGGAGGCCAGAGCCGAAAAGCTGAGAAGGAGGACAACTTAGGACGAGGTTCCAGGTCACAGGAGGCAGACAGGATAGAACTGTCTGCAGTTGGAGGGCAGGGAGAAACCTGCCTCGTTTGGGGACTGTGGGTGGTGGTCCTCATCTGAGCTAGAGAATCCTGGAGGAAGAGCAGCTTTGGGACCGGACGGTGGTGTGGGCTTTTCATTTCCTTAAGGATGTATTTTGATCAGCAGGAGTTTTTCATTTTAATAAGGTCCAGTTTATCCCATTTTTTTTTCTTTTATTTTTTTAGTGTGTGTAGCTCAGAATTCTCTGCCTACCCCAAGGTTGGGAAAAGGTTCTCCTAGGAGGGGCTGGACCTTTGAGTTAGACGTTAGACAAACTGCTTTTGAGAAGTCAGCAGGGTGGCCGTGAATGGGGAGAGGTGTACCAGGCAGCTCAAAAGGTGGGTTCGGAATCAGGGTCCCCGTTGTGGAAGGTGAGTGCACGCTGCAGGGAGAAGGGAAAGGCCTGGAGTGCGGGCTTGGAGAGCAGCCCGCACTGACCCAGATAGTGCGGAGCAGGGACACAGAGCCCCTGGGAGTCGCTGGCAGCCGGGACTTCGAGGACTTCCCCAGAAGGAGCTCTGGAACCCATTAGAGGACCATTCAAGACCCCTTTGTCGCTAATCTGTGGAGCCCTTTCTAATCTGCATGAAGCGTCTGGTCATTCTGGCCTCCACCTCTCAGTTTATACTTTTCCCAAGGTCACCATGTCTTGTGTGTGTGTGTATGTGTGTTTGGGTGTGTGTGTATAATTTTCCGTTTTCGGACTTGCCATTTTTTAATTACAACTCTTTGCAGTGCCTTATGACTCTTCCCCTATTCCTCTTTAGTCAGTAAATGGTGGGCAGTATAAATGTTTTAATTTTCCATTCCCAACTTAGATGGGTTGAACAAAAATAGGGATGAAACAGCTCAGTCTCCTGCGTATTTGCTTCTAGATGCTGTTTAAAGGGCAACTTTGCGAGGTAAACAGAAACCAAAAATTGAGTTGGACTTGCTTTATATACAACAAAAGTGCGATCCGAAGTCAGCATCTTGAAGGGTGTGTTGGTGTAATAACACTGCATCAGAATCACCTGGGCAGGGCATTCAAAAGGCCCATTTCCAGGCCTCTTTTGGAACATCCTAGAGGCAGAAGCCTCTTGGGGGGTTCCCGGGAAAGCTGATTTTCTAGCCGGCTCCCCAGATAATTCTGAGACTTATGGAAGTTTGAGAACCACCAAGCTTTGGATGATTCCAAGGAAACCAAACTTGGTACGCAAGTGATTCCCAAAAGATGTCTTTATTGTATCACCTACATTGCGGGGTGCGGGGGGGTGCTCTGTGCACATTGGGGTCACCGGGGATTTTTGTTTTTGCTTTAACCACCATGGCCTGGGCCCCTCCTCTGGATTTGTTCATTACATTTGGAATTTAGTGATGGGCCCTGGCCCCCCGAGTTTCTGAAGCTCTCCAGGTGATTCTAATGTACAGCCTGGGGTGGGACTCTCCGATCGGGAATCCTGAGCTGGGAAAGATGTGCGGCGTCTAAAGCGGGCAGCGCTAGGGAACTGTTTCCAAACATGGGTGGGGGAGAGAAGACCGGAAAGGACTTGGTACAGGAATTCAAATTTTCCCTTTGGGATGGAGATTGTAGGCGTTCCTGCTGTTTTCAGCAGTTTACCGCAAGGCTCGTCCGCCGGGCTCCTCCTGGGGCTTCTCTTAGGACTCTGAAACTTGAGAGGGTCTGCATGCCTGAATCTGAATGGTGGTCCCCGAGGCCCCTCCCTTTGACCCCCAGGCCTAGAGCAGGAGTGGGGGAGGGGAGGGAAGGGGACAGCAGCCCAGGCAGTTTGGGTTTATCAGGTTCCTTTTGACCCATACCCCAAGGTGTGAAATCTACGCTTCTCGAAAGGCTCGGGTTTCTAATGCAAAGTGACCACATCGACAAGTCCTCAAGCCAACTTGACATAGGGTTCTTTCCACCTGTCAAATGCTGCCCCCCCCAACTTCCTTCTGTCCTTCCTGTAACATTCAGCAGATAATCTGTGGTCCCATCAGACTGATTAGGAAACCAGGATCCAGAGAAGCTAGGCATTTGCCGAACGAAGATCCTGGCATCCACTGTGATCCCCTGCTCAGTCTGAGCCCTCCCATCCGGCTCCTTGTGGGGACACGGTGAGGTACGGGCCAGCCACATGGCCACCTGCACCCCTGCTCCCTGCCCAGACCCCGCCCTCCACTCCCTGTTGGAGCCCTGCACACCCCGCCGCTCTGGGCTGGGGGCTGAATGCGACCTGGAAGGGAGAGCTGGCTTTGCGGGGAAGCCTTCCCCTTACTGAGCGGAGCTGGAGCTGGAGGGAAGGAGAAGGCGGGTGGGTTAGTGAGGGACGAGGCAGCCGCTGCTGCAGCTCCAGGAGCCTTGGCTGCTGGGGCTCCCAGGCCCCTGGCATCAGGGAAAGTGCCGCAGTGACTGGAGAGAATGACAGGGCTGGGACGAGTGAAGGCCGCCTAGGGTGACGGCAAGGAGAGATGAGGCCAGGGGTCAGCCAGGGAGGGCCTCCCGACCCTTTCTGTGGCTCTCTGGATCCCTGGAATGCGTTCGAGGGGGTCTGAGTGTGTGTGTGGATTGTACAGCGGGCGCCCCGGGGCGCCTCCTGCCTCGCACCCCTGCCCTCCCTGTGCTGGGGAGCCGAGGCAGCCGCAGACACCCCTGAAGATCTGGCTGCTCCTGTCTGAGAAACCGGGAGGCTGTGCCCACTCCTCGCTCCCCCGCCGCCGCGCTCCCGTGCCCGCCCTCGCCGATCTGGGTCTCCTCCGATTTCCTTCAGCACACGGAGACCGCCTCCCCACCACATAATTTACCACCTAATTGCATGCTGTCTTGGAGGAGGGCTGTGGTTCCATGCGCGGTGGGTCTCGGGCACACACAGTCGGGCTGTGAGTAACACAAGGGTGGAGGCCCGTCGCCTCCCACCTCCGCAGTGTCCTCCCTGGGCCCATGGGTGGTGGGTGCTCGGGACGGCCGTGCTCCTCGATCCCGGGGTCGGGCTGGGGTTCAGGTGGGCTCGGATGTCGGCTCCAGAGTACAGCACGGCCCCTCCTGTGGGTTCTTCGACTGGCGAGGGGGATGGGGTGCCCCTGGCCCCCAGCGTTTGCCTGAATGCTGCACCTTTCCTGGGCCCAAGTTTGGGGAGGATGGCACAGAGCCCAACAGGCCGACACAGTGCGGGTTGCCATGGTGACCCTTTTCGTTTCCTTCTGAAGGACGATCGTTTCTTTCAGCCCGTTCATCCGCCTGGGCTGCCCCCATTCTCTGCACTCTGGGAACCTCGCTGCCCAGCCCCGTTACCTCTGCTTTGTGCCACAGGGAGCCACTTGTCGGGAGGTTCGGTTCTAAATCACAGTCCAGTATCAGCCGGTGGCGTGTTCTGGCTTGAAGGGGAGCAGCGGGGACAGGCCCTGGAGATGTAGCCTCAGTTCAGACACGGGCGTGGGGCGAGCTCACCTCGGCCTCTCCTTCTACCTGCCCCTCCTCTCTCCAGACCGCTTCCTCCTCAGTTAGTGGCTCAGACCCTTCGGGTGGGCTCAGTTCCTGAGGGCTTCGGTTTCCTGGTTTGTAACAAGGACAGCCGGGGCCTTTAGTGGTTTCCACACCTGGCAAGAATCAGAATTACCGAGGGAGGTTTCTCAGTGGATTCCTGGGCCCTGCCCCAAGCCTGCTGATCTCCGCAGGAGGGCCCAAGAATCTGTATTTTTAAAAAACCTCCTTGGGTGATCCTAATACAGTTAAACCCAACTGACTTGGGGATTCTCCTGGCAAGATGATCTGTGGGGCCCTTTCGGGAAGGAAAGGAAGCCCTGCCCTGTGCTGAGGACTGACCAGTCTTTCTGGGTTCTCAGAGCTTCTGAAGAGCCCCTCACAGGCTCAGGAAGCGGGTGTTTCCTGGTCAGGCTGGCTAAGCCAAGACCAGGCCCCCACCTTTCCCCCACAGGAGAAGGCTGGAGAGAGAGAATGACAGGAAGGGGGGGTGTTGCCATAACAACCAGCTCCAGGCGGAGGCCTCCCTTCCAGGGGCTGGTACTTCACCCCAGTAATGGTGGTTTCCATGGAGATGGGTTACTGAGGGACAAGGGGAACATTTGCCCCACTTAGAGCATTAGTGAGGAGCTGCCAGAAGGCAGAACATCTCTAGGTGGGAGCCTTGGACCCCTGTCAACTTGAAGCCGCCCCCACCCCCCCCAACTATGGCCTCTGCTCTCCAGGTGCAGGTCTGACACTCTCCTGCTTAGTTGCTCTCCCTGCGATTGGTCTCCCTAGCAACAAGTCCTGCTAACTCCTTGCTGTTGGCTCTGTGGCTATTTTTAGCTTCACTGCCAGCAGCCCAGTCCTGGTCATTTGCTTGCAACCTCCATATGGATTGCACGGGAACAGGCAAACAAAGATTCCCCCGGCTCTTTGGAGGGGGGCCTAGGCATGGACCTCTTAGTACCTCTTAGAATTTTGCTCTGCAAAGTATCTGTCCCCAACTGGGAACTTGGGCAGTGGAGGAGGCTCCCAAGACAATGTTGAATCCAGTTCAGCAAACACTGTTTAAATCCCCCTACAAGGTGCAAGGAGGTCTAGTCCTCGCTGCTTCCATCCGAAGCCGAGCGAGGTCCAGGCCCTGCCCTCTAGGAATTTTAATCTTGTGGAGGAGAAAGATGAGTACACAATTGCCTTAGTGGGCAAATATTGGCAGGTGCTGAGAGAGGCTTACAAGGTGCTATGGGAGTAAGGTGGAAGAGAGACAGGGTAATTGGGGGGAGGGGGGAGGTAAGGGGAGGGTCCAGAGCAGCACTGTCCCGGCAGAACTTTCTGCAACGATAAAAATGTTTTAAAATCAGTGCTGTCCAGAACAGTCACCCCAGCCACGTGTGGCCCTTGGGACACCTGGAAGGTGGGCCAGTGCAAGTGAGGAACTGAACTTTTTAGTTTTATTTAATTTTAATTAATTGAAATAGCACATGCAGTGAATCGTGACCCCGTTGGACAGTTTGGGTCTAAAGAAACTTTCCTGGTGGAGGTTAACTGGTGAACTGGGTGGGGGAAGCTAGATGGGATTTGGGCTGGTGGGAGTTGAAGGGGAGGAGTGAGAAACAGCATGAGCAAAGGCACAGAGGCTGGGAAAGGGCATATTTGGGGAATAGCAAGTGGGTGGGCCGAGTGTGGGCCGTGTGATGTAAGCGCTATACAGATTGTGGGAGCCTTGAATGCCGCGTAGAGTGTTGTCTGTAATCAACAGGTAGTCAGCGTCTCCTGCTCCCATGGGAGGCTTTTGGGCTTGTAGGTAGGAGATCAAATCAGAATAGACATCCATTTTGACCTCATGGCTTGTTGTCTTGGATATAGCCTCCCTGGCCTTGGCATGGCTGGGAATGCACGTGTGGCCAAAAAAGCACGCCGTGCATCCTCGATGTGTGGCTTTGCAGATGGCTTCATAGGGATCATGCCTTCTCTGGTTTTGAGTAGAGGGACTCAGGCAGTTAAATATCCTATTTCGTAGAGGCCACATCACCTCCCCGCTCCTTCCAGCACTGGATGTCATGTCAAAGCAGACCACAGAACACCCAGCACAGCTGACATGGCAATCCCACCTTGACATGTGGGAACTCCTGCTGGGGCTGGCGGGGGGGGGGGGGGTAGGGTTTGGGGGGGGGTCAGCTCTCAGTTCCGTGAGCTGGAAAGTCAGATTAACCGCACTCACTGTGACCATGTTCTTCAGAAACACAGGAATGTGAGAGATACCATAATGTTAAATTTACCGATTTCTAACGGGACGGGTCCTCCTTGCCACACAGATCCTGCCGCTTGTCCTTTGGCCTTCGGGCAACTCAGTGGTATCAGAGTCATAGGAAAACGTTATTAAGATTAGGAGTTTGCTTGATGAATCCAGGGTCAGGGTGAAGTCAGGTGTCCTGAAATAAAGTAATTCATCAGGCCTGCTCTCTCCCTGTCAGGCAGGAAGGGTGCCTTCTCTTTAAGGTCACCCTCTCTTCGGGGTGTCCTGGATACTTCCTCTCCAACACTTCTTTTAGGCTCTTGACATCCACCAGATCTTCTTTTCATTGAGGAGTTCCCCCTTTTCAGCCTACTTTTACCACGTTCCCAAGACCTTGCCTTGTTTTGCATGACTCTCCTACTTCTGGCCGACCATCTTTATCACAATCAAAAGACCTGTCTCAGGGCGCCTGGTTGGCCCGGTTGGAATTGATCTCGGGGTCGTTGAGTTCATACCCCACGTTGGGTGTAGAGATTACCTAAATAAATAAGCAAACTTAGAAAAAAGATCTATCTCAGGAGCCAGCCCTGGAGGATTACTTTGGAAGTTTGAAGACATAATATGACCTGAGGATCCTTGAAGCCTGCCCTGGTTTTTTTCCCCTGACCTTTTGCTAAGGTCCCCTCTTGTTCTAACTCTGAGGTCTCTTCTGTTTGAGGGACTTTCTCTGCCCACTGAGCATGAAGACACAAATCTCTGAGTGACTCAGCATCATATGGAAGAGGGGGGAAACCCTTCCTCTCCACATAACTACAAGAGAGGGTTGGTACCCGAGGTTGGCGAGGGGGCAACCTTGAGTTTGGGCTTTCTTTTGCTTAAGGTGGGAGCTGTGTAGGAGACATAAGATTTGAGTTAATTTTAAAAGATAAGAGTAAGGAAGTTTGACAGGTGGAGGGAAAGGCTACTTTATAAGTGGGCCAAGAGAAAGTGAAAATGATGGTGCTGGTCCGGACCTGGATGGATGGATGGATTCAGACACCTTGAGTCCTGGCTGTGTGCATAGACATCGCTGCTTGCTATCTGAAGTCCTAAGACCAAAGAGTTGTAGAGTCGAAGATATTATAGCCACATGGTAATGGAGAAGGAAGTGTCATAGAGGAGATAGAACGTGTTTAAAAAGAGCCAGCCAAACTAGATCAGAAACTTCATTTGAGAGAAAGTCTGTGTGTGTGTGGGGGGGGGATGTTGGAGTGGCCTTGTTTACTGGCCCTGGATGCTGAGCAGACATCAGTGAGAGAAGCAGCAAAGCAAGTCCTATTGCATTCCTTAAAGGACAAGAGCAGGCAGGAGGTACAGATTCATGGTTTCTCATCTCTGCTTGGGGCCCTCCTGAAAAATTGTGCCAGAAACCTTGATGGGGTTGAAAGATGGGCTGGAGCAGAAGAGCCTGTGTTTTGTGGAATGGCTCCTTCTCCCGGCTGTATGGTTGCTGGGCCTCCGTCCAGCTTGGGAGAGGGAAGTTTGAACTCCCCAAGTATTATTTGGAGAAAGTCCTCTCTCTGGTTTGGCGTCCTCCTCCCTCTTCAGGGCTTGCTTGCTCTGATGGCCCTTGGAAGAATGCTGAGCCCCAGGAGGGAAGGTGGGCTGTCCTTCCCACCACTTCTCTTGACCTCATTCTGTGGGCATGGCTTCCAGCTGGTATGTTCCCAGCGGACAATGGCTGGAAGCCAGGCACCTGGGGCATTATCTCTTTAAGAGATGCTGGTATCCCAGGGCCTGGGAGGGCAGATGTTATCACTTCTGTTTTGCAAATGAGAAAAACGGACCTCTTGGGGTTAAGTGACTTGTCAAGGTCATGGTGGTGGAACCAGAACCCAAGTCCAGATCTTCTGACAGGTGCTGCTGGCTAAAAGGCCCTCTGCTGCCCAGAGCGATTACGTTCAGTTCCTCTGCTCTTCGGATTCATCATGCAAACTGATTCACCAGGCTGATCTTTCCAAAATACCCGTTCATCTGGTCTTCTCAGAAAGTCTGCTGTTTTTCTTCGCTGCTCTAGGATGTATCCATTGGGCTCCTTCTCAGCAGCCTTTAGCCTGAGTCGTACTGGGAGGTGGCAGGTGGAGGTGGGCAGATTTTACTCCCATTCCAGCCTTAGATCTCTTTATGTCCTTCCTTTCTTACCTCATTCCAAATCGGATTCATCTCTGTTCCGCACTGCCCTCCTTAGCCTCATTTATCATTCCTATTAGCCATTTTTCTGGTGGCTTTCAAGCCAGCCAGGTCGGTGGGGCTTGGTATCTGTGGTATAGTTATCTTCACAGATGTTTTTCAGTGGCCTTTTCCTATCTCCCCAAGTGTAGTTGAATCTGTCAACTCCTTGAAGGCGGGGCCAAGACGGTCTGCTTCTGTATGGAGTGTGGGTGGAGACTCCGTGTGTGTGCGCGCGCGCGCGCCCCCGCGCGCGCGCGTCTCCGTGGGGGGCGGGACCTCTGCTCGGGAGGAGGGAACTCGAATTGGTTGAGGCTGCACCTGGGGGCTGCACCTGGAGGCTCCAGGAAAGGAAAGTCTTTCCTTTGAGCCGCAGATGGTTGTCCCCAGGGATGAGAAATTGCCGAACTTTTCGGGTGTGCCCTCCCCACCATCACCTTGCGCACAGGAAAATGGGACATTCAGCGAAGATGCTGAGTGACCTAGGGGACCCAGGGGTTTGGCCAGGAAGAGGTTTTCAAAGCCTGAACTCAAGCCACGCTTTTAAGGGACCCCTTTCTATCCACCTGTAGTATGAAGAGGACAGCCCTCTCCCCAGCAGTTCTCGTTCTGGAGCGCTCCCAATTTCTGCAGGCGCCTTCTGTCCGCCTCTGTGTGCTTTGAGTTTTCCCTCCAGCTTCCTGGGCCTCTACGCTCATCTGTAAGCTTTTTCTTGTTTTCTTTTCTTTTCCTCCTTTTTTTTTTTTTTTTTTTTTTTTGGTTGTGCTTCCGAGAGACTGACTTTTAACAACTTTCTCCTGGCTCTCCCAGGCCGTCCGCAACCTCCTCTCTTCTTTTGCCGGCGCTCCTGGCTCTCTCCGCGCTCCCGGCTTACCTCCGCCGCCGCAGAGCAGCCCCTTCCCTCCCGGTCCCCTTCCCTGCCTCTGCGGGCTCCCCGCCTTGCCCCACGGCGCCCCTCCGAGCTCTCGCAGAGTTGGGGGAGAGGGGGCGGGAGGGCCAGCCGGGAGGAGGAGGAGGGGGTGGCGCCGCCTCCAGCCCGGCCTGGGCGGGGTCCTGGGAACGGGCGGAGGCCCAGCCGCGCCCCCAGGCCCCAGCGGCGGCCCGCGCCCCTCGGACGGGAGGAGAGGGGCTGGCCCACTGCCAGCGTCTGAGAGCCGGCCCCCTCCCCCGGCCCGCTTGCAGCCAACCAGGCACTCCAGCGGGGCCCACGTGACCTGGAGTTCTAGACAAAGAAAATGTTCAAGCCCTCCCCCCCACCTCCCCCCTCCCCCTCTCTCTGGCCCCCTCCGCCCCCAGCCCCATCGCCCCCATCCCCTCCCCCCAGACGGGCAGCTACTTACAGAGCTTCAGGGCCGGGGCTCACACCTGAGCCGGACCACAGAGGGGCTGCACCTGGCCTTATGGGTAGGTTCCTGGACGGAGCCCTGGGGAGACTGGGGGCGGGGAGGCGGCAGGGGCCGGTGGGAGGATCTCTGGGCCGCTGCAGCCCTCTGGATTTGAGAAGAGTCAAAGTATGCGTCCCTGGCCCGCAGGAGCTGGCTGCTCTGCCTGGCCTGAGTTCTGGAGATGCTGAGTTAGTGCTGTCCCACCCACTCCCTCCGCAGGAGCCCCAAGCCCCACTCTTCCCAGCGCTCAGGTGGGACGTGACGGTGCAGAGCCCAGAGCAGCAGCCCCAGCGTGGGAGCCTGGGGCAGTAGTCATTGAAGGCTGAGGGGCAGGCCCTGGCCCCGCGGAGTTGGGAGCCCAGGAGTTGGGCTGCAGGCGGCGCCTCTCCCCAGCTGGCTGGCTGATGGGCTGTTGGCATTTCCTTGCCGACCTGTGCTGCTGGCTGGGGCACCAGTGCAGTCCTCCGGCCATGCCCACCTTGCAGTCTCTTGGGAGGGACCATTTCTTCTGTGCATGTCCCTGGGAGCCAGCGGGCAGGCCTGCAGAGAGCAGTGGTGCCGGGTGGGAGGGAGCAGTGGGACCCTGACAGGGGTCGGGGCCCATGAGCGGGTACCATGAGGGGCAACCCGACAGTGGCCCCGGACAGCCTGGGATCCACTGCGCCAGTGGGGAGTCCGCATGGGCGCCCAGACCTCTGACCTTTGGAACGGGAAGCAGAGGGAGGTGGAGGCGGGACAGCTGCCCAGGAAGACAGGACTGGTCGGGGAGGCCTTGCCTCTGCTAGTGTGGGGTTACCCTTGGCTTTCCCGGCTGGACAAACTCCAGACGAAGTGGCTTCCTTGAGCCACGGTAGCTGGGGGTGGTATGGTGTCTCCCTGGTCCCGCCCCACCTCTGGGCCGCTCTGGAGTAGGACCTTGGGAACTGGGGGTAGGAGCCTTTAGCCCAAATGCCAAAGCCCTGAGTTAACCCTTCTCTCTCCCATTGTTTGCCTGGGGAGGAGGGTTGGAGTGAGCGTGGAAAAAAGGCATTCCCACACTGCCCTCAGCAGACTATTCTAATGAGGCCCCTCCCCCACCCAGCCACCGTCTCTGCCACTTCTTCCCCTTTCCTCCTGCCTCCTGCTGCTAACCCACCCCCCCCTTCCTCCTTCCCCCACCCCTGCTGGCCTGGTCCCGTCGGAGGCCCCCTTCCTCCTCCTCCTCTGCCTGCCAAAACCCTGCTGGGTGCGTGTTCTCCTGCACCCAGTGGGTTGGGGGCGCTGAACAGCCGTCAGCAGCAGCATCTGACAAGCTGGGGGAAGTTGAGGGGGAAGAATAATGTTCGGGAACTCGCTGTGGAGGGGTTGAAAAGCGAGACAAAGAGGCTGTGGGGGAGTGAGGAGGGTGGCATCAGGCACGACTCCCTTCTAGACCCGGGGAGCCCGGCGCCTACCCGCTGCTCTTGCCGTGCAGGTGACCTCACCTTTCCTCGGAAGGCCCCTCCCGCCCTCTGCCACCTGCACCTTGTTCTGGCCCCACGGACCTCGTCACCCCTGAAGGTCTTGGGGTCACCCATGGCAGCACCCTGGTCTAGATCAGTCACCCATGCCTGAATTTCAAGGAGGTGTGGTATTTCTCTGTGAGCAGACCTGGGGCTCCCGTAGGGCTGCCACAGCTGATTCTAGAAGAGGATGGGCTTGAGTGCACACCTAGGTGCATCTTCTTATGGGGGAGGGGGTGGTTGATAAATGATGGTAGGGAGAGAAGGGCAAAGTCCCAGCAGGTGAGAGAGGGGGCTTGCTTGGGAGGGGAGAACAGTTGTTCTGCATTCTCCCCCACTCTACCCCCACCCCTGCTGGCTTCTGGCTCATTTTCCCAGCTGTTTGTGGGCTGGGGGCAAAGGATTCATGATCCCAGCTTAGAATGTGTTGAGTCAGGGAGAGAACTAGGATTTCCATCCTCAGTGTTGAAGGGCTCCACCAGAAGCAGGTTTGGTTGGTGGCCTGGAGGCTTGAGATGGAAACAAAAATGAATCTGCCACACAGTAGACCTTGGAGCTTTAACACAAAGGTTCTTAACCTGGCACCCTCGGATCTGGGAGTCTGTGGGCGACTTTGGAGACTCCTTGGCGTTCTTGATACTTAACATATATCAGATTCTTAAACCAGTCAGAAAAGTTGAGTGGAAATTCTTTAGATGAAATGCTTTTTTAGGTCAGAGCACCTTGGAGAGTGAGGATTGCTCTAGAATGTGCTGTTCCGTGAGTTGCCAAGCAAAGACAGGAACGCACATGCTTCTGTTTCTAGCTCATTTTCTGATGTTCTTGTTCAGTCTTGAGGGTGGGCTTGTATTCCCAGCTCTAAACTCTCTGGGGAAGCTTCTTGTTGAAAGGCATGTTGGAGATGGGAAGTTTTTCACTGAATGTGGTGGGAACAGGTGCAGAGCCTTAAAGTTTGAGTTCCCAGGTCCCTCAAATTCAGTCACTGGGGTGAAGTTAGGTTGAATGGTTCTCAGAGCTAAGGGTCAAGGATTTCATTCTCTTCTGTAGGGTGATGGGAATCCTGGAGCAGGTTTTGGGAAGGAAGAGCGTGAGACAGTGAATGAATGGAAGCTGTCCAAAGGCGAGCATGATTGGGTTTGGGTTGTTAATTTATCAGCAGGGTGGTAGGGAGGACATGTGGCCCATAGTGTGTTCTCAGCAAACCGTTGTTGAAAGAAAAAATGTATTGATGGATCAAAAAGGCGTGTGTAGAAAGAATGGGCGTATCTGATAACATACATTTGATATAATCTTAAGATTTTAGAATGGCGTGGGAGCAGGCAGGCTCTGACGGGGCTTGAGCAGAGGGGGACCCAGAGCAGTGATTTCATCACGTAGACATCACGACCAGACTGGATGTGTGGACTGGAAGCCAAGACCAGGAATAGAAGGGGTTGATTGCCCAGGAAAATTGTAAAAAGGACGAGAGGATCCAGTTCGTGATTGGGAAGTAAGGTAGCAGAGGACGGAGCCAAGATCTGTGGCCAAGCTAAGCCTCACGATTACTCTTTGGATAGACTCAGTCTTGCCGTGTCAGAGGGTGGGCAGCTGACGGAAGCTGCGCTACGGAGGAAGCGTTCGTTGAGCGGCGCAAGAGAAGGTTGGAAACCAGCCAAATGATTGGAGTTCACCGACCAACTTCAGATTTTCCCATTTTCCGTGGCAAGCCAGTTGATGAGGAAAGAACTCAATCCTTCACCTCCTGTCATTGTCTCCAGACCACAGAGAGATGGAGGAGAGCCCCCCCCCCACCCCCCCGCTGCCCCAGGGTCAAGTGACCTGGAGAGGTCAAGGTAACTTTTGTTCCTTATTTCTCCAGGCTGAGAAGAAAGCCAAGGTGATCGCAGTAATGAATGCTGTGGAAGAAAACCAGGGCTCGGGCGAGTCTCAGAAGGTCGAGGAGGCCAGCCCTCCCGCCGTGCAGCAGCCCACCGACCCCGCCTCCCCCACAGTGGCCACCACACCTGAGCCCGTGGGGGCGGACGCGGGGGACAAGAATGCCACCAAAGCCGCGGATGATGAGCCGGAGTACGAGGTGAGCGGCTCACTTCTTCGCCCGCCTCGTCCAGCTCTTTCCTGGGTCCTTCCACTGCCAGCTCTTCCCGTCCTGCTCTCCTCTCTCCACCTGACCCCAGGCCTCTTCGTCTCCCCAGTCTCGCTCTGTCTCAGTCGGTTCCGATGGAGCTCCCTCCTGGCTGTCCCGACCCTCAGATGCCCAGGGCTGGGGTTGCCACGGGGGGATCAGGGTGGCAGGGCCTCGTGACCGCCACGTAATGACTTCTGCTCCTTGGGGCTCCAGGACGGCCGGGGCTTTGGCATTGGGGAGCTGGTGTGGGGGAAACTTCGGGGCTTCTCCTGGTGGCCAGGCCGCATTGTGTCTTGGTGGATGACGGGCCGGAGCCGAGCAGCTGAAGGCACGCGCTGGGTCATGTGGTTTGGAGACGGCAAGTTCTCAGTGGTAAGTCGTGGGGTTTGGTGGTAGCCTTGGGGAGGGACGGGTCTTGGTCCCAGGGCCTGTGGTTTGGGGTTGGGGGACCTGGTCTGGAACTGGGGTGGAAGGACTGGGCTCTGCTCGCCACCCCCTGCCCCCCGCCAGTCTCCACGTGGGATCAGAAGAAACCCTAGAGAGAAGTGGGCCACCCTGGGGGGTTCAGAGAGCTGGGGTGCCTGCCAAGCTCTTGCCTTCCAGGACGTTTTCTCCAGAACTCCTTTCCTGCTTGCGTTCTGGTCCTCTCCCACGTTTGGGTCAGACTCCTTTGAGCATCATGGAATTCTGTATCAATCCATCTGGTCCTCAAGGGCAGAGGCCGTCTCGATGCCCCAGTCCCTGCCCATTGCCAGGCACATGGTGGGGGCTTGACAGGTGTGGCAGGAGGAGAAAGCGAGGGCATTGGTGGTTCCTCCAGGTGTGTGTCGAGAAGCTGATGCCGCTAAGCTCCTTCTGCAGTGCTTTCCACCAGGCCACCTACAACAAGCAGCCCATGTACCGCAAAGCCATCTACGAAGTCCTACAGGTGAGCGCCCCTCTGGGTGCAGGGGGCTTGGGCAGCAGGGACTCCTAGCTGGTCTGGAAGGTGGAGTGTAGCGGGTAGGCAGAGGGTCCACCCACCAGGCCCCAGGACTCCCTTTGTCCCCCATGTCCCCCCCACCCATGGCTCACCCCTTTCTGCACGCCCCTTCTCCCAGCTCTTGCCTCAGGCGGCCCTTGCTGCCCCCTAGCCTGTCCTCACACCCTCCCCGCTGCGTGTTGCCTCCAGGTGGCCAGCAGCCGCGCGGGGAAGCTGTTCCCGGCCTGCCACGACAGCGATGAGAGCGACACTGCCAAGGCCGTTGAGGTGCAGAACAAACAGATGATCGAATGGGCTCTCGGAGGCTTCCAGCCCTCTGGCCCCAAGGGCCTGGAGCCACCTGAAGGTAAATGCAGGTGCCCGGGCCAGCCTTCTGGGACCCCTGCCAGCCGGGCAGCCCCATGCCAGGGCTGGAAAGGCCCTGCGTGGAGAGCGCTGCCAGCTCTGTGGTTGAGAGGCCGAGGGGAGTGGCTACGGGTCTCCCTTTCCGTGGGGTCAGGGGTCAGGATAGGAGCGGGGCTGCCCTGGGACTCAGGATAAGCTTCTCCCCTTGGCTGGCTGGCACTGGAGAGCTGGGAGTTAAAACAAGTTGGGGGCCAGGCTGCACCCCTCTGTCGGCAGAATAGAGGAGGGGAGGGAGCCAGTAACCTTGATCTTGTCACCTGCTCTCCCCATCCAGAAGAGAAGAACCCCTACAAAGAAGTTTACACAGACATGTGGGTCGAACCCGAGGCAGCTGCCTATGCCCCACCCCCACCCGCCAAAAAGCCCCGAAAGAGCACAACGGAGAAGCCGAAGGTCAAGGAGATAATTGACGAACGCACAAGAGGTAGTTGGCCTGGCCTTGCAGAGAGTGGCTGGCGAGGCTGGCGTTCAGAGGCGCGGGTGGGCCCTCCCGGCCCCCTCTGATGCTGGGCTCTCCTCCCCTCCGCAGAGCGGCTAGTGTACGAGGTGCGGCAGAAGTGCCGGAACATCGAGGGTGAGTCCCGATGGCCACTGACTCCCTGGGAGGTCCGTGGTCCGTTGCCCCCCAGGACGGGCAGGAGGCTTCTAGCGCGGGGCCTGGTGCAGAGTAGCCTAGGCACTTAGGAAAGTTCGAGCGTCCTGGGACATCCGTACCCAGTGGAGGCCTCTGTCCCGCCCGTTCCAGCACCCCCACCATGCTTCACCCACACGGCTGTCTTCCTGGTGCTACCGTCTTACTTTCCTTTCAATGACACGTGCTGGTCATCAGGGGTTGAGAACTCCGGTGGGTCAGAGAAGGGTGGCCTCTCTTGGATTTGTTTGAGCTTGTGACCTTTGGCCTTTTACTCTTCCTCACCTGCTCTCACCCAGTGGTCCTTAGCGCCTCTGAGGGCTGGCAGAGACGGGGCAGGAGTGTAAGACTGGAGGACTGCCCAGGGACTATCTGCAGAGGCAGCCAGGGTCCGAGCTTTCTTCTCATAGGCAGGTTCCTGTTTCCCGGGTGTGCGGCATTGCTGCTCTGAGAGCTGGGTGGGCATCACGATTGGGGCCACGATGGCCCCCCTGTATCCTAGACGCCTGGCTGGCTCCTGGGGCTGCTGCTTCTGCACGCCCTTTTCTTACAGCCTTTTTGGAGCTGAGCTTGGGCCCCAAGGTGGGAAGGGGCCCTTTGAAGACAGTCACCCTGTTTTCTCTCCTCCCCTTGGCTTTCCAGACATTTGCATCTCTTGTGGGAGCCTCAACGTCACCCTGGAACACCCTCTCTTCGTCGGAGGAATGTGCCAAAACTGTAAGGTAGGCCCCCGGCAGTCTGCGCCTTTGCCCCCTTTGAGGGGCTCACTGTCGCCTAGAGTAGCTGCTGTGGTGACCCTGCGGTCCTCTCTGGACGCAGAGTCCTGATAAAATGGGCCCTTGGGCATTGAAATGTTTGACTTGCTCTTATTTGTCCTTCCCAGAAAGATTCTGTCCCCCTCGAAAGCCCATTCTGTCACAGTGTCCCAGTCCCTCATGTGGGGCGGGGGGGAAACGGGGAGGACGGACTGATGGATGGGGGAATGGGCTGCCGCATCCTTGGGGTCCCAAGAGGAAAGCCCGGGGCTGCAGCGAGGGACAAGGAGGGTGCAGCTGCCTTCCTGACCTCGTTTGGGGGCTTCCCGATTCCGTGCACGCTCTGGGTCAGGACACCTGTCGGCCCCGCCCCGCACATGCGGCGCAGGAGGCTGCGGGCTCCCTTGTGCAAGGCCGGGCTGTGGTTCCCAGGCGAGGGCCCGAGGGCCCGGAGGCTGGGCGCAAAGCCTGCCTCCTTGGGCCTGGCCCGGCCGTCTGCTGCCTGGTGGTCTCTGACCCCCCGCCCTGCCCCCCAGAACTGCTTCCTGGAGTGCGCGTACCAGTATGACGACGACGGCTACCAGTCCTACTGCACCATCTGCTGCGGGGGGCGCGAGGTGCTCATGTGCGGGAACAACAACTGCTGCAGGTGAGCCCCCCCCTCCCCCGCCCCGACTCCCCGAAGCCCCTCCTCTCCCGAGCCCCGGCTCCCTCAGGGTCCGAGAGAGGCCCCCTCCCCGCTGCTACGCTGGGCTTGCTTCCAGGTGCTTCTGTGTGGAATGTGTGGACCTCCTGGTGGGGCCGGGCGCCGCACAGGCCGCCATCAAGGAGGACCCCTGGAACTGCTACATGTGCGGGCACAAGGGCACCTACGGGCTGCTGCGGCGGCGGGACGACTGGCCCTCGCGGCTCCAGATGTTCTTTGCCAACAACCACGACCAGGAATTCGTGAGTGCTGGGCCCGGGCTGCCTCTTCTTGCCCCGTACCCGTCGGAGCCCGAGGGTAGGCGCAGCCAACCAGGAGGGCAATGGGGGCCGGCCGGGGGGAGGGCCCGGAGCCGCCTGCAGGGGTGCGGGTTCGCGGGGCAGGAGGGTCTGAAGCCGGAGCCGTCCTGGTGGGCTGGGAGGGCCAGCCGCGGGCGCTCACCTGGCCCGTTGTGCTCGCCACCTAGGACCCTCCGAAGGTGTACCCACCTGTCCCAGCCGAGAAGAGGAAGCCCATCCGGGTGCTGTCTCTATTTGACGGAATTGCTACAGGTGAGCGCGAGGCCCCGCGAGATGCTGCCGTCCCCGTCCCGGGGCGGGGGTGGGGGGGTGGGGTGGGGGGGTGGGGGGAGCTCCGCGTGTGTTTCACGCCGGCCCAACCAAATGATAGGTAACGGGACAGCCGTTGAAATAGTACTCCGCCGAGGAAACTTCCGTGTTGAGTGAGAAGTAAAAATCCGTGCTCAGCCACCGTGTCTGGCGCGGGGGGTGTCTGGCGCGGGGGCACGTGTCTTTGTGGGTGGCGGGGGAGGGCCCTCCCGTGTAGGACAGGGTGATCGTTAGAGATTACTGAAGACTTTCACAAAGCCTCAAAGGACAGACTCGGCGACCAGAACGAAAACATAGGCTACAGTGACTGTAAGTCATGGTAGGAAAACAAAATAAAACCAAAAAACGATCAGTGAGAGTTCGAAGAATAGTTAAATCGCCCGTAATCCTGTCATGAGCGTTTTGGTGTGTATCCTTTTCTGTTTTTTTGCATGCATCTATGTATGTGTGTTTCTAGAATCCTGCGTAGATAGAGAAATAAAACAAGAGGATAGTAAAACTCAGTGTGTGGTAACTCGCTTTTTCATTTGCTGTCGTGACTTTCATGTTGACACGGGACGGTGTCCTTTATTTGTAAGTGTCGCATAGGGTTCCGCTGAGTGGAAGGTGCCATGATTTACGTAACTAACCCTCTGTCGGGTTGTTGACTGTTTTCTCTGTTACGATCAGCGCTGTGACAAGCATCCTCAGACACACGTCATTATACACATAAACTGTTCTCTTGTAGGGAGAGCTGGGGCACTGGGTAGGAAGGTGGTTTCACGTGGTTCTTGACCTTGCCCGAGAGCCCTCCCGGAGAGGGCTCCTGACTCAGACCCAGCCTCCTGCTATGTGCCCAGGCCGACGGCTCCTCGGAGGGGAATAACCTTCCTCGGACGGGGTGTCTTCACGGGACCAGAGGGGGACAGGCTGTCAGGGGGTCCGGGCGGGGTGGCACCCCAGGCCAGTTGTTTATGTTCTGTGCTCAGCTCGGTGTTGATATTCTATAAACCCAGGGAAGTGAATTTACAGCCTTGGTTTCCCAGGCCAGAACCTCGAGGCCCTCTTAAACCACGCCACACCCTGAGAGGCTATAAAAACTCCTCAGTGGGGAGGTTGGTGGGAGGAGTGGAAGTGGTAGTGCTGAGCCCGGTTTCTTTTTTGTTTTTTTAAAGATTTTGTTTATTTATTTGACAGAGATCACAAGTAGGCAGAGAAGCAGGCAGGGATGGGGGGAAGGCTCCCTGCCAAGCAGAGAGCCAGATGCGGGACTCGATCCCAGGACCTTGGGATCATGACCTGAACCCGAAGGCAGAGG
Source organism: Neogale vison (assembly GCF_020171115.1). Taxonomy (NCBI): domain Eukaryota; kingdom Metazoa; phylum Chordata; class Mammalia; order Carnivora; family Mustelidae; genus Neogale; species Neogale vison. The sequence continues at coordinate 124,781,667 of NC_058098.1, forward strand.
CTTTAACCCACTGAGCCACCCAGGCACCCCGAGCCCGGTTTCTCCAGAGGCTCCAGGGTTCTCGTTTCCTTGCCCGCAATCCAGCAAACATTTGTGAGGGGGTCGTGGTAAGGAAGTGAGTGTAGTTTGCTCAGGAGGAAACGTGGATGAGCTTTTCTGTTCTGAAGAGCATTTGCAACCTAAGACAAGGGCCAAATTAGTGTACAGTGTTCTGAGGAGTGGGAGCGAAATGCAAAGTGCGGGGGCCTTACAGAGGAGAGGGGTTGCTTGCAGGGGGCTGCAGAGGGCAGTGGGGGGTACTGTTGTGGAAATCTTTATGGAGCCGGTGGTGGCATATATGTTGAGTCTTGGAGAATGGGGAGAATTGCAGCTGGAGGCCATGGGCGGGGGTGGGGTGAGGAAGGAGTGGTCTATGCAGGATGTAGGAGCGGCAAAGAAAAGGCCACCCCAAAAGTCACCTGCTGTTCTCTCTGGTTCTGGAAACCACCTACTGTCTGGTCTCTCTTTTTTTTTTTTTTTTTTTTAAGATTTTATTTATTTATTTGAGAGAGAGACAGTGAGAGAGAGCATGAGCGAGGAGAAGGTCAGAGAGAGAAGCAGGCTCCCCGTGGAGCTGGGAGCCCGATGCGGGACTCGATCCCGGGACTCCAGGATCATGACCTGAGCTGAAGGCAGTCGCCCAACCAACTGAGCCACCCAGGCGTCCCTACTGTCTGGTCTTGATGGCCTTCTAAGTAGATCAAAGTAGACATCAAATAGGCTCCTGAAGGATCCTGCAGCTCATTGGGCAAGGTCAGGCTCAGGCCTATTGCTGACCCACATGTCCAGCTGGCCAGAGAGCCCCCCCACCAAGCCAGACCAGGGTGCTAGGAAGGAGCCCCTGTGACCATGCCTTTCGCTGGCTGGCACAGGGCTTCTGGTGCTGAAGGACTTGGGAATTCAGGTGGACCGCTACATCGCCTCCGAGGTGTGCGAGGACTCCATCACAGTGGGCATGGTGCGCCACCAGGGGAAGATCATGTACGTCGGGGACGTCCGCAGCGTCACACAGAAGCATGTATGTCCGTGTCGTGGGGCCCATCCCACCCTCTCTGTGTCCCTCGCGCTTTGCTCCTGCGCGCAGCCACAGCCCCCTTGCCTTTTGCTTGTTGACTCTCTTCCTTTGTCCTTTTCCCCAGTCTCTGCTCATCTGCCATATTCCTCCCGTGTGGAGAGGAAAGGGGGCAGATTGCAAGAGGAACCGGGAGCTGGCCTCTGGAGGCTCCAGCTGCCCCCTGGCTAGCTTCAGGGCCTTTGTAGCAGAGCCCTTTGGTTCCCATTTTTCTGATCCATTTGGCAACAAGTTTACCAGCCTCCAGGGGCATTTGGAGGGCGTTCAGATGGCCCAGATGCCCTGGCCAGAGTGCACGGAGCAGAGCGCCTTCCCAGCCAGCTGCCCGGCCAGGACCGTGTTCCCTTTAAGTGGCTGCCATTCCTGTTGGGGGCACATGGTTTCCCTGCTGGCTTCAGAGATGATCCAATTGGATCCTTTCACTTTGTTTAAGAAACTGAGCTCAGAGCGGCTCTGTGATTGACCTGGTGCTCTGTGTGTGTGTGCGCGTGTGTGTGTATGTGTGTGTGTGTGTGTGTGGTATGTACCTATGAACGGATACAGTGAACATACCAAGCCACTGGGTCGTCTCTCTCTGGTGCCAAAGTCCTTTTTTTGCCAAGTCCACAGATGCTTTCCTTCTTCCTTTCTGCCTCCGTCCCCCGGACATCAGGCCATCCCCTTGCCTTTATCCTCCCAGATCCAGGAGTGGGGCCCGTTCGATCTGGTGATTGGGGGCAGCCCTTGCAATGACCTCTCCATCGTCAACCCTGCCCGGAAAGGACTCTACGGTAGGTGCTGCGCTCACCCCTCCGCCCTCTGAGCTGGTGCTTCCGCACGTAGGTTTCCTCCTTGGACACTTCTGCCCTGGGACAGCTACTCCCGACGGCCCTGCCCTCCCCTGCCCTCCCTGTGCCCGAGCCACACCACTGCCCCGTGCAGACAGCCCCCGCTGACGGCTTTCTCTTCCGACCTCTCAGAGGGCACTGGCCGGCTCTTCTTTGAGTTCTACCGCCTCCTGCATGATGCGCGGCCCAAGGAGGGAGATGACCGCCCCTTCTTCTGGCTCTTTGAGAATGTGGTGGCCATGGGCGTTAGTGACAAGAGGGACATCTCGCGATTTCTCGAGGTATAGCCAGCAACCTTGGTTTGACCAGCTCACTAATGGCTTCTACCTTGGACTGCTGCTTTATCCCTGTCTCATCTGCCTTGTGGAGCTGGGGACGTGACTTCTGCTTTGCCAGGGGCCTGTTCGGGAAGCCCGCGGGCCTCTCCGTTAGGGAGGAAACACTGGTAGAGGCCGCCTCTGGAAAGAGCCTGTGGTCTGACTCTTAAGAGGTAGTGTGTGGGTGCAGGCCTCAGGTCTTCAAGGACTCGACTGTTCCCAGTAGGGTGGGGTGCCAGTCTCCTACTAGAGTGTAGGGTTCTGAGTGGTGTTCCCCTGGGGGAAGCTTTGAGATGGCCACATCAGTTTCCCCCGACCAGAATGGCTTGTCTTTGCTCCCTGGCACTGTGACAGATGCTCTGTGGCACCTGGAAAGTAAAAAACATGGCTTACCTGTTTTTATTCCCCCATAATGTGGGTCCTGTGTCCGTGCGGAGCTGGGTCGGAGCACAGAGAGTGGGTCTCTGTGGTCAGAGGCGTTCTCAGGGTGGGTGGGTTGGGAGCTCGAGCCCATTCTCCAGGGTCTTGGGGGTCAATAACACCTCGAGCTGGTGTTCTAAGTGCGAGCAAGTGTCTGTTTGGCTCATAATCTGGACATACAGCGAACACATCCACATTCACTGGAACTCTCTGGCTCAGAGCCTCTGGGTGAGCTCGAGCTATGTTGTCCGATTAGGGTAGCCTTCAGCCAAGTGTGGTATTTAAGTTAACATTCAGACTCCTCAGTCTCCCAGGCCTCATTTCGAGTACTCATTAGCCCCCTGCATCTACTCCGTGGAGCAGTGCAGATAGAACACCTGTCTGTCACCCCAGAATGTGCGGTTAGGCTGCAGTGGTCTAGAATGTTCTAACGAGAGCATGTGTAATGTAGCTGGGTCCCATTCTGGCTTTTCCTGGAGGCTTCAGGCTGTCCTACTGCGAGGCTTCCTGAGAAAGGAAGCAAGCGCTTTTGAGGCTGTAAGGCTCTGAACAAGAAAGATGTCCTGGCACCGTCTGCCCTTCCTCTCTCGCTCATCTTTCATCTTTCTCCTGTTCCGTAGTCCAACCCTGTGATGATTGATGCCAAAGAAGTGTCCGCTGCACACAGGGCCCGCTACTTCTGGGGGAACCTTCCTGGTATGAACAGGTTGGTGAGCGTGCCCGGGCCTGGGGTGGCAGCGGGTTGGCATCTATGGGCAGCTCAGCCCGAGGGGGAGGAGGTCACTGAGTGGGCCTCGGGGGCCCCATCCCCTGCTCGCCGGCTTGCTGCTCTATCATGTTCTTCTGTTTCCTTCCCTTTGCGGGAGAAGGGGAGTCGGGGTATAGAAAATATTTGCCAGAGAAACCAATGGCTAGCAGTTGAACTAGGAGACTCCCCACGTTGCTGAGTCACATCGCCGGTTCTTGTGCCATTGGTGACCAATCTAGAGTCGTCTTGTCCTTAGCCTCCAGAGGTGAAACTCTGGAGCATGGAGTCGCGATGGGGAAGAGTGGTGCCCACGGCTGGGCCACACCTGCTCTGTGCAGCTTCGACAGTTCTGCTTTGCTTAGTAGCCACGCACTTTGTGGCTTCAGGTCCTTTGTTCGGAGGATGGTCTTCATTTAGGTTCCGTGGATAGAGATATTAATGGTCCAGGAAGGAGGATAACTTCATTTCTTCAGTGTAATATTTGGATTATAAAAAGGTCTACGAGGAGAAAGGAATAGTGGTTGAGACAGCAGTTCAGGAGCCGAGTGAGAGCTGCCCAGTCTGGATATCTGTTATGCAGGGAAATGTTTTCCAGAAGGTTCTAAGAGGGGAATTACCAACCTTGTACCTGTAAATTGTTCCCCTCATGTAATCTGGCTTCAGTCTTCACTCCCTCTGGGCCATTAGCATAAAATTGTAGGAACATCTTGAGTCTCATACCTGCTTTACAAAGCTGCCGTTTTTTGTGAAGGCTTATTGATGGGAAGGAGGCCTGTCCATGGGATGGCTGACCTGCAGACCGTTGTGTGTGTGCATGAACAGGGCGGAGGCTGGGGACGTGCATATTGGCCACGGGTCCCTGTGGGTTGCCACGTTGAGATGGTAGACTGCTGTGTGAAATGTCAGGAAAGGTCAGCGCCGAAGATGACATTCCATGATCTGCTTCACCCTCTGAGAAGTGACACCTTCAGTGTCCCACAATTGTAGTCTTCTGGGGACTGTGCAGAGGTTAAAGCCTTGTAAACCGTACAGTTAAGGTGCATGCTTCGATGAATTTCACCATGTACACACCCATGCAATCACCATGGCCAAGATACAGAACAGTTGGTCACCCCCAAAGCTTGCTTTGTGACCGATACTTTTTTTAAAAAGATTTTGTTTGTTTGTTAGCACGTGGGTCCGGGGAAGGCAGAGGGAGAGGGACTAGCACACGACCCACTCAGTGCCGACTTCCAAAGTGGGTCTCCATCCCAGGACCCTAAGATCGTCACCCTAGCCACGGTCAGCCCTTAACCAGCTGAGCCACCCAGGCGCCTCTGGGACAGATACTTCTAGAACTCAGTATATTTTATGACTGGCGAGAAGTCGTTGGGTTTTCCTTCTTCTGGGCTGGTGTTATCTGCTTATTTGTAGATTGAGACGCCATGGAATTGACGTTTCGGGGCTAATGCTTGGATGGTCCGTGGAGGGCTGCAGTGTGTGTGCGTGTGTGTTCTGGGGAGTTTGAAGAGGGTTACGATGGGTGCGGCTGACAACGGTATTCCCTTACCTCTCCGTGTGAGTCCTGGCGGCCGGGCCCACACTGCCGGCCACAACCCCCCCCCGCCCCTGGCCGATCTCTGTCGTCACCTTCTCTTTCTGCCTCCTAGGCCGTTGGCATCCACTGTGAATGATAAGCTGGAGCTGCAGGAGTGTCTGGAGCACGGCAGAATAGCCAAGGTCAGCCCCGGCGCCAGAGCCCTCTTTCGGCTGGGGGTAGGGAGAAGGCCCGAGAGGGCAGGCCGAGCCCAAGCACTCTCCAGGCCTGTGTCCGCAGCGGGTGCGGGGAACACAGTTGAGGTGGCCCTGGGGTCGTGCACCCACTGGGCCAGAGGGGAGGGCCCAGGGGAGAGCCTGGAGGGCAAGGAGAGCCAAATCAGAAATCCTTCCCGGTCTTCAGTCTGTCCTGGTTGAGCTTCTCCTGCTGGTCCCATGAGGAGCAGAGGCTTAAGAAGTCTTTGCCGGAGTCCCTGGATCTGCTAGGCCTTGTCAGTGTTTTGGCCACGCCCTCTGGCACGAACCTTCCGGACGGCGCATTCTGCGATGTGGAAGCTACATTTCTTTCCGGAGAAATCTCCCGGAGCGTGTGTACCAGGCGTCGGGATCCGGGGCTGCAGGCGCCCCCAAGGGGTCTGTCGGGAGCCCCTCAGTAATTCGGCAGCCTTTTGCCTGCAAGTCGCTACACGATGTGCGAGAACCCGTTCTTAGAAGACTTAGAAAGTTCAGCGGCTCGAGCTGCTTCTTCTCAAGTCCTTGGCCAGTGAGACCGGACTAAGGGTGGCCGGGTGACCTCCGAGTGGGGAGAAGAGCAGGGCAGTGGGGTCTGCGGAGGCTCGCGCCGGACCCTGAACCCCGGACACCTGGGTGGACCAGGCCTGGTCCGGGTTTGAGTCGCCGGTCCCGGCTTGTGCCTGGCCCACGTGGTGGACGCGTGGCCAGCAAGCGGGTGCTCATTCCTCTCTCCCTCTGCTCGTCTTCCAGTTCAGCAAAGTGAGGACCATTACTACGAGGTCGAACTCCATAAAGCAGGGCAAAGACCAGCATTTCCCCGTCTTCATGAATGAGAAAGAAGACATCTTATGGTGCACTGAAATGGAAAGGTAGTACCCGGGGCTGTGTGCTGGCGTCCTGGGACGCGTGGCGCGTGGCGGCTGCGGCCTCCGAGGGAGGGCTCGCTGCCCCTTCCAGCCGGGCGCGTAGCTTCCGCGGATACCACGTGAGCAGTGGGTCTCCCTGAGCATTTCCCGGCAGGTTCCTGTGCATTGTAAGGCCGGGCCCAGGGTCAGAGGGGTCTAGGAGTGGGTTTGGGGGGCCGTGGCTCCCTGGGGGATCCCGCCAAGCTCGAAGGAAACACTGCAGCTCCAGGAGCTTCCCCCACACGTGCTGCCCATTTTGGGGACTTCACAAACCGGGACTGCACAGCCTCACGCCCTGACTGGGTGCAAACCAGACCCACAGGCTAGATGGCCTGGCCTGCCAGTCGCCCCATGGGACTGCAGGTTAGCCACAGCGACCCTTGACACAGGCGATCAGAGCTGCCAGAAGCCTGGAGCTCCTCTAGTCAGGCAGGAGTTTGGCTCCTTCGTTGAGCTCTTGTTCCCATGGGCGAGGTCCTAGGGATTTGTGTTTATTATGGACAGACTTCGGGGACCTGCTGCACCCCCTCTCCAGCATGGCACATCCCGGAGGCATCTCTCACCAAGGCCAACGTTGTTTCTTTTTTTCTTATTTTTAAATATCTTTTTTTTTTTTTTTTTTTTTTTTAAGATTTTACTTATTTGAGAGAGACCACAAGTTGGCAGAGAGGCAGGCAGAGAGAGAGAGAGGGTGAAGCAGGCTCCCCGCGGAGCAGAGAGCCTGATGCGGGGCTTGATCCCAGGACCCTGAGATCATGACCTGAGTCGAAGGCAGCGGCTTTAACCCACCGAGCCCCCCAGATGCCCCCTGACGTCGTTTCTGTCACGTGGCCACTCCCGGGCAGCGGTTGGCTTCTCTCCCTTCAGATCCACGGCACGTGGCAGGGTGCCCGAGTCACGGCTGGTGACCAGGACAGGAGACGCAGCCGGAGGGCGCCCACCCCTGCTCACCCCCGCCCTTTCTGCCTTCTCTCCCCAGGGTGTTTGGCTTCCCTGTCCACTATACCGACGTCTCCAACATGAGCCGCTTGGCGAGGCAGAGACTGCTGGGCCGGTCGTGGAGTGTGCCGGTCATTCGCCACCTCTTCGCTCCGCTGAAGGAATATTTTGCTTGTGTGTAAGGGACATGAGGGCAAACTGAGGTAGTGATACAAAGTTAAACAAACAAAACAAAACAAAACAAAAAAAACCACAAAACACAACAAAACACCAACAACATGAGGATCGAGAGGAGTATCAGCACCCAGAAGAGAAAAAGGAATTTAAAACAAAAACCACAGAGGCGAAAGTACTGGAGGGCTTTGCCTTGCACAAAGGGTTGGACATCATCTCCTAATTTTTCAATGTTAACCTTCAGTCCTATTTAAAAAAAAACAAAACCAAGCTCCCTCCCTTCCGCCCCCACCCCTTTTTTTTGGGTCAAACCTTTTGTTTTCTACTCTTTTCAGAGGGGTTTTCTGTTTGTTTGGGTTTTTGTTTCTTGCTGTGACTGGAACAAGAGGGGTTTTGCAGCAAAAAAAAAAAAAAAAAAAAAAAAAAAAGTCAGTAACAAGAAATAGTAACAATACCGGGAGAGGAAGGATCGGAGAAAAGGAAAAAAGGAAATTCTATAGAAATCTATATATTGGATTTTTTTTTTAAACTATATATCTTTTTTTTTTTTTTCGTTGTTGTCTCTAGCCTGATCAGATAGGAGCACAAGCAGGGGACAGAAAACAGTGACACTCAGCGGCAGAATTCCCTCCCAGCCACTGAGCTGTCTTGCCAGCACCATTCCTGGTCCTGCAGAACAGAGCCCAACTAGCAGCAGGGAGACAGAACACACAAGACCCTTTTACACAGTATTTCAGGTGCCTACCATACAGGAAACCTTGAAGAAAATCAGTTTCTAGAAGCCGCTGTTACCTCTTGTTTACAGTTTATATATATATGATAGATAGGAGATATATATATAAAAGGTACTGTTAACTACTGTGCAACTCGAATTCATAATGGTGCTTTAAAACAGCGAGACGAGTAAAAACATCAGCTTCCACGTTGCCTTATGCGCAAAGGGTTTTAACCGAGGCTGGAGAGGGGAGGCAGCTTGAAGGTGAGCGGTTGCCGCGGTGGGCTTTCCCCCGGTACTGAGCAGGGCGGAGGGGGAGAAGCCGGGGCCCGTGTTCTCCCGCTCCTCCCTGCCCACGGTGGGGGCGAGGGGAGCCGGCTCGGCCCGTGGAGAGCTGACAGTGGGATTCATCCAGGCTCATGCAATAACCTTGAGACGGTTTTGTTTTTTGTTGTTTTTTGTTTTTTTTCAAAAAGGAGACCCCCTCGGTGAGATGGCAGGATAAGGGGTCTTCATTCCCAATCTCTCACATTAGCCGATTTGAGGGCTCCTTGTGGTGGGATCAGAAATAATCCAGAGTGTGGGCAAGCGACCGTTAAAACCCCACCTGGAGCAAATAAAAAAACATACAAAACGTACTGGTGCTTTCCTGTCTAAGTCGCCTTTTGTGTGTTCTTTTATGAGGCCCTCACCGTCCACCCTCTGTGCACAAGGCGGCCTCCGGCCCCTGGAATGTGATGTTTTTGGTCATCTCCAAAGGCTGCAGTTTTCTACTGGGAGGCTGATGACACCTTTGGTTCTAATTCTTCTTATGGTTCTGGTTATAATTATGTTCGTTTTTTCAGATTTTTCTTTAAGAAAACAAAAACCCAACCCCCTCCTTTGCGGTTTCAAACCAAGGTGCGGGGAGCAGGGTGCTTCTAGGTTAGTGGTGGCCCTGGTGCCCTGGCTCCCCACCCCTCGGGCCAGGTGGGCCACCGCGCAGCGACAGCTGGGCGGCCCGGGGTGTCCCTCAGGGCCGGCCCTCCGGGCGCGTCCCTCTTCTCTTCTACTTCCCCTCTGAGTCACGCGTGTCAGGGCTGGAGGGAGGACCAGTCCGTCTCTCTCCTCGTGTGTATGATTGGAGTGGTGTGTATTTCTTTTCTAGTACTTGGTCTGATGATAGCTGTGCTCTTACCCGGAGCCGACAGCCCCTGGAGCTCCCAAGTGCTCGGACACTTGGTCCCGTGTCCTGCCGCGGCAAGCCGCCCGGCGTTGGTGGTAGGCTGGGCCAGCACTGGGGGCTCCAGGGTGAGGGCCCAAGGGGCAGATGCTTGCCTGGATAGATGGGGTGTAGATATGTGGCATATAGAGATATATATTTTATAATGGGAGGGGGGATAGCACCTCCTGGGACTGGCAGGGCTGGGAGGTGTGCTGTCAAGCACATGGTCCCAAGTTCGCATCCCTAGAAAAGATAGGGCCTACTGTGATAGGCGCTATATAAATACATAGATAGGGTCACGTATAAGAAATGTTATGTAGTGGGGAGCGGGCCCAGGGGGCTCAGTGCTGAGCCTCGGGTCCCACCGCAGACGTAAGCCCCACACTAATCAATCAATCCCACACGCGTACACGGCAACCGATCTCCGCCGATGCGGACTGGGCGCACTCACACACGCACACCGCCGGGGGCTCCCAGCGCCCTCCTCCCCGGGATTCAGGACTTGGTGGCGCCGGCCCTGCAGCTCTTTACCTCTGTCGCCCTGATTGCAGGTAGACTCTCAGTCCCAGAAGGTGCTAGGTGCTGAAGGCAGGAAAAGGAGGAGGTTTCATTCCCGCAGGTGCCCTCCTCTCGCAGGTAGCGTTCTCTCTCTTTTGCCCCTGGTGATGTCAGATTCTTCTTTTAGCAACCTGTGATACTGACCTGCAACTCTAGGCACCAGTCAAGTCAGCCCTCAACTCCCCCTACCTATTCTCCCCCAACCAAAATAAAATCCACATCCAGGTCTGTCTCGGCCAGGGGGCTTCCATTGGGGAAAAAAAAAAAAAAATGGGACAGTGAAACTCCTCTTTTGAATAAAGTAAATTAGTAATTGGTGACTAAATGAAACCAAGGCTTTGAATCCCTTGCTCATTGCTCAGGAGGAAGCCCGCAGCTGGTGGCCACAGTCTCCTGGGCCTCTTAGAGGTGCCTGGTCCTGGGCTTCAAGCTACGTGTTTCCTGGTCAGATTGGTTTTTTTTTTTTTTTTTTTTTTTTAAGATCATGCCCAGTTTGCTTGCTGCCAACTCTGTGATGTGGGGGCAGGTGGCGTGGGGCTGGAGCAGCTGAGGGGTCGTGGGGATACCTCTGCCCCTCCCTCATTGGAATCCCTGTACCTAACCTGTGGTGCTTGCCCTTGTCCCCTCCTTCTCCAGCCGGGCTCCATCCTCCCGGCCTGGGTCCACCAGCACCACTCCAGGAGGGCTGCGGGGAGGAGGGGCTGCCTCCGGCAGTCCAAGGTGCTCCCTCCCCCACTGGCCAACACTATGGTCTTCGCAGCCCCCAGTGTCAGGAACAGCTCTTCACAGGCCTGCCTCTGCGAACAGACTTTCCAGCTCTCCTGGCCCTCCTAGACCTTTTGTCCACTGCTTACGCGAAGGCGTTTGCCTTTCCCGATGGCCCCAAGTTTCACCCAGGGGGTTGGTGTGGTGGCCGCGGAGGTGGCAGGCCTGAGGGTTTAGTGTGGGCTGCCCAGCTTGCTGGGGGGAGGCCTGGTTGTTGTGGCTGATACTTAAAAGAATACTTGTTTCTCCTGGTGCAGCAACCTGACTAGGCCCCAGGATGGACCAGATGAGAGTTCACAATCACCAGCTTTTCTTCCAGCCCACCCCATGGGCTTGGTTCCCCCAGTAGAACTTGGGAGGGTGCAGGGGACCTTGAGAATGTGCCAACTTGGCCATGCCCGATGCTCACAACAGTCCGCTGCCAGTCCTGGGCGGGGTCGCTTCTGGGGACGTGGATCTGGTAGCCTCCTAAAGGAAGGCTGTGCTTTGGCTGAGGCAGGGTCGTGTGAGGAGTAAGGAGGGGATTGTTGCACTTGCTGTGGGTGAGGCTGATGGTCGAGGTGTGGAGCAGGAGAAACCAAGAAGGCCCAGGGAAAATTCTGGAGTATGTCCCCAGTGGGATTTTTCTTTCTGATGAAATTTGCCCCTGGAAACCAGGGTTTCTAGGGACCGAGGGTGATGCCTCCCTGTTTGTTGCCAATGCCAAGTAGAAGGTGGTGCCAAAGAGATCGGTGGTTTTTGTCTAGGAGGGCGGGGAGGGTTGCCGGGGGCTTGTGCCAGGGTCCCAGAGCCGTTGGTTGCCCGCCTGAGGAGGAAGTGAGTCTCCTGCAGGCGGCTGCTGAGCCCTGTGGTCTGGGTCTCATGCCGGCTGCTGCTAAGCCCCTTCCCCTTGGGATTGGCCGGAGAACAGTAGGCTCGGGGCGTCGCAGGGGAGGACTGGGGCAGGGAGAGGGTTCTTGGAGTTGGCAGATGATGCCATGAGTGTATTACTATCTGTTTTTCTCTCTAGACCCCAGAACCTTCCCGCTTTTGAACATTCTTCTAGAAAGCAAACTTCCCCCAAGAGCATCCAGGACCTCTTAGCTTTTGAGCAGGCCTGGGAGTGGTTGGCTGGTGGAGATGCCCATGGGAGTCTTGGTGAGTCACTAGGGTGTGGATTTGACCCGGCAGACCGGGCAGCAGGGAAGGCTGCTGGACCTTGAACTGGGCTCGTGAGGGTTGGCTCCCCGTCCTTCCCGCTTCGCTGGTGCTTCTGGGAAAGCCCAGATGGGGATACCCACAGGAAGGTCTGTGGCAGGAGCGAGGGAAGGAGCATCTCGGAACCGTCTGGGGAACGTGTTCTCCAGGAAAACCGCAACCCAGCGTCTTCCTGGGTTTGATGATCTAGGTGTACATAAAGTTGATCTTGGAGGAGGTTTTGAACTCCTGTAGCCATTCTGCTTGGCCAGAGGCTTGCTGTGGCTTTCGGACCAGTCATTTTTAGAAGACTTGCAGGAGCCCCCTCAAGCTGTGGATTTGGGCCTTGGGGCCTCCCCTGGCACGGTGATCTAGAGAGGGCTGGCTGTTGCCTTTGGTCGAGGGAACAGCAGACCCAAGATTCTGGTGAGAACAGTTTCTCTCCGGGCCCCATTCTGATCCAGGGAGGTGAGGGATCTGAATTTGTCTTTGGGCATTGTCTAGTTGTTTGCTCCCAGTGCTTGTGATCAGACGTGACATCGGAGTTGTCCTCCGCCGGAGAGTTGAAGGCTTTCCTCCAGCACAGGTTGGGGGCGCGTTGCGGAGGCCTGGCCCAGAGCTAGCATGGCCTCCTTGCCAGACCGTGCTGAGGCAGGGACTAACTGTTTGCAAAATCTGGGCGGAAAGAGGGGGTATTGAGTGGCAAGGATAGACTCCATGGTTCTAGCAGAAGCTCTCGAATCTTTACATTTTGGTAAAGGAAAGCCTGGGTATCTTTGGGAAGCGAGGGCAGCCCCACCTGTCTCCGTGTGTGTCTTAGAGACCTGGCTGAGGTCGGCCTTTGCTTGCTGACCTCTTGCCCATCACGGACCCTGGGCAGTGGAGCTTCTGGGGCAGGAGAAACAGGCAGGTCTAAAGCAGCGCAGACAAGGACCGGAGGTCCCTTTGCTGGTTGTGACTGGCTGAATTGCCCGGAGGCCCGCGGACTCCTGGAACTCTGGTAACTGGAAAACCTCCCCGATGGCTCCTCCACCCGAGGGCCGGGGGAGGGCGGGTGGCTCCCCTCTCTGACCCCAGACCCCAGCCCCGCTGCCTCCAGCCCCTTCCTGTGCCTGAGGAGATGAGCAGGGATCTAAAGCCTCACACGAGTCCCATTTCACTTCCCAGAACTGATTCGGTTGCACTGCTCTAGAATTCACCAACCAACCAAAATGCCGAAATTTCTTAGAATACGCAGAGGGAGGAGATGACTCAACAAGGTGCTAAAACATTTTATTAAAAATATATATTGTTAAATTAAGTCTGCTGTCTGGACAATGACTGTTTGTTTTGTTTTCTTGTAGTGGAGTTTAAAAGAGACTATTATTTTACTCTGATATATTATTATTAAAAAGGCATTTTAACTTTGTACTTGAAAACTAAATGAGCGATTTCATGTGTTTTAGCTGAGGCATTGAAGTAGCGGGTGCTTACTTATTTGTGGGAAATCATGTATTCATACTGAAGAATAAATTCTGTAGCTGATTTGGTAATACCTTTTACTGTTACAGACGATTTCGCTTTGACCCCCGCGGCAGAGCACTTTTACTCCACATTCCACGCAGCTAAATGCAGGACTTACCCCCTCCCCACCCACCGTCCCCCTCCCCCACCCCAGCCTTTCTCCTCAATTCCTTTTTTTTTTTTTTTTTTCCTTCCCTTTGGGTTTCTTTCTCTTTTTTTTTTTTTTTCCATTTATTTGTTTTCCTGGTTCTGGCATTCTTTCACCACTGTAATGTTTTTTTTGTTTTTGTTTTTGTTTTTTTAGGGTTGCTTCTCTATTTATTGACAATAATAATGTACATTTCACAGTCTGGTTCTGGGACATCCAAGGAGGGGCGTGGGAGAGGGGGGCCCCCCCAGTGGGTCCCCAGCCCCGTCCCCCGGTGTTCTGTTGTATCTCTGTGTAAGTGATGCTCGTGACATAGCTGTTTATGAAATAATTAAAGAGGTCAATGCGTACAGCAGATGTAGAAAGTCTGTCCGTTCCGCCTTCATCACATTTTTTTTTGTGCCCAGAAGAATATAATAAAGCTCCTTTCTAATGTACTTGTGCTGGAGAACACTTGAATAAATGGACTGTTTTTGTGCAAAAAGAAAAACGGAAAAAGCACCGTCATAATGTCCTTTTGTCTTGCGTCTCCTTCCCCCTGACATGACTGTTCACAGCCTTCCCGGAGGGGTCAAGTGCCCGAGCTGGGAGGAACCGGCGTTGGAGCCCGACAGTATAGTTTCTCGCTTGAAACGTCACCTGCGTGAGCATTAAATAGGGGCTGCAGACCGTGGGTGAAAAGAAAAGGACAGTTTGGTCAACTCGAAGCTCAGACGGAAGTTACGTAGTGAGACGAGGTCACTGGAAAAGCAAATTCTGTCCTGGGCTAAGGGGTAGGTGTTTTCAGGCTGGAGCTGCGAGAGGGGGAGCCTCTCATGCCAGGGCCTGGGTCAGGCGGAAGGAGGGGTTTTGGTCATGGGCACCGTTCTCTTCCCTAGGAGCTTTCTTGGAGGTAGACAATCTGGACGGTGCAGGGGACCCCAAAACAGATGGAGGCATTTAGCCTAAAAAAAGGGAGAGTTTGGCAGACACTGACAGGGCAAGGCCGAGGGGCTGAGATTGTTCTGGGCAGTTCCATAAGTCAGGCAGAAGAGCTGCCAGTCTGCAGGAAGTCAGGCCGTTTCAGCTCAGCTGAAGGTAGATCCTTCTGTGCCCCTGGCCAGCAGTGCACGGGGCCCCTGGGAGGGGCAGTGAAGAGGCACTGGGCAGCCATTTGGGGTTACCCCTGGGCTTCCTTGAAACCCCGAGTCTGGGCTCCTCTTGCTGCCCAGCCCCTCCTCACAACTGTCTGCAAGTGGACGGTGCCTTGTGGCGTGAAGAGCCCATTCGTACGCAATGTGCCCTTCATCCTCACGACGGTCTGTCTGAAAGTCACTAGTTCCCAGTCTTCACCATCTTAAAACCAGAATCTGAACGCACATTGGAACGGGGTCTTCCTGCCACGTGTCCGCTCTAAGACCCCGGTGTTCCCTGTGGTGTTGCTATCTCTTAAGTACCAAGCCAGTCCCGGCCGATGGCTCCTTGTCTTAAGGGAGGTTCGTTCAAGGTTTCTTTCCTACCTTAGACTGTGGGAGAGTTTTAGGATTGCACAACTTTGTTGGCTGCTTTGAAAGAAATTCTAAAGGGGAAATTTGGGAAAAAGGAAAAAGAATAAGCTTTTCTCATGGGCACTTTTCTTCACAAAATTGTAAATGTACATTGAACTTTTATCCTACTTTTTTCTCTGTTTTTCAGTGTTGATGTAGAATGCTTTTTTTTTTCTTTCCTCAAATGGCTGCATGGTATTTTCTTACTGGATATCTGTTTCTATATATATGCATTTTATTTTAGCTATAAATAGAGCTGCAATAAATATCTTTATGTGTTGGGTTTTTTTCTCCTTTATATTTTGTATTTTTTTCTCCTTAAGCCAGATTCCCAGAAGTGAGTTGTACTGGGACAAAGAGATGAAGGTTTGGATTAGCTCCTGACCCACTTGCCTGGTTTCCTCCAAGTGGGCAGCAGACCTGTACAACAGATTATCTCTGAGGCTCTCAGTTCAGGAAAAACACACACACACACACACACACAAAACAAACAAACCAAAAAAACATGGTCCTTAGTTGGACCAACTCAGAAAAGTGTTAATCCCAGTGGGGGAGTGAAGTCTCAAAGCATCCCGCCCCCCCAACCCCCCAGAAGCTAGAAATCTGTAGCGAGAAGGGAGGTGGAAACAACATCGGCCACTCAATTTTGAAAATGAGCTCATCAGGCGTGCCCACCTGCAGGAAGCCTGTGGAGAATGGAATTCACACTGAATCTTTGAGACTCTGGTTCCAAGGCTGAGGAGAAAAGGGGGGTGTCTTCACTATGGAGTGCCCCAGAGTCATCGGAGCTGGAGATGGCAGGCACTGTGGGGCCATTTCATCAGTAAAACCCATCTTGTGAAGTTCCTGCATGTAAACAAGGCACCTTATGATGGTGGAGGAGTAGGGAGGGAGAGGGAAGGGGCAGAGCTGGGCAGGAGTGAAGTGACAGGGCCCATAGCCCAGTGGGTCTGCCCAGGTGGGTCTGCCCGGCGTGGGGTGGAGACAGTGCCCACCGCCAGGCCCAGGCTTGCTGGCTCAGGAGAAACTTCCCTGGGCTCAGCAAAACTGACGTGGCGAATGTGGGGTGCTCAGAGGAGGGAGGGAGACAAGAGGCTGTCTGGGAGCTGGCTGGTTGGGGAGGCAAAGGCATATAGCGAGGCCAGAGGTGGCAGGCACGGGCAGTGGGAGTCCTTCTGGGGGATATGGGTGTTAGGTGGGGGGCTTCCCTGAAGGAGAGTATATTTTGAAGATGGGGCCATAAGGAGGTCACATCTGAGGGGGACTGGGCTTCCCTGCGACAGGCTCCCGACATCACCCTCAAAGCTCCCTTTCTCTTTGGTTCCAATACACTTTAAAAGAACAAGGCCTGTTAACCTCGGTGGCATATTCTGTTTCTCTCTGCTGGAATCCTGAGGGGGTACAGCTGGGTTGGGATGAAAGGGCCTGGAGGTTTGGGGGTTGTGAAGCCCCAGGTGCCCTGAACTGTATCAGAAGGGAAAGACGACAGCATTTAGATGCTGGGATCTGAGTCCTGGGTGACCTCGGGTGGGTTAGCTACACGTCTTGAGCTCAGACTTCTGCCTGGAAACCTGGAGGCCCCCGCCTTTGACCAGCCCTTGCCTGGCCCTGACTGGGCTCACGGAACAGTGCCATGCGTCGTGTAGATCACCCGGGTTCTGCCCGGCCCAGTGCAAGCACTCCTGGGATCTCCCTGTCGCTCCTTGCCCCAACCCGTCCCCGCTGCCTGCTCGGGGATCTCCCTCCACGAGGCCTGCCCTCGTCTGTCTCCAAATCCCGCTCTGTCCTCCTGCTTGGCCATGGCTCTCCTCTGTCTGGCACCATTAATCTCTCTGTTTGTCCCTGAGCATTTCCTTAATGGCATCATCGATCTTAAACACACAGGCACACTGTCCCTTGACCTCCCTCCAGATGCCCTATTTCTCTGCTCCACTTTACAGCCAAACTTGAAAGTAGTCCTGGGATTTGAGGACTTGGCTTTCGTACACCTGTTCTCCTCCGTCTGCCCCACGTCACCTCTCGGGAGCTGGGGCTCGAGGTGCGGGGAGCACCTTCCTCCCCGCAATGTCTTCTTCCCATGGCTCCTGACTTTGTGCCCCGTATCTTCCTAACCCCCCGGCTTCCTTGGTTTTTTCCTGTTCTGTACCTGTTGGAGGGCTTGGGGCTCCCACGTCTCTTTCACCCTGGTGTCCCCCGAGGCCCGGGTTCTCCTGTCCAGCTGCCTGCTTGGCCTTTCCACTTGGGAGTGAAACAGGCACTTCGAACATGACCTGTCAAAAACAGAACTCTTGGGGTGCCTGGGGGAGGCCTCTGATTCTCGGTTTCGGCTCAGGTCACCATCTCAGGGGCATGAGATTGAGCCCCGTGTCGGGCTCTGCGCTGGGCATGGAGCCTGCTTCAGATTCTCTCCCTCTGGGGCGCCTGGGTGGCTCAGTGGGTTAAAGCCTCTGCCTTCAACTCAGGTCATGATCCCAGGGTCCTGGGATCTAGCCCCGCATCGGGCTCTCTGCTCTGCAGGAAGCCTGCTTCCCCCTCTCTCTCTGCCTGCCTCTCTACCTACTTGTGATCTCTGTCTGTCAAATAAATAAATAAAATCTTAAAAAAAAAAAAATTATAAAAGATTCTCTCCCTCTCTGTCCCTCCCCTGCATGCGCTCTCTCTCTTTCCCTCTCCAACCAAACCACCCCCCCAAAAGCATCAGAACTCTTGGTCTCCCCCTGGCTTGCGCCCACACTTCTCCATCTTAGTAACTGGCACTTAGTTGGGTCAGCACCCTGAGGCTTGTCCTCGAGTTCCCTTCCCGCCACATCCCGTTTGCCGCCTACCAGCTTGCTCTGACACACTCCCCTCTAAAAATACCCTCATTTGGGCCATTTTCCACTAAATTTTGCAGCTTATCCCCAAGTCCTCATCATCTGTCCCTGACTGGTGTCTGTCCCCATCACACCACAGCAGATCTCTTGGCTCTGTTTCTGTCCCTTCCAGCCCATCCAACACACAGAATAATCATTAAAAATGAAACCCTTTAAAAACCCATCGGCCTGGGTGGCTCAGGTGGGTAAGCATCTGCCTTCCGCTCGGGTCGTGATCCCAGGGTCCTGGGGTCGATTTCCGCATGGGGCTCCCGCATGGGGCTCCCTGCTCAGTGAGCAGGCTCCCTACCTGCTTCTCCCTCTGCCTGCTGCTCCTGCTGCTTGTTCTCTCTCCCTCCACCCCCACCGTCAAATAAATAAAGTCTTAAAAAGAACAAAACCCATCAGTTGCATACCCCTCCAGCCAGGATAAACGGTTCTTGCCCTGGACTGCAAACCCCCACCTCCCCAGACGCTCCAGCCGCCGGCCTCCCTTCCCTGGAACGCGCTGAGCTCTTTCCCGTCACAGAGCCTTTGCACGTGCTGTACTGTCCACCTGGATGGAAATCTTGCTTGCCTCCCTCCTCAGCCTGTTTGCCCTCCCTCAGGTCTCAGCTTCCTGCCTGACCACTGCCTGTCACATGCTTCTGTGCCCGCCCCTTTCTCACCCTCTGGACTTCTTGCTCAGGATGTGGCTTACCTGTGTCTTGTCTCTTGTCCTCACTTAAATGAAATCTGGGCAGGAGCGGGGACTTTTCTTGGTTTCTGTGCTACTCCCCGGGGCCCGGACCAGGTCTGTACATAACAGTTCTGATCACTCTTCTGACTCACGTGTGTGGAGTGCTCAGTACGTGCCAGAAATCATTCTTTATTTTATTTATTTATTTTTTTTTAAAAGATTTTTATTTATTTATTTGACAGACAGAGATCACAAGTAGGCAGAGAGGCAGGCAGAGAGAGAAGGAAGCAGGCTCCCTGCTGAGCAGAGAGCCCGATGCGGGACTCGATCCCAGTACCCCGAGATCATGACCTGAGCCAAAGGCAGCGGCTTAACCCACTGAGCCACCCAGGCGCCCCCAGAAATCATTCTATATTAATCACTGAATCTTCTCAGCCCTCTGTGCTAACTGCTATCCTACCGTGTCGCAGATGGGGTATAGACTCCACTCACGGTCACAGGCAATGCCCAAATTTCAAACCCTCTCCACAAGCCACGGTCTCAGAGTCCTGGCCCTGCTCTACCTCTCACACATCTTGGGCTGGTCCCTCAGAGTCCCTGTGGCAGTTCCCTTCTCCCTTCTCAAGGGTCCGGGTGTGCAGCCCCTTGCCCGTCCCTGCTTAGTCTCGGCTCCTTCTCCAACCACCGGCCCAGTGGGCTACCTGTGCAGAGAGCTGGAAGCCAGGGCATAGGGGAACCTCGGTAGATTTATTTTATAGCTCTTCTGAGCGCAGACATTTCTACTGGCCCTACTTTCCCTGGACTCAGAGTACGATCTCCCCTCCTCTAATTTTCTGTTTCAGCCTTTTACTTCCTTTGCAGTTCTTGCCATAATTAGTAATCATTTTGTTTACTCACTGATTGTATCTCCCTCACTAAAATGGGAATCCAGGAGAGCAGGAATGGAATCTGTCTGGTCCTTTACTGTAGCCCCAGAAGCATATTACGTGTTTGTGGAATGAATGGGGAACCACACCCAGCCCCACACCTGTGGGGATCTCCAGGACCTCGGCTCCCAAGAAGCTTCCTGCTGGGCTGAGCAGGGTTTCAGGCATTTTTGATAATGTCTGGGCCTCAACTTGGCTTCATGAATGTTGGTTATGCCCGCAGTGCACTAAGGGCCAGGAGAAGGGAAGCCAAGTTCATTACTGAGTCACCACCAGACACAGGAATCCTGCCCCCACCGCTGCAGCCAATAGTGACTGAGCTTCGCATGAGTCCAGACTTGTGCCAAATTCTCTACATGCATTCGCTCATTTAATTCCTGTGCAAAGACCTTGTAATTGTGCCCATTTTATAGGTGGGAAAATTGAGGCTCATCAAGAGGACACAATTTGCCGGGTAGCAGCTGGATGGAGGTGTGTCTGACATCCCAGCCCAGGAGGCTGTTTCCTGCCCAATGCAAGGGGTGTCTGTGCTCTCCAGGCAGCCTCCACATCAGAGAGAGTGAACCATGGGTTTTTAAAGAAATCAGTATGACTCCCCAGCTTAAAATTATGTGAATCACACCTTTAAAATAATGAAAAAGAGGGGCGCCTGGGTGGCTCAGTGGGTTAAGCTGCTGCCTTCGGCTCAGGTCATGATCTCAGGGTCCTGGGATCGAGTCCCGCATCGGGCTCTCTGCTCAGCGGGGAGCCTGCTTCCTCCTCCCTCTCTCTGGCTGCCTCTCTGCCTACTTGTGATCTCTCTCTGTCAAATAAATAAATAAAATCTTTAAAAAATTAAAATAAAATAATGAAAAAGGGATAAGTGAAAACTCATTCATTACCCCACCTCCCAGAGATAACTGCTATTGGAATCTGTTTCTTCTTTTTGCGTGAGACACATCTACAACTTTACTAATTTCAGACCACATTTCTTTGTCAATATCCAGTTTTGAAATAATAATTACTAACTTTTTTTTAAAAGATTTTATTTATCAGAGAGAAAGAGAGAGAGAGAGCACACAAGCAGGCAGAGAGCCAGGCAGAGGCAGAAGCAGGCTCCCTGCTGAGCAAGGAGCCCGAGGTGCGACTTGATCCCAGGACTCTGGGATCATGACCTGAGGCGAAGGCAGTGGCTTAACCCACTGAGCCACCCAGGCGTCCCAATTACTAACATTTTTTTGGAGAATTCGGTGTGCCAGATATTATTTTTCTGTTAACATTTTCCCATGAGCATTTTCCCACATCACTGTTCTTTGAAAATATCATTTTCTTTTTTCTTTTTTTTTTGTTTGTTTGAAATATTCTTTTTTTTTTTTAAGGATTTTATTTATTTATTTGACACGGAGAGAAATCACAAAGTAGGCAGAGAGGCAGGGGGCGAAAATAAGCTCCCTGCTGAGCATAGAGCCCGACGCGGGGGTTTGATCCCAGGACCCTGAGATCAAGACCTGAACTAAAGGCAGAGGCTTAACCCACTGAGCCACCCAAGCACCCCATGAAATCATTATTTTCAATGGCCATATGTTATTCTGTCTCATGGATGTACCATAATTTATTTGCTCCAGCTTTTCCTCCAGAGGATGGGGGGGGGTCCCAACCTGTGCGGGGGCCCTGCACAGGCACCTGGCACTGTCGTCTGCTATGATGACCCTGAAGCCCCCGTGACCGAGACACACCATGCCTGTAAGGAGCACAGTCTGGTAGGGTCCTTGTTCAATCTGGTGTCCGTATGAGATCATTTTCTAGCATAAATGTTTGAAATGTAATTTCAGGGGGAAGGGCTCAGGACCCATATCAGTTAACTGGTCCTGGACAGACTGTGGGCTCCCGTTGGTGGCCAGCGAGGGTCCCCGAGCCCCCGCCCCGTTTGTTAACAGGTGGAACAGCAGACGGAGAAAGAGCAAGAGCATTAGGGGCTCACCTTTACCCGGGCCCCCCTGGGGGTGTCTCCATGTGGTTCTCAGCGGCCACGTGTGGGGGTGGGCAGTGGCAGGAGTGTAGTGGTGGGGGTGAGAAGGTTATTTTGCTGCTCTGAGCCTCAGTTTCCTCACTTAGGGAAAAGAAAACAATAATGGGCTTATTATGGGAATTACAGTGATACTATTATATAAATGGTCAGCACCAAGGGCTAGGCTGCCCTAGATGGAAGCACAGTAATTGCTGTGTGTGCGCGTGTGTGCGTGTGTGCGTGTGTGCGTGTGTTTGTGTGTGGTAGGTCCAGGAATGGGCATGGGTTTGGGATGTGTACAGGTCTGCAGGGTCACCCTGGCCCGCAGCCTTCTCTCTTGCTGGACTGAGGCTGGGAAGCCCCGCAGTTCACTGGGCACTGTTCTCTGTCCTAGTCCTCCCCATCTGGGCTTCTGGGTGAACAGAGTCAGAGGAGGGGCCGTGAGCACATCTGGGTTTGCAGCCCCAGGGGACTCCGGGGTGGTGGGAGTCCTTCTTGGAGGTGGAGAGGAAGTGTGTGTGTTGTGTGGGATCAGGGGTGCTGCCCACCCTGTCCTAGCTTGCCACAGAGGGGAGTCGGGGGACAAAGGCAAGGCATGGGTCCCGCTGGCAGGCGCTCACCCCTTCGGAGTTTGGGTGGGGTGTCCGCAGGTCTTTCGTCAGGCTCTCCACACCTGGGGCTGTGGTCCCTGCTGAGTGTGGCATATGGAAAACGCACCTGACCCGGGGTCCAAGACTCCTTCCTCTTGGTTCTTACTGGATGCTTTCTGGGCAGGGTGCTTGACCTAAGCTGTAGTTCATTCACCTACAAAATGCGCTGAGTTTCTGCTTTCACCAGGTCAATGGGGCGTGACTGTGGGAAGCCACAAGAGGTGACAGTCATTGAAGCCCCTGGTCAAGCTGCTTTCAGGGGCCAACCTCCACTAGATGCCAGGTCAGACATGTGGAAGCCCCACCCCTTGGTCCAGGTTTTTCCAATTACGCAAGTCACACTTGCCTGCGGAGTTTAAAAAAAAAAAAAAATAGAAATGACAGAAGGTACAAAGTAAAAAAACAAATACTGCACAGCAGGTACCTGTGTGCGCATTTTTCTCAACACGGATTGAACTGTACGCTTGAACTAGGTACGGCCTATTGTATATAAATTATGCCTCAATGAAGTCTTTATTTTTAAAGCAATTATTTTTAAAATTCCCACCATCATTGGCATTTTAGTATATTTGCTTCTAGATTTTTACTTAGACATAACATATATTCTATTATATATGTGTATAAATGTGTGTTTCTCTATATAAATATTGTATACACAAATGCTGAACAACTCTTAACTCTAGATGTCTGTGTGTATGTATGTATATATATTTATTTGTTTTTTTGTTTTTTAAATAAAATCGGACTAGGACATGCGTGCTGTTTGTGAGTGGAGGCTTTCTGGAGCCGAGGCCGCCAGCAGGCACTCTCCCCGTTTTGGGCGGTCTCACCCCGCCTTCATCAGGGAACCGGGCTGAGCACACGGGCCCCAGCCCACACCGCGTGCTGCCTGACCCAGAGTCACTGAGGGTGGGGAGCCAGACTGCCGGGCCGCACTCAGCCAGGCCTCTCTCCGGTCCTAGGAGCCCCGGGCAGAGGAGGAACAAGGCCTGTGGACAAGGCCGGGGAAGGAGGCAACGCTGGTCAAGAGACATTGAAACAGAGTTTCTAGAAACTCGGGGATGGTCTAGGTAGAGAGGAAGGCCTGCTTGGAGGGGGAGGGGTGGGAGGGGCATGAACTCAGTCACAAGAGGTGTTGGAGGGAACACAGGATCCTGTCTGGCTGATAGAAGGGGACTCGGCAGAGCTTGGGAGAGGTGTGGAGGGATGAGGGATGGGAGGCCAAAATGCTTGAATGGATGTGGGGTTTACCAGAGAGACGGGGTCACTGGACTCGCCATGGGGACTTCCGTATGGCTGGAGCCTGTACTGGGAAGACCTGACAGGTGTTCGGAGCCTCAGAGTCGGCCGGTGTAGAACACACTATCTACGTCCAAAGGGCAAAGTGGCCCATGAAACAGGTGTTAGGGGCTGACTTTGCTTCTGACAGGACTATGGGGCTGGCTGTCTTCTCACCACGAGAGAAACTTCCCGGTCAGTTCGTCCTCCGTCTCTCAAGCCCCCGGAGTGAGTTCTGATGGTGACAGATCACAGAACCACATGCTTAACAAAAAGGAAACCGTCCTGCTCAGAGTTAGGAAGGATGTGGGGCTCGTCACCGAATTGAACAGATGTCAGGACCCTGCTCGGAGGGGCTTTGATGCCTCCCTCTTGTCTTCTCACTCCTTCTTGATTTCTGTCTCTTGCACTCATTCCCCGTCTACCTTTGTTTGGCTCTGCCTGGCTTCCTTCTGTAAACAGACCGATTCCAGTCGGGGGAAAGACAGCCGCCTGACATCTCCTAGCTCACAGCCTCGGTGGGACTCTGCCGACAGCCTTGTATCTCACTCCTTGCGGGGACAGTGTCTGTGTCCAAAGACGCTGGGTACTCTGATTGGCCAAGCCAGAGTGATATGGTTGAAGGGGATGGGGTAGAATCTGCTTCCAGAAGGAAGTGGGGTTGACGAGGCTGGCCAGCCAAAACCGCGAACAACCACATGCTGTCACACACGGTTTCTTAGGATCCAGTCAACATCGACGAAGGCAGGGGGTCTACAGCGAAGAGTGCAGTCTATTCAGATGGCGGAAACACAACAGAGGTCCCTAGAACGTACTCGTGGCTGGCTCTCCTCAGCCCACTAGGAGACCGCTTAGCTCTTGGAAAAATTAGAGTACAGAACCGTTACCCCTATTCTGAACTGACTGACACATTTCAAGGCCACAGCAGTCGGAGGAATCAAGCCTAGAGATATGGGTCTTAATTCTGGTGCCAGTAGAGTGTGGCAGGAAAAGCAGACAGACCAGGGATGGAATACTCGCTCTTCACCAGCTGCGTGCTAATCGGCATCCTCAAAGACTCAGTTTCCTCACCTGTAAAATGGGACGATGAATGGCCTCCTTCCCAGGGTAGTTGTGAGGAGGAAGACACGCACCTCAGGTGTTCGAGAGAACACAGACCCCAGCGCTCGACCAATGAGGTCCAGCATTACCGTGCTAGTCTTTGACCTGCTGCAGCTACTGAAGAAATGATTGGAATCCCAGCCCTCCCTCCTTCCCTCTCTTCCGGGGCTGGAACCTTGCTTCCCAGAACCCCAGATGCCTGCCTTGGGCAGAAGTGAGGCATCTCAGTCCTGGAGGGCAGGTGGGACCTCCTCAGATGGAGGAAGATGCCCTGAGGACCTGGTGCCTTGGGCTGGGCCCGCCCGGCCTTCCCTGTGAACATGCTCCAAGGCAGCTGGTTCTGCTTCGAGGCCCAGAAACCCGCCTCAGCTACTTTCATCAGGGGGACTTGGAAGAAGCAATCAGACATCCGGGCATCCAGCCGCAGGGAGCAGAGCAGGTGTCCCAGCAAGGAAGGACACCAGGCAGCCGCTCTCTCTGGTGTTTCTTCCCTGGAGCCCCGTGCCCTCTGCCTGTTGTCTTCTTGCTTCTCTGTTCCCTTTCCTGGCCTCTGGCCGCTCACTTACGCCTGCCTCTCGAGGCCCCTTTAACGGCCTGTGGCCCCCCATTTCCAAACCCCAATCCAGGCCCCAGTCCGGGCTGACTCAGTCTTTCCCTCCACACCAGGTTTCTGGGACAGGATCTGGTTGCCCAGCTTTTGCGGGGGGGATCCCCCCAGGCCAGTGAGCTCTGACCAGGGAATGGCCGTTGGGGGGCTGAACCCCTTCTTTCCCTGACAAAAATGTCGGCCAGCTCTTTCTAAGGCGGACTAGTGGTCGCGAGGTACGGTCGGTCACCGGAGGAAAGGCCAGGATGCTGTCCCAGGCTCCCACTACCTCCCGTCTCGGGGCTGAATCCCAGCGCTGCCTTCTGTTCTTGACAAATGATACCAACGTGTATCTGGTGACGTGTGAGCACCATGTAAGATCCCAATGCAGTGTCCTATTCGTTCGCCGGAGCTGCTGCAAGAAATCCCCCCAAACCGAATGACTTCAAAGAGCGATTTCTCGCCCCAGAGTTCTGGAGGCTTGGAAGTCCCAGACCAAGGCACTGGCGGGGCCACGCTCCCTCTGACGCCTCGAGGAAGCTCCTTTCTTGCTTCTTCTCTCTTCTGGTATCCCCGGCGTTCCTTGGCTTGGGGCAGCGTAGGTCCAATGTCTGCCTCGTCCCCCCATGGCTTCTTCCTTCTGTGTCTGGTCTTCGTACGGCATTCTCTCTGTCTCTCTGTCTCTCTCTTTCTTTCTCTCTCTCTGTGTCTCTCTCTCGGTGTCCAAATTCCCCACTTCTCAGAACGACACCAGTCACTCTGGATTAGGGGACACCCTGAGGACCTCATCTTGACTTGATGATGTCTGCAAGACCTTATTTTCAAACCAGCTCACACACACCGGTACTGGGGATGGGCACTTCCCGCGATCTTCCTGGGGGACGAAATTCCATCCACAACAAGTACCTATAAGTAAAATGTAATGCAAAAGCCATTGTGAGGAAAGCCTCCATGCTAGCTGTGACAGAGACGGCAGACAAAGCTTAAACAGTTCCCATTTGGCTCTTGATAGGAAATGTCTGCTGTTCCCAGCCTTAGAGGCGTGGGGTAGGGTTCATAGCAGGAGCAGACGAGGGGTGTCCTGGGTCCAGTGGCCAGTCAGGGAGGGTTCTAGGGTATTGTGATCCCGCAGCACTCACAAAAAAGGCATCCCATGAGCTAGAGTTAAAATATGGTGTCCTGGGGCGCCTGGGTGGCTCAGTGGGTTAAAGCCTCTGCCTTCAGCTCAGGTCATGATTCCAGGGTCCTGGGATAGAGCCCTGTATTGGGCTCTCTGCTCAGTGGGGAGCCTGCTCCTTCCTCTCTGTCTGCCTCTCTGCCTACTTGTGATCTCTGTCAAATAAATAAATAAATACAATCTTTAAAAAAAAAAAATGCAGTGTTTTGGAGCGCCTGGGTGGCTCAGTCAATTAAGCATCTGCCTTTGGCTCAACTCATGATCTCAGGGTCCTGGGATCGAGCCCTGCATTGGGCTCTCTGCTCAACAGGGAGCCTGCTTCTCACCATTAGTCTGTCTGCAGCTCCCTCTGCTTGTGCTCTCTCTCTCTTTGTCAAATAAATAAAATCTTTAATAAATAAATAACCAATTAATAAATTAATTTAAAAAAATACAAAGCGTCTTGAGGGGAAACCTGGTCAGAAACAGGTGGTGTGGGAAGCGGAGCCTTCTGTCTGCGGGGATCCCACTGGAGGGACCGTGTCTGTCCGCAGGCTTCCTCTGGAACAGCCGAAGGAGGCCCAGCGGGCATGGTCTTTTTTGCGCCTTCACTGTCAGATCCTGTGTCTGTCCTGCTGCACCCCCGGGAGCCGTCTTCCCTCCCAGCTAGCCCAGTTCCAGAGTCCTGGCCTCGTGGGCTGGAATTGTTCGGGAAGCCTCATGTCACCACTCCTGCTGGGTGGAGAGAGCTCCCTTTTTGGTGGCGGCCAGGCCAGGCGCAGTAAGGCAGCCCCGGGAGATACCCCGGCCCCCTCGGGTCTGGCCAGGTGGGTGAGTTGACTGTGCTCAGGGCCTGGACGAGGGGGCCTGTGCTTGGCAAAAAACCCGACGTCACGGTAGCCTGTACTTGACCTCCTGTACTTTAGATAGATGGCGCAGAGGACAGGAAACTGCAGCACCAGGCATGTTCCTTGAGTCGCCCAAGGTCACACAGCTAGGTCAAGCCGGGCGGGCCGGGGACCTTGGCCTTGCACCACCCGCGCCGGGCCTCCCTCCCTCGGCTCTCCACCTGCCTTGCCCTGTCCAACCTTTCCTCCTCTGTTCACAGATAATGTGACACAGCCGCTTTAGAGGGTGACATTGAAAAAAAATCTCTCTTGAATCCCACCACCTTCACTCACTGCCCCATATATGCATATTCTTCCAAAAACCATTCCTGTGTGATCACGTTGCATAGAACTAAACACACACGCGCACTTGTGCGCACACACACGCACATACAAACACACACACGACCGCAGGTAAAGCTGCAGGACTCAGAACGAGCTCCCCGGTTGCTGTCACTGTCAATATTCTGGTTTTGCAAGACGGAAACGGTCAAACCTATATTTTATCGAGCGAACTTAATTGGACAAATTAGTAAAATGGAAAAATAGAATGATAGAACATGGTGACGAAACAAAAGATAAAAAAATAAAGTAAAAGTTTAAGATGAATATAAAATATAAAATTTAGAGAAAGAAAACACATTCGGTGCAATATAAAAATTAGAAAATAAAGTTACAGGGGCGCCTGGGTGGCTCAGTTGCTCGAGCGACTGCTGTCAGCTCAGGTCATGATCCTGGAGTGCCAGGATCGAGTCCCACATCGGGCTCCCTGCTTGGCGGGGAGTCTGCTTCTCCCACTGACCTCTCTCCTTTCATGCTCTCTCTCTCTCTCAAAAAAATAAATAAAATCTTTAAAAAGAGAAGAAAAAAATATACAAAAATATAATATACATTTGTTTGTTTATTTAATAGGCAGGGGAAGGCCTGTGCTGGCCCGAGTTCCTCCACCATCCAGCAGGTTGTCTGGGGACCTCAGCCGGCTGTGGGGAAGGATCCTGGGGGACAGGAGCCTATTTCTCAGGGGTGATCGCTGTCCAGGAGTCACAATGGGACGAGCCAGGTGGAGTCACAGGTGGGTGGCACCCAGAAAACCCAGCTTAATTTGAATTTTAGATAAACAATAGATATTTTTTTAGCATCTGTATATCCTATTTAGTATAAATATGCCCCAAGTAGTCTGTCCTGTATTTTTATTTAAATCTGGCAACCCTTTTTGCAGCCGCCTCCAGCCCTCAGCGCCCCCGCAGCGGCTCCCCAGGCCTATGTACACTTACCTCCTCTTCTCTCCTCTTTATCTCTCAGGAGCTCATCCCTCTTCATGCCGCAAGGCCCAAGGCAGATGTTGCCTCCTCTGAGAAGCCACCCTAACTCTCCCGGTGCTTCTAGGACAAACCTGGGGCCCTCTGCTGAATGGATGTGGGGTCTGCAGGTGCTGTGGGGAGGCCCAACAGGAAGGGCGGCGGGGTAGGCCAGAGCAGGCTCACCTCCTGTACTCAGGAAGGGGTGTGTGTGTGTGTGTGTGGGTCCATGGGGTGGGTGACTTCTCCTCAGGGGAAGGGGACCCCTCAGATGAAGTCAGATTAAGCTGGGACACTCTTTTATGCTTTCGTGTATGACAGTGGGATCAGGAAAACTCTTCTCTGGGAGGCAGGCACCTGCCCGCCTTTTCTGCTGCTGATTCCCCGGCCTTGGCATCGTGCCGGCAGGCACCAACTGTTGAGTGAAGGCGCATATCTAGACAGCAGTTGTGTGTCCCCCACTTCAGGTCTGGAGCACTCAGACATTCAGGACTGAGGACCCCCACGTGAAGGAAGACACCGTAAGCTTCTCATCTGCCTCCCATGGCTTTGAAGTAGAAGACAATGGCCAGGGACTGTCACTCCACGGGCTGTCATCCAGCCCTCAGCAGTGATCTGTATGAAGACGGTGTGGCATTGCAGGGGATGACAGAGGCACGGATCTCAGGATAAAAGCATACGGAGTGATTTCTGCCGGGATGGAAACGCTCTGTAAATACTTGGTCGAATGAATGAACTAGGTATAAAGCAGGCACGGTTGGAAGCTCCAGTAGCATCAAGGGTGTCAAGGTGGGACAAGCTCCATGAAGGTAGGGATGTGATTACCTTTTATTCTCTTACCTTCTGTCTTCTCAGTCGTCTACAATGGACTCAGGCAACTTGTACGATGAAAAAAAAAAATTCCCTAAAATCGTGGTCAAAGCTTTTCTGCGATGGCACTGCACGCAGTGGCCACCAGAGGGCAGGGCTGCCCTACTGTCCGGGACCGCAACCTGCCTACCGAGATTTTTCTAAAGCCTTGAATGTTGAACAGACAGCCCTATGCAGGGCTCAATCCCAGGATCCTGAGATCATGACCTGAGGTGAAGGCAGAGGCTTAACCCACTGAGCCACCCAGGTGCCCCTGCTCAATGGGGAGCCTGCTTCTCCCTTTCTCTCTGCCTGCCTCTCTGCCTACTTATAATCACTCTCTCTGTGTCAAATAAATAAATAAAATCTTTAAAAAAAAAAAAAAAAGACTTGAATGTGGAGGTTTCATTTACTTGCCTGGGGGCCTTCCTGGTGACCGGAATCAATCCCATTTCCCCCTTAGCTAGATCTCAGCTCTCCAGATTGGAGACAAAAGTCTTTTTTTTTTTTTTCCTTCTCGTGTGAAGAGCACAACCTGTCCCCCACTCCTCTGAACCGACCATTGATTGAGGGCTGAGAGTCTTTTCTGAGAATGGGACTTGTCCCTACCTTCATGGAGCTTGTCCCAGGCTTCAGATTCACACAGGAAAACTCAGGGCTGGAGAGATTCTAAACGTTGCCAAAAAAGTCAAGACCTTGCTTCAGGGGCTGCCTGGGTGGCTCAGTTGTTAAGCCTCTGCCTTCGGCTCAGGTCATGATCCCAGTGGGCTGGGATGGAGCCCATGGGGCTCCCTGCTCAGCGGGAAGCCTGCTTTCCCCTCTCCCACTCCCCCTGCTTGTGTTCCCTCTCTCGCTGTGTCTCTTTCTGTCAAATAAATAAAATCTTAAAAAAATAAAAAAGACCTTACTTTAGGAACCTGTGTTATTGTGTGTGTGTGTGTGTGTGTGTGTGTGTGTGTGTATTTTTGTGTGTGTCCACTCACACACACGCCCAGTGTCTTCTGCTTAGGTACTGCTGCAGGTACAGGGGAAGCCGCAGACCCTGTGCTCAGGAGACTCGCAAGTTCGGTGGTGGGTGGTACCCAAGGTGAAGGTGGTGAGAAGGAAAACGAGCAAGATAAGGGGATTGACAGCCACAGGCTAGGGGAGCGGGGAAATCTCCCATGAGGTTCATTTTGAGCAGAGACCTTCATAAAAGGAGGGAACTAGGCTAGTGCCATCCAGGAGAAGGCAGAGCAAAGGCCCGGAGGCAGGAGTGTGTTCAGGTGGGAATGTGTTTGCTCAGTTGGGAGTGTGTGTGTGAGCTGCGGGTCCGGGAGGGGTGTGAGGTCCCACAGATCCCGGGGGGCTCTCGTAGATTCTGCCTTTCGCTCCGGCCGTGTTGCTGCGATGAAAACAGTCTGTCAAGGCACAAGGTGACAGCAGGGAGACCCGCCGTCCAGGCAAAACGATGGTGGTGGCTTTGCACCTGGACTACTCAGTACATACTTGCCCAATGGAGCTGAACTGTTCCCCATGGAGTTGGCTCGACATCGTGACTTCCTGATCCCCTACAGAGAATAGAAAAATCACCATAGGAACAAAGCCTCCGAAGGAAAAACGACCGTGGTTTTGGTGGTTGGGGTTAAAGGAGGATCTATTTCTGTTCTCCAACAGGAACCTCGGAGTTCTAAAGGGGAAAGGATTCTGGTCAGAAATCCCTGGCCACGTCTCAAATTTGACAGAGGAATTCTCTGAAGCCCCAGGTGACATGACTGATCAATGGTCACACGGTGGCTTGGTGTCTCTCTTTCTGCTTTGTTCCTTTTCTCAGGCTCTCAGATGGGCCCGTCTCTGTTCCCAGGACACAAATCACCCCACCCCCAAGGTTCCTAAGGTCTGCCAGCCAGTGACTCTGGTGCCTGCCACTTGGCCAGGTCATGGCCAAAAGCCCAACCTTGCCTCCTTCTCCCAGGACCCCGAGCTGGCTCTGGTCCTCTTGCCACTTAGCAGGCAATCTGGTTCTCTCACTCCCCATCCACAGCAGGAACAGATTCTGTCCTTTTTTTTTTTTTTTTTTTTTTCCAATTTATTTATTTTCAGAAAAACAGTATTCATTATTTTTTCACCACACCCAGTGCTCCATGCAAGCCGTGCCCTCTATAATACCCACCACCTGGTACCCCAACCTCCCACCTCCCCCGCCACTTCAAACCCCTCAGATTGTTTTTCAGAGTCCATAGTCTCCCATGGTTCACCTCCCCTTCCAATTTACCCAAAAGCACATACCCTCCCCAATGTCCATAACCCTACCCCCCTTCTCCCAACCCAGATTCTGTCCTTTACCGACGTTTTCACACAATGTGGAGAAGAGGGGGAGTTTGCAGCATCTCCCAGAATTACAAGTGCCCATGTCTTTGACCTGGAAGTTCTGCCTTTGGGATGTGTTGCAGGGAAAGAGCAGGAGACTCATGTCTGGGGATCACTGCTCAGCATACCGAATCCTGAAATCACCTCGTGTGAAATGCAGCCCGTGACTCCATGCTCTCCTGATCTTCCCCAGCTCTGGCCTCCCCTTCTGGGTCTTGCCTGTGGGCCCCTCTTCTGCTACCCAAGCTCTAAATGGGACTCTTTCTCCAGGCAAGTCTCCCACCACTTCCCCGCTCTGCGTGCTATTTTGGTATGACTCTCAGTTCCTTTGGTTTTCAGTGTCATCTCTATGCGGACTCTCCCTCTGTTAGGGCTTCCTTCAATCCTGAACTCTTGACTGCCCCAGTCCCGTTCAGCCAGCTGCCATTTGTTTGTTTGTTTGTTTGTTTGTTTTTTAAAATATAATTCACACACCATAAAATTTACCATTTTAAAGTGCATGTTTCAGTGGCTTTTATTTTTTTTTAAGATTTTGTTGATATATTTGAACAGAGAGAGAGAGAGATCACAAGTAGGCAGAGAGAGAGGAGGAAGCAGGCTCCCCGCTGAGCAGAGAGCCCGATGCGGGACTCCATCCCAGGATCTTGAGATCATGACCTGAGCTGAAGGCAGAGGCTTTAACCCACTGAGCCACCCAGGTGCCCCTGGAACATTTTAAAAAAGATTTTTATTCATGTATTTATTTGTGAACGTGCAGCGAGGCAGGGGGAGGGGCAGCGGGAGAGGGAGACGCAGACAACCTGCTGAACAGGGACCCCCCACCCCTGAAGCAGGACTTGATCCCAGGACCCTGAGATCATGACTTAAGCCGAAGGAAGATGCTTAACTGACTGAGCCAACCTGGTGTCCCAATTCCAGAACATTTTTATCACCCCCAAAAGAAACCAGTCACACTCATTCCCATCTCTCCCTGAGCACTAGGCAGCATGTGTTTCCTTTCGGTCTCTGTGGGTTTGTCTATTCTGTCAATGGAATCAGACAGCACAAAGCCTTCTGTGTCTGACTTCTTTCACTTAACACCTTGTTTTTGAAGTTAACGCATGTTGTCGCCTGTCTCGGGACTTCATTCCTTTTTGTGTCCCAGCACAATGTCGTGTTATGCCACGACATTATGTTTATCCGTTCGACAGTTGACGGACATTTGGGTTCTTTCCATTTGGGGGCTATTATGAATCAGGTTGCTATGGATATTTGTGTACAAGTTTTCATGTGAACATGTGTTCAGTTCCCCTGGATGTACACCCAGGAATGGAAATTACGTTTCACTTTTGGAGGAGCTGCCAAACGGTTTCCCAAAGAGGCTTCACCAGCATTCCCACCAGTGGTGTAGGCGTTCCCGCCTCCGGCCTCTACGGATTCCCCCCGGAGGGGCCTCATGGGGCTCCCACAGGCAATGAGTCCATATGTGAACCCTCTCTCCTTTGTCTTGATCCTTGACCCATAGATGACTGTTCGAGCCAGCCACTTGGGGACCACTCTTCAAACTGGCTACATTCTTGACCTCTTCGATCAATTCATCAACAAGTCTTCTCAGGGCTGCCCCCCAAATAGATCCCCAACCTTTCCATCTGCCCATCTCCACTGCCAACATCCTATCCACTCACTTGAATGGTCTCTGTGGTCTCCAGTTGGGATCCTTACCTCCAGGCTTGCTCCCACCAATCTACTCTCTAGCAGAGTTAGTGAAAAGAAATTTTAAAAATTAAATCAAAATTATACACACACACACACACACACACACACACACACATAAAAAAAATTTTTTTTTATAGAAAAATCAGCTATTAACCAGAAGGGACTATGGCCCACAAGCCATCCCCGATCTGACTGCCTGTTACCTCCCAGACCTTATCTCCTACCTTTCTGCCTTGGCTCACTCCAATCTAGCTTCACAGGTTTCCTTACTGTTCCTTAAACCCACCAGGACCACTCCAACCACAGGGCCTTTGCCCTTGCTCTAGCCCCTGCTGGTATGCTCTTCTTCCAGATGTCCATGTGGCTCTCTCCTTTGCACTCGTTCACACATCACTCAGTGATGCCGTCTCTTGCCCAGCTATCTGAATTTGTAACTCCTCCCCATCTCATCCTTCTCTTCGCTTTTCCCCCCATAGCCCTTACCATTCTGTAACATGGTACAGATTTTATTTCTTGTCTCCCCTTCTGGAATATAAACTCCATTTTTTGGCTGCTTTGTTGACTTCTGTATCCCTTGTGCCTACAACAGGGCCTTGCCCCAGAGTAGCTCAGCAAGTGTGTGTTCAGGGAGTAAAGGAATGAATGAAGCACAGCCCGTCCCACCACTCACCTCTTTCCCAAGCCCCAGTCTTTTGCCTCAGAAGTGACCACTTTTCACTCTTTGTTCTGGCTGCTCACGCTGGTTCCCTGCCTAACGGACTACTGCTGCTGGTTCTGATTTACCCACTGAAACCATCTCTTGACCTCCTCGGACACTGCTCCCACCTCCTTTCCATCGTCCCCGAGCTTACATTCTACATTGCGTTAAATCATCAGAACTACGTAAACAGTGTTCTCTGCAAAGACAAATTTGCACTCTATTTCCTTCCTTACCTGGTTTTTTGCTCCTCCTAGTGCTCACGGGTTGTGTTGTTTCCTGCAATGTTTATTGCAATTATCACAAGCCTGATAATTCACACATGTGGCACCATATTAGAGATTCTTAGGACTTTTTCTTCCTCTGTGGTCTGTGTCACAATTTGCAATTATACATTTCTTCGAATGTTTTCTCTCTTAAATGTCTGTCACTGGAGCATAAGCTTCTAGAAGCTTCTCTGTCT
The DNA here is from genome assembly GCF_020171115.1 of Neogale vison. Classification (NCBI taxonomy): domain Eukaryota; kingdom Metazoa; phylum Chordata; class Mammalia; order Carnivora; family Mustelidae; genus Neogale; species Neogale vison. Next base: position 124,815,926 of record NC_058098.1, read on the forward strand.
ACCAGGGCATTCCCAACACCTGGCATCTCACTCCATTCCTGGCGCATAATAGATCCTCAATACATTTTAGTGACTAAATGAATGGTTGAAACTGTCCACGAATGTGGCCATCAGTAGCTGGTTGGTTTGAGAAATTGTGGGGTTGTCCCTGTTCTGAAATAGTGTTCATTTAGAAACAATAAGCTTGAGAGGCTGAACACTCTTCCTTATCATCATTGCTTTGATTCTTTTTTTTTAAGTGCATTTATTTTTTTCAATAATCTCTACACCCCTCTGGGGGCTCGAACTCATGACCCTGAGATCCAGAGTCGCATGTTCTTCTGACTGAGCCAGCCAGGTGCCCCTGTTTTCATTCTCATTACTGCCAAACCCCCCAAATTTAGTGGCTGCAAATAACCATTTTATTACAGTCAAAGACTCTGTGGGTCAGGAACTCACTTCCTCGTTACTGTTTTTACAACTTAACACTGTGGGGCACGTGGCTGGCTCAGTTGGGAAAGCGTGAGACTCTTGATCTGGGCCAGGAGCGTGAGTTTGAGCCCCGTGTTGGGTGTAGAGATTACTTAAATAAATGTTAAAAACCCACAACAACTTAACATTGTGTTTTTTTCCTATGAGACTGAAACATGGTTATGACGTCAGAAAATATAAAAAAGAAGAAATAAACCCCATCATCTAACTCCTCTGGCAATAAGCACTTTTAACGTCTCCAGTATGTCCTTTCCAAGCCATTTGCCTTTTTGTTTTCATGGACATTCTTCCAAGCTTCAACAGCCCTTACCGCAAATCCCAGCTGCTGGCTTGCAACAACATCAAGGACCACATTCTCTCAACAGCGCCCTGTGGCGATCCCTCCCTGCCAGGAGTACCAGACCTCAGGGGCGCTGGGGTGGCTCAGCTGGTTAAATGTCAGGGTCCAGATCTCAGAGCCCTGATCTCAGGGTCATGAGTTCAAGACCCACTGGGCATAGAGCCTACTCTAAAAGTTAATTAATTAATTAATTAATTAATAAAGGGAGTATCAGACCTCAATGTCACTCTTTGAAGTGTTTTATCACTTAGCTTCTGTCTACTTGCTCCTCAGTGCTGTCCTCCTTGAGTGGAGACCTACTGTGCGCCACATGCTGTCTTATGTGGCGTTGGCATTGCACACACCGCTCTGTCCCCGTGGGGCTGACTGTCACTTGAGCATATGAAAGCACCACGGTGTATTAAACCAGTCGCCAGCTGATGGATATTTGCGCCGTTTCCCTCTTCTCCTCTTACAGATACAAACACCCCTCCCAATATAGCTTCGGGCACCTCTTCCTCCAGGTTCTCAGGATAAAAATCCTAGAAATAGGATGGCTGCGGTAAAGGACAGGTACGTTGACAAAATGGAGACATCCAGATCTGCTGTCCAGCGAAGTTGTTTCAGTTTTCATCCCCAGAGCCGTGAGCGAGGGCCAGTTTTCGTTTCTGATATCCCTCTTGTGGGTGGCCCCCAGCACTTTGGTCTCTCTGGGCACACCCGCCACCTGGCCTGTCAGGGAACAGACTCTGTTTCCAAACCCTTTCCTGGTCTCAACAGAAAGCTGACCCCTGACAAACATCCCCCTTTACCTCAGGGCCCCTTTTGGACTCTCCCTGTGCCCCTCCGCCCTCCCTGCTCTGTGGCTGTCCCCAGCAGCTCAGCATTTCACTCTCCTGTAATCTTGGCATCATTTGGCATCTTCTCTTCAAGGTCATGTATGAATGTCTTTCAAAAGACCAGTTGCACAGAGCCCTGAGATGCCGAGGCTTCCATCTTGTTGTCACGCCAGGCTCCCGTTCGCGACGACTTTCCCTCTGATGTGACACATGTTCATTGAGGGGCTTTTGGCGGAGAAGCTACATGTCGAAGTCTGAAAGTACAATGACATGGGACACTCAGGTGCGTGCCCACATTTCCTTCGAAGCCTCATCCTCCTTAGTTTCAGATCCAGGGGTTTTGCATACGGTAGCAGGATATGGGAGAGGGAGCCTTGTACTGATTTGTCAGTCATTGTAAGTTTTTTTTTTAATTGAACACTTTTTTATTTATATATATATATTTTTTTAAATATTCTTTTTTTTCAAGATTTTATTTATTTATTTGACAGAGATCACAAGCAGGCAGAGAGGCAGGCAGAGAGAGAGGGGAAAGCAGGCTCCCTGCTGAGCAGAGAGCCCGATGCGGGGCTCGATCCCAGGACCCTGGGATCATGACCTGAGCCTGAAGGCAGAGGTTTAATCCACTAAGCCACACAGGCTGCCTAAATTGACAAGTTTTTTAAAAATCATGTCTACACCCAACGTGGGGCTCAAACTCATGACCCCGAGATCAAGAGTCAGAGGCTCTGTCTGTCTTTTGTCTTACAAAAGGACTATGTGTTTATTTTAGGAAGTTTGGGTAATAGAGACCAGCAAAAAGAGAAAAAACATCCCACTATTCCCCAGATAAGCATCATTACCATATGGTAGACTTCCTCCCGAGTTTGATGTTTTCTTATATACACTCTCTGAAGAGAGCAAAAATAGGATCACACGTAGATATTGACCTTCAACTTGCTATTTGTCACATAATGTGAGCGTGATCATCTTCTCACGTCATTGCACATTTTACTACGACAGAGAGGTGCGTAATTCCGTCAGTCTGAGGGAGAGACTTCTGGAAGCTCATGTTGGCAGCAGCCCTGCTTGCCTCCGGGGGTGGTCGAGAAGAGAACCCCTCTTGGCTCTGCCCGCCCCGACTCCTCTGGACCCCATGTGCTGGCCCGTCTCAGGATTACTGGACGGTGTGCCTCCTTGTCCCTCTGCTGTCCTACACGCTGACCACCACCTCCCGGGCCCTGGGGTTTGAGTCTGTCATTCCCGATGGCCAAGCAAGCCCCTGAGTGGGCAGCGGGGAGGCTGGTTGTGGAGCAAAGACCCCAGGCCCCCCGAGAGCCTCTGAGAGGCACCCCCTCCCCGCCGCCTCCATCCTCCCTTTCTCCATTCTCCCGTGCCCTTCACATCCCATTAGCAGGGGCTGGCCATCATTAGCGTCCAAAACATACGCCAGCAGAGTCATGGGGTCCCGGGGCCCTTTGTTTTCCAGCCACTTCACCGGTGAGTGCCGTGGGCACAAAGGCCAATGGCTCCCCTGCCCGCTCTGGCCCCCCGATGTTCTGAAAGCCTCCGCCCTCCCCACGGTCCTCTCCCAGCAGCTCCGTCTGGGAAGGCTGCCTCTTCAGCCCCGTAGCCCGCCAACCGCCTCCCCTCCCAGCATCTCAGGCTTTTCAAAAGCAGAGGGAAGAGGAGGAGATGTGACTACCCCCCTTTTATTCCGGCCTCCCTCCCCTGCCCTCCTGCATTTAGGGCTACGGAAGGGAGGCAGCGAGTGTCCATGAGGAGGTCACGGCTTTGTTAGGGAAAGTCAGAGCCTGGCGGAGCATCTTTCTCCCTGCTGGCTTGGGCTGAAAGGGTGGGGGCCCTTGACAACATTTGTTTCCTGTCAATGACGGTCTCAGGGCTTGTGATCTCAAGGCCAGGCCACCAGCAGCCCTGGGGACTAGTCACCGCAGATCAGAGGTGGGGGTGGACCGTCTGCGCTGCTCGGGGTGGGGGCCGGGTGTGTGGGCGAAGCTGCCTTACACAGTGGGGGCTCTTACAGAATCCAGAGACCTTCCAGGGCACACATGGCCGCCCTTCCCTTCTCTCACAAGTTGGGGTGTGATTTACCTACAGTGAATGGTCCACGTGCTAAGTACACCTTTTGTGGGCATCTGACGGATGCACACACCTGTGTAAACCACACCCCATCAGGACATAGAATATTTTCCTGACTCCAGAAAGTTCCCTCCCCTCTCTTCCCAGCAGACCCTCCTGGCCATTGCCAGGGGCAACACTCAGGGGTATAGAGTTCTGCCTGTTGGAAAACTTGATACAAACAGAACCTTCTGGATTCTTCCACCGCATGACATGTTTTTTAGTTTGATCTATGTTGTTGTATGCACCAGTAGTCTGTTTCTTTTCCAAGTAGTATGCCCTCTAGGGAAACACCACAATTTTTTATAAGTTTTTTCCTCCACAATCATCCCCTCCCCATTTTTTCTTGTTTCGTGTTTTTTCTTCCTTCCTTCCTCCTTCCTTTCCTCCCTCCCTCCCTCCCTCCCTTCCTTCCTTTCTTTTTTTAGTAGGCTCTGCACCCAGCTTGGAGCCCAACGCAGAGTTTGAACTCATGACTCTGAGATCAAGACCTGAGCTGAGGGGCGCCTGGGTGGCTCAGTGGGTTAAGCCGCTGCCTTCGGCTCGGGTCATGATCTCAGGGTCCTGGGATCGAGTCCCGCATCGGGCTCTCTGCTCTGCAGGGAGCCTGCTTCCCTCTCTCTCTCTCTCTGCCTGCCTCTCCATCTACTTGTGATTTCTCTCTGTCAAATAAATAAATAAAATCTTTAAAAAAAAAAAAAAAGACCTGAGCTGAGATCAAGTCACATGCTTAGCCCCCTGAGCCCCCCCAGGTGCCCCCACCTAGGTTATTTGTACAGCACTGAACCGATCTAAACGTATTTTTTCTTTATAGATGATTCAAGTCCATGTACATGTATGAATATGCTTTTAGGGTCCTGGCTTGTCGTACTGTGTTATACTCCACGTGTCACATCTGTACCCACTATAGCTTACACATACCAAGTGGGGTTTCCCCCAGGGAGACTGTTTTCTTTCTCATTCTGTGGTGTTTGGAAGGTATATTTTACTGCTCCAGGGGTGACCACTAATGAATACGTTTATTACATAAAGCCTTTAGTTATGTCCTGACTTAGAGATTTAGATACTGTGTCTTGGTTTCCCAGTAGAAGCCGTATTGACGTTAGTCATGAACTTCTCTCCCTCTCTTGCCCACTGGTCTGCTGCCTGGGATTTTATCTCTGTAAATGGAAACAAACAGCTCTTACTTGATTTTTCAGTTTCAAGATATTGTTTTATTTGCACCTAACAGTCCGAGACCTTATTCTATTTTATGTTTCTTGCCTTCCTTCATCTCCCATTTGGAGTTAGTTGAATTATTTCTACATGGTCAGAGCATAGGACCTGTTCTTAAAACTTTGCCTCCCTTTGCCAATCTTTTGGGTTTTGTGCTTGGGTTATTTACATTTACATTTAATATTAACCCTTCCCGACTTGTGCTGAAGCTTCAGAACCCTCTTGTGTTGGATCCCTGCAGCTCTTCATTCATGATCTGGGGTCTTTACACCTGAAGAAGAGTTTAGGGCAAGACTAGATCCTTGGTCGGGGCACCTGGGTAGCTGAGTTGTTAGGTGTCTGCCTTCGGCTTGGGTCATGGTCCCAGGGTCCTGGGATCGAGCCCCACATCGAGCTCCCTGCTCAGCGGGAAGTCTGTTTCTCCCTCTCTCACTCCCCCTGCTTGTGTTCTCTCACTGTGTCTCTCTCTGTCAAATAAATAAATAAAATCTTAAAAAAAAAATAAAGGACTAGATCCTTGGCTCATATTTTTCCATAAGAATGTCACTTCGATTAAATATTAATTGACATTAACTGTTATTAATCAATAATTAATTTATCATAAATCTAGGATCCCCTCCTCTTTTCTTATGTCTACAGATTCGACACAAGCCTTTCTCTGTGCCCAATGTCTTTGTCTCTCAAAAAATTACCCCCTTTTAACTAAAGTATTATCGAGATATAATTCACATGCTATACAAGTCATTCATTTAAAGTGCTCAGTAAAATGGCTCTTTTTTTTTTTTTAAGATTATTTATTTATTTATTTGACAGAGAGAGATCACAAGTAGGCAGAGGGAGAGAGAGAGAGGAGGAAGCAGGCTCCCTGATGAGCAGGGAACCTGATGCGGGACTCGATCCCAGGACCCTGAGATCATGACCTGAGCCGAAGGCAGCGGCTTAACCCACTGAGCCACCCAGGCGCCCCAAAATGGCTCTTATTATCTTCACAGAACTATGCCACCATCACCACAGTTTTATTTATTTTATTTTACTTTTTTCCAAAGATTTTATTTATTTATTTATTTATTTGAGAGAAAAGAGAGCAGAGCAGGGGGAGAGGAAGAGGGAGAGGGAGACTCTCCACTGAACCGGGAGCCCCACGTGGGGCTGGATTCCAGGACCCTGCGATCATGACCTGAGCGGAAGGCAAACGCTCAAAGGACTGAGCCACCCAGGCGCCCCACGGATGCATTTTAAAAAATGTGACTTTGGAGTCAGAAGACGGGCCTTCTTGGGTGACTTAGAAACTGGCCCTGGGTGCCTGGGTGGCTCAGTGGGTTAAGCCCCTGCCTTCAGCTCAGGTCATGATTCCAGGGACCTGGGATCGAGCCCTGAATGGGGTTCCCTGCTCAGCCGGGAGCCTGCTTCCCACCCGCCCCCACACCACCCCCCCCCCTCTGCCTACTTGTGATCTCTCTCCCTCTCTGTCAAATACATAAATAAGATCTTAAAAAAAGAAAGAAAGAAACTGGCCCTGGAGGCAGCTCCCCCAGAGGGCTCTGCCAAGAGCTCCACTCCAAGAGCCCCACTGTCGGCTTCTCGAACAATTGCACGGGGATGCTCTGAAGGTCATCACTTCCAGCGGGCAAAAACCAAATCAAACTCCCAGCAACCCTTGCGGCACTCTCGTTACCACCACCCCTGCCACCCCCGCAGTGTGTGTGGCCAACCGGGCCTCAGAGCCTTGGCGGATCAGGTCACAGTGCACCGGCTCTGCCCAAGTCTGGCGTCACTCTCCAGGGGCAACGGGACTTGAGGGGATGGCGTGGGCTCTCGGGGCCTCCATTCCTCTGAGCAGGGCACGAAATACAAGATGAGCCCCATCGGGTGGGGCTCCGAGATAGGGACTGAGCTGAGTGCCCGTAAAAAGGCCACTTCAGGCCCCCCCCCACAACAGCCACTGTTGCATCTGGAGGAAGGACAATTCCAGAGCTTCTGAATGCCTCTCCTGTGATGCACTAATGGATGTACATTATCCGTGTCCTTCCTGGCCACCAAGTCACTCTCCTGACTTCAACTCCTGGCTAGAGAACTCTGCTTTCTTTTGGAAAAGCATCTGTCTTGCCTGAGGCCTCACAAAGGCATTTCCCCACAAAAGGGCCATTATGACCATCTCTGCATTAGAATGGCCGCTGCTGGCTTCTGGGCTCTCTGGAACTTGCGGGCAGCAGGAACATCAGGTAGGAGAGCTTAGTGTGTCCTTAATGTCTGTGGCATCTCCAGCAAGACCCCTGCCTCCTGATTGCACAGGAACAAGCCCCCACTTTGAAGAAAAGGATTAAGACAAAGAGTGAAGGAAAGAACATACACATGTGTTCATATACCTATGTACGAAGGGGGTGACCTTTATTTAATTTAATTAATTAATTTATTTAAGATTTTATTTATTTATTTGACAGAGAGAGATCACAAGTAGTCAGAGAGGCAGGCAGAGAGAGAGAGAGGGAAGCAGGCCCCCTGCTGAGCAAAGAACCTGATGCGGGACTCGATTCCAGGACCCTGAGATTATAACCAGAGCCAAAGGCAGAGGCTTAAACCCCTGAGCCACCCAGGCACCCCTTAATTTTATTTATTTTTTAAAAGTAGTTTCCTCACTGGGTGGAGCTTGCACTCAACACCCGCTTGACTTCATGACCCTGAGATCAAGAGTCTGACGCTTAACCGACTGAATGACCAGGTGCCCCAGACTGGGTGACATTTTTAACGTGGGACTGTAAATATGAATTCACAGGCCTGTGTCCCCACTTCCCATCACATGGAAATCGGCCCTGTGTAGAGACACAGGGAGCTTTTTACTTGGGGCTGACCCCTAGAGGACACCTGGACTCCTCAGGTAGTGGCCGGCAGGGTTCTGCCAGGTAGAAGAGAAGGAAATTCGTCAAGCCACCCCCTGGCTTCCTCTGGGATTTGGGGAGAAAACAGATCTGACTAGTCCATGGAGGGGCCTGGAGCAGAAATTTCCAGAAAAACAGGAAAAGCAGGAGAGAGGCCTATAAGGAGGAGGGACAGAGCTTTTTTCCTTGGCCCAGCAGACTCTGCTGTCCCCATTCTAGAAAACTAGCTATTTGGGGGGAGCACCTGGGTGGCTCAGGTCATGGTCCCAGGGTCCTAGAATGGAGTCCCCCATTGGGCTCCTGCTCGGCAGGAAGCCTGCTTCTCCCTCTACCTCTCTACCTGCTTGTGTTCCCTCTCTTGCTCTCTCTCTCTCTCTGTCAAATAAATAAATGAAATCTTAAAAAAAAAAAAAGCTATTTTTACCACCAAGTTTGACGTTAGATATGAGCTTAAAACCACAGAACCTTAGGCCTGGGTGGGATGAAGGGTCCATCTACCCCACAAGCCCTCCCTGCCTCTACCCCACAAGCCCTCCCCTGCCTCTACCCCACAAGCCCGTTTTGCCACTGTTCAGAGGAAACAGACCCTGAGGGGTGATTTGGGCCCAGGTTTCAAGACCCTCCAGCAGCACAGCTGGGCCAGAACCCTGCCCCAGCTTCTTCCTCCACTCTTGACTCTGCCTTTGGACCCTGAGGGGGCTGCAAACTGATTCCTGGGAAGGGGCTAGATTCCGGCTCCTGGGCCCCCTCTGGCCGTTCCCCACTCTGCCCCACCTCCTCCCTCTCCCAACCCCCATCCAGACGGAGGCCCAGGCTGCTGTACTAATGCACGCATTAGTGGATAAAAGCAGTCTCAAGGGGCTCTTCAGGAGGCCCCTTCGGCTGTAATAAAGCAAATTAAAACCCCATTCAAGGGTCAATTGAAATCGCTTTCATTCCAATTCTCTGCACAAATTGATTCCTCTTTGCCCTTGGGGTCAAACTGAAGGCCAAGGAAGAGGGCCAGCTGCAAGGGGCTGTGGCTGGGCGTGTGTGGGGGCAGAGCATAAGGGGGGGGCAGGGGACACTTCCCCTCTCCCTGGGCCATCGGGGCACCGGGTACCTTCTTCTTTACTCTACTCCAGGCTTCAGGGTCCTTTTTGGAGGCTGGCTCTACGTCTACCCCCAAGCCCCATCAAGCTCCCCTTGGAAGCATGCTTAATTAGTGTTTCCATTGGCAAGAATCTACTGATAATGTTTCTCACACTGGCTCAGGAGTCTTGGAAGAATCCTCTTACACACTGTGAGACGAGACTTTGAATGCCCTCAGGGAAGCTCGGAGAAGTAACTCGCCCAAGGTCACAGAGCTCCTGGTTTCCTCCTCCAATGGTCCCATGGACTAACTACCCAGCTCAGCTGGTTTAAGCAGCTGTGGAACCTTCTTTAAGCCCTCCCTTTGATAAATAAATAAATAAATAAATACCCTCCCTTTGCTTCACTCCCACATCTGCTCCAAGTCCCGTTGATTCTGACTCTAAAAAGAAGCTGTTGGTTGTTTGCCCTCAGATTGATTCTGCAGACAACAGCCAGAGCCATTTCTTAAAGGAATTCTAGTGGATTCCATTACTTCCTTACTCAGAACTCAGCCTTGGCTTCCCTCTGTTTTTGGCAGAAAATCTGAGTCACCATCTGATGACTGTCACAGCCCTCAAGACCTGTCCCCTCACACTCCTCCATTCCCAGGGTTGCTCCCCTCCGCTTTCTCCCATTCCAGCAGCTCCTGGAACTCTCTTATTTTCTCTACCCCAGGACCTTTGCACTGTCTGTTGCCTCTGCTAAGAAGTTTTCCCCTCCACTCTCCCACTCAGTTTCCTTCATTGTATTTACCACAGTTTGTAATTCTTTATTAATGTGAAAATTAGTAACAGGATGCCTCACCAAAATGGAGTCGCCAGGGGGAGCTGTCACACCCTGCCCCTTGTAGTCAGTTACCTAGACTTGACCTTGCATATGGATACTCCTGTACTACTTCAGCTGGAAGAAGAGAAGCTTTCCTCACCGCCCAGGGCCACAGCTCCACCAGTGAAAATTCAGCACATTTCAAACTTCCAGCTGACTTCAGTGTACTTTCAGTTCATAAGAGCCTTCCCAACTCACCCCTTTTCTCCTTTAAAAGCACACCTCTCCTTCGTTCCCCAGACTTGCCTGGGTTCTGCTGTAGCTTTTGTGTCCTGGACTGCAGTTCTTTTTTCATTCCCGAATAAACCCATCTTTTGCTGGCAACACCACTGGCAGTGTTCTGTTTCTAAGGTTAACATTGACTAGCTCATTTTCAGTTTCCCTAGAGCTGAATTCCCCACGGGGGTGGCTCTGTCCCGGCACATGTACGGATCCATAGCCCTGTGCTGAGTGCGTGAGTTGTAGAAGCAAATCTGGGCCCTCCAAGCCAGCACTTTCCCCACCGTACCTGGCAGCCTACTCCGCACCGCGTGAGCACCCACTGGGTGCCTGGTTTGGGGTAGAGAGCAGATTGGAGGGCGCCTGGGTGGCTCAGTGGGTTGGGCCGCTGCCTTCGGCTCAGGTCATGATCTCGGGATCCTGGGATCGAGTCCCGCATCGGGCTCTCTGCTCGGCAGGGAGCCTGCTTCCTCCTCTCTCTCTCTGCCTGCCTCTCTGCCTACTTGTAATCTCTCTCTGTCAAATAAATAAATAAAATCTTTAAAAAAAAAACAAAAAAAAAAAAAACCAAAGGGAGAGCAGATTGGACAGTAGCTGCTTCAAAATCAGCATAACTCAGCTCTTCCCTACCCCTAACCCCCTCCCTTCCTTGTTCTCCCAGTCTGCTCCCCCAGCCCCCACTAAATCCTGCCCAAATCTCTCCCCACAGACCTTGCATCCAGGCAAAGCCTAGGGCCTCAACCTGGCCCTTTAATGACCCTTCCCCCTTCCCCCTCTCTCCCTACCTTGCCCTCCCTTCCCTCCTCCACTCCGTAGCCCCCATCACCCCATCCACCCTGCCATGTCCTTCTCAAGGAGCCTCCTTTCTGCTCATCTCTGCAGCACAGGGCTGGTCTGTCCGGGGTCCAGCAGTGTCCTGCTCCTTGGTCTCTTCTCCCAGAGAAAAGTCCCCCTGGCCCGGCCCCAGTGCCTGGAGTCCTGGTGCGTCTTTCCCACCTTGGGCTCCCCGTCACCCATCCTCGTCACTGTCCTCCCTGCTCTTTCCTCTCCCCTGGAAGCCACCTCTGCACCTGTCTTTGTAACGCACTCACACCCTGGTGACATTGCTTTTCCAATTAAACCCTCGAAGGTGAAAAGCTGGGATGACGAAGGCAGCCTGGCCTTGTGCCTGTAGCCCAGCCCGGTGTGGGTGCGTCATCTCGCCCCCGGGGACCTCACACTTAGAGTCTCTAGAGGAACCTTCACTTCCCTGTCCAAAGACCCTGGGTCTGCTCCTTCCTTCTTGCTTTTTTCCCTCCGTCCCTCCCACTCTTTCTTCCACTCCAGGCTGGGCTCTCCTGGGCCAGCGCTTCTAGAATAATAAGGGTAATGGCTAGCCGTGTGCAGGCTCTGCTCTAAGATCTTTACAGGTATTACCCTCTTTCATCCACATGACAGCAATATGGGTTGGTGCAACCATTTCCCTCATTTCGCGGATGTGACAACCAAATACAGAGAAGCTGGGAATTTGCTCAGAGTCAGACAGCTCAGCAATGGCTGAGTGGAGCTCGGACCAGGGAGTCTGGCTTCAGAGCTGTGCCCTTAACCATCTGATCAACACTTGTCATCTCCAGACTCCTTGCCTTCTGATCACCCACCCCTCACTGCTACAGAAATCTGGTTCTATTGCTCTCTGACTCAATCCCTAAATGGTTCTCTACTTCCTCCCCTCTAGTATTCTTCTCTCCTTCCAACACATGCACCCAGCCTTCCAGAAAACATAATCGGCTTTCTCTTGCCCTGAGCTCTTTGCATATGCTGTTCCCTCTGCCTGGATGGCCTTTCCTTTCTCCATCCTGGTGGCCTATTACATCAAGACTCAGCCCAACTCAGCATTTGCTTCTCTGGGAAGCCCTTACTGACCACCCACGGCCTCTACTTGGCAGAGCATACTGCCCCCAGATGCATGCTTTCAAGGCCCGAGACTTCTAGAAAGTCCAGCTCCCCTAAAGCTGCCACATGCAAGAGATCACGTGGCAAGGCTAGAGAGAGACAGGAAGGGATGTCAGAGGAGCCCCAACTCCTCTTGCCCCCAGCTGTCTGAGGTCTTTCCAGCCCAGGAACCAGTCTTGTGAATGAGAGGTTTTGATAATTACAGATGCCAAGCTTTAAGCCGCCCCAGCCAATGCCAACTGGGGCAAGGACGTGCTGGCCTGACCCAACCCCATCATTCTGCAGATCTGTGAGCAACATAAGTGTCATTTTAAACCACTAAGTTTTGGGAATGGTTTGTAGTATAAATTAGAGAACCAGAACAACCACTACAGACACTTCCGTGTCTTTTAAGCTTTATCTCAGTTCCTATCTCTATCTCTACATATATCTCCATCTTATACCTCTTCCCCTTAACACATAGTGGCCGTTTTTATGTCTAGAAATAAGTTTCTACATTACATAAAAGTGTACATGCACTAGAGAAATCAATGAAACCAAAATTGATTCTTTAAAAACACTAAAAAAATCAATGAATTCGTGAGAAAAGAATCAAGAGGAAAAGAGAGATGACATATCAACATTAGAGATGAAAGGGGACCATAATTACAGATTCCATAGATGCTAAGAAGATTATAAGAAGATGTAATAAATAATTTTAAGCCAAAAAATTAAAAAATTTAGATGAAATGGATACATTGTTAGAAATAGGCATCTTACTAAAACTGACACAAGAAGAAATAGATTATTAGAATTGTGCTAGTCAAGAGATTGAATCTGTAATTCAAAGCCAATCAACAAACAAACAAACATGCTATCACTGATAAATTATCCCAAACATTTAGGGAAGAGATAAAGACCATTGTATACAAATTGTACCAAATTATTAATATGGAGGAGATGGGGGGATAGAGATTTCCAGTTTGTTTTATGAGGACAGCCTAATTTTGACACCAAAATCTGACAAAAATTGTATAACAAAGAAAAACTACAGGCCAATCTCATAAATATGGATACAACATCTTAAGTAAAATATTAACAAATTAAACCCAGTGCTAAATAAAGATAACAAGTCATAATAAATTAGGCTCAATCTAGGAATATATTGTGTAACACTAAAAATCAACACTATAATTCACCACATTATCCCAACAAAGGGGAAAAGTTATATTATCTCAGGCAATCAAAGGCAGCTGTTCTAGGCTTTCAAAAGGAGCTAGTGCTAGAGAAGCAAGCGCAATGGTCAGTCCTACCTGGTGGCATCTGCAGCCTCCTAATCTATTTATTCTGGGGATAGAAGTTGTAGAAATATGTTTGACGCCTCTGGTGTTGACAGTGCTACTTGTGCCCTCTTGTTTCCAATGATGATCTGATTTTTTTTTCTAATTGGGGGACGCCTGGGTGGCGCAGTTGGTTAAACGACTGCCTCCGGCTCAGGGCGTGATCCTGGAGTCCCAGGATCGAGTCCCACATCAGGCTCCCAGCTCCATGGGGAGTCTGCTTCGCTCTCTGACCTTCTCCTCGCTCATTCTCTCTCTCACTGTCTCTCTCTCTCAAATAAATAAAATAAAATCTTTTTTTCTAATTGGATCTGGTCAGCAACCCGATTTTGGTCATAATTCCAGCCAACTTTTGTTCCTGCCTATTTTTGGATCCTGGTTCCCCAACCTACTCAGTGACCCTAAATACAATTCAGTGGTCTTTCAGTTCTGCTGTGTGTAATTAAGAACTCAGCTAACTAAAGAAGGACAGGAGCTGGGTCAATCTGAACTTTTTTTCACCTGGCCTTTCTGCTACCATCAACTGCCCCTTAAAGTTAGAAGAATAATACAAAGAGAAATAAGATAAAATCACAGTCTGATTTAGAGTGCTCACAAGCCTGGGGGGGGGGCAAGTGTAGGTGGAGAAGGAAGATGGAAAACAGCATGGAATTTGTTCCAGCAATAAAGGCTACATGTATGGATGGGACGGGAATGGGATTCTTTGCAGAATAGAGAAAGCCATGTTTCATGTCCCAGGTAGCACAAGTCCCCAAGGAGGGCTTGAGAGAACAAGTAGTGATGGATAAGCTAAATCTTAATGCAGGAGTTCAACTTTCCTGCGTGGCTGGAGAGAGGAAGAATGTTCCAGTTGTGGGAGTAGCATGGACCAAGAGATGGAAGCTTGAGAAAGTAGTGTTTATGGGAATAGGAATTTTGTGGATGGTTGAAGTGCCAGGATGCAAGACAGACCCTCTTTCCAGGGTCAAGGCCAGATGACAAAGTGCCTTGTTTACTATTTAGCTTAGATTTTTCCTGTATCCCAAAAGGAAAGGATTGTGGAATATAAAGCCAATGTCACCAACCAGGAATTCTCATGGGAGTGTTGGAGTCTGAAAGAACCTCTGACTGGGGATAAAGAAAGTTCCTGCAATTGGCATATTAAAACAAGCACCTTGAAAAATAAAATAAAATAAGCACCTTGATCTGAAGTTCAGTTTCGTTCCAGCCCTCCCTCTCACCACCCCGTGACTCCTCAATTTGTTTCTCTTTTACTCCAGGTTAAGGTAGAGGCCACAGGAAAAGTACTTCAGCTGCTCTTCCCAGAGCACCCCCTTCCTCTCCTCACTAATAATAAAAGGTTAACAACACCTTTCTCTCGGGGTTTGGGGCACAGGAAGGAGCCTGCTCTGGACTAGACCCCAGGAGGGGCAATGCAGCTTGCAGTTCACACCTCCGAGAAGGAAACTTTCCCAGGCCTCTACCCAGTGAGTGAACCCTGACCTTCTCTACTTCCCTCCCTAACTCACCCCCTCCCCCACAACCACCCCTTGCTGCCCCGCACTCCTAAACTGGAGCAGAGGGATTGCGATTCCCCATAACATCTTCACCACAGTTTCCAAACGATGGGGAAATCTGAGGCATTGCAGACGCACTCCCCTTTGTGGGATATTTACCTTCAAGTGCGAACGAGGCAAATGACAGTCCAAGCGCGCACACAAGTAACTTCACCCTCTCCTCAACTACCTCAGCCGTTGCTCCAGGCCTACTCCACACCGGGGTGATAAGCCGCCAGCTTGTCCTAACTGGAGACCCAATACCATCCTTAATTAAGTTCTTTCCTGATGGCTGCCAGGTGCGCCCTTCAGCAGGACGGTGTTAATTCCAGCCTCCGGGGACAGAGACCCGGCCCCCTTCCCCAGCACGTATGCCCTTGCGCTAGCCCCTAGCGGGAAACCCCCCTCCTGAGCCCTACGGCCCCCCTTCTCATGGTCGGGGGAGTTGCTTGTTACGCTGCCAGGAAGTTCACGTCCGTTGCCCACCAGGGCGAGCCCGGCAGGTATATAAGGACCGAGGAGAGCGACCCGGACAAGGCGGAGGCGGAGGAGGAGAAAGGAAGGAAGAAAAGTCACCTAACGGGACCGCCGAGCATCCTCGCCCGGCGCAGCAGAAGTCGCCCAGAACGCAGCCTTTCTGCAACAGGTAAGGGTACAGCAGCACGGAACCTCGCTCTTACGCCGGCATCCCTGTCCCTGGGCCCCGGGATGCTCTTGCCCGGCTCCCAATCGCTGACTTGAGGCGCCTTTGGCTCGCTGTGATCCTGACTTCCCAAAACTTTCCGTACTGAGGGCGGCGTGGTAAGCCGCCCGCGGAGGTGCAGAGCGGGGCAGCCTCCGGATGGTGGGAAAACCGCAGCGGCGCAGAAAGCAGTGCCTTCCAGGAGCGGGCGAGAGCGTCTTCCCCCGGGAGTTGGGCTGTTAGGACTCCCGAGATTTCTACAGCCTTCTCGGGGAGATCTCGGTAAAGCCCCGCCTTTTGGCTCCTCTTCCTCTCGATTTTCTTGGGTAGGTGTCACTTCTTAAAAGCTACCATGTACTGTAGAGCAAATTAATGTCGGAAATGAGAGCGGGAGAGTAAAAGCTAGAAGTTACCATAAACTCCCTGCATTCCAGATTTCTTTAGATCCAGACCTCTGAATCCTTGTTTCTCTGCGCACGATAGTGCACCGGTTGTGGCTGAGCTCCGTCCAGACACGGGTCTCCTCTGTAAGACCCAGCTGGGGTTAAAACGAGGTGGCCCGTGTGGGAACTGTCCAAGGTTCTGAACCACCTTCTGTGTGTGCCCTCAGTGGGACAACAGAATGGACCTTTAATCCTGAAGACCCTAGATTGCAGGGCAGAAGCAGCCCTTTGAGCTGATAAAGGCTTAGGTAAGGTAGGTTTCCAGTGAAGGAGGGAGAGTCTGCAGGACATTTGGATCCTCCCAGTTTTCCGCACATAAATGGGGGAGGTGGTGGTTCTCACAGAATGTCTGGAAAAAGCCAAGGAAAGTACGAGTATGCATTTATTTTGTTAATTGTGAGCATATGCACAGATTACACCTTATTTAATGACTTAATATTCCTTCGACACTTTCGTTTTAGGACTTGATATGTGTGTATCATGATGAAAGGAGAAAAAGCTGCACCTCTGTTCCTCTAATCTTTATAGAAGGCCATGACCAGTGTCCAGTTTCAGACCGAAAAACACAATGTTTTGTTTAGCTCAAAGAGAATTCACCTACATATATGCAGTTCTAATAAGTATAGTTCTGTTATAAAGTTAATGTCAAGATTAGTAAATTACAAATTTCTATTTATTTTTCCAAGACTTTCAATTATTGATCATATATAACACGATCCCTCCTTACAAAAAGCACAACACCTGACATCTCCCATTACTCTATTTCTTGAAAAAAGGGACACAAGATAATATTGGCTCATTATAGAAAAATAGAAAATAAACATAAGCAAAAATAAATCAAGTTGCTTTCTGGAAACTGATGTTTTAGCAGTAGAATGGAACCTGAGAGGGTGGGCAGCGTGACTGTTAACATGTTGTATGACACAGACAGTCAGTTGGGGAGAGAGAGAAGAAATGCTCTCTGGGGCTTCTCAGACAGTCCTAAAATCACGAGGTAGGTTGTAAGAAAATGGAAATCATCCCAGAATGGCCAGCCTTGAGGAGAATTGAAGTATAGTGGAGGGGACTGCCAGATCTGTATGATGTTGCTTCTTTCTCTATTAAGATGTTATTTTACACTTGCCCACGGTGATATGTAATGACCATTTTTCTGCCTCTCTTGTAAGTCTGACCCAAGTGTGCTGTGTGGCCTCAGAGCTTTAATCTAAATTGCTTTACCCACCAAATCTGGGCTCCATTCTTGAGCTGGAGCAGCCTGCCCCTGGTCAAGACTGGACACCAAGGTTGACTGATGCTCTCCTGTTTGCCCCTTCAACCTGAGGCACTCATGGGCCAGCTGACTGACTCCCAGCGCCATCTAATGGCTGCTCCGAAGTCACTCAGGTTGTGCCTGGCAGTCATTCAAGAAGGGAGCCCTGAGCTGGCTCAGCTTTGGGGGGAAGGAGTGGAGGCGGGGCAAAGAAAAGGAAATGCTTTCTGAACTAGACAATGAAAGCCAGAGAGAACTTTCATTTCCAAAACCTTATCCAGAAAAAAGATTTGGCCACCCCTCCACAAGTAGGAGATTTCTTTTAGGCGAACATTTTAAAATGCAAAAGTTCACTAGGACAGATAAGAAAATCAGCCATCCACACCTTAACGTGAATTGCTTTCCTCAACTTAATTAGGTGTCCTTCTACAGCTGGTTGAGCTCTTTTGAAACCCAAAATGATTGTGGGTTGGTGTTGAGCTAACGACCAAACTCAGGATCAACTCTGGAAGTTGAAATGGGTGAGGGGTGAAAGGAGACAAGATAGTGGGAGAAGTAGAGGGCTGGGGAAAGTGTTGGGCACAGGAGGCAAAGGGCCGCACCAGTGCTCCCTTCTTTACTGCATCCTGACCTCTTGACTTCTGCATCTGCCGAGAGGTAATTGCTGACTTCCCCCAAAGTATCTTTGGTGGGTGTTCACATTGGGAGGTGGGTAGTTTTCTTCTGTTTTGTGTGTTCACCTCCTTCTTTTCTACACTTAGAGCATCTTCAAGTCCAGCTAGTTCAGACTACATTTGAGAGACTTGGAGAACAAGAGGAGGTCCAATATGTAATTTATACAGAAGATGAAACAGTTTTGAAAGAATGGGGGTCTGCTTTAAAAATAAATATCTTCAGGGGCACCTGGGTGGCTCTGTGGGTTGGGGCCTTTGCCTTCAGCTCGGGTCGTGGTCCCGGGGTCCTGGGATGGAGTCCCGCATCGGGCTCTCTGCTCCGCAGGGAGCCTGCTTCCTCCTCTCTCTCTGCCTGCCTCTCTGCCTGCTTGTGATCTCTGTCTGTCAAATAAATAGATAAATAAATAATCTTTAAATAAATAAACAAATATCTTCAAACCTGCAGGAATCTGAGAAATAGTGATCATCTGAGTGATTTGTGTACAGGACATCATATTAGGTTGCTTGAGATTTTGGCCAAATTGGCCAGAGGTTTTATTTGCCTTTACGCAAACCTACTATTCATAGGAAACAAGAGTTTCTGAAGAATGATAGGATCCTAGTGGATGAGGAGGAGGAGACTTGTCTTGAGCAGGAATTTCAGAGTCCCTTGTCTTTCCCAAGTAACATCTTGGATCTGGAGTGTTAGAACTATGGCCTCATAAAGGTGGTGAAATAGGAAAGTTCAGGGAAACAGGAGAACTTAGCCTTGCTTGTTCTGAACATCCAAATTATTATCTCTCTGGACCTCATTTTCCTCATCTCTCAAATAACGCCTGGAACAAATGATCCTAAAATAGCTTCCAGTCCTAACCTTCTTTGGGGTCTGATTTTTAACATGAGACAAAGGGGAAATTGCACATAGGTTGCCCAGGTCCTTCTCCCCTCCTCTCCACCACAACTCACACCAAACTTCTCCTTGAACTGCTCCTGTCCTCAAAAAGCCTTGAGCTCCACAAGTGAATGTGTTGTTAATATTGGCTCACAGTCCTTCCTGGTCAGTGGCCAACATTGTTCTGCTCCTTGCAGGGGTCCCACCAATCTTGTTTGCCTCTGCAGAGCCTCAGCCTGCCTGGAAGATGCCGAGATCGTGCTGCAGCCACCCAGGGGCCCTGCTGTTGGCCTTGCTGCTTCAGGCCTCTGTGGAAGTGAGTGGCTGGTGCCTGGAAAGCAGCCAGTGTCAGGACCTCACCACGGAAAGTAACCTGCTGGTATGTGGGCTGTGGCCGCCATCTTGGTCTGGGCATTGGATGGGACTGCGGCTGGGACTGGGACAGCACAAAAGAAAGGGGACTGGGGAAGGGGAAATTCATTCCCAGAGATATGGGTAACTCAGGGCAGGGTAGGAACAGAAGGAACAGATCTCTAGGGTAAAGTCAGAATTGAGCCAAGGAGGGGAGCAAGCAGCTTCAGGGATAGGGGTCAGGTCCACAGTTTCTACTTAATTATCTTCCTTATCTTCTTGTATGAAGACCACTCGGTTTTAGCTATTTAGCGATATTGCTGTTAAAATAATAACAATGATAGCAACAGTAATAATAATTGTTCCCGCTATTGATTCTACATTTTCAATCTTTTAGACTTACTATTCCTTATAACCTTGTACCACTTGACATTTTCATTCCATTTCTACTACCAATTATAAAGTCAGCTAGGTGGTACTGCAAATCTTCTCTAGCAGGAGAAGGAAAAACCCGGTGCCATTTTCCTCTAACTGCCAAATGTCTTCTTCTTCTGGAGGACTGACCTGCAGCCTTTCCAGAAGCATGTAAAAGCCATTTGTGCCAAGCTGGAATTGTGTGTGTGTGTGTGTGTGTGTGTATGTGTGTGTGTGTCTATTAAGAGGCATAAATGAGAAATTATACCAAGTTAAGGACTAAAAGACACACTGCCAGTATCAGTGGATGAGTTTCATCTGGCTGCCAGCACCTGCCTGGTGAGGGTAGAATGAACGTCACTACATTCTGTGTGCTTTGTCCATGAAGAAGTTAGTTATGGTGAAGAGAGAGAGCTCAGAAACACAGAGGTTTCATGTACAGTACAAAACAGAAAGAGCCCAGGGAATTCTGTCCATTCTAGGTCAGAGAGAAACCCAAGAGACTGTTGATTGGAGATACCCACTGCACAGCCTCTCCTACTGAGAGCCCACCAGGGAAGGAGCAGTGGCCATGGTCAGAGTTCTAGCCCCAGCTCTGCCACTGAAGAGTTGTAGAAACCTGCCAAGTTCTTTTTACCTCTCTGATCCTCCTGCTTGCTTATGTGTCCAGGGAGAGGAGTGTGAGATAGCTTTTACTTTCCACTGTTCAGCAGCATCATAATTCTAAATCCCTGAGTGCCTTCTTAGCGCAGTAGGCAGCGCGTCAGTCTCATAATTCTAAATCCCTGGAGTATGAAATTCCCAACTCAGCAGAGTGGGTGGGATCCTTCTGTTTCCTCCTTTGCAGTCCCAAGTAACTGAAAAATCAAGACTGCAGGCTATAGGTCATTTTCTCAGACAAATGTGTACCATAGTGGAGTTGTCTACTTACAGAGAACAGAGACATATCCTTCCTGACCCAAGCAATGGAAATAATCCTGGTTGTTTACTCCTCCCTCCAGTTAGAATGAGATGACAGGGAAGGGAACTACTCCCTCCCAAAGCTCACTGATTGGGGAAAGTACTGGATCAGCTCAAAAGACTTGAAAGAACCAAAGAAAGTGCCAGATGGCATGGGAAAAATTTTGAGGCATGGTACAGGGAGATGGCTGGGGTAGGGAATCAGTCAGGTGTGCAGATCATGGGGAAAGGTTGAGGCATTATTGGAAATACAGGCTCTAGAGGCCAGACTTCTATTTCTCTCATCTGAATAGATTCTCCTCCAAATTTCAGGGGTGCCTGGGTGGCTCAGTCAGTTAAGCAGCTGCCTTTGCCCAGGTCATAATTTCAGGGTCCTCGGTGGAGCCCCGCATTGGGTTCCTTGCTCATCAGGGAGCCTGTTTCACCCTCTCCTCCCGACTCATGCTCTCTTGCTATCTCTGTCTCTCTCTCTCAAATAAATAAAATCTTAAAAAAAATCTCCCCCAAATTTCAGCCCAATGCCCCTCTCGGACTCACACAGAAGCATATTTATTTATTTAATTTATTCAGTATTCATTAAGTGCCAAAGATGACCACCATTTACCATTTTTTGATCAGTGCCTATACATTAAGATAAGACACTGACCCTGCTCACTAAAGCTCTGGGATAAGTAAACCCACGAATGGGATGGGGGTATTTGTTGTAGCTGCCAGGCAGAAGAACCAAAGGGTACAGGGACCAGAAGAGGCGATAGGTCTCAGGCGTCCGCGGGCGCCAACAGGACGGGGGCGGGGGGCAGGGAGGCGGCAGCTGCCGAGGCCCCAGGTCCTGCAGGCACGTGCTGAGAGCCGCGGGCGCGCAGAGCGCAGGCGCAGCGCGGGCTTCCGGGTTGCTGGCCGTGGGCCAAGGCTGCCCTAACCACGCCCCCCCCCCCCCCGCTCGACCCCGCAGGCGTGCATCCGGGCCTGCAAGCCTGACCTCCTGGCCCAGACGCCTGTGCTCCCCCGCAGCGGCGACGAGCCCCCGCTGACCGAGAACCCGCGGAAGTATGTCATGGGCCACTTCCGCTGGGACCGGTTTGGCCCCCGGAATGGCAGCGCGGGCCAGAAGCGCGAAGAAGAGGAGGTCGCCGTGGGCGAAGGCCATGCCCTGCTGCCCGCGGGCGGCCGGGAGCTCCGCGGCGATGGCAGCGAGCCCGGCCCCCGCGAGGGCAAGCGCTCCTATTCCATGGAGCACTTCCGCTGGGGCAAGCCTGTGGGCAAGAAGCGGCGCCCGGTGAAGGTGTACCCCAACGGCGCCGAGGACGAGTCGGCCGAGGCCTTCCCGCTCGAGTTCAAGAGAGAGCTGGCCGGGGAGCGGCCTGAGCCGGCGCTCGGCCCCGAGGGCGCGGCCGAGGGCATGGCGGCCCTGGCCGACCTGGAGTACGGCCTGGTGGCGGAGGCCGAGGTGGCGGAGAAGAAGGACGACGGGCCCTACAAGATGGAGCACTTCCGCTGGGGCAGCCCGCCCAAGGACAAGCGCTACGGCGGCTTCATGACCTCCGAGAAGAGCCAGACCCCCCTGGTGACGCTGTTCAAAAACGCCATCATCAAGAACGCCCACAAGAAGGGCCAGTGAGGGCACCGCGGGGCCAGAGGCTTCTCTCCCCCCAGGAAGTCGACCCTAAGGCCCCCCCTCTCCTCGCCTGCCCTCCCGCCGCCTCCCGGCCTGGGTGTGCTCCTCGCTCAGGCCGTGACGGCCCGATAGTCAGCCTCTTCAAGCTGACTGTAGTTAGGAAATAAAACCTTTCCAGTCTCACATCTGACTCCGGCTCTGAATGTCCACGGGGCGAATAAAATAAAAATACATATCCATCAAAAAAAGAGTAGCATTGGGGCGCCTGGGTGGCCCAGTGGGTTAAGCCGCTGCCTTCGGCTCAGGTCATGATCCCGGGGTCCTGGGATCGAGTCCCGCATCGGGCTCTCTGCTCAGCGGGGAGCCTGCTTCCTCCTCTCTCTCTCTGCCTGCCTCTCTGCCTGCTTGTGATCTCTCTCTGTCAGGTAAATAAATAAAATCTTAAAAAAAAAAAAAAAGAAAAAAAAAAAGAGTAGCATATACTGATCGGAGGGACAGTGGTTTCCACGTGACCACGTGGAAGTGTATTTTCTAGGACACAGTGGGAATGAAGAGAAGATGTACCCCCGCCCCATGGGTGTTAGGGGAATCGTGTAGGAGCTCCCCTCTATGAAAGAACAAAAATTAAGCTGAGTTAATCTGAAGATCTAATTGGCTTTATTGTTTCATGAGTCTAGTAGCATCCCGTCTAGCAAATAGAAGGAAGCTCAGAATGGTTGTACAAGATGGAAGGTTTTTATAGGAAGGAGGGTTGGGCGAGAAGATGATTAGGGAAAGAACTGTTCAGGGCAAGGTCTTTCCCTCGGAGGGAAAAGCAGGGGGGGGGCGTCTCATGCTGACTACCTAATCTTTGGGGTGGGGGTGTGTGATGTGTGTGCATGCCCGGTGTGCACGTTTGCAGGTTGAGAGGGGTGGGCAGCAAATGGAAAGGACCCATGTGACAGATTACCTGATTGGTGCTTATCAGGAAATTCCTGATCAAGGAACTAGATTTACATTTCTGGGGGAGGGTGCAATTAGGTAAGGTATTAAGCCCCAGTTTGGTGACTTGGCTGATGCCATTCTGGGGGTCTGTGGTTTTCTTTTTACCATGTCTAAGAACCAGCCCAACATTGTCTGAAGCTCACTGTTGTTGGCTGTGAGGTGGGAAGCTGTGGTAACACCTCCCTGCATTCAGCTATCTGTGTGACCTTGGGCAAGTGTCTCTACTTTTCCAAGATTTGGTTCTCTCATCCATCCACCCACCCCTTCCTAGTGTGAGGATTAATGAGAAAAGAGATGTGATCTTTTTATCACTGAGAGGCTACGTGTGACAGCTGAGGGTGGCTGACAGTTCGGACTTGGCTGCTCTCTCAGGCTACTCACAAATGTCCCCAAACACTTGTTCTAACCTACATAGACACACCCCACCCCCTCCCATGGAGACACACCTGTACAAATACAACACAACATACACAGATGCTTCTTTTAGACCCTTAGGCTCCAGCCTTCATGGCTCTGTCTTCTTGCCCTAGCTATGCCCAGACCCCTTCCCATGTTGCCTAGCCACAGCCTTTCTCTTTATTATACTCAGTGCTCGGCCTCAACTATCCCAACAGCTTCCTAACCAACCCGTGTCCTTGTCTCCAGTCCGTTTCCTTCCCAGCCCACCATACACAAGTTCTTCAGATTAATGTATACAAAATCTTGCTTTCCTTACATTCCCTGGTTCAAGAGCCAAAAGTCACCCCACCCCAATTTGCTCTCAATGTCAGATTTCACGGGCCATGGACTCTCGTCCATCAGCTTCACTCTCCCGACCAAACCCCATTTCCTGTGTTTCCACTGCCCGGTCTTCTCATCCTTCTTTTCCCTTCACTCTTCCCCCTCTGCCTGGAACGAACTTCCCACCTTCCCCCACCATTGTGAAACCCTTTTCTAAAACATGAGCCCAGGCTTGACTGCAGTTTTGCTGGGGAGACTCGTGATCTCTTCCAGCTGAGTCTCCTCATTCTCAGCCCTGCAGGGCACACAGTCCGGCTGGATGGTAAGTTCCTAGCTGCACGCATTCTTGTGTTCTCTTCAGGGAAACTCCACGGTCCAAAGGGCAAAAGCTTCGGGTTGTATCTTTTTCTTTCTTCTTTTTCTTTTTAAGTAGACTCCAAGCCCAGCACCCCTGTTTCTCTTTCAGATGTCCCATAGCGTTTGCATAATGCTGGGTCATGGATTTACAGCCACACATACTGACAATTCACAAGAAACAAAAATACTCATGTGCACACAGAGATCCACACATATATGTCGATTACATTAGACATAGCAGTGAATGGCACAGATCAAATCCCGCTGGGAAACATTTGTGTATGGCATGTGCACAGAGATCCCCATATTTTGATGCTCTAGGAGTTCCTAATTAAAGAAAACCGGAACATACCCTGAGTAATCTTCTGTAAAGGGAATCGGAAAGCCCTATTCTTAAGCCTAAAATCTCCCCTATGGTGGGTTTTTTAATGGGGCTAGAGTCCAGTCGCTGTGAAGAAGAAATGGCCTAGGCTCTCCCATCAGAATGCTCCCATGCTGGGAACCCCAAGCCTGGTGTTTACATCTGGGCAGCATCTTTTCCCCTACTCTCCTTCCTTTTTAGGTGCATAAAGTAATGGTAGGTGGAGGTGGCTAAATGGCAGTATTTAATGTTGGTATTTTCAGATCCTGTTTGCATCCCCCCAAAACCATTTACTTTAAAGAAACCAAATACACAACCATGTGGTGACAACATTAACATTTATTTGAAAAGGGCATCATGAAGACTCATTGGGAAATCGTGACTAATAGTCCTAGAGAATAATCTCGCTAAAGAATTCTTCTTCGTACAATCCCCCCCTTACTCCCACCCTCTTTCCCCTTCCTTGAAATAAAACTAATTTGACTCAATGAGTTTAAAATACAGAAAACTGCCACAGGCACTAATTCTGTGCTCCCACATAAATACGTCAGCTGTTATGTACATATATTGTCAACTATCAACTACGTTGCACGCACGTGTGTGCACGTGGGCAAACACACTCTCATCCAGGTCAGGAGGGTCTAAGTGGACACAGACACGTCGTGATGTACGTGTAATGCCATAGTTGTGGATTTCCAGCTCTGCACTCCACAGGCCAGAACCGACGGTCACGGAGGAAGAGCTCAGAAGGGGAAGGGGATAGCCTGAGGCCCCAAGGTCCCCTGAAGGAGAAAGACCAGGTCAACCTGGCCATGCTAAAGGAGAGCCTAGAAAACTGCCCTCTGTCCCCAATGGGCCACTGAGCCCCATCCACAGTCCGTGTCTCCTCCCCACCCCCTCAACTGGCCAGGCCCACCATGACCATTCTGCTGCAATCTTCAGATGTAGGGTCACTTTA
The DNA here is from genome assembly GCF_020171115.1 of Neogale vison. Lineage (NCBI taxonomy): Eukaryota > Metazoa > Chordata > Mammalia > Carnivora > Mustelidae > Neogale > Neogale vison. Next base: position 124,841,346 of record NC_058098.1, read on the forward strand.
ACCAGAAGATTTCTTGGGGATGAAGCAGCAGCACAGGACCTTAAACCTCCTCAGACACCATAAGATACCATGTTTCAGCAGGATCTGCCTGCCAGGGTCTGTGGGTTAGGGAAAGCAGGCATGATCTGCTCTCATGAGCTGTCCTCCCTGTCTACCTTTATTTTTTATTTTTAAAGATCTTATTTGACAGAGAGAGAGAGAGAGGCATGGAGAGAGGGAATACAAGCAGGGGGAGTGGGAGAGGGAGAAGCAGGGTTTCCAATGAGTGGGGAGCCCAATGCGGGGCTCGATCCCAGAACCCTGGGGTCATGACCTGAGCCAAAAGCAGATGCTTAACGACTGAGACACCCAGGCGCCCCTTTCCTATCTTCCTTTAAACTTAATACTCGGCTTTACTCACAGGCCTTCTCCTTCCCCAGAGACCCCCACAGGCCAGTTGCCATTTTATGGTCACAGAAAAGGATTGGAAGAAACAGCCTCACTTCCCAGTGACCCTCCGTGTGACCAGGTCAGAAGGCCTGAGGACCGTGTAACAGCAACAGGAAACTATCATGCCGCAGGGAAGAGAAGCCCTAAGGTCTGGCTTTGAGCTGTTTCATGGTACCCCAAGCTGCTGTGATTCTTAGGCCAACTGAAACATGTTCTCTGGGACCCAGGCCACCCAGGGCAAAGGGCAGCGTGTGTGTATGGTCCTTGACTTCTCCATCCAGCACTGTGGGTGGTCCCCGCCCACTTTTCACTGCCCATCCGTCTGTGGGAGAGGCTGGACAGAAGACAGCATCTGAGGGAGCACCTTTCTAATTCTTCTCACTTCCTTGGGCTCCTCCTTTGGTGAGGAGGCATTTAGGAGTCAAAGAACCACTTATCTCTGCTTTTCAGAGAGAGGAAAATGGGAACGGGTACAGGGCACCAGGGACCCCACTGAAAGGAAAACAAGGAGCCTCCAGGATCCTACGGGGACTGTCTGCTGAGCTGCTTCTTACCCACTTACATGATTCAACCAAATTAACAGGACCTTTAAAGTCTCAAATACATTCATGCCTTAAGTAATGCGAAGAGTGGTAACCAGCCCTGCGCCGTGGCCTCAAAGCAAGAGTCCTCTATGGCTCCCAGGAGCCGCTGCTTTGGATGGGCTTGTTGGCTCAAGCCAGAGAGAGAGGCAGGACGCAGTGTCAGTCACGTGACACAGGGCCACCAGACACCAGAGGGCTTGGAAGGCAGTAAGCAGTGACTTTAAGCCCGAGGCCTGGGTGCCCATAACAGTCTGCTTTGCCCCTCTCCCTGGGCTCACGGGAGGGGAGTGTGGGTGTGAAGGACACTCCGCAATTTACGGAGTAATTGTTCCAGGTAAGTCACTTTATGGTTTCTGACTCTGAGGCGTATCTGGCTAGGATCCAGGTCCTACTTCCTGCTAGTCGGCAATCCAGTATTCTACCGAATGTAAGTTTCTAAATTGAAACTGAGAAGAGGGTCCTCAAGAAATGGCTAGTTCCCCCAAAAGAAGCACATCTTTGCTAAGCCCTGGTGAGGTAAGGAAAGAGCTGCTGTGGACAGAGACAGGGGTGAGTGTAGGAAGAAGAATGGTAACTGAGCACCTGCTTCTTCACTCCATTCGAGGGCGGAAGAGGGAGGGGCATCCGGGTGCGCCTACAGATCTCTGGTTCTGGTGCTGGGTCTAGAAAGAGACTCCAGCACCACGACATCCCAGTCCCAGGGCCAGGACCCCGAGGGTATGTCCCAGGGTGCAGCTGCCATGAATTAACCCCCAAAGTCAAGTGGACACAAGGAAGAAATAGGGTTTCTCATCAAAGCCAAGCAGGGGATACAGATGGAAAGATCTGGTAAGGAAAGACCCATTTGTGGCTCAAGATTGAGAGTTTCTTTAAAGTTTCTTCCAAAGGTCATTTGCCTTCATATTTTATTTTAAAATTTGTTTCTTAATAAAGAGACAGTAAGGTAAAGAGAAGTCAAAGTTCATGCTTTATAAATTTGGGCTGAGCACTAGTTAAGAGCCAGAGCCAAAAGCCACAGGTGGGGGAGGGGTGGGGAGCAGAAGCTGAGATCCTTGGGCCTCGTAATCATGCAGGCCATCCAGAAGCCACAGGCCCTTAGCACAGAGGCACCGACCTGAGTGGAAACTACAGGATGAGTGTCAGATAGCCCCCCTATTCAAAATAGTTATTGCACACGTAATGGAAAAATGCACATGCTAAGGTTTTCCCAGTTCTGGGAAAATACACCTACTTACCCTCATACCCAGGCTTTCACTGTGTATCTGTGCAGGGCTGTGGGCACCAGTGTGACCAGAGGGTGTCCCATGAAGCCCCTTCCCCTTAGCAGAAACATCCTGCTTCTGGCCCTTCACCACACAGCCTAAAATTGTACCCTAAGAAGGGATTCCTTTGGGTCAAGAAATCTCATTCTCCCTCTTTTTAAAAAGCAAATTCTCCAGGGAGGAATCATTTGACCATTCACACCTTCCTGCGAGTTCCATCGGCTCAGAAAAGTGATGGGAAGTTTTCCTGGGAGACAAGAGAGGGGCTATTTGGGACCATAGGGTGCTGCCATGGGAGGAGACCCAGGAGGCTCCGGAGGGACAAAGGCTCCTGGAGGGGGGATGGGTGAGGGGAGCGGAGAGAACATGGCGAAAGGCCTTCTAGCTCTGCCTCTGCACATAGATAGGCAGGGCGCTCAGCAAAGATGGAAAGCCAGAACCCAAAGGGGTCCCCATTGCGTCTCCCCAAGCCTCAAGTTTTCCAGTTGGCATTGATGTCCTGACTTTGCCCAAAAAGCGAAGAGATCATTCCAATATTGGGTGCCAGATCCTTCTTTCCTTGAATGAAACATCCAAAAGGTTGACTCTGACATCCTTGAGATGCGAAATGCTATCTTCACAAGCCCCTCCCCTGCCCCCTCCCAAATCAGGCCGGGAGCCTCTGCCACAGGAAGTGAGGTGGGCAGGCCCGGAGGCCCTCACAATTCCTCTTCCTTTTGAGACACATAGAACCAGATTTTCTTTAACCATTACCTCATTCTGCCCTCCCTCAACTCAGGGGCTGTAGAAACATGCTAGGATCCTCAGGAAGAAGGGCATCAGAGAGAAAACTCAACTTAGAGAAACATCCAGAAGGAAGAGAACTGTGGGGGGGGGCCAGCAAGCTCCCTCTCCATGAGGGAGGTGAGGATGCAACAGGGGACGTGGCCTTGCCCACTTCTGCCTGCTGCTCCTCCACAGGGGGCAGGCCTCGCCCAGGGAGAGCCAGTCCCCTCTATGGCCCAAGCTGCCCATCCTGGATTTTTATCCTTTCTTGCTGTGCATGGTGTCTTGACTGCAGTTCCTGTTGGAAGGGCTTGACGTGAATTAATAATAGAAAGAATCACAAGGACACAACCGGCAGGGCAAGCAGGAGAGTGGAAAGGAGGAGAGGCTGGAGGCCTCCAGGCAGAGGGAGAATGCTCTGGAAGACAGCAGCCGCCTCCCAACCTTGCACAGCACTGCTTTCCCAGAGCAGCTGGGAGCTCGCCCTGCATCCTCCTGACTGTCGTCCCATGTCTCTGTTTAGTTCCCTCCCGGGGGATCGGCAGCTGTGCCCCCCAGACCCACCCCCATGAAAGCCCTTCCTGACCTACAGCAAGCAGGAGATTCTCAGGACCCCTGTCTCCCTCCGGAGAGTAAGCCCCAGCCCTCCCAAGGTTCTCAGCTCTTGGCGGACACAAAGGAGGAGACAAAGGGCAGGTGAGATGCTTATTGGCTCCAGAGGCTGATCTCCTTCAGGGAAGACGAGGAGGAAGTGGGGGGGCTGACAGGGGGCCCAAGGCTCCCCCTTGCTTAGCTGGGGAGGTGCCGCCAACCAAGCTGCTTTTCCTCTGACCTCTCAGTTCCATTTCCAGGCCACAGGGGTGGGTTGTGAGGCCAGCCCCTCCCTCAGACCCCACCCCGCCGAGGAGCTCGGTCTTCTGGATTCAGTAAACACACAGATCGGGAAACTTCATCTCGTAGACCGGGATGGAGTGCTTCTGAGGCTGGCCATAGGCTGCGGTGATGGTGCCTGATGGGCTTGGCGGGGGCCTGGGCGGAAGCACACGGCGGAGAAAAGCGTGAGAAGGGGGCTCTCGGGTCCCACCCCACGCAACCAAAAGGAGTAGTTGATTTGACTGGGTTTTTCTTTGAACAGGGACCAGAGACAGTCCCTCCATGGGTTCCTAGGTTGCAAGTTCTAGAATCTTCCAGATTTCACTTGAAGGGTAGCTTCACTGCAGGCTCTACAACACTGTTGCTTTAGAAAATACCAGTCTGGGACCTTAGAACCCCTGGCTCTTTTCTGGGCTTCACTGAGCTCTCTTTTTCTCCCTCTAGTCTTGCTTTCCTTATCTGGGAAAGCTGGTGGCTGCGTGAAGCCCTGGAGGCCAGGATGCCTGGAGAGAGGTGAGAGAGGAGGATTGGGCGGGGTGTGTGTGTGTGTGGGTGGTGGTGGTCCCTGTCCAGGGCTGCCACTTACCGGATGGTGATTTCAAAGATCTGATTGAGTTTGCTCTGCAGCAGTGATGCCTAGACAGGAACAGAGGGAAGTCAGCCGGGGGCTTCCCCGCTTTCATGAGCCCCGCTGTCCAGAGAACCCGTGGAGAGGGGGGCCGGTTGCAGTCTTAGGAGGGGAACGGGTGTGAGCTTATTTCTGGCACTTATCTCTGGATCCTGGCTATGGGTTCAGATCAGGTAGGGCCACCCAGGAAGGCCGGCTGGGGACGGCACAGAGGCCGGGACCCCCAGGAGGGCCTCAGTAGACAGCTCGTAAAGGGCCTTTAGGTCCTCCAAGTGGGTCGTAGGGCCCTGCTGGGCATATATAGTCAGGAGGTTCACAGTTGGTTTGAGATGTCCCTCAACTTCCAAGGAACAGTTGTGCTAAACTGGTGGGTTAGGGAGGAGGCTCTCTCTGGTCCCTTCTGGCTCTAACAAAGCCCATGTACACAGAGAGTGAGACTGTGTCTAATTCAGGAACGGGCCCCTCAGCTCTGAGCTCATGAAATGAGCAGGTTGCACCTCTAGAGATGGAACAGGGGAGGATAACATAGGCCCAGAAAAATCTACAGGTATTTACTCATCTTATTATATTGTTATTATACATTATGATATATAGAAATATAGATAATACCTCTTACATAGTAGAAAAGAAAATAACACATATTTCTACTGAGAGGAAAAAAAATCACAATAAAATAGAAGTTATTTGCAATTTGGGATGTTTATAATTATGTTGCATTGTTCCTCAGATGGCCATTGTGACTAACAAATCCTAATCAATTTCAAGAAATGCATAGACACAGTCCTTCTTTTTACGTATTTGCCACCTCCTCTTTCAAATCTCTTTTCCAGGGCCAGGCTGTTCCGTACCCCCTACTGGGTAGCCCCTGGCTGGAAGTGGGACCCTGTTGCAAACAATGGCCATCTCTCCTTTGGGGGGGCTCACTCCCCATTCACCCGTAATGAGATGCGCAGGAGCTCACAGCCCTTGCAGAGGTGTGGTGACAATGACATGAGCTACTAAATAGAAGATGTTCTGGTGTGTGCCTAAGTGCGAGCTGCAGATTTGCTGCTGTAAATACTACAGTCTGTCCGGCTGATGCAGGAGCTCCCCAGGTCAGGACTTCCTCTTCATAGAGAAATTACGAGATCTAAAGAAGTGTATGGCTAATAGCCCGGCCTCTGGGTTCTTGGGGAAACGATGCAGCGCCGGGGCATTGGTGGGATCTAAACCCTAATTTCTGGGTGACAAAAGTGCCAAGACCTCCTAGAAACTCAGCCCTGCTAGGGTCCCCAAGGCATCGGCCCTGTGATGGCTCACTCACCCTGGCCCCACAGTGTGCCGCGATCTCCTCAAAGGGTGCCTTCTGGAACTTCTCCACCACTTGTCGCCGCCGTTCACGTTCCTGCTCCTCGACTGCTACGCTGTCCACTGTGGTACAGAGAGCTGGGTCAGCCCCGAGGTCCTGCCCTGCGCACCCAGGGGAAGGGGCTGGAGAAGACGGCCAAGACCCCTCCAGGGGAGCGCCGTCTGTGACTGCGTTTGGGTCCCTACCCTCCGCTGATGAGCAGCGCACAGAGGGTGGGGTGCCATTACTTGGGCCCACGATGGCTAGATCTTGGGGTGACTGGGCCTGAGGCTCTGCCCCTTTCCTCATGAAAGAACCTGAGAACCTGTGAAGGGGACCCTTCAGCTGGGCTTTTAAAGCTGTTAAAGATTTCATTTTATTATTTATTTATTATTATTTTTAAAAATATTTTTATTTATTTATTTGACAGACAGACATCATCAGTAGGCAAAGAGTCAGGCAGAGAGAGAGAGGGGGAAGCAGGCTCCCCGGTGAGCAGAGAGCCTGATGTGGGGCTCTATCCCAGGATCCTGGGATCATGACCCGAGCTGAAGGTAGAGACTTTAACCCACTGAGCCACCCAGCTGCCCCTGTTAAAGATTTTAAAGCTGCACCACCACTAAGACTCTCAAAGAAGTGTCTGGAACGGGACGTGCTCTGGCACTGATTGGAAAGGGACACCAACAATGGCAAAGTCAGATGATCCCAAGAGCCAAGACGAGCTCGGCCCCTAGGGCCCAGCAGTCCGAGGCTGTCTAATTTAAGGCTTCTACACATTCCTTTTAGTTTCCAAAATGAGTCAGCAAAAATAAAGAAGGGGGTGGTGGTTCAGTATGTCCACGCTCGAAGAAGGCTGAGCAGACTGTGCCTTCAGAAGGAATACTACCAGGGACAACCCAAATGAAAACGGTCTGGCATCTGAAAATAGAATTTATCATCAGTTATCAGAACAATTCTTTTATTCAGAATACTTCACTGCCCACTCACCCAGACAAGGAAGGTACTACTGCATTTTACAATCTGTTGCCAGTAACTATAAATCTGATTTGTTTTTCCTATCTTTCAATGGTCAACTTCTTCTTTTGTATTATAACCCACCAAAAAAATGGTCTAAGTATTTACACAAAATTGCTTTTTGCCTAACTGGCTGTAACCCTCTGCTTTTAAGGGCATCTCGCTGTTGTCGAAGAAGGGTTGCCAGACCGAGGAGATGCGGGCCGGCACTGCTGGTCCTGATCAGGGAAGGGGAGCTTTTCACAGCAGCTGAGGTAGCAGTCATGAGTTTCAGGGATGCCGCCCACCTCCCTTCACCTCTGTGCAGCAGGCTGCACACACCCCTGCCTCCCCCAGGATCCGGCCCCGGCCTCCCTGCCAACTCACCGATGGCCTTCTTTAGGGTCTCATAGGTGATCTCCTCGGCAGGCACTCGCTGGAGAAGGGACAGAAGTGATCAGAAAGGTGGAGTGCGGGGGTGGGGGGGGAGGTGGCTCTGGCTTCCTCAGTTAGTGGGTAGCCCCTCTGGCTCCTCAGAAGAATGTCCCCAGGGGTGGAAGCTGCCTCAGGACACCCACATTCTCACCAGGGTCTCTGAAGCTCCCCTAGCAGGCGGGCACAGAGCCGTCCCCTGAAGGACGGCAGCGAGATGGCAGCATCAGGGTGGGGTGGGGGAGGCCCAGTCCTCATCAGTGTGCCAAGAATCACCTGGAAGAGCCAGCTGCCTCTCTGCCCCCCACCTTGCCCCAGCTTGTCCCATCATCAAGCCCTATGGGAAGAAAACCCCGTGAAATTCAAAAAAATCTTCAGAGAATGTAACAGAAAATATTGGCAGCAAGAGGAAGCAGCTGGCAAATACCTCAAATGGAAATTTTAAGAACTGAACAACATTTTTGAAGACTCAGGATATCAAATGACCCACTGAGGTGATCTGAGTATCGAGTAAAGGTCAGACACGCTGAGGTCAGCTCAGGGACCTGGGTCACAGGTTCTCGGCCCTCGCAGGGCCTAGGAAAGGAGGAGGAAAATAACAAACCCAAAGAAGGACTGCCCCCATGGCCGCACAGCCTCGGGTAGAGGCTGAAAGCCGTGAAGACTTTGAACTAAGTCCTGGGTAGTCCCCAGGAGACTCTGGGCTCCCTGAGGCCGGATCCATGATTCACTCCTATGCCATCACTTAAACACAGTATTAAGTGAAAGAAGCAGACACAGGAGGAAATTATTTCACTGATACAAAGTTCAAGAAAGGACTGAAGTCAGGCTAGTGGCTCCCTTTGGGAGGGGAGTCTCTTGGGCAATGACAGTGTCCTCTCCCCTGATCTGGGTGTGACTGCACGACACATTTCTTTGGTGAAAATTCACTGAGCCGTCCTTTTCTGATTTGACTACCATTCAGCAAATGCTAGTGTGAGGAGGAAAGGCCAGAGATTAGGTATGGGTGACAGTCGTTCATGGAATATTAAGTGAGCCCTGAGTGCGGGCAGGACTCTCGGCTGGTCCCGCGGTGGAGAGGGCACAGCCTGTTAGCGTGGGAAGGACCGGCAGAGGGCGCTGTGCCGAGCCCTCAGTCACAGGGAGCCAGCGCGGGCTCCTGGTAGGGTATGGCGGGCTGAGAGTGGAAAGAAGCGCGGCGGCATGGCTGCAGGGCACGGGCTGGAGGCCCCCACACTCTTCCTGTAGCTATCAGGCTCCCCCTGAGGTAGGAGGACTCCCTGGGAAGAAAAGGAACCCATTCTGGGGACCCAGGGGACACTAGAGAGTAGGAGGCTCTGTTTCTCCTTCTCCTTCTGCTTCATTTTACTCATCAGTTCCTGAGGGTCTCTTAACTCCTGGGAAGGAGAATCACAGCTTTGGGGAGAACAGCAGCCAACTCCCGCGGCAGCCCTGACACGGTTCCCTGTCCTGCAGAGCCGGAAGGCCTGGGAGGACGCCGGCTTCAACTCCATTCCAGTCTGCCAATTAGCCCAAGTCGGGGCTTCCTTCCTCGTAGGGGAAGGTTCCAGACAAGTGCCCCAGCGACAGAAGAGCAGGGAAGGTGGCTAAGGGCACAGTTAGAGGGAGGCTTGGTCCCGACCCCAACGACTTCTCCTTGCTCTGGTGCGTCTGGGGAAAGGCTCAGGGTAGAGGCTGTCCTCCACGGCTACCCCAGCACCAACAGGTAGGAACTGTCCCAGTGCCCCCTCCTGCTCCTGGGCATCCTCCTCACTTCCTGCTGAGGCTTCCCCACCTGTCAATTTCTTTAATGGCGGGAGACCCAGTTAAACCCAAGTGCGCTGTGTCTCATGGCCTCGTCTCCCTCTGACCCCTTCCGCTCCTGCTCTGCCCCGCCCTTATTTCTTTTTCATTTGTAGAAGTAAGTTAAGTCTTTCCACTGTGATTCCTTCTTACTTACTCATGGGCTCATCTGCTTTATTTTCGGAGGTAGAAGAAGTAATGACCGCGGAGATATCCCCGGTTCATTTGGACATAAATTAGATATTCAGAGCCCCCAAGAGAAGATGGAAGAGAGATCTTTAAGCCACAACTGTGTCTTAAAAAAGCACCTCTATTGATCTTTCTGGAAGAAACACCGTGAAAGCTCTTCTCGCCCTCATCTCTCCTGTGAGGCCTTCCAGTTTCCAACATGGTGCACACCGGCCTCCGTTGGGAATGGGAAATGATCACGAAGAGCAAGCTTTTCAAGAGGGATTTGTATGACGTTGTCATGGGAGCGCTCTGTGTGTGTGTGTGTGTGTGTGTAGTGCATATAATTTTTCCAGATGGAAATATCTATGACATACATGACTAGAGACGGTAAGAAAATGGGGTATTTGAGAAATTGCCTTTCCATGCAACTTTAAATGTGTTGTGCAGTTAGGGGAGCCTGGAGCCTGGAATGCCTGATTGGGGAGCAGCCAGAGCCAGCCCCCTCCCCTGGGGATGCGGGATGGCATAGCAAGAACAGGCCACTTACCTCCTCCTTCTCTGGGCTGTTCCTGGATTCCACCTCCACCTGCAGGGAAATGGTTTCTCCAATGCTCTTCCTCTTGGATAAGCGATCCTCATCTGGGAAGGGGAAGCCCAGAAGCTAGAGTTGCCAGTGCTCAGAGCGAGCCAGGCTCATAGCTCTGGCACCATCTCGCCCCCATGCCCCACCTTTGCCTGACCCACAGTCCTTCTGGAAGGCTCAGGACGCACAGAGGCGACAGCTGGTTTTCCGAAGGCTGCCGGCCTCCCCTGCCAACCTTAGGGTGGTGAGTTTTGCTGTTTATGGCTGAGATTTTGAAATCCTCGATGAGCACAAAGCAGCCACTCATGACCAGAAAACACACAGCAAGGTGCAGGAGAAGCTGTCACTTGTGGAGCATTTCCTGAAGTGCCTGTGGCGTTATTATTCTCTGTGTGTCTCCCACCAGCCCCCTAAGGCAGGGGTCATTAATCCCTATTTGCTAGTCAAGGAAAATGAAGCTTTTCATTTGCCAGATGCCTGGAAACCCGCTGAAGGATTTTCAGGGAGTAAAGGGCAGGGAACGTGCACGGCCCATGTGTGTTCTTTGGGGCTCCGTGAGGCCTCTCCTGTCCACAGGCGGGACAGGCCCCTGTCTCATGGGCCATCTTCCCCCAAGGATCTGGCCCTGAGGAGAAGAGGTTGGGGAATCGAGAGGCTCTCACTGCAGATTTCCCCTGCATTTGTCCGCTCTCACGTGACACACCAGGGGCCGGGGAAGGCCCTGAAGGGCATCCAAGCCCCTCAGGCTCAGGCCCTGTTCTGCTGAGGAACAGCCAGAAGCAGTCTCGGAAGTGCTCGCACAGAGGGCCTACCTGTCAGCTGAGGGACGTAGGGCAGGCAGAGCCTGTCGGAGTTGTAGCCGCTGCCCCCCAGGACCTCGCTGATCTTGCTCTGGCGGAAGAGGAACTCAATGACTACTCCGTCTAGATTTTGGGACAACCTAGAAGACACAGAAGGAAAAGAGGCAACTAGCGGGATCTCCTAATGACTTTATTATAAAAGGAACATTCATCCTACAAAATGACAGAGAAGCAGAAGGAAAAGAAAATCAGCCATAGTCCCACTTTCCAGAGACAACATCTTTGCATTTTGTGCACAATCCTTCTGGCGGCTCAGGTCTATGTGCATGTGCCCATACAAGTGTATACACACACACACACACACACATCACCTCACCCCCTTAAATTCCTGTTCTGTCATCGTTTTTGTCTACCGATTGCACCGTGCGTGGTTCGCATGAAATTTTCTCCTAAACTGCTGTGGTGGAAAGGCCATCGTTTATAAAGTTACCCCCTATGATTGGACATTTTGCTTTTTCATAGTATTTTCCTTGAGTTCCTCTGAGGTTGGCATGGCACAGACTGCAGTCCTTGGATGCCACCTCGATGGATCTGGTGTCTTGCAATAACCAGGAGGCACAGCCCATGGGCTTGGCCAAAGCCCCGGAAGCTTACGTCAAACTCTCTAGAGCACAACACACTGACACAGCTCAAGGGTGGATTATGGCCCCGCGATGAAGGTCACACTGGACCCAGGACATCTGGGCCACAGGTAGGGTCCACTTTGGGCCCTTGAGCCCATGGAGGCCTCAGCCCCGGCTTCAGACGGCCCACCTTCTCACTCACCACGTCCCGGGTGTTCCCCTCACCTGGGCTTCTCTACAAACACGGCCTCAGGGAGCATGTAGGGAGCCTCCTTCTTCCGGGTCTCTATCACCTGCAGTTGGGAGGAACCACATGAGAGCTGGGGTCAACAGAGGGGAGGAGCTCTGGGGAGGCAAAGGCTAGCTCTCACCCCTCTCCTGGTGGTTCCTTCCTCGCACAGACTCCTTCCCCGAGCACCCTGCAGCTGGGCTTCGAAGGGACAAACTCAGATCAACAGTGACCCTCACAGCAGCCTGAGAAGCCCAGATGGACGGCTCAGGCCATCCCCAGTGACGGGTACGCATCAAGCATCCTTTAAAGGCAGGGCACTTAGCCCTGGGGAGATGGCGTTTGCTTGCTCCTATGCCCTATTCCTATTTTCTATGTAAACATGGAAGAGGGGGCAGTGGTCATACCCTCCCCCCAACCCAGGTGCAGAGCAGAAACATCCTGACGGACAGTCACAGACAAAGTACCAGTGAAAGTTGGTAAGATGGTGAGAGGCAGGAGAGTAGTTGCCGTGCAAGTAGGGACAGGAGAGAGCCAGCCATGTCTGGGCCACGTCTGGGCACGGCCTTCTCTGCGTCCCCTACTGGCCCATGCTGGGGGGGCAAGGTGACACAGTCCCCCTCTCCCATGGCCCCCAGCATCCCTGAGCCAGCTGGGACTTGAGGTTTCTTATTGTAGTTCGTTCTGCCTGTGTACTTTTTTTTTTTAAGATTTTTATTTATTTATTTGGCAGACAGATCACAAGTAGGCAGAGAGGCAGGCAGAGAGAGAGGAAGGGAAGCAGGCCACCACTGAGCAGAGAGCCCGATGCGGGGCTCGGTCCCAGGACCCTGGGATCATGACCTGAGCTGAAGGCAGAGGCTTTAACTCACTGAGCCACCCAGGTGCCCCTTTGCTTGTGTATTTTAAAGTTAATCCTAGACATTCTATCATTCCACCTATAAATACTTCAGTATGTTTTTAAAATGTCTTTTGGGGACATTTGATTATAGACTGGGTATTAGATAACACTGAGGCATTACAGATAAATTAGTTAGGCACATTAATAGCAAGGCGATTAGGTAGGACGGGGTCCATATTTTTTACACACAACACTGATATCCACAGGGGTAAAATGACATGCAAGCTGAGATTTGCTGTAAAATAAGAAAAAGCGAAAAAGAGATAAAGCAAATGTGGGAAAACCCTCCTGTTTCATCCACATGATAGAAATATGGATGATCCCTGTTCTCACACTGCTTTGGTGATGTTTGAAAACTTCCATAATAAATTTTTTTTTTTTTTTTAACGTAGTATTGGTTCCAGACCACACGAGAGTGGTGTGTAGCTGGGCCTCCGGGAGCGGGGGCAGCATGAGTGGGGGCAGAGAGTAGAGGCAGGCGGTTTGCAGGTGAGGAAGGGGTCCAGGTTCCTGCCTGTGGCAGACCCCACCATGCTATGTGGTGTCATACAGGAGGAAATGCTGCCTCTGGTAAACTTACCCTGGTCCCTAGTTGTTTCGTCAACCCTTCCTCAATGCCTACATGTGGCATGGGGCTCCCGCAATGGAGGATGAGTGGTTCTGGGGAAACCCCAAGCCAAGGGCCTCCTGAGCTCTCAGGGTCGCGAGGATACCAACCTCATGGATGTGTTGGCAGAAGGCAGGGACGGTGGTGAGCTGGCTGATGAGGTTCAAGTAGGCCGCACCCAGTGCGTAGAGGGCACAGCGGTTGTACACGGGCAAGTTCTCTTCATTGACCTGGGCCACGTCCTGGGGCAACACAGAAGCGCCTTGGAGTTTCTCAACAGACAAATTAACATTGGTGCCCCAACCTCCGCCCAACCTCTCCCAGCCTTCTTTAGTAAGGGACGGCCCATCTCTTTAGACTAAGCCTTTTTCAGCATTTGTCCCGTAACTTCCTGGGAGACAGAAGTCATCCTTGGTAAAGTGGAAGGGAATCACTCGAGAACAGCACATGATCTGGTTGCTTGTATGTACTTGAGTGGAGGGGTGATGACCACCATTGTCCACTTTGCAGTTCCAGCTTTGGTGACCTTGACCGTCCAAACCCTCATCATTAATCCTACCTCTAGGATGCTGTGTCCTTGAATGACTCTTGGGGGACTGGACTGGTTTGCTAAACTGGGTCCCCATATTAAGCTGAGAGAGTTGCGACAGGTACTCGGGATTGGGACACAGAGGAATCTCAATTTCTAGCGTGAAGACAATCATAGCAGCTGGGCTGGCTTTGCAGGATTTAGTCCTGGTGGCCCAAGATTCTCCCCCACTGAATTCCCAGGTTTGCCCTCATTCCTGCTCCTAGGTAGGATCTAAAGCTGCCGAGCTTCAGGACCCTGGACACTGCCCCATCTTTTGAGGTCTGAAGGACCCACCCCAATTCCTAGCATCCTTGATAGTACACCTCCATCCAGAAGGACTCTGGAAGGCTGCAGCCCTATCTAGTGAACACTGGCTCTCTAAGAGTCGTGAGGGAGGCTTGCTGAATCTCCAGGACCCCACGCATGGGGCAAGAACTGGGAATATGTATTTTTCATAAGTGCTTGGGGTAATTCTGAGACACAGCCAGGCTTGGACACCAGACGACCCACAGATGAAGTTTGTGTTGGGATCACTCAAGGTTGATGGGAACTTGGTACCCCTTAAAGTCTCATTCAGACCTTGTGAGACTTGAAATACCAGGGACCAAAGGGTGTTTTTGAAAGAGCCTGTTCCCTGGGTCTCCTCTGGCCTGAGGATGGGCGCCAGCCACGGATGAGGCCTTTTGGGGTGGTTCCCCAAACAGAACCATGGCTTGTGGTCCCTGGAGGAATGGGGAGCCAAGAGTGCCGTATTCCCGGGCTCTGAGACAGCCATGCTCTCATGAGTGCTCGCCCAGCCGGTGCCCTGCGCTGATCCCACCCCGCCACATGCTGCCCATGCCAGGTCCCCCCTGAACAGCCCCACCTGAACAGCCAGCACCAGGCGGATGAGGTCGACCACCACCTCCTCGTTGGCCAGCTCAATGCTGATGAGCGCCAGCAAGCCGTAGAGCGCCTCATAGTGCTTCTGTATGTTCGACTCCTCCTTGCAGCTCAGGTAGATATGTCTGTAGAGCTGCTGGGAGTGCTGGGCATGGGAAAAGGGTGGGGGCAAGGCCACAGTGGGTGGGTGGAGGTGGGAGGGGCAGGGAGAATGGGAGAAGACCAGTCTGCAGGTGGTGCGAGGCTGCGTGCACCCCACCTCCACCCTTAGGGAAAGGGTGCCTTCTCTCTCTCTCTCTCTCAAGTACTTGGCCCCCCGAGGGTTCAGCTGGTCATCCCGAGTAAGTGTGCTCAAAGAGGGAGCAAGCAGGCCTGGAGATGGGGTCAGTGCTGTCTTGGGGGCTGGGAGGCGGGGGCCCATAAAGCCTGGCCCACCTCGGGTTTGCTGGGGCTTAAGTCACAGGGGCTAACCTTCTTCATGAAGACGGTATCCTGTCGGGAGCACTTGTCCACTTTCAGCTTCAGGACAGAGATGTCACTGAGGGTACTGGGAAGGGACACAAGGGGCCACCTTAGCCCTGTGCAAGGCCAGTCAGAGCTCAGGCAGCATCACTGGGCTTTACCCCAATGTTGTCATTTGGGTCCCAGCCTCCTACCCCCCTGCATTGGTTCTTAGCTCAGTCTCCACTTTCCTCAAGTTCTCAACCCCTCTGTCCTGCCTACTTTTTCTGGTCCCTTTTTCTAAAACACCAATTCAGGGGCACTTGGGTGGCTCAGTTGGTTAAGCGACTGCCTTCGGCTCAGGTCACGATCCCAGAGTCCCAAGATCGAGTCCTACATCAGGCTCCCAGCAACATGGGGAGTCTGCTTCTCCCTCTGACCTTCTTCTCTCTCATGCTCTCTCTCACTCTCTCTTTAATAAATAAATAAAATCTTTAAAAACCAATTCCAATTATTCTCTCCTCCCTTCCCCTCCTCCCCAGTCTTTCCTGATAAACCTGCACCCCCTTCCTTCCTCCCACCCACTAACTCCCTTTAGTAGCTGCTCTTCCTCTTGCCCGTCTCCACTCCATCCCCTGGCTCCCTGGGAGAAGTACTCTTCCCTCACTCCCGCTCCCCTAGGACCCCAGGGTCCATGTCCGTGATCAGCTCCTGCTGGTCCCCAATGAATAAGGGAACTGTCCTCTCACCTGGGTGTGAGACCTACGGGAAGTCTTCTCCCCCACCATACACCTACCGGAGGGGAGACCCCAAGTTCACCTGATGGTAGAGAACTTGTGGCGGTTGCCATGACGATCGATGAAACTGATGAGAATCTCTAGAACAAAGAGGCGGATCTCTGCGTCCTCCATGAGGGCGGTGGACAGAAGGCGGTCCAGGAAGTTGCTGGGCAGGGCTGACATCATGTTGTTGCACTGGAAGCCTGTGGACACCTGTGAGCAAGCCCAGCATGGCCGAGCTTAGTTAGGGACGCTGGCACCCTCAGTACAGCGAGGAGATGGACAGCAGCCGGCGGATCTGGGGTCTAATGAACCTGACCCCTCCTGACAGCTCCCAGTCCAGCTCCCTTGTCCTCCATCCTAGGCCCTGGATGCCTGAGGCAACTTTTCTGAACATGCCAACAACCACCTAGACCTATTTTAGGTTGTTGAAAGCAAGCAAGGGGTAAGTCCTGGAGGGAAGCAGGGGCCAGGGAGCCTTTGGACCTAATGGTCCAGCTCTCAGGGCACAGCTGATGAACACTCCCCACAAACATGACACTGCATAAGGGCACGGATGGTCACACAGACACGGAGAGACAGTGGGAGAGCTTACAGCGGGGCTGAGGACCCACAACCCTCCCCCCTACAACAACCATTTCAAGACAACTCTTCAAGGTGGGCATCCTGGGGGTCTTCAGATTAAAGCCAGTGTCTGTTGGTAGACACATCATGTGTAATGTTGTTAAAGTGTACAAAAGTAGTAAAACAACCCCAAAGTTTACAGCAGCAGCGTCCACCACAGCCCCACTGTGGAAGGAGCCCAGATGTCCTCTGACAGATGAATGGATAAAGATGTGATGTGGGGCGCCTGGGTGGCTCAGTGGGTTAAAGCCTCTGCCTTTGGCTCAGGTCTTGATCCCAGGGTCCTGGGATTGAGCCCGGCATTGGGCTCTCTACTCAGCAGGGAGCCCGCTTCCTCCTTTCTCTCTCTGCCTACTTGTGATCTCTGTTTGTCAAATAAATAAATAAAATCTAAAAAAAAAAAATTTAAAAGAAGATGTGATGTACATACACAATACAATATTATGCAGCCATCAAAAATGAAATCTTGCCATTTGCAACAACGTGGATGGAACTAGAGGGTATTATGCTAAGCGAAATGAGTCAATTGGAGAAAGACAATTATCATATGATCTCACTCCTACGTGGAATTTAAGTACCAAAACAGAGGATCAAGGGAGGGAAAAATAAAACAAGATGAGATGAGAGAGGGAAACAAACCATAAGAGACTCTTAATCTTGGGAAACAAACAGGGTTGCTGGAGGGGTGGGGGGTGGAGATGGGGTAACTGGGGGAAGGACATTAAGGAGGGCACGTGATGTAATGAGCACTGGGTATTATAAGACTGATGAATCACTGACCTCTACCTCTGCAACTAATAATATATTATATGTTAGTTAATTGAATTTAAATGAAAACAAAAAAAAATTTAAAAACCCACAATAAACAAAAGCAGCAAAACAATATTGACGGTTAAATCCAAATGGCAAAACAATGCCTTTGATGATTCAGCAGACCCTAGGGGATCTAGTAAGGCCCGGTGGTATCAATAGTAAACATCAGCTAAAGGGGGGTGTGAGTGCCCCCCAAACTGTCACCTTGATAAGGAGCTGGGTACAGTGAAGGCAAGCTCAGCAGAAATGGTAGGAGCACACAGACCAAGGAGGTCACCAGATGTGGGCAGTGCCAGCATGAAAAGCCTTTATAAAAATACAGTGGCATGAACGGCGTGGGCTCGGGAGCGGGTGGGTGGTGCAGATCAGCAGGGCTGGAATAAAGATTGGGGCTGAGGGTTGAGATGGGGAGTTAGGGAGGTGAAGGCGCCTGGGGATTTCCCACCTCAGTCTGAGAGGTGTGAAATCTGGAGGCATGTCAATTGTACACGGACACCTACTATTTAAAAAGGAGCAACGTGTAGGGAGCATCATTTCTAGAAGATTCTCCTTGTGGTTGTATGTCTGATTGATGAGGACAGATGGAGATAAGGACAACCATGAGGAGAATCTAGCTGTGAGATTTCCAGAGCTTAGGCAGAGCTGTGTGTAAGAATCCCTGGGGAGCCCGTTACAAACAGATTCCAGGACCCCACTCAGACCCATGGCTCCAAATCTCCACCGAGTCCATGTATGTTCTAACAAGTTGGTCATGAGATGGCTTTTGAAGATCTGGACTCCAGTGATGGTTGCAAAGAGGTAAAGAGGAATGTAAAATCCCGATGAAGGGAAAGACAGACTGAGGTGGGCACAAGTGCTGAGGGGGAAACAGGTGGAAGGGACCTAGGGAGGTACTTGGAAGGGGAAAAAAGGGCAGGAACCAAAGTTAGCATACCAATTCAGAGATAATGTTTGAGTGACAAGGCTATTAGTAGCTGATAAGGAACCTTTGTGAAAATTAGGAGCAGTGCCCTGCCTGCTCTGGATGATCCAGCTCTGTGGATGCCCAGACTGCTAATGAGTGTAACACAGGCTAGATTTCAGCCCCCTAGTCACCCTTCAAGCCGGACCTATTTGTGCAGTGTGCAACCTGCGCAACTGTATGTGGTAGCCTTCTCTTGGTCCCTTGGGAGGAGTTGCCTCCTGTAGAGTCAGAGCAGGACTGGGGACAGGAGAGGCTCACCTGAAGGAGGGATTTCAGCAGCATAATCTGGGTCAGCCGGTTCCTGTTCTCTCTGTAGACCAGAGACACAAATACTCACCAGGATGGTGATGTGGGGAGAAACCCCACATTTGCCTGCCCAGGTTCCCCTTGTGATTAGATTCTCCATTAAGCTTGTTTCCCAGGACAGTTGACTTCCAGAGCCAGGAAGTAGACCAGAAAATTAACGGCTTGCCCCAAAGGTGGGAGGTAGTTATTGGTGGGGCAGCCTGAGGAATTGTTGTGGGCTCCAAGGGCCCCACTAAAGACTGCTGAGGGATTTGAGAGTAGAAGGAAAGTGAGGGCAGGACCAGGAAAATTAAAGCGAAGTAAGGGAGAAAAGACGGGAAGGGAAGCTGGGGTGGAATTTTGGCCAATAGGGGAGAAAGGGCAGCAAGGCTGGGAGGCTTACCCTGTCCTCCCTGTCTCCATGGGATGATGCAGAGAAGGCAGTGGGACCTTGCTCATGATGAAGAGGATCACCTCGGAGCGCTGATACGTGGGCAACGTGCTGGCAAAGGAGCCTGCAGGAAGGAGACGCGGTTGGCTCAGGTGGGACTGCCGGCTGCCAGGGTCTCCGCTCCGCCTCTCAACTGGACAAACTACCGCCCAGAGTGCGGGCTGCGTCCCTAGGGAGACAACTAAGACGCGGAGGGAGAAACCTTCGCTTGTCATTCCGCAGGCCGTGGTCAGCGTCTCTGGGAAGGAGAGGGGAGCGCCCTGCTGCTAAGCCAGGGCGGCTCTGAAGTGACCAGCTCTGCAAGCTCGGAGGTGGCCGTCCGGTTCTCCCCGTCCGCATGCACGTGCGCATCCACGGCCTTCTCCCTTTCCTCCCTCCCGTCTCTCCTCTTCCTCGCTTCTCCCCACCAATCGCTCCCGCGTGGCGGCATCCGACGGGCCTGATGGGGGCCGGGGGCGGGAAGAGTTCGCGGCTCTCCGCCTCTGATCCGAAGTCCCGCCTGAGCAACCCGCGGACGTCGTTCTGCGCTCTCCCTCACGCCCGGCCCCGGCCAGTCCGAGAGCTGGGCGCGCCGCCGACGGACTCCATCTCCTCCGACGGCCGCGGGTAACGCAACCTGAGCCGATGACTTTCCTGCAGCGTCCGAGCGCGGTCCGGGTGGAGGCAGCCCCCTGCCCCTCCCAACCCGGGCGGACGCCGCGGCGCCTGGCCCCGCCCCACCACGGCCCCGCCCACCACGGCCCCGCCCCGGGTCCCACCTATGGTCTTGATGACAGCTTCTTGGAACATGCGCTCTTCGTGCTCTTTGATGATCTTGGTGCCCAGGCTGATGGCCCCGTCGTAGCTCCCGGTGAGGGCGTAGTCGATGCTGAGCCGCAGCTGCCTCAGCAGAGTGTTGAACATCTCCAGCACCGTGGGCCCTGAGCGTAGCGGGGGCGGGGTGCAGGGAGGGGGAGACCCGAAATCCAGGGCTGGCACCCCCGCTCGTTCTCCCCGGTCTTGCAATCCAGCCGGGGCCTTCCTCTGCCCCCTCCCCGCGCTCCCTTGCCCTTTTCTGGAGGGGGAGGCAGCCTCCCGCCGAGGGCAGGGCTTTGTCCTTGGAGGCTTCCGGGGCCCCCACGCTGTCCCTCGGGGCCCCCTTACCGACGGAGCCGGTGGCCGCGATGACGGCAGCTTCCGACAGGACCTCCACGATGCCCGCCCGCACCGTGGCCGCACTGCGGCTGTTGGCGTCCAGGTGGCTCAGGAGCTGCTGGATAACCAGGTGGGAGTGCTGCGGCTGGGGGGAGGAAGACGTGCTGGCCCCAAACGGCAACCCCCACGCGGCCTCTGCGCCAGGGCAGCTCTCGACTGGGACGCAACGGCCGGCGTGGACGAAGGTGAGGTCCTGAGGCCAGTGGGCACTGGAGGTGGTGTCCATGTCTCCTCAGTCCCTTCCCCCTGGTCCCACAGGAGCAGAAGCCCCATCCCAGGGACGACCTTGATTTCGAGTTGCCCTGGGCCCTTCCACTTCAAACGGGTCAAAAGTCATTTTTTTGGTCTTTCTTTTCATTGTTCCTGGGTCCCAGGTCACACTGGTAAGGGCCACCACAGGCCACCGGGTTTAGTCCCGTGCTGCACAAAGTGTAGCCTGATTACACTGGGACAGTAGAAACCTCGAGAATAAGGGCTTAGTAAGCAACGTCATCAGGCTGTGGGGTGAGTGGGGTCTAGGGGCTTGTGTTTTACATGAGCTTTTCATTTGCTTTTTTAAAGAATTCTTTTTAATTTTATTTTATAAAGTATTGATCTGTGCTGTATCAGAAATAAAACTAAAACCTGCCCTTCCTCCCAGCCAGATGAAGCAGCACGTTGAGACACCTGGGGACTGGGGAGAAGTCATAGAGGACGGCTGGCTTTCTCCTTTAGCACACCGGCCTGCTCCCCGAGGTGCCCTTGGCCGGTCCACAAGCTGGAGGGGGAAGCCGCCGTACCTGAATTGAGTACATGATGATTTTAAAGCAACGGATGGCAAAGACCTTGGGTTCCCAGAGAGAATGGTTATCCAGGTGGCTGTGAGGGAGAAAACACAGGGGGAATGGCTATGAAAGGTAAACAACGGTAGGGATAACAGACAAGCTTGGGAGGAGAGGAGCCTCCCCAGAGACCCAGCCCCTGGCAGAGCTCCCAGGTGAGGAAGGCCTTACGGGTGGCGGGGGGGGGGGGGAGGATGAGGACCCCGGGGCTGGCCCCTCACGGGAACCGGAGGGAAGCCAAGAACAGAGTTCCGCAGCTGTGGACTCAGGAGTGAAGCCGGGCACCTTCCTCTGGTTTCCGGGCCTCCTGCCAGCACCTCTCCCCAACACTGCTCTTGGCCACTGTGTGGTAGCTTCTGCTGTCACACAGGCACAGACAAGGGACCATCTTGGGCAAAGGACCACCACCATAACACCTCTTTCCTCTCTCCCCGAGTCAGCAAGATGCCAGGACCTGAAAGTTCTCTGAGTGCTGGGGTGGGGGCCGGTGGCACTCACATGAGAACAGGCTTGATGGCATTTTTGATGTTGCCAAAGGCAGCGCGGCCCAGCAATTCCCGAAGGCACCTCTCGGCCAGCTCTGCTGGGTTCTCTTTCTCCTTCTCTGGTGCTTGGAGGGGCGAGGGAGAGCGGCTGTGGAAACAAGCAGCACGTGGGTAAGTGATGGCGAGCAAAGCTCGAATCAGTCTTTGTGCAGCCTGCATTTCTTTTTTCTTTTTTTAAAGATGATTTTACTTATTAGAGAGAGAGAGAGGGCACAAGCAGGGAGAGTGGAAGAGGGAGAAGCAGACTTCCCGCTGAGCAGGGAGCCCAATGCGAGCCTCCATCTCGACCCTGAGATCATGATCTGAGCCAAAGGCAGACGCTTAACCGACTGCACAACCCAGGCGTCCCGGCAGCCTGCGTTTCCACACTGCATCCTTGCACACGGTGCACTGGGACAGGCAGGAATTTGATGTGGGCTGCAGAGATAATGTGGGAGATATCCTGACTGTCAGAGATGAAACAGAGTAAAGGACCCCAGGATGAAGGAAGATCATGGGAGAAGGGGTCAAATTCTCTTTCCGGAAATCCTTGAGCACAGGTGTCCCAGCAGGAAGGACAGATAGCCTGCACATCACAGGTCTGGGAGGCACAGACCACAGTGTCTCCATTCCCCAAAGCCTGGGAAGGAAAAAGATTGAGTATGAAAGAAAGGGAGGCCGAGTAATAGAGAAAGCAAAAGAAAGTGAAGGAGAGAGGGAGGGAGAGGAAAAAGAAAGGCAAGGCGGTTGGTGCAAGTGGGACTCAGTGGTACCTCAGTCACAGGGGCTGGATCTGGACTGAAGAAGGAGCCTCATGTCTCTCTGGGGGCTGAGACCCCTAGAGTCCACAGGCCAAGCTCTGGGGTGAGGTGCAGTTCCAGGAATGGCCCCTAGAGGGCCACACTTCCTTCCCCCCAGCCTGTCCCCAGCTTCACCCGCTCCAGGGAGTCAGAGGGAGGGAGGGAGGAACCTGGTGTTCTCACACCTGGCCATGCACAGCCCAGGTGGACAGCAACACGAGCCTTTCCCTGCATCCCATTTTACAGATGGGAAGATCGAGGGACTGGGACACACTGAATCCCCTGTCTCAAGGCTCCCAGATTAAAACCCAGCATCTGCAACTAGGGTCCGGGGGCTGCTGGCTGGTCAAGCTAGTTTTAAGGGTCTGCAGTGCCATTAGGAAGTGAGGGAGGAAGGGAAAGTCCTCAGCCACTGGAGCCATGAAAGGTGCTTTAAAACCTCCTTGGCTTGCTGCTTTCAGAGAGACAGAGGTAACCGACTTTTCGTTCTTTGTGTTCTTACCAGCTTGCACTTACCCTTAGGGAACCCAGCACGGTTACTGTCCTTCCTTCACTGAACGCAGATCTTAGGGGGTGCAGCAAGCTGGCAGAAGGCCAGAGCCAAGGCTCCTAGGGAGCCGGCCTTGGATGCATTGCATAACAAGCCACAAAAACCAAGATACCTAGCCTTTTAATTAGGCTTTACCAGCCAGCCCAAGCCCTGTGGTTCCCAAGCAGATGGCAGAGGCAGCCCGGGAGGGCCATGCATGGCTGCTGCCCCAGCTCCTGCCTCGCCT
This sequence comes from Neogale vison, assembly GCF_020171115.1. Lineage (NCBI taxonomy): Eukaryota > Metazoa > Chordata > Mammalia > Carnivora > Mustelidae > Neogale > Neogale vison. The sequence goes on from NC_058098.1 coordinate 124,864,281, forward strand.
GCTTACCTCTCTGCCTCCTCTATGTGCTGCAGATTGAAAAGCAGCGACGGGACAATTTTGTCCATGTGCTGTGGGTCCCAGATATTGGCTTGCAATTCATCGTTCACTGTCTTCCTCACCACCCCTTGCAGACCTTTGATGCCTGACATTCTGATTCTGGAAGAAAAAGGGCAACACGGAGTCATGAAATCCTCCAGCCCGGAGAAGCCTGGCTTCTGTGGCAAGGGGAGGAGCACGATGTGGGGACCGGGGATGCATTCATCCATCCAAAGGCAGAAGGGAGCCCACCTTCTACCCTCCGTGTGACTCAGCCTCCTCTCCGGCCGGCTTCCTGTGCAAGTGGACATGAGCTGCTTTGATCCTGCCCCACCCGCACCCCTGACCCTGACCGAGAGGCTATGCAGACTTTAGAGTGAAGTAACTAGAATAGTGTCCCCCTCACTATTCTTACTCCTGGTTCTGGGTTACAAGGTACTTCCTAGGGGTGCCTGGGTGGCTCAGTGGGTTAAGCCGCTGCCTTCTGCTCAGGTCATGATCTCAGGGTCTTGGGATGGAGCCCCGCATTGGGCTCTCTGCTCAGCTGGGAACCCGCTTCCTCCTCTCTCTCTGCCTGCCTCTCTGCCTACTTGTGATCTCTCTCTCTGTCAGATAAATAAGTAAAATCTTTTAAAAAAACAAAAAACAAGGTACTTCCTAATGCACGGAAGAAATACGTCCCAAACACACTGGGCTCCTATGTCCCACCCAAGAGAGCCTGGCCGGCAAGAAACCAGGCCTGGCTGGTTTCCTCTCCAGGGCTTCCTTATGTGTGAATGTGAATTAATTCCGTCTCCCCAGAATGCCTCCCACACATGTACACCTTTCATTCCACGGCACCTGGAATGACCGACCCTTTCAAAATAAAGCCCCAAAGACCAGGCCCTCAGAGAGACCTGTCTGTTCCTCTTATGGCTCCCTGTCATGGGCCCATCGGAGGCTTAACCAAGAGCAAGGGGCCTGGGGAGTATCTGAACCCAAGGGACATCCCCCCCCCTGCCGAACACAATCTTATTTATAAGACCCAAGTGTTGTTCTTGGAAAGGGGCTCTGGGCTCTGCTGGGGCTGTGAATGAACAACAGGGGGCTTTTGGGGAAAAGGGGCACAGGGAGGCTGACAGAAAGAAAAAGGATGACTTGTGCCAGAAACACCTGTCACCCTGGCAGGCCTTCCTTGCAGGGTTGGCACGTGCCGTCTGTGGGCACTAATGGCCCTGCTCAGGTGCTAGGAGCAAACAACCTCAGCCACTGTCCTCCCCACGGGCTGTACATCCCAATGCTGTCACAACATAGGGCTGACAGACGTCTGCTTTTGTGCCTTCTTCCCCCACTACGTCCTGTGTGTGTGTGTGTGTGTGTGTGTGTGATGGCACAGGGTTGTCCCCTCTGCTCCCCCTTCTGAAAGCTCAGTATTGCCTGAATGACTGGCCCCTGTTACAGCCACACCAGGCTTCAGTCCTGTGCCTTCCCCAGCACCTGCCCCCAGACATGCCCCAACTGTTCCAGAACCTTCTGTCTCTTTAGAGCCCATCTGCAGTGAGGGGGCTACGGCAGGGCCAGTGCTGGGGAGATGACAAGGGGCTCCTTCCTCCAGAGGCCCCCACTACCCGTTGAAGGCACTGGGGTAGCACCCTTCCAGAGTCCATGACTATTTTAAGAAACGGGGGCCTGAGGAAGAGGGGATCCTGCCAACCACTCACAGGGTGACCTGCCCTGGAGATGTTCCACAGGCTCACAGCTTTGGGAACTGGCTCTCTGCAGGATGGTAGGGTTCACTTTCGGTTCCTTCAACCCAGACCATCAGCAGGGCTCCCTGGCCCTGCTGTTGCACAAAACATGGCACTCAGGGCCCCCCTGAGGGACTGGAGTGATGAAGGAGAAAGCCGGCGGCTGAGTTCTGGAACAAAGCACTGGAGAATTGGGCTGCTGTGGGCATACCACCATCAACGTCGGCCGCCAAGCCTCCTCGCTCTGACTCCCCCTGGCCTCTCCCTTCTCTTCCCTTCTCCTTCCTTCTTTGTCCCCTTTGAACATATTCTCCATTTCATAGGGCCTCCCCGAGTTGATAACACAAACACACCCCATTTGGGCAGAGGCCCCCTTCTAATCGTTTTGCACCTTATCGTTCTATGACGAGACTTGGCACAAACCCCAATTCCCTGTTTCCTTGCTCATGCACTGCTCCATTGGTCTGATGCTCTGTCCCCCTTATCTTCTGTGGGCATATGTTCACATAATGTCTTTGTGATTTTATTTGAGAAGTTTTCATTCTATGTGGATAAGTGTGTTTCTGTGAGTTGAAGAACTTGATAAGTTTGTGTCTGAACGTAAAAGTGTAGTCCATAATTCAGGACGTTTATCTGAAAGCATTCATTATTTGCACCTGGCTTGCTCGGTTGGCAGAGCATCCGACCCTTGATCTTGGGGTTGTGAGTTCGAGCTCCACGTTAGGCACAGAGATGACATAAAAGAAATAAAATCTTAAAAAAAGAAAGCATTCATTCATTCATTCATTCACTCAATGACTGTTTATTGAGCGCCTACTGGTCCCCAGGCAGTGCTGCTACACCTGAGAGGCAGCAGTGAACAAAATGATGATTCCTGGCCTCCCAGAATTTACATTCTGCTGGGGGACAGACAAAGAGTAAGAAACAATAAGGTGTCCTTAAGGGGATTGTGCTATGTGAGGAAAACAGAGCAGGGCAAGGGAGAAGAGAAGGGGGTATGTGGGATGTTTGAGAGAAGGTGGTGTTGACCAGGACTTATTTGAGCAAGGGCTTGCAGGGGGAAAGCAAGTGAGCTAGACAGATCTATGGAGGAAGCATTCCAGGCACAGAAACAGATGGTGCAAAGGCCCTGTGGCAGGAATGTCCTTGGTGTGTTTGTGGGCAGTAAGGAGGCCTGTGTGGCTGGAGGGGAATGAGCCAGGGGTTAGTGGAAGAGACAAAGCCAGGATGCCCACAGAGATCAGCCAATGTGAAGACTTGGGTTTTGTATCGGCAGATGTATGTGGTGATGGCTAGTGGCAAGTGAGTGTGTTTCTGGGTGTGTATAAATGCACGTACTCCTGAACAAAAAAACACAGGTCTGTGCATGTGTGTGTAAGTGTGCTCAGATTTGGTTCCCAAGACCATTGCCTTCCATCTGCTCCTATTTCGTGCCCCAGAAGATTTTCCTTTGAAAGCACAAGCTGGGAGTCCAGCTCTGCCCACTTGCCCACATATGTCCTGCCAGGTGTTTCCCTCCCTCCCCAGCGATGTCAGAGCCAAGGTCAATGCGGCTGAGGTCAGACAGTGTGCTCTGGGCTGGGAACGCTGTAAGACCCCTCGATGCTTTTGCCCTTAGCTGAGTGGGCCCCCTTGCCTCCCCTACTCACTTGGTTTTGATTTCCGTGTCATCGTGGCTGGAGTGGCACATTTCACTGAAGCGGGACACAAAGAAGTCATAGCTCCGGTGATACGATGGGGTGTCCTCCTCGATGTTGGCAAACTTCACAAACTGCCCGGGAGGAAGGAGAGATGTACAGGTGAGAGGTGACCCACTGTGCTCTTCACCTTCGGGCTCTGAGCTCTGGCACTTGCCATCCCGAGGCCCCCTGCCCTAGTAAAGTCAGGGGACATACACTCCAGGGAACCGCGCCTTCCAGGACGTGGCTCGGCTCTGCTTCCCGCAGCACACCCAGTCTCCATGCCTCCGTGGATTCCAAATCCTACTTGCCCTTCCCGTCTACACCACACGACCGGACCCATGGCCCCTTTCAGCCCATCCCGGCAGAGGTGAGCAGAGGATGGAACAGGTGAGGACACGAAGGCGACTCTCTTAAGCTCCTGCCCCCTTCCATGCCCAGAGCTGCACCAAACACACGGAGGCCCAGAGGCAGTCAGGGATGAGCTGAAACAGCCAAAGCCAACCGTGTCTCAACACTTTAGAATGAATTCTGGGAAACAAGAACAAACCTGAAATTCAATTTTAAAATGTAATTCCGTAGGGAGAGGGTGGCTGGGTGATGGTCACTGGGGAGGGTATGTGCTATGGTGATCGCTGTGAGATGTGTCAGCCTGATGATTCACAGACCTGTATGTACCCCAGGGGCAAATACTACATTATATGTTAATAAATATAATTTATAAAAATGTAATTCCATTTTATTATTTAAATTTATTTATTAATTAATTTATGTTTAAAGATTTTATTTATTAACGAGAGAGAGAGAGAGAGAGAGCGAGCACAGGGGATTGGGATGTAGGGAGGGACAAGCAGACTCCTTACTGAGCCGGGAGCCCTGATGCAGGGCTCGATCCCAGGATCCCGAGATCATGACCTGAGCCAAAGACAGGCTCTTGACCAACTGAGCCACCCAGGCACCACTATTGCTTCAAATTTGAGCACATTTTTAAAGTTTGCGGATTCAGTTCTGTTAAGTCTAGCTCAGTATTATCAGGGCTGGATTCCTTCTGCCACCCGGCTGCACATTTGCAATTCTAAACAGGGACTTAATTTCAATGGACTCCCACAGAGAAGCAAGAATCAGGGACTAAGTAGAGTTAAATTGCTAAAAATTAAGTATAATTCTTATAGGTTATTTTGTTTAATGTTATAAATTTAGTACTGCAAACAACTCAAAAGATTACGCTTATAATAAAATCTATTCTCCATGACTCTGTCTTGCATTATTTAATTTTTATAAACATTTCTTGGCTCTAAAAGGATATGCTATTATTTCTAAAATCATCTAGTTAATTCACTCATAATATTCATTACCAATTCCAAATCTGTTTCTCTATGTAACTACTCAAAATTTGTTCACTTTTCTGATGACAATTAGCAGCTTGCACCAACATCATTAATGTTTCTTTCACTAATAAATATACATTTATTTTCTGCTGGCTGAACGAATCTCAACATACAAAGCAGATGAGGAGATCTTGCTTTCCAAGTTAACATCTGAAATGTAACCTCTATTTGGAAGCGAATATTCTGATATTAGCAATAAATCCAAAGGACCCTGCTTGCATTATTGATGGGGTTCTGCAGAAGAGGCATAGTGGTAATCCATCATTGATAGATTGTAAGTTGATTAGATTAATTCATTGATTAGATGTAAGTTCAGGAATTCTAGAAACAACGATAAAGTCAGCCTTCGGCTGCGTGAACTTCTTAAGTCTCCAAAGGTTAGAACACACAGGTAGGTTGATCCAAAGGTTCAAGCGAAGTTTGGGCTCACGCCTGCTCATACCTACCGATAGGATGATCCCTGGCCGCCCTTCCCTCCTCACGGTGGGAGTCTGGCGTGGTCAGGGTGTCATCTACTCAAAGGGGACACACAGCAGATCTACTCTCACTGGTAACATGACTTTTTTTTTTTTTTTAAGATTTTATTTATTTATTTGATAGAGATTACAGGTAGGCAGAGAAGCAGGCAGAGAGAGGAGGAAGCAGGTTCTCCGCGGAGCAGAGAGCCCAATGTGGGGCTCGAGCCCAGGACCCTGAGATCATGACCCGAGCCAAAGGCAGAGACTTAACCCACTGAGCCACCCAGGGGCCCCTCACTGGCAGCATGACTTTTGAGCTTCTCTTACGGTTTGGTTTTCCCGTATGTGAATAAATACTGCAGTCATCATTCACTAAGAGTCTTCATTTTTTAAAAAGGATTTTTAAAAAACTTATTTGAGAGGGAGAGACTGTGCCCACGCAAGAGCAGGGGGAGGGCAGAGGGAGAGGTAGAAGCAGGCTCTTGGCTGAGCAGGAAGCCCGAAGTGGGGCTCGATCCCAGGACCCTGAGATCATGACCTGAGCCGAAGGCAGAGGCTTAAAACTAACTGAGCCACCCAGGCGCCCCTTAATTTTTTTCTTATACTGTATGTACTTCCCATATGATGAGGCAGCTTAAAATGAGACAATCCAAGTGTATTCAAGAGAATATGCATTTGAAAGTATTAAAACAAGAGACCATAATAAAGAGGGAGAAATAGTCAAAGATTTCATCTCTCACATTTACTGACTGGGTAGACTCAGATGTATGTCAGGGGAACAAACGCCCAGACCTCAAGTTCACTGGTTTAGGAGGGCCATCCCAAGCATTTTACATGCATCATCTCTTCTTAGAATGACTCTAAGTGAGAGACAGATTATGGTAAACAGAGCCACAGGGCTCCAGAGCCACATGGATTGGCACCGCCGGCCCCAGACATGCTGAGTCACTCTGGGAGGAGGCCCAGAGGTTGACCTTGTAGCATGGTCGGTCCCAGGAGACCTGATGGGACGGCCCCCATTTGACTTTCCTCTTCTAAGCGCCGTGAAGCCACCGTGAGGAGGCCTGACCCCAGTCAGGGGCATGGCCTAGCGGCACAGCCTGAGTGCTTGTCACGCCCAGTGCTGTTGAGTCTGGCCATTATCCATGCTGTTCAAGCTGCTAAATATTTTGACTCATACCCACAGGCTGTAAGGTTAGAATTGAGATATGATCGATATTTAAAAACCGAAAATTCCACGACAGCCACACTGGTAACGCAGGATAGAAAACATGCGTGGGGATCCCTTTTCTACAACCGGGGCGGCCTTTTTAGTTTCTTCTGGATCTGTGCCCACCGGGCCAGCTCCAGCTGCTAACCACACTGGAAATTGCCCTCATTCTTTTCTTCTGTGACTGTCTGTGTCCCTGGATTTTCACTCCTCTGCACCCTTCCTCCCTGGGAATTTAGGTCTGCGTCTTCTCAAATTTTGCTTTCAACGAGAGAGTTCTTACATTTAAGTAGACAATGGTACCCCCATGCTGCTGGGGCCACAAGTGGACGGCTGCCTCCTTGCTCTGGCTCTTATCCTCTGTGTGACTATGAACATGTTGTAAAACTTCTGAGCCACTGCCTCCTCCTTGGTGAAGTAGGGACACTAGGACACCAAATGGTCACCAAGATTAAATGTGGGGACATATGCAGAATGACTAGCACGGTGCCTGGCTAGCTCAGGGAACAGTGCTGCAGTGACCGTGGTGACTGTGGTCTGGTCTGTCAGCTCGGGGGCTAGACATCGTGACACTTGTCCTTTTCATGTCATCAACAAGGGCCTGGCCAGGCAATCACAGAGGAGGGGTCCAGGTGGGTAGCACGGACCATGCAGGCAACACACCTCAAATGTGATGCCTGGGGGTGTGGAGAGAAGGAAACTAGTTTTTGCTACCCCCCAGGGAACTGGTGGCTGAGGATGAAAGTGACGGCTGCGGCAGAGGGCAGGGGATATGGGGGGTGATGGCCACGCCCCCTCCAGGTGCCATTCAGGGACTGAGGTCATTTAGGGCACTAGGACAGAGCACCGCACTGAGGGGCAAGAGGGTGGGACTACGGGATAGCCCGCAGTCATCACTGCAAGATCAGGGACAAACCAGCTGAACGTTCGTTTTCTTCTCTTTAAAATGCACACATCATCTCCTAGGAATGTGAATACATTAGAAATAATTAAGAAAAGCTCCCAAGTTCCTGTTATAACAGGAACTCTGTGATTCCAAGTTTTCATATTAGCAAGGTTCTTATTTCTAAGAGGCTTAAACTTTTTTTTTTAAGAGGTGGGGGAGCGGCAGAGGGAGAGAGAGAGAGAGGGAGAGAGAGAGAATCTTAAGCAGGCTCCAGGAGATCGTGACCTGAAACCAAGAGTCGGAGGCTTAACTCCCTGAGCCACTCAGGCGCCCTGAGGCTGTAACTTTGTACGGGTCTTACAGGATTCAGCAGCGCAAGATCATCCAAGACCCCGCTCAGCAACCAGGGGTCTGTTCTGCGCATGTCCGCGACGGTGCTCAGTGCACGTTCTCATCCCACCGGACCAGAAAAACCCATTTCCAGTATGGCTATGGCGAAGCCTGTTTGCCTCCGTTTAACTCATACCTTGTTCTGTTGAAGTCCTCAAAATGTGCAAAAGGCAGGGGCCCTAGAGAAGGCTATTTATAGAAAGGAATGAGTATGGGGTGGGGCCACAGCAGGCCCCGCCCATCTTTCCCACCCAATGTGGATGGGAGCCATACGCAAAAGCAGCCCCTAACGCTGACATCCTGTCATAACAACATGAAATATTTCTAAGGCACCTACGACATTTCTAGGGCACCTCACCCCAGTTCCCTGGGGCTGCGTCAGGACCGCCTCTGTCTTCGCTTTCACCCCGTCTTCTCCTCTGCGTCACATCTCCCTCTCCTAAGACCCTTGAGACAGCACGAAAGGCTCCTGGGGCTACTCCAGGATACTCCCCCCCCCTCCCGTTTCATGATCCTTAGTTTTATTCACATCTGCAAAGACCCTGTCTCCACAGAACGTGATGTTCACAGGTTCCAGGGATCAGCACATAGATCTCTTTTGGGGACCATTCTTCAGCCTACCTAAACCTGCCTTATCGATGTAATTGTTGGCAAACCCAGGAATTTGGCTGGGTCTATGTTGCTCCCATTGTGACGATAAGGAAACTGAGGCTGTAAGGGAGCAACTGAGTTATTTCAGGTCAGCGAGCTGTGCAACAGGTGGATTTGGGCCGCAAACTTGGGAATTCTGATACTCTCATATTCTTTGCCTTCTACCAGCGGTTTTTAAAATTTAATTTAAAGATTTTATTTATTTATTTATTTATTTTTAAAAAGATTTTATTTATGTATTTGACAGAGAGACAGAGAGAGAGGGAACACAAGCAGGGGGAGTGGGAGGGAAAAGCAGGCTTCCTGCTGAGCAAGGAGCCAGATGTGGGCCTTGATCCCAGGACCCTGGGATCATGAAATGAGCTGAAGGTAGTCACTTATCGACTGAGCCACCCAGGTGCCCTTTATTTATTTATTTGACAGAGAGAGCACAAATAGGGGGAACGGCAGGCAGAGGGAGAGGGAGAAGCAGACCCCTCCCTGAGCAGTGAGCATAATGCTGGGCTTGATCCCGGGATCCTGGGATCATGACCTGAGTTGAAGGCAGCCTCTTAATCAACTGAGCCACCCAGGCGCCCTGGTTTTTAAATCTTACTGTGTCTTGGGGGGCGCCTGGGTGGCTCAGTGGGTTAAGCCGCTGCCTTCGGCTCAGGTCATGATCTCAGGGTCCTGGGATCGAGTTCCGCATCGGGCTCTCTGCTCAGTAGGGAGCCTGCTTCCTCCTCTCTCTCTCTGCCTGCCTCTCTGCCTACTTGTGATCTCTCTCTCTGTCAAATAAATAAATAAAATCTTTAAAAAAAAAAAATCTTACTGTGTCTTGGAATGATCTGGGGAGCTTGTGGAAAATGCAGACTTCTGAGCCACCCCAGGACTGGTGAACACGATTATCTGGGGAGTGGGCCCAGGTATCTGCATTCTGAAGAGCCATCCCTCAGGCAACTTCCACCCTTGGAGGTTCTGAAGCAGCAGGTCTACAGACTCTATGTCTTTTGTCCCTTTACTGGCAGGCTGGACCAGTAGCTCTGGAAATGTTTCCAGTCAGGCTGGGAGGGAGACCGCTTATGCGGGACGCTGGGAAAATGTTGGTAAAGGAGGTTGGCAAGGCAGAATAGATAGTCATCTCCTTTGAAGACCAGTTCCTTTAAACTGAAGTGGTTTGGGGTTAAACCAAAGGTTGGATACATGACCGAGCCTTAGCTCCATCTCTGGGGTCCCAAATGGCCTGGGGGTGAGCTGCAGCTTCCGAGGTTTTGGTGGCCAACCATTCCATTCCCATGTTTGCTGGGACTCTTGCTCTGTCCGGAGGTCTGGTCATGAGCCCACACTCACTGTCCAACTGAACCTCCTATTCAAAGGGTACGTACCCTGTTTATTACATGATGGGGCATGTGAAATAGGTAACTTTTTGTTACCAAGATATCTGAGCGTCCCTAGGAACCCTTGGTGTGATAACTTGATAGAAGGAGCTTTTCTCCCTTGAGTCTGAGAGTATGACTGCCCAGACACGACAGCCCCCAGTAGCTCCCCCATGGAGAACTGGCCTGTGGAGTCCCCAAGGGACACCTCCTAGACAGCCCACCCCAAGCTGCTCCTGAGGCTTCTAGGGGCTGACAGGAACCTTTGGTAATCACGGTTCAGAGGGTGAAATTGGGGTGCTTCATGGGGGCCCTGGTCAAGGCCCCATACCTGCTGAGGAAGTCCACCACGGCCTGGCAGACATGGGGTTGGAACACTAGGGTTTCGTGAGAGGAAGGCCTTCAGTCCTGTCACAAGAGACAGTAGAATGTCACGGTTATAAGTAGGGGTCTGGAGCCAGACTGCATCACTGAGTCCCACTGCCTCCACTTATGAAGCTTATCTGGGGCAAGTTACTTAAGTTTCTTGTGCCTCAGTTGCCCCATCTGGGAAATGGAGCTAATAAAGGCAGTTGTCTTACCAGCAGCTTGGTATGAGTAGCCCATCCCAGTTGATTGGGGGGAGGGGTGGCGACATTTCCACTCCCCAACCCCAGAGCATTTTTGGCTTGGTATGAACACTCCTTGGATTCTCACTAGGGGCCCATTTACCTGTGTGACACGTCCCTATTTTTTTTTTTTTTAAACGCGTGATACACCAGGAACTTCCTGTCTGCTTTGCTCCCATTATTGCTAATTCATACTTTACAATCAGCTTTTGTTAAAATGCTACTTGCCTAGTGAATAAGATTGTGAAATAATAAAGCTGGGTTTGGTTGTTTGTTTGTTTTAAGATATAGTAATGCTGAGGGCGCCTGGGTGGCTCAGTGGGTTAAAACCTTTGCCTTCGGCTCAGGTCATGATCCCAGGGTCCTGGGATGGAGCCCCACATTGGGCTCTCTGCTCTGTAGGGAGCCAGCTTCCTCCTCACTCTCTCTCTGTCTGCCTCTCTGCCTACTTGTGATCTCTGTCAAATAAATAAATAACATCTTAAAAAAAAAAAGATATAGTAATGATGAGGAAGTTCTCCATAGCAACAAGCTGAAGATTCTTTTTTTTTTTTAAGATGTTATTTATTTATTTTAGAGTGAGTGAGCGAGTGTGTGTGAGAGAGAGAGAGAGCATGAATGGGGGGAGGGGCAGAGGGAGAAGGAGAAGCCGGCTCCCCTGCTGAGCAAAGAGCCCCATTCGGGGCTCACTTCCAGTGCCCCGGGATCACGGGATCATGACCTGAGCCAAGGCCGACTCTCAACCGACTGAGCCACCCAGGTGCCCCCAGACTGAAGATTCTGAACATGTGACACTTCAAAGGCCCCAGGCACTGCTAGGACCACCCTTTCAAGATCAAAGTTTCAGCTCTTTATATACAACAAAGGGTGGCAGGCTTGTTGGGGCGATCACCCACCCCCGGCAGAGGCAGGAGCGGCTGGGCTGCGAATACTGAGAGTTCCTAAGGGCCTGAGTTAATAAAGGGAAAGCAATCTCCAAATATTGACAGTGTAAAAACAGCTCTTCCCTGGTGTGGAAAATGGAAGCTGAGCTGGCTGGCCTCACTTCTGTGCCAACTGAGTGTCTCCACACAGAAGTTAGCTTTTCCCTCTTGTACAGAAGCATTCTGAGCTGCACGATTTCCTGCTGTCAAGGACAGAACCGCAGTCTAAAATGCTGGGCACAGGGGCACCTGAGTGACTCAGTCATTAAGCGTCTGCCTTCAGCTCAGGTCATGATCCTGGGGTCCTGGGATTGAGTCTGCATCGGGCTCCCTGCTCGGCGGGGAGCCTGCTTCTCCCTCTGCCTGCTGCCCCCCCCCATTGATTTTCAATAAAATCTTTAAAAAAATAAATAAATAAAATGCTGGGCATAGACAGAACCCCAGCTCCTTCCTGGGTCTAGGACTGTAGGCCGTGGTGCTGTGTTGGCCTTCAGGAGAAACAGGAACTGCTTCTCAGCTTCGCTGAGACAAATCCTAGCTGGGAAGCAGATGCTGTACATTGCGTGGGTTTGACAGTAACACCCTCGGCCTGGTCCTCCAGCTGCCTCTTGTTGATAGCAACTTCCAGGAGCACTTTCCACTAAAGCCAGAGAAAGTTCCACTGTGATGTGATCATGGCCTGCCAATGCCAGCCGAGGCATGGTCCTCCCCTAGACCTAGGATATTTGCCTCCTGTCTACCCACAGTATGTCTTCTCTTTGTCAAGATTCATTGCAAAACTGACACAGTTTTAAGGTCTTTTGAGAAAGCCTGGTCCTAGTTGCCCGAGAAGGTGATCCCCCCGGCCCCAAGCTACCCAGGGAAGCACCAGCTGCCTCTATTCTAGAATCCCTGTGCTTTGCTGCTGCTGACCCCTGTGGCCTCGGAACTCTGACTTGATCCACCTCCAAAGGAGGCCCCTTCTATGTAGCTCATGGGCTCCTAGCGGTGGTTTCTGCACCAGCGTTGAATGGGGGAGGATTTCCAGTCTAGAGATGACAGTCAAAACCGCAAGAGCTGATGAATGGTCCAGGGGGAGCACAGAGAATGAGAAGATGGGGCACCAGGGGCCGAGGAGACCACAGGCATTGCAGGGGCGTGCAGAGGAAGAGAATCATCGCAGGAAACTGTTCGTTTCCGATTGCTACTGCAATAATACCACAATCTATTGGTGTAAAACAACACACATCTATTATCTTACGGTTCTGGAGATCGGAAGTCTACAATGGGTCTGCAAGGCTGCGTGCGCCCTGGAGGCTCCAGAGGAACATTTCCTTGCCCTTTTTAGCTTCCAGAAGCCACCCACAGCTTTTGGCTCATGGCCCCCTTCCTCCGTCTTCAAGGCCAGCAGTCTTTCTCTCTTTCCCTCTGCTTCCATCATCACTCACCTTCTGTCTGACTCTGACCCACCACCTATAAGCATCCCTGTGATGCCATCGGACCCACCTGGATAATCCTCGGGAGAACCTCTCCATCTCAAGATCCTCAGTCTGATCCTATGCGCAAAGGCCCTTTTGTCATTTCAGTTCACATTCACAGGTCCCAGGGATTAGAACGTGGACATCCTTGGGGGACCCTTACTCAGCCACAGGAGCCAAGAAGGATGAACCAGGTGGGAAGAGCTGGGGTCACGGGGCCAGCAAAGTCAGGGGAGCCTGATGAAGCAGGTGCAGTCAACAAGGAGAAGATGCTCTCAAAGGTAAAACATCGGTGGAAAGATGGGGGATGGGTTACTCGCCTGCTTTCCACGGATCTCTACCAGCAAGAGACAACGATATACTTTTAAAACGGAGAGAGCCGGCTGATACCACCCTAACCTGGGGTGGCACCCATTAAAAACCTGAAACCCTAGACGTTTGTGTTCCTGTTATAATTCCAGTTTGCAGGAATTACAGGCAACAGGAGAGTGAAAGAAAAGGTGCCACAAGCAAGTAACCGGACAAACCCAGAATGTGTGTGGCATTCCACAAACCAGCTAGCCCAATCTCTCCAAGAAGTCTGTGTCATGAAAAGCAAAGCTGGGCAGGAGAGGGCTGGGGACAGGCGAAGAGCCCCAGAAAACAACATCAACGCATCACCCTTACTGAATTCAGATTTGAACGATAGCGATAAAAGACAATTTGACAACTTCTATGTCAACTGAGGGAAAGTACCAGAGAAGGGGAAGGATGGAGAACCTGGAGGAGAGAGAGAATGGATGGAGAAGGATCCTGCCCAGATGGGACTCTTCTGGAGAGGAAGGTGGATGCGGGAAGTTGAGGGAGCCCCACCTATTTCCTCATGGACAGAAGAAAGCGAAGCTGCCTCTGACACGGAGGAAGCCAGGAAGCCAATATGGGAGGGAATTGGACGGAAAAGGAAGGAAGATTTGCAGAGACCACTGAGAAGGTGAGTGAGGGCAGTGGCCAAAAAAAATGGACTAAGGAGCCACCCTGAAAGCCGAAATTAAATTTTGCAGCAGGTATCCACAGAGTCCCAGACCCACATGTCTTATGGTTTTCAGAGGCACTTCTCCGAACGGGCCATTCGGGTGGGGAGGGCAGTGTGGCCGAGGGGCAGGGAAGCAAGGACAGGTGGAAAGCAATTGCTCCCACCTGGTCCAGGATGGGAGTCAAAGAAAGGGAGCACCAGAGGCAGCTGAACCCGGGGCGAGAAAAAGGCATCCTGGAGGTGAGGTCTGGAGGGGACTGGGGGGAGGGCGAGATGGGAAGGACGGGACACAGGCAAGTCCCAGCGGGAGATCTGTTTTCCCAGAGGGAGAGGACTCCCGGCTCCTGCATCCCTCCAGCGCCAGGAAGGAAGCCACGCTTCCCTGCAGGGCCTCTGCGTGCCTGATCCAAGGTGGTGGTTCAGCGAGAACACAAATGCCTGTGTGCCGTTGACGCTGGGCTGCTGAGAGCTGAAAGTGCGGTTTTGTCGTTATTTTTATTTATTTGGGAAAGAGAGAGTGAGCCAGAGAAAGAGCACAAGCAGGGGAAGGAGCATGGGCAGAGGGAGAACCAGGCTCCCCATTGAGCAGGGAGCCCGACTGGGGCTCAATCTTGAGATCATGACCTGAGCGGAAGGCAGGTGCTTAAATGACTGAGCCACACAGACGCCCCTGAAGGGCAGTTTAAAAAAATTTCAGGTAAAATTTACAAAACCTTGTGGCGCCTGGATGGCTCAGTGGATTAAAGCCTCTGCCTTTGGTTCAGGTCATGCTCTCAGGGTCCTGGGATCGAGCCCCAAATCGGGCTCTCTGCTCAGCGGGGAGCCTGCTTCCTTCTCTCTCTCTGCCTGCCTCTCTGCCTACTTGTGATTTCTGTCTGTCAAATAAATAAAATAAAAATCTTAAAAAAATTTATAAAACCTAAAGTTAACCCTCTTTAAGTGCACAATTCCGTGGCCTTTGATACATTCCCATTTTGCAGCGAAAGCATTTTATCATCTCCAGAGGAGCCCCAGTACCCACCCACTAAGCAGTCACCCCCACTGCCCGCTTCCCCAGCCCCAGGCAAGCAGTCTTCTGCTTTCTGCACCTGTGGATTGACTGAGACAAGACGCTCATCTAAATGGAATCACACACCATGTGACTTTTGGGCTGTTTCCATCTTTTGGCTGTGGCGGATGGTGTTTCTGTGAGCATTTGTGTCCAGTATTTGTCTGAGTACCTGTTTTCAGTTCTTGGGGGTCTATACCGAGGAAGACTTGCTGAGTCCTCTAGTAATTCTGTTTAACTTTGAGGAAACACTTACCTGTTTTCCATGGTACCAACGCCATTTTACTTTTGACTAGCAATGTATGAGGGTTTTGATTTCTACACATTCTTGCCAACATTTGTCTTTTACAGTGTTTTGGTTTTTGTTTTGTTTTGTTTCTTAAAGATTTTACTTATTTATTTAACAGAGTAGGCAGAGCAGCAGGCAGAAGGAGATGGAAAAGCAGGCTCTCTGCTGAGCAGCGAGCGCAACTCGGGACTCGATCCCAGGACGCTGGGATCATGACCTGAGTGAAGGCGGTCACTTAACTGACCCTTTGTTTTGTTTTTAATGGTCATCCCCAGGCTGTGAGGTGGTAGCCCATGGTTTTGGCTTGTATTTCCCTAACGATTAGTGATGTTGAGCATCTTTTCACGTGTGTCTTGGCCACCTGTGGATTGCCTTTAAAGAAAGGTCTATTCAAATCCTGGGCCATTTTTTAATTGGGTTGTCTTTCTGTTGTTGAGTTGTAAGAATTTCTCATACATTCTGGTTGTTGGACCTTATCAGGTATATGATTGGTAAATATTTTCTCCCATGCTATGGTTGTCTTTTCCCTTTCTCAGTAGTGTTGTTGGATGCACAAAAGTTTTTAATTTGATGAAGTCTGCTGGTCTATTTTTTCTTTTTTGTTGTTTCTGCTTTTGATGTTGTACCTAAGCATCCACTGCCAGATTCTAGATCATGAACACAGAATCCTTTCGTTTCTTCGAAGAGCTCTGTAGTTTCAGCTCTTACATTTAGGTCTTTGTTTATTTTGAGTTAAGTTTTGTATATATTGTGATGTAGGGACCAAAGTGCAAACTGTAACCCATGAATCTTCTTAAGAGTTTACTGTTTGTGTACATGAGGCTAACACATTGGATTGGTCATGTAGGGGACCTTGGCACTTGCATATTTAATATTTTCAGTCTATCATCAGGGAGTGATCTCAAAAGGCCAAGACACATGGTCACATCCCTGTCCCTGAGCCACATATATGGACCCATCAGGCAATGAGGCAGGTGCATTCACACAGGCAAATCCCTGAACAAGTAAAGTGAGCTTAGCAGGCCCTGGGTCTCATCTTCGCAGATCTTCCTGGCACTCATCAACCTCCAAAACCTCGATATTCTCCTTAAGGGCTTGAAAACATCACTTACATTTCAAAAATCACACTTTACTGCATGCAACATGCAGGATTAGTGTTAGCAAATTTGGATTTTGTGACAAGTCTCAACACAACGTCATCCTTATTGTGATCAAGTACAAGCTGGACGAACACCTCTTAAAGGTGAAGAAAGGAAGAAAGGAAGGGAGGGAGGAACCCTGCACAGCTTTAAGGCTGCTGTGCTTCAACAGTTCCCAAATCTGCTGCTAGCATTGCATGGGAAGCTTCCTTTTCTCTTTCTTTCTCTTTCCCCCTCCTTCCGTATCTTTCTGTTAATTTCCTAGCAACAAAACTCTTTATCCAAACCAAAGGTTGCAAACTTCCAGACAGGACCCTTCTAGTCCTCCTCCTGGGTCCTTCTTTGCCCCCACGAGGCCTCGAAGCCCCACGAAAACCAGTTGAAACTCCCAGGCTAGACTCTCTCGGACGACATCCAGCGCCGGCAGGCTGGCTGTTCTAAGATGACGAGGAGAAGAGGAACCCTGTTCTCGCAGAGGCTTGTGGAGGTCCCAGGCTTTGAGAGCGGGGAAAAGCATCTGGATGAGGGGCACAAGCTCCCTCCCAAGCTGGACTTTGACTTTATTGTAATGATGTGACTTCACTTATCGCCTGTCCTTATGTAACCTTCATTGCATGCAGCACCAGAATCACGAGCTGACTCACTCCGCGGATGAGGCAGGGACTCGCTGTCATGGGGAATCTAGGAAATTTGCGAGGCTGGAGCTAAGAAAACAGCCCCCCGGGGCCGGGCTGGGTCTGGCTGTGGGGAAGGGTAGCTGGGGCAGCCGCCTGCTTCTGCATCCCCCCTGGGGAGAGGCCCTCTGGATACATGATGGCTGGCTTATTCTCCGTTCAGACATTCTCTCCTAGACTAGAGTTATCTTAAACAGGACAAATGAAACAGTATCGGAAGCTGTTGCCAGGGCAACCTGACAAAAGACTTCACCCTCAGCTACTGTACGTGTAATGTGTCGAAGGCAGCTGGCTTCTAGGGAGAGGAAAGGGAAGGCCACAGTTGCTACTTTGGGGCCCAGAAATGAAAATTAAAATTTAAAGACTATCTGCTGGTGAACTCAGCTCAGGTAGGACAGGAAGGCAGCTGTGATCTGTGCAATAAAAATTCAGAAAAGCCAGGCTGGGAAGGCGAAGAGGGCACACACCTTTGCCTTGTCTTTTGTGATAGCTGTAAAATGGTTGCCTATCGGGGCTCTTAAGGGGAAGCCGCTGGAAGGCCTGGAGCTGAAAGTATGCCCGGAAGAGGAGGGAGGAGGACCGAGAGCGAGACATTGAAGAAAGCCACCGGGTATTCCAGGATATATAGATAAATCCGAACTGGGGAGTTTTTGACACATCGCATTTGATATCCCCCCAAACCATAACCTCTCACGACAGCAGCCCCTTTACGGGGAACAGTATTACAGAGCTTGGACCAACTTCAGTCGGCTCACGGTATGGATGGAAAGCCGGGTCCATAAAAGCCCACTCCAGGTCACCAGCAGGGCAAGGGCAGAACTGAGCCCGAAGTCCCGTTTCCGGCTTCCCCGTGATCTTCCCACTTACCTGATGCCTCTGTCCGACAGCTTTCAAAGTGGGCCCCATGGGGTCAGGGGCCACACTGTGAGGACACGGGACACCCCCCACCCTCAAAGGAACGGCTCCCTTTCCATCTACTTTTATATCCGTTGGAGCTCCACTTAAAATTATTTCAGGGGGAAAAAATCCAAGACCAGAAAACGTTTGAAGATCGCCAGTCTAAAGATACACACACAGTAGATCGTGGCCGTGGTTGCACAACCTTGTGAACATGTTAAAAACCACAGAATCATATGCTTTACTATGTGAACTTTGTCTTTAACATTTATTCTGTTTATTCTATATTTATTTAAATTAAAAGACCAAATAGCCCTTAATTCACGCAAAGAGGGACACGAAGGTAAGAGGTGAGTTATACTTAGGGTCAGAAACCAAATAGGAATGGATTATAGCAAGGCTGACCCAGATGTCCTCCAGGAACTGCCCCCTCCCTGGTTCTCCCCAATCCCTACTCCCCACACCCCCACCGGCTCCTTACCGAGTTGGTGCCGAGGATCTGCAGGTTGGGCTTCTCTGACTCCAGCAGCTTGGCCACCATCTTGAGGAAACTCTCCACGAAGAGGTTGATGCTCTGGCAATGGCAGGCCATGAGCAATTGGTCCAGTGCCTCCATGGCGATGCACACGTACCTGGGGAAAGGAGCACCGTCACTGGGTTTCACGCCCGTCCCACCCTCATTGCATGCCTGGGACAATCAGCACAGTGACCCCCTGGCCAGCATGTGGGTAATGAGGCTCTTCCAATAGGATGCTAATGTCTGGACAGCCATTCCAGCTAGTGCCTACTGCAGCCCAGCACCAAGAATCAGCAGGAACCAGCCCTGGAAGGGAGCCTGGAGACCAGCTCTCCCCAGCCGCTCATTCTACAGATGAAGAACGTAAGGACAGACAAGGTGTACCATCTCATAAGTTGATCCAAGCAGAAAGAACTGATGCTCAGAAGAGCAAATTCTGAACCCAAACCCAATGAGATCAAAGAATTGCTCGATCTGAAGTCGAGAAGTACTTGTTGGGCACCCACAGGGGAAACACTCTGTCTTAGTGCAAGGGTGTAGGGGGAAGAAGTCCTTCAACTCGAGGAGCCTGGAGTTCGATGGACAAGATATCTCCTGTAAAGGGAAGATAAGAAATGCTACACGAAGATCATGCAGGACATTCCACAGAGTTCCAAAGGACAGAGATGACTCTAATGGGGAGGAAGAGAAGAACTTTAGGAAGAATGTTTATGAAGAATCTCATATAGGCCTGAAGACCAATCAACTGTGAAGGTTAAAGAGTATAAAACCTGCAGATATTGCATTTGAAGACCTCAGAAGTCCTCTGATCATCACACAATATGGTATTACCATATTTAGGGGACACATTCCCTACTTAGAGAGCATCTGTACCTCACAGAGGATAAGATACACAGGAACAAAATTATTATTTTTTCCTAACGAAGATGATTCTGAGGCCCAGACTTCTTATTCCTTCTAAAGTCTAAAACCTGAATACCTTCCGAAACCGGAAATACGCAGCACCCAATGATGAATATACTAGGTAGGTCAGCCCATCCCATTTCTTGACAACTACATAAAAACGACTTCATATTTCAAGCTATTTCAAGCTTCATATTTCTACCTGCCCACCCTTCAACCACTTGAAAAGAGCAATCCCATTTTTCTTGCTCTTCTCTTCTCCACGCTAAAAATACCCAATCCTTCCCAAACTAGCCTTCACAGGACAACCCCTGATGATCCTGGCTGGTGGCTATCCCCTTCAACGCCTCTCTTGAACCCCAAGAAAAAAATACCATGAATCAAATTCCTCCTGAGAATTAGGAGGGCACGTCTGAGCCCAAACCCGACGTGTGTTCCACAGTGGCCACGCGAGTGTGTGGCTGGTTAAGTTACATCATGAAGGGTACATGCCCAACTTATAAGTCACTGCACACGGCAGAAAACAGAGGAGGGGCACCCCGGTTGACCATCTGACTCTTGATTTTGCTTAGCTCAGGATCTCAGGGTTGTGAGATCGAGCCCTGCATTGGGCTCCATGCTGGGTGTGGAGCCTGCTTAAGATTCTCTCTCTCCCTCTCCTCTGTCCCTCCCCCCACTCTCTCTCAAAAAATGAAAAAATAAAAATAAAGAAAAAGAAAACGGAGTAGACTTTCATTAGAAAAGGTCATCGTTCACCTTCTAATGAAGAAGCTGCTGCAAATCTGTCCAGTATCATTCTAGTTGAAATCTTTGTAATTTTTTCTAGGGAGTCAGGTTTCTGAGGCAGAACGCTAGACATCACCCCTGGAATCTCTTTCCCCCCTTTTCCCTCATAATTTGGAATTTAGCAGAGCTTGTGGGGCTCATGAGGATCAGTTCCCAGCCCCTCTTGCTGCTAGCTGAGGCCACGTGACGAAAATGTTGCCATTAAAATGAGGGAAAGCATTATGCTGAGCGAAATAAATAAATCAGAGAAAGACAATTATACGATCTTCCTGATATGAGGAATTTGAGAGGCAACATAGGGGGCTTGGTGGGTAGGAAGGGAAAAAATGAAACAAGATGGGATCAGAGAAAGACAAGACACAAGAGACTCTTAATCTCACAAAACAAACTGAGGGTTGCCAGGGAGAGGAGGGTAGGGAGAGGGTGGCTGGGTTATGGACATTGGGGAAGGTATGTGCTATGGTGAGTGCTGTGAAGTGTGTAAACCTGGCGATTCACAGACCTGCACCCCTGGGGCTAATAATACATTATATGTTAATTACACACAAAAAATGAGGGAAATCGAGGTGAACAATGTTGGCATCACTGACTTAGAAGACAGGCTTGGCCCCTCCCCTCCTCCCTTCCTCCTGGGACTGAGGAGTGGCAGCCACTGGAGTCCCAAGCACTGGAGTCCCCAGACGATCCCCCCACCCCGCCCAACATTGTGGGGCTGGACAGTCACCCAAGAGAGAGCAAAACCCCTTGCAAAACCCCAAAATGCTGGAGCCACTGTATTTTTACACAAAGAACCCAGATACCTAATACTCAGGTCTAGGAGCACTTCGGAGACCCAGTGGTGCAAATAAAAGTGAATCCTGAGCAGTCCAAGGCAAATCGGTGACCGACCTCCCAGGAAGGAGGAGAGCTGGAAGGGCTTGGAGCCTGTGACGGGGAGGTCATCACAAGACTCCGCGAACTCATGAGTGGACCCACGTGCCTGGGATGTCGATCCTTCTACTTGTTAATTCAAACCACGTGGACTAGAAGAGTCCTTCCTGATACACGGAAATGCAGGACAGGTCAAGTGGGCAAAGGACCCCAAACCTAACAGAGGTGTGGAGGAATCAGGTTAGTGCCTCCAAGTCGAAAGCAGGGAACACAAGACCTGTCTTAAAGATTACGGTAGAGCTGTCAGCACGGGCTTCCGGAGTGTGAAAGCTGCCTCATACTCGAGATCCAGGCTCATATGCCAGACATAGAATCAAGAATGAATTTAGAGATCAGTTCTCCCTTATGCCTCGATCCCAATCATACCCATCTTTGAATGTTCGGCAAGTATTTTAAAAAGACTTTGATTAGCGAGCTGCTTATCTTCTTTTTTTTAAAACCAAGTTTGGTGAAATACAAAGAACTAGCTAAAAAGTATGACTACAAGGTGATTTCTGGGGGTTCCACGAGGCCACAACACAAGGCTGCATGATAACTCTTGGGGCAGCTGTTTGGTTTCAATGTGTGTCCAAACCACCTCACACAGGAGCCAGCCTTGCAAATCCAAACCTATAAAGTAACGGCCATCATGGTGTCTGTTTCCTTAATGTTCTTCTTTTTTTTTAAAGACATCAGATACCATTTCTTAAGTGCTCTTGGGCTAACCTTTGTACTGAGCAATTAGAAGAAAAGCAGCTTCCCTACCCTGAAATTTTCCTGCCCATTTTCAAAAAAATGTTTGGTGAACTGATAATTTAATAATTATTAAATTATGGCTTAATATTATTAAGCACCATTAAACAGTCATCACTGGACATGTTTACAAGCGGAACAGGTCATGCTCTTGTCTACAGAATGTCTTTCAAATAGAAGGCCAGCCCTAGGTCTCTGAGCTCCTGGAGCAAACGGGAGCCCCCAGTCCCTGCTGGGGGTGGGGTGGGGGGGGCGCAGTGCTGGCCATTCCTGGCTCATGACAGCCTTGCTCTTCAGATGCCATCATTGTCACAGTCCTGGAAACCTGCGATGCCTCGCAGACAGTCCCTGTGTGTTTCAGGTCGGCTGTGCTGGCCAGTGAGGCAGACTGAGTCATGTATGTTTGGGGAAACGGCCTGGCTGGGGCCCTTCTAAAGGAGACACACTTTCCTGGCAGAAAAAACAGGCCCCATCCGGGCAACCAAACACGGCAGGTGGGAAATGGGGGCAGTCAGGGTAGAATTCTCTTCTCTCAGGAATCATCGCCAGCATCTTACGTATGAAGGGCTTCACCCTTAGTTCACAGAGCTTAAACGAGGGAAAGGAAGAGGCGGGGGTGGGGTTTGGCAAGAGAAGAAACTAGAAGGCTTCCCGGATTCCAGAGCTTAGATCGCTGCTTTTCCTTTTCCTGTTAAAAATTACCAGAAAACCCTAAGAAGGAAAAAATAGTCCTTTGCTAACAACATGATTGAATGAATGAGAAAATAAAATAACAAGCAATTGGCTACTAATCCAGAGTCGAAACTCTGATGGGAAGTGAAAATTATGGTAGAAAGAGAAACTGAAAAGTCCAGAAGTTTAAAGCCTAGTTCTTTGAACATGCTCTGCTTTGTTCCCCATGTCCAGCCCCGATACGAAGGATGGAAAGGTTGTAATTATGAGCTTGAATTTTTCCAAGTATCTCCAAAGATGAGCTCTCTAATCTCTACCTTCCCCAGGAGGTCTTGTAGTGGGGTCCACACTGTCAAGGAGAATAGAGTGTCTAACCCGCCACAGGGTCTGGGGGGGAAGGACGAGAGTGGGTACAGATGACAGCAGGTGACAACGAAGGGTACTGGATGTACTGGTAAGGCTCCCCAGCAGGTGAGGAAGGCAGAGCCCAAGGAACCTGGGAGAGAATTGGGTTCGTGGGCAGCAACTGAAATCCGGAGAAGACACTTGACAGGTGATAACGACAGGAACTCAATGACAATGGCCAAGGCAGGAGGTACGTCATAACAACTGAGGGAAATACACAGGAGATGAGGCAAGACATGTCTCCTGCTGAAGTCCAGAAGAGGCAGCCGGTTCTGTTTGAACACATTGAGCTCGGTCAAGAGGCCCTGAACCCGAGGAAAGGAGGAGCAGGTGTAAAGAGTCTGGGAACAGAGGGGGGCGGGGGGCGGGGTTGGAGAGGAAAGGCAAAGTCAGAGATGAAGGCAGGCAGGCAGGAGAGAGGGGACAGCTTTAGCAAGGCCAGTCCCTGCCCGAGAATCATTCAAAGGTCAGTCGCCTTGACAAAGAACCTCTTATTCTAAGCAGTTGGAATGTACTTGGTCAGCCCCACTCCAGTACAGAAACTTCTGGGTTTTAGGAACTCAGATGTAGGGGCTGACCTCGGCAGAGGGAGGGAAGCATGAACCCCCTCTCCAGGTTCTAGGGCTGTTCTAGCCGTAGAACAGCCCTTCTAGGGCTGGAAGGAACATGCACAAAGAAAGAGAAAAACAGGAGGAAATCTCACTTTTTGCCGCTCTGCATGTCTCTGCCCATCCGTCATAGCTCAGGTCAGTGAGCTCTACCTCAGAATTCACAGCCTAGTCTCTCTCCGCCCACATATGGTCATCATTCCTGATGCTGAACGCGGATAAAGGCAGAGTTCATACCCACAGGAGAGGGGTGGTAAGGCCGAGAGGCAGGGGGGCCAGAGAGGATGGTTCTACGCCTGAGGCCAACCCCCGAGGTTCACGTCCATGTAGTTAAACCATAAATACAGACACCTCCGTGATCACAGGGAGACACAGCCCTCAGACCGTCTGTAGGTGAATATTTGCGCTTCCAAAGCTGCCATCGGGAAGCTGCTAATGACAAGGAAGACGGGAATGATGTACATAGCACCGGGCTGGGCAAGAAGGGGTGAACAGGGAAGGAGAACGGGAGATCAAATCTAACGGATTTCTCTTCTCCAAATGTTTACGATTAAAACTTCCAGTGAGGCCTTCAAGACTTTAAACACTGAGAGGCTGCCACGACTATTTTTAACAGAATGATACCGATTTCGAATTGCAGTTCTAAGGGCAGTGGAAGGATTCTAATCGGCTCTGCTGGCTATGGGACATTTTTATCTAGAGAACCATCCCTGCAGAGAGGGCAGATGAAATTAGTATTAAATGTTTAATGTTACTGCTAGCCTATCAGTTTTCGGTTGAATCTAGGACGAAGTCATTTTTACTTGCTTGAGCATGCTTTACCGTATGTCAGGGCGATTTACGTAATCAGCACGTAGAGTGTATCTGTGCCCTTTTTATTGAGCGTGTAACCTAATTTTATTTTATAAAACAATGATAGAAATGTACTGTTTCTGGTCTTGCTGTCCCTCCTAGAGATAGCTTGATTCTGGATTTGCGGGTGGGTCCTACAGAGCTTGGAGGTCTACACCTTGTCAGTACAAGGCAAATGTTTTCACGCCAGCGCTCACTCCGGCTTCCTCGCCAGAAGGAAGGGAGCTTGGCAGGTGGTTGGGCTGTTGGGCCGTGGGGGGGGGGGGGCATGATCGGGATCGAGGGGAGAGAGCACTGTCGCAGAGGCATGAGGCTCAGAGAGCCGGGGGTGGCTGGAGTGGGTCTGAGCAGGCAAGGCAGGTGTGGCGGGCATGGCTGGGGGAGGCTGGTGAGTTAGGGGCAGGTTGTAGAAGTCAAGCTGCGGAGCCTATATTTTATTCTAAAGGAGCCAGGTCCCTGTTCTGAAGGTCATAGCTAGTACTCATTTGGAAGGACCAGAACAGGAGAGATAATGCAGGGAGAAAATTGCTAATGTTACCATGATCTGGAGTCTGCAGTAGGAGAAAGGAAGAAGCAGAGGAAAGCAGAGCATGGAGGTATGGAGAACGGAAGCAACCGGGACTTCAGAACAATTGCACAAGATTTACCCTGCTCTCCAAACCATCAGCAATGCCACCAGGGATGTCTTCGGGTTTTCTTACATTCAGCTTTTGCACACACAAAACCCCAACCGCACTGCTCAGAAAATGAGCTCTCGTAGTATTTACAGCATATTTGTTTTTACTTTATTTTCTAGGCATTGGTATTTGTTGCTTATTTTTAAACTTAATTGTAAAACATTGCATTTGTAATGACATAGTCTGTTTTTCATTTACTTAAGGCATTTTCATTATTATGGGGAAAGTGTGTTTATAACATCGTTTCTATTGAATAGATAATATTTCACCAAGTGAGACACATTATAATTCACTAAACCCTTTCCCTCTTATTAGACATTAATTTTCAATATATCATTATTATAAAAAACACTACAATGAACATCTCTGTGTGGAAAGCTAGTTTATATTTAAGATTGATTTCTTGGGATAGAAGAATAGACAAAGAATTTACCGGATCAAATGGCATACATGTTATTTGAAGACTTGACTTATATTTTAAAATGATGGTCTAGGGGGCACCTGGGTGGCTCAGTGGGTTAAGCCTCTGCCTTCAGCTCAGGTCATGATCTCAGGGTCCTGGGATTGAACCCCACAATGGGTTCTCTGCTCAGCAGGGAGCCTGCTTCCCCTCCTCTCTCCGCCTGCCTCTGCCTGCTTGTGATCTCTCTCTCTGTCAAATAAATAAATAAAATCTTTTAAAAAAATTATGGTCTAAAAAGGTTCAATCAATTTGCACTTATTCTAGAAAAGTACGAAACTACCCTCACGTTGCCATTCCTTGGTTAGTACTGGAAATACTTTTTTGCTAAGTGAAGATGGTATCTTAGTGCTTCAAGCCACATCTTTGATTATAAATTTATTGACCGTTATTATTTCTCCTTCCTCTTTCTGTGAGTTGGTTACTTGGAGCCCTGGTTTCAGTTTTTAGTGACTCAGTTTCCCCACTCCAGCCCCATCATTGGTTTATACAAATAATAGATGAGTTTGAATCCTTTGTCTTACTCTTTCAAAACACTTCTTTTGGTTGTTGTTTAAATTTTGATGGTTTCTTTTTTGACATCAAAATATTTAAATTTTTAAACAGTTAAATCTATCGATCAGTCATTTTCATTTAAGGTTTCTTTTCTTTACTAAACATAGCAAGTCCTTCCCCCTCAGACTGATAAATATTTCATTTAAGTGTATTTTTAATGGACAAATTACCCCAACCTTGCCTTCTCACTAGAATGTAGATGGTTCCTCCCTGCCTTTTTTTTTTTTAAATATTTATTGTTTTTGTTTTAAATTAGAGATTGGGGGTGGGTGGGGGAGAGGGAGAGAGAGAATCCCAGGCAGGTGCCATGTCCAGCACGGAGCCCTACATGAGGCTTGCTCTCACAACCGTGAGATCATGACCTGAGCCAATATCAAGAATCGGACAGCCCCCCTTCCCTGCTTTTTTAGACTGTAAGTTGCTTGGTTTGATGAGAATAATGGCAGAGTTAGGACTAGACCAACTTTTCAAGGCCCTAGAGTGTGGGTGAGGCTTCTGGATAGAGACAAAAGGGGAAAATGGATGCTAACAGAGGTGCTCCGAGGAAGCCGACATCCCCTTCTTCCCACATCTTGGCAATGGCATCAAATTTTACCTGCCATTGGAAAAACACATGCAAACCTCCCTCAGGCCCAGTCCCTGTTTTTCCAGTCTGTTCGGTGACCAAGTCTACTATCATTTTCATCAAAGGACCCTATGTTTTGTCCAATGCTTCTAAAAGTATCTCTCTCACTTTCTCACACTCTCACCCGTATCGATGACGACCCACATCACGGATGAGCCTCTCGGAGAGATAGGCGCCAATTCGGTCCAGCTTCTCTGGAGCTGAGAGGGCATAGAAGGTCAGCTTCTCCATGTTGGTCTTCACCAGGCCATCCTGTAAAAGACAAGACCCCATGTCTCACCGTGACCATCCCATGGCTAGAAGGGTTCAAGTCTAAAGGTAAATCATATGTTGATTGAATTATCATTCTTCCCAGTGCCTTTAAGTATGTGACAAACCTCCCATGTGGGGTCAGGATACAGAAATGATGAAAACATGGTTCCTACCTCCCAGGAACTCACAACTTAGCCCAGAGTGTGCCAGCTATAAATTAGAATAGTTGTATAAATGTACATATTATTTTTGTATGTATATGGATACATGTGTACATATAAAGACATGAATGTATATATGTACATGTGTGTAGGCATTTATATGTGTGTGTGTGTGTGTGTGTGTGTGTGTGTGTGTGAATGATAAACCTTCACTGAAAGCAACTCAGAATTAAAATGTGCTGGAAATCCAGCCCTAAGACATGAACAGGAAGAGAAGGCAGTTCAGTAGCAATTAGGGAATTCTCCAGAGGATGCTGGAAATGTGGCCCTTCAACTGTCCATCAAGAAGATGTCATTGATTTCCAAAGAGCAAATCAAGAATATCAGATCCTGACATTTCCAAAACCACACAATCCATAATGCAGCCCAAGCGGGGAGTAGCGGCCGGGAAGCCAGGAAGCCAGGCCTCCCGTGTGCGCACAGCCAGACCCTGGGCAGGTGCCAGAGGGAGCCAAAGAGAAGACACCGGCTCCTGAGCCAAAACCCAAGAAGGGAAGTGCTCACAGGACACAGCAGGGAGAGAGCACCATCAAGAGAGCGAGCAGTTCTAGAAACCACTGCTCAGAGAGACACCAGTGAGAAAGATGTCTCAGCCGTGCAGTAAAGACCTAAACCAAGCTGAAACCAGCTTCCCAAGCCCCCTGCAGATCCTGACTTCAGACAGATCCAAATCTCCGCGGCCTGCAGAACCCTGGCAGAGTCTGAGCAGGCCCATGGGCGAGGGGCCCGGCAGACCCGCCTTCCCCTCGCAGCCCTGGACGGGGTGAGACAGTGGGAGGTGATGCCAGGCGGAGGAGTGACCCACCTCGGGATCCTCAGGAAAGATGTTGTCAACCAGCCTTTTGTACCTGGGGCGTAGAGCGCCGCAGCAGCCACAGACACCTAGAACAGCAAGAAGAAAAACCCATGAATGTGGCCTCCTGGGAACCAGGCCAAGGCAGCTTGTAAGGAATCAAACCCAGGCCGGGAAGCAGAAAGATCCCATCCCTCCAGTGCCGAGCGCCAGGGGCCCTGAGGTGGCCGACTCCCACGACTTGCCTCATGCTACACCTTTGCCTTTGTGCTTTGTGTCCTTCGCTTAGGGGGTCAAGCCTGGCGGCGTGTGTGAACGTGAAGCCGGGCCATGGAGGGGAACTTTGAGGGCTGGGAGCTCACCCAAAGGTCAGGTGCTACCCCTGGACAGACACGTGTGCACGTGCACGTGCGTGCACACTCACACGCACACACACACACACACACACACACACTAGGGGGCAGGACTATAACCCTGCCTCCTGCAGCCCAAGAGCCTCCCCAGTGTCCTGGGAAGATGCACAGCTCGAGGAGTGCTCGTTCCTCCCACCCACCCCCACGGGCACCCCACTTCTTTTATTCTCTGCTCCTCAATATCTGCTACCTTCCTGTTCCCTGCGGCCATTTCCATTATAGAACGTTACGTGAAATGCTGATAAATTAACGTTACCATTAATTATTAACATTTGAAAATGCATCTTTAATGCAGGGTGACGGGTGGTGTTTCAGGGTGGGGTGGGGCCCTAGGGGGCCAGCCCCCCATCCCAGTCCCCCCCTGTACCAGCCCCCTGTGCCAGCCTCCCCCCTACCCTGGGCTACTCCCCCCATCCCCACCCCACGAGGTGTCCACCAGCCTGTGGCAAAATGAGAGACTGAGAACAACGTGGTACATTTCCAGAAAGCTGAATCTACTGCATGGAGAAGGCTCCCTGACATGACCTCTTTCTGTGTCTTTGGGTGCTGTGAAATGATGGCGTTAGGAAATCAGCGATAATAGACCAAACCCTGGGAAAATAAAAAGCTGACTCTTGCAAGCCCCCCCATAAACTGTCTTTAGACAAAGGACACGGAACCCTCTGGGACCCGGCGCTGTCTCCACCTTCCTCCCGCCCCAGGGATCTTTCCTTCCGCGTTCCAGCCGCACCTCTCCCTGCCTGGTGCGGGGAATGGGCCCCTCGGGGAGGAGCCGAGGGGAGGGCAGCGAAGGGCCTGGGAAAGTCCAACCCCCAACAATAATTGTTCCCTCATCCTCCCAATTAATGCTTAATTCCGCTTGCACAAACTCTCCAGTTGGAATGCAAGTGCACCGTGGAAGGATCAAGGCCATGGACCATTCAGAAAAGAATGAATTACTTGAGTGGGAATTACTAGAATCTCACAAAGAGCTTTACCGCTGTGGAGAAAAGCGGCTCTCTGGAAATTTTGACTGGGAGGGGGTAGCGGGCGGCTGTGCCAGGAGGAGGAAGGAGCAGAGATTTGGGGCGACTCCAGTACAAGGGAACGGGTGCTATTTGGGAGAAGCCCGGGGGCACGCCACAGGAGGACAGGCCACCCGGTAACTGGCTCACATCACCCCTCGCCCGCCTCACAGGCAGCTGCGCACCCCCAGCCGGCCCCCTGCCCTGCAGAGGGCCGCAGACCTGGTCGGCGGCTGCAGTCAGGCCCTCTGCGCTCAGTCTCGTTGGGTTGGCCTGACGTCTCCTCCTCTCCTCTCCGTCCACGCCTGGGAGGGGGTGTTCGGGCCCTGGACGCCAGCCAGGGCTAGTTCTCCTGATGGAACAGCTCCCAGGGGTGGTGTTCTCTGTCCCGGGTCTCGAAGCCTGGGATCGAAGCCCATCCTTCCATCCTTCCCCTTCGGCCACCCTGCCCTCTGCCCAGTGCAGCCGTTCGCAAGCTTCTTCCCAAGATGCCCACGGACATGCCCTCCGCTCTCCCGGCAGCCTCCTTTGTCGCTGTCTCCAGACCAGGAGAACCGGCCATTTGCGTCTGAAGGGAGCGAGGACAGAGCATCACAGAGAAGCTGGCACTGCCCAGCCCCAGTGCCTGTCCCTTCCTCCAGCGTGTCTGAGAGGCCTAAGGGGCAGGGCCTGCACGGGACAGAGGCCAAGCTCGTTAGAAACCCAGACTTGTCAGGAAGCATAAGCCCATTTTGGGTACTCAGGGCAGAAAGCTCTGTGCAGGGGCACCGAAGGGGCTGGGGGCTCTTGGTGCTACCAGTGGGGACACGAGTCACGTCCCGGAGTGAGCAGGCCTGGCTGTACCTCGGTCTGGGGACATGGGCTCGGTGTCTTCCCAGTAAAACCAGGCAGCCTGTTGGTCTCCTGATCTCTTGTGTCTAGAAGGGGTATGCCTCACGTGCCCCTTCTATCCAGTGCCTCCTTCTCTAACCCACGGGCCTCTCCCTGGAACACGCCTCTCCCATGTGAGGAGCCACAGGGCATGGCCCCAGGGAGAACCAGTCGCATTCAAGGCCCCAGGGCACTGTCCCACCAGACAGGGAGCGGTAAGAGAACAAGAGAGGAGAGTGGGTACCCCCTCATCAACAAAGCTGCCACTGTTTTCAGGGTCCTTCTTGACTTAGGTCCTGGGGCTTTTTCCTGGTCTGTTCTTCCTTTCCGACCTCCTCAGACCCCTTGAGGGCTTGTGAGGTAGAGTGGTCAACAGCAAGGCCTTCCCCCCCCCTTTTTTTTCTTTTTTTAAAAAGATTTTATTTATGTATTTGAGGGAGAGAGAGAATGAGAGAGAGAGCATGTACGTGCAGGAGCAGGGGGAGGGGAGAGGAGCCTGGGCAGACGGAGAAGCAGGCTCCCCACTGAATACAGAGCCGGCTGCGGGACTCGATCCCAGGACCCAGAGATCATGACCTGAGCCCAAGGCCGAAGCTTAACAGACTGAGCCACCAAGACACCCCACAGCATGGTTTCTAGTGAAATCCCAGCACTGCCGCTTCCCAGATGTGTGACCTTGAACAAATAACCACACTGTGTTTGTGAGTGTCCTGGGCTCAGGGCACAAGGCTGTTGTGAGGTCTAAGTGAGCTGGTGGCAGCAAATCCCTTGAAGCAGGGTGGGGCCTGGTAGCTCCCCGAGAAGGCTCAAGGGTAGTGCCCCCCCCCACCCCCCGCATTCCCCAGGCCCGGGGCAGCCAAGTCCTTTCCTCGCTGCTCACTGCTCTGTGCTGGCTGCTACGTCATAGTGGGGCTTTCCCCACTGACCGCTTGCGCAGTGACAGCATCCAAGGCCGGTGCACATCTGAAGGCCTGAGCAGGGAGACACAAGACACGCTCCTTCGGATCAAACCTCATTGACCTGTGGGTCTGAAACATGTACCGCTTGCCCGAGGCAGCTCGAGGCACCTGCAAATCACAGTACCTTGACCTCCAGCTCCAGCCCCTCCCCGCAGCCAGCGTCCCCAAACCATAGTGCTTTCGCGAACCCCAGTGCAAATGTGATCTGCTAGGTGCTCCCTCAGCAGAGCAGAGCCAGGTGCTGATGAGACAAAGCAAGTGTCGCTGGAGAGAATCCCCAGGACTGGTCCTTGGGAGGTCAGTCATCAGGACAGCAGTGGTCATGTGTTGAGACAGGGAAACAGAAGGGACCCCGTGAGAGAAAAAGCTAATTTTTTTTTCCCTTTGCTCCTTTTGGGGCTTCTATTCTTGCTAGGACTTGCACCCCCACTCCACTTCAGACATGCCTTGTGCTGCAAATAGCATATGTCCTCCTTATAAGAGACAAGGAGCTAATGGATTTCTCTAGGATGGATAACATCTAAGGAAGGACCAGGTGAGAATGACCGGAGGAAGCTTCCATCTGCGTACTCCAGACCCCCTGCTCTAAGGAATAACAACTGGGTCCTTGTCTTTGTTCTAACTGGTTCTTGGACACCTGCGAGGGCAGGTGCACCAGACCACTGTCCTCAGTAAAATCCCGCAGACCCCAGAGAAAGTCAGACTCCTGCTCCTTTCTTCTCCACGTCTCCCAGAGGTTCCGTCTGTATCTGCTCTCTCTGTTTCTTCAATAAACTCTGCTTTTGTCTCCCGCTGGCTCCTCCCAAACTGCCAGCATCACCATGGAGGAAGCAAAGGTGAACTTCAATGAACTGAGGAGTCCATGGGGAGAAGGGGGGGCTCTGGAGAACAGAGCTGCATTCCCCAAACTGTGTTCCGTGGAACAGTAGTTGCCAGACGCTAACAAGCACCCCTCAGAAAAGGGTCTAGGGGCAAATCAGTGCAGGAAACTGTGCATGCCAAATCCCCCGATTTCAGATTTACAGTACAAATTAGCATATTAAAGCCTCTGGTAAGTCATAAGGTAAGGGAATCTGTTGACATTTGTTCAAACCAACATCTCCTCCTTTTTCACAACTACAAATATCACCATGAGGAATACTTTTAACACTCTTTTTCCAAGAGCATATGCCTTGGTTTACAAGGCTATAAACGTAGTACACTGGAAATGGTGCTAACTTTAGAGTCTGAAAAGGACGGGGTTCAAGTCCTGGTTCTATTGCTGTGAACTCTGAGTTCAAGTTCTGGTTCTGCCCTTTTATCTTCGAGACTGCTTCCTCATCAAGACCATAAGAGGAAAAGATTTTCCCTAAGATACAATGCTGTGACTGTAGTCCCAGAATGTGCCACAGATTTCCAGAAAGGAAGAGATCACCCAGAGAGCTGATGGTCAGGGCAGGGCTTCTCAGAAGAGAAGGGACAAGAAGTGGGGTAGGATTCACACTTGAAAAACACGGTGGGTGCTTTCTTCCTCGTGTGTCTGGCACAGTGCTAAAAAAAGTGTTAAATCTTTGCAACAACCCCCCCACCCCGGGTGGTCCTGTTGTTTTGCCATTTCACAGATGGGTGGACTGAGGCGTCGAAAGGCAAAGTTACCTGCCCAGAGTGGCATAGCCGATAAGCGGCAGACCAGGATTTGAGCCCCCAAAATCCAGGGGCCACGACGTTAACTACTATACCAGGGAGGGGAGGGGATGGCACCGTCACGGAGCTGAGAAAGCCAAGAGCTTGTGCAGAAAGAGAAGAACCACCCCGCATCCTAAAGGGAATTGAGTTATGTCACCCCAAAATATGCCTTTTGACATAAAAGTTATTTTGAACTGAAGGCGATCAAGGAGCAGTAAATGCAAAGGCAGAAATGCAGAGAAGGCACCAGAGGAACCGGCAAACAAACTTTATTAAGCTTACCCATATCTTCCTAGTTACTTCTTCACCATCCACTACCCCATAGCCCAAACCCCTTTGTCTTGTCAATTCTTCACAAGTTTCTTGTGTCTTTGCCTAAAAGGTACGAAAGCGTCCTGCTCTGGTCTCGTCTTAGGGTCTCCTTCTGTCATGAAGGCCCTCAGGTTCCTGTAAAACTTCAAATCCCTGTGCGTCTGTCCCATTAATCTTTGTCCGTTTTATCTTGGGACCCAGCCCTAAGAGGGTCAAGGGACACTTTTTTCTCCCCTAAAATTTCAAACTGTAAAGGGCACCAGAGAACATCTGGGGAATCAACTAAAATGCAGATTCCCGTTCAGCTTGTGGGGATGGGACCTGAACCCCCACATCTCCGCCAGGCTCCCAGGTGCCGCCCCCGCCTGGGTCCACTGGCTGCACCGGGAGGGCGAGGTCCCAGAGCACAGTGGTGAAGCCTTTGAGCTCAGGGGTCAGACGGGCTTCGGTTGAAATCCCAGCGCTTCCCATTGTTGACTGTTTGACCTTGAACAACGTACTTAACCTAGAGTGGAGTTTTCTCCCATAAAAAATGAAGACAGTGATGGCTCCTTGCCAGGGAGCCAGGACACAAATTAAGCGGTAGCTCGGCCCCCTGCCTCCTCTCTCTTCCTCAACCCGCTTGAAGGTGGGACCCGGGCGGCCAGGCTGGGCCAGACTGAAGACAGCTTGGAGCACTAGGCCAGACAATTTAGGTTTTGCCAAGTTACCAGGGAGCTCTGGGAGCTTCATGAGCAGGGAGTGACGGTGATGATCAGCCTGGGGGTGGCGTGCAACACTGGACCCAGAGATTTAAGGCAGAGATAAATGAGTGAATCACCCCGGGTCAGGGGTAAGTTCCTGAAGTGAGGGAAGCCGTCTGGGAGAGGAAGGAGAGAATTGGCAATGGTTCTGTGGGGAGGAAGGGAGGGTGGTTCCGGGTAGGACCGTGGGCTTTCCAGTACAATGACGGGGGACCAGCGACACCCTCGGCTGAATGGGGGAAGACAGGGGATTGGGGACATCCGGTGGCACTGTCCAACAGGAGTCAGGGAGGAGGTTGAGGGCTTGTCATGGAGATCAAGGCTGGAGCTCTGAGGCTCATTGGCCCAGACAGGACCGACCACCAGTGCTGTGAGACAGGATCTGATAGCTCAGAGCAAATGGGCGGGGGGCGGGCAAAAGGCAGATCTCCTGAAGATGGCTGCCTTGTCCTTTCCCTCTGCTATTTTCTTCCTGTTTTCCCCTCCCACTTCTTTTCTGTGAGGACTTTCACCTTTTCCTCATTCCTCTCCCGTTCCCTGAGGCCCTGCAACTAAGGCATTTGGGACCTTTAGGCTGCTTACGTTGGTCCTAGAGACATCCCCTTATTAGCACCCTGCCAAAAAATCAAAATTCCCTATCTCAGTGATCTGATTATCTAATTCACAAGATGCTAGTAGACAGCTGATAAACAGTCTTCCAGAGGGCATATGCTTCTTTTAAAAAAAAAAAAAATCTCTAGGGCACCTGGGTGGCTCAGTGGGTTAGGCCGCTGCCTTCGTCTCAGGTCATGATCTCAGGGTCCTGGGATCGAGCCCCACATCGGGCTCTCTGCTCAGCAGGGAGCCTGCTTCCTCCTCTCTCTCTGCCTGCTTGTGATCTCTGTCAGTCAAATAAATAAATAATAAAAATCTTAAAAAAAAAAAATCTCAAACAAAATAATCTCTAAGAGTAGAATCTTGAAGGCACAGGGCAGGGGTAGGGCGTTTATAAGAGGAAAACCAGTGTACAAGTGTCTGTACACTGATCTGCTGTGTTGGACTCTGGGGTTTCCTGTTTGTTTTTTAACCTTTTACATACCCAGTTTTAAGGAAAATTAGCTAGAGAAACAAAATTAATAGGTTTGTTCTTTTGGAGCAGAGAGGAAGAACAGAAAATGCTTGTCGTTTTTTTTTTTTGAGAGAATGGGTCACTGAGGAAAATCAGCCTAACACTATTATTTACCATTGTATCTGCTCCCAGTTGGAAAGGAAGCAGTCATATAACTACAGAGATTTTTTTTCCGAATCTCAGCCAGAGGGCAGAAAGCCTTGAGCAGCCCTCTGCACTTCCCCGGTCAGTAATCAGAGCTGAAAGCAGAAGATACGTCTCTTCTCTGATAAGGGAGATGTCTGGCAAGGCTTGGTCCAGACCCCATGGCCTCCCGGCGCCAGAGCAGCTCAGGGCATGACAGGAACCCACAGGCACCACTAGAAAGCTTCCAACCCGGAGAAGGTGAATTCAAAGCAGCCACAACCGGGCCAGGAGGAGAAAAAACCCTAAAACAGAAGACGCTGCAAAGAATTTGAAAACTGTTCACTGCTACAAGAGAGCGATACGGTGTTTTATATTTATTTAATCCTGCTACTGGCCGTAGTTATTCCTAATGTGAGTCTGTAGAAGTAGGTGGAGTTTAACTCAGCCACGGCCTCTAAAAGTATCTTTTAAATTCTGAGCCATTTTATTTCTTAAGCAGAAGTACTCTCCCCCAGGGCTCTCTCTTCCTCTCCAGGGATTGCGTCTAACAGATCCAACCACCGGATGGCAAAAGTAAATTTATTAAGGATCCTGATCTGTCACTAGACCCTGTCTTGCCTAATATTTTTTTAAAAAGATTTTATTTATTTATTTGACAGACAGAAATCACAAGTAGGCAGAGAGGCAGGCAGAGAGAGAGAGGAGGAAGCAGGCTTTCTGCCGAGCGGAGAGCCCAAAATAGGGCTGGATCCCAGGACCCCGGGGTCATGACCTGAGCCGAAGGCAAAGGCTTTAACCCACTGAGCCACCCAGGTGCCCCTTGCCTAATATATTTTTACCTGTTTTTTTAAAAAGATTTCATTTATTTATTTATTAGAGAGAGAAAGTGCACACAAGAGAAGGGGTAGAAGGGGAGAGAGAGGGAGAGATCTTTTTTTTGTGGGGGGGGGATTTAAAAAATTTTTAAATTACCGTATAATGTATTATTTGTTTCAGGGGTACAGGTCTGTGACTCATCAGTCTTATACGATACCCAGTGCTCATTACATCACATGCCCTCCCCAATGTCCATCACCCAGTTACCCCATCCTCCCATCCCCCTCCCCTCCAGCAACCCTCAGTGTGTTTCTTATGATTAAGAGTCTCTTATGGTTTGTCTCTCTCTCTGGTTTCATCTAAAAGGGACATAATCTTAAAAAGACCCCACATTAAGCACAGAGCCCCACGTGGGGCTCGACCTCACGACCCTGAGATCATGACCTGAGCTGAAACCAAGAGTCAGCACTTAACTGACGAAGCCTCCTAGGTGCTCCTGTCCCTGTTTTAAGAAAACGAGGGGAAAGTGATACACCCAACTTCACTAGCGTGGAGCTGTATGGGTTACTGACAAATCCCATCAGTAGGGATTAATGGTGGGCAATGACAGGAGTTTATTGACCTCCTTGAACTTGAAAACTCTTAAGAGTGGTTAGACCTGTCTCGGGGGGTCCCCTGCCCCTCCTCCTATCTCCCTATGGCTCTTTCTGCCCTAGCTGCACGAGCCATCTTGCACGACCCCACCTCGGGTCCCTCACACTTAATATTCCCCCATCTGGAACATTCTTCCCCCACTTTTTTCTGCTAAGGTCTCTGCCCAAAATATCGCCTAACCAGCGAGAACTTCTTTGACCCCCATTCTCCTTTTATTTCTATCCCTGACTTCCTCCTCCTACTCCTCTTCACAAGACTTTTTTCCTTTCCTTTTTTTTTTTTAACCATTTGACACATTTCATATTATGTCTACACTCTGGCTCCCCCACTTGCCAGTGAGGACCTCGAGAGCAAGAACCTAGCCTGTTTGTCCCGGCTGAATCCCAGAGTCTGGACAGGGTCTAGCCCTTGGGGCAGGGTCCATGGTCCTACATATTTGGTGAATGAAGAATGAGCGTGTGACGGGGCCGAAAAGGAATCACGAATGTCAAGGTCGGTAAGGGGACAACAAAAGAACAGAGCTCTAGGAGGGCCTTGGGGAAACGCGCCCTTGGAGAATCACTAACTCCAGCCCATCTTTTGGGGTGGCCACCCTCTGTGCCTCTTGAGGCCAAGCTCA
Source organism: Neogale vison (assembly GCF_020171115.1). NCBI lineage: Eukaryota > Metazoa > Chordata > Mammalia > Carnivora > Mustelidae > Neogale > Neogale vison. Next base: position 124,901,385 of record NC_058098.1, read on the forward strand.
CTGGAGTCAAGCTCCCTCCAGGTGGGCAGGGGTGAGGTGGGGAGGGGGCGCTTTGGCGGGTAGCCTGAGGACAGGGCACCTTCTGCCCTGCCCCCACCGCATATGGGTCCACCAGCCTTGCCAGCTCCTGGCGTGACCTGTGGCTGCGGCCTTGACCACCCATCAGAATCAGAACCTTGAGTCTCAGGAGAAGCTTGAGGTGTTCCTCTGTGTTTCTGGTGCGCGGCCCGGGGAGAAGCACCAGCCCCGCCCCCGGCATGTGGCCGCAGGTCTCCCAGCTGCTGGCCGCCTCTGGGGACTCTGGACCTCTCACCTGGTCTGCCGGCAGCATCTTCACCTCCTACACTCTGCAGCCTGTTTCTCCTTTGCTCGCCTATCTGATGGTTTCCTCCACTGCTCTGACCCCTGGAAGGGAGCTACCCACTAACCAGGGCGATGGGTGATCTGAAGTAAACAAACAGAAAATCGCCAACACCATGAACACGTCATTCTTTCCAACATCCAAGGCCCTTGCTCCAAATTCCCTATTAGCACATCTTCTATCAGATGCTCTGAGTGACAATGTTCATTCCTTCGGGGTCCTTCCTGTCCCTCCTCACTGCCCAGCATCTCATGTGTTGAACTTTAATATCTAAAGAAAATACCCACTCTATGCTTGGCACTAAAACAAGCACTTGACAAACATTTTAATATAATACTCATAACAACCCAGTAAGATAAGTTCTGTTATTCTCACTTTACAGATAAAAAAGCAGGACCAAAGGGGTTTAGCACTTGCCTCAGGAAACAGCGTGCAGCTTTCTGCCATGAGGCTCTCCCATACCTTCCCCCAAAACGTATCCTCAGCCCTTCCTTGGGTTCATCCTGGGCTGTCTTTGGCCATAGCCACTGTCCTAGATTGCCTGCTGGACACCTGATAGCCAGTCCTTGTAAATGTCCCTTGCCCAGTCTCCTTGCTTCAGGTCATTCCATGTGTAGTTTTGAGGTGAATCTATGTTTGCCTTAGTTTGCTTCACAGTCAAGCAGTCAGTGTGGCTAACTCATTAAATGTCATCCCTTCAACTTAGTACTCAACACAGGGCGGCTCATCCAGGTGGCGGCGGCGGGGTTGGGGGTGGTGGCGGTGGTCTGTCTTCATGTCCTTTCCCCACCAGGGGGGGTTGGGGCTCTCGCCCATGCTCTCCTCCTGCGACTGCCAGCCCAGCCGCCAGAGGCCACACCAGCTGTGACAAGAGACAGGGGTCTGAAGAGGAGCCGATGGGGAGGCGCTTAGTTACGGAGTCATGCACCTGCTGATGAGGGGGTGTTTGGGTGACGAGGACCGTGCAGAAGCTGAAGATGGTGAAGGGGCCGGAGAATCTGAACCTTGGAACTGGGGCCTTGAAATCATCACATCGGGTGGGTTCTGGCACCTGCCGGGTCTTCCTTGAAAGACCTCTGTTAGTAACAGCCCCGGCGCTAGACATTACCTTCTCCAGCTGTATTCTTGTACTGTCTTACACACTCTCCTATTACCCGCGTGCTCAGTCTAAGTGATTTCAGTGACTCATATTTCCCTCCTCCAGATAAACTGTAAATTCCTTGGGTCTCTTTCCTCTGACCTCAGTACAGTATCCTGAGCCCAGAAGGACTGGAGGAAAGCGGGTATGACGTGTGATGCCTTTGATCAGCGTGGGACCCAGCGAAGTCACCTCCTCTCCTGGCCCTTAGTTTCCTTCTTATAAACATCAACTGCATTATCCCCATTCACCAAGAGCAATGCCTTTTTACTCAAAATAGTTCATATTTATTTTCTTAGCTTTACACTTGGTTATCCTTACCAAACCCAACTAATTCTATTTAAGCAATTTACAATAAAATTTAGCCCCAGGGTGATAGCACAGACACCCCTTCTAGATGAATTGGAGGAAGCAGAACAAAGTTTGGAGAACAAGGAGCGTCAGACTCAAGTGCCTCTGGAGAGGGCCTGGCCAGGTCCAGCTGATGCTAACTGAGCCAGCACATTGCACAGTACTTGCTGGGTGGGGTGGGGAAGAGGAGGAAGTTTAAAATATATAGTTTCTGCCATCAAGGAACTTGATGGGACTACTGTCTCATGACAACCACTGTCTAGTTGGGACCGATACATATCTAAAGTTGATGATATGTCACAATGAGACCAAGGAGTCCATAAGCCTGAAGAAATCTCTGGGAGTTCAGTGAGTCCAGGAAGGCTTCCTGGAAGAGGCAAGACCTGAGCTGGATCTCTAGGGCTGGAGAGAGTTGGTAAATGCAGGTGAATCCACAGAAGGAAAAATTAACAGCTCTTCAATAGAGAATTGAAGAAAACAAAAAAGATGCTATCTTTTTGAGCATGTAGCTGTATGGGTTACTGATGGGGTACTTATCAGTAAAGTGGGCAAAAAAAAAATCTCTTTCTTTCTTGCTTCTGATTTTATTTTTTTTAATTATTTTTAAAGATTGTTTATTTATTTATTTGACAGACAGAGATCACAGGGAGGCAGAGAGGCAGGCAGAGAGAGAGGAAGGGAAGCAGGCTCCCTGCTGAGCAGAGAGCCCAATGTGGGGCTCGATCCCAGGACCCTGGGATCACAACCTGAGCCGAAGGCAGAGGCTTTAACCCACTGAGCCCCTCTTGTTTCTGATTTTAAAAGGAATCCATGCTCCTGTGTAGACATTTGTAAAATAGCAAGAAATAAAAATGAATGTAAACATCACATGATCACACTATCTGTGATTAACTATTAAAATTTTAGTGAAATCATGGTATGTATTCATGTGGCTACCAGATGTTGTATTAGACAGCACGGAGATAATGGAACCTTTCCATCATCACAGAAAGTTCTAGTAGGCAGCACTACGTTAGAATATTTTCTTACTGCCTTTTCTCAGAGCAGTTCACCTGTGTTAGAGAACATGGTCCATGAAAATTCTTTTTTTTTTCTTTTAAAGATTTTATTTATTTATTTGACAGAGAGATCACAAGTAGGCAGAGAAGCAGGCAGAGAAAGAGGGGGAAGCAGGATCCCTGCTGAGCAGAGAGCCCAATGCAGAGCTTGATACCAGGACCCTGAGATCAATGACCCCAGTCGAAGGCAGAGGATTAACACACTGAGCCACCCAGGTGCCCTCCATGAAAATTCTTAAAGATACAATTGCATGTTCTTTCTTTCTTTCTTTTTTTTTTTTTTTTAAGATTTTATGTATTTATTTGACAGAGAGAGAGAGACACAGAGAGAGAGGGAACACAAACAGGGGGAGTGGGAGAGAGAGAAGCAGGCTTCTCGCCAAGCAGGGAGCCCGATGCAGGCCAATCCCAGGACCCAGGGATCATGACCTGAACTGAAGACAGACGCTTAAAGACTGAGCCACCCCGGTGCCCCAAATGTATGTTCTTTTTATTTTTCACAGGTAATTCCTGCTCTGTTCATTTCCTTTTCAATTTCCTATAAAGTTTGTTGTCCCCCCTTCAAAATTAGTGTTTATGCGTATTTTTAAATACAAGCATAAAATTGGTATCAAACAGTAGAGTGTTAAAACCTTCCTTCTTCTTTTTGTACTGTATCTACCTTCTCACTAAATATTTTCCAGAACCTCATTTTCATAGCTACTCAACCTTTTGACCAGACTCTGATTTATTTAATCATTTCTCTCTGTTGTTTCTAATTTTTCATTATCCTGAATGATGTGGAGATTTGCCCTTGGTAATTAAAGCCAGAAATGGTGTAGTGAAAGCCTGGGATGGTTTTATTGGGCATCAGGAAATCAAATGGTGACCCGTGGCTGCCGGACTTGTGGTGCATTAGAGAGGGTGTCTGCGGGGACTGGCACCTGTCTCTCGCTGTCCAGGAAGATTTGGGAACAAAGGGACCAAGATGATACAATGATGAAAATGAGCCTGAGGAAGGAGGCAGGATCCAAGTTTCCAGGCAGATTTTATTGGGAGTGGAATTAAACAGCAAATGAATTGTCCCTGGGGAGACAGTTTGGGCCAGACAATGTCTGACAAGCCTGTACCTGTCAGCAGCCTGACCTTTTTGGGCCCCCCACATTTCTAACACACTCACTGCTTTCCAGCCAATCTTGATTAATCTGATTGCCACCTTAATTGAGGATGGGGATTTAAAAAAAAAAAAAAACAAGAAAGAAACGTGTCCAATTGATTTTATGTCAAGGCTTCCATTCTTTACTAACTAAGTTTCTCTGGGCTTTGGTATTGCTCTTCAAGCGAGAAATTCATTAAAATGAACAGAATGTGGGACGCATGGGGATAGCTCAGTTAGTTGAGCGTCAGACACTTGGATTTTGGCTCAGGTCATGATCTCAGGGTTGTGGGTTTGAGCCCCATGTCAGGCTATGTGCTGGCCAAGGAGCCTGCTTAAGATTCTCTCTCTCCCTCTGCCATTCCTCACCCCATACCCCAATGACTCCTGCTCTCTCCATCTATCTCTCTCTAAGAGAAGACAAAAATAAGTAAAAATAAACAGAATGTTTCTCTATTCTCTGTCTCTTAGAACGACTGATAGTGGGGAAAATTTATCCCACCTATTTTCAGGAGCCGGACAGCCCAGATTACAGCCCCAATTCCAGGTCTCACCAGTTGTACACACTTAGGCAAGGTATTCAAGCCTTCTGTGCCTTCAGCTACTCATCAGTAAAATGGGCATAACAGAACCACTCCATAGGTTTGCAGTGAAGACGGGCTGAGTTAACACAAGGAAAGTTCTGAGAAGCCTTCCTAGCATATAATAAGCACTCCAAAACTATTAGCTATTATCATCATTAATATTGCTCTAATAATGATTATTAAAATCTCTTTGCCCACTTAGGAGAGAGAAGGCAAGACAGAATAAAATGGGATTTCAGAGCAAGAATGACCCTGACAGTCTCTTGGTTTTATTTTATACTTGGAGTGTGACATAAAGCAGATTAGATAAAGATAAAGCACAAAACCACAATTTAGGGATTTAAATCCAAATCCAGGTAGACCCGCATCACCTCTCGGATGCCCCAGGACAAAGCTCCAGGTAGAAGCACCCCCAAGCAGCTATTACCATGCTTCGATCCTGGCTGGACCAGGTGCTATGCTGAGTGTCTCACTTGCATTTTTCTGTTTAATCTTTACAAAAAAATCTTTGAGGTTGATGTATTCATCCTCATTTTACAGATGACAACATCCCTTTGATAGAAATCAAAGCACAGAGGTCTGTCCTCAGATACCTTAAGTTACTGAGAGGCAAAAATAGAAAAAAAAATATATTGGACAGGAAGATGGAACATATAATCAGAATCATATTAATTAAATGTTCCACATACACAGAGCAGGACTGCGGAGGTAATGAGATGGGATGGAAAAGTAATTTTGAGAGGAGACTAAATTAGAACACTATTTGAATGCGAAGGATTCCATTAAATCGTGAGAGAAAAAGGGCTTTCCATGTATCTAAAGGGTCGAAAGGACACACTGGCATTTCCTTCGTGTCTAGGGTATCACGTGCCTAGGTTAATCACGTCACACTTAAAACAAGGATTCCATGAGGTTAGTATTATCACTTTCCGGATGAGAAAATCAGAGCTCAGAGAGGTTAACTAATTTGACCAAGACCACACAGGGAGCAAGGAACAGAGTCAGGAACAGAGCAAGAGAGGCCCTCTGACTTCAGAGCAGTGATGTGCATAAAGATTTGAAGTAAGAGTCAGTATGTCAGGCAAGAGTATGAAGAAAATGTGCCCAGGTAGAAAAAGATAATTTCCAAGGTGGATTATTTTTTTTGAAGTTAGATATAACTGACGATGAAATCTGAACCAGCTCTGAAACTGACATGATACCAATGTTAGTTTCCAGGTATTGATACTCAATGACGGTTATGCAAGAAGCAGACACAGGGCGCGGTGGGCAAAGGGTTCACAGGCCCTCCCAGTACATTTCTTTGCAACTCCCTGTAAATACATTTTTCAAAATAAGAAGTTTTTTAAAAGTTGGCATATAACAAAGGCAAAGGCATTTGCTTGGAGTGGAGATGGTAGTTGGCAGAGGAACTTGACATGGGACTCTGATCTGCTCCGGGGGGCACAAGACCAATGTCATGCCAGAGCCTCTCCCACTGCCTCTTTCAATGACCAGCCAGCCCCGGGCTAGCGTGGCTACCACTGGAGAGAGAAATAGGCTTGTCAACACATTCATGGAGCCCCTATTACGTCTCTCCCCTCCTACGCCAGAGGTACACAAGGTGCTAGCAAGACACAGGTCTGGTTTACAAAACTCTTACAGTCTATTTGGAGAGAAAGGCACAACCAATCAATGAATGTAAGTCAGCCTGGGTGGACAGAGTTTTCTCAAGCAAAGTTGCGTGTGTTATAGTAATTCAGAGAAGACTGAATTAGGTTGGGTGGGTTGAGGAAGATGAACTCTCTGGGGGAGGTAGAATTTGGGCAGAGCCTTGAAGGATGTGGACCTACCGGGTACTCACTCCAAACAGAAATTGTGTCATAACATAGCTACCGTAGAAATTGTATCATAACATAGCTACCGTTTGGTATTTTATAGCATACAAAGAACATGCTTTGGAAAACCGGGACTACGAATTATATTATCTCAGATGGGTCATGCAAGCCCTCTGCTGATTTCCTTGTTTGTGGGAGATGAATAAAACACCTAGCAGGACGTGGTATACAGTAGGCGTCCGTAAATGTGAGCTGTCAGGTCCCCTTATTTCATAAGCATTTTTCCTGTTGCTGAATTGTCATCATACCCATCATTGTTAATGTGACTTAGAATCCCAGTGAGGAGATCTATTATCATTTGCTGAACCGTTTCCATATTCTTTGACATTTCTCTTGTTTACATGTTCACGCTATTAAAAAATAATGTTAGGGGGCACCTGGGTGGCTCAGTGGGTTAAAGCCTCTGCCTTCAGCTCAGGTCATGATCCCAGGGTCCTGGGATCGAGCCCCACATCGGGCTCTCTGCTCAGCGGGGAGCCTGCTTCCCCCCACCCCCGCCTGCCTCTGCCTACTTGTGATCTCTGCCTGTCAAATAAATTAAAAAAATAATAATAATGTTAGAATGAGTGTGTGTACATTGCAGCTTTTTTTTTTCATTTTTGGGATTATTTTCTTAGGACGAATTTCCAGAAATTGATAAAGTGTCTCGTAGGTGAAGGGGAGCTACCTGAGGGTTTGTTGAAAAACAGGTGTGAGAGGGTGAGCAGAGTGTCCTGGGAAGATTAACAAAAGTAATTTGGACAGCTGAATCTGACTTTGGAGAGAACGGAAGAAGGGACGCCATCAGGACAAGGAGCAGGAACCAAGGTTTAGGACAAGAAAGGCCAGAGTCAGGGTGAGGGCAAAAGAGAAGAGACAGGAAGGGCCCGACGGTCACAGTCAGAGCAAGAACAGCCCATGGCCCGTGCTGACCTCACAGAGATGAAGGCAGAAGTCCACTACTTGCAACGAGTGGCCAAAACAGGGACTCCCACCCCCAGTGGCGCTTCACCACGGCTGAGAAACCCGGCCCTGACTGTGGAACGCCAGCTGCAGTGAACACCAAGTCAGAGCGACACGCGAGATGTGGCTTTGGCCGTGACAAAGAAGGTGAACTGAGGCCAGAGTCCGAACACTGTCCATTAAAATCAGTGCGCTGAAAGCGGATAAAAATCTGGAGGGAAAACAATGGAGAGGAGCCTTCCAGCACAGGCTCTCCTGTTTTCCAGATGTCTGCGAATGGCAGGCACAGGATACATGCTTACCACGATGTTTGTAAACAAAGGAACTGGACTAAAGGTAGCCAGCTGCCTGGAATGGATTTGGAGAAGTAACTTAAGGGCAACCCTCACTGACATGATTTTGAAGATGGGGTGACAACCTGGAGGCATTCTAGGATGGGCCGAGAGAAAGGTAAATGAGGTATATGTTAATATGTGTTCAGGGGATGGCCCAAACTATGAAAAATTAAGATTAAATCAGGACAAGAGACGTTCAGGAAAGGAAACAGCTTGACCTGTTGGGGGTATAAACCACAGTGAACTTTCTCCTTTGTTTTCAAGCTCAGGAACCCTAGACATTTGCATCCTCCCAACCACCACCGCCCGCCCCTGGTTCCATTTGCCTGCAAGCCTGATTAGCAAGCTCTGTTCCCTCCAAGCTCCCCTTCCCTGTTCTCACTTCCGTTCCTTTCTCCTTTGCTGGGTCTGGGTTGGACGATGGCCCCTTCCCTCTCCCGGCTGTGGAGGGGCCATTTCCAAATTATAGGATGCTACCTGCTGTTTGCCACATTCCTCCTCCAGGGTTAAACTTTAAAATCACCACCAGTAACCCCTGGTAACCATTGAGGGGAAAGAAAAAACTTGTGCAGAATCTCTAATAACTTTTATTTCAGCATGCTTTGACATTGGTGGAGGGGTGAGAATTACTAGATAGATAGACTGTGGCCACCAGGACAGGCAAAGTCCTATCTCTTCAATTCACAAGGACTCCCCGGCTCTTCCCAAAGCCTCGGCCTCCTTTGGCTCACTTAGAAAATGACTCTCTGGTACAGATCAGACAATGAATCTTTGTTTGCCTCATTGCTCAACACCCAATTTTCAGGTGCCAGCAAACAGATGGGCCTGTAAGCCCAGTTACCTTATTTTGTGCCCCAAGATGGGAATAATGCCCGTGGTTTGAGAAATCAAACTCAAAAAAGAAGGCACGGAACATTCCGGGGTTTTCTCCAGTTCTGTGATGCACTCGGCTTGCTTATCTTGCCGAATGCTGTCTGTGTCATCTTCAGATTGTTATTTAAGTCTCAGTATTTTCTGAGCGCGTTGCAGCCTGTTTGATGGAATCTAGGTTTCAGCGTCTGAGCATGGACAGTGAAAACAAAGATCACCGTATTACAGGGTGCCAGCTTCCTACAAAGTAATAATGATAATAGTAATAAGAAGAAGAATGGCTCCTGGTCACTGTCGGCCCCAACCCCGCATGCATGGTCCAGGAGAACGCGGCCTCAAAGAAACATGAGTGGAACATGGGTACTTTTCTTCCCCTTGGCTCAGAATGCCATTCTGAGTGTCTGCACCTGCCCAGATGCACAGGGAAGCAGGTAGGAACGGGTTGGTGGCTTCGTTTGGAAACAGCCTAAATGGTCATCAAGAGGGAACCACCTAAACAACCCAGTGAACCTCCAGGCAAAGGACACTACGCAGCCCCTGGGATGAATAAAGTGGGGCTCTGAGCACTGCTCCCAGGAACTCTCCCAACAGATTGCCAATTCAAATGGAAGCCTTTTGTACGTGTGCCCAACATGTATGCCATGATTCCATGGGTGTGAAACACACGCAGGCCAAGCAAATGCGGCATGTGTGTAAACCAGGCGTAAATCCACCCAGAAAGTCTGGTGATGGTCCCCCACAATGCAGGGTTAGCGGCAGTTACCTCCAGCATGGGGGAGTAGGGGTGCCGCTTGGGGCCTGGGGAGAAGGGGACAGAGTCCCCACCACAGAAGCCACTAGCCACGTGTGGTTGTTTAAATTAAATAAAATGTAGAGCTTAGTTCCTCAGGCACCGTGGCCACATTTTCTGTGGTCAATAGCCACACGTGGCTAGTGGTTTCCGTACCAAACAAGGTGGATACAAAACGTGTATAACCATAGCCAGTTCTCCTGGACAGCTCTGGCTTAGACCTTTAGTCTAAATTATTATTAAATAATAATATTGACTATCAAATTTTTTTTAAGATTTTATTTATTTATTTGACAGAGAGAAATCACAAGTAGGCAGAGAGGCAGGCAGAGAGAGAGAGGAGGAAGCAGGCTCCCTGCTGAGCAGAGAGCCCGATGCGGGATTCGATCCCAGGACCCTGAGATCATGACCTGAGCCGAAGGCAGCGGCTTAACCCACTGAGCCACCCAGGTGCCCCTTGACTATTAAATATTAAATAATCAAATATTATTTCAATTTCCTCCCCCCCCAAATGGTTCTGTGTTATATAATACAAAACAGGGGCGCCTGGGTGGCCCAGTCATTGGGCATCTGCCTTCGGCTCAGGTCATGGCCCCAGGGTCCTGGGATCAAGCCCTGCATCTGGCTCCCTGCTCAGCAGAAAGTCTGCTTCTCCCTCTCCCACTTGCCCTGCTTGTGTTCCCTCTCTCACTGTCTCTCTCTCTCTGTCAATTAAATAAACCAGTAACATCTTTAAAAAATACAAAACAATGTGTAATGTATGGGTAATACATAAACATCCATAATTTTCATGTTTCTTCCATTTTCTCTTCAAATGTGACAGGAAGAATTTTCTGTTCAAATATTTGGAATCTGAGAGTTTAAACACACACACACACACACACACACACACGGGCTGTTTTCTGCACTTGCTCAGCTTGGTTCTTGCTGGAATTTTGACACACAGTTGCTGTGAAAGAGCCAGGAGTCATTTCATTTATTCACACTTGCACACCCCCATGCGAGCAGCCCAAACCCATGGAGTACATTAAACGCGTACATAAGATGGGGTAGAAGATGAAAAGAAATAGAACACAAGAGGAGAACTGTCGTCATTAGTAAATGACAGTTTTAACCCCCTTTACTTTTTTTCTTTCTTTCTTTCTTTTTTTTTTTTAGATAATCTCTATGCACAATATGGGACTCGAACTCACAACCCCAGGATCACTGGCTGAGTCAGCCCGGTGCCCCTCGACCACATTTTATTGTGCCGAAGAATGTGTGAGGAAACTACTTCCAATGGATGGTGCATGGAAGGAACAGGGTCTGCCCCTCCTGTAGGCCACTGGGAATGGGACTCCCCAGGCAGAGGATCAAGACAACGGGTGAACTAGCAGTGCCCACCTGGAGAGTGATGAACGGATGTAAGGGAGTCACACCGGGTGAGGGTGTGACAGGGAGTCAAAGCAAATTCAGTATCTCACCACAGTGGAGTAGTGAGTAGGTAAAAAGGGAAGTCAGGAGGAAGGGCGGGCTTCTGCTTGCTGGTGGCTCACCTGCCCTGGGGGGTGAGGGATGACTTTTGGGATCAGGCTGGAGGACCATAGGTGAGGTGGGCAAAGTGTGGGCTCCCCTCGGCCTCTCTCCCTCTCTTTTCCCATGAGGGTCACCGAGGGGAGTTGACAGCTGAAGGGGAGGAGAGGGGCTTTCCAGGGGGACACTTGGAGACAGTGAGGGCGGAGCCTCACGGTGTCGGCACAGCCACCAGCAAGGACGCTTGCCATCAGATGGAGGTGAGCATCCAGGTGCCACCTGTCATGGCAGTTTGGGGGCAAAGGGAGTTTCAAGAAGTGCAAATGGTCAATATAGGAAAAACTCAAATGCTGAGACGACAGGGAGAGAGGGGACAGGGCAATCTCAGATCGAAGGGGTAAGTGGACAGCCACCACGGAGCGAGGAGGAGAGGGGCAACGTCAGTTTCCATCGCTTCTGGTTTAGAAGGGTCTAGAATATGACATGAGTCATTTTATTTAACAACAGCAAAGGTAATGCTTGGTCTGTCTATGCAGCCATCACGGGGGACACGTTGCTTCAGCAGCTCAGCACCCCCGCTGCCAGGCCTGCGTACTTGAGGACCCAAGGGTCGCCTCCAGGATCATCGGCGCAGGCCCCTGGGCTGGGGGCCAACTTCTGAGGTGGCCCTCCAACTTTGTGCTTCGAGGGTGGCCTCAGGACTCTAGACATATTTTGTAGCTTGGATGATAGAATTTCTGTTAACAAAGCATTGTTGCTCTTTTACGATTCCCTTAGTACTACTTAAAAAGCATTGTTTTTTAATCAGTATAAGTAGTGTCCTGATTCCACTTGTGGAAGTTAGTATTTTGTGGGCCTTTGAAGCCCAGGGAATCCTCATCCACGAGCTCAAAGGGGGAAAGTTAATCCTTATGTGTATAGTTGTCTGTAAGATGTTCTGAGCTCATTGTGAAAATTCATTCATCTGAATACAGCACACTGAGGCATTTCATTCTTTTATTTATTTATTTATTTATTTATTTATCTGATAGACAGAGATCACAAGTAGGCAGAGAGGCAGGCAGAGAGAGAGGAAGGGAAGCAGTCTCCCGGCCGAACAGAGAGCCCGATGCGGGGCTCGATCCCAGGACCCTGGGATCATGACCTGAGCCGAAGGCAGAGGCTTTAACCCACTGAGCCACCCAGGCGCCCCTCATTCTTTTTTTTTTTTCAAGGACATTTGAACTATGGAGGCTAAGAAGCCTTCCAGTAGATAAGTCCTGCCTTCAAAAATCTTGCGGAACAGGGGCACCTGGGTGGCTCAGTGGATTAAGCCGCTGCCTTCGGCTCAGGTCATGATCTCGGGGTCCTGGGATCAAGCCCCGCATCGGGCTCTCTGCTCTGCGGGGAGCCTGCTTCCCTCTCTCTCTCTCTGTCAAATAAATAAATGGAATCTTAAAAAAAAAAAAAATCTTGCGGAACAATCAGTAGACTCTCTCACATGAAAACAGTGCAGTATTAGAAATTTCACTGGCAATTTGGTTTAAGTTGGGAGCTAAGAACTAGAAATTAGGATTTAGGATTTACAACACATATATGCCTTCCCCATTCCCTTAATACGTCCGGCTTCCGACTGCGGTCACCAGGCAGCCTATAAAAAGCAGGGTTACTCACCTCCAGCTTTCCAAATGAACACACAGTATCAAATATAGAAACCAGAGGAAGCTTCATTGTTAGGGAGCCAAACTGATTGAGAGCAAGTGTGAGTGCTCTAAATATGTAGAGGAACTAGCAGATTTAAGATGCAGACTCTAACAGTCTACGAATCCAAGATCAATCACTTCAGAGTCCAAATATATAATCAGAGAGTCTGTCATAGCCCGCGCCGCCGGTGCCAGAGCACAAAATCGGCATCGTGCCCAGAGCTGCTGAAAAATAAAGCCAGGACCAGGGTGGTCTCAGTGCCAGAGGGAAATTTCAGAAGCAACACTTTTGAAATGCAAAACAGAATCAAGAGCAAGTACCAGAATTCTGCAAAAATGCAAAACAAGTACTAGGTTGAGTCATGCAAAAAATGCCAAGTAAGCAGCGGGCCAAGCACAGCCAAGACCCATTTTTAATGAAGCCGCTCCAGCGCGCATGGGTGCTCTGGCCAAGCCCGCACGAGGAAGAAAGTCCCTCCAGCAAGTTCCACCCTCTGCAAGAAGCAAAAGACAGGTGGACTAAGGCAGCTCAGTCGAGTGCGTCTCTGAAAGCAGAAACCCAGCTGGAAAGGAACAGCTCCTTGGAAAGCTCTCAATGAGTGCGGAAAGCCTCCTTGGAACCATATCCTCGGGCCCTGTTACTGCTCTGTTATCATTACAAAGGATGCTGGTAGTAAAATATCTATTATGACCTCACCTGTTAATACTAACCTCAGCTGACATTCAGCTCTCATTCTGTGTCAGGAACTGTTAAGAGGTTTGAATGCATTATTTTATGTAATCCAACAATATTGAGGTGAGGTCTACTGTCCCCATTTTACAGATGAGGAAAACGGAGGCTTAGAGCAGTGAAGTAACTTATCCAAAGTCACACAACTGTTAGTGAGGTAGTTGGAATCGAACCCCAGGCTGTTCACACTTGACCCTGGCCTGCCAAGGTGATGCTGAGATTCATTCCTTTCCATTGTCATTAGGAAAAAAAAAATTAGCTGGGGAGGCACAGGCCTTTGTGCAGAAATGTCACAAACCAGCACATTATTAAGAATTATTAAGAACAGGTGAGGGGCATTTGGATGGCTCAGTCGTTAAGCATCTGCCTTTGGCTCAGGTCATGATCCCAGGATCCCCTGATTGAGTCCCAAATCAGGCTCCCTGCTTCTCCCTTTCCCATTCCTTTTGCTTGTGTTCCTTCTCTCATTGTCTCTCTCTGTCAAATAAAAAAATTAAAAAAAAAAAAAAGAATTATTAAGAACAGGTGAATAATAAGGCCATTAAAGTCTCCAAATTCTTCAGCAAAAGACAGGACTGTAGGCTGTCACAGCAGCCCCAGGGAGGAAATGGAAAAATCAATCCTGGACCCACGCTGGACCCGGCTCGGCCATCAGCCAGGCCGATACTGGTGCCGAGACGCTGCTGTAGACCTGGTCAAGCCAGGCTTTATTTTGTCATTCAGAGTCCCAGGGAATGCCAGTGGCAGTGCTCAGAAGGCCTTCCACCAGATGGCCCCGCTCTGTGGGCCCTCTGCCCACGGCCCTGCCGGCACCATCAGCTCCGCGGCTGCCAGCAAAGAGCTGGACTTCCCGGGGCGGCTTCCTCCACTCTCTGCTCAGCGCGGAAGTTGTCTAGCAGCCTGAGCCCCTGACCAGCCGCTCTCAATGGCCGCTTTTCCTGCGGTGCCGGGGACCATCTGGGGCTGTGGGTAAGATCCCTGGAGCCGGCTGGCACAGGTCCTTGGCTGTCTCCCGGCCCACCGACTTGCCAGCGTTGCAGAACAGACCCGCTATTGTTTGCGTGCGTGTTTTCTTCTTCTCCTGGGTTTCCTACGGTCTTATTGCAATATAATTAACATGCAATAGATGCCCAGATCTTAAGAGTCCACTGCCTTGAGTTTGGACAACTGTTTATACATTTGTGTGGCCACCACTCAAACAAGAGATTAAACATTTCAGAGCCCTCTAAAGAACCCCTCTTTCTAGGCCAGCCCCTCACCCAACCACATGCTGATTTCTAGTTTCTTGTTTTTGCATGCATTCTTGCATAATTGTTTCTACAACATGATGAGAAGGTTCTAGAAAACTCTCTGCAGGCTTTTGACGATGAAAAATGCTTTTAATTATGTTTACGTTCTGCCATCAGGAAACACACGCTCACTACACGAAATGTGAAAAATGCAAAATAGTTTTTAAAGAAAACTCAAAAAACGATCCATGATCCTATCCCGCAGAAATAACCACGGCTAGTATTCCAGTAGATTCCTTTCAAGGCTGGGACACACGCACTGATTATAGGCTGGCTCCCTAGTGGAGCATGAGCTTTTTTGTAAAAAAAAAAAAAAAAAGGCTTGTTGCTGCTCACCTCAGAGCGGGCCATTTCGAGCTGCCTGAGTGACAGGCGGCTTGATCAAAAATTCAACCTGCAATTTAGCGCGCGAGCCCCTCTGGTTCAGTGGGGGCCAACGTCTGAATTCACGATTTCTTCTCTTCTATGGAATAGGTCTTGTACGCCTCTGGACCTCTCCTGGAGCTTCCGTTTCACGGCTCACAAGGACAGCGGCCAGCTCCTTGGGATACGCCCCGCCCAGGTGAATACACACTTGCCTGCCACGCAGACCACCCCTGATTACCCTCCCACCCCCTCCCCCTTTGCCTTTCCCCCTTTCCCCCTCCCCCCGCCAAATCTCGCCATCCTTCTGGCCACACACCCCTGCAGGGCAGTAAGACACGCCCTCAATTTTATTTATGTAAATCTTCCTTTTTTTTAAAAAAAAGTACTTTCATGATATTCTTCATTCAAGTTAGAGGAATTTTTCGGAGACCCAAAGAATATGAGGACACCATAATTTCCGGTCTCCTTTTCTATCCACCCCCGAGCAATCAAGTGACTAATGCTAGGTCATCCCCGATGTCTGAGGCGGAGTGATATCCCACTGTACACATAGGTCACATTTTGCTTATCCATTTATCTGTGGATAAGCACTTGTGTTGCTTCCACTTTGCGCTATTTTGAATAATGCTGCTATGACCGTGGGTGTGCAAATACCTTTTTGAGGCCCTGTTTTTCACTTCTTTTGGTATATATCCAGAAGTGGAATTACTGGATCATATGGTAATTCTATTTTTAATTTTTTGAGGAACCGCCTTACTGTTTTCCATAATGGCTGCACCATTTTGCATTCCTACCAGCAGTGCACAAGGCTTCCAATTTCGCCACATCCTCGCTGACACTTCTGGTTTTTTGATAACAGCCATCCCTATGACTCTGAGATGACACATCATTGTGATTTTGATTTGCATCTCCCTAATAATTCCTGACCCTGAGCATCTTTTCAGGGGCTTGTTGCCATTTCTATATCTTTGAAGAAATGTCTATTCAGGTCCTTTGCCCATTTTTTTAAAAAGATTTTATTTATTTATTGGACAGACAGAGATCACAAGTAGGCAGAGAGGCAGGCAGAGAGAGAGAGAGAGGAAGGGAAGCAGGCTCCCTGCTGAGCAGAGAGCCTGATGTGGGGCTTGATCCCAGGACCCTGAGATCATGACCTGAGTGGAAGGCAGAGACTTTAGCCCACTGAGCCACCCAGGCGCCCCCTTTGCCCATTTTTAAACAGGTTTGTTGTTGTTGAATTGTGGGCACTTTTTTTTTTTTTTTTTAAGAGAGAGAGAGTGCATTTGGGTGGGGAGGTAGAGGCAGAGGGAGAAGGAAAGAAAATCTTAAGCAGGTTTCACGCCCAGTGTGGAGCCTGATGGGAGGCTCAATCTCACCACCCTGAGATCAGACCTGAGCCCAAATCAAGAGTTGGACATTTAACTGACTGAGCTACCCAGATGCTCCAGCTCTCTTCATATATTCTGGAGAGAAATTTTTCTTTTCTTTTTTTTAAGATTTTATTCATTTATTTGACAGACAGAGATCACAGGTAGGCAGAGAGGCAGCCAGAGAGAGGAAGGGAAGCAGGCTCCCTGCTGAGCAGAGAGCCTGATGCAGGGCTGGATCCCAGGACCCTGGGATCATGACCTGAGTCGAAGGCAGAGGCTGTAACCCACTAGCCACCCAGGCATCCCTGGAGAGAAATTTCTCATCAGATATCTGATTTGCAAGTATTTTCTCCCATTTCATGGGCTGCATTTATACTCTGTTCATAGGGTCCTTTGGTGCACAAAAGTTTTAAATTTTGATGTAGTCCAATTAATGATGGTGTTTTCAGTAGGAATCCAGGCATAACAGATGAAAATAACATTGGAATGAAACAGACCTGGTTCTTTTCTTGGCTATGCCACTTAATGAGCTGGTTGACCTCCAACAAGTCATTGAACTTTCCTGGACTTTTTTTTTTTTTTTAAGATTTTATTTTTAAGTAACCGCTATACCCAACATGGGCTTGAATTTAGAACCCTGAGATCAAGAGTCACATGCTCCACCGACTGAGTCAGCCCGATGCCCCCTTCTCTGAATGTTCTCATCATTATCTGAAAACAGGTCAGGGGAAGGAACACCTCCCACCCAGGATTTTTGTAAAATTTGCATATACAGAGAGCAAGAATAGTAGCGCCCAGCACTTGGAATGTACACAGTTCTTATCCAAGCTTACCCCAACATACTTGTCAGCTGGTACCACCCCATTCAAAAGGACCCCAGCACGGACACTCTTTGTATTAACAAAGGGATCGTTACCCTCATCTGATCAATGAGGAAATGGACGCATAGCCAGTTCCATAAAGAACCTGAGATCACAGTGTTTGTATCGCCCTATGGATCTTTTGAAAAATCCTATTGTCGGTGCACCCTCAGCCCCTGCTTCCCCCACAATGGGACAGACAGATGCTCCAACCCGTTCGCAGACCCAAGAACCCGGGAACCCGTCAAGACCATCCAGTCCAGCTCTCCCAATCGGCAGACAGTGAAACCAAATCTGAAGGAGTTTAAGAATTTTGCTCAAATTCACGGAGCTAGAATCAGCCCTGATGGCCAACTGTCCCTCCCAGCACAGAAATGAATGTCCTTGATCAAGCAGAAGGGAAGCCTTGTACAAGGTCCAGCACCGCCCACTCCTCAAAACACTCAGCTTTGTTCTTCTCTGACAGTGTTGTCTGGGGAGAAGAGGACATTCCTAGCGGTGCTGTGGAATAGCTTTGGGGCAAAACTTCTCAAGACAGACATGTGTCCTGTATTTACCAGCTGCTGGTCCAGGCAGCTTGTAAGATCAAGCACTTTCAGGAGTTTGATGGAAACAATATGGGAAGCCCCTGGTGTTTGTTTCCTCTTCTATTCTGTCTGTATATGACCCCCAGCCAAGATTCGCACACCTGCTCTTCCACTCAGAGCCTCCGAAATCCAGCTCTGAGACGGAGGGTGCAGAAAGCTGTGTAGTGCTTTATCCAGGAACATTCTGGTCAGGTGCTTCCAAGCAACAAGAAAACAGGCATTTCATTGCCTTTGCCTCAAAAGGCTTTTATCTTTCTTGTTTTACAAAAGAATAATGCGCAAAAGATATGAATAGAAAGCAAAGGAAAGATTTACCCATAATTATACTACTAAATGACCTCCCTTTTTGAAGAAAAAGATGGTGACATTTATTCTGAACTTCACAAACCAAGGAGGAAGTGTGTGAGAATGTCTCTCTAATTGCCCTTCACGTTTCTGCGGGCAGGTCAAGAGGCTGTTTCTTGTGACTAACACCATCGAAGCCTAGAGGAAAAGTCAAATGGCTATATTCTGGCATATTCTTTACACCATATAGCCTTATGACCAATGCAGGAAGACAAGGTAAAATGGTGAAATACTGTTGCTATTGCTACAGGATTTTTTTTTTAAAGATTTTATTTATTTATTTGACAGAGAGAGAGAGAGAGAGATCACAAGTAGGCAGAGAGGCAGGCAGAGAGAGAGGGGGAAGCAGGCTCCCCGCTGAGCAGAGAGCCCGATGTGGGGCTCGATCCCAGGACCCTGAGATCACGACCTGAGCCAAAGGCAGAGGCTTTAACCCACTGAGCCACCCAGGCGCCCCTCACTATAGGATTCTTTCTGAGACATCAGCCCCCTGCCTTGCCCACTATCATTGGTGTCCTGGAAACATGGGCTGCTCGTTTTGTGTGGATGGATGGATGGATGGATGGATGAATGACACATAACTATTCTATAGTTCAATGCAAATATTTGAGCTCTTACTACATACCAAATATCTCTGCTGCAGGCTAGGAAAAATAATTAAGATACGGGCTGTGTCTTCAAAAGTGTGACAGATCTAGTGTAGAAAGAAAGAAATGACATTTGGTGTGACAAATAAGTGACAAAAATAACAGCAGAGCATAAGATACAGTGGGGACACGAAGACGTGGCAGGAGGCTGCCGAGCTCTTGATTTCTTTCAGCATCGTCTTGGATGCTTCTGTTCTAGAAGCATCCCTCCTGTACAAGTAGTGAGAAGACATCCTATTACAAGTATTCCTTTCTAAGGGATCTCTGCCAAGGTGTTTATAAATGTTCTTGTAATTTGGGGATTCTTCTTCATACAATGTACAAATGTTATTTAAAGTATTATCCACCTAAAAAGAAAGTTGGGACACAGAGCAAAGTCTTTCTCAATAAGCACGAGATAAAGTGTGGCACTCTGCCAAGCTCCGAAGCTAAGACTCTTGCTTCCCAGGTGCTTGAATTTATCTGGGTCTTTCTGTAGGATGACGACAAAGTCAGTATTTGAACCCAGAAGTCCTAATTCTCCGATTTATATTCAGACCACAGGATGTGCACTAGGGCGCTGAGCTTAAAAGTCCTAGATGTAAAGCTACAAAGAAACTGTGCCAAATCTACTCAAATAGTCAGCTTGGAAATCTTCCCTCACAGTGAAATTTGCTGTTTGGCATAAGGCATAAGGCACACTAATTGCCACGAGGTAAAAAGGCAGTGTTTGATCTCGCACGAAGCTCTGTGAGCACCTGCTTAGGAGACAGGGAGGAGAAATGACTTCACCAGCCGCATGACCTTGAGCACATCGTTGGACTTCCAAATCTCGGTGCCCTCAGCTCAGCCACAGAAAGAATGGCATCCACCACCTGAGGACCTTTCTGAGTTGCGATAATAAGTAGAATGACACAGAGTAAACATTGGTAAATGTCAGTAATGCACAAAAACTTATAGTATAAAGCTTGGCTAAAGGGGCCACGTCCATCCTCTTTGTGGTCTCTGAGATTTTTCTTGTCTTTCTGGTGCAGGGATGAAAAGGGACACGGTCACAGACCGCCAACCCTTGGCCGATCCTCTAGGAGACAGGAAAGCCCTCGACATCATCAGCGTTACGGCTATCCCATCTCAGGGACCCAATCGGACAGGGAGATTTCACCGAGGTGGGTATCTAGCTCACGATATGGAAGCAGCTCTCTGGTTTTACATTGTTTTTACCAGACCCTTCTAAGGCATCTAACAAACACAGTCTAAACAACATTTCCACCCTTGTACATGGGGCTTGTTAGTATTTCTGGAGAGGTGGTGGGCATGCTCCAGAAGCATCCATTAGAATTGCTTGACTGGGGATAATATCACCTTTGATAGGCACAGTGTTCTGCAATGGAAACACACTCACCTAGACATTAGCCCATTTGACTCCCTCAGTAGCGCATTTGACTCCCTCAGTATACCCTCCCTACATCAGGCTGCCCGATTTTCCCCATTTTACAGGGGACGAAATGGGCTCAGAGGGAGGGGAACTACCTGTCCAGGGTCCTACAGCTGGGAAGTGGCCATCTGGGACTGGCACCACGGTCCCTCTCTCCCACACACTGCTCAGTCCTGACCCACCCCTCAGAGTCAGCAACTACCGCATCCGGACTGGCCAGACCAGAAGACACAGGGAAAGAGTTTTAATCCACAGGCAAACTATCAGAGAAACAGGAGGTCCTCCTCTAAAGAAGGTCTCCAGTCTCTGTTCTCCTCCAGGCCAAGCACTGACCGTGGAGCACGTCTTTAAGAACACTGCCATCGGGGTGCCTGGGTGGCTCAGTAGGTTAAAGCCTCTGTCTTCGGTTCAGGTCATGATCCCAGGGTCCTGGGATTGAGCCCTGAATTGGGCTCTCTGCTCAGCGGGGTGCCTGCTTCCCCATCTCTCTCTGCCTCTCTGCCTACTTGTGATCTCTGTCTGTCAAATAAATTAAAAATATTAAAAAAAAAACAACAACTGCCATCTACACATGTGTGTGACTCAGTGGTAGTCATGACAGCCTCCCTCTGCTCCCCTACGTGTCCCTCTCTCAAGATGCACGCCCGTGCCTTCTTGGTTCTCATGCCATCATGGGCTCCTGTATCCTATCTTTCGGCCTCACCAACCTGCTCTCCTGGATCCTTTCCTGCTTACTTATCCACACCTAGGGCTTTCCCAGGGGCCTTTCTCTCCCATAAAACAAAACAATGATGAAGGAGGTAAGAAGAGTGCCCAGAGGCACAGGCTCCGACTCAGGAGTGAGGCCTCTCAGTTTCCGTGCTGACTGGCTTGGGCCCAAAGGGAAGGCTCATTCCCTCCCAGGGGTCCATCCCTGGCTTCTGCACTCCCCTGCATGGCCCAAATCGACATGTGTGAGTCTGTGAGGTACAGCGAACTCTGCAAAGGAAACGTCTAGATTCTCTTTCAGCCCTATCATGTAACGGTGTAGCCATGGGCAGGTTACTAAACCTCTCAATGCCTCCATGTTCTCATTTCTAAAATGAAAATAATAATCCCTAATATAATTTGGGGAAGATTTTTTTTTTAAGATTTTATTTTTATTTATTTGACAGAGAGAGATCACAAGTAGGCAGAGAGGCAGGCAGAGAGAGAGGAGGAAGCAGGCTCCCTGCTGAGCAGAGAGCCTGATGCGGGACTCGATCCCAGGACCCTGGGATCATGACCTGAGCCAAAGGCAGCTGCTTAACCCACTGAGCCACCCAGGTGCCCCTAATTTTGGGAAGATTAAGTCAGTTAATACATAAAAAGTGCTTAGACGACTAGCTTGGCACACGGAAATGCCCACTGAAAGGAAACTACAATAACAGTAATTGTACTGTGATTCGAAACACATTTAAGGCTGAAATACGGAGAGGGTCAGGAGTTACAAAGATAAGTAAAAAAGACGACACTTAACTTGGGATTCACTCCTTCAGTCAAGTTCTCCAGTGCCTTACTCTGTACCAGGCAGTGTCCTATGCCCTAAAGAGGCAGTGCGGGGAGAGAGAGAAATGAGCTCCCTGTTTACATGGAGCAGACAGTCTAGTGGAGAACAAACAAGAGAAATACTGGAGGGGAAGGAAACTAAGGCACATGAGCCAGAGTGACCACCCAGCCTCCCTAACTGAAAAGGCAGGAATGTAAAGGAGCAATGTCTCTGAAGGTTCACGTTCATCCTTGGGAGGAGAAATCACTTTTTTTTTTTTTAAAGATTTTATTTATTTATTTGAAAGAGAGAGATCACAAGTAGGCAGAGAGGCAGGCAGAGAGAGAAGAGGGAGCAGGCTCCCCGCTGAGCAGAGAGCCCGATGTGGGACTCAATCCCAGGACCCTGGGATCATGACCCGAGCTGAAGGCAGAGGCTTTAACCCATTGAGCCACCCAGGCACCCCGAGAAATCACATTTGTGAAGTGGGACAAGCCGAGAACAGAGCCAGGAACAGTTTCAAGGTAAGGAATCAGAACCCACAAACTTGCATTTGGACAGGACTCTAGTACCCTCCAGACTGGTATAGAGCAGATTAAGAGAACTACATTTGCAAAAAAAAAATCTAATTTAGACCAATATTTATGAAATATCTCCTTTTTTTGGAGGAACTCGGAGGATTTTCTCTCAGACCTTAGCATCTCAAAAAGCTGTTTGGGGCCTAGGTAACTGAATCAAAAAAAAAAAAAAAATCTGCAGATGCTGTGAGTTTTGCAAATGACTTTTCCCCTCTTTTTTGGCCTACAGGAAGCTCAAAACTGAATTTCCTGTAGAAAATTCAAAACTGAATTTGCAACAGGGCCTGCTGGTATGCACTTTCTTCCCCCCTGAGATAACTTTGTTCCCGGCTTTATTTTTTTCTGTATAATTCTTAGATTTTCCTTGCTTTGATCTCTTTATTTATTGTAGTGCAGGTGTGTGTACATGTGTATATGTGTGTGTATAAAGTATAGACTCCAAATCATCTTTATAACAAGTTAGATTATAATAACTTTACAGCACTAAGTAATTTAGCACTTACTTTAAACTATGCTTATTTCTTTAAAAAAATTTTTTTGAAAGAAAAAACTGTTTTTTTTTAAAAGATTTTATTTATTTATTTGACAGGCAGAGATCACAAGTAGGCAGAGCGGCAGGTGGAGAGAGAGGAAGGGAAGCAGGCTCCCTGATGAGCAGAAAGCCTGATGTGGGCTCGATCCCAGGACCCCAGGATCATGACCCAAGCTGAAGGCAGAGACTTTATCCCACTGAGCTACCCAGGCACCCAAAAAACTGTTTTCTATATGTGCTTATATAGCCCATATTTATGTAGCAAGAGACTTTTTTTTATGTTTCAATTCCCCTCCCCGCTGCCTCCCCTACTGCTTTTTTTTTTTTTAAAAGACACAAACATTTCCCACTGAAAATGCACAATTGTAAGTGGTCCAAGGTTTTCTCACTCCTTCGGCTACTGTCTATGGCTACAAGAACTGTCTCTGCTTTTCCTCATTTTCACTTCATTCTCCACCCCCATCCCATTCTGCACAGTGCCCCCAGCTTCATTTCCCAAAACAATCAACTTTGCCAATCGGCCTTTCGGCAGTTTAAAATCTTCAGTGGCTCCTAATGCTCCTGGAGATAAGTGAAAAGTGTTTATCTTGACAAAATCTCCATCAAGTCATTCCTCACCTAACCTCAGCCCAAACCCAGGGATCCCCCGCCCCTAATTCTCTCTGGACGGGTCTTCTCTTTCCCCACTTCCTTTCATGCTCTCACATTGGTGTCGCCACCTGGCACACCCGTACCCCTCCCCCCATCCAGCCTTCAGACCCCCTTGAAAGTCCTCCCAAATGGCTCCATCTGGCAGTGGTCTCTCCCACCTGGAGATGCTTCGGGCTGAACAGCTAATGAGTCACCCCCGGGTCCTGCAACACTGTTCAACTTTACCGAATCTCCTTTTGTATCATTTGCGGTCTTGCACGTTTTCAACCTGGTTACCTACTGGAATAATTCAAATAATTCCATCTTGTTGATGTATCCCCCTTGGATGCCTCTCAGAGTATCACATGTAGCTGACACTCCAGAAATAGTTGACAATGTCTATCCGTTTCCCTTCAAACACAACACGTGGAGCAATTGACGGGGAAGTAGTTAAGATCTTCAATAAATAAGGCACTCACTTGTTTGACAATTCACTAAAATGCAAATGGTTTAAAAAACGTACGAAGTGTTTGACCACTAGAAATAAAGAATACAAGTTAAAATGATGCAACTTTTCTATCAAATTAGCACAGGTTGGAGGGAAATCTCAGTATTTAATGGTGTTGAGGGTACTGGGGGTTAGGTACTCTCACAACTGCTAATGGTATTGTAACTGATACAAACTGAAAATAATTTGACAATATGTAACAAGTATTTTAAATGTTCATACCTTGATCAACCCATTTAGAGAGCTGCTAGGGAAATATTCTAAAATTCAGAGAAAGCTTTGGTACCCTTCCCAGGGTTATAATACTGTATGTACAACCTAAATGTAGGAGAAGAAAATTCTACTTCCACTCGGTGGACTGTTACGTAGCCATTAGAAATGGCAGCCATTAACCTGGGTAGGGGGCGGGGGGAGGAATGCTTATATTCCAATGTTAAAGTAGAGAAAAATACAATATAAAATTATGTAAAATGAGTAATTCCAACCACACAAACAAATGCATGAAGGAAAGATATCAAAACAGTAAAAGCAGTTATACTTGTTTATAGTTTACTATGTTTTCCAGATTTTCTAGAAGGATTGGATGACTACCAGGAAAAAAAAAATGCTTTTCAAATTGGATTTTCTTTCTTTCTTTTTTTTTGTTGTTGTTGGTGTTGGTGTCTAATGTAAGGAACAGGCTCACAGGCACTGGTATCAAGCTTATGGGACATACATTTTTGTTTCTCCCTGGCTTTTTTATTAAGACCCAGGAGAGAGTTGAAGAAAGGGAAGGAGAAAGTGGGGGCAGCATTCTCATCCTGATTAATCTCTGCAGTGAGGTGGGCGGGGTTGTCATCTTTGCAGAGCCAGGAAACAGGTTCAGAAAGGCTCAGGTCCGGGGCACCTGGGTGGCTCAGTGGTTAAAGCCTCTGCCTTTGGCTCAGGTCAGGATCCCAGGGTCCTGGGATCGAGCCTCACATCGGGCTCTCTGCTCAGCAGGGAGCCTACCTCCTCCTCCTCTCTCTCTCTGCCTGCCTCTCTGCCTACTTGTGATCTGTCTGTCAAATAAATAAAAATAAAAATCTTTAGGGGCGCCTGGGTGGCTCAGTGGGTTAAAGCCTCTGCCTTCGGCTCAGGTCAGGATCCCAGGGTCCTGGGATGGAGCCCCACATCAGGCTCTCTGCTCAGCAGGGAGCCTGCTTCCCCCTCTCTCTTTCTGCCTGCCTCTCTGCCTGCTTGTCAAATTAAATAAAATCTTTAAATTAAAAAAAAAAAATCTTTAAAAAAAAAAAAGAAAGGCTCAGGTCTAAGGTTACCAGAAGGGCAGAGTCTGGGTTCAGACCCAGGCTATGGGGCCCCCTCGGTGCTCCCTCACCCTCACACCAAGGGTAACCCAGCCAGGATGGGGCAAGAAATGGCAAGGAAAAGGGCAAAAGATGAGTACAAAATCCTAGTGGTCATTCATATGATGGTTTTTTTTAAAACATTGGTTTTAGTGTGTAGGATTGTGGACAGTCTTTTCCCTCCTCTTTTTTCTAGACTTTCTGTAAGGTAATATTAAGGTCTACTTTCATACATGTGCAAAAAGAAAACTGCGTTTGGATTCACTGAACTGTGAGCCGCAGGGAGATCCCGCCTACTCCTGAGAGGACTAAAGGAGTTGGGTGGCGGAGGTAAGGGAAGGCAGGGCACAGGGCTCCTGTCCCAAGCCAGACACTGCACCATAGGGCTGCAGGAGCCTCGAGATTTGGGGGAGGAGGTTGCAACCCATGTGCATGCGTGTGCGTGTGTGTGCTCTGTGGGAGTTGCCCATGATGGGAGCAGCAGGAGCTGTAGAGCTTTCTGCAACAGTGAGCCTTACACCTCCGAGGGAGTCAACCCCACCCTGCAGCTTCTCCACGCCATCCACATGGGTTGCACACGAGTGTGCTGTGTCAGGCATCTTTCCAGAAAGTTGTCCATCATGGCTCACTTCCCTACAGTCTGCATTCTCAACCACAGAGCTTGAAGAAAGGCAAATGCCGAGGACGAGGCAGGACCGGGAGGTGAGCAGCTTTTGTTCTAGAGGGATGGGGCTCTAGGGACTGTATGGGGTTCTGAGGAAATCCTGTCCAATCGCTCTCCACGGCCCACTCCCTTCATCCTGGAGGGTATCATCTCTCAGAGAGCTCTGTCTCACCTCAGTGGGTAAGTGGGACAAACCTTGGCAGGACTCCTGTGGCTCCATCCCAGGAGAGAGGAATAGGGAAACTTAGTTATACAATTCTAACACAAAGAAACATTAAGGGGAACCCTATTCTTTCCAGAAAATTTGCTTTCGATCTTCCTACCCCAGGACCAAGTGCTTTTATTTTTCCAGCTCCTTTATCAACTTCTGTTCCTAGGTATAAACAAGACCTTGGGAAAGTCCCCCTTTGGAGAGCCATTTCCAGAAAGTGACTGGGGTTTAGGAATGAGTGTATGGTAAGGAGGCAGTGGAAGTGAGTCTTGAGCAGCTGGTGAAGGAAGATATCTGTGTGGCTAGGCTGGGGCAGGAGGTGATGCCAACAGCCATCCCAGGAGCTGGCAGAGAGGGAGAGAGAAGGGAAAAGATCCCGACAGGATCTGAAGGGCCCAGACTCTCCAGCAACCTGTCTTGTGAGCGCAGAATCTCTTGACGTCCTGTTACACCCGCCACCCAGCTTCGAGGCTCACCACAGACTCGGGAGGTATTGACGGGCACCCCACCAATAGCCATGAGCCGGCTCTTAGACGGAGATGGGCTGACCCCAGTTCTAAATTCTTTCTGTCCCAAATAGCACTGTGTCCTCTAGCCAAAACAAGGGGCCCTCATTCTCCCATAGACAGAAGGAAGGGGAGAGAGGAGACTGAGGAAGGCAGAAAGACTGAGTTGTCAGGGGCTGAGGTAAGGTGAAGAGGAGAGAGGGAGCTGAGGGAGGTCTGTCCCACATCTCCAAGGAGCTGTGACGTGCCAACAGCAGTCAGGTTTTACAAATTCAGAGTGGGATCAAGTCACCAAGGTAGGTGGTCAAGGGACACTTACTTAAATTTTAGGTGCCTTTTGGCCATACATGGGGCCTCACTGCCCATCAGCCAATAACATCCCTCATGGCATTTTCCCAATGAGCATTTACTCGAGGCTTTGAGGGGAGAAGGGCACTGAGCTAGGAAGCCTGTTTTCATTTCCCCCTGTTCCACCTAACTGTGTCACCTTGGGCAAATCACTTGGAAAATAGGGAAAAACAAGAACCAAATATAAAAAGACTGTCTCTGTGCCTTCCCAACCTCTCTATCCACTTCTTTTTTTCATCATTCTCTTGACTGCTGGAGAAAGAATGACTACAAGTATCTCACGGACCCTTTCTTTTCACGAAACGCAAGAAAACACTGAAATTCAGGCCACTGAGGCCTCCCTTTGGAGAGCAGCCTCCCTTTCACACCTCCTAAGACAAGGCTTTGCACTAAGCAAGACTCAGTAACAATCTCCCAACCAGCATTGGCGTGACTTCCCTTTGCTGCAGGCAACTGCCCAGAGGATTCTTTCTTTATAATCTTTCTATGAATGATTTAGGAGTAAGTGCCATCTCTGTTTGCATCTGGAGGAATAAAACCATAACAGAGAAATGAAAAAGCTGTGGTGTATCCAAAAATAACACCCAGATATGTTGGCTTCCCAGTTCTCCTCTCTGTACCCATCAGTTCTTCCTGGATCTGCTTCACACAGCAGAGGCAGACTGGGACCCCCAATGTCCAGATACCCGAGATCAGTTATGAAACTGTCTCAGAGTAAAGGCAGAGAGGTGGCCCAGCAGGACTAGGGTTCCTACCCCCCCCCCGCCCCAGTTCTCATGGGCCCGGTCCTAACTCCTTCCCCACTGCAGGTGCCCTGCAGTCACGTGCTCTTGTCAAGTGATCTGCAGTGCCAGCCTGCACACTCTGCAGAAAAGAACGGGGGGGAAACAGAAAGAAAGAAAATAGGGCTTTCTCCTGGGAACCTCACAGCCTCCCAGCTTATGAAAGCTTGTTACCTCCTGGCTTATTCACCTTGCTACCTTCCTGCAGAGTCCCCAATGGCCGGCAGAACACGCTCTCAGACCAGCCCCCATCCCCACCTTTGGTGCATCCAAGAGAAATCACACTTGCGAAGGGGGATTTGCTGATGTCTCCACCTGGTTCAAAAATGCAGATGTGTGACCCCAGGACAGGAAAGGATACTGATGGTAGGGTCGAATCTCTCTCTCTCTCTCTCTCTAAATAGTGAGGCCCACTGACTGCGGAGCCTTTGTACCATGCTCAGCTTCCTCTGCCTCCACCAAACTTTGTGACTCATGGTCTGCGTGCAGAGTGAGGCAGCTGAGAGGGCCTCAGCAGCGGCGGGTGAAATCGGGAACTTGCTCTTCTCCCAACGCTCACCCCCCATGTGCCACCTGAGCCCCTACCTGACAGCAGGGGTGGGAGGTGAGCACAGCTCCAGTGTTTTGGCTGATTCTAAATAGCTGTCAGAACCTTGGAACTTATGTCCATCGGGATCATCTCTCTCTCTTACACACACACACACACACACCCCTCAGTTCATAGCATCTGAGCCTCTCTATAAGGCCGTTGATTCCTAGACTGGTCTGGGTCTCCAGTGTTCCATTCATTAGAGATACAATGTGAGACCCTAATTGCTCTCTTTTCTTCACCCACAATGCCTCCAAACCAGAGAAATGCCTGGCAAATTTTTAAAGCAGAACTGTGCATCAGGAGGGTCTGGCTAACTGTTGCACATCAGTTGCGGGGATGATTGGGGAAGGGAAGAAGAGATGTCGGGGGGTGGGGGGGGGGGGGGGGGGGGTGACAGCCAGAAGGTGGCTGACTCCCCAGAGCTGCGCTGTACCCTCAGCAGCGTCTCCTCCCTTCATCACTGAGGAGGGCTAATCTGGAAGTTAGGGAACCTGGGACCCGCGGGCGGCAGGGGTGGACAGAGGCCACGTCCCTCCAGGGGCGGCGACAAGAAGCTCCCAGGACTGGCTCGCGCCCCAGCCCTCTGCACCGGCGCCGCCCCCCTCATCCTCGGAGCCCGGCACAAGGCAGGCAGCGAGCTCTCCCCGCGATCCCAGACCGGCTTCCCGCATAAAACTCCCCAGCGCAACCCGCTTTTGTTAATTCTGCAAATGCTGTCACACGGCCCCCTCCACCAACGCTCCCTGCCTGCTCGGCTCCAGGGGAGACCCGCTCTCCCCACCACGCAGCCGCTCGAGTCACCCCAGCCCCCCCGCCCCCTGATGGACCACCGCCCACCCGCCCCACGCCCGCGCACTACCGGCCCGAAGGACTTCCGAGGACCCCAGGGTCCCCGGCCTCAAGCATCTTTGTCCTCTCAGCGCAGCCGCGAGCGCACAGAGCGACAGAAAGAGCCCGGCTGGGTACCGAGTCCGCGCCCCCTGGCCTCGCCGGACCCCGCAGGGGGACAATGGTCCGCGCCCCGCAAGTTTGCGAGCCCAGAGGCAGAGCCCTCCTTACCGTACATCTCCGCGGGGCGAGCGCCTCCTGGGAGGCCGCGTCGCCGTGTCGCCTGCAGCCAGCCCCGGCGGCGCCTGCCTTTCATTCACAGCCTGGGCGGCGGATGGCGGCTGCCGGCGGAGGCCGGGGCGGGGCGGGAGCGGGAGCGAGGGCGGGACGCGGAAAGGCCGGAGCCGGGAGCCCCGCGCCCATTCAGCCGCCCAGACTGAGCGCGGCCGGCCTGCGCTCGGGTTGCCGGGCAGGGCCGCGCCGGGAGGGGAGGAGGCTATGCTAATGAGACGTCCCTCCCCCTTGCTCGGCCACTGCCAGGCCGCCCCGACCCCCGGCCCCGCCCCGCCGCGCCCCGCCCCAGGCAAATTCCCGCCCTCCGCCTGCCGTGGCCCCAGCAGTCTCCCCAGAAACCCCAACCCCAAGATGCGCCCTTCCCAGCCTGTCGCTCCCAGGTCCTGGGCCGCGCGTTTTCCAGCTGCAGCGTTCTTCGGGGGAGTCGCCCACCCAAATTCCCTGCCCCTGTCGGAATGCGCAGACCGACAGCAGACATCGCCGCTAACCCTTGCGCCCAGAGGGTCAGCAGGGGCTCCCGAAGCTGCAGGTGTACCCCTCCCCACCCCCACCCCCGATCTGTCCAGGATGCTTAGGCTGAGCCTGGGGAGGCAAGACTAACTCTACTCCCTTCCTTGGCTCCCTCAGCGAAGCCCCGTTTCCTAATTAAGAACTCCGCTGTGGCCCTCCCAGTCAGCTTCTGGCTACCAAAGAGCGTCCATCCTGCGCCAGGTACGCGGGAAACGGACCCCACCCCACCCACCCCCTAAGTGCTGCAGGGAATTATGCCGCTTGCATAATTCACACTTTTTGCGCCCAGGATCCTCTCTACTTGTGCTCCAGGCCGACTTCACCCTATGTGAGAAGCAGACGGTAGACAGAAGGCTCCCGCCCCACACCCTGATGACATCTTCTGACCTAGCTGGTGGCTTCCCTAAGACTTCTCCATCCAGCTTCCTCTGCCTCTCACGCATTCACCTGGCCTTCCTTCCAGCATCTATTCCTTAGTTTCTCCTCTTATCCCATGGTTGAGGTTTTTGTCCCTAACATATTCTACAAGTCGGAGTGAAGGAGGTAACAACCTTAAAGATGGTGTGATGTCTCCCATTGTACAGAAGAGGAAACGGAGGCGGTTAATTTGTGCTCTGCCTAGATACTGAGCTGTGGGTCTGCAAGCCAGTCATCTACCATCTCTGAACCTCAGCTGCCTGCAGAACTATTGGTAAGTTTATATAAAGCCTACATGAAAGTACACAGTGGGCACTCACACAGTTATTTACTTTCTTTCCTTCCTCCCCCAAGGCAGGGAACAGAACTGGAGGGTTGCTGGACTCTTGGAACAGTGCTCTTTCCGTTGTACCCCAAACTCACGTTTCCTATTTCTGTCTGGCCTCACCATCTCCTTCTACTCCCTTGCTGTTTCCAGGTTTTGCTCCTGCTCCTTTACCTCTTTACCTCTCTTAGCAGCACATGTGAGCACTGGAGGCCCCCCTGGAAATCCTGGGAGGGTTCCTGAATTTCACATTTAGTCTAGACCCTCCGATGACTCACAAAGAAGCTGTATCTCTATTCTCTAGTTTTAGGAGGTCAGGTAGCTTTGAGATCTGCTAAGAGTCACACCTGAACCAGTGTAGAAGGGAGAATTTGGAGTCAAGCTTGGTCTGAACACCGGGAGATACTCCCAGCCCACAGTTCTGTTCAACGCAAAATATTAAACACTGGTGCCCTCAGCACAGTGGCTGATGCACTGTCTATCTTCATGGAGTGAAATGTCTGGCAGGTGCTACTCCTGTATGAGGAAGTTGGGTGGAGGCACAGTCTTTTGGCTCACAGTTTTGTTTTTTTCTTTTTTAAGATTATATCTATGTATTAGAGAGAAAGAGCGTGAGCATGGTGGAGCACAGGTGCATGAGCAGGGGGAGGAGGACAGAGAAGGGGAGGGAGAGGGAAAAGCAGACTCCCCACTGAGCACGGGGCCTGATGCGAGGCTCCATCTCACGACCCTGAGATCATGACCTGAGCCGAAATCAAGAGTCAGGTGCTTAAGTGACTGCACCATCCAGGTGCCCCTGGTTCACAATTTAAATGTAAGGGCAGAAACCAAGAATCCCAATAGCCAGGATAGTGTGTCCATGAAAAGACATCAAACAGCTATCAGCTATTTAGGTGAACTGTGGTAAGGAGGAAAAGTGAGAATTCAGATTTCAATCCTAACTAGGTTCTTTCTGTATCTGCAGAAACCCAAAACATGGTGATGAGTATGGCAGGAAGGAAAGTAGAGAAGAAATAGCATTTACGGTGCATGCATTATGCTTTGGGTCACTTTACATAGTTTATCTCAGCCAACACTCTCAGCAACCTTGAAAGGTCAACAGTGCTACTCCCATTCTGCAGCCGGGAAACTGAGGCCCAGAGAGGTGAGATGACTCTAGTAAATATCAAGCAGGGATTCAAGCCCAGGACACTCTGCTCTCCAGGAACCGTTTTCTTTCCACCACACTGTAACGCCTTGCAGTCCACACTGATGCACACAGGACAGCTGCATTTTGAATTGAGTAGTTCTCCACAGTCCAAAGGCCATGCCCCCTTCTTTCTCTTTTATCCGTTTTTGCTCTCCTTCCTCATCTGTATTTCACTCTCCCATTATATGGGTTTGGAGGGTGGGGTGGAGAGGGTCTCAAGCTATCCAGACCAAAGCAGGTGCTCTAATTTTCACCCCTTCTAGGCCATCAGCGGTGGACCCTTGAGGCATCAGCTGCGCCAGAGCCCAGAGGTGTCCTGGCACCTGGTCGGCCAGGCTGGAGGCACTGAGCCTAAGGAGAAGTTATTCTCCATTAGCCAGAGAGCACCCTGGGGAACACGATCACTCCAGGCAATGTGCTTGGCTGCAACAGCTCAGTGATCCCCTCAATGGGCACCACAATTTCCAGAGTTTCCGTATGGACCAAAGGC
Organism: Neogale vison; assembly: GCF_020171115.1. Lineage (NCBI taxonomy): Eukaryota > Metazoa > Chordata > Mammalia > Carnivora > Mustelidae > Neogale > Neogale vison. Next base: position 124,933,864 of record NC_058098.1, read on the forward strand.
CAGATTTCCCTGCACTTCAGAGAAAGGAGGGCTTAAAAGTGGGAGGCAGTCCACAACTATGGCATAAAAAGCTGGACTCTCACGGGCATCCTGGGCTCTGGCATCACACCAGGCCTGTCCTTCAGTCCAGGAGCCTGGCCTGTGATGTTCCAGCCCTACACAGCCACACCAGTCTCCTCTGTGTCTGTCTGGGAGCCTCTAATCGCCCCAGCAGCCACACAGCTACAGCAGCTCTTGCTCTGGGCACCAGCCTTAAGCGGTCCACGGCTTTAAAGGGCCTTCCAGAGAGGGGGTAAAAGGGAAGAAGACGACAGCTCCGGGTGATAGCGCTCCCGAGAAACGAAATGATCAGGCCTGGAGGAGGGTCCAGGGAGAACCAGAGGGAGAGTGTGCCCCTAAGTTTGTCACGTAGCTGAGTAGCTGGGAAGCCTGAAATAGAACTCAGGATTCCAGACTCCGGGCCTGGTGGCTTGAACCCTTGGCACTTCTCCCTTGAAGCAGGTACCTTGACCTACTTCTCAGGAGCCTCAGGGAAAGAACAGCCTATAAAAACAATACCCAAGTTTAGGAGCAGGTGGGTATCCTAGGACCGAAGAATGCATCTCCACAACACAGAAAACAGCCCAGAGCCGGGTCAGTAGGACGTGCTCTTGGCCAGGTTCCTGGAAGCTGCCTTGGGCTGCAGGAGGGACACAGGGGGACAGAGCTGCCTGCTGCCGTGAGATCACGGCCCGTGCAACAGAAGGCTGCTGCAGACAGATTTCACCTCTAAACCAGATTTTGCCAGAGAGTGAGTGAAGTGAGGTATCGATTATTGACATTTCAAGGTTTAAAAGTATTAAGCAAATTCTCCTGGTCACTGTCCTCTTCACTGTTTTCCGTTCCTCCCGTGTTTACCCTCCAGAACAGAGTCAGCTTCCCTTCATTAGGTGCTGCTGTCTGTGGTCTCTGGAGAAGAGGCTCCCTTCCCATGTGAAGTTCAAATCCATGTTCACCTGTTTCTAGTAAAAAAAGCTCAGGAATTGCCATGCCCTTTGCCCCCACTCCTCTGTCCTTTCACTCTGTCCTTGTTCCCAGCTGTCAGGAGCCACCTGTTCACCACTCATCGCCTCCCATCTCCAGCCTATGGGATGCTTGCTTCCCCTGGGACACACTGAAAGACTTGAAGGCCCATGGCGCCATGTTTGTCCATTGAAAGGCAAGGTTTAGAAGAAGGAAGGACATGGGAGGTGAATGGCTGGTCAGACAGATCATCTCAGAAGGTCAGATCTGGCTTTCCAGACCTTGGCTAAGGAGACCAGCATGATACCGCACCCAGAAGGAACAGGTTTGCCCATGGCCTGGCCAACCCGGTCAAAGCGGGGTTTAAGCGAACTTGGAGAGGGAGAAAAACCTGACCACTAGGGAAGAATATAGGAAGGACATGTGTGATGCTGAACTCAAAGCCTGGGAAAATGGCACCAGTGGAGGCAGAGCCCTGGGACTTCAGGGAGGCCAGAAGCCAACTCTCCAAGGACGTTACCCTGGCCTGCCTGAGCCATACCCAGGCTTCCCAGCCTTGTCTATTCACAGCCTCACGGTGGCTTTGGAGAGCACCTCTCCTTTTCTCCCATAAGATGCCCAGTCTTTGGTGGCCCTGAAGTTGGAAATCCCTGGCTATGCCCATTTCCCCCTCCCTGGGCTCCGCTTGGCTACAGGACCCCTCTTTGATACTCAGCCCCATTCTCAGCTTCTAAATCTCTAAAGTCCTAAATCTCTGAATCTCTAAAAGTGCTCACTTTTCCAGCTCAAGGATGACAGCTCAGTTCAGTTCCATGACAGGATGCTCAGCCACTCCCAGGGGAAAATAATGAAGAAACTCGCACATCTTTATACCAACATGCATATAACCAAGGAAGTCAATTTGATTTTGAACCCATTAGTATCTTACATCTGTTAGCTTAGGACTCAGTTGTGCTCTAATTTATGGGACATACATTTACTGAGAGCATACTACATGCAAGAGACTTTGTTAGAGAGTCAAAGAGAGAGAGAACTAAGAACACTCCTGCCATCCAGAAAAGTCAGGTCTAGTAGAAAAGGTAAGTCAAGACATAAAAAAATGGCATATCAGAAGAAGGATCAAAATAGAGTGTCAGGACTCTGAAAACTAAAATGTTGCTTAAAGGAATTAGAGAAGACACAAACGAATGAGAGACATTGCATTTATGGCTTAAAAAATTTAATATGAATGTTAAAATGTCCACAGTGTCCAAAACAATCTTTAGATTCAATGCAAGCCCTATCAAAATTCCAACAGCATTTTTTTCAGAAATGGAAAACAAATCCTAAAATTCATATGGAACCACAAGGACTCTGAATAGTCAAAGCAATCCTGAGAAAGCAGAATAAATTGGAGGCATCACACTTCCTGAGTTCAAGCCATGTTACAAAGTAATAGTAATCAAAACAGTATGGTCTGGTACAAAGATAGGCATATAAACCAATGGAATAAAATGAAGAGCCCAGAAATAATCCCTCACATCCATAGTCAAATGACTTTCAACAAGGGTGCCAAAACCATTCATGGGGAAAAGTCAGCTTCTTCAACAAATGGTCCTGGGAAAATTGGGTATCTGCATGCAAAAGAGAGAAATTAGACACTTATTTTATACCAAACACAAAGATTGACTTTAAATGGATTAAAGACTTATACATAAGACCTGAATCTTTGAAACTCCTAGAAGAAAGCATACTTAAAGAGCTTTTTGACATTGATCTTAGCAATAATTCTTTCGATATGACAACAAAAGCATAAGTAAGCAAAGCAAAAATAAACAAATGGGACTACATCAAACTAAAAAGCTTTTTTACAACAAAGGTAGCAATAAACAAAACGAAAGGGCAGCTTATGAAATGGGAGAAAATAATTACAAACCATGTTCCTGGTCTGGGATTGATATCTAAAATACATAAGGAACTCATATGACTCAACAGCAAAAGAAGGAAGAACCTGAGATGAAAATGAGCAAAGGATTTGAATAGATGTTTCTCCAAAGAAGACATTCAAATGGTCAGCAGGTATATGAAGGGATGCTCACATCACTAATCATCAGAGAAATACAAATCAAAACCACAATGAGATACCACTTCATATCTGTTACCTAAAAGGCAAGAGATAACAAGTGTTGGTGAGTGTGTGGAGAAAAGGGAACCCTTGTGCACTGTTGGTGAGAATGTAATCTAGTAGAGTAAATATGGAAAACAGCATGAACAATTAAAAATAGAACTACCATACAGCCCAGCAATCCCACTCCTGGATATGTATCCAAGGGAAATGAAATAGATATCTATTTTTTAAAAGATTTTATTTATTTATTTGACCGAGAGGGCAGGCACAAGTAGGCAGAGTGATAGACAGAGGGAGAGGGAGAAGCCGGCTTCCTGCCAAGAGCCCTACACAGGGCTCAACCCCAGGACCCTGGGATCATGACCTGAGCAGAAGGCAGATGCTCAACCAATTGAGCCACCCAAGCACCCCCTGAAGTCAATATCTTGAAGACATGTCTGCACTCCCATGCTCAATTGGAGCATTATTCACAATAGCCAAGATACGGAAACAACCTAAGTGGCCATCAGCATATTGTTTGGTAGAAGGGATCACCAGTACTTCCACATGGCCCTATTTACATAATAAACCTTACTCCACAGGTGAGGAACCCATTTCTGTGATTATGCCAAGCTCTGAGAATGTGTAGTCCAACTCTGTACTCAAGAGCTGAGGGAATAACTGTGGGATGGACTCAAGGGTTCTAGGGCCCACTGTGAAGTAGATTCTGACCAAAATTCCACTTATGACCTGACTCTAGTAGACCTTCACTCCAACCAGTGGGCAAGAGAGATATGAAATGTTCTGAAGAATTAGTGTTAGGCCAAAGTCATTGCCCAGTAATCCCTAAGTGATCCTTTTTTTGTGGCCACAATCCCCTTTGGGAAAGGGTAGAACTACACACCGTCTACACTTGTGGTGGCACGGCAGTGTTGTTCCTCAAATGCACCCAGGCTTTTCCCTTTATTCAATTCTTGGGTCTAGCAATTTGATGTGAGGCTGCCACTCTATTGTAAAGACTTGAGCCAAACATTTTTCCAGCAGACCAGGTGTTTGGTTTTCAAATTTTCAAATTATTTATATAAAAATTTTTAAATCAAATGGGATCCTAGTGGTTGATTATTTATTTTAGTATAAAAAAATCCTAGAAGGCCTGAAGCTTCTGATTATCATACTCGCCTTGCTGCCCAAGATGCAAATCACGTCCCTGTATCACTAGCAATTAACTGTCATCTTTGGCCTTTGCTGAGCCAGGATCTGTCCATGGTGTTTGAAATAAAGGAAGGGGAGTTGCAGGGGGAGGGTCCATTTCAGCTGTAGCCTAACACAGCCATTCTTGGCCTACTTAGGATAGCCATTAAAGCGCTCTCAAAGATTTCCTTCATGAGCGTTTTCTGGGCCACCTTGGGGACATAGAAAGAGGATATGAAAAATGCCCTTGGATATTTCTACGCTTCAGTGCCTTTGAAGTCCTTCCTCAACCTTACACTATATCGTATCTTGGCTTCACTTAACATTGTTCTCTAGTGTGACTAGGTTTTAGGCAGTCCACCAAGAAAATAAGGAGAAACACTTCCAACTACTCAAATTAGTATGTTAAATTCAAATTTCTAGAAAATGCATCCATGTCTATAGATTCTGCCTGAATCTAAAATGTTGGTTGTCTTCCTTTAAAAAAAAACAAAAAACAAAAAACAGGGGCGCCTGGGTGGCTCAGTGGGTTAAGCCTCTGCCTTAGGCTCAGGTCATGATCCCAGGGTCCTGGAATCGAGTCCCACATCGGGCTGTCTGCTCTACGGAGAGCCTGCTTCCTCCTCTCTCTGCCTGTCTCCCTGCCTACTTGTGATCTCTGTCTGTCAAATAAATAAATAAAATCTTAAAAAAAAACAAAAAACAAAAAAACTATTCCCATGTGTGTTTCCCACCATATTCATATAAATTAGCAAAAGTTGGGGTGTGTGTGTGTATAACTTGCCCACAGTGAGTGCTGATCATTAACTCCTGGGTTCTACTTTATAATTGGCCCCCCTGGGCATGCTGGTACCTGATTCTAGTTATATGTTTGGAGATAACGAGGAGGGAAGGATAATTGGCTTCTCTTTGCAAGGTAACTCCCTTAGATGCTTCTTCATGTAAAATAATAATAGCCTCATTAGATAGAAAGGCAGATCCTGTTAGGACTGGTGGAGGCTCAGTGAGGTTTGGGGGGGAATAGGATTTCCTAAGCTCTTTATATTCTTGCATATTTTCCCATTTTAGTGCTTGAGGTATACCAGTTTGCTGATCAATGCCCCAACTTTGATGTAAGATATCTAGGGAGGCTGTCAATTCCACTGACTTTGTAATTTGGCAACTCTTGGAGTGTAGCTTTGAGTTATCTCTGTCCTGTGGCTGTAAGAAATGAGTTTTTTTTTTCATGCAGTCTCAGAAAATTTGTATTACAGTCTGAGAATTTAAGAACTTGAGTTGGTGACTTATTTTCTTTTAGGCAAATTCAACACAACAGAAGAAGTCATAGCATTCTGTAGTCCTGTAATTCCTTTTGACATTGCTGTAGTTTGGCAGGATCAAATAGTTGGTTCTAACAAACAACGATCAGGGGCATTATTTACCTTTTAATTTTTTCCAGCCACTGGATGTCATGTATACTAATGATATTTACTTCTCTTAGTCTTAAGTAACTAGGTAGCAGATTCTGCCTTCTACCAATTTCCCCAAGGTTCTGTTGCTGGCAACGATCTCCCAGCACCAGTTTCTTTGAACTAGTCAAGGTTCTTGGTCTACATAGCATAAACTAACTCTGGCTAGCTTAAGCAGAAAAGAAATTCATTAGAATAGTAGAGAGTCAATAGGAAGCCCAAGATCAAAACCCAGTCAGAAACCAAGAGAGACTGGGAATCCAAATGCCTTCAGGATCACACCACTAAAATAAGGTCACCATGGCTGACCCCCCCACCACTGGCTACGTGCTGCTGCCACTTTTAGTGTCTCTGGAAAAGGATGCCCATTCCTTTTCATCTGTTCTTTCAAATCCATACTGCAGTAACAAAGACCTACCACCTTCTGTATCTTCACAATATTCAAAATCTTGTACAGTAGCGTCTGTTTCACTGGTTGTAGACTGCACGCTTAGTTGGTATGTGGAGAACAAGGAGGCTCTTCCACTTGGTTTCTGTAGTGGAAGGTGGAACCTTGTTTCCTACAGATGTTGGATTCCCTCACATGAGAAGAGTGTTTGGACGCTAAGTGGTCCCATTCCTCTCCCCCCAGAAAAAATCTACTATGGTCTTTAAACTGAAAAGATTTAGAACAAACAGCAAAAAGAAAAGGCGTAAGGTAGGCAAAAGTTGTTTATTAGAATTAATTATTTTAACAAATAAAAATCTCCATGTCTAGATAAATTTCTTTCTAAGATGTTAGGAAGTCTTGGAAAAGGGATTACAAGGTAACTATCAATAAATTTAAAAATTCATGAGAAACTAGAAAGGAATTGAAATTGAAATGACCTTGTATGAAGGAAAATTGTGGATTCTGCTAATTACCAAATTCATGTTAAATGCTGACAATTAATAGAATCACTTGGTTAAACAGGGTTGCTTGTTGTGAATACCTAGAAAATGATTAAGGGAACACTTGAAGCCAGTATGAATTTACGAAGGACCAGTCATAGTAACCATCTTTATTTTCTTTTTGAATCAACTGATCAATCATTCAATCTGTTAATCCATTAACTGGTTTTTGACCATCAGTAGACAAAATGAAAATGTTATAAGTACTGTGTTTTTAAAAAGTTAAAAATACCATTATTTGCTTTTACCATAAAAGGAAACCATGGTAATTATGGAAAAGTAGATAGAGTTTTCTAGTGAAATGAACTCCAACGATTACCCGTACTTCCTCCCCACTAAAATTACATTAAAGGACTAAGAACGATAAGAATCCACAAGGAAATGGAGATGAAGAGAAGAGATAACAGGACCACAGAGGACAGCACATTTTTGGAAGATAGAAGTAAGGAAAGTAGATGTACGGAACTGACTTGGCAGAACAAATAGAGTGGAAAACAAGTGCCCACAAAGGAGATGCCGATGAAAACAAGGCGATGTGGACAGCAGAACTCCAGGAATTCTCAGGATCACAGGCACTGAGAGCCAGATGTAGGGAGAGGAGCTGAAAACGGGAGAACTGGATATGACTCCTGTCCATTCAAATTTCCGATCACGTTTTAGTGGGTTGCTTTTAAATATAAACTAAAAGCCAAAGATCATCAGATCCTTAAGAAAAGCATCTAACATGAATGATAGAGAACAAAACATAAAACGGTAAAAAGGACTTGCTGGACATAGAGACAGTGTAGGTAGTAGAAGAAAACTTTACATTTAATATCCCCAGAGAAGGAAGAGAAAATATGGCACCAATGAAAGATGGCTTGCGTTGTTTGTAGAGCCTTTTCCATTTATTATATGGGGCAAGAGGCAGCCAAATGGATAGACCTCCCATTAACATGGACACTCTGGATTTTTGTTTTGTTTTGTTTATATATTGTAATTTTAGAAATGGATTAACAAAGTATTAAAGGGCTCTAGAGTTAGAGTTTTAAAATTAATATTTAAATCTATTTGTTATTGAAGTAAACTTGACGCACAATGTTGCATTAGTTTCAGGTGTAAAACATAGTGATTCCACAACTCTATACATTATGCTAGGCTTGCCACAATTGTAGCATCTATCTGTTACCGTACATCTATCTGTTACCCTTGGATTTAAGGGACAGAAATTAACACTAGATAACTGAAACAAAAACGCAACTCATTAGAAGGTTATGTGTAGCTCATCGATTCAAGGGCATAGGTGAAAAATCAGAATCAGAATGGGCAGGAACTAGGGCAGCTCTGGGCTCCCAGCAGCAGGAATGTTGTATCAACCAGCTGGAGGAGGGCATGACTGTTGTGGTGCATCAGTTCCAACTTTTTGTTTTTAAAGTGCTAGGAGAGAGAACCCACTTGTCCTAGGTTGGGTCAGGGGTATACCCTCTGGCTAGGGAAGCAAAAGGAAAATTATTAGTTTTACTAAAAGTCCATCAGTGGAGAAAGGGAAATCTCCTCCTGGATGTCCAAATGACATTATCAGAAGAGGTATGAAAAGGAGGGAGCAAAGCCAGCAAATTTCTATAGTATCTATGGCTCAAAATAAGTTTGGAAACCATGAGTCTGCAGAATTATAATTTTTTTGCAATGACAATAAACCATTGGAAGTACGTATTCCATCAATTACCTCTTATGGGACATTAAAATAGTTTCTATTTTTTGCTTTTATAAGTATACCTCGACAAACATCGTTAGACCCTAGTTTTTACAGGCATCTTTATTAAGAAGTGGTAATCTAGAATCCTTATGGACCAGATGGAGATTTCTAGGCTGGATGATGTCATGTGAAGAATGCTTTTGTTCCATTAGATGTTAACTTGCAGAGACTTTACTAATGCTACATAGATTTTTGCCCTTGGCCTCTTTCTGTTCAACAACTTTGTGGACGATTTAGATATGCCATTAAAAAAATGAGGGACGCCTGGGTGGCTCAGTTGGTTAAGCAGCTGCCTTTGGCTCAGGTCATGATCCCAGTGTCCTGGGATCGAGTCCCACATCGGGCTCCTTGTTCGGCAGGGAGCCTGCTTCTCCCTCTGCCTCTGCCTGTCATTCTGTCTGCCTGTGCTTGCTCTCTCCCCCTCTCTCTCTCTGATAAATAAATAAAATTTAAAAAAAAAATGGACTTAACAAATTTGCAGACACCATAGATCTAAGAATGGTAACCAATATGGCACAAGGTCATCAAACTTCAGAATGACCCTTATGAACTGAAATACCAGGTCTAAGCCAACAAAATTAAACCTAATAGGAACAAATGTAAAAGTTCTGCATTTTTTTTAAAAAACATTCTTCAGGGACAGGAAAGGTAAGTGCTATTTGGACAGAAATTCATACAGAAAGGCATGAAGGTTTCACTAAATGCAAGGTCGATATGGTTCAACAATATGATATCCAAAACCAGTGTGATCTTAGAATGTATTAAAATAAGTAAAATATCTAGGGGCACCTGGGTGGCTCAGTGGGTTAAGCCTCTGCCTTCGTCTTAGGTCATGATTTCAGGGTCCTAGGATCGAGCTCTGCATCAGGCTCTCTGCACAGTGGGGAGGCTGCTTCCCCCTCTCTCTCTGCCTGCCTCTCTGCCTATTGTGATCTCTCTCTGTCAAATAAATAAATAAAAATCTTTAAAAATAAGTAAAATATCTAGAACTTAAATGCTAGCCTCCTGTACCTTTTGCTCTACTCAGACTAGAATGCTGGTTACAATTTATTTTTTTTTTAAGGATTTCATTTATTTGAGAGAGAGAGGGAGAGTGAGTTAGCACAGGTTGGGGGAGTGGCAGAGGGACAAGCAGACTCACTACTGAGCAGGGAGCCCAACATGGAGTTCAGTCCCTGGGTGCTGGGGTGATGATCTGAGCCAAAGGCAAACACTTAACCGACCCAGCCACCCAGGTGCCCCACTGACTGGTTACACTTTGAAAACAAGATAGTAACAAACTGGAGAGCATGCAGGGAAAGGCATCTCGTAGCTATAATGATAATTTACTTAGCACTTACGGTGTGCCAAGCACCATGTCAAAAGCATTTTTAAAAAACCTTATGAGGCAGGTATAATTTTACAGATGGGGAAACTGAGTCAGGGGATGCTCAATAACTTGCTCAATGTCACACAGTTAGTAAGTGAGAAATCAGAGACTGGAACCCAGGAGTCCAACCTGGGAGACTGCTGTCACCCATCATGCACACTGCTATTTTGTGAAGCAAAACAGGTGGCCCCACCACATAAGTGTGATTTGAGGGACTCTGAGCTAACTGTCTGCGGGGAAATATCTCACTGGCTAGCTGGACCACACAAATAGGCCAGTAATGCAGTTGGTCTTTAAATCTAGAGATCTTAATATGTTGCAGATTGAAAGTTCAGCTAAGAAAAGATTTTGATAAAAGGAAGAGTTGTTCAAGGGTGCTAGACAGTGGAATTCATTCATTCAACAGCTTGAATTGAGTGCTGCATTGAGAGCTACAATGTACTTGGCAATGGGGGAGGCCTGATAACACAATGATGAAAAAGACTAATGCGTCTTTGCTCTGGAAGCTTCACATTCAATTGAGGGTTGAAAATAACAGCCGATCCTTGAACAGCACAGGTTTGAAGTATTTGGATCCACTTATATATGGATATTGCTCAATAAATACAGTGTGCTACTGTAAATATCTTTTCTTTTTTAAAAAGATTTTATTTATTTATTCGACAGAGAGAGAGAGAGATCACAAGTAGGCAGAAAAGCAGGCAGAGAGAGAGAGGGGAAGTAGGCTCCCTGCTGAACAGAGAGCCCGATGCGGGGCTCCATCCCAGGACCCTGAGATCATGACCTGAGCCGAAGGCAGAGGCTTAACTGACAGAGCCCCCCAGGCACCACAGATACTTACATTTCAAAAAGAAAGTTTATTATAAATATTAAGCAAATAATGGTACCTATGGCCTCGTATTCAGAGAGCTATTTATGGGTAGAATGAAGAATTGCTGGATGTACCGCATTACCTATGGGGTCAGCCCTGCCAGTGACAACCCTGTCCTGCCCCAATCTTCCCCCCCACCCCTCGCTTCCCACCCAACTCTTTCTTTACACAGTGTTTGCCCTGAGTCTTACCCTCCTTTGTTTTATCCTTGAAATTTCTCACTCTGCCTGTGTGTGAACAGCTCTCTTTCACCATGTCCTCAATATAGGCATTCCCAGACTTAGGATGATTCAGCTTAGGAGTTTTTGACTTCACAATGGGGTGAAAGCAATGTGCATTCAGTAGAAACCAGCCATCAAATTTTGAATTTGGATCTCTTCACTGGGCTGGCGTTGTGCGGGACAAGCCTCTCTCATGATGCCGGGCAGGGAGCACAGCACCCAGGCAGCCTGTGACCGTGAGGGTGAACCGTCCACACACAAACCAGGCTTCTGCACACGCACGACCATTCTGTTCATTTTCAGCGCAGTCTTCAGTACACTACACGAGATGGTCCACACTTGAGTATAAGTAGGCTCTGGGTTAGATGATTTGGCCCAGCTATAGCCTAGTGGAACTGTTCTGAGCACACGGAAGGGGGGGTGTGGTTTTGCAGGTGAAGTGAATGAAATACATTTTCGACTCATGGTATTTTCAGCCGATGAGGGGTTTATCAAGATGGAATCCCACCGTAAGTTGAAGGTCATACCAGCTTTTGCAGTCCCCTAATTCAGGCAGTTGATAATGCCTTTCAGAGCTCTTAACTGAGCATTTTCAAACAAATGTGTGTATCCTTTTATCTTTAAGTTTTAGAGTACGCCTTCTCCGAAACACAGTGGTAGACCACCTGCACACTCCTTCTCTTCCCCTCCGCCACTCCCATTCCCAAACCACCATGCTCCCCAGCCTCTCCAGCTTCGAGTGGATTCTCATCCCGGGTCATATTATTTACGCCTCAGCAGAATCAGAGTGGAGAGCTCGAGGACCCACTGCAGTCCAAGTGCCCGCAGTTGAGCAGAATGACTGTGTTGGAGAACGTGGCTTGGTGGCCATGAAGCAGCTCCCTCCTCATGGCTGCTGGGGGCCAAGCATGCATCCACACATCACAAGTACGGTGCAGGCGGTGCTGGACACAGGTGTAATGCACAACAGAGACTCCAGAGACACAACACACACACGGACTGAGTTCTGCCAGAAATAGCATAAAGATAATCTTCTGTGTGGAGCTGGGAGCTGTCTCACACCTCTAGCCCCAAGCCGGGGTAGTGTGCAATGCCTGGTTCGGGCCCAGCATAATGGAAGGGGACAGCTGTGTCATTGCAGTGATCTGGAGCAAGCATGACTGAGTCAAAGAGACACACCATCCTTGCCCATTTCTCCCTGTGACCCCCCCCACCCCTCCCAGGCAACTCTGGGAATAGTCAGTTCTGGTTCCTCACCCCGTAGCTTAAGGGACAGCCAGAGATTTAATTCTGGGATATCACAGTGATCATTTAGGAACAAACAGGGAAGTGGAAAAAAACAGTGCAGATAACAATGTCCCTGGGGACTAGCCGCCCAGCTCTCAGTCATGGTCCCCAGAGAGGAGGCTGTGTTCCCAGGGTATGCCAGGCTTCACTTCAACCTTGAGCCAAAGCTATTTTCTCCTCTTGTTCTGGGACCAGAGGATTCAGGTGTTAGGAATTGCAGGGGTGATAAGGAGGTCTCCAAGGGCAATAGAAATCACTGGAAAAGAATCTGTGAGCAAATCCTGTTACAGTTTCTTCTTAATGTCTATTAATACATCATATTAAATAATGTAACTGAACGAAGTTTAAAAAAGAAAGACCACAGAATGTGAAAACGATTTGTGACAAATATAACTCGTGGGAGCTTACATTCTTAAAAAATTTAGATCTAATAAAAATTTTTATGGCTACTCTTTATCTTCTCTGTGGCAATTGGTCAGTGTGTAAAAGGATAAGAATAGACAATTTTATACACAGGCAAATAGAAACTGTGGGCTAAACCACGACAGAAATGAAAGAAATACAAATCAAACAGCTTAGAGGTTCTATTATATACTTACAAGTCTAGCAAAAATGAAATAATAAAGCCAGCATCATTGAGACTCAGGTAAAGAATCCAAAAGGTAAACAAAGTATTTGCACAATGACACATTCACAGGATTACTTATGATGCCAAAAGTAGTTTAAAAACAACCCCTAAAAATGTCAGAGTAAGGTATTTGAGCAAACTGTGGCATAATCAATAAAATGGAATATTATATAGCCATTAAAAATAATAAGCATGATGGTCATAGAAGTGTAAATATTTGGAAAATTGCAAGAATACATGGCGTCTGTAGGCAATAATTTCAGGTGAATGTATATATTCTAATGAGGGCTGAAAGTGTTTCAGAGAGATGTACTTGGTTTATGGAATTTCCTTTTCTATAAAGTGCATAATCAAAATATATGCATTTATAGACAGATGGCATATAAAAAAGGGGATGGAGAGTAATTTCTTCTTTCTCCTTGTTTCCCAGAGAAACCATGAAGATGAATTAATTGATTTGAAATTCTTGGCTCAAAATACTACATGCTTAGATGAGTGAATGGTTTAGGGTCTTCCTTGGAAAACATAAACCATATCCATCTGTCAACTGTTAGGATGTTTTAAAATTAATTTAATGACATTAGAAAGTGCTCACGATTAATACTGTTTTTTTGTTTTCTGTTTTTTGTTTTTTTTTAAGTTCTAGAATGTATCCCCCTCGGGGCACCTGGGTGGCTCAGTGGGTTGAGGCCTCTCTGCCTTCGGCTCGGGTCATGATCCCAGGGCCCCCACATTGGGCTCTCTCTGCTCAGCAGGGAGCCTGCTTCCTCCTCTCTCTGCCTGCCTCTCCGCCTATTTGTGATCTGTCTGTCAAATAAATAAAATCTTAAAAAAAAATAGAATGTATCCCCCTCACATGTCTCTCTCACTCCTCTATCTCTCTCTCACACACACACACACACACACACACACAGAGTACATAAAAATTAAACTTTATTATTTGGCATTAGTAAGAAAGGAGGAGAAGGAATCTCCAAGGTATTTACCATATGTGTGTATCTCCACGCCTCTCCTATTTAATTCATTTTCTTTCTCCCTTCAATTGGTTGTCCCCTGTTATGCATTCACTCTACTCATACCCCCTACAAATCCCACCACTGCTGTTCAGAAGCGGTGGTAGAGTATCATAGACTGAGAAATTCTATATCTTTCCCTTGTCCTTTCTTTATCCTGGTATTCTCTGGTATTGAATTGATAGTGTAACATGTCATCCTTATATCAGAACAAGAAGAAATGAGCCAAGAGTTGTCACCATTTGGAAAATATCTTACATGAAAACAGTAAATCTTTGGGGTGCCTGGGTGGCTCAGTCAGTTAAGCATCTGCCTTCGGCTCAGGTCATGATCTTAGGGTTATGGGATCGAGCCCCATGTCACTCTCCCTGCTCAGCGGGTAACCTACTTCTTCCTCTCCCTCAGCTGCTCCCCCTTCTTGTGCTCACTCCCTCTCAAATAAATAAACAAAATCTTTTTAAAAATGCAGTCTTTAATGAATGCAAACCAAATTTAAAAAGAAAACAGTAAATCTTTTTATTATATAAGGAGATACAAACAATGTTAAAGAAACATTTGAATATTTCATTAGCATATTTTAACATTTTAATATATCAGTTATTTCATTTTCAAGCATATAATGTGTTTCATCATAATAAGGTTCCAAAATGACCTCCCATTCTTGTAAAATTCTGAAAAAGACATTGCAGAATGGTGATCTGTTCCATTCCCCCACATACACACACATACACCATATATGGTCTAGATACGAAAGAGCACCTATACATATCACGCATACATCATATATGCCAAAGCTTCCATATATAACATATTTGCACATATATATACACATTATGCATTTGATGGAGCCATTTGAAACTAGGTTGAAGATATCAAGACCCTTTACTTCTCAGTTCTCCAGCATCACCTAAGAATGAAGACATTCTCTTACGTGGGAATGACACCATTGTCACACTTAGAAAGCTGTTACCTAATATTTAGTTCATGTTCAACTTTCCCAAATTGTCCCCAGAATGTCTTTTATAGCTGTTTCAAGTTTTTGATCAAAGATCTCAGGAAGGGTTCCATATGTATGTGGTTGTTGGCTCTCCTTAACCTCTTTCGATTTAGAACATTCCCCTCACATTTTGTATTTCTGTTTCCCATATACTACATTATTTAAAAGTTCCAGCCATTTTTCTTAGAAAAGCTCCCACATTCTGGATTTGTCTGTTTCTTAAAGCTTGAATTCAGATTAAACATCTTTGGAAAGAACACGAGAGAAGAGAAGTTATGTGACTCTTAACTGCCTCACAGCAGAAGGCACAGAACTTTGGATTGTTCCACTGTGCTTGAGTTTGACCTCGAGATTAAGGTGATGGCCGCCAGATCTTTCCATTGGAAAGGCACGGATTCTCCTTTGTGATTAATAATCCAATGAATGATTCTTTAAGACCATATGAACATTTTAACATCGGTGGATAATCATAATCCTTGCTTGAATTGGGATTGCAAAAAAGTGATTTTGCTACTTCCCCTATGTTATTAAGGGGCATTCTCTGTAAAAACGTTCTCCTCGTATCTTACATACCCACAGCCGTGTTCTGACGATTCTTCCTGCCTCCAGTCTGGCTCACTCCGCTCCATCTGCTGCCGGGAGCAGCACGCTCAATTGCAAATCTGGACACATCATGCCCTGTTTAGAATCCTTCAGGGATAAACTCAAATCTGTGGGCTTGGCACAGGGCTCTGTGATCTGTCTCCAGCCTCCCTCTCGAGCTCCATCCCTCCCTGCACCCCACCTGTACACCATTCAAGTTATCTATACTTCTTCAAACACAATACCCTACCTTATGACCCTGTTCTCCCGTACACGCTAGTCCCTCTGTTTTGCAAGACTCTTTCCTATCCTCCAACATCTCTCTGACCCCCACTTGTTTTTCAAACTTCGGCTCATGCATCAGCTCCTTAAACCCTAGAGTTAAATAGGTGCCCTTTGGGGGAGTCTCATGGCGCCTATGCCCTCATCTATCATTACATTTGTGGCCCCACATTGAAAATGTTTCCTGGTTTGCTTGTCTTTCCCACCTGATTGTAAGGTCCTTGTGAGAAGAAATTTGTCTTTTACCTCCGTACAACAGACATCTAGCACAATGTCTGGCGTTCAGTAAGCACTCAGAAAATAGTTTCTAATGAAATAATTCATGTTTCCTTAAATTATTAAATAATGTGATCAGTTTCAGAACAACTAGATTATATGTGAAGGACAAAAAAGCATGTCTTAAAAATCTCTGTATTATTCACACATCTCACCCTATTCCTTGCTAATTTGAATTAAATTTTCAGAAAGTATGCTGACCCTTATAAAAGTGTATCAATACATTAATTTTTATCAGCCTGGCGCATTTTCCTTTTGAGAATTGCTCCTCCTCTACCTCACAGGATGGCTGATCTCTTGCCTGGTCTTCCCATGCACGGTGGACCCACAATGTGAACTGGCCATTAAAGGATTTCATCGTCCTGACTGTTTGGTTCTCTTGGCCCAAGACAAGTCTATCAGAGTCATCCTGGGGACTTTTGAAGGATCTATTGAGGAAGACATGAAGGGAAAACAACGTAATGTCTATTGCTGCCAGAGGCCATCTTTGCTACAAGGTGGGGAGGACCTGCCTGGCTGGGAAGCCAACTCCAGAGCAAACAAGTCAACAATGGGAGGACAGAACCAATGACATTATTTAAACCTCTAAACCCACTCACATCTGAAGAGTCATGTTTAGGACAACCTGATGCATGAGTCAACAAATCCCTTCCTTCTTGCCTTTTAAGTTGACAAAATCCTGACAAACATACAAGATCTGATCCCATGACATTCCACATTTGGTCAAGCAGGTAAACTGAGATAACTTACGAGAATTAAGCCTCCATTTAATCCTTTCTTGATTTGGGGGAAATTAGGTAGAAACTCTGTATTAGTGAGGTTTCTCCAGAGGGGCAAAAAACCCAATGTGTGTGTGTGTGTGTGTGTGTGTATCCCAATACATACATACATACATATCCTGTTGTGTTTTGGTTTCCACCCCCCCCCAAAAAAAAGGAGCCAAGGCAACATGTCACAAATGGTAATGGTTAGCCTACATCTTCATTATTTCTGTTTCAGATGATGGATTTCTTCCTCATCGTAACTGGTACATTGCATCTATTTGCTTCTAGGGTCAACAGTAATCTACTCTGCTTCTGGTAGCTCTTGATTTCTAGGGGATTTAAGGAGTCCAGGATAAGGAGCAGGGCTATCTCTAGACACAGAGGTGTGGACATTCACTCAAGGACCTAACTTTTTTTTTTTTAAGATTTTGTTTATTTATTTGACAGAGATCACAAGTAGGCAGAGAGGCAGGCAGAGAGGTGAGGGAGGCAGACTCCCTGCTGAGCAGAGAGCCTGATGCGGGGCTCGATCCCAGGATCCTGGGATCACGACCCGAGCCGAAGGCAGAGGCTTCAACCCACTGAGCCACCCAGGTGCCCCTTAAGGACCTGTTGAGTTAAAAATGCTGGATGCATTTCAGGAAACTGTCCCTGGAGGCATTTCCTAGCTTTCACCTTACATGTCTGGGAAATTTCAGGGCGAGGCATGAGAGAAGGTGAGAGAGGTGGGCCTTCTCTAAGGTAGCCGCAGAGCTCGTTGGCCACAAAAGGAGGAAGGAGGAGAATGTTGGTTTAAAGAGGAATCCCTCACATCAGGCCAATTGGGTACCCTGTGTGGCTATTTTTAAGAGGTTGGGGAAATACCCAGGCTCTTTAAGAAGAGCATTTTCATGACTTGAATTTGAATTAGCTTAATTAGATGCTTTTCTCCTAACTACCAGCTGAGATAACCCAGCCCAAGGGAACCAGAATTGTGAAGAAATGTGGAAGAAGACGGAGGCGAAGTCAGTGTGCACTATTGCCCCAGGAGATCTGGCTGGGGCATTTCTGGATAGAGCACCATGGGGAACATAATTCCCTGGAGGGAAGTGAATTAGAAGGAAAGGATAATGCAAAGACATGGGCACAGAAAAGAAAGGAGTACGCCCAACATAAACTATAATTTCTCTTCAATTTCACTTCAGACTAGAGCTGCTGGTCTACCCCAAACATATCCTTTCTAGAGATGCAGGGCTGAAAAGTAGGAAGAGTCCATCATGTGATGTCCCCGAGTTTCATAGAAAGGGAGATGGCCATTCCCAGCTTCATCCCCTTGGAATCTATTCCAGTTTTGAGCTTTAGTTTTTCTGACCCTTGCTACCAAATTTCATGCTGAGGCAAGAGGCAGAAACCTGGCTTGGAACAGGGAAGCAAAATAGAGGAGAGCAGAGCTCATCCCTTCAAAACCTCTTGCTGTGGCTGGTCCCAGTTCTGCCCTGGACTGGAGGTTGAAAAAGACACAAAAGGTGTTGACCGCAAGCTTCAAAAGAACCACACCAGATTTTAAAAACAGAACAAGAAACAACTGGGTGAACTCAGGGAGAGGAAGGAGAGGACTGTGCTTCTCTCCTGCCTGCAGGACTGGTTTCTGAGCGCCCACTTACTTCCTCCGAGTCCCCTGGCTTATAGAATTGAGGTACCTGGGGATTCCAGAGCATTACGTCACTGCAACTATTAAAAGTACCATGAGCACTTCTTCTCCAGAAGGAGTGGGAGGAAGGATGAGAGAGGAGGCACAGAGGAGACAGAGGGAAGGTCAAGGGCTGGCACAGCGGGGGTGGGTGGGCACGCATTCCTCTGGGTGCCCATCACAGGGGAGGTGACACTGCAGGCAGACGATTTGCTTACTGTCTACACAGTGCGTGAGGTTTCCGAGTACGTTTCTCCAGGCAGGCAGGTGAGAGCCCTGATCTGCCCATCCACCCGTGCACCTGCTGGGTTTCCCTCCACACACACACACACAGCCCCTCTGGTCTCCCCTGCGCAGCCTCCATCAGCCTACGGCCCTCATTCTCCTGGGGTCACCATGGCCACCGTGGCCACCCCTGCCACAACTCTGGAAGAGCCGGGGCCGGGCCAGCGGCCGAGCTGTCCCTGCAGTTTGCTCAGAATGCTGCAGAGAGCCTGCACGGCTGCACACAAAGGGAAAACCAGGCGAACGCTGAGCCTGCATCCCTGACTAATGATCACGCCGTCAGGACGGGAGGCAGTGACTCAAGCCATGTGGGGGCACAGCAGAGGGAAGAACAGAGTGGGAGGAAGGGAAGGGACCAGGAGGAAAACACAGATGCAGGGCGGGGAGGAAGGAGAGAAATAGCAAGGGACAAAGGCCCTGGAACTTTGAATCTATAAAGATGACCTACACCATGGCCTCTGCAATCATGAATGCAGAAAATGATGAGACAAAGTATCTTCCCTCCACAGTCCAGCAACCCAGTGGCTTCAGAAGGAAGAGGGGACTAATGTTATAAAAGGATATTACCATAATGGCAGCAACTGCAACAGCATGTGTGCCGCACAGATTAGTCCGTGCTCTGCAGGCTTCGAAATCTCAAGGACAAGAACCATGGCTCCTTTTATGCTAGAAAAGTAGTAATATGCACCCATACAGTTTTTGTTTGGTCTCATTCCAAGAAAATAAGCCTGGCCAGGAAGGATATTTAAAGACAAATTAGGTTCAGTTTTTCCATAGGAAGTTGGTACGTCCCGGGGGATATTATTTGACACGTGTTCTATCTGATTGCTTGTAATGATAACAAGCTATGTTCTAAGAAGGGATTTGCTTTGCATGGACAGCCTATGTGGACACATAGATGTGAATGTGTGTGCATGTGCGCGTGTGTGTGTGCGCATGTGTGTGAGAACTATAGTTCTACAGGTATATTTAAAAGTTCATTTTGGGGGCGCCTGGGTGGCTCAGTGGGTTAAAACCTTGGCCTTCGGCTCATGTCATGATCCCAAGGTCCTGGGGTCGAGCTCCACATTGGGCTCTCTGCTCAGCAGGAAGCCTGCTTCCTCCTCTCTCTCTGCCTGCCTCTCTGTCTACTTGTGATCTCTGTCAAATAAATAAATAAATTCTTAAATATAAATAAATAAATAAATAAAAGTTCATTTTGGGGGCACTTGGGTGGCTCAGTGGGTTAAAGCCTCTGCCTTCAGCTCAGATCATGATCCCAGGATCCTGGGATCGAGCCCTGCATTGGGCTCTCTGCTCAGCAGGGAGCCTGCTTCCTCCTCTCTCTCTGCCTGCTTCTCTGCCTACTTGTGATCTCTGTCTGTCAAATAAATAAATAAAATCTTAAAAAAATAAAATAAAAGTTCATTTTGGAGTGCCTGGGTGGTGCTGTCAACTAAGCATCTGATTCTTGGTTTCGGCTCAGGTCATGATCTCGGGTCACGGGACCAAGCCCCACGTTGGAGAGTCTGCTTAAGACTCGGGCTCTCTGCTCAGCGGGGAGCCTGCTTCCCTCTCTCTCTCTGCCTGCCTCTCCATCTACTTGTGATTTCTCTCTGTCAAATAAATAAATAAAATCTTAAAAAAAAAAAAGACTCTCTGTCCCTCTCCTTCTGTCCCTCCCCCTGCTCACATGGACTCTCCTTCTCACTCTAAAATAAAGAAACCCTTAATAAATAAATAAAAATAAAAGTTCATTTAATATTCCAGAACAGTGGTCCCAATCCTGCAAGACCTAACATTACCTTTTTATTAAAAATATTTGTAACGCCCTGAAATGAAAGTCATAAGCAATGTAGATAATATAATCCCATCACTTCCTAAAATCAATGTATTCCTATGACATAAAGAAGAAATAAAGGGAAGTAATTTATAATGAAACAATTTGTATTTTAATACATAAATACTCAGGCACGGCTAAGCTAGAAGATAGCATGAAACAGGCAAATGCTTGTGACTCCTTATGATGAATAAGTTTGGATTTAAGAGAAGTAAGAGGACATGCATCTGGATACTGTTGATCTTTTATCCCCCTATTTAACATTTAGAAATAAAGGTTAAGCAAATATGCTTCTGCAAGCCATAAAAACACCATAGCTTGGACAGACACAAATGCAGCTGATACAGGTATGTTGACTCAAATATTGCAAGCAACATTACCATAAGTGATATGATTTTCTGAAACTTTGAGCAATTCTTGGTAAAGTTTCCAACAAAACCAAGTGGAATATTCTCTCAATGTAACCAGCAGTTGTCCTTGGGGAAAATTCACTATATATAGTAAAGCCATGTAAACTGTGCGTGTGTTCATATGTAAAATGGAGTTCAACCTCTAGGCTTGGAGAAGTATAAGAAGGATTTCTCCTACATGGGTAATCTGGTGGCATTGGAAACCTGTGTGAGACAGTTCCTCACTGTGTGGGTCTGTCCACCCATCGCACACAGTCCAGCATCTCTGCAAGCCACTGGGGCTCTTCAATCATTGTGGCAAACAAAATGGCACCCACAGGATCCCAAACACTTCCCAGGGAGACTGTCCCTTTTCAAGATTGTTTTGGTTATTCAGAGTTTCTTGAGATTCCATATGAACTTTAGGATGGATTTTTCTATTTCTCTAAAAAAGTACGTCACTGGGATTTTGACAGGGATTGCACTGAATCTGAAAATCCCTTTGGGTGGTCTTGACATCTTAATGATATGAAGTCTTCCAATCCATGATCATGGATGTCCTCCCATTCATTTACCTGGGCCCTTTCTGAATTTTTAACTATTAGGTCAAGTTATTCTTTTCTTTGGTTTTCTAAAATTTGGTTTTCTAAAATCTAAGGTACTGGTCTTACTATGCCCCACGTTCCCACCCATTCCTTCCATTTTCTCATGACTTCTCCATTAGGAGTCAGTTCTTTCTAAATATTTCCTGATACATTATTGGCAAGTCAAGTCAAGAATCCATCAGATGTTCTCTCAACAGACTAAGACTAACAGGGGTGCTAATGAAGAGATCCCAGAATTAGGTGAGACAGTAAACTTGCTGACTTGTACACTTTTCACCAAGACCAAGATTCTAAGATATCTCTTTCCCCACCTTAGACCAAACACCACAAACTTTTTGATCATATTTAATAAATATAAGTAAATTTCTTGGGCTTTACTGGCCATAGAATCTGTTACAGCTATGTAACCCTGTCAATAGAGTGCAAAAGCCATCACAGAGCCATATGTAGAAATACTGATACATTCTACCATGATGAACCTTGGAAACATACACTAAATAAGAAAAACCAGACACGAAAGGTTGTTTGACTCCATTTAGATGAAATGTCCAGAATAGATAAATCAATAAAGACAGAAAGTGAATTAGTGGCTTCCAGGCGCTGGGTGGAAAGGCGAATGGGGGAGTGACTGTTAATGAGTATGGGTTTTGGTGGGGGGTAAAATTAGGTAATGGCAATGATTGCACAACTCTGTGAACATACTAAAAACCAACCACTAGGTTGTAAATACTAAAAAGGTGAATCTTAACAGTATGTGAATCACATCTCAATAAAGCTGTTTTTAAAAAACAGCTATAGATAATGTGTAGACAAATGAGTATGTTCAAACAAACATTTATTTACAAAAACAGCTGGATTTGGCAGCAGCTTGCTGAGCTTTGCACTAGACTGTAAGATTTGACTAGTCAGAGCTGTGCCCTGTTTATGATTAGCCTCCAGGACCTAATATAATACCTGTCAGATAAGTAAGCGTTCGATAAACCTTTGCTAAGAGAATGAATTCAAGGCCAACATGGAACCACTATGCTTTGAGTATCTTGAGAACATTCTCTTTGGCATCTGCATAAAGCCACACCCAGTTCCATCTTCCTGGCCTTAGCTTTTCTAACCCACACAACCACTCCGGTTCTTTATCTCCATCATCTTCTAGTCTCTTGTTCTCTAAGAACAAGGACCCCATTTGCCCATTAATTGCTCTGCTGCATGTAACAACCTTACCTCTCCTTCAGTTCACTGCTCTTTCTTTTTTTTTTTTTTAAAGATTTTATTTATTTATTTGACAGACAGAGATCACAAGTAGGCAGAGAGGCAGGCAGAGAGAGAGGAGGAAGCAGGCTCCCTGCTGAGCAGAGAGCCCGATGCGGGACTCGATCCCAGGATCCTGAGATCATGACCTGAGCCGAAGGCTGAGGCTTTAACCCACTAAGCCACCCAAGCGCCCCTGCTTCTTTCTCTTATATGTCATTTCTTCTCTTCGCTACCTGCAATTTCTCATTAATCAATTCATTTATTGCAGGGTGTCACAGTCCAATAAACAGAGTCTGGCAACCGGAAGTATTTAAAGGAAATTGTAATTTCTATTTGCCTCCTTCGAAGACTATTAACAAAGGCCTATTCATAACTTACAGTAATACGTCATAAAAACCTCCTTCTCCACCATTCCTCTTGGTCTTCGTGTCTCTCTTTCAGCACTGTCAATTCTTTTTCCTTCTCCCCCAGTACAACATCTGTGATTCTCCATGAGGAATGATACATATCATTTTAGGCCATCCACTGTTCCTTGTATTTATACTCCAGCCCCCTGTTGGGGGAGTGCAATCTTAATGGAGGACTCTAGAGCTGCTGCCAGATTCTTAGTTATTCATAGTTTCTGCCTGAAATTCTTAAAGTTGAGGAATGCAGAATTTCTCCAGGAGGAGTTGCCTTATCCTATGCAAGAAAAGATATGTTCACTGGGTAAAAGTCCTCAAGACTTCAGACTCCCACTGGCTCTTCCTCTTTACCATAGCTAAAGCAAATACTGGGGCCATCCCCTATGTGCCCAACTTTCAACTGTGGTGAATAATTGGGGTCTGAAAAATGCCAAGGGGTTGGTGACCAAATATTCACAATGATACTGCTTGTGATGCACTTTATAGTCTGAGTGCAAACCAGGCCACGAAGTCTCCAATCTGAGCTTGCCTGGCTTTGATTGGGTTTGGAGGGCAGCTGACCCTCATGCATTGAAACTCACTGACCAGAGATCTGGCTTGAGAGACAGAGGCCCAGCTACACCACTTACTTTGCTGCTGCGGGCCCTAATCCCCCAATCTGTTCTCTTTTTAAAGAGCCAACCTGGTTTCCTTTTGGCATCTTCATCCCTGAACAATTTGCCAATACTGAGAATTCAGTGGGACCCTTGAGGTTGTGATACATCTTGAGTACATATTCTCTAATATACAATCATTCTTATGTTATCTTGATTCAAGTGTCCCTGATTCTGCAGACCTTGTTCCACTGACCCCTGTGAATATCCCACTCTAGCAGGAACACATCATAGATCTGTTTTCCTCTTCTTGCTGGTTAGGAATTTGACCTTTGGATCTCTCAAATTATCTATCCACCTTGCTGTTCTTTCTTCAGAGAATAAAGAAGCTTCACATTAAGATTATAGTTTTTCTGTTTTGAGGTCCATAAATACTTCTCAGGAGAGGACTCTGGAAGATTATCACTTGGCCGGTGACATTTCTTGGCCCCCAGGGCTTTTCATTCCTATTCAGTGCCTGGACATATGTTGACCATGACTCAAGTACTTTCTCAGGTCCCTGATCTTGCCCTTTCTGTACATTTCTTCAATCTCTGGCAACCATGAACCTGAAGCGGTGGTCCCACAGCCCACCTGAGAGTGGCGGTGAATGCTGGTACCTGGTCTTCTTCATGGATGGAACGGGACAGAGCCTGGGGCTGTCACAGACCTTCTGTCCCTTTCCAGTAGAAGGCAAGTTCAAAACTAGCATTTGGTTTACAATTACACACGAGCATCTTTTGGCTTCCTCAAGTTAGTGTGGTTATTAATGTGGTTCTCTTTCTGGAACCAAATAGCCAGTGCTAAGCAACCCATTCTCTCCCAATTATATCTCTGTTGCTAGTATCTTTTTGGAGGCATTGAATTTAGCAGCCAGAGCTTGGCTCTGTCCTTCCTCTGCTTCACATTTTAGTTGAAATGCTTCTGGTCAGGTTAGAAGGTCTCTCCTGAACACATTCATCTTCATCTTAATGAGGAATAAGCCGTCCCTCATTACCATTCCTTTTGGCCTCATAAGATACAGCCCCCAAAAATCCAAATTCTGTTCTTCGGCACCATCTATCTTGCTGTTTGTTTCCACTATCTTTGTTGCTTATTATTTTCTCCTAAACATTTATTTTTTGAATGGTCAAAAGCTGCATATGGTACAAAATGCAAAAGGTACCGAAGGACATTCAGTGGGGTCTCCTCCTCTTATTTTCCAGCCCTCAGCCCCTCTCCCCAGGCACCCACAAATGCCAGACTCTCTGCAGGTCCAAAACCATGGGTGTGCATATTCTTAAAACAAACAAACCAACAAGAAACCTACACATGGTGGTGCTGCTTTCCACCTGGCTTTTTCCTTATCTGTCTCTTGGAGAGAATTTCCCATCACTGACACAGAGCTGCCTCATTCTCTTTCCTAGCTGCCTGTGGTCATACCGTCATAGAACTAAAGTTCCTCCCCAGGACGTACGGTTGGTTTCTGAACTTTTAGTCTTTGTTCTCATGATTGAAACTGTTAATCAGATGAAGAGAGATGAAAATAGCTCTTGAAAACCAACAGCCCCAAGGCTGTCACCCATCCTATATAAGGCTTTGTCAGACTCTATGACATCTCCCACACAAATCAGCTGGTGAGTGCTTAATGACTCTTGGCAGGCTTTCTGTCAGAGCTTGGATACCTGCTCAAGAAGACTGAGCATCTCCTGATGAGGGACACCAGGCATACATATGGCCAGTTTTAAATACTCATCTCTAGGGGCGCCTGGGTGGCACAGTGGGTTAAAGCCTCTGTCTTCGGCTCAGATCATGATCCCAGGGTCCTGGGATCAAGCCCTGCATTGGGCTCTCTGCTCAGCAGGGAGCCTGCTTCCTCCTCTCTCTCTGCCTGCCTCTCTGCCTACTTGTGATCTGTCTGTCAAATAAATAAAATAAAATCTTTAAAATAAATAAATAAATAAATACTCATCTCTAGGTTCCCCTCTCTCTTTTCTCTCCTCTGTTTTTATACTATACGTGATAAAATAGCAAAATCAATGGCATAAACAATAGGGAGCATGAGAGTTTGGAGGAAAGAAATTTACATGAGCTGGAGAAAAATAAAAAGAGGTTTTGGAGAGATGGGGCTGGGCCAGGGGCTGGTAGAAAGGAGGGGTTCATGAGTTAAGGCAAGGAAAACAGGGGCGCCTGGCTGACTCGGTAGGTGGAGTATGCAACTCTTGATCCCAGGGTTGTGAGTTCAAGCCCCACATTGGTGTAGAGATTGCTTAAAAATAAAAATCTTTAAAAAAGAAGTAAAGACAAGGAAAACAAAAAGAGCAAAGGCAAAGAGAGGGGAGGTAATAGCCCAAGGTTAGAAGACAGGGAGAATACCAGATGGACTCCAACGAGCATTTCATGCTGAGAAGTGATGGAAATATGAGGTAGGTTCCAGAAAGTGGGGTGTGGTAATAGACAATCTGAGCTCATGGACGGAGGGTGTTATGCTTCACATTGGAGGGTCTACAATAGGTCTGGCTACCTGGCAGGACAAGTTTTCCCAACTTGTTCTTTTTCAGGTGTGTCTTAATAAGTAGTTGTCCTTTTCTCTTCCATATAAAATGCAGAATCACCTTGTCCAGTTCCTTTTGGGATACCTGTAATGGCATTGATTCTATAGGTCAATTTAAGAAGAACTGACATCTTAATACTTTTTTTTTACATTTTTATACTTTTAATTTTTTTAATTCTCAGGAGATTTCATTTTAGTTCTCAGGAGATCTCTACAAATAATTTTCCCACTCGAAGTCAAAGATAACCCAGCACGAAGGGAACTAAGCCAGCATGAGAGAAGGAGGGCCGAAGGAAGAGGCAATGGAAATAGACCGTGAAGGACGTCAGACTAGAGCTTCGAGGTACAGATTATAACATAACAGTGCTTACTGGATTTAAATAATAATAAATAATGAATAATGAATAAATAAATACAAGAATGGCTCATGAACATCTACAGGGTTAAGGAAGCTATAAAAGTTTGTAGAAGTTGTTCACTGCTGAATGGCCAGGGCCTGGACCATTGCCTGGCACACAAAAAATACAGACAAATAGTTGAGGAAATGACCGGATAGCTATACCTGCAGCCTCCTGCGTGGGCTCTTGGGCTCTTGTCCCATATTCAAATGCCCGGTGGTCATCTTTATTAGGATGTTCTTTTCTTTGTTAGCCTCAATTCATCCTCAACATAGCAGAAATCTGCAACATGTTCAACACAGACCTCACCACTGTGTACACTGCTTACATTCTTTTCTGTCCGTGTTCTCAGCATTAACTTTAGTCGGGCTCTAAAACTTGGAGTCACCTTTTCCTGTTCTCTGTTTCCCCCATGCCTAGCAATTACTGAGTCTTCTATTGTTCTTCCTTTCTCTGTCCCTTGCTGTACATCCCATTGTCATTGGAGTGTAGGGTTTTTCTTTTTTTCTTAAAGATTTTTAAAAATTTATTTGAGAGAGCAAGTGAGAGCACGAGCGGGGTCTCGATCCCAGGATCCCGGGATCATGACCTGCACCGAAGGCAGACACTTCATCGACTGAGCCACCCAGGCACCTCCGGAGTGTAGGTTTTTTATTACTACACACCTGGGTAACTACTGGGCTTATTGCCAACCATCCCTACTTCTGTCTACACTTTCTACAACCCCTAAATGAATCTTTCTAAAATGGCATCTGTGGATGTTAATCCCCTCTCCAAGATGTCTATCAGTTGCACAGAACAAAAGCCAAGCACCTTGGCCAATACAGAAGTCACACAAGCACAGCTTCCTCAGAATATCTATCCCTTAGTCATTTTTTCAACAAATACCAATTGAGATTCTGTTCTGTACCGAGCTTCGTTCCCTGTGCTGGGAAGTGAGTGAGTGACAGAAATCCAGTTCTTGCCCTCAGGAAACTTGCTGTCTACAGGGGAAGATAGCCACTTGAGATAACAACCCCAGTTCTGTGTGACAAACATTATCATAGGGGAAGTTCACAGCTGGTGCAGAAGCCCATGACAGAGAACTTGGGGAGGGTAGGTTTAAAAAAGAAAAGAAGAAAAGAAAAGAAAAAAGTGTTGAAGAAGGTTTCTCAGAGTAAATAACTTTTTAAGGAGGTTCCACACCCAGTGTGGAGCCTAGCATGGGGCTTGAACTCACAACCCTGAGCTCAAGACCTGAGCTGAGATCAAGGGTCCCACCCTTAACCGATGGAGCCCAGAGCAGAGAACTTTTGATCTCATTTCTTGTTATGTCCCCATTGCAACTTTCTGTTGCCTTAGTCATCATTCCTTCTGTGTCTTATCTTTCCTTCAAGATCCATGTTAAATCCCCCTCTCCCCCCATCTCACACCCATGGGTGCCATCTCCTTCTTAGCTCTAATAGTAATACTAAGGTGGTACAGAGGCTATGTTGAACTTATGTATGTATGTAATATGTATACAGATGTACAGGCATACACACATCAGTATGAGTCACACAAAAATCACTGAATATTTAACCAATTTTACCCCACAACAATGGCAGTTCCTTATGGTCCAACCATATGACTTGAAAGCTTTTCCTGGAGCTCTCCCTGCATGAATCCATCATACAAACTTACAGTTTAGCTCCAAGACACAACTTATAAAGCAGCCCCACAAATGCTCTCTCATGTACAGCCTACATATTTCCATAAGTGTAAATTCTCATTTACATATTTTACATCTGATCACACGTACATATATAAAAACACAAAATGACAAACTCATTCACAAATGTCCTCATACACCACACACCCGATATACACACACGAAACTGACAGATGTACACGATGGAAACCTACACATGCTCTCTCACACACATTCATCAGAACCAACACGCTGGTGTACACATAGACTTCCACAGATTTACTTACCCATCTCCAGATATATCCAGAATCATTCTCAAACTTAACAAAGCCAGACACACGTGCACCGTTTCAGGGAAAATTTCACCACCAGCCCCCACTTTTAATTGGTCTTTTTATAGACCTAGAACACTGGATATCGAAGGGATATAACTATGCTTAAAATAAGAATTAGTAAGCTCTGAGCAAAGACCTGAAGAATTCTGCTGTAGGTGAAGTGCACAGCCATGAACACACAGACTCTAACATTCACGGTCACCGCATGAAGATGCTGTCAGGCTACTGCCTACAGGAAGGTTCCACTCTGGAACCCAAGTCAGCCCATAAGTGAGCTCTAGGTAGTGAGATGTTAGCATGCCTCATCCAGAGGAGGCTCTATTTCAAGCTCCTGCCAGGCCAGCGCTCCTGCTGGGGTAAGGAAAATGGAAACCAGTCATGGAGAAGATGAGCTGGAGCTGGTTATGGGGTGGATTCCCAGTAAGCTACACCAAGCAGTCTTTGTCACAGTTGGCCTAGGCACACAGTTGTGTTAGCAGGGAACTAGTGGTAGCTTGAGTGGGATCTGAGAGTATGCTGGGATGGGTGGGGAGATGCCAAGAGTGTCTGTTCCTTTGTCGCACGTGCCTCTTCCCCAGGCTCCAACCCCTACTTGCTTGCTTTCCCACCAACTCTCTGTCTGGTTTCCATGGACACCAAGATCTATCACAGCAACAGCACGAGATACTCCAAGCAGAGAAAAATCATCGAGCCAAGGCCGCTTTTTTAGCTCTTAGGCCCTTTTGAAAATTAGGGAAGAATTGTCCTTGTAAACACCTTTGTGTTGAAGTATAACATACCACAGGAACGTGCACAAATCCTTAGTGTGTAGCCTGGTGGATTTTCACAACATCAACACACCTGCGTAACCACAACCCAGATCAAGAAATAAACAAGGCCAGCATCCAGAAACCCTCTTTTCATCCCTTTTCATTCACTGTGCCCAAAGATAACCTGAATCCTGACTCCTAATACCGCTGATTAATCTTATCTATTTTTGAACTTTATATAACTGGATTAATACTCTTTCTGTTTAATCTCTTAACATCAATATTGTATTTGTGAGATTCACACAAATAGTACAGTATTGTACAGCAACAGCATAATAGTCCATTGTAAGAATATACTGTAACTTACGTCTCTGTTCCTCCACGGCTGGACAAATGAATTGCTCCCAGTTTTCGACTACAATTTATAGGACTGCTCTTCTGCCAGCTGTATCTATCTCACAAAAGATACATATCTAGAGTATATAAAGAATTTCAAATCACTGAGAAAAAATAAGCAACTCAATAAACCGTTGGACAAGATGATTGAACAGACACTTCACGTAAGAGGAAATGACCTATAGACCAATGAAACAGCACCCAACCTCATTAGTCATCATGGGTAGACAAGTGGAGACTACAATTAGATACAATTACAAACCTATAAGGGAGGCTAAACTGAACAAACTGACAAAACCGAAGGCCAGTGAGAATTTGGAGGGACTAGAACTCTCTATTTACTGTTGGTGAGTATAAATTGATAAAACCTACTTTGAAAAACTATTGGTACCAGCTACCAAGGCTGAATACATATCTAGCCTATGACAAAGCAGTCCAGCCCCATAGACATGTGGACACCAGAAATTTTGGTGGATTTTGCAAAATGTTAAAATTGCATCAAGCTACGAATATGCATGACTAATCTATAGCAGACTGGTCTTTTTTAAATCTTTCCAACATAATCATCAGAGTTCCTATTTTTTTATGATTATTGACAACTCTTGTCAACTTTTCTGCTCTGCCTTGACCTGAGCTGCTGAAGAGAGCTGGGTAGGAAATAGAGTCCTATGGCATAGCCTAGAGACTTCATTTCTTCTTCATTTCTTGTTTTTTTTTTTTTTTTTTGGTGGGGGGTGGAGGGGCAGAGGGAGAAAGAATCGCAAGCAGGCTCCATCGCAGACCCTGAGGTGGGGCTCAATCACAACCCTGAGATCATGACCTGAGCTAAAATCAAGAGTCAGATGATTTACTCACTGAGCCACCCAGGCACCCTCCTTCTATGCTTCTATTTTTTGTCATTCCCTTCTTTTCCTTTTCTCTCCTCTCCTTTTCTTTCTCTTTCCTTCTCTTCCCTTCTTTCTTTTAACTTGTTATTAGGCAGTGAGAAGTGCCATTAACTGTAACTAGATTTGTACACGGAAATGTTGGTTTATGCCAAAGTCTCTCCTCCCTGGGATGGTGGTGGTGGGGTTCCATACCAGTATGGCTAGAGCACCTGGAGATTTGAAAAAGAGTGTTTTAGGCAGAAGGAAACTAAGTACCAAGGCCTAGAAGTTCAAATGAACTTGGCATCCCAAGAATGTAAGGAAGATGTCATTTGAGCTCTTTCTGTAATTCACCTGGTACCCCAGGATGTCTCCCCTAAAATTGGCACCTTGGTCTGAGCTCAAATTCCTTCATGAGGTTAATGGCAATTTTCTACCTGTCTACATTACTGAGTATCATCTGCTATATATTTCGTAACTGCTACATTCCGCTTCTTGTTGGCATCCTTGTTTCATTGCCTTGGCACATTCAAGATGGCTCAATCCCATTGCTGGCAAGTTGGTGCTACTTGGCATATGGAAACTCAGCTGTGATTGTGGGTGGGTGTGGAGGACCTCTGCTCCTTTCTATGTGGGCCTCTGCATGAACTGCTAGGGCTTCTTTACAGTTGATATCTAGATTCCAAATGTGAGCATTCCAAGAAAACTAGAATTTGCATTGCCTTTTATTAGTTTTCAAAGTGTTGTGATGTCAGTTACACCACAATCACAAGACTACCCAAGTTCAAGGGTGAGGGAACATGGACACCCCACTCCCATCAAGTGGAGGCTGTCAGTCCCATTGTAAGACTAACATAAGGGAACCTTGAAGTCATTATGATAAGTGATATAAGCCAGGCACTAAAGAACAAATACTATATGATTCCACTTATATAAGACATAGAGACAGAAGTGGAATGGTGGTTGCTATGGGCAAGGGGAGGAAAAACAGGGATTCAAGTGGGTACAGGGTCTTAGTTTGAGAAGATGAAAAATTCTGGAGATGGCTGGTACTGTACCAGTGGTTGTACAATAATATGGACATACTTAATGCCACAAACTGTACACTTAAAAATGGTCAAAATAGCAAATTTTCTGTATATTTTAATTTTACCAAAATAAATCATGTGGGATGGGAGATAGTGTTTCATCCCTATTTGGAAAATGCAGACTGCTACGCAGTCCTTGGGATGGTAGTAGAATGAGTGTGTAGATGTCTATATAGTATCCTAATGTCCCTGTCCTTTGATACGATGTTGTACATGCTCAGACTTAAAATCCTGTATGCTCATAGGTAAGACAGAAAGGGCTAAGCAGAGTTGGTGTGTACTCAAGTCTTTGTATTGATCAGGAGAAACTCATCCCATGCCAGTCATTTCTCCAAGGCTTTTACTCCCCTCCATCATCTGTCTAATTTTTGTTACTCTTCACAATCTGCAGATAGCAGTTTTGCATTTTACCCCCAGAGTTTGTAGCTGTCAGTGGGACCATTGGTCTACAGGGACTTGCACTGCCACATCGAAGACAGACCTTCTCAAGAAATGGAATCTGTAGATAAAAATTTTTCATTTTCCATCATTCGTTTTCTATTACCACATAACTAATTACAACAAACTTAACAGCCTTAAACAATAGGCATTTAATATCTCCCAGTTCTGTTTGTCAGGAGCTCAGGAATGGAGTAGCTAAGTTTTCTAAGCCAGAAATCTCACAAGGCTGCCATCAAGGTATCAGACAGAGAGCTATGTTCTCACCTGGAGCCCAGGAGCTCTTTCCAGTCTCATGTAGGTTTTTGGCAGAATTTGGTTACCTAAGATTATAGGATTGAGGTGCCCATTTTCTTGATAGCTGTTGGCTAGGGGTCGCTCTCAGCTCTGAAAGGCCACTCTTACATCTTTGGTATATAGTACCTTCCATCTTCAAAACCAGCAATGGAGAACCTCCCTCATTTCGAATCCCCCTCATTCTTTGAATATCTCTTGCCAGAAGAAGCCAGTCCTATTTAAGGACTCACCTGATTAAATCTGGCCCACAGAGGATAGTCTTTCTATCTTGAAAACAACTCTTACATTGTTGATAGAGCTGAAGCTGGGAAATGAGTACTTGGTTACATTATTCTCTCTTCACATAAATTATTCCAGCATGGAAAATGAGACAAAATTTCCAAATTTTTTTTTAAGATTTTATTTATTTATTTGACAGAGAGAGATCACAAGTAGGCAGAGAGGCAGGCAGAGAGAGAGAGAGAGGAGGAAGCAGGCTCCCTGCTGAGCAGAGAGCCCGACGCGGGACTCGATCCCGGGACCCCGAGATCATGACCTGAGCTGAAGGCAGCGGCTTAACCCACTGAGCCACCCAGGTGCCCCTCCAAATGTTTTTTATGAAGCAAGTAGAACATGAATATTTAAGTGAGCTAAAGTTTCACACAATTACTTAATCTGTTATTTAAGAATATTGTTTAATTCCAATATTAAGAATATTAATTTCTCAAATCTTACCTTACAGAATTTGGTAACATATAACAAAACTGGATGTACACTTACCTTAGACCCAGTAATGTTGCTTTTTAAGAAATTGCCCCTAACGACATACCCACAACAATATGGAAAATATGTAAATGCCCAGAAATATATTGAAAAAACCCATAGTAACTGCACAATGGATTCCTGTTTCACATGGCTGCAATAAAGAATGAGTATGATCTTTGTGAACTAACATGAGGTGCTTTCTAGGATATATTGTTAAGTGAAAAAAGCAAAGTTCAAAAGAACACACACACACTTTTGTGTAATAAAGGAGAAATGAGAAAACATACATGTAACAGCTCACTTTTTATAAAAAGAAACATAAGAAAGAATAAACCAGATTCTAGTGTAATTGATGGCCCCCAGAAGGTCAGTGGGAAGACAGGAAGAGGATGGCAATGGGGGTGACAGTGGCAATTTGCTGAGTATAGCAGTTTTTATTGTTTTGACTTTTGAAACTACATTCATGTTTTATTTGTTCCAAAAATTAGTAAAGTCAATGGTAATGAAGGGGGAAAAAAACAGAGTAAAATACTAACAGAAACAAAGGAACTTAACTGCATTTCAAATGAAAACTATAAGCACACAGAAGAGGGAAAAAAGGATTAACCCAATTAACTTCTGAACATAATATTTATACTATATGAAAAACTATATTTGTCAGTTTGACACAAAAATAGCTATGGGGTGCCTGAGTGGCTCAGTCAGTTCGGCGTCTGCCTTTGGCTCAGGTCATGATCCCTGAGTCCTAGGATCGAAGCCCACATCTGGCTCCCTGTTCAGTGGGGAGCCTGCTTCTCCCTCTCCTCCCTGCCTGTGCTCTCTGTTTCTCTCTCTCCCTCTCAAATAATTAAAATATTTGTTTAAAAAAAGCTATAACAACAAAAAAAGCTATAACAATAGCTGTAAATAAACACTGAATTCTAGTTTAAAATGTTCCCATTTTTTGAAATGGTATGGTTTAGCTCTCTGAAAGTACTTCCTATGAACTGTGGGTTGGGCAAATGAGTAAATATATTGAAGATAATGAGAGCCAGGTTTCTTACTGTTGAAGCAGAGAATTATAAATTTGGACAGGGGGAAGACTAGAATGAATTCTGGTGTGCTAAAATGGGGGTATCACTGTGAAATATGTTTTAATATATAAATTTAGATGTATATATATATATATATATATATATATATATATGCAGACACATACATATATGTATTTTTTTTGACTCAGTTAATTGAAAGGGCCCAAAGCAAAGGCACCCAGATCAATGAACACACCTAGCACTCAAATTATGGTTTCTATATATCTTTCTCCACTAAAAGAACTTGGGGATCCAGGGCTCATTGTGCCAGAAAGCACAGAAGTACTCAAAAACAGGTTCAAACAAAAAAATGGTGGAGACATATCAAAAAGACATGAGCCAGTTTTAGCATCAAAACAAATAATAGTAATAACAGAACATTCATGGAGTAAAATAAGCATATATAAGGGCATCCTGATATAAATGACTGAATGGGAAAGGAAAGCCCTCCCTTGTGGTAGACTACTAAATAATAAATGTAGGAGAAATGATGGAGTTCAAAAAATCACCATTTCTCATCCATCATAGCAATAATCTCTTCTGTCATGAATCCTCATTGGATTATGAAAATTTGTGGATAAAAGTTCAATGGAGAAAGGATATCTATATAATTTCTAAGTATAGATTACTTATTATAAAGGGAAAAAATTACTTTATTGTGAATTAACCTAGTAAACACTGGACCATAACTAAAGTTAACATACTATTAAGTGGAACAAATTGACATCACCCATTTTCTAATATGATACCCTTAAAAAGACATAATGCCTTTCCTGTGCTATTTTAGCCAAACATTATTGAATCTAATTATAAGAATATATCAGACAAACACAAGCAGAGATATTTCAAAAATAACTGTCATTTTGGAAGATAAAGAAAAACTAAGGAATCATACTAGATAGAAGAGTAAAGATGCCTCACAACTAAATGATGCTGGATCAGATTCCAGACTGAGGGAAAGGCGAACATAGCTATAATGGATATTATTGGCCCTAATGATGAACTGTGGGTTAGAACAAGGTTTTCCAAATGTCCTTCATTCCAGGCACCCTTAGTATCTCCATTTTTTTTTCAGAGTGTTCCTTGGTCAAAGGAAATATTCAGGTTCAAACAACTTATGAAATATTTATGCCCTAACAATTTAGTTGCCATTTTAAAAAATAATACACATAAATTGAAAGAAAGTTTTTTATTTCATCTTAACCACAATAGGATTTGTGCACCTGTTGGGCATTGCACAACTTCTCAAACCTTGGAATCAGATTAGACAAGAGCACCCTCATTTCCAGATTCTCATTGATTTTGGTGCTATACTTGCTTATTTATTGCAACCCGTGAAAAATCCAGCTTCCCAAATACATGATATATCCAAGGAATGTGGTGCCACCTATTGTTGAAATTGTAAACAACCTTGAGCTAGTAGTTTTCACTTGGTTTGCTTTGAAAACTTAGAATGTAAAATATCCCACAGATAACCCCTTGGATTACCCTGAGAGGATTTGGGGCACCCCACTGTACAGTTCCAGAGCCATAGGATTAGATAATAGTGTTGTTGTTACAATGTTATATTTCCTGATTTCCATAAATATTCTATTGCTATGCAAGAGAAAGTCCTTAGGAAATACAAATTAAAGTATTTATGGATAAAGAAACATGTGTAAACTATTCTCAAATTATTCAGAAAAAAAAGGTGTGTGGGGGGACCCCTGGGTGGCTCAGTGGTTTAAAGCCTCTGCCTTCGGCTCAGGTCATGATCCCAGGGTCCTGGGATCAAACCCCGCATTGGGCTCTCTGCTCGGTAGGGAGCCTGCTTCCCCCTCTCTCTGCCTGCCTCTCTGCCTACTTGTGATCTCTGTGAAATAAATAAATAAGATTTTTTTTAAAAAAGTGTATGTGTGTGTATATATATATATATATATGAATATATAGATAATGAGTACACTGATATAGTAAGAGAGGTATAATGTCAAAAATTGATGAATCTGGGTGAAGTGTATATACAACTTTTTTCTGCTGTTCTTAAAATTTTTCTGAGTGAAATTATTTCATAATAAAGATTTTTTAAAAGCAACACAACACTACATTTTTAAGGTGGTCTATACATCGGTAGTAAAACAATTTTTAAATGCCTGGAAATTAAAAGCACCAATTCAGATAGTTGCAACCTTTTAGAAAGAGGGAGGATGGACGTATTGGGAAAGCACACACAGTATCAGTGATATTTCATTTGTTAAGCTATGTAGTGGATGCAGAAGTATTCATTATATTATTCTGTATACCTTTAACCAGGTCCAAAGATTTCATAATTTAAAAACACAGATTTAAAATATATAGTCTTTAATACATAAAAAATACATAAAAAAGCACGAGTATAGGAAAGCATATGGCTAGTTACTGGGGAACTATCATGTACTTCATGTGCATTATCTTTTGTAATCCTTACCCTCACCACATGCCCATCTTATGCCAACTAAAAGTGTAACAGGGCTGACTCCAGAGTGTATGTTCCTAACCCCCACTTTCTAGGTTTGTACTATAAATAGCTAATGCACACATTCTTCCTCTTTTTAAAAAACTTTTATTATTTTTTTAAAAGATTTTTTTATTTGAGAGAGAATGAGGGTTGGGGAGGGGCGGAGGTGGGGAGAGAGAGAGAGAGGGAGAGAGAAGCAGATTCGCTGATGAGCATGAAGTCTGATATGTGGCTCTACCCAGGACCTGAAAAATCATGATCTGAGCTGAAAGCAGCCGCTTAACCAACTGAGCCATTCAGGCACCCGCACAATTCTTCTTTCTGTATTAAAGACTGGAAAATAAAAGGGGTGGGGAGAACCTGAAGAAGAAGAAGAAGAAAAAAAAAAAGACTGAAAAATAAAGCTCTTTTGCCTTTTCCATTCCAAATTAAATTGCACACCCAATAGAGAATATGGCTGTACATTTTCAAACCTCAGAAACATCAGTATGAAAAAATGGTAATAAATTTTAAACTTTGGTCTGTTTTACTGCCCATATGCTCAATAGTGTCATACCTAATCAGCTTTTTAATAACTGAAGATTTGACATGTTGCTATTATTCTTCCACAAAAGTTGTATCACAGAACCCAAAGTGAACTAGCAAAGAAAGTGTTTATTGCTGTGATTTATTAAATTATACTGATTGGTCAGCATCTAGATTTGTGAAGAATCAGTAAAAATTCAATTCTTTTGAACTTTAAAATATCAAAATTCTGACCAGGACTTAGATTTCGTGATTGTAAAAAACCTTAGAAGCGTCAATAAAAAGTTTTATTACTTGGTGATTATAAAGACAACCCAGAGTAAGCTTCTTTCTTAAAAATCATGTTTTAAAAATAAAATGTTTGAAAATAAGAAATTTTAAGGCTTTATTCACTATCTTCCTGCAATGCATTTCCTTTAAGATGTTTAAAGCTATGTGAGAACCGAAATAATGCTACTTTTGCCC
This sequence comes from Neogale vison, assembly GCF_020171115.1. Lineage (NCBI taxonomy): Eukaryota > Metazoa > Chordata > Mammalia > Carnivora > Mustelidae > Neogale > Neogale vison. Next base: position 124,971,646 of record NC_058098.1, read on the forward strand.
TTGTAATTTACTCGGAAGTTGGCAGTCACTCTTTCCCAAGGTACTAATCATTTGTCAAGTTCTATTTAACTTCTGTAATTCAAGAGGATGACTCAAAAATTTACTGTTCCTCCCAGACTAGTTTTTCTCTAAGCAGATCCTTTTTTCATCCCCTTGAATGAGAATAGAAAAGTGGTTATTTTAGGATTCACTATTATTCTACGGTCATATTAACAGTACAGGATGGTGAGCACAGATGATGGGGTTAACTTTGAATGTGAGTGGGAGGGAGAGGAAAATGAAGGAGCAAACAGCTACAAGGACACACACACACACCCCTTCATAGAACTGGAAGAGTCTAAGAAATGTCTAATCTGAGCTTTCTTCCTACAGATAAGGACTATGTAATAAGAAGAGCAATGACTCAACTAAAATCAGTCTTGACTCCAAATAGACACGCTATTTTTTTTTTTTTTTAACAATAGTTAACGGGATTCAGATCTTGCTTAACGCCCCTGTTCCAGAACCAGGGCCCCGACTTCTCTAACTCCCCGCAAGAGAAACATAATATGGGTAAGCGGGGGTTATTAGTGCAGACTCGCCCATAGGGACGGAAGAATTCAGAAAAACACCCCCAAACATACTACGGTCTACTTCCGAATTTTTAGCGCGACTGGGCCTGGACCCACAATTCCAAATACTCCCAGCCCGAGGATCTGCCCCAAACCCCCAATACATTTCTACCACTCGGAGGTGAAACGTTAACAAATGCCGCTGCCCTGGCGCCCCCGCACCCCCGCCGCGCTCCGGGTGTAAACCCAGCACTCCCCAAGGGCGACTTCCTGCGGAGAGACTCAGCCCCGCAAGTCTTCGCGACTCCTGGGAACAGGTAATCAAAACCTCGTCCCCAGAGCCCGGTGATGACGTCACGCCGCCCCTTTCTAGCATCGCGAGACTGTCTGCTCCCACCCCCAGTTCCCAGTGCTCCCAACCGCCCGCGCCCGCTGCTAGGCAGCGGCGGGGATGGCGAGCCTCGGAGCCGGGGCGGTGACGATAGCAGCGAGTCCACCATTGGACGAGCAGCCCTGAGGGACGGGCCAGCCTGGTGAACAAGGAGATAGTGAGGCGGGTGGCCCCGAGAGAGCGAGGGCAATGGAGGCCAACATGCCGAAGCGGAAGGAGCCTGGCAAGTCCCTGCGCATCAAAGTCATCTCCATGGGCAACGCTGAAGTGGGAAAAGTGAGTACTGCGCTGGGAGGGGCGGGACCTCAGCGCGGCGGGGCGACGTGCCCATTGGCTGGGAGGGCGGCCACTCAACTGCCCGGGGCCCGGCCTCCTCCCCGCCCCTGAGCAGGCCCGGGTCTCCTCCTAGGGGATGCGCCTCCGGGAGGAAAACTCTCTTGACCTTTTTGACCTTTGGTTGACCCCCCCTCCTCCTCCACTGACGTCACTCTCCATAAGAAGGTGTCTCCTGTGACCGCTCACCCTTGAATGTATCCCCAAAAGAGTAAGGAGGCCTCGGTCCTTATGTCAGATCGTTTTCCTACTACCCTATCTGCCTTCCAGGTGACCTGTCCAGGACTTAGAGGTGCAGAATAAAAGTTGAGTTACCCCAGTAGTTCTTGGGAGCCTAAGGGAGCTTACCGGGGTGCATGTGAGGATTGGAGTTTGTGAATGTTGCTCCGCGGACATGGAGCCCAGAATCTATTTTAAGAGCGCAACTGAGGGTGACCTTTTTCGCTAGGGAAGTGCAGCGGAGGTCACGGAGCCTGCATTTTGTTTTGTGTATTGTTTTTGTTTTTTTGTTTTTGTTTTTGTTTTCCGGTGGTGTCATCATATTCATTCTCTCTAAGCCTTCGTCCTATACCACCTTTCTCTTGGCTGGCTCTCCTGGGTCCCAGCTGTAAGCTCTCCCATAGTTGGGGGGGGTTGTCGGGGGGGCAAGAGGGACCAAAGGCCTTCCCCCAAGTGAATTCTAAACTGTCTCCTCTTCACCCAAATTGTCTCCCTTTCTGGGTAAGTGGAAGCTGTTGGTTAAGAACCTTCCAAGGTCATCAAATCAACGGCAGAGACAGGATTAGAACTTGAGTCTTCACAGCCTATTGCAGTTCTTGCTCCATCATTGTATGCTGTGAAAATCAAAAGAGCCCTTAATGGAGGTGTTTAGGCGGGTGCTCTGCGCATTGCTGATGCTCAGTAAATGTTTAGTAGTGCCTTTTCTTTCCATTTAGTAATATCCTGTACTATTTATGTATCTTTGTATATATATGTATTAACAGAAGTTCACTGAAACTCAACATTTATTGAACACCAGCTATGTGCCAGGCATTAAAAAGAAAAGAATAAAGGCTTTAAAAGGTTTAATAGTGAGCTGGCTAAGTAAGCATGCATCACTTTTACCATTTTCCTGTACCTAATGGTGCAACATTAAAAATAGCCCCAAATGCCCAGTGTCACCTTTTTTTTTAAAACATTGTTCTATATTTGTTAGCCAATGCAATTAGACAAGAGGGAAAAAAATATGAGATATTGGAAAGGAGAAGGCAAAATTACTATTATTTGCTAATGATATGACTATTTATCTTGAAACCCAAAGAGAATTAACTGAAAAACTTTGAGAAACAATAAGAAAATTCAGTAAAGCAAAATTAATATGCAAAAATTAACAGCTGTAGTATATCAAATAGTATTTTTAATATATAATTGAGAAATTATTTTAATTTACAATAACAGCCAAAATAAAATGCCTAGGTTTAAACTCAAGAAGAAATAGGTAGGACCTATATAAAGAAAAATTTAAAGCTCTACAAAGTGACATAAAATTACTTAGGCACATGGAAAGATATACTTTCCCCTTAATTAGGATCACTCAACATTTTAGAGATGTCAGTTCTTTAAAATAATCTACAAATGTAATTCAATCCTAGTTAAAATACTAGTTAAAATAAAAATAAGTTTTTTTTTCTTTCAGAACATAATAGAAAGTATTAAGGTCCTTATGAAAAATTAAATGTAAGGATAACTAGGAAAACTGGAAAAAAAAGAAAAAGAAAAAGAAAATACTACCAGATAATAAAACATATTTTAAATTACCAAGTTTTTCCTATTGATGCTGAGAAGGACATAGAGAGACATCAGTGGAATACACTGGAGTCTAGAAGTAAATCCAAACACATAAGGAAATTTATAACAAATATAGTAAAGTGGTAGGAAAGTAGGGACCATTTAATAAATACTGCTGGAACAACTATTTACTGTTTGGGAGTGAGGTGGATTCCTCTTGCATTGCTTTCTCAAAAATGAATTTTAGGTGGATCAAAGATTTAAATGTAACTTAAAAAAAAATTGCCAGGGCACCTGGGTGGCTCAGTTGGTTAAGCATCTGACTCTCGATTTTGGCTCAGGTCATGATCTCAGGATCATGAAATTGAGCCCCATGTCAGGCTCCATGCTGGGTATGGAGCTTCCTTAAGATTCTCTCTGTCCTCCCCCGCCGCCCTTCCTCTCCCCTCACACACACACTCTCTCTCTCAAAGAAAAGAAAAAAAAAAGAAAAAAAAAAAGCCTTACTTATAAAAGTAACACATATTCATTTTAAAGAATTTGGAAAGTATAGGAAGATAAACAATTTTAAGTTAAAAATTAAGACATACCCTAGTAAATAATCTTTGGCTTAAAGGGCAAATCAAAACAAATGACAAAATAACTAGAAAGCAGTTAAAGAGATTCTATACTGAAAACTTCAGGACAAAATTAAACCTGTAGTCAAAGGAAAACACATTATCTTACTCATTTCTAAAGAAGAGAGAGAGAAAAACTAAAGGAACTTAATGGTTTTACAACTTTGTGAGTGTACAAAAAACCACTGAAGTGTATACCTTAAAAGTGTGAATTTTGTAATATGGTATTTCTCATTTCAAAAGGAACTTAATACCTAAGACATTAGGAAAAGGTCACAAAATAGACCAAAAGAAAGTTTGGAAAATTAAAATTAATAAAGAAAGAAAAGTGCCTTAAAAAATCTATTTAAGAAGAAAATAGAGAAAATGAAAAATTTCAAGATTAGTACTGAGAGGGAGACATAATCACATACTAGAAGAGATTAAAAGAATGACTAGGAAACATTACATCCAGTTCTGTAGAAGCACATTTGAAAATGTAGGGGAAATGAAGGACTTCCTAGCAGAATATAAATGACCAAAACTGACTCAAAAAGAAGTAGAAAAATCCAATCCCTTAGTCACATAAGAAGAATTAGAAAAACAATGAAAAGATGTATCCTTCTAAAAGGTATCAGGATCAGATGGCTTCATGAATAAACTTTATTTAAGCTTTAAATAACATATAATTTCAGCTACTTAAATAATTTTAAGGCAAAGAAAAAGGTGAACAACTTTTTCTTTGAAGTCGTGGTAACTTAACTAGCAAAACTTGGTATAGTATCAAAACAGAAAAGTATATCCCAATTTCACAAATATAGAGAGATGTATAATTTCTTAAATATCAACAAATAGCATTCAGTAGTATATCAAAAATAATTCACTACTAGCAAGGAGAGTTTATCCCTGGAATGCAAACATGGTTCAATATTAAGAAGTTCGTCAACATAATTTGTTACATTAACTGACTACTGGAGAAAATTTTTTCAGTACTGGAAAAACATTTGATATAATCAAGTAGTCAATCCTAATAAAAATTTTAAGCAGAATCAGAATAAAATGAAACTACTTAAATATGAAAGACAATATTTATTATTAGCGAACAGCAAACATCATAGCAAATGGTACAATGCTAGGTCTATTTCCATTAAAATTAGGTACGAAAAGGATACTTGCTATTTTCCTTTATTACTCAACATTGTTTTAGAGGTTCTAGAAATTCAGTAAGAAAAAGGGGATTTCCAAGGGCTTAATCTTCTCTGTAGGAGAATCCTGAAAGTTCTCTGTGGTCTTTGTGTAGATCTGATTCAGCTTTCTGCCTTGGCAGTCAACCTACTCCAAAGACCCAGTCCAGTTCTCAGTGTCCTCTAGGGTCAGACTCTTTGTAACATCCAACTTTGAAACTTGCCTTAATTTTAGATTTCCAGTTAAATTTAATAAATATTTTCCTGTTAAATTAGTTGGATTGAGTTTTCAAATGTTCTACAATATTGTATATACTTCTTGGAGTTTACTTCTCTGTCTTAACAATAGACATCTTAATCCCTCCAAGTAATCCGAGACAGCTCTACTCTTTTTCATTTGTATATAGTCCACAATATGCAAGCATTCCTCTGTTGATGAGAATTCATGTCATTTCCAGCTTTTCCCCTATTCACAAACAATGTTGCAATAAATACTCCGTGTGTGTGTGTGTGTGTGTGTGTACACAGTAAATACCGGTTTTCTAATTTCTATAAACTAGATTTTCAGGGGTGGAATGCTGAGTTCAAGAGCATATTTTAAAGTTTTCATAGCTATTGCCAACTCTATTTAAAAAAACTGTGTTTCTACCAACAATATGGTATGGAGGTACCCTTTTTCCCATATCCCTGCCAACACAGGTGTTGTCATTCTTTTAATGACTCCCAGTCTGGTTAGTGAGAATTATTACTTTAATTTGCATTTCATGGGTTACAGATGAAGTTGAGCACCTTTTCATATGCTTATTGGCTATTTGGATTTGCTGTTCTATATATTTATATTCCCTATTTATTTTTCTATTGGATAATATGTCTTATCAATTTTTCTGGCTCAGGGACATGAGAAATACTAACTTTTGCCAGTCATATAAGTAATGAATATTTGGATATGTCATTGTCTTTTAATATTTTTACAAATATTTTGCCATACAGTTGCTTTTGTTATTATTTCTTTTTTAAAAAATTTATTTATTTATTTGATAGAGAAACACAGCGAGAGAGGGAGCACAAGCAGGGGGAGTGGGAGAGGGAGAAGCAGGCTCTCCGCTGAGCAGGGAGCCTGATGTGGGCTGTATCCCAAAACCCTGGGATCATGACCTGAGCCAAAGGCAGACGCTTAACTCACTGAGCCATCCAGGTACCCCTATTACTACTTTTTTTTTTATATACTCAGTTGTGCCTGTCTTTGCTTCCTTCCTTTTTTTTTTAAGATTTATTTATTTTTTAGGTTGGGGAGGGTCTGAGGAAGAAGCAGACTCTCCGCTGAGCAGGGAACACGATGAGGGGCTCAGTCCCTGGACTCTGGGATCACAGCTGAAGCCAAAGGCTTACCCAGCTAAGCCACCCCCACATTCCTGTCCTTTCTTTTATGTTTTTTGAGTTTCCTTTCTTGGTTGAAAATGTTTTCCTAAGGTTGTACATATGTTGCACATTTCTTTTGCACTTGATCTTAGCCAAAGGGCCGACAAGTGTTGGTGCACATTTTCTTCTGAAATTTTTGTTGTTTTATTTTTAAATTTTGAAATCACAAATTCATCTGAATTATTCTGTATTTAGAGAAAGGCCTAACTTGTATAAGTAGCATTTTACCAAATAAATCACTCTTTTCCCCTTAACTTTAAAGATTTTATTTATTTATTTGAGAGAGACAGTGAGAGAGAACATGAGACAGGAGAAGGTGAGAGGGAGAAGCAGACTCCCCATGGAGCTGGGAGCCTGATGCAGGACTCAGTCCTGATAGTCCAGGATCATGACCTGAGCTGAAGGCAGTTGCTTAACCAACTGAGCCGCCCAGTTGCCCGTTTCCTCTTAACTTTAAATATCACCTTGGTCACTTTTAAACTCTCTTCTTTTAATAGGATCTATTTCTGGGCTCTCTCTTCTGTTCTACTGACCTATTTGTCTATTCTTACGCCAATATAATATTGTCTTGATTGGTTTCAGACTGTATTTTAATATCTATTAAGGTAGCTTCCCTCTTCTTTCTATTATCCTGCCCCATTCCTCTTTTTTATATTTTGATTAGTTCTTCCCAGATAGTTTTTCTTTCATATGAATTTTAGGAAAATTCTATTAAAAACAGAGGCCCAAACCTGTTAAGATTTTAACTGAATCTGTGTAAAAAAAGAAAAGTACCTAAAAATCTATTTAAGAAAAATAGTGAGAGCAAAACATTCTCTCTGTATTTATGTTATTTAACTTATAAGAGCTTATAAGAGCCTAAGGACCAGGAGCCCTATTTATGTAATAGGGAGTGGTTATTAATACAATTACTTAAATATGTGTCTTGTGAAATACTTATAACTAGTGTTTAAATAGTGTACTGTAGTTAAAGGACTGCCAGGCCTCTTAATCTCATGAATAATTTAGAAAAAGGCTATATTCATTTTCCCAAGCTATTGTGAGAGAAAATATTTGTGAAGTGCGTTCCAGCTATAAAATGCTTTTAAAAGTATAGCCTCTTAGCAGTAGTCACTCCAAAGAAAATTTTCCTTTAGTTCACAGTACGCTTATTAACTGCTTTTTAAATTAACTGTCCTATTTAATTGAGGTTAACATTCATCGGGGAAGGATTTAAGCAAAATAAACTCCGTTACTAGCACTCCCAAGTAAATTGTAAGTTTCATGAGTGCTAAGGGTTGTTATTAATATACAAGTCTTTTAAAATTGGTTTTTACTGGCACTGAGCAAATTTCAATGGCATGAGCAAAAAGATAGAAGTAAAATACCAGCGTTTGTTGTCCTCAAATAGTTTACCATCTAGCTGAAGAGATAATGTGAATATGTACGTGCGAAATGATAACTTACAATACAAAGCCATGTATGACTGCTGGTGTGTGTGTGTGTGTGTGTGTGTGTGTGTAATATATGTGTGTATATTAGTATGTGTATAAAGTATTGGAAGAGTTCAGATGCAGGCAAGATCTCTTAAAACCTGGAGCTCAGAGCTTGAGCTGGGCCTTAAAGGACAAGTTAAGATTTGGAAAGAAGGGAGAAAGCTCATTCCAACTAGAGGGTAAGTCATGACAAAAGCTAGGAAGTCAGGTGTCCAGGAGTTTTGCGGAAATGGAGAGTTTGTATTAGAAGGGTTCAGACAGGGAATGCAGATTAGGGCCAGATTATGGAGGACCTTAAATAAAGGACAAAGGAATTTGGGTTTCAAACTTGGCACTGAGAAACCACTGACGATTTTTGAGTTAGGGAAGTGAAAAATGTCAGTGGTGTGCCATACTGACGAGGTTAGGACAAAAGGAAGGCAGAAAGACCAATAAAGAATTTCCTACTGTTGTCTAGTAGATGATGAGAATCTAAACCCAAAAGGTGTAAGTGGGAATTAGAATGAGAAGGAGGCAGGAAACCTTCAGAAGGTTTAGAAAGGCTCAGAATCAAACATGGCTTTAATATTCTGATCCTCTGTGGTTGGGAAAATGGTGGTATTAACAGAATCAGGATGTCAGCAGGATGAACTGTTTTTATGTATAGGATTAGGCCATTTTGGGACATGTCGAATTTGAGGTAACAGCAGGACACCCAAGTAGAAAGTAGTCTTAGTACTGAAGGTATCGATGTGCTTTTGAGAAGGGAGGTCAATGCTAAACGTTTTGGTGGTATTGTTGAAAGCATAAGAGTAAGTCTTCAAAAGAAAAGAGCACAAGGATGGAGAACTAAGCTGAAAACATGTTTGGTGCTAGGGAAGAATATTTAAGTAATTTTTCCTTAAAATTTTCACTTTTATCATTTGTTTTGGTTCTTTGAAAATGCTTTCTCTCTCATTGTGGTGAGTGAAGAAACTATGATGAACTATGCCTATATTGTATGTTTCCAGAGTGTATTTACTAAAAGCCTGCATTTTTTTTTTTTTACCTTTTTAGAGCTGTATTATAAAACGATACTGTGAGAAAAGATTTGTGTCTAAATATCTTGCAACCATTGGAATTGACTATGGAGTCACAAAGTAAGTACATTGTTTTTTTGGGCTTATAAGTTACATAGACCTTTGAACTCCTATAAAATGACGTGTCTTGAAATAGGTACTCTGAAAATAAATCAGGAAAGATTGGAATAAAAGACCTTTACAAAAATGTAGTGATCATATAATTTGTTCATCACTGACCACATTCTTTTTTGCCAGGCCCTCCCTTAGGTATAGGGTCTACAGCAATGAGCAAGTTAATATAAAACCCAACTGACAGATGTGCCTTTTTATGACACATGTTTGTATAAATGGGTCCTATTAGCAGATGTGTTTGTAGAGCATTTTGAGATATTCTTTCTAAAAAGTATAAATATTACGTGGAAATTTTTCTACCAGACAATATCATTTATTGGTTTATGATCTTTATAGCCTATTGGTATCTAGAAAATGATCTGGGAGAAGTAAAACTGGGAAGAAGTGGAGATTTATCTGGACATGACTCGGGGTGGGTTGAGCTTGCGGAGGTAGGATTACATTAGCAGGAAATAATACTGCCAGTGCATAGAATCGAGGTACACAGCACTCTCCCGGAAAGTGGAATTTCAGGGACTTACTATTCTGGCCCTAAGCTGCCTCTTCTTCCCTCTTGTTGCATTCCTTTACACACTTTACCCTCCCTCCACACTACACCACTGTCCTCATATTTTTCTTGTCTCAGTGCCATTATTTATTCTATCTATCTGAAGTGTCCTTTCCCTGCATCTCTCCATCTGTCAGACTTTCCAAGATGTGAAATGGTCTTGTTCCCATGAGGTCTTGGAATAGCTCCTTTATTAGTGAGGACTCTTTTTGGTTGCAAATGTCAGAAATATTAAACTTTTCTATGCTGTTTATGGTACTTAGAATAAATTGCCACATGTCGTTATTTTTATATGTTAAATGTCTCCTGCTAGATTATAAGCTCCATGAAGAAGGGACTATTAGTATAAATCATCCCCAAGTGTCTGGTACAGTGCTTGTACAGAGTAGATACTCAAAAACTATGTATTATTAGGTAAGATAGGACTGAAGAGGAAGTTTGCAAGATTAGAACATGAGGGCAGCTTTCAAGAAGGTAGACTAAAGTGGTGGGTGTATCTGTACTTCAGGACACAGAGTTTCATCAGTGATAGGGCAGGAGATCCGGTTTCAGGCGGTTCTGGTTTGAATCCATATAAGTAGCTAATTTATTCCCCTAAGAGATGAGTATTACCATATTACACCATAGAACTGTGGTCGTTTAGTCAACAGACTCTTCTATTTCGGGCTGAAAGTTTTGCGGGGAAAGATGGTTGTCCCATGGTGAATCAGGAGGCTATAACTGAGAGGTACCCAAGTCAAACCAGCTCAAGCAAAATAATAATGATAATGATAATGATAATGATAATGATAATAAGCTTAAATAAAGGATATTAATAAATTCACATAATCCAGTTATAAGGATGCTAGGCTTAGAGATGGCTGGAACCAGGGACAGAATAGAGACAGAGCATTTACTCTGTCTCTCTCCACCTTCTATCTTCCTCCACATGGCTTCCAGCAGATCTCAGACTCACAGTGTGAATTTTACTTCCAGAGAGGGACCAAAGTTAGTATTCCAAGTTTAAAAATCCCAGGGAAGGGGTGCCTGGGTGGCTCAGTCATTGAGTGGCTGCCTTCAGCTCAGGTCATGATCCCCGGGTCCTGGGATTAAGCCCCACATCAGGCTCCCTGCTCAGCAGGAAGCCTGCTTCTCCCTCTCCCACTCCTCCTGCTTGTGTTTCCCTCTCTCACTGTCTCTCTTTCTGTCAAGTAAATAAATAAAATCTTAAAAAAAAAAAAAAAAAAAAAAGAATCCCAGAGAAGGTTTGATTGTCCAGGTGGGGACAGGCGCATTTCCCCAGCTCAGTTGGCTATGGCCAGCAGAGTGGGGTCACTAAGAACATAGAGCCGAACCCATCTGAACCACAACCACGAGAAGAAAGGGGAATAGTAGCCAAAATAATAGATACCCATTCCATCCTCCCTGTTTCCAACATGGTGAAGCTCAAATTCCAGCATGCTGAAGAATTACTTGTAGAGTTTGTAAAAATGCAGATTCCTAGGACCTGCCCACCAAGATTCTGATTTGCCAGGTCTGAGATGGGACACAAGAATCTGCATTTTTAAAAGTCTCTCATAATAATGATACAGGTGGTCTTCAGGCCATAATCTAGGAAAGCACAACCTTGAGGTAATGAATTACCATTTTTCTTAAAGTAATTGCCTCTGTCTGGCATCTGAATTAAATTAACCTCTTTCAGTTTCAATGTGTGAATACATTTTTGACTTTATGGCCTTTAGTTACATCCCCTGTCAGCTGCTATCTCTTTAAGGCAAAATTTTCTAGTATAAATTATTATACCAGATCTTCTCCAGATGCTCTCAGGCTTTGTTGTTATTTTGTTTGCTATTCTCACATCCTCTTTTATAAGATGGATCCTGATTTCACAGATGTTAAAATGAAAGCAAATATGCATTTTGGAATTGATGAGATATGGTAGAAAATTCAGGAATAAAGAAATGATTAGCTTAATTTAAGTCTACAAGTAATATAAAACAACTGTAGGAATTATGATTTCAGAATAGAAAGTGGATATTATAGATGCGGACAAGGGGATAATAACAATAAACAAACCAGGAGGTAGTACAGGGACAATGAGACCAAGTACTGATGTCCTTGTATCCTGGAGGAGGGGTTCATGTCAGTGTTGTGTAAACTGAAACATGTCACGTAAAAACATAATGATTCTACCCTGTTAATTTATTGTGAATAATTCCTATTCTTAACTTAGAGGGGTCTTTTAGGAAATATTTCTTGTGATGAGGAAACGTATTTAAAGTTCAATAATTCTAGTTCACTTCAGTTCCCTTTTCTTTTGTTAAATTCAGTAACAAGTACATTTCGTACTTTTTATTTTAAAATAGGATAATCCCATTTTTATAAAAAAAATACTTATGCTCATCAGTCATATCTATGCATAGAAGACTGTAGTGATGTTTATCTATATTGACAAAGGTTTTTTTCTGGGTGATAGGATTTGAGATAAATTTTAAACTTTCATCTTTGTATTTTTCTTTAGTGTTTGAAATACTTAAAATACTTCATTAATTTATTTACCAGTAGTGATTTTTCTGGAAAAAAATAAAAAGGACAAGATGCAAATATGCTACCACGTTGAATAGTATTTAATTCTAATATGAATGGTTGTTATTTTTCCTTTTTGTTCTTTTCTCTATTTAAAAATTTTTGAAAACAAGTTGATTTGCTTCTGCCCAATGAAGATCACACACTTTAGTTACTGTTCTGCGTGGTAACCCAGCATGACCATTAGTAATTAAGATGTCTTCTTAAGTGAAATAAAGTATTTTGTTTTCCTTCCTCTCAGTCCTACTTGCCCCACATTGGTTTTCTTAGTTCCATGGTAGTAGCCACCGTTTGTTAGTTAAGGGGTACGGACTGAAGTATCTTGAGGTAAGCTGAAGGTAAATGAGGGTGCTTGTTACAGGGGCCTCAGTGTTCTGAAAATAAGGAGGGCAAGATGATCTGCCAAATTACCAGCTTCTGTTGTAATGATTATCTGTTATCAAGAAGAGGTACTACGAAAGCCTCTTTTAAATTTCATACACATACCTTTTTAAAATTAATAAATGACATAAATGATTTCAATGGGAATGCAGAAGCCATAACCTTCTTTGGAATTGTTTCCCTTTGAACATTTCAGGGTACAAGTCAGAGACAGAGAAATCAAAGTTAACATCTTTGATATGGCTGGTCATCCCTTCTTCTATGAGGTAAGAAAGACTTTTTGAGAAAATCTGCGTCCAGTATTGTCAGTGGGTTAGGGAAAGATCCCTAGTTATTAGAAAGATCCCTAGTTATTAGAAACTACCAGTATGCAAATCATGTATAAAATTAGGTGAATTTAGCTTTAGTGGCTTCCTTTCTGAGCCGTAACTGAATGAAAACCTGTTGGTCTTTTGTTCCATCCACTTAGATAGTGGTAGGAAATTCCCTTGCTAATGTTTCAAACAGTTAGATAAGACATTTTAAATTTCAAAGGACTGTTGCTTTTATGCTTTATACCTTCCTGATCTATGGCCGCCATTCATTCACTGCATACCAGTGTGTCAGTTTGGACACTAGAAATACACAGTCCCTGTCCTCGTGGAACATAAATATGTCAAAGAAGACGGATGTTAAACAAATGACAGAATGCTTGGGAGCATTTAATATCTAGTCTAGTATCTGGGAGGACAGGAAGCCTTGTTGAAGGAAGCAACATTTAAAGTAAGCTTTGATGGGTAAGTAAGAATTACGTAGATTGGTGGGAATCCAGGGATGATGTGGAACACAGGATAGTTTTGAGTGGTACAGACTGTAATAGTGTGGAGAATGAATGTCTCTAATGATGGGGTCACACTGCCTCACAAGTTCATCCTTTTCACTGTTAAAAACTCGAGATTAACAACTCCCTTTTGAAGGCTTCCTTCCTTTGACTTTCACTATTGATCTTGGCCTTGTTTTTAGAACAACATAGACTGAGTCTGTGCTTCTACAAGGAACCTTTCTAAAATTTGTTAATCCGCTCCTTTTCAGGTAAAATATTTTCTAGCCCTGCCGCAGCTAGGCTTCTCAACATCCTTTGTAGATAACCTCTAGTTAGCTAATGGGGAGATGACAACTGAGCACAACATTCCAGATATTGTCTAGTGAAAAGCGCTGAGTGTTCTTTCCTTTCTGTCATTAGACACTAGACGTCTTATCAATGCAAATTGAAATTACAATAGCTTCCCCCCCAGCAGCTCAAAAAGATAACAGTATAATTAATAGAAGCTTCTTCAAATCACCACTTCTGAAATAACTTTTCTCTGAATAGCTTCGATTTTTTCTTTTTTGTCAAATATTTACTTGTCCATAGCTCCAACCCTCCTTTTTGACAAGACCAAAGCCATCTTCTCCCTAAGGCCCAAACTGACCAAAGTATATTTTTGCTCGGCACACAGCGGGTGAAGCGTCCGTAGCCATTGTCATGATCCCTGGCTTCCCCCCATCCTGGCGGCCTGTCTTCCATTGAAGCTACTCCTATCATCTGTCCTCCCAACAGGTTTACCCAAAGGGCCTACTGAGAGAGGCCCGTCTGCGTAGCATGTGAGAGAGCACTCTCAGAGGAAAGTGTCAAAGAGAGGACTGCGAGGGAATGCCAGGCCTGTGTCTAACAGCGATTTTGCTTCCACTGATGCACACATCATTCTGGGACTTGCTGGTATGAGTTAGACAGTCTGTAGAAAGTTCTTGAGGCCCGAGTGCTATTAAACTAACAGCTTTCTGTGGCCTACAAGCTAGAAAGTTTGCCATCCCTGCTCTAAGAAATAATCCCAATTCCCTTAGCATCCTATTTAATTAAACTTTGGATGCTGCAAGACTTCCAGGACTAACATCAGAGAGCTGTCTTGGGAGCTGAGAATAAGAGGGCTGTGGGGGACCATTGAGGCTTCTCCTTTTTTATTTTACAGATGGGAAAAACCAAAGCTGGAGGTGGTAAAACCACTTACTTAAGACTACAGAGGTAGCCAGTTGCTGAGCCCAGACCTGAACTTGAGTCAGTTGAAAGAGAAATCCATGAGGCTTACCTAAACCTCTATTTACACGCAAATCTCCCTCTGGATAGCATAATTTGCACTTTGAAATTCTTTGACTTCTGCTTACATTCTCTACATTCAGCTCTTCTTGATTTAAAATGTCTTGAATACTTACACCTGGTAGGCCCTGTTGGCTGACACAAAGACAGACGCATCAAGACACATGCCTGTCACTTGCGGCCTACTGGAAAAGGCAGCTGTGTATGCTACCAACTATAAAACCAGACAGGAAGTAATATGGGCACTACTAGAAGCACAAAGGCTGTGGTATTTCAGGAATACAGGGGTTAGATTCTGTTTGGCAGGGGTTGGGGGTTAGATGATAAGGTGTGGGGCAGGAAAAACTCCATGAAAGATGCAGTGTCATAGCCAAACTTGAAAGATTAAAGATAAAGAGGTGTCTGTTTCGAGACGGAGTTAGAGAAGCACAGGGGAGGTTTAGGGAATGAGAGATTATCCACTTTGAAGGACAGGAGGTAGGAGGAGGATAAGACTGGGAAGCTGGTGGGGGACTGATCAGAAGCTTTCAACACCAGTTAAAAGAATTTGAAATTTAAGGGGTTGGCAGTAGGGAAACACTAAAGAATTTTTGAACCAGGTCTTCGAAAAGATAAATATGTAATGTGTATTATGTTGCTGGGGAGGTTACTTAGAAAATTCTTGCAGTAGTAGTCAGGAGGTAGTGTAATGTTGGCACATGGAAATGGAAAGGAAGTGACAGGTGCAGGAAATCTGGCAGAGGCAGGCCCTACAGGATTGTTTGTACCTGCAGAGTGAAAAAGGAGAGGAAAGCAGCAAAGGTGAACGCTAGACTTTCAATCCACATGGCTCAGAGAATGGTGTGCTCCTTTCATCACTAGAAGTTCAAGGGAAGGAAAAGATTGGGAAGGAATAAGTTGGAGGGTTTCCTGTTGTACATATTGGATTTGAGATTCCAGCAAGACATTGAGCGGGGAGAGTCTAGAGTTAACTAGAAAAGCAGGTCTGGAAGCACAGATGAAAAGGCGCACCTTGGAGCTTCTCCCAGTTGAAATTATGCAGGTGGTTATGTTGTCTGAGTTGGAAGGAAGGATTGAAAAAGAAAGGCTGAAGGTTTGGGATGGGATTAGGGGAATTACAGCAGCCAGCTGGCGTGGGAGCAATGGAGAGAGGAGGAGTTGGTAAGAGACCAGACAAGAAAGAACCTAGAGAGCGTGGCATATGGGAGCCAAGGCAGCAGGAGTTTCGGGGAAGAAGGCAGAGGCCCATTTTCACTTCTGCAGGTAGGCTGAGGACCTTGAGGACTGAGGGGAGAAGACTCCTGCTGTTCGTCACTTTAATTCTTTCTGATTTAATTGCTTTTAATTTAGGAGAAAACTGCTTCTGTTTCTACAAATTAATAGCCATTTGCCTTCTTGGCCCAGGCGTCTGTCTATACTCAGAAACCTTAATCTCATGCCTGATGTGTGTAAGAAGACTTCGTTTCTTACAGCAGACTGGTATGGGCATGTGCATACTGCACTCTCTGAGACGAATGAGTAATACACGGCCTCTGTCAAGGTTCTTACTGGAATTTTGGCCTGAAACCCCCGGTTTGTCAATGTTATTCCGCACCCACTCAACTTACGCTTCCTCTGCCACTTTCTTGTGCCCTATACTTCATGCTGCCTCTTCCTAGAATTATAGATAAGCCCCAGAAGCGAGTCGCCATTTCTAGCCAAAATATTGAAGGTGGACCATCAGAGGAGGGTGAGAAAGGAAGGCAGAAGATGCAAATAGACATTGTTTTGCAGGCACTGTAGGTGCTTTGCCTTCATCATCTCATATAATCCTCGAAATTACCCCGTGAAGGAAGTAGTACTGTCCCCATTTGATAGATGAGGACACTGAGATGCAGAGAGGTTAAGTGACTTGCCCAAAATCACACAACTAATAAGTAAGAGTGACCCCCAGATTTGACTCTAGAGCCGTTACAGCCCTGGGGCTCTGCGTTTGGAGTTCTGAAGTTAGTGCGGAGACCCTAGAGTCAGGGAAGCTCTACCCAGCGTCCCAGGGAGCCTGCTCCAGGCTCTGGTACATAACTGGCCATAACTCTTGCTGATGCTTGTGTCATTTTTGCCTGAAGTTCTTCATTCTTCCTGAGAAGAGCTTTATTCTATAGAATTTGTGTTATTTTAAGATCTACTAACGAGAATTAAAGATGGATTGCCTCTAGGGAGTGGAGCTGGGGGTGAGAAGGGCTGAGGCAGGAAGCTGTTAACGTTCATCACAAGACCTTGTCCTCGTAGGGTTTTTCTTATCATGTTACTTTGATTTTATAAAAAGTCCTCTAAAGACCAGTAAATATTGAGATACAATAGCAAATACTATGTATGTACAAAAGAATGCCCTTTGTTATGTTAATGACTGTGAGATATATTATAAAATCACAAAACCTCCAATTTGCACATCTGTTCTTTTTTGTGAAGGTTCGTAATGAGTTTTACAAGGATACACAGGGTGTAATACTGGTCTATGATGTTGGGCAGAAAGATTCCTTTGACGCCCTTGATGCGTGGCTGGCAGAGATGAAGCAGGATCTTGGACCTCACGGAAACATGGAAAATATTGTATTTGCAGTGTGTGCCAACAAGGTAACTGCTTTGGACATTATATGCTCAACTTTCCAGATCCATTATGGGAAGAGTGCAGCTCTGAGTTTTGGGGAACAAATGAAAAAAAAAAAAAAAAGAAATCCTTATTCTATACTATAGGAATCAACAGATTTTCAAAACATACATCCCTAAAACAAAGAATAAAAACACAAATTCCCATATGTTGGGGTATTTATCCATTTTTTTCTGGTGCTATACATGGGGAAGGGTATTAGTGACAGAGCAGGAGAAGGGGATCCTAATAATTACACTCTGGCCTTGATTAGAGAAGGGACAGTAGTTAGGTGTGCAGCGTGGATTATGGAAAGGAATGGAAAGCAGACTTGAGTGTGGGAGACCGCATGAAGCCAACTTTCACAGAGGTGAATTTGAGGTGAGCAGTTTTCTTCGAGGATAAAGTGGGAAGTGCGGGAGCAGGCACTTGTTATTTTGCCACAGAAAATCAGTCTATGTTCAATATTGGCAATTTTTTGGGTCCTCGTAATTGTATATACTGGTGCTGGAGTTCATGTAAGAGTAGTTTTTGCCTCAGTAAAAGATTGATGAAGACCTCACAGGGCCTGTGCTAGTGGATCAAGGTTGGGGTCTTCTCTCTGTCCCCCAACTTTCTATTTCAGATTGACTGTACCAAGCATCGCTGTGTAGATGAAAGTGAAGGGCGTTTGTGGGCCGAAAGCAAAGGCTTCCTGTACTTTGAAACTTCAGCACAGACTGGAGAGGGAATCAATGAGATGTTCCAGGTAAGCTGGCATTGTTTTGTTTGTTCCGAGGCTGACCATGCCAAATTTTAGTTTAAATTATGAGAAGCAAAAATGTAATAAGGATTTCTCATTGGAATAAGCTTGTTCTTTTCAGAAGCTTGTGAGAAAAAGATTGAGAGAGAGAGAGAGTGTGTGTGTGTGTGTGTGTGTGTGTGTGTATGTGTGTGTGTGGTATCTATCTGCCTGCTGTGTACTTGAGACCGGACCTGGCTGATCATCAGAATTACTTTGGGAAATTCTTAAAAATACAGATTTCCAGGCTCCAAAACTACTGGAAGCTTAGTGCTTGTGCTGGAGCTCGAGAATCTATATTTTGAAAAAGCTTTCCAGGTGATTCTGATGATCATCAAGTTTAACAACTGTTATTATATACTTACTTATAATAGAACAAAGATTTTCTTGAGAACTACCTTTGGTTAATGGTGTTACTTTTGCATGAATAGGTAGATGGAAGGATTACTTTGGCGAAATTGCCTTGCCGTAGCTGATATAATCCTATATTGCAAGGGCACAGTTAGAGAATAGGAGCCTGGCATTGCAGAGTCCAGCCAATCACACGTAAAATAAAGGTCTTATCCACCAAGTAGACAATGGAAGGATGTACTCATATTGCAACCTGAATAGATGGTGATTTTTAAAAAATTACTAATCTTGAATAATTTTAAGGGACAAGGTTTATTTATTTACTTATTATTTTTTTTTTTTAGAGGAGAGGGGAGGGCCAGAGGGAGAGAAAGAATCTGAAGCGGACTCTGTGCCTAGCACAGAGCCCAATGTGGGCTTGACCTCACAACCCTGAGACTATGACCTGAGCTAAAATCAAGAATTGGACACTTAACCAACTAAACCACGTGGGTGCCCAGAACAAGACCTTTTTTTTTTTAAAGAAGATTTCATTTATTTATTTATTTATTTATCTATTTATTTTAGAGAGAGAGAGAAAAAGAGAGAGCATGAGTAGGAGGGGCACAGGGACGGGGAGAGAGAGAAACTCAAGCAGGCTCCTGAGCTGAGCAGGGAGCCTGACGTGGAGCTTGATCTCATGACTCTTGAGATCACGACCTGAGCTGAAACCAAGATTCAGATGCTTAACCAACCGTGCCCCCAGGCACCCCCAGAACAAGGCTTTTTTAAAATAATAAATTATAAAGTCAACTCTTGATTACAGATACATTTGGAAGTAAGTGGTGACATGAATTATGCATTTTTTCTCTTCTGAATATATCTTGATATTTTGGGAGTTTTTAGCATTTCAAATAATGTAGCTATACTGTAAAGAGTTGTTCTTAATTATTGAGTGGGATTTCATTTAATCTTTTATGCTGAATTTCTTTCTCTTAAGGTGTCACTGCCCCTATTAGAAGACAGGATTCATCCTTGGCTGACAGTTTGAATTGGGCATCATAGCTTCTGTTTTAAGACCAAATAAGGTTGATGTTGGCTTGCCACATCCTGTTCTATTGAGTACATGAACCTGTGTGAGTTTGTACCTATTTATGTGCAATAACGGTACTTGATCATTGGAATAGTGTTTTACTATTCTGGAGAAGTTTACGTGTTTCATCTCATTTGAGATTTAGTGTGTAGCAGGTTTTATTCTCATTTCAGATTTTATAACATCTAAGAGTGCTGAAGTGACTTGTCTAAGGGTATAAATAACGACTGTTGAAGATTAAATTTCTTTCAGCTCTTTAAAGATGTAGTCCATTCTCTTCTGGCCTCTCTTGCAACTCATAAGATGTTAGTACCCATTCGTACTCTTGGTTTTTTGTTCATAATGTGTTGGGGATTTTTTCCCCTCTAGCCACTTTCAAGAGTTTTTCTTTATCTTTGGCTTTTGGCTTTGGACTGTGTGACTAGATGTGATTCTCCTTATATCTATCCTGCTTGGTATTTGTTGAGTTTCTCGGAGAGCTAAGCAGGTGTTTTTTATCATCATTTGTTCAAAATATTTTTAGTTTATTTTCACTCATTTCCTTCCTGGACTCCAGTTACGTGTGTATTAGGCCATTTGATTTTGTCCCATAGTCCTTGAGACTATGTTATTTTTCTTTCCTTTTTCTCTATTTTTTGGATCACATAGTCTCTATTGGTCTGACTTTCAGCTGCTTTTAAATCTGAGTGAATTTTTCAACTCCATACTTTTCAGTCCTAGGATTTGCATTTGTTTTTCTTGTGTAGATCCTGGTTCTCTGCTGGGATTCTCTATCTGTTCACTTATTAAGACTATGTTTTCCTTTATCTCTTTGAAATATTTATAATAGCTCCTTTAAAGTCTTTGTCTGCTAAGTCCAATATCTGAATCGTCTTGGGCCCAGTTTCTGTTGACAGCTTTTTTTTCTTTTTTTTTGCCTGACTATAGATCATATTTTCTTGTGTCTTTGTATAAATAGTGATTTTTGATTGAATGAATACCGAGACACTGTGAATAATGCATTGTAGAGGCTCTAGATTCTTTATTTTCCTCGGCAGAATATTGGTTCTTATTTTAGCAGGCAGTTACCAACAGATTACATTGAATTTGCATGGGTTTGGTTTTTTGCTTTCATAGCAAGGATCTGAAGGAAGCCCAAATTGTTGTCTAAGCCCTTCAAATTTGGTAGAACTCAACCTTCAAATTCTGTCTCTATTTAGACCTTGTCAGCTCTTGGTTTTCGGTTTTGTCAGGATGAGTTTACTACTAAGCCATAGTCTTTCTATGATATCTCAGCTAGATACTCAGGATACCAATGAAATAGTAAGCAATGTCTGCACTCTAGCAAGGTCCGACTGTACTGTTCCTGGAATGCCTCTTCCCAAAACACCACTAGACTTCTAGTATATTGGTTCTCTTCTCAATCCCATGGTCAGCCTCAGGTGATATCACCCGGTGCATTTATAGCCTGGGCCGCAGCTACAGATCAGTGGGGAACTGTCACATGGACTTCTGGGGCCCAATCCTGCCTTTCTCCTTCTTCTCCAATGCCCTGCTCTGCAGATTCCAGCCCCTTCAGTATCCTTAAACTCTGATCTCTGTCTCTTTCATTCAGTGGGACTGTGGGACTGCTCAGACCAGCTCTCTGTGACATGGCCAGGAAATGGGCTCCAGGTAGAAACTGAGGGGCAGTACTGTGCTTGCTGTTGTCCACTACCTGGAAATAGTTTCTTGCTCTATCTGTCCATTTTCATTGTAGTTTATGGCAGGAGTTCTAGCCCGGTCCCTGTCACTCCATCATGGCTGGAACTCAGACATGGAATGTAAACAGACCCTTGACTTCAATTCTCCTGTTTCCTACACCACACCACAGCTGGCGCTTCTAAACCATGTGTGCTACAAGTGAATGCTTGTGTCCTCAGAGATCTGGGAGTGTTTATATTTTAGCTTAACTGATAAACTAGAAGAAAACCTTACTGATACAGAGCACAAGCAAACATCAGTGAACTGTGATGACTTTTAGGTTGCTTTTATCCTTTCAGATAAATCTTGGGTAGCACTCAGGGATATAACAGTCTGTTTAAAAACAGGCTAACAAGGAATGTAAAAAAAAAAAAAACTATGTAAGCAAACGCTTAGAAACAGTGCTTTCCTGCTGACTCAATTTAATTCATATTTTCTTTGTTTCCTATACACTTCTAGACACTATGTCAGAAAGGAACTCGAGTTTTGTCTTTTTCCCATTGTGAGCGGAGTAAGACAGGCTAATCACATCAACTCTTCTTTTGTCTTGTTACCTTGTGTCTTTCCCTTTGGCATCCTCCTCACAAATCAGCCTTCTTGTTTAAGCTGTCAAGTCTATTAGCTATTGCTGGAGATAAGAAGGAGGAGTCTATGAGAATGTGGACAAATTTTGGACAATGACAGGAATTATAGACATAGCTGAAAAAGAAGAGAGATTAAAGCAGAGATGGAGGGAAGAAGGGATGTGTCGTGTAGTAAATGAGACTTTTGAGCAAAGTTTTCCAACAATAGTAACTGAACTCTGAGCAGGATCAAACAATAGTTTTCGCTTTGAAAAACATAAAAAAAATGGGCAAAGAATCTGAACAATTTAGAGAAAAAGGAAAGGTACTAAGCATATGAAAAGACACTCAGAAACTTTAAATCCAAACTGTGTGCTGCACATAGGTTTGGCAAAAGTGAAGCTGTGTGAGAATGCACCACAGTGACAAGGGGACAGACAAATAGAGTGTCGGACCCTGTGATGGGGGTGTAAACTGGCACAGTCATTTTGTAGGACAGTTGTCAAAATCAAAAATTAAAGTGCCTCTACACTGTTACTTAGTACTTCTCCTTTTAGGAATTTATCTGAAAGCAGCATCTCCACAAGTGTGCAAACACACACACACACACACACACCGAGTATTCATTAAAGCACTGTGTGTAATAGCAACACCTAGAATTAATTGACTTGTCAATTGGGGAAATAGGGAGTTGGTTAAATAAATTAAGATACAGTCACATAGTGAAATACTGAACAGTCATTAAAAAGGATGAGGAAAGTGTCTATACGCACTTTTTCTCTAGAGAAAGAGTCCAAGGTATATTTAAAAAAAAAAATTTTTTTTTAATGTAATTTCTATTCCCAACATGGGTCTTGAACCCACAGCACCAAGATCAAGAATTGCACACTCTACCAACTAAAACAGCCAGGTGCCTCTGTATTTTTATGTGAAAAAGTTTGAGGAGCTTAGCGGTATGTTTAATCTGCTTTCTCTTATGTCAGTGTTTAGTGTAGGGATGGATATACCGGTATTCTTTTTTTTTTTTTTAAGATTTTACTTATTTATTCAACAGACCAAGATCACAAATAGGCAGAGAGGCAGGTAGAAGCAGGCTCCCTGCTCAGCAGAGAGCCCCATGCGGGGCTCAATTTCAGGCCCCTGGGATCACAACCTGAGCCGAAGGCAGAGTCTTTAACCCACTGAGCCACCCAGGCGCCCCTGATATACTGGTATTCTGATAGAAAAATTTTCTGGGAAGATACTCAAAAATACTAACAATGGTTACTTCTAGGAGAGGAACTTGAGGGGCAGGAAGACAGTTTTCATTTTACACTTTTATTTACTATTTGAATTTTTCTAACAGTGTTCACCTACTACTTTTCACCTCAAGAGTGTTATTTGAGAGGAAGATTATAAGCCATTTAAAGTTTATTCCTTATACTTTTGTGTGTTAAAAAAATACACAAGCGTGTGTATTTTGTGCATATACACATAAACATACATATAAGATAAAAGAAAAAAACCTTCAAACTATATATTTGCTTTATGGTGAATTTTAAGTTATTATAATATATTAAAATTCTTTAAGTTATGCTTAAAGGAAATTCCTATTTTCATAAAATCAGTTCTCCACTGGGATGATTTCTTTTTGCAGACCTTTTATGTATCCATAGTTGACTTATGTGAAAATGGAGGGAAACGTCCTATCACGAATAGCAATGCTAGCTTCACCAAAGAACAAGCAGACACCATTCGCAGAATTCGAAACAGTAAAGACAGTTGGGACATGTTGGGAGTCAAACCTGGGGCCTCAAGGTAAGCGGTGCTCTAGGATCTTAGTTCCAAGTTCTGTCCTGGGGAAAAACTCAGCTGTCAACATCGTAGGTCTGATATATCTTCTTGTCATTGACTGGAAATAGGAAGATGTGTGGAAATGCATTAGCTTATGTAATAGCTTTTCTTCAGTGAATTAATTGAATGCCAGAGAAACAAAGTAGAGGACACAGTGGCCTGATGAAGGAGCTCTGCAGTGTATTTGCATGAATACTTTCGGTAATGGTGTGTTCTGCTTTTGTCTGTATTGAATAGGAGCCTTGAAGCAAATGTAAACTTAAAAAAATACCTTACAAAAGAGAAATCTTAAATCATAGAATTTTAGAAGAGGAAAAGGATATTAGCAGCTTCTCCAGACATTTCATTTTATAGGTGAGAAAACTGGAATTCGGCGAGACTAAACTAAATGTTCAAGGACCCTAGGAGTTAGTGGTAGAATTCGTTCTTGACCTTGAACACTGTGTGTCTGCCTGGCTCTGTCTCTTTCTATGGCCCTCAGAATCCTGCTAGGTCCTCGTCTGTGTATGAATTTATGTTAAATGGTTTTATCTTTAGCCAAAAGAAATATTTGGGAGGAAGACAAATACAATCACTATTCTTTGTTGCTTGTGCAAGAATAAATCCTTGTTCGGTATGATTATATAACTTTTAACAATAGGATGCTTCTGTTACTATACATATTATGATTTTTATTGTAATTGTAAGCGTTCTCGGGTCTTTTTATTTTGCACCATAACTTTCCTCCCCAACCTTGTCCCTTTCTACTTTGTCACCTTGATTCACACACACACACGCACACAAAAGTACGTGTTGATACCAATGGCGTTAAGTTTCTCTTTTCCAATTTGGTCTCCTAGCCTGTCTTTAGGCCCAGAAGGCGAGAGGGCAGGGGAAGAAGAACACAGTTACTGGTCACCTTGACTTGCCAGGCCTTACAGAGAAGGCTTTAAACACACGAACATTTCAGATGATCTTATGTAAATAGCACAGTTAATTGGTGTCTTTTAAATGTCCTTTGGGATTTCCATAGTCTCATTCTACCATCTTCTGTTTACCTCCAAGGGAGATTGGCTCTAAAAGAAAGAAACTTATTAACTTAGTACAGTGTTTATTAAGGAAAAAGAAACTTCAGGTTCCTTATTTATTTACTATCTGTATTAATTGGAATCTACCAAAATATACGGGACTTCCACAAGTTCTCTCTCATTGACCAATATAAACATGTGCTCCTCTTACCTCCCTCTGGGTCGATCAAACTAATTTTGTATGTCAGTGAGCTCACTTGAACAGAACCTAGAAACAGTGTTTTTGAAGTTATAAAGAGTTTTAATGTTTGTTCAGTATCATGTTTACTGTTCTTGAACTTTAAGAAAATCTTCATCTTCAGCAGAATTAATGTATTTGTTACTTTGTAAATGTATTTGTTAATACATTTGTTATTTTGGTGAAGAATTCTGGCAATTCGGATTTCTTCAGAGAGGGAGAATATGATTCTTGTTAGCTAATATCAGAACTGTCTATGTAAAAAAGCCCCATGCATGTTTTAGAACAAGAGAATTCAAGGGGCTCCTGGGTGGTTCAGTCATTAGGTGTCTGCCTTCAGTTCAGGTAATGATCCCGGGTCCTGGGATTGAGTCCCATGTCGGGCTCCCTGCTCAGCGGGAAGCCTGCTTCTCCCTCTCCTGTTCCCCCTGCTTGTGTTCCCTCTGTCGCTTTCTCTTTCTCTGTTAAATAAATAAATAAATCTTTAAAGAAAAAAAAAATGAAGGAAAATAAGAGAATTCAGAGTTTGTTTAAGAGCAGAAAGCAGAAAAAGCCTTAGAATACATGCCCAAGCCTAGAGGACTATGAATATGGCCTTGGGACCTCTGTCTTTCCAAGTAGACACCCAAGACTTTCCATCACCTGCAAGACAATCACAGACCATCTCTCTAATTCAGAGAGCCGAGTAGAAATCCTTCTGATAAAACATAAAGGAGAAAAACTAGAGCGTTTGGGAAAGCGCCATATCTAGGCTAATAGCATAACTGGAAACCTGAATTACAAAAAGAAGGTGGGAAATAAAACTATCTGGTAAAGACAGAACTACACCTGACCAGAGGAGGAGCTGGATACTTAGAAGCTTCTGGAGGCCTAACACCAGAGGGTGGTGAAGAGCAGGGAGAGGTGGTCTCCCAGAGCTCTCCTGGTCTTTGGGATTCACTTTACTGCCCCTTTCCTTTATGGATAATGTTCCCTTCTCTTTTCTTTCTTCTTTGGTCTCAGGAGCTCGCTGGAGCTCTCCAGTACCCCCATCTGCAGCGTCCCTTTCTTGGTCAATGGTGTCACCCTGAGCTTCAGCATCCCCTTGACCTTGGAACTTATCTCAGCCCCTTTTCTTCCATCTCCTTGACCTGTATGTCCAGCTTGTCACCTGCTTCTGTCGATTCTTTCTGTGTGTCATCCCTTAGCCTCCCTTGATCCAGACTCTTGTACTTGTGCTTGGCTTCTCGTAACAATCTCCTAACCTCGAAAATCAGCTTTCTCAGCACCTTTTTTTGTCATGAAAAACTTACTGATGTCATTGTTTATCAAGTCTACTTTTTTATTGTTGTTTTGATTTCAAGGCCTCTCCCTTACTGGTCAGAGCTTCCTGGCCAACTTTGTTTTTGTTACCCCCAGTAGTGTCCTCATGGAACTTCATGCCACGGCCATGCTGTTCATAGTTCCTAGCTTCTGCCGGCTCTCTCCCGGTGGCCCAGTGTCTCCCCATCTCCTTCAGAACCCCACCCCACAGGCCTTTCCTGATCACCCCGTGCCCTCATTGCTTCAGACAGTGAAGATTTGCTGGATGCCTGCTCTCTGCCAAGGACCTTTCCGTGGATCCTTCTTTTACCAGGCATTTTCTTGGTGTTTCGATACTCCACATGATATTTCTTTCTCTACTTGTCTGTAACATATTATTTACTTGTTTATTGTTTGTTTCCGAGTCCTTTAGTTCCACTTTTGAGAAAAGGTAGTAATGCAAGAGATATGATGTAAGTCCAGACACCAAACTGCCGTGGGCCGGGGCTGACCCTGTCGCTGACATAGAGCTTGGCTTCTTTCTCGTAGGGATGAAGTCAACAAAGCCTATCGGAAGCTCGCTGTGCTGCTTCACCCCGACAAGTGCGTGGCGCCTGGTAGTGAAGATGCCTTCAAAGCGGTGGTGAATGCCCGGACAGCCCTCCTGAAGAACATCAAGTAGGAAGTCAGAGAAAAAGACAAGTGTGGCCCTCAAGTATAAACTGACTGTCCCTAGAAGTGAAATAACCACCATGGGTTATTTTTTTTTTCTCCACAAAAATCTTACTGCTTTTTTCTTTTGTGTTGTCATTTGTAAATTAGAAATTCAGGTGCCTGTGACCATTTCAGACATTTTACAGAGCAGTGAAGACAACCAAGCGCCACTTGTACGTATAGTTTCTTTCCTATTTCCAAATAATCCGAATTTTGTTCCTCCTTCATTTGTGAGCTCGGTAATGGTAGCGTCCCTCATGCACTTGACTCAGGATAGTCCAGGAGGTTTCTGGAGGGAGGAAGGGGGCGCAGGGGGACCTTTCGCTTTTCTTTTTCTTTTTTTTTAAAGTTCATCGAAGAAGAAGACAGCAGAAACAGAAGGAAACGGTAACAAAACCCCCAAAAGTGTGGTGGGACCTCACACGCAAGTCACTTCTTTTACGAGTTCCTTAGTAGGATTTGAACCATCGATCGACCTATAATTAATGAACTCTGGAAGGCCCTTTGGAAGTTGTGAATCAAGGTAATACCGTTCCAAATTGAGCAGTCCTTTGTGGACCTACATTCTGTCCCCTTCTCCAGCCACCAGGGGGAGAGACAGGCTAGTCCTAGGAGAGAAAAGGCAGTGGCAGCCACGAGTTCTGGAACACTGGCTGTTGCTCGTCTTGCCCCTGGATCTGAGGCCTTTCTCCAGCCATGGAAGCAATGCTGGTAGCAGTAGGGAGCATCAGGCACCCAGGAAGCAGGAGTCAGGTTCCACAACAGACGTGCTTGCAGGTCACATGAGAGCTTGTCTACGCATCCCCGAAGGCAAGGCCAGAGGCAAGGCCCAAGGGCACAGCCAGCCTGGCTTGGACTTGTCTGATGCCCCTCCGAGAGCCTGTGGATGAGGCTTCTGCCTTTTCTTGTTTCTGCATCCTTTGCCACAGGTAGGTGGGAAACGCAGGGGCACGCCTCTACCGCCTGGCCTCTTCACTTACCTCCTTGAGTTCCTTCCTTTTCCTTTTCTCTTCCTTATTTATTTATTTTATAAATATACCACATCTGTCATTTTCCTCCTGATTGTCTGGCTTTTGGCCACTGCCTCTTCCATCCTCCCTTACGAGGCTTCACCTTACAGTCCTCCCGTACAAGCCCTGGTTGACTGGAGTCAAGTGTGGATCCTTTGGGTGTTGGTGGAGGGAGAGATCTTAAGGCCTATGTGGGAAGAATTTCTAATTTTTGCTTGGGCTCCATATTTCTAAACAATAATATATTTACACTCTAGATTATGAAAGCTAATATAATGTACAGAAATCCATTCTCTTGCCATAGTCTCCTCCATATCCACGGAACGGATGAAGTATGTTAGGACTGGCCCTTCCTCCAGAGCTTTCAGAACTGGTCTTGCTGTTTGACCCATTGTATTGTGAATCTCGGTACATTACTCATCTTTTAGCTGCAACCACCCTGCATTAATTGGGCTTTAAGGTGCATAAAATGTGAGTTTCAAGCAGCTATCCCATATTGATCACCAAATAGCATTCACCTACCCAAAAAGAAAAGCCACTTCAGTTTCATTCCAGCCCTCTGCAGTCTTCTGGCTTCTCCTCTCCAAAGCAGCTTCCCTTTGCGTGTCTGCCCTTGGGCTGCATTGAGCTTGTTGTCAGGAAACCAGAGCATTGTTTTCTAGTATGGCTTTTCATCTTGGTAATACTGAAAATGCTTCTTTTTTATGAATTGAGTCTAATACATAATTTTCTGGGGATTTTCTTCTGGACTTGTAATTTTAAATAGCTTCTGGGACTATAAAACTCCAACCCAAAGTGCTTCTGAATTTAAATTTTACTTAAGGCCTTCATCATGCCTAAAGTAATTAAAATGTGGGTCTATTCTTGTAAAGGAACTAGAGTCAAAGAAACGAGGGACCGTGCATGGTAGCGTCAGCCCAAATTGACATGACAGCCCACTGAGTGTGTGGCCCTGTATGGAGCCTGTGCTAGTTTTCATCACTGTTGCTAAAGACCAGGTTGGTCACCTCATTCAACTACATTGTGCAGATGAACAGTTACAACAGAATTTGTTAGTGCTTCCATTCCTATATAACGAGTGACTTGTGGAAATTTAGCCTGATTTTGGTTCTTAGGTCTTAGAACTCAGTTCCTAACACCTTCATTATTAATGTTAAAGATGGCCATGAACTACTTCATTTATGTAAAAGAAAGAAAAGAAGAAAGTTAAGCTTCAGGGTCCTGGAATTTGTCCGAGTGCCATAATCCTTGAGTAGAATATTAAGGGATAATAAAGCATGATTTGCAATGCAAAGTTTTTTGGTACTAATGTAATACAAAGCTTTGTAGACCTCTGTGCATTAAATTTATATTCTCGGTGCAAATATGTACTTTGTAGTTCAACTTTATGAAATTCCTTCAGCCAGTTAGGATCTCAAAATACATTGGTGAGATTAACAACTAGCAGAATCATTCCATTGGCTAAAAATATTTGATGGAGAATCTTGTTTTTCAAGAAAGAATAAGAAGTTTGAACCGTTCGTATTAAAGCCATTGCTTCCATGTCTGAGTCATCAAGAACAAGCAGTTTTAAAGCTTGTTAGAAATCCCTTGAGGTATTTCTAACTAATTGCCCATCCTACCTAAGCACTTTAAAATACACCGTCCTTTCCCCCCCTGTTCCCCTTTGAGGCTTCTTCTGAACTGATGTTCTCGCCTGTCAACAGTTCTCCTTCAGCCTCGTCGTCTCGCGTCGCATCTCCCCACACATGTGTCCTCGGCTCTGTTAGCCTGGGAACTTCAAAGTCCAGGCCTCAAGCACTGTGCTGCCACCCAGGAAAAGCTGCGGAGATCCTGTCACTGGCACACTTTTCTTGAGGCTCACATTTACCTCAGGAAACTCACTCTAGTGTGTTCTCGTGCATTGAATTCCCAACTGGTAAATAATTTCTTTCGACCCATAAACCAGTATCTAATTCACTGCTAGTTTAAAGAGCCATAGATAAGGCAGCTAAATTTCTGAAAGAAAGCCAGAGTAAGTAAGGAGCCCCCATCAGCCCTGTATCAGGACCACACTTCCTCCTGGACGGGTGACAGAATCTCGAGGGGGAGGGAGGTAGTTGAGGCCCAAGTTAGAAAGGGTGGATCCGCGCACGGATTGCCGCTGACAGTGACAGGGACAGCGCCCTTCTCAGAGGCACTTTCCGTGGGCGCTGGCATGTCACTCCCTTCCCCACCGCACTCCACCTAGCTCACTCAGTCTGCCAACGTTTTTGCAAAACTTTTGGAAAGTGAGTTTAGCTGCACAAGAGAGCTACCCACCTTCCACTGCAAGTTTTGCAAAGTGAAAAAAGGTTCACACTTCTCATGTTTGGTATTAGCACAAGTGTAACGTTTGTACATTGGTTTTTCCATTAAACGTTTCTAGAGAAGACAAAAGCTTAGATTTGTGACATGGGGAAATTAGAGTGTGTCTAACAAGCAGTGCAATACTGAGCCGTGCCAAAAAGGCCCTGGTGTGAAGTGGCTTGTCGGCAGGTTGGACGGTCTGGGTTAGCGTCCGGCATCCTGCGGGGCGATCGTCCCCTCTGACTGTGAATGCAGAGTCTCTAACGATACCCTTCGCTCTTACGAGGTAATTTGCATATTTGCGTTCTGTTGAAATAACTGAAAATGTTAAATCTAACAGTTGTTTATGTCTTGTATAGAGAGTGTCATATGTATTTAAGTTGTGTATTTTTATAAAATAAAGCCAAAACTCGAACACTGGCCTGTGGGCTGCACTTCTTTGATGAGATGCTGGTCTTTAATGTAAAATGTACTAGTCTAGAAGCGGCCCAGGCCCTCACCAACTGAGGCCTTACAGAGGATATCTTGCTTGAGTTTCCAGTTGGGAAATGGAGGAAATTTTATTCCTCAGTCCATCAGGTAATTCTAACCTTTTTTTTTTTTTTTTAAGATTTTATTTATTTATTTGACAAAGAGAGAGAGAGATCACAAGTAGGCAGAGAGGCAGGCAGAGAGAGGGGGAAGCAGGCTCACTGCCGAGCAGAGAGCCAGATGTGGGGACCGATCCCAGGACCCTGAGATCATGACCTGAGCTGAAGGCAGAGGCTTAACCCACTGAGCCACCCAGGTGCCCCAATCCTAACCTTCTTAAGTCGTGGTGAAAGTGTTTTGATCTCTTTTTTTTTTTTTTTTTAAGATTTTATTTATTTATTTGACTGACAGAGATCACAATAGGTTGGGGGGGGGAGAGCAGGCTCCCTGCTGAGCAGAGAACCCGATGTGGGGCTCCATCCCAGGGCCCTGGGATCATAACCTGAGCTGAAGGCAGAGGCTTAGCTCACTGAGCCATCCAGGCACCCGGTGTCTTGATTTCTTAAAGATAACTAATATTGTGTTGCATTTTTAATTCAGATAAAACTGTTACCATCTTATTTTAATAATGCAGCTCTCGACTGAACAACTTACTCATTCAGCTGGTCCCTGGAAACAAGAATCCTTAAGTAACAGACTGTTGGGAACCCAGAATTTGAAAGGGAAAGCTTTGCAGGGCCAATCCGCAGAAGACAGTGTCTCTCAGAAGCCTTCACATGAGGGCTGTAATTTTCATTATGAACAAAGTATGTTCTCACCTGAGAAGGCACGACACTCTTTTGGGGAACTGCTCTACTGTCCCCGAACATGCTTTCAAGACAAGCTGCCAAAGTCTCCTTTGCTTCCTAGCCACCCAGAATGGCCCATGAGCTGGGAGCATCGCCCAAGCTGAACCAACTGGCATCCTTCTCTGGGATCTTTCTCACCGGAGCTGGGAAAGCAAACTTCCTCTCAGGAGAGGAAGTAAGATGGGAGGAGTCCTGCGGATGTTGGCAACCTGATTCCAGTGCCATGGGAAACATTCTGAAAGAATGCAGCAGACATTCATTAGGAGACAGAGTCCTGATGGCCAACACTCGCCTTCTGGTTCCAGAGATCCCTTGAGCTGGTTGTTCTGCAAGCCCATATGCCACCCCAGAATCCTTCCCACAAACCTCCAACCCCTGTTTTCTGCTTGGTTTAGTTGGAGTTTGCTTTCCATTACTTGAAACTAAAGGGATATTAGACAATAGTAGACCTTAAGATTGTAAGCAAGGATGAGAAAGCTACAGTCTGTAGACTGAAATGACATCTGATAGGCATGTTATTACATTTATATATCATAATATATCCAATTATTTGTTTCTCAGTTGGAGTCTTTGGCTACGTCTTAACCCAATAGTCGCAAGTTCTAAACGGAAAAGCAAAATTAGGTTTATTCAATTTGTTTCAGGGTCCATTTATGCCAAATACTTGCAACTTCTTAAGTTTCTAATTAAATTTTATTGTTAAAGTGATCATTTGCCACGCATGTATTGAGCACCTACTATGTGCTAGCCCTGTTTTAGGCATGGAGGATACAACCGAGCTCAGGACCAACAAAAATCCCTGCCCTGTGCCTCTTAACATTCTAGTGTCTCTGTGTAGTTTTGAAGAAAAATTCTTTTTCTTTTTTTTTTTTTTAAGAGTTATTTATTTATCAGAGTGAGCACAAACGGAGGAGTGACAGGCAGAGGGAGAAGCAGACTCCCCACTGAGCAAGGAGCCGGATGTGGGACTCTGTCCCAGGACACCAGGATCATGACCTGAGCCGAAGGCAGCTTAACCAACTAAGCCCAGGCATGCCAGTTTCTTTTTTTATTTTTCTATAGGCTTATTTCTTATTTCCTATAGGTTTATTTCCAAAGAGGCAAGTTTTGCCCTTTTTGAGTATTCAAGATACATAATTTGGAATGAATACTCTGATTGCTACTATATACTGTAGATCATGGGGGTTGTTAAAATGCTGTATTAAGGGTTTTTTCAGGAAACTTAATCATTATTATTATCCAAAGCTCAATTTTTCATATTGGCCTAGAGAAAATAGTTCCAGACTTAAGGAGTCTCTTTATATATGTTTTATATTTATAATTAATGTATTTTCCCCAAGCAGTTGATAAGTTTGAATTTATTTGGAGGAAATACCTAGAATTTAGGTTGTTTTAGTTAAAACAACAATCTGTACCTCTGGTACCATCCAGTGAAGATTTTGTTCAGTAGACAGTTGTAAAGGGTGCTGACTTCAAGAAAATTATCCTCTCTGCATCCAGAACAGTCAGTTGTCAGAGGTCATTATAAAGCCAGCAAGTGCTGCCCATGATAGCATTTTATGGACAGGAGAGACAGTCAAAGTTTGCTACGATTGAGGGAAATGAAAACGTGAGGTGTCTACAGGCCTCAGATATCAGGATGAGAACATTCTGTTAGTTTCAGAGCATGAGAGAGAACACAAAGTTCAATAAAAGAAATACTAAAGAAAGCAAAGACTCTTAGTGGTTCAAAAGGAAAATACAATGGAAGAAACCGTTTCCATTCTGAGTAACGGGGAGCAAGGAGAAAAGCCCCAAGTCAGCATTTGTGAAATGTTTCTTTATGGACAGATCCCCATCATTTCTAGTGAACTCCCAACATGGGAACCCTGGATGTAAAAGGGTTAAGAGCAACATTTTAGTAGGATGAATTTGTAAGACGACAGTTTCAACATCATTCCTTACAAAACCAACCTGCGGGGCCGTTCTGCCTCCCAAGGTGGATGGCAGAGTTTCTGTCAGAAGTCCTCATGCCGGGGCGCCTGGGTAGCTCAGAGGGTTAAAGCCTCTGCCTTCAGCTCAGGTCATGATGATCCCAGGGTCCTGGGATTGAGCCCCACATCGGGCTCTCTGCTCAGCGGGGAGCCTGCTTCCCCCTCTCTCTGCCTGCCTCTCTGCCTACTTGTGATCTCTGTCAAATAAATAAATAAAAACCAAAAAAAAAAAAAAAAAAAAAGAAGTCCCCATGCCATTCCCTCCTGCCCACAGGCACTGGTGAGGGGAGCACCTCACCCGAGAGAGTGAGGGCTCAGGGAAGCGCTGTTATGAGCTGCTGGCAGGCACTCAGTATTGCGGGCAGGCTGAGCGGGGACTCTGTTTAACGAAGGGCCCTGATGACATTTTAGACATACGCGAAAATACTATGGCTTTGTGTCAGGAGGTAAAGACCTGAGCTGCTCTTCTTAAGAAATGAACAAGATTTCTGAAGGTGGGGGCTGCCAAAAGAAAGGGAAGAAAGACCAGAGAAGAGGGGGCAGAAAGCTGGGGTCCGGAGAAGGGTAAGTGGAAGGATAGTTGACATTAAAAATTATTAGATGTTAGGAAACAGAAAGATAGCCATAGAGAAGTACCTAGTGGCAGAAACAACCAAAGGACTTTTAAGAAGATGGATACATTTTATAACATCATCGTTTTACAGATGAGAAAACGGAGGCTCAGAGAGGTTAAGTGACTTGCTCCAGACCACACAGGAAGCTCTTCAGACCTGAGCTCGCTCAGCTCCAGAACCCAGGCTCGCAATCTACGCTACCAGCCTCAGGATCCAAATCTTAAAATATTCTGCTTTGTATTCCTGAGTAATATTGTGTCCCATATTGCGTAAAGGAATAAATAGGCTGTATTTTTTTTTGAAGACCGCAAAGGTACAACTTTCCTTACAGTGACACAAGTTTAAATCCTGCATGGGTGGACAGGAATGAAGGAAACTTCTTTCTGAGGGTGTCCAAACCAAGAGGGAGTTAGCATGACAATGTAAGTTAACAGTGTGTTAAAATACAGCATATAGGGGCACCTGGATGGCTCAGTCGATTGGGCGTCTGTCTTCGGCTCAGGTCATGATCTCAGGGTCCTGGGATTAAGCCCCTCATCAGTCTCTTTGCTCAGCAGGGAGCCTGCTTCTCCCTCTCATTCTGCCCCTTCCCCCTACCTCTGCTTGTGTGTGCTTTCTCTCTTTCTCTCAAAGAAAAATTTTTTTTTAAGATTTTATTTATTTGTCAGAGAGAGAGAGATCACAGCAGCCAGCAGAGAGAGAGGAGGAAGCAAGCTCCTTGCCAAGCAGAGAGCCCGATGCGGAGCTCCATCCCAGGACCCTGAGATCACGACCCGAGCTGAAAGCAGAGGCCTAACCCACAGAGCCACCCAGGCGCCCCTCTCTCAAAGAAATTTTTTAAAAATATGAAATATAATACATTTGGATCTATTTATCAACAAGTTTTTTTTTTGTTGTTTTTGTTTTTGTTTTTCAGTGAGATTTTGAACAAGCCCTTGCCAAACCTCTGATGCCTCCAAACAGCTTGGGAATCATGTCTTAGGGAATATCCAGCCAGGTCAGCAACTGGGGGCAATTAAGCCTGCGGACCCGAGAGATAGATGCTTTACAGCTTATGTTTCTGGGCGGTTTTCAACACCCTTAACTTATTCTCTTGTCATAGCTAGAAGCCATCCAGCCCTAAAAGGGTGATTTCCCACCCGCAAAGCCTAGCCTGGGCTTTCTGTGTCCAAATCACCAGCACTGCAGGAGGAAGGGTGGTTTATTTTCGCCAAACTGTCCGGGGAGAGGGTTTTAGGGGACAAGGTCAAGATTGTTTGACTTTCGACCCTATACTTGTCCATATTATTTGTGTTTTCCCAATGGATGTAAACTATTTTAGGCATCTACAAAGTTAAATGAAACAACAACAACAAAAACTAAATATGGTACCCGTTTTTAAAAAAAAAGAGACTCCAAACTGTGGGAACTTCTAAGGGCAGCTCTGGGCTGTAATTAAATCCTGCTTCTTTACTTCAGTAGAAACTTCATCCTAAGAGAGAAAAAGCTTTTAGTCTCTCACAGGTTTGTTTGAAAAGCTAACCTCGGGTGCACCTAGGTGGCCCAGTGGGTTAAGGCCTCTGCCTTTGGCTTAGGTCATGATCTTAGGGTCCTGGGATGGAGCCCCACATTGCATCAGGCTCTCTGCTCAGCAGGGAGCCTGCTTCCTCCTCTCTCTCTCTGCCTGCCTCTTTGCCTACTTGTGATCTCTCTGTCAAATAAATGTTTTTAAAAAAATCTTAAAAATAAAAAGATTAATTATACTAAAAAAAAAGATAAAGAAAAGCTACCCTCGCAATCAGGGCTATCCGACTGGAATTTCAAATTCACTTACCGACGTTACATATCTGCAAGCTCTCTCTAACACAGAAGCAGTAGGACTGAGAGGGGAGGACCCGGGGTGGGCCCTTCTCTCTCCTCAAAATTAAGAGAGTAGCCTTGGGCAAAGGGGTCCTCCTTTCAAGGCGCACTTTCCTCCGTTATTAGATGAGGCTCCTGATTAAAGACCAGCC
The DNA here is from genome assembly GCF_020171115.1 of Neogale vison. Taxonomy (NCBI): domain Eukaryota; kingdom Metazoa; phylum Chordata; class Mammalia; order Carnivora; family Mustelidae; genus Neogale; species Neogale vison. The sequence goes on from NC_058098.1 coordinate 125,007,563, forward strand.
CTTGTTGAAATCTGAGGAAGGTCATGAACATCTCTCTATCATCCTGCTGCCACTTCACCACTCCAAAAACAGAAAAGGGAAAGGAAAAGAAAAATGATGTTAGAAAAAACGTTAGTGAATTAGGCTTGTGCTAAACTTAGGAATAATAGGCATTGTTGAACCCCTTCCTTTCTTTTAATAAACCTTAAACTCCTGCTACATGCAGTCGTGATTTCAGCAGCTCGCTTTACAAAAGCAAATGGTGCTGGAAATTTTTAGTAACAAGTCCACAAGACTCAGATGTACAAAGACATTCTTTATTCCTATAAAACGGAAATCATCTTGAGCCCTGAGCTCACATTTTCCACCAAAGGTGGGAAAACTTAAAATTCACCTCTTGAGGCAAGTTAGTCACTTCTGATTTGAAACATGATCAACCCTAGATTAAAACCCAGTAAATCCAAGACCCCCTCCTCCTGACGCTTCCACCCACTTCTTTGCCCAGGGGAGACCTAGACTGGGGGCAGAGGGCGCCTTACCTCTCGTGTAGGTCAAGAGAGTATTTTGGGGCCCTCTTGCTGTCCCCCAACCTCAGTGGCCTCCCTGGCCTCTCGCTGGTCCCACCTGCTCCACCATTGGCCGCTGACATCATGGGCGCACCACAGCCTCCAGACCCCAGGTCCAAGGGCTTGTCCTCCTGGTTGTCCTGATTGTCCAGGCCGGCCCTTCACCTCTTCGCTCCTCTGCAGCCTGTTCACCTGGAGGGTCAGTAATTCCAGGCCACTTTTCCCCAGCCCTGCCCTGAGCCCCAGCCCCTGGGAGCCCTCTAGGTCTTGGCCAGTCCGGCTCCCGTGCAACTTCACACCAGGAGTCCCTGGAAATTGCAGTCTCCAGGCTATACCCTGGAAGCGACCTTGAGATTTCCTATTCTGGCCCTCGGAGTTACTGGTGTGCTGGCAAACTGGCTCGCAGGGAGCAGGCAAGGAAATTCTGATTTGCAGCTTTTGCCCTGTTGTCATATCCAGACTGTCCTCATGGTTGATTTCAAGCTGGGAGGCACCCCAGTAAGCTTTTGTGAGCCATGATACAGCAAACTCCAACTCTGTGTACCTGGGAAGCAAGGGGGTGGGCAGGGGGGTTTACACAGCTTTCCCCACACCCCTCGAGAAATCTTCCCCTTTTGTCTCATCTCCTCCGCTGGACTGTTAGCTCTTTTGGGGCAAGATTACATCTCAAAGCCTCATTTCCCAAAGCATTTTTCCCAGGGGCTTGGCAGGGGGCTCTCAGTGCTTACGTTGACTGATTACATTGTTTTTTTTTTTTTTTTTAAAGATTTTATTTATTTATTTGTCAGAGAGAGAGGGAGAGAGAGCGAGCACAGGCAGACAGAGAGGCAGGCAGAGGCAGAGGGAGAAGCAGGCTCCCTGCCGAGCAAGGAGCCCGATGCGGGACTCGATCCCAGGACGCTGGGATCATGACCTGAGCCGAAGGCAGCTGCTTAACCAACTGAGCCACCCAGGCGTCCCTACATTCTTTAACAATATTGCCACTAAAGACACTTTAATTACATTTTGTTTTTTTTTTACTAAAGTATAATTGACATACAGTATTACATTAGTTTCAGGTGCACATCATAGTGATTCAGTAATTTTATACGTTATGAAATGATCCCAGTGATGGGTTTAGTTACCACCTGCTGCTAAGGACTTAAAATCTCTTTGTTTTGCTGTTAGAGTCATGAAGGTGGCTCATTCCTTGTGATTTGTCCCTGCAGATCCGATGAAATTAATCCAGTGCCCCATAGCTCCTGAACGCGCACAGAGAGCATGCCGGCCACATTGCTAGGGACTTTTTTTTTTTTTGAGATTCTATTGTTTAAGTAATGTCTACACCCAACGTGGGGCTTAAAGTTACAAGCCTGAGATCAAGAGTCTCTCCACCAACTGAGCCGGCCAGGCGCCCCACCCAGGGAATTTTTTAATACAGCAAGGTGTGCAGTTTCGTGAAATGTGTTTAGTGGGATGGATTTGGTAGAAATCAAGTTAATTTCATCGCGATTTTAATTTCTAGGCAGAAAGACCTGACTGAGTTCACTAGCAGCCTCCAGTCAACATTATCAAATCGGTGTTAAGTCTTTGATCAACTTTTTAGCCCCAAGTGTATGAGTCATTGCAACAAAGACTGATTAAACACTTAATATTTGCAAAGAAGGTGCTTTATGAACTGAGGAAATGTGGGGTGCCTGGGTGGCTCAGTGGGTTAAAGCCTCTGCCTTTGGCTCAGGTCATGATCCCAGGGTCCTGGGATCGAGCCCCACATCAGCCCCACATCAGCCCCACAGCCTCTCTGCTTGGCAGGGAGCCTCTTTCCCCCCATCTCTCTGCCTACCTCTCTGCCTACTTATGATCTCTCTCTGTCAAATAAATGAATTTTTAAAAATCTTATTAAAAAAAAAATGAACTGAGGAAATGTGTAGGACCATGATTCTTGAAGCGGGGTCTGGGACCAGCAGCCCCGGGCCCGACGGTTCCTTGACGGGCAGCTGCAACATTGCCCCCTCCCTTATCCCGAAAGACTGACTGAGCTGGGAATTGCTTAGAGCCTCGCCTGGTGCACGTCTGCAGTCAAAAGGAGAACAGATTTGGGAAGTGACTCTTCTTTTCCTCCTTCCTTACACACCTACTCTCGCTCCATAAAATCGGCGCTCCTACCATTTATTGAGCACTTACAATAAACCAAGTACTTCTTCAGTCATTTAAAAGCATTTTATTTCAAACTCACGATGACCCTTCGGAGAAACTTTTTTTTTTTTTTTTTTACATAGGCTCCACACCCAGCATGGAGCCCAGTGTAGGGCTCAAACTCATGACCATGAGTTCAAGACCTGAGCCAAGATCAAGATCAATTAGCCGACTGAGCCACCCAGGTGCCCCCAGGACAAACATTTTATCCCCATATTATGAAAAAGGAAATGTGCTCATACAGTATTACATTAGTTTCAGGTGCACATCACCTGAAGGTGATATAAATCACCTTAAGTAAACCATCTAATACCATAGTCATGTTGCCTTATGGTCCCCCAAAGATATGTCCCTCCAGAGCCCGAGAATATGACTTTATTTGGCATAGATTCTTTTTATATGTATTAAGGTAATTAAGGCAAAGTAATTAAGGTAAGGAAATGAGAATATCTGCATTAGGGTGGGTCCTAAAGCCAATGCCAAGTCCTTGCAAGAGAAGGGGAAGAGGACAGAGACACACAGAGAAAAGGAGACCAAGTGAAGACGGAGGCAGACACGGAGTTACAGAGCCGCGAGCTAAGGAAGGCCAGTGCTTGTTGGCAGCTACCGGAATTAGGAAAGTGGCAGAAAGGGATTCTCCCTCAGCCTCCAGAGGGAACCTATCCTAATGACATCTTGATTTTGGACTTCCAGCCTTCAGAACTGTGAGAGAACACATGTCTGCCGTTGGGGGCCGCCCAGCTTGTAAAACTTGCTATGGCCGCTGCAGGAAACAGATCCTAAGAGCGGAACCCACATGCAGCCGGGGGCCTGACTTCTGAGCCCATACCCTTTGCCACCACATGACAAGGCTTTGGCCTGGTGTAATCTGGCCTCCTTCTACTATCTCTGCACTTACATCTCTTTACCCTCCTGTGTGCTCTAGGCACCCTGAACTTGGCCTTCTCTGAGTACATTGTACTGTTGATGGCTCTGTGCGTTTGTAACTCCTGCCCCCTTCCACCTAACACAGTGTGATGGACTGAGTGTTTGTCGTCCCCCCTCCCCAGCCCCCCAGAGTCCTATGCTGAAGCCCTCATCCCCAGTGTGATGGTATCGGAGGTGGGACTATTTGGAGGTCATGAGCGTGGAGCCCCTACAATGGGGCTGGTGTCCTTCTAAGTAGAGGAAGAGACGCCAGAGCTTCCTCCACCCACCACATGAAGACGCAGGAAGAAAGCAGCCATCTGCCAGCGGGGAGGAGCGCTCCCACCGAAGTCTGGGTCCGCTGGCACCTTGATCTGGGACTTCCAGCCTTCAGAACTGTGAGAAATGCATGCTTGCTGTCTAAGCCCCCCCGTTCTAACGGCCTCGAAGGCACACCCTCTTTCCCTTCTCCTCCTGGAGAAGGCAAACTCTTACTGTCCCCCAATATGTTGCTCATTAACTAATCAAATCTTGGTGTAATTTTCTTGATGAAATTTGTCTCAGTGTCTTCCTGGTTTGTGGAAGTTCCTTACAAAAATGACAAGCGAGGGGGCTTTGCTGGGAATCAGGCCTGGCCTGTGAGGGGCACCAGCACTGTTGATGGCCTGTCCAATCGTCGTTCCTCCCTCCTTCCTTGCTGGCAGATTTGTTATGCTACCCAGGAACGTATCCCTCCACAGGCTGGCTCAGTAGCGACTCGGGAGCTATTGGAACTGTCCACGGTGGGACCAGCTCCATGGTCAATGATTGGCTTGGAAATGGGCATGTGACCCTGCTCTGGCCAAAAAGACATAATGGGCATTTTTTCCCCAAGATTTTATGTATTTATTTGAGAGACAGGGAGAGCACAAGTTGGGGGAGGACAAAAGGAGAGGGAGAAGCAGACTCTCAGCTGAGCACAATGTCTGTCCATTCCAGGACCCCGAGATCACGACTTGAGCCGAAGTCAGAGGCTTAACCAACTGAGCCACCCAGGGACCCCCTTATGGGGAGCTTTTAGGAAGAACTTTGTACTCCTGGAAAAAGAGGCATGGGAGGAAACTGTTCCTCTTCTGTGGTACAATGTCCTATCTGCCTATGATGCTGGATTGTGGCGCCATCTTGTAGCCATGGGGAGTCTTAACTTTCGATGGTGACGCAGATATGCTAAGGGCAGCACGGTGTGAGGTGGAAAGTCACATGGACCTTAAAGACAGTATTTTACCACTGAATAACTAACCTTAGGCCTGCGCTGTCCAAAGACTGGGTAGACGTCCTATCCGAAGACGCAGCATAGGGGTAATACGTTTCTCTACCATTTAAGACATGTTGTAGTGAGTTTGGGATTACTTAAGACAGAAATCATCCCAACAACTATTGTACAACCCAACTGCCAAAAATATCTCCAGGCCCACCCTGGGAGAGAAGTCTGAGAACTCCACCGTTTTCAAATTATTGACGAAAACTTCCACATGTCAGACAGCAAGTGTACCCTAGAGAGGGATCGGTCACCGAGCTCTTCACACTTCAGAATGTGTTTATTGATTCCTAAGCAGCCTTTCCCCCGCACATTTATTCTGTGTCTTTTCTATGACAGTCACTCGGCTAGACTCTGGGATGAAGATATAATGAACAGTAAGTATCAACCTATAGCTAGCATGTAAATCTTCCTTTATGTCATTCTCTCTGAAGTTATTTTTTTTAAAAGAGTTTATTTATTTATTTGACAGAGATCACAAGTAGGCAGAGAGGCAGGCAGAGAGAGGGGAAAGGAAGCAGGCTCCCCGCTGAGCAGAGAGCCCTATGTGGGGCTCGATCCCAGGACCCTGGGATCATGACCTGAGCCGAAGGCAGAGGCTTTAACCCACTGAGCCACCCAGGCAACCCTCTCTGAAGTTATTTTAATGTGCAGCTGAACTTGAATGGCAGGGAGCGGTTAAAGACACCAACCTCCAAGCCTTTGAAGATCTGAGTATAACTTCTGACTCCCCCCCAAATTAGCTACTGATAGTCTACCTTTGACCAGAAGCCTTAGTGATAACATAAAGATTTGAACACATATTTTGTGTTCATACGCATTACTACTGTATTCTTATGAAAAAGTAAACCAGAGAAAAGAAAATGTCTTCAAAAAAATCATTAGGAAGCGAACATACATTTATAGTATATACTGTATTTTTTAAAAATCCACGTATAAGTGGATGCATGCAGTTCAAAACTGTGTTATTCAAGGATCAACTGTAAATTATTTTTTTAAAGATTTTTATTTATTTATTTATTTGACAGACAGAGACCACAAGTAGGTGGAGAGGCAGGCAGAGAGAGAGAAGGGGAAGCAGGCTCCCCGCTGAGCAGAAAAGCCCTATGTGGGGCTTGATCCCAGGACCCAGAGAGCAAGAACTGAGCCGAAGGCAGAGGCTTAACCCACTGAGCCACCTGGGCGCCCCTAAATTATTTTTGTTTAAAGGCATATTTGAACTTAGACTCCATTAAAATAAAAACCAAAACAAAACAAAACCCTAACTCCCACTTAGAGCTACATGAATACAAAATTATGAACAAGATGAAAAGTCTCGGGGCGCCTGGGTGGCTCAGTGGGTTAAGCCTCTGCCTTCGGCTCAGGTCATGATCTCAGGGTCCTGGGATCGAGCCCCACATAGGGCTCTCTGCTCAGCAGGGAGTCTGCTTCCCTTCCTCTCTCTCTCTGCCTGCCTGTCTGCCTACTTGTGATCTCTGTCTGTCAAATAAATAATAAATAAAATCTTTAAAAAAAAAATAAAGATGAAAAGTCTCCAGTTCCATCCAGGTTAGTGCGTGATTTGTGGAGTTTTTATTAAGAGATCTCAGCTCAGGTCTTGAGCTCAGAGTCGTGAGTTCAAGCCCTGTGTCAGACTCCATGCTGGGTGTGGAGCCTACTTTAAAAAAAAAAAAATGGAGAAGCAAGGAAATGCAGCTCCTGAAGTGCCCCTACCCCATGAAAATAACAAACAGGGGGATGCAGGCCAAAGCTGAGCAAGCCAGGGAGACAGGAGATGAGCTCAGCACTCTAAGACGGGAGCAAGTCCCTGACAGCGCGGGAAGGAGAGAGCAGAGGGCTGCAAGCCAGCAGAGAGACTGAGTCCATGCTGGCAGCTCCTAAAAATAGCAGAGCAGGGCTGTACGCATTCCTGTGCAAACAGATTTAAAGCTGACAGGTAGCGTGGGCTCTGTGGGGCTCCTAACAAAGGGAAGGGCTGGAGTCATCTTGACCGGAACGCCTCCCGCTGGAAGTTCCGGGCCCTCGCTTGGCAGCGAGGAAAGCCGCCGGGGTGGGTGGCACGTAAAGCCAGGGGCATCCTAGAGGGAAGGGAGGGGGAGAGACACACCTGCTAAAACCCACTCTGAACTCTGAACCCATTTCCCTGAGAGGAGTTTGAATCAAACGAAAAAGTTATAAATTAAAAACACTCAATAAGGGACGCCTGGGTGGCTCAGTTGGTTAAGCAGCTGCCTTCGGCTCATGTCATGATCCCAGCGTCCTGGGATCGAGTCCCATATCGGGCTCCTTGCTCGGCAGGGAGCCTGCTTCTCCCTCTGCCTATGTCTGCCTCTCTGTCTGCCTGTGCTCGCTCTCTCCCTCTCTCTATGACAAATAAATAAATAAAATCTTTAAAAAAAAAAACACTCAATAAAGGAAAAAAAGGACTAAGCTCTTGATCTGGTTTTGAGAAAGCTCAGCACGGGGTCCACTGAAGATAACACTTTTGGAAGGTGCCTGGCCTCCCCCACGTGGCACAGCAAGATTGAAAAAAGGATGACAAAGTGGGTAGCTGATTTATTTCCGCCAGCCCTTGCGCAGTAAACAGCCTCTTTTTTAAGAACTCAAGACGGAAAACAATGCCAGCATGAATTATTTAACAACGATAAAAATTACTATCTGTAAAAACACGTGAATGTGCTTACCCGAAACCCCGTGCGTCTGGGTGTAAGTCAGCATGACAGCTCACAAGCGAGACCTGAGCACTTTGTGGAATGAATCCTAGAGAGCATTACTTAATCTGGACCGCTGTCTTCCAGTAGTTTTTCTTTTGCGCCTTCTTGCCAGTTTTCCCTTGATAGTCTCTTCCTTTTCCAAACCATCTTTCATTCCAAATCAATCCTCTGAGAGAACGTAGCTGGTCAGGACCTGTGGTTTGTCGAAATGAATCCCCAGCGACTGTCAAATGGGAAGCCCTTGCTTTAGCTCGGCATTCAAGGCCTCTGGTGGTCTGGCCCCATTCTACGTCCCTTGCCTCACCACGACCTCCCTTTCTACACTCCACCTGCATGCCTCATCCCCAGGTCCAGGCTGGACTTCCCCGCCAACCTGTCTGCACTCACGGAGGCTCCCTCTGGGCCGGCTGTCCTTCCCTCATTCTGGGCAAATGCTCTTTCCCTTTCTCCTTCCCAGATGCGCCCTACTGCACACAGCCTTTCCTGGTTGCCTTTTTTGAGTAAACATTACGAATGCTGCTTAGTAGATTTCCACGAGACACCTGACCTGGAAGAAAGGAGTTAAGGCGGCAGCCGGAGGGAATGAAGAACATAGAAGCGTTGTCATTTGTTTGTGATTGATGATAAGAGCAGCCTTGTCTGTTGAGAGGGAAGTGCCTGGAGAGAAGGGGAAAAGGGGAAGGTCCAGAGTGGGGTGAGGGGTCAGTCCTGGACGGGAGGCAAGGACTTCTCTCTCCAATCCCCACTGTAGTTTTCAGATCATATACGCTCCGATATAATGGTAGTGGGAGTGGAGGTGGGGGTGCTTGGAAGGCCACTCTGCCTGTAGACTGCTGTCTTCCCTCACCTACTTAGTGCAGTTGGAAAGGCCATCGATCTGACTTTTATTCCTTTGACCATCAATTGAAGGTGTGTATGCAGGTATGTGTGTGTGTGTGTGTGTGTATAGATCACTGGAAGTGGGCTACCTCTCCCTCTTCTGCTTCTACAGAGATCCCTGGGGGGGTTCTCCTGGCCTCATTAACTTTCTTCTGGTGAAATGGAGAACAGGAACTGATCCCCATCTTCTTGGCCTTCTCACTCTGTTTTCCTTTGCAGGTTGGATGAGAGATGGCGTGCACTTTGTCCTCGCCCTTCTGTATCCCTGGGACAGGTTCTGTCCCCCTGGGGGGACCTTTGGCCAGCCCCGAGGCCTGGGACCGAGTAAAGGGGTTCAGGTCCAGAGAGAAGCAGGACTGCAGACTGTGGCCACATGTCCAAGTGCCAAGCTCCGGCTCAGCCTCCATCCTTTGGGATCTGTGCGTCCCATCTGCCTGCTTCCAGGGTCTGCTTCCTACAGGCGGAAGCGAGATGGATGCAGTAGCATGTAAATCGCTCCAGCTTTGGGGCGGGTCATCCTCTGGAGTCTGGTCCTGAGGAGGGAGAGACAAGAAGAGAAGGTGAGAGTCTCCAACACGGAGGTGAGGGCGGGGAGCCTTGCCCTTAAAAACCAAGGGAGACAATAAACCTCAGCTCTGCAGTCCTGGGCCTCACTGTGTGCTGCTGACTTAATAAATACAATCACTAAAGCTTGTACTCAGTGTTTCTTATTTTAAGATATTGAAAATGGGTCAGCGGTATGTAAATTAAGCTGACCTGAGTCCTTCCTGGGCTAGAACGCAGGCCTCCCCTCGGGTATTGCCCTGTCATGGGCCTGCTCTCTGGTTTTCCACCCCCCGACCTGGGTTGCCTTCCTGCCTCCCAGGCTGGGGGATGACTCTGGATTTGAACAGACACGCCTGAAGGCAAAGGCTCAGCTTCTCTCCTGCTTTGCTTTCCCCCGCCTGTGATCCAGCACTAACTTGACCCCTACCCAAGCAGTGGGGGAAGGTTACTGAGTCGGCCATTCCCGTAGCAATGACTGACAGGCGGGTGGATCAGATTGCTTGGTACATAGGTGCCAGGCCCTAAGGTCAGGTACATGGGTATAAACTTGGCAGTGCCCTTTATGGACTATGGAACCTTAGGTAAGTTCTGAACCTAGTCTCAGTTTTCTCATCTGTGAAATGGACATAATAAACATTTTACACCACAAAACTGTTGTGAAGATTGCAGGAGATAAGGAGCTTGGGACCCAACCAAGGAATAATATCCTGGATGCTAAGGACTTTAGAATCAAATCTGAAAACAGTAAGAAAACCACAGACATTCTTGAGGAAGTGCAACAATGGAAACTGGGCTTCTGGGAGACAATTCCAGGGGCAGCATGACGGGGATTGGAGAGTCTGGGAATGAATCCCATGAACCTCAGGTGTCCGGTCTGCTGCTGGGGTCACCTCGTGTTCCCAACCAGCCTTCCTGGAACATCAGATCTGTCCTGTTAATGCAGATTAGGTAACACGGAATGGAAGCCCCAGAGATCTCGGGCAGATGAGTTCCTTCTGCAGCTTGCTCTTGCATTAAAAGATTTCAAGGGCTCCTTCCCTATCAAAAAAAAAAAAAAAAAAGAAAAAGAAAAGCACCCTTTTACAGATTTTTAAGACGATTTATGATCTCCACATTTAACCTGCTAATACCATTGAGCACAACTCCAAGGTTGGAAACATCCAGGGAAGATTTGTTTAGGAAAAATAAGCTCACATGGGTCCTTGCTCTAATAGGCACCACCTGGACATCCTAGCAGGCGCTTACTGGGGGAGGCAGAGCAACGACCCCCTCACCCCAAGCTCAGTATTCTAATCTCTAGAATGTTACTTTACATGGCGAAAGGGATTTTGCAAGTATGATGAAGGACCTTGAGATGGGGAAATTATCCAGGTGGGTCTAACCTCATGCCATGGGTCCCTAAAACGGGAAAAACTTGCCAGGCTCTGGTCGGAGGGAGATGTGGCTATGGAAGAATGGCAGAGAGGTGTAATGTTGCTGGCTTCGAAGAAGGGGGCCATGAGCTAAGGAATGTGGGTGGTGTCTAGAAGCTGGAAAAACTGGATTTCCCTAGTCTCCAAAAAAGAACGCAGCTCTGCCAAAGGCATGACTTCTGCCCAATGAGATCCGTTTTGAACTTCTGACCTCCAGAACTGTAAAATAATAAATCTGTGCTATTTAGACCCTACATTTATAGTAATTTGTTATGGGAGCTTCAGTAAAGGAGTACATTCACTATGGGCTGACTTGATGCTAAGCACGTGAAAATCAACAGTTGAAAAAACCAAAACAAGGGTCACCTGGGTGGCTCAGTCAGTTAAATGTCCAGCTCTTGAGTTCCGCTCAGGTCGTGATCTCAGGTCTACGGGATGGAGCCCCGTGTCCGGCTCCATGCTCAGCTGGGAGTCTGCTGGAGAGTCTCTCTCTCTCCCTTCCCCTCTGCCCCTCCCCTCACTCTCTCTCTCAAATTAATTAAAAAATCTTAAAAGAAAAAAAAAGTGAAACAAGGCCCTTTTTCCAGCAGAACTCACATTCTATGGGGAAGAAACAAAACTTGTGAGCAAACAATTCCGCACTGTTGTTCCAGGCGGGCCGCGCCATCAAGAAACAAGAAGCAGGGGAGGGGAGGGATGGGGACACTTTGTCCACTTCTGAGGGCCTCGGCCAAGTGGAAGACAGACGAGCAGACTGTCCTCACAGTGGTTCCCAAAGGGCTGCCCCTGCTGGAGATCCGAGAAGACCTCACGGACCAGGTGACACGGGAAGGGGGTCTTTGAGGATGAGGAGGAGTGTGTCAGGTGGACAGTGGGGGCGGAGAGACCTGGGCAGAGGGAATGGCATATGCAAAGTATGGGGGCATGAGGGCATGAAGAGTGTGCTGGGGAGGGTGAGGAGCACCAAGTGGCTGGGCTCAGGAGGAGTATCGGGGCAGGTCCGGGGAGTGGCGTGGACCGTGGGCATCCCCAGCATTGCTGCAGGTGTAGAGAGAACGAGCCCCCATGAGAGCTGGAGGCGTGACCCAGAGATAGCCCCTTGTGTCCGTTTTCTTGCAGTCCTGCAACGACCAAACAGATACAAATCCATGGGTTCCACTCACCAGTCAAGCCCTGAAATCAATCCCTGGTTTCGTGATAAAAATAGTGATTAAAATTACTTACCAGTTAAATCATTCCACTTCCTGCCAAGGGTGTGTGTGTGGGGGGAATCACTTCTGGTAAAACTGAAGTCTGGGAATAACCAGGAGGTGGATCTTGCCACCTCCTGGCACATCTCTGGGTAATTGAAGAAGCTCTGGGATTGGGAAAGAGGACCCAACAGATCAGTTATTTATTTTATTTTATTTATTTATTTATTTTTAAGATTTTATTTATTTGACAGAGAGAGGTCACAAGTAGGCAGAGAGGCAGGCAGAGAGAGAGGAGGAAGCAGGCTCCCTGCTGAGCAGAGAGCCCGATGCGGGACTCGATCCCAGGACCCTGAGATCATGACCTGAGCCGAAGGCAGCGGCTCAACCCACTGAGCCACCCAGGCGCCCCAGATCAGTTATTTTAATTCAACGAGGCTCACTGATAACCTCGCAGGGCGGGCACTCCAGGTGTGAAGGTGAATCAAGGCCTTGAACCTGGGCTCAAAGTCCAGTGAATGGGGTGACAGGTAAAATTACACAAAATCCTAATAAGCGTTCAATAAAGGCCTAGAAAATGTGCTGTTGGATCCTGTCTTAGGTTTCTGCAGCTGTCATAACAACCACAGCCGGGTGGTTTAAAACAACAGGATTTATTTTCTTGCCATTCCAGAGTCCAGAAGCCTGCAATCAACATGGTCAGCAGGACTGCGCCTCCTCTGGAGGCTCAAGGGGAAATCGCCTTCTTGCCACGTGGCATTTTTGGTGGTTCCAGGGGCTTCCTGGCGTGGGGCCCCATCCCCCAAACCCTGCCTCCATCTTCACATGATCTGCTCTGTGCCTGTCTCTCCAAAGGACGCTAAGCTTTGGGATGACGGCCATCCAAGCAGTCCGGGATGGTCTTCTCTCAAAATCCGTAACTCAATTACACCTGCAAAGACGCTTGTTTCAAACAGTCACAGTCACAGGTTCCAGGGATCTGGACCCCCTTTGGGGGTCACCATTCAACCTAAGTAAAAATATCACTGAAGTTCCTTCAGTGCAACTTGAAAGGGAAGGTGACATCTGAGCATTTTACTAGTATTTTCTTATTTAATCCCCTAGCAGGTGGGAACTGGGCAGTCCTCCTACCTGGGAACAGGGACAGCTAGGGACCGAATATTCAAAGAAGATAGCGATGAGAACAGATCTGAATTTGGAAGGATCAGCCTGGTTGCAGGGTAGAGATTTGGCTGGCAGGGTGAGAAGGGCAGGGTCTAGGGTGATTCCCGAGATGGGCGTGGCACCCGTGGAGAGGGGAGGCTAGGGGCATGGGAGATCGTTCTCATCTGCTGGGAGAGCCCTAGACCACTCCTCTCTTTGCCCCTCCAGCCTGATGACCCCGTGGCGGTCTGAGCCTTGCTCTTCAGGGTGTTGTGACTTTCCACCTGTGAGAGGGACCGTGAAGGTGGAGGCCCCCAGCTCCTCCCCGCCTGGACCTTGTCTCACCATCTCTTGTTGTTCTCAGATCTGTGTCTGCTCCCTCTTATCCCCAGCAGGCCGGGGGAGAGGCTCGTTAGCACGGATTTCTATGGTGCCTCTTCCCAGAGGGGCCCTGGCTTGAGTGCTTTTGGAAACGTGACATTTCCACAGAGGCCCCGGGATTACTCAGCATTCACACATTGTTTCACGCTCCATGGGCATGGGTCTTGCCTTCCCCAAATCTAACCTGTCTGGGCTTTGACTTCCTCATCGGGCTGGAACAGGATGATGCCTCGTGTCCCCTCTGACATCCGGGGAGCCACGATTCTACAGGTGGCCTCTGGCTGTCAACTAAACACCAGGTCTCTGAGATTGAGTACACCCTTGGTTAAGGAAGCAGCAAATGACCAGAGGAAGCTTCTTGAGGATTCCTGCTTGAGTCAGACTTCTGCGTGGCCTAGTGCACATTCGGCATCCAAGCCTCTCTCTGCTGCCCCTAGCTGTGAGGTCACCGTGTCCTGAGGACGCTGGTGCTTATCTGGTTAAGCTAAAGGAGAGCCACAAACCACTGGGCCCATAAGGCCCGACCCCACACAGCATGGCGGCTGCGGATACTGACCTCACCGCCGACCCCACTAGGAGGCCCAGGTCCAGCGCAGGAACACTGACACGCGGTTAGGGTTTACTTGATGTCATTTTGGTGGCAAGTTAAGGAATAGCTGGTCTGTGTCTAATACTGAGCAGGAGGGACCAGGGGGCCCGGTCCTGCTCCTGAGGGGACGCTCATACCCAGGCACGGGACAGACCCAGAAACGCACCCGGTCCCGGAAGGCCGGTGCTGTGCTCTCTCTCTCTACTCGCTTCCCTCTGCCCACATGAGAGGCCGTGGAAGGGCCCACAGGCAGCGAGCAGGCCGTACCAGTGGGCAGCACAAGTGGGGCACGGGGACCCGAAGGGGAGGCCGGAGCCACATCTGCGGGACGCATGCGCACCTGCACACGTGCTCACTCACACGCGTGCTGACATACAGATCACACACGCCCACACTCAGCACGTTTGCTCACACGGCACATACACCACACTGAGCAGACGAGCTCACACTCAACACACCTACTCTCGCACTGATCACACATGCTTAGTCACAATGATCACACACACTGCACACCAACTGCACATACATGCAAGTGCACACTGACCTCATTCGCTCCCAACTCACACTGATCACACATACACAAAACACATACTCCTACACACAACACTCACACACATGCACTTCCTATCACGCTCCCCTTTATCAACACACACACACACACAGTGGCCTTGTCAGTGTCCCAGAAGCAGAGGCACCAAAAGGCACAGAAAGGGACATGGAGGACAGCAAGGACATTGGCGGATAGGCCGATGCTGTTGGAGAAGAAAACGGCAGCGGAATCAGGAGAGGCTCCCAGATGCAACCAGGGAGGGCTCCCGGGAGGTGGCAGCCCAGCCCAGCATGCATCACGCAAGGACAGCTGAGGCCAGAGCGCCATGGGGATCCCACCATGAGGTGGACCCGAGCTCCCTCAGACTGACTTGTTCTGTGGAGATTTGCCACCCACTTTGGTTCGCATTAAGTTCCTCCTTCCTGGGGCACCTGGGTGGCTCAGTGGGTTAAGCCGCTGCCTTCGGCTCATGTCATGATCTCAGGGTCCTGGGATCGAGTCCCACGTCGGGCTCTCTGTTCAGCAGGGAGCCTGCTTCCCTCTCTCTCTCTGCCTGCCTCTCCATCTACTTGTGATTTCTCTCTGTCAAATAAATACATAAAATCTTAAAAAAAAAAAAAAGTTCCTCCTTCCTCCCAGTGACCCCACTTGGGTGTGGGTGTGAGTGCTGTGTCATCGCACCCCCAGGACCCATGTTTGGGGAGGGTGAGTAACTGAGATCCCGCAGCCTCAGCTGCTTAGCCAGGGCCCAGGCTGAGTTCTCGGACTGCGGAGGGCCGGCTTCCTCCCGGACCACGTGGCGCTCTCCTCCAGTGACAGGGCTTGAACCTCCAAGCCGGTAGGAGTGGATGCAGGGTCTGGGTCCCTTCCTCTTGGCCCACTGCTCTCCTCCACCCTGCAGCATAGGCATCTAGGTCCTCTGTGCTGTCCTGTTTCCCGCCTCTGAGCCCATCACTCGGCCCCCTGCAGCTTGCACACACCTGCCAGTACTCCAGAGTGAATGTGCCACTCGACAACCCCTTCAGCACGGGATAGGAAGCAGGGATCAATGTCCCCCAACCTCCAGTCCTCCAGTGGAAAGTTCTGAGGTGCTCTGTGCACAAAGGAAATGAGCCCTACCAGCCACTGTGCCCCCTGTTCACACACCCTTGTCTTTACTGGGTTTCCTATCTTCTTTCCCTGGCAATCACTTGTCCAGCCAAACCAACTGCATGTAGGCCCTGGTCTCAGGCTCTGCCTTTAGCTAAGGCCCCAAACAGGGCCCTCCTGGGGCCCAGCAGCAGGGGAGCTAAAGACCTTCTCTCCTCCCTCTTCTCTTTCCCCAGGACACCAGGGCTCTGCTCTGATCTATTGTTTGCAGGGTTCAGGAGCCACCGCATCTCTCCAGGGGGCCAAACCACTCTTGTTTACGCAACAGCAATTACTGCTCTGCAATCATCTCCAGTCTCAAGCCGTACAAACAAGAGGTGTCTTCAGCAAAGAGATATCCTGTCCCCTATCCTGAGTGAGGGTGGGGGTCAGGACGCCCACCAAGCTTCTACCCAAGCTCAAGATTCCATCTTCACTTTAGAACATGCGTCCTAGGCAAGTCACCACACAACCATTCGTAGTCCTAGGTTGTGTGGGTGCGTGCCTATGTGTGTAACGTGTGTGTTTGAAGATAGACTCACTGTATCTTTGCATTATGAAAGCAAATGCTTGCCAGTTGTCCGGATTACAGCAACAGAAAATGTATAGCTTGGGAACAGAAGGCACCTCCTATCCTATTCTTGAATGGAGTTGTTTTGAATATTCTTGGACCAGGGCATTTTCAGCACCAATGAATGAGGTCTATTGGCTTCCTCATCAGCAGGAGGTGCCCTTATAAAGTGTCGTTTCTTCTTAGGGAAATCATTCATTCCTTGACTGTTTGGCTCCAGGTGCCGGAGACGTTGCCAAGAGTGAGACAGACAAGGAAGGCTCTCAGGCCTGTCGGCCTGTCTCCCAATATTGTGTTTTTCCCAGTCTCTGTGCACAGCACCTCAAGCAGCTTGCTTGCTCTGGAATACTCACTCAGTTGCCTCTGGCTCTTAGGGAGGTCCACGGAGCTTCCCATATCCACAGGGAAGGGCTGCACCCATTACCCAGAATGCAGAGCGGTGGTAGGGGGCTTGTCAGTCTTTGTCAGGAGGCTCCAGGCCTCTGAGGGTGCCCCTTTCAGGACAAGTCCCAAAAGGCCCAGTGTCAGGTCGCCTCTGATTGCTGCCCCCGCCCAGGGTCTGTCTTGTTGGGGGATCTGGTGCTCAGAGCCAGCGGGCATCCTGAGGGCAGGGGCCGGGGGTGGGGGGGTATCTCTGGCCTTCCCTGATACCTGGCTCAGCTGCTGAAGAGGTGCCCACAACAAAGAGAGGAAGAGTAGGGAAGGTCAGGGAGTTGGAGCAGTATAGGAGAGCAATAGGGCAGGAGCGTCAGGAGACTGTTTTTTTTTTTTTTTTAAATCAGAGATAACTGTGTGGAATCCTCTCCCTTCCCTCGGGGGGTTTGGAGCTGAGGCTGGGGCACAAGGGCAAAAACCCAGCAAGGAACACACACGGCCCAGGAGCTGGGCATGGTCTTGCCAAGTAGGGAGCCGCACAGGAGAACTCCAAGGGTAGTCACATGTACCAGGAGGGGGGGGTATCCTTTGTGCCAACGCAGACCCAAACAGTATTTTTTTAATTTAAATTCAATTTAGTTAACATATAGTGTATTATTAGTTTCAGGGGTAGAGTGTAATGAGTCATCAGTTTCATACAACACCCAGTGCCCGTTACATCAAATGCCCTCCTTAATGCCCATCGCCCTATCGTTCCATCCCCCAATCGAGGCCTAAACGTCACCCTCTTTTATTAACACCTGTCTCTTTGTTAAACATAGAAATCATGCCTCCTTTCACTGCACGCAACAATTCAAAATAAAAAACACTGGGACTCCAAACAAATGAAAACAATGGGAAAAGGTGTTTTATTCAAATTATGTTTCTCCTAAGTTTGAGCTGACGCCCCCCAACCTTGGTAATCAGAGCCCTGACAAGTTTGGACTGATGTTGGCTGCATTTCAGAATTAGTGTGAGGGACGGAGAGAAACAACTGTGATAGGATCCATTCTCTGACGAATCTTCTTCCTGAGGGCTGAGTTAACTGAGGTTCTGGAAAGGGATCACTCTTTCCAGGACCTGGATGGCTGAGTTTTCTCTCCTTTCTGATCCGTGTCTTCTGCTCTCCCTGATGCTGCTGGCTGTCCTCAGCAACCCCCCTCCCCGCCCCCCATGCTTTGTTCCCCTTTCCCTAAATTCTTAAAGCCTGTGGCCTGTAGTGGCGCTTGGCAAGGTTCTAGCAAAGCCTAGGAAAGGAATTTTTTTTTTTTTTTTTTTAGATTTTATTTATTTATTTGACACAGAGAGAGAGAGATCACAAGCAGGCAGACAGGCAAGCAGAGAGAGAGGGAAGCAGGCTCCCCGCTGAACAGAGAGCCCGATCCCAGGACCCTGAGATCATGACCTGAGCTGAAGGCAGAGGCTTAACCCACTGAGCCACCCAGGCGCCCTCCAAGGAAAGGAATTTATACTAAGGTGTAAGAGACTAATAGGCTTAACCATTCACAGGAGCATTTGGGTTTTTATAGGGAGTTCGTAAATTCAAACCCATCCCAGGTGGAATGTGCACAGGAGATCTTTCTGAAGCCAGGTCTCTGGCATTCCACGTGCCAGGTGCCCAGCGGGCCACTCCTCCCTTCTTCCTTCTGGAACGGAGCTCGGCTGCCGGCCCCTCTGCGGAAGGCTGGGGCTGCCAGGGTGGGCGGGGACACTTAGGCCCGGCGCGCCCGGCGGGGCAGGCGTCCCCAAACCTCAACCCCGGCCTCTCATCTCCAGGCCCAGAAGGAAACCGCGGCGAAGGAGGCGGCGGCGGGGGTGCCGCGAGCGCGCCTCACCTGCTGGAGGCGGGAGGACACGTCCCGGGCTCCCCTCTCCAGAGACCCGGCCTGCCGCGGAGCTAGGTGTCGGGTCGCCCATCCTTCCTGCCCGCCGCCCACCGCGGCGCCTCCACCGAGCGGCCGCCGCCTGCTCGCCGCCCCGGGTCAGAGCGCGGGGCCGCCGGCGCCTCGGCCCCTCGCCCCCGCTCTCCTCCGCGCCCTTCCCCTCCTTCCCCCCGCCGGCCGCTCTGCCGAAGCGGGGCGCTCCCCCCATCCCCCCAACTCCCCGACGCGCTCGCCGAGAGGGCGGTGACTGCGGGGAGGGAGGGGCGCCGCCCGCCTCCCGGGGCCTGGAGCGCGCGTGGCCCGGGAGCCGCCGGCGCCGCGCGGGGACTCACAGTGCAGCGCGCCGCGCCCGGACTCGGCTGGCTCGGCTCGGCGCGCGGGCGGCCCGGAGGATGCTGGCGGGCTGCCCCGGCCTCGGCCCGCGCTCCCGCCCGGGAGGGCCCCGGGCGCGCCCCTAGCCGCGCCGCCGCCACCGCCGCCAGCGCGGGGGCGAGAGGGAGGGGTCCGACCGCGCCGCGAGCCGCAGCCCCAGGGGTGGGCGCCCCCCGGTTTCCCAGCCCCCGCCGCCTCCTTCCTCCTGCCGCCGGGCGCCCGCGGATGCTGAGGGGCAGCCCCGCGCCTCCCCCTGCCGGATCCCTGGCCTGACGGCGGGGGTCGGGGGGTGCTCGCGCTCCGGCCGGGGACCGGGGACCCGGGCGCTGGCGGGGCGGCGCGGTCCCCGGGCGCGCTGAGCCCTCCTGCCCCCGCCCGCCACACGCGTGACCCAGCCCCGCAGCCCGCGCAGGGACCGGCCGAAGCACGCGGCTCCCGAGTTCCCGCACAGGTAAACGCAGGGGCAGGCCAGCCTTCCGGAGGGCAGGTAGTGCCCTGAGGTGGAGAGCCCGGGCCTCCAGGGGTCGGGTGGGAAAAGGAAGTAAACAGAAGGAAGATTCGGGAATCCCGAGGATGGTTCCAGCTGCTCTCGGGCACGTTTTATCTCCCGCTTCTAGGGCTTGGGCCTGGCGGCGTTTTAGGTGAGGAAGTGAGGGACGGAGGGAGCAGAGATGACACAGAGACGGACCCGGAGTGGGAGGGGTGGAGAGGTGGCCAGGCCTTTTGGCCAGCCGGGGACAAGAAGCTGTTCCACGAGGACAGGAGGGAGTGTGTGTGTGCGTGTGTGTGTGTGTGTGTGTGTGTGGCCGTGGCCGGGCGGTGGCCTGAGTGTGGGGGTGGCTGGAGAAGGCCCTGGTCCTGGAGCGTCGCGCAGCGATCCTCAGGAGGGGTAGGGTGGATCGTGCGGAACCACAGACAGGAAAGCAGAGGTGTTTCTACTTAGCCATGTCCTTCTAAGTTCCAGATGACCCGCGCTACCTGTGCCCTGGAGATCTGCGGTGCGTTGCTGCGGGAGGTGGCTGGCCCTCTGTTTTCCCCAGCTCTCCGAGAGCCCTGGTAGGTGGCCCAGTCCGGAGCCCTCCCTCCGTTCCCGGTTCCTTTCTCCTGGGCCAGTAGAAGCAGCCCGCAGCCAGGATGCCGAGGAACCAGGGCTTCTCCGAGCCTGAGTACTCGGCTGAGTACTCCGCAGAGTACTCGGTCAGCCTGCCCTCTGACCCTGACCGCGGGGTGGGCCGGACCCACGAAATCTCAGTCCGGAACTCGGGATCATGCCTCTGCCTGCCTCGGTTCATGCGGCTGACCTTCGTGCCCGAGTCCTTGGAGAACTTGTATCAGACCTACTTCAAACGGCAGCGCCACGAGACCCTGCTGGTGCTGGTGGTGTTCGCGGCCCTCTTTGACTGCTACGTGGTAGTGATGTGCGCCGTGGTCTTCTCCAGCGACAAGCTGGCTCCCCTCCTCGTGGCCGCCATGGGACTGCTGTTGGACCTCCTCCTCTTCGTGCTCTGCAAAAAGGGGCTGCTTCCAGACCGGGTCACCCGGAAAGTGGTGCCCTATGTGCTGTGGCTGCTGATCACCGCCCAGATTTTCTCCTACCTGGGCCTGAACTTTTCGAGAGCCCATGCGGCCAGCGACACAGTGGGCTGGCAGGCCTTCTTCGTATTCTCCTTCTTCATCACGCTGCCGCTCAGCCTCAGCCCCATCGTCATCATCTCCGTGGTCTCCTGTGTCGTGCACACACTCGTCTTGGGGGTCACCGTGGCCCAGCAGCAGCAGGACGGGCTGAAGGGCACGCACTTGCTGAGGGAGGTGAGTCCTGCCTCGGGTCCCACCCTGGGGCTTCCCTTCCCGCCAGCTCTCATCCAGGGTGGCCACAGTTTCTGGGGTGGGATGGCACTGTTTCCTTGGCCCTCGAGTCAACATGCGTTGGGGTGGGTACGTGCTTCTGGGGATCTCAGCTGCTTGTGCAGGAAGATCGTTTCTCCCTCAGCCCCTGGGCTTGGCGCTAGAGCTTTCTGTGCTGGGCCTGAGGGAGTGGAGGATGTCCGGACATTAGGCCTCAGGGCCACTGTGTCACTGGTGTCCTGCCCAAGTGGGTGGCAGGAAGGCCTATGAGGCCTGGTCCTAGGGCGGTAGTTATCAGCCATGTCCCTGCCCTTGATCCCTCCAGAAAGACCTCTTGTGGGGAAAGGAGCTCCCTTGGCTTCTGATCTCTAGCCTGTCACGGGCTAGCTTCAGCAGCTGTCTAACTCGTGCAGATGCAGTGATTCTCTGTCAAGTGGGGGCTGGCTGTCTGTCCTAGTGCTCATTTCCAAGATCAGAGGGACTGTGGGTGAAGACACACTAGGAGACCTGAAGGTGTGATGGCCCTAGATCCTGCTTGTGCCGCAGGGAGCTCAGGGTGCGGGCAGTACTTAGATGACGTGAGGTGTGGTGTGGGGACACAAACAGGGACAGTCGTGCTGGCCATGGCGGTGAAAGGTCTGCTAGTTCTTTGAGGACGTGTTTTGCTGGAAGGGGTGGAATTTTGGCCTCAGCTTAATTAAGAGCCCCGTGCTTTGCCCAGGACCCAAGAGCCTGGAGGTGCTGCAGGGCTGTAGAGATTGGGAGATGCCATTCTCAGCCTCCGTGTTTATCTGGTAAACCATTGGGAGGAGTTGGGGGGGGGGCTTAATAAATTCCATCATCCTGCTACCTCCTTTATGCACGAGATGGGAAGTGACCTGCCTAAGGCCCATCGGTTGGTACAGTAGTCACGTGCCCGGAGCGTCCATTTCTCACTTCAGTTTCATTGATCTTCCTACTTTATTGTGATGCTGGCTACATCTCGGCCAAAGCCATCATCCTGGTCTTTTGGGCTTTAGGGCTGAGTCTCCAGGGGCCCCGCGGGACTGTGGGGTGTTGACGCAAGAACCCTGTGGGGCTTGTCCCATCGCCTCCCCCTCGGTTAGAGGGAAACCACAAGTTTGCAGTTTTGACTTTTTCCTGGTTCTTGGACCCAGATTCTTCCTGTTCTTCCATTCTGGCTCACACACTGTGCTCACTCGGGAAGCTCTGTGCTCTCGTTCTGCAGAAGCCTAGCCCTGGGCTGGGACAGCATCTGAACCCTGTGGGTACAGCAACAGGTCCTTTGTTTTTCTCCGAACACCCCGTTCACATAAAGTGACGATCTGGGTCTGCCGTCGCTGTCTCAACTTCTGGGTCGGTCGACTTCAGCCTGTCCTTCTGCCACTCAAGGGCCCTGCTGGGAGCTGTCTGGGGAAGACTGGTGGGAGCCCTTCTGCTTGGAATCAGTAGGAAGCACAGACTGGGGCAGACAGGCAGGTGGACATGGCAGCATTTGGGGTCTGTGATCTGACTCTGAACCGTTCCTAGCTGCTGCGGGCATTTTCCTCTCTGCTGGAGCCCCTGAATCATGAGTCTCCCACATGCTTCACTGTCCGTTAAGGAAGCAAAGCAAAAATTCCATCCTTTGGAGCCTCAGATGCTAAACCCAGGATTGCTGGTGTCCTTTGGGCACTATTAAGAGGAGACAAAAACCCAAAAAGATTAAGAAACAGGAAAAGAAGTAAGTAAATAGAAGATAGCCACATTAGCATCCCAGGAGAGCATGGCCTTGACGTGGAGGCAGGGCCCTCCTTGTGGCTTTGGGGGATCGTGGGGAAGGAGGAGGTGGCTCTTGAGGTCCATTTGGGAGCCTGAGATAGAATGCAGGAGGCCCCGGCTTTCAGTGGGCTGTGTTCCAGAAGTTAGAGTCACTTGTTTGGAACTCCTGTGACTTTTTAAAAGGTGCCTGGGTTCCCAGGCCCACTCGCCAAAGTTTTCCTTAAGTCACAGAATCGCCGCCTTCAGTATATCTGGATGGGGTGGAAAGAGCCCAGGTGTGTGTGTGTATGTTATGAGGACACTGCATCCAGCTGTCCTCCAGCTGTGGAATGAAGCGACACTCCCCTGCCCGCTGCCCTGGTGGGCCCAGCTTACCTCCTGGGATGGGAGCACCATCAAGGGTAGGATGGCCCAGGGGCTGGGGGGCAGGGATGTGAGGCTGGGGGAGCCGGATACCCAGCCAGAGGGACACCAGGCAGGCACTCCAGACCCCCCGCCCCTCCTTGCTTTTCTGTCTCTTGCCTGCAGCCTCTTGTCTTCTTTTTCTTTGCCCATCACCTGTTGGTTCCAGCCAGGAATTCCCTCCTGGGCCTGTGGGGCGGGGGAGTGTGAACTAAGTTTCATGGTTCGAAGCAGACCCTGGATTTCGGGGCTTTGAGAATGCTTCTGTTGCTTCTGCCTTCTCTGCACCCTTTAATCTCTCAAACCCATGCTCTGCTCTCATGGGGGCTGTGGATTGACAGAGGGATGGGGGGGGGGTTCCTCACAGTAGCCCACATGTCCCAGGCAAGTCATGCAGCCCGCCCCTGGCTCTTCTCATGGGAGGCAAGCAGGTTGGGGTTCTGATAGGAAGAACAGGTGAAATCTGGCTGTCGGGTGGGATATAGGATGGGGTGTTGCTGGGACTTTATTCGTGAAGTAATATTACTGGGCAATAGGGATGGGCCTTAACCTGCAGGAATCCGATAATCACAGTCAGACCCTGGGGTGGAGGGGAGCCCGGGCTGTGGCTGGCAGGGTTTCCCTGCATCCCTCTCCTGGCCTCAGTCCTGGCACCGCTAGGTCTCTTATGGCACAACTTGCCTTCTGCTGCCCTGCACCACCCCCATGTGATGTGTCGGAGCAGGAGGGGGTCAAGGGCAGGACCAGGCAGCAGCCAGTGGGTGAAGATGGGGAGGGGGATGGGCAGAAAATACAGCCACGGTGATGAGGGGGTATTCCTGAGACCAGTGACCATTCCCGAGACCTTGATGCACTCAGGACCTATTAGCATGTGATGGGGGTATTAGAGCAAAGAGTCTGTGACAGGTTAGGGGACAAGGAACAACATTTACAAAATCACTGGTTGCTTTATTTCATAGCAGAAAGGCTATTTGGAAGCAAAATTTCCTCTTGGAATTAATAGCCTGTTAAGACCTTTCCTTACAAATTAGAACATGACAGAGCCGTGGATGTGGAATTCCCGCCACCCATACTGATGATCTAGACCGTTCACCCCGTGAAGGAACATTCGGCTCCGAGGGGCTGGAGGCAGCTACAGTAGGGGTGTTGCGGGAGGACTGATGCTTCCAGATGCCTTCATCGGCAGGCTGGAGTTTAGGGTTCTATGCACATCCTCCCATTCAATCCTGGATTGTTACCAGCTCCACTTGACTGATGAGGAAACCGAGGCCCAGGGAGGTTGAGGGATGGAGGGGCCGGGTAACTGGGGAGGGTCACCGGGGAGTGAGAAAGTGGGTGCAGGGGGTGGGCAGGATGGATCCCGGGGCTTCCCTGAAGGCCTCTTTCTCTGAATATGGCCTGAACCACCAGAGGCATCAAGGTAAGAGATGGGTGCAGGAAATGTGGGGCGGCAGGCAGCAAGGCCAACCCCGGATCAGCTCTGCCACCATCCCAGAGTGGGACAGAAACGGCCATCCACTGCCCCCACCCCTCAGAGTGTGCAAGTGGGCAGGTTTTAGGCGTCTGAATAATAAGGAAAGGCCTAGAAGGGGACGGGGAGGCATAGAAATCCAACTGTGGAAGAACAGTCAATTAACGAACACATAAACACCTTTGCAGCAAGTCACCCCCTCAGTCCCGTCCTGGGTTGCATTTCTCTGTGGCCTCTTTGGGTTCTTCCCTATGTGGAAACAGCTTTTTCAGTATGTCCTTGTCCTGCGCATGCGGTGGGCCCTGCCTTTCGCTGGCTGCATTGCCTCTCGGAGCTTTAGCCGTGAGTGTCCAATCCCTCATGTTTATTTTAAATCTGTGCTTTATCCTTAGTGGGCTTCACTGAAGAGGAAACCAGAGCCCAGGGCTGGGCCACTGGTGGGTAGCTGGGTAGCAGCAGGCTAGATTAGATACCAGTGTCCGTGCTTCGGTCTCCCTTTGCCCCCGCCAGCCCCGCCTTGTGGGCAGGTACATGTTGTACGTCCATCCATGCGTGTGTACACACATACGCACACACATGCACGCACACCAAGGCTTGGTCTGCCTCACAGCCTGCCTGAAAGCCCCTTGAGATGGTCGTGCCGGGACTCCAAGGTGACGCTCATCCTGCACTTTCTTGGTGCAGTAAATCCCACTAGGATGCTCCAAGCCTGAATAAATATTCGGACCTTCCCCACCCAAGCTCCCTCCCCTGTCCCTTCTTGATATGCACTCTTGGGGGTAGGCGTCCGTAGGGGTCATCCAGACCGACACTTGGATGTGTGTGCTCAGGGCTCACGCCCACGTTCAGGCCAGGCCCACGAACGTGGAGTATACACAGGTGCCCTCATTTACTGAGCTCCTGGGTTTTTTACTGCTGGGTTTCTGTCGAGGAGCTCCCGGCAGGAGGTGGATATCATTTTCATTTTACAGATAGGGAAACTAAAATGCATGATGAGTGACGTGACTTGTCCAAGGCCGTATAGCTAGCCGGTGGCGGAGCAGGATTCGAGCTCAGGTCGGTGGGATTACAGCGTTCCTTGTCTTCTGCAGTCCTAAAAGAACCCCTTGGATTAGCTATCCTCAGCCCTGTTCCAGTCGGGATAGGATTCTTGGTTCCTTAACTCACAATCCTTCCAAGGAGCAACGTGGAGGAGGAGGTGTTTCTGGGGGCAGGCATGGCGCCGTGGGTCAAGAGCACTGTGGTCTGGGGGTCCAGTGGGGGTTGCAGCCAAGAGCCTGTGCACTTCTGTGGCCGCTGGAGCCTTTGCTGTGCTCTGGGACCGTGTCTAACTGATGTGCGCCAGGCTGACTCGCTCATCCGGAAAACGCTGAATTACATCTTGTGTAAGATGGGGCGCGGTATGGTGCTCTGAAAACATTTTTGGGTCAGAATTGGGTAAAGACTTGTTTGAATATTTTGGTTCTCTAGGAAATTCAGTGCGGGGCGGCCCGTTTCTCAGTGGCCTTCCCGCACACATATGTGCTCACGGACTGTATGTTTCACTTACCCTTTCTGTGATAGTCTCAACACGAGATCCTACCGTCTCATGAGTCTCTGGGTCGGCTGTGCTCAGCAGGGCAGTTTTTCTGTTTCCAAGGCACCGACTGGGGTCACTCTCTTGACTGTGGCCCTCAGCCTTCGGCATCCAGCAGAATGCTGTCCTGGAACGCTCTAGGAAGCCTTGCATGTCCGGAGCCTCGGAGCTCCCCCAGGTGACTTCTCTGTGTGTTCCACTAGGGCTTCCTCACAGGTGTGGTGGTCCCTGAGAAAACATGGAAGCTACTAGAATGTTTTAGAGGCTAGACTGGTCACCGTGGTCAAAGCAGGTCACAAGGCTAAGCCGGATGCAAGTAAGGGGAAACGGATTCTACCCCTTGATGTGAGAGTGGCATGTTTATATCGGGAGGGAAGGGATGGAGGCCAGGCATCTTCTGAGGCTGCCCACAAACCAGGGGGGCACAGGGGGTGTGCTGGGAGAAGGGATGAAAGAAATCCATGAGTCTGGGGGGCGGTTTTAAAAAAAAATACCATGTGACCACAGGATGCTTCCAGAGTTAGAGATGTGATCCAGGCAGGGCGTATAGAACTTTAAGGCATTGCTTCTCTGTGAAATTCATCATTTCTAAGATTCTCAGAAAGTTCCAGAAACTGCATTGCACATAAAGAGACAGTGGCTCATAGTTCTTCTGCATGGGCTATGGCTTGCCTTCTGTTTTTGAGAAGACTTCATTCTCTAGTCAAACATGCAGACCCGCTCTGTCCAGGGCTCTGTGCCAGTTCCTGGGGAAGCTGTCCCTGCCTCCAGCCCTGGTCCTTTTGTCTCCATGCATCGGCTAGATTGGCAGCCTGGCTCTGATGTTTGTCTTCCTTTCCCAGAAGGTGGGAGTTTGCTCAGGTACGTGCTTCAGAAACATGTTGGATTCGTCTGTCTTAGCAGGTTGTCATTTATTTCAAGGAGATATTAAGAATGATTGAATTCCTTTTCAGCTCTTTGTGGTGCCTCGGTTGTGACTGTCACTCTGTAAATGTTGAATACATACATTCCTGCTTTGCTTTTACGTTTGTTTCCTTCCTTATCATCTCATGAAGAGTTTGATAAATTTTTGGTTCAATCCAAGGTGGGAATGTTCTAGTGCTAATCCCAGTGATTTGAGAATTTTTAAAATCAAGATTTATATTACCTTTCAGGGGGTGCTGATTCATACTCCCTTGCTGCTTGTTTGAGGAGAAAAGCAGCAACAAAGGAGGGTTCTTAGGAGCCCCCAAAATGAGTCCTAGATCCTGTTGGCCTAATTCTAATCTCCTCTTTGGACAAAAATGTGATTTGTATGAGATCATACAGAAGAATGGCTAAGCCGAGTTAGACCTCTTACCATCTCACTTCCTCTGCTTATTCCTGTAGTTTAAGGAACTTCATTCCTTCCACCACCTCTCAAATATTTCATCAGGACTGCAAGCAGTGATCTAGTGGGAGTATACGGAGAGGAAAACTTGGCTCCTTCCCTTTAGAAGCTCCTTCCCTCTAGAAGCTTCCCTCTTGGTACAAGTTCTGTTAGTGAGGACCTACCTAGGCAAACAAGAAGGCTTGTAAGGAGCTGGCCATTGATCTGGGTTTTGAAGGATGAGTAGGAGTTTTCCAGGGGGGAATAACAGGAATGGGGCTTTCCAGGAGAGTCATAGGAGTTTCACACTTGATTGGGACTGGTGAGCATCATTATGTGACAGGAACGTAAGTGGGTGACAGGAGCTGGAGAGACAAGGTGTAGAGAAGTCAGATTTGGGCTTTGTTCCTACAGTGGTGAGGTCCATCAAAGGAATTTAAGTAGGGGCAGATGGAGTCTGATTTACATTCTGAAGAGTCATTTTGGTGGACTTGGGTGAGGCCAAGATTGATTATAAGACTGTCGAGGTCATACGGGCATGATGCCATGGGGGCCATCCAGCAATATGGAAACAGGCTGGAGAAGAGGAGTTCAGTTTGAGGTGCCCATGGGACATCCACGTAGAATTATCAGCTTATTCAGTGGGTAATTATTTAACACTAGGCCCTATATTCAAGATCTGGAGCTTAGAGACATTTAAGAGTTCCAGATTTGGGAATCATCAGCATTTAAATGGTACCCATCTCCATGGGGAGGGTGAGTTTTGTCCAAGAAAAGTGTGTAGAATCAAGAGAGAAGAGTGCCTAGGACCTAGCTCTAGGGAATAGTCAGAGGAGGAGTCCCAAGCACAGAGCATCCATGCCCCTCCCCGCTTCCTACCAAGGTCCCTGGTTATGTATTGTTTTGTGTCCTCTATAATTTTTCTTGCTTACCAATATGGATGCCTCATTTCATTTTCTTGTCTGATTGCTATGGCTAGGACTTCTGGTACTATGTCGAATGAAAGTGGCAAGAGTAGACATCTTTGTGGTGTTCCTGATTGTAGAAGAAAAGGTCTCAGTTTTTCACTATTGAGTAGCATGTTGGCTGTGCATTCTTCATGTATGGCATTTATTACCTTGACGTATGTTCCCTCTGAACCCACTCTGAGAGTCTTTATTGTGAACAGTTGTTGAATTTTGTCAAATACTTTTTCTGCCTCTATTGAATTGTATGGTTTTTATGATTTTTATCCTTCATTTTGTTGATGTGGTATATTGTGTTGATTGATTTGCAAATATTGAGCCATCCTTGGATCTCTAGAATAAATTTCACTTGATTGTGAAAGATGATCTTTTCCGTGTATGGTTGAATGTGGTTTGCTCATATTTTGTTAAGGATTTTTGCATCTATGCTCATCAGGGATAATGGCCTGTAGTTCTTTCCTTGTGTCTTTGGCTGGTTTTGGCATCAGGGTAATGCTGGCCTCATAGAATAAGAATATATTTAGAAGCTTTCATTCCTTTTCTACTTTTTTGGAATAGTTTAAGGAAAGTACGTACTTGCTCTTCTTAAAATGTTCAGTAGAATTCTCCTGTGAATCCATCTGGTCCTGGATTTTTATTTTTTGGTCGTTTTCTGATTATTGATTCAATTTTGTTACTAGCAATCTGTTCAGGTTTTCTATTTTTTCCTGATTCAGTTTTGGAAGGCTGTATATTTCTAGGAATTTATCCATTTCTTCTAGGTTGGCCAATTTGTTGGCGTATAATTTTCCCGGGTGTTGTCTTACAATCCTTTCTCTTTCTGTGGAATCATTTATGACTTTTGTTTCTGATTTTATTTGGGTCCTTTCTCTTTTTTCCTTGAAGAGTCTGGCTAAGGGTATATCAATTTTGTTAAACTTTTCAAAGAACCAGTTTTTTTAGTTTCATTGATTTTTGTTTTTCAGTCTCTGTCATTTATTTCTGTTCTGATCTTCAGGATTTTCTTCCTTCTACTCACTTTGGGCTTTGTTCTTTTTCTTTTAGTTCCTTTAGGTATAAAGTTGGACTATTTGAGCTCCCTCCTAGCCATTTTCTGTCTGACGCGTCTTCCTTTCTCTGTTCAGGTTTTTAGCCATTTCTTCCAGCAAAATTCTTCTTTGTGGTTGTGAAGAAATTTCCTTTGATTAATAACGTAGGCTTTTCTTTTTCCCTTTCCTCTCTTCAAGAACCCTTTCTTTTTTTTTTTTTTAAAGATTTTATTTATTTATTTGAGAGAGAGACAGTGAGAGAGAGCATGAACGAGGAGAAGGTCAGAGAGAGAAGCAGGCTCCCCATGGAGCTGGGAGCCTGATGTGGGACTCGATCCCGGGACTCCAGGATCATGACCTGAGCCGAAGGCAGTCGTCCAACCAACTGAGCCACCCAGGCGTCCTGAAACCTTTCTTTATTGTAAACAAAACCAAAAATGACATGTTTAAGAAAAATTCCCACCCCACCCTTTACCCCCATTCAAAACCCCAAAGTAAGCAACTGGATTTGAACCTTTACAAGATTTCCATGGTTGTGGTCTCTTGTTCCCATGTCCTTTCAAGACTGCTCCCTATGCAGTGTAACTTGGGCCCAGCTAAGTGAGATCTGGCAGCATAAGGCCAGGCAGCTGCCTCTCCCAGTTCTCTGCTTGGCTCTAGATGGGCTTCTGGACTGCTTCTGGAAGGCTGTTTCCCACTCAGTGGGGCTGGGTCCTGGGTAATTGATCCCCACTGGCCAGATTCTGAAGAGACTGACTGATCAGCCCAAGGCTCGCTTACCAGCGTGATGATGATAGATGGACCTTGCCATCCTCCCGAGGAAGAGAATACTATGTATGTCTGTTCTTTGGTACAAATTGACTGCCAGTTCCTAAAAAACCAAATCCGTAATTTCCTGCAGGGGAATCTGAGCACAGGGCATCCAGCGCTGTTGAGGGCGGGTCATCCTCTCAGGCTGGGGCTGGGAGCTGTTCCTTCTGTTCCTGCTATCCTTACGGCCTGTTTCCCAGTATTGGACGAGGCCATTAGACACAGCCTCCCTCTGATGGCTGGCAAAGGGGCACGATGCCCTCTTTAGCTCTTTTTCTGAACTCCTACATGTGATTGTAGTTGATCCTTCATGAGCACTCTGGAAAACACTACCCTCCCCTCACCCCAAAAACTCGGATTGTAAATTATACTGCCCACCTCTGGGAACAAATCTGGGACTCTGCCTCTTTATTTCAGGAAGGATCCAGAGTAGTCTGGCCATTTTAGGGAGCGTTTCCTCTCCTTTCTGTAGCCTCTGGTCTCCAGCTGACCTCTACAGTTATAAACTGGTACAGGGGCCTTGGGAGCCTGGCCTGCCCATGAGCTTGCTGCTTTGGGAATCTGTAAAGGCAACTGGCTTCCCACATTTGACTTTGAGTACCTCCTGGTTCCCCAGCTTACCAGCTGTGAGCTCTTCAGTACATCATTTAATCTGTCTGTCCAGCATCTATCTCTGTGACCAGTGTCTGTGGCCTTCCAGCACAGGGCTGGTTCACTGCCAGTGCTAGCCATGCTTGTTGCTCCGGCTGGGGCTGGCCTTGTTCCTGGCTCCAATAGAGAGGAATTTCGAGCAGCTTGGGCCAGTCCCAGGGGAGAGAAGAGCAGCTCCATGTTCCAGATGTCTAGAGGGCATCTTAGTTGGTCACTGGACACTTAACCCCCTTTCTGGGAGGGGAGGGGAGCTCGGCCGCCATTTTGTTGTCATTGTTGTTGTTGCCTTGTAAATGTTAGAGGGAATGTGTTTTCAGCTGAGGTTTCCCATGAGGACAAAGAATTCTGTACTTTTTTTTTTTTAATTCTGTACTTTTGATACAGGGGTTTTTGTTTTTGTTTTTGGATTTGCTTCACAGCATTGGCCTTTCATTTAGTATCTTTCCCTATTTGGAAAGGACTGAATTAAGAGTAGGTCATGCGTGGGTGAAGAAAGTCTCCAGAACAGATTCGGATGGAGTCATATCAAATGTATTCTCCCAGAGTCAAATCACTTGAGCCATGTGGTGCTTGGTTTCTTTATTGGGATTAAAGGGGACCCTGGGGGCTGGGGGACATCCTGCCTGATCCTGGGTGGCCTTGCTATGCTCCTCTCCACCAGCATTAGTGACACACACCACCCAAGACTTCTCACTGGACTTAGGGGTGGAAAGAGTTGTGGGGCTCACGGTCCAACGCACAGGCTGTGGATGCCCCAATCCATTCTCTAGTCTTTGCTTCCTTTTCTCTGGGGCGGGGGGAGCTCCCTTTCTTTACGAACAACCTAATTGGCCTGAAGACGCTGTTCAAACTAGTTCTAAAGGACATTTACATAGATCTTTAGAGTACTTTTTAATCTGCTGAATGTCTTTAGTCCTCATACGTACTCTGAGTTGATATTCTTGTTTCTGGTAGAGCAGAGGGCAGAGGGGCATGGGGGTAGATGAGTGCCCAGGACCACGCACTGAAAATGCAGTGTAGGCTCATCTCAAGTCTTCTAGATCCAAATGTAGTGAAAGTGCTCTTGCCTGATGAAATAGGGGTGGGTCGCTGGCCAGTGAGTGTGCAAAGTTCCAGTGATAGTGGCCACACAACTGTGTGCCAAAGCACATAGACTATACACCGAGAGAGTAAATTCCACTGTATGTGACAGGAGTAAAAGCCCAGGCTGGATGGCTGTGGGTCAACAGATGATCTCAATGTGGTGCGGTAGGAGACACGCTACCTCAGCAGGACTGTTTGTGGGGTGAGGGCGCAGACTTGGATGGACCCTAATGGAACATTCTAGAGTGAAAAGAAATGTTCCGGATCATGATTGTGGATGGAGTCCCATAGCTGTTTGTATTTGTCAACACTCCTCAAAATACACACTTGCCGAGCATAAAGAAGAATGCAATGAGGTAGAATTTTTTAAAAAGTAGAATCCAGAGATCGCAAAGCAACTGTACATATGCAGATACATTTATATGTATTTAACATTATTTTAATTGAATACATTTAGCTGTATCACCGCTTGTTCGTCTTTTTTTGAGGGGAAGATCTTTCCTTTCCGTCCAGCTAATGTTCCTTAGAGCGAGGGTAAGTCATCTGTAACTTCCAGTTTCCTTAAGAGAGAGGATTGAGGGTCAGTTGGAAATAATCCAGATACAGAATTTTAGAGTATTTTTTTCTTAAGACTTTGTCAGAGAGAGTACAGAAGCAGGGGGGTGTCAGGCAGAGGAAGAAGCAGGTGCCTGCTGACACAGGACCCTGGAGTCATGACCTGAGATGAAGGCACACGTTTAACAGACGGAGCCACCCAGGTGTCCCAGAGTTTTAGATTTTTAGGATCTTTTTTTGGTCAAATTTTTGCTGGTATCTTGCTCACTTCTAATTTATCAGCAGTTTCTTCTAGCTGCTCAGTCAAAATTTTCCAAAATATTCACTTTACTTTCCTTAGAAACAATTGCCTTCTTTAAAAACTCAAACTTTATCCATTTAGGTTGTATTTAAATTATGTAAATATGATACCAAAAAAAAAAACAGTGGACAGACCCAGGTTTGGGACTAAACATAACTGCCTCTGGGGAAACACTCCAAAAGTTGGAGCAGAAATGCAGGCAAGTTCCAGAGATGATCCTGCCAGCTACGAAAGGCCAGGAAGTTTTAGAGAGGGACAGATGGTCTTGCCTTCTCTGGCGTATTGGTTCACAGGACTTTGGGGCTGTCCTGCACTCCTGGCCTTTCTCTCTGAGCCCCTTCCTTCCCTCTCTTAGCGTCTGTTCCTAGTTGTAGTTTATATCGAGAGAGATGTGCACCTGCCCTCTGCTTCCTGTCCGGCAGCCCTTCCAGTGTTTGAATTTGGCCACCTCGCTCCCCTCAGTCTTCTCAGCTGAAGCCACCTTACCTTTCCAACAAGTCCTCAGGTGACGTGGGTTTTGGGCCTTACAGGAGGCTGGGCACTTTCTGCCTGCAAATCGAAACGCGGTGCCTGGGAGTGCCGGCTCCTGTCTGACAGACCTCGTCCCCCGGCCTTGCTAAGAGCCTGCCTGGCTTGCCTGGTCGCAGGACACATGTGCTAGTGGCATACATCCTTCTACAGCTCTTCTTTAACATTTGGTGGCAAGGGTGGTCTCTGCTCTTGGACAATTAAGGGATCAAACCTTCAGGAAAGAATTATAGTCTCTGCAAATATTTACTGTAATGTAGAGAAACCCACTGCTGCTGGATGCCTGCTCGGTGGAGACTGTTGGAATGTTCCCCTGCCTGGCTGTGCTGTTTAAGGGAGTGGGGGGAAGGCAGAGGAGCCCTTCCAAGGGACCGTGCAGCTGGGGACTGCTGCTCAAGGCTGGAGGGTGTGTTAGCTAACCTGGGCTGCCCATGACCCCTGGCCATGATTCTGTAGCCTGCACGCCCCTGTGCCGTCTCCTTTCTCTGTTGCTTCTCCGATCCCGTGACCCGCCGGAATAGCCAAGATGAGTGTGACTTTCAAGTTAACCAGAGCCGGACCCATCCCCGTCTTTGCTGTTGTTTCCTGCAGGGATGATGCGTGTGATATTGACTACCCGGACTGGATAATTTCATTCGCACGTCTGCTGCTGGCCATCTGTGGTCCATCTAGCTAGTCATTCTTCTTTTTGCTCAGCCAAACACCTATGGCTCTGGATCCATGTTTGTGCAAGGTGCTGGGGCTACAGGAATGAGTAATCTGGGGTCCTGCCTACAAGGGGCACCCAGCTTGCTTTATTTACTTAACACCAAAAAAATTGTCTGAATATGAGCATGGCACAGAGTGGTGCCTCCATAAATATTTGTTGAATGTTGATGCATGAATGATTAGGTGGGATCATCTGAAATCACCAAAATCCAGCCACTTTCAATCTGTAAAAAAAAAAAAAAAAAAAAAAAAAGGTAATTGCATTGCTTATGGTTCAGTCTAATATAAAATTAACAAATGTGCCCATTATGGAAAGCTCGGAATATACTAAATAGTATAGGAAAATATTGCCCATGTTACCCCTCAAGGATGCCTACTGGTAACATCGGGCCCCTTTTTATCAATCGATAGATACGAAGATTGATTTTCTTCTGTGTTGTGTGAAGTGCTTGATGTAAGAAATTATTCGACCCAGGCAGGAGTTATAAATAGTTAATAGCGAAAGCCCCCCCCCACACTTCCTGCCCCTGCTCCCCTTTCCATAGGCCCCCACTGCCAAGTGTTTTGTGTGTGTGTACTTCCAGAGAACTTCCTATGAATTTGCGTATTTGTGTGAGTATATGCACATTTAGGATTGAGAGATTATTCATACGTTTATGCAAATCACTGAAACTAACTCCTCGCTAATGCCCACCCACTCCTCCTCTCCGTCACCCGGTTGCCCTCTCAAGGTGGGGACATATACCTGCGGCCTGCAGCAGCCAGGGGCTCCCACCCGAGGTCCACGCTGTGTCTCTCGTGTGCAGCTGTGGCTGCTCCTTGAGCCGAGGAAGAGCCGGGCTGGTGTGGCGAGGTGCTCCTGCGGCCTCCATGCCTCCCTGTGACAGCAAGGGGGACTCCCACGGAGCAGGAAGTGCAGGCCCAGCCCAGCGGGCTGAGGGGGGGTGGCTGGAGGGGTCGGGGAGGTGGACGGCAGCACCCTGGCCGCGGGTGAGGTGCTCCATGAGTCCCGGCACTTGCTGTGGCCCCGGTCCCGAGTGGGGCACTTAGAGGCACCCGCATCAGCACAAATCAACTTGCCGGGCAGAAGAGAGAGAGGGTGGCACTTTGTGCAGATGGAGGGGAGCCGAGCTGGGAGCTGGCCACCCAGGGCACTGCTGCAGAGTCGGGGCCCCGCAGCACCCACCTTTCCTGCCTGTGCTGACTTTCTTCACGCTTTGCCTGTTTCATCACTGTTTCGTCAGGGAACGGGAGCTGCGTTCCCACACTGGTCTTCTGTGGATGCTGGCATCTGAGGCAAGCCCTTTGATGTTCCAGGGGTTGGTTGGCTCCTCCCTGAGTGAGGAGGCTAGAGGGGCGCATCCCTGATGAGTAAGAGCCAGATGCAAGGCCAGATGCTGGGGTTCCAGGGCTGGGTCTGCCATTCATCAGCTCTGTGGTCTCGATCAAGTTGCTCAGCCCTGGCTGTGCCGCCCATGTTAAGCTTCTGCTCTGAGTGATCGTAGGTAAACCTCTCAGAGCAGCGCTGGCCTCTCAGGTTTGCTGAGATGCTGGGGACCAGCCTGCTGGCTTGTGGCGAGGAGGGTGGGAGGCGATGAGTGAAAGTCCTTTGTGAACCACCAAGCCCTGCTCACATGCAAGTGTTACTTTGCGTTTATCTGTAACCGTGTTAAACCAGAAAATGTATCCTCAGGGAGAGGTGCTAAATTGCATTTTGCTTGAATGGAATTTACAAATTGTGCTGAGTCCAAATTTACAAATTTGCAGCTAAAAGGACCTTGTTCCTTCCGCTTTCTGTCCCCTGCTTCGCATGTTGCTTCTGCCAGGTGGGGATGGCCTTGGAGAGGTTACTGTTTCCAGAGAGAAGATGCCGAGGCCCAGAGGGGAGGTCACTTGCCTGAGGTCACATGAGAGATGGTGTCCTGGCCCCTCTGGGTAGCGCTAGTCTCCTGGCTCTCAAGCCGGCTCTTTTCCATCCCCTCACAGAAGGGAGCTGATATGATGAGGCAGGGACGTGTAACAGGTACAGTAAATGGGAGGTAGAGGGTCTGTTTGTGCGTATCCTGTGTGGCTCTCCTCCAGGAACTTATGTGGAGATGGGAGAGCCTCAGAGGGCTGGGGGTGGAGGGGTAGGTGGGCATTGGGATATGGGGTGACAAGGGTACATGAGGGGTTAGTGGGGTATTATGAGGAATTTATTCAAGTGGAAGGGTATTGAGTGTGTGGTTGTGTGAAGATGTGGACAGGAGGTGGCGGTCAAGGGAAGGCGGGTGACCTAGGGTGGGCACACTTGGAGGGGATGGTCGGGAGTTCTGTACCTTGAAAGAGTTTCCAGTGTAAAACTGGGGTGGCCTTAGGTTTTGGATTTTTGCTGTGGAATTGTTCTCGGTTGCATGGTTAATCTTGCTTTTGTTTTCCCAATCTTGGGAAAGGTTTGTTGCCCTGGGGCCAGGGCTCTCTCCTCTGAGATCTGGAGCCAGGAGCTGTATGGTTTCCTGGGATGGGATTGCTTGCCCCTGCTCCCCTGGCTGAATAAGAAGGAAGTCAGAGGCTGGCGTGGTTTTCTCCCCAACTCCTGAGAGGCTGTATTGAGAGAAACTGATCTGACAGTAAATACCCGTAGAGGTATTTCCTCTGGCTCAGAATAATTGACTTAATCTGCAGTGTGGCTCATTTTTCCCTTTGGAAATAGGAGAGCTTCTGCCTGACTCACTCCTTCGTAAGATACTGTTGCTCACCTTCTCCCTCAGGAAAGTCTCTCATAGGCACATTTTGATATAATCGTTACTTCTACTCCCAAGACAGAGACATTTGGGTCCAGCACCTTTCCTTTTCCTGGGCATGAGGGTGGGGCTCACCCCAAACTGACTGAAAGGATGTCCTGAAGCCCTCAGAGTGCTGCTATGACACACAAGACTTGTGAGAGTACAAAGAATACAACTTCTTTCTATCTTGAGAGGGAGAAGGCTCATGGAGGAGGCAGTACTGAGCTGGGCCATGAAGGGCAAATTCCACTCTGAGCTCTGTATTAAGAGATGGAGGCAACTTTTGGTGAGCAGTGGTCTAGAGGATAAACATATATTAACAGAGATCCTTTGGAGAATTGGGTAAGATAGTAAGAGAAAAAACTAGAAGGTAATTTTGGATCTGAAGTGGAAGACCTGAATAGACATTTAAGACGACCTTGACAGCAATCTGTAGTCAGTGGGGAGCAGTGCAGTCCCAGAAAGGAGGACAGAAAAAATATTTGAAGTTGTGTCTGAAACTGTCAACCCATATTTTAAGAAGCACAGCATAATTCAAGTAGATACAAAAACCAAAACTAAAGAGAATCACATCGGCGCCAGGGTGGCTCAGTCAGTTGAGCAGCCGCCTTTGGCTGGGCCATGATCCCAGGGTCCTGGGATCAAGTCCCATACTGGGTTCCCTGCTAAGCAGAGAGTCTGCCACTGCCTCTCCCTGCTGCTGGTGCTCTCTTCCTCTCTTTCTCAAACAAATAAATCTTAAAAAAAAAAAAGCCTCATCAAGGTGCATCATAATCAAAATGCTTAATACTAGTAATAAGGAGAAACTAATGAAAACTGGAAAGAAAATGAAAAGACATGTTATATAGAGAGGAAAAAGAATGATAGCAGATGTCTGGTCAGAAATTATTCTAAGGCAGAAGACAGCAAAACTGAAAGATAAAAATGGTCAATCTAGAATTCTATACCCAACAAAAATATCCTTCAGAAAGTGAAGGTGAAATACATTTGAGGGGGGGCGTGCCTGGTGACTCAGTTGGGAGAGCATGTGACTCTTGATCTCAGGGTCATGAGTTCAAGCCCCACAGAGGGGGTAGAGATTAATATTTTTTTAAGAAATACTTTTTAAAAGATGTATTTATTTTAGAGAGTGTGCACATGAGAGATCATGTGGGAGTTGGGGGGAGGGGCGAAGGAGAGAGCTTCTTCAAGCAGACTCCCTGCTGAGCATGGCGCCTAATATGGGGCTTGGTCTCATGACCCATGAGATCATGACCTGAGCTGAAACCAAGAGTCAGACACTCAACTGAGTGAGCCACCCAGGCACCCCAAGAAATGCTTTCTTTTTATAGACAAACTAAAGAGAATTCATCACTAGCAGAACTTTACTACAAAAAGTATTTATGAAAGATTTTCAGTCAAAAGAAAAATGTACTGGACAGAAATTTGGACTGTACAAAGGAATGAGGAGACACTAAATGGTAAATATGTGGGAAAATATTTAAGTTCTTTTTTTCCTCATTTAATCTCTTTCAAAGACTGTCTAAAGTAAAAATATGAAGACTGCACTGTGAAGTTTGTAAACCAGAGGAAAGATGTATGACAACAGCAGCACAAGAGACCAGAGAGGAGACATGACTATAGACTATTGTAATTCTCTTATACTTTAGGTAAAGGAATATTTGAAATGGACTTTATTGAGTTAGTGATGTGTATTGTAAATATCAGAGCAACTGTTAAAAAAAGCATAACAAATAAGTATGGCACATAAGCCTATAAAGGAGGTAAAGGATAATGATAGAATCAAAAGATGGCAGGAAAAGAGGAGAAAAGCAACAGAACAAATGAGACAAATAGACAATATGATAGTTTAAATTCAGCCGTATTGATATAAATATTAAATATATGTGATGTAACGACTCCATTTAATAGGCAGATATTGTCTAGATGGATAACAAAGCAAGAACCAACTATAAGCTATTATAAGGAAACCCATATTAAATGTAAAGACACAACTAGATTAAAAGTAAAAGGATGGAAAAAGATATCCCATTCAAATATTAATCAAATGCAAGATGGCTCGGCTGGCTCTGTTAGGCAGTACAAAAAGACAATGGGACTTTGGAATATAGAACATTACCAGGGACAAAGAGGGACATTTCATAATGATGGAGACAATTCATCAAAAATTCATCATAATCCTAAATACATATGTACCTAATAACAAAGCTTCAAGATACATGAAGCAAAAACTGACAGAACTAAAAGGAAGAATAGACAATTCCATAATATTTGAAGATTGCATCATTCCTCTGTTACTGGTAAAACAAATAGGCAAATTAGTAAATATGTAGAACATTTGAACAATCTGAACAACCAGCTAGACCAAAGCGTTTTATAGAACTTTCCACCCATCTACAGAAAATGCATTATTTTCAGGTGCACTGAAATGTTCATTAAAAAAATGATTAAAAGCATATAACAAAGTATGTTCTCTGACAAAAAATGATGGATTGAAGTAGAAATAACAATTGTATCTTGAAAAATCATAAAGTATTTAGAAATGAAACCAATACCTAAAGAATCCATGGGTCAAGACAAATCACAAGAGACATTAGAAAATGTTGAGTTAAATGAAAATATACCAAAACTTGTGCAATGTAGGCAAAGTAGTACTAACAGGGAAATAAAGAAGGTCTAAAATAAATTATGCTTCCACCTTAAGAAAAATCCAGGTAAAAAGTTGGAAGGAATTAAAAAAAAAAATAACAGAAAATGGTGACAAATAATAAAAAACAGTGAATCCAAAGCTGGTTCTTTGAAAAAACCATATTGCTAAATCTCTAGTTAGATGATCAGGGAAATGAGAGCAAATACAAATTACAAATACCAGAAATGGAAATGGGAACACGATTCTAGGTCCTACAGACATTAACAGAAAAATAAGATAATATCATTATCTTTATCTAACTACTATATGCCAAAAAATCTGACAACTTTGATAAATTGAACAAATTACTTGAGAGATATAAACTACCAAAGTTGAGTAGTCCTATATCCATTAAATAAATTGGGCATGAACTTAGAAACCTTCTTCAAAGAGAACTCCAGTTCCATGTGACTTCAAGGCTAAATTCCACCAAACAATTAAGAGTGGAATAATATCAATTTTACACAAACTGTGCCAGAAAATAGGATGGAACATTTCCCTACTCATTTTATGAGGACAGCATTCCTGGATATCAAAACCAGAAAAAGACGT
Organism: Neogale vison; assembly: GCF_020171115.1. Taxonomy (NCBI): domain Eukaryota; kingdom Metazoa; phylum Chordata; class Mammalia; order Carnivora; family Mustelidae; genus Neogale; species Neogale vison. Next base: position 125,047,296 of record NC_058098.1, read on the forward strand.
GGCGGCGGGGGATGACTATAGGCAAATAGCTCTTGTTGTGTATGTAAAAATCTTCGAAAGAACATTAGCAAATGAAACCCAGTATGTAAAAAGAATATGTAAAAAGAGTAACACATAATGACCAGTTAGGGATTTTCAAAGGAAAATAATGTTTTGACATGTTAAAGCCAATTGATATAATTCAACATATTAGACCAAAGAGGAAAATTCATGATTATTTCAATAAATGTGGGAAAAGTACTTGACAAAATTCAACACACATTTATGGTAAAATGTGTTAGCAAACTAGGAATAGAAGAAAATTTCTTTGACCTGAAAAAAGGCAGTTCTGAAAAACTTACATCCTATTTAATAGTGAAAATCTGAATTCTCTCCTCCTAAGCAGGCTTGGCTTTGTGGGCACATAACTTGTGCCGTCTTGAAATTTTTGACATTATCTCTGACCTTGTGTTTTGTCATTGAAGTCTACTGGGACTGCGGAACATGCCTGGGTACAGAGGAAATAATGCACAGTATGTGTGTCTTCCATTCTTTGGTCCATCTTCTTGTAGTGTTTGCAGAGCTCCAACAGCATGAATTCTGGGGGAACTCCTAGAGTCTGGGAGTTCAGCAAGATGCAAAACAAGTACAAAATAAACTTTTGTTGCATCTACAACTAAGTGGAGATCCTAACAACCCTGAGGGGCCTTGCTTTCTGTTCAAACTAGAATTTGCTTCTAATGTGGAAAGAAGTTCAGTGGCATTCTAAGAACATCTCTTTTTACCCACATTGCTTCCCTGTGTTAGCCAACCATTTAACGCAGAAATTGGTGGCATGGAAGGAAAGATAGAAACCATAGTCCCTTTTCTTTTCAGGCCTTCTTTAGTCAGCTGAAGGTAAGGTAGACAGTGTTAGTAGAGTGCGTGCATATCAAATGAAATAAGTTTAGTTTTGTACAGTGTTTCCACTGTTTTGGTAAGAATAAAACACACATATGAACCTATACGCGCGGAGCTACTCACTGTTTCATTTCAGTGTTCTACATATGTGTCATGTGCTCTTGTATTTGCATTTAAAATTGGCATTGTACAATGTAAAGATGGTGAAAATCCATGCTAATAATTTTTAAATTTAACTTAGACCAATGTTGCATAAAAAATAAAAATCACCATGACAAATCAAAGGAAATACCACGGAGGAAAGGACAAAGCTTTGTATTTTCGTACCTTCATTGGCGTTTTTTTCCTGCTTTTTGAATAAGGGAAACTTCATTTTTCCCTTTCCAGTAGTTATGTAGCTGACCCTGTCCCTCAGGTCAGGAACAAGAGAAGAAAGAAAATTGGTTCTTAGCACTTCTTTCATGAGGTCCTAGCCAATGCAATAAAGCAAGAAAAAGCAGTCCTACAAATAGGAAAGAAATGGAACTGTGTATTTTCATGTGATTGGATCATCTGCATAGAAAATCCTAAGGAATCCTCAAAAGAATAGGAAGTTACATGATTAGTGTTGAAAGATCTTTTGTGGGGGTGCCTGCGTGGCTCAGTTAAACGTCCAACTCTTGATTTCACCTCAGGTCATCTCAAGCTTGTGTCATCGAGCCCCATGTTGGGCTCCATGCTGGGTATGGAGGCTGCTTAAAATTCTGTCTCTCCCTGCTCTCATGCACTGTCTCTTAAAAAAAAAAAATAAAAAGTCTATTTTTTGTATACTGGCAACAATTAGAAATTGGAAAAAAAAATCCATTTAAAGTAGCATCCAAAACCGAGAACTACTTAAAGCTAAATTTAACAAGATGTGTGAAGACCTTTATAATAAAGAATAAAAATATTGCTGAAAAAAATTAAGACCTACATTAATGGAGAGATCACAGATATTAAAATGTCAATTCTCTCTGAATTGTTATAGATTGAATTCAGTGCAAATCAAAATCCTATCACTCTTTTTTGTAGAAACTAATAAGATTAAAAATTTATATGGATACATATGCTGGAAAGATAACAGTATTTTAAAAAAGGACTTATACTACCTGCTTATAAGATATAAGGTTATAGGGGCACCTGGGTGGCTCAGTGGGTTAAAACCTCTGCCTTCGGCTCAGGTCATGACCTCAGGGTCCTGGGATCGAGCCCTGTATCGGGCTGTCTGCTCAGCAGGGAGCCTGCTTCCCCTTCTCTCCCTGCCTTTCTGCCTACTTGTGATCTTTGTCTGTCAAATAAATAAAAATCTTAAAAAAAAAAAAGATATAAGGGTATAGCAATCAAGATAGTACAGTACTAGCCCAAGGATAGAATCCAAATGAAGTCCAGAAATGAGCACATCTATGATCAGTTAATATTCAATAAAAATGTCAAGGTAATTCAATAAAAAAATGACAATCTTTCAACAGATGATATTGGAATCGTTGATATCCATATGGCAAAAATCATAATCCATACCTCACCCCAAATATAAAAATTAACTTGAAATAGATCATAGTAAAACTTATAGAACTTTAAGAAAAAAAAAAAAATCCTTGTGACCTTGGGTTGGGCAAAGATTTCTTGAAAGGAGATAGTATTGGAGCTGCTAACCTCATTTTCCACATGAGGAAGTTGAAGAGGGTGGTTTTATGGGACCTGCGAACAGATGCTAGAATAGGAGTAGTCGGGCTCCAGAGCCACTGCTCGTCCCGTGGGGTCACACTGCCTCCTGTCGTGGGGCGGGAGAAGGGCTTGCTGACGAATGGCTGAGGTTCTTCATGTCTGTAGGGGGACAGCACTTGGGCCGGTGAGATGCTTGGAGCAGCTGCTGGCACTGCCGTCAAGGGCTTCCCGGTCGGAGTGGGTAAAGGGGCAGTGTATTCTCGGTTCACAGAAAAGGAGCCGGCTCACAGCGGCGGTGACTGGCGCAGGTCCCAGCCCCCAGCGACAGGGGCAGGATTCAAGCTCCATGTCTACCTGCCGTGTTAGTGGCCCTGACTGGTACTTCATGGAGGGAGCGGAGGGTGCGGGTGTGTTGGGGGACAGAGAGTCATCGGGGGCCCACAGCGGACGATGCCATGGGAGCGTGGAGTGCCGGTGGTGAGCTGGGGGGGTGCGGCAGCCCCCGTGGGCAGAGCTGGCTGTCGGACCGCCGGCCTTGCCTCCCCAGCCCAGCCCCGCCCCGCCCCCGGCCCGAGAGAGCCCAGGTCGGGACCCTTGTGTGTCAAAAACCTAAGGCCGATACGTGGGGAAAAACCAATGGAAATATGTTAAAAGCCAGGAACTTCTCAGGAAGCTGGGGTTGGTTTTTAGAACTCTTTGGAAGCCTGGAAAATGCGTGTTCCCAGGCCGGGAACATCCCTGCCACCTCCGTGGCAGGGGCCGTCTCCCAGGGAGAGCCTGATGACGGCTCCCGCAGGTGGAAAAGCGTTTGAGGCCACGAGGAAGGAAACTGGGTGGCTGCAGAGGAGATCAGCCCAACAAGCGAGTCCCGTGGCGTTTTTCGTCAGGGATGGTTGGGCTGATGGCAATGGCCCGACGGAGCCCCCCGCCCCGGGGACCGGCGGCAGAGCCATGCCTGTCAGCTCAAGTGGAGCCACTCAGCGCTGACCGTCGGCACCTTGTCAGCTGGGCTCCCCCTCGTGCCTGAGGGCAGGCTCCTCTGAGTGAGACGGTGACTGGGGACAGCCTGAGCCGGTTCTGTATCATGTGTGTGTCCTCAGTAAACGCTGGCACCGGTCGGTGAGGGAGAGAGGACGGGCTTGGCAGCAAGCGGGGCACGCAGGTCCCCCTTCTCCTTTCATTGCTGGGGGCCGTGACCCTGCAGTTCCCAATTCCTGCCTTTCACAAAGCAGAGCGGGAGGCCGGAGGGCGAGGCCGTCGGACTCCATGCCCGTGTGTGGTGGGAGGACCCTTGGGAGGTTTCTCTGCGCAGCTGATCCTTGGAAAGATCGGGTTGTGTGCGTAGAAGCAGGTGCCCAGAGAGGAGCTGTCCACTGGGCTCCCCGACCGGACGCCGAGGCTTTGGGATGGAGCCCCCGTCCATGGGGTGTTTACGGGGGGCCACTCCCAGTGTCCGTGAAGAGGAGGCTCTGTCCCAAAGTGTCCCCACGTCTGCTGGCGGTCCGGCTGTTCCACGAAGAGATTTGCTCTAGAAAGATGGTAAGGCAAAAAAGGACAACAGAAGTTGTCCTAAATGTACAGCCCTGGCCTCCCTCACCCCTGCAAGATAACCACGGCTGACATTTTGGTATTTCTGCTCCTGTCCTCTCCATCTCGTTCTGTGAGATCAGAGTGCGGCTGCATATTTAACTCCCCCCCTCCCCAGTAATTTATCCTGCACGTGTTTCCTCGTCAAGAAGCGTGGGGGAGACCGATGGCTCAGGCTGTCAAGGAAGGCTCTGTGGAGGAGGCAGGGCTTAGCTAGATTTGTAAGGGAAGGGTGGAAGGGGTGGGGGTCACAGGGGGCATTTCGGATGGGGCACTTCTCACATCCGGGTCTCACATCCGGGGCTGGGGGGGGGTGTTTGCCTGCTGTACTTGAAGCGTCAGGGTCCTAGCTATGGAGGCAGCATTTCCCTTCTCTCTCCATCCCTCTGTCTGTCCCTCCCTTTGCCCAGCAGTCACTGAGCACCGCGTGCGTGCCCGGGACATGGTGGTGATTGGAACAGATCTCGTCTCTGTCCTGCTGGCGCGTATAATATAACGGGCAGACATGTCTCTTTTACTCTTTTACAACATTTAAAGATAGTAATACAAAGGGGGCTTTCATGGACTAGAATGCCAAGTCCATGTGCCCTAGCAGGGTCGGAGGAGGTTTTCCTCCCAGATGCTTTAGTGGGAAAGTTCGAGAGCTCTCAAAGTGGGGGCCGTAGCCAGTGCTGAAGCCAGACGTGTCTGCTGGCCACCACATCAGGGATGTCAGCTTGGCTGGAGCAGATGTGTTATGTCAGGGACCTGGAGGACGGGAAATTTAGAAAAATCGATTGGGGCCAAAGTAGGACTTTGAGTGCCAGAATGAGGATTTTGACTTTCTACCTTTTAGACGATTGGAAGCTAGCTATGTGTTTTGAGCAGGAGATAGTGCTTGCAAAAAGACAATTTGGGAAGATTATGTGATTCCAGGGGGTGGATGGACAGGACCAGAGAGGGGCCAGGGAGTGCCCCATCCTGAGGGAGAGGTGATGACAAAGGAAGACCCAGAGAGAGGAGATGGGATGAGTGATCCATGGGTGCTGCTGAAGGGACCCCCCCCGCCCAACAGGGAAAATGGGCTAGTGCGGGTTCAGGCATTCAAGAAAGGTTTCCTGGGGTGTGCACAGTGTTGGGTGCTGGGTTCTAGTCATCTGGGGTGCACGGTCCCTGCGAACACCGGGGAACTGGACTAAAGGCAGGACCCTTGAACCGGCATTCACGGTGGAAGACCTCTCTGTGGGCGTGGCTTCCAATGTAAGGAAGAGATGCGGGTCGACAGGGAAGTGCGGTGAGGAGGTCCGGTGTCTTGGGGTGAGGAGTGAACATTGGAAAGAGAGTCAGCAGACAGGAGAAAAATAGGTGACGGGCGCAGGGGGGTGATGGGAAGCAGCCATGTATGTTTGGAGTTTGGTTTATAGAGCCAGGAAAGTGGGGGGAATCTTGGCTTTGCTTTTGTATTTATTACACCACCTAGAGCAGTGGCTTGTAGAAGAGACGCACCAGAAGTGGAGAGGGTGCAGTGCAGCGTCTTGTGCTGCAGGCAGGAGGGCCCCGGGAGTCCCGTTCTTCAGCTGGTCCCCTGGGGATGCCAACGCACTTGGCTCTGAAGCCCAGAGCTGGAGAGATAGCAACCGGGGGGGAAAGCCCTGGAGGGTTGAGTTGGAACCAGTGACTGAGAAATCCATCCCGGCTGTCATTGGACGGGCTCTGAGGGGCTGCAGGGAAGAAAAACCCCTGAGGAAGGCCTAAGCAGCACATTGGGAGAGAAGGGGATGGCGTCCCCAAGGAGGAGGAGCGGTGGCTGCTTTCTGCAGCTGGAGAACCTGTAGAAAGGCTCACTCTCAAGGTCTGAGCCTCTCTGAAATGAGAGGTCGGCAGCTCTGGAATCCTGAGAGCTTGCTCTCTCGGGCCCCGATGTTTTTGTGTGATTGGCGATCTCCCTGTACATTTCCGCATGCTCGGTTTATGTGAAGGTTCTGTTTCCGGAATTCCAAAAATCTCCTGTCTCTAGATGACGTGCTTCTCCTCCTCTGGGCTGGTACCTGTGTTCTCGAGTTCATTCGAAGACATTTCCAGAAATTCAGGGTCTATGCATTAAATGCAGCTGGATTGCTCAGCGGCAACAAGACCAGAGCAGGAGGCACGGAGCTCCGCTGTCACTCTGCTCACTATCGTGAGCTTCTAATTAATTATTTTTTGCCTTTTTTTTTTCATTTAATATTGGTCATCAGAAATTGGCTTAAATGTTCTTTACCATCCAGAACCCATATATTAAAACATCTATAAAAGCTCAGTGTTGTATGTGTGAAAGTCCACAACCAAGTTTGCCAGATCAGATTTTACTCCCTTGTGGGGGCCTTTGCTGACATGCCCTTTTTTATCCCCCCAAAGGTTTTATTTATTTGTCAGAGAGAGAAAACACAAGCAGGGGAAGAGGCGGGCAGAGAAGTAGGCTACTGGCTGAGCACAGAGCCTGATGTGGGGCTTGATCCCAGAACCCTGGAATCACAATCTAACCCATAGGCATGTGCTTAATCAACTGAGCCACCCAGGCATCCCTAGCCTTTTCTCCATCAGGATCAGTCTGTGCTTCCTCTCTTTCTAGTAGCTTCTTTATCCCCACTAGAGTTGAGCTCTTGAGGCCTTTTTTTTTTTTTTTTTTTTTTAATGTCAAGGACCCAGTATGGGACCCCACTGTTTCCCAAGACACTAGTGGGGTTGAGTTTTTTAAAAAAGGAACTGAAGCCAAACATGATTAAATGTTGTAAAATAGAGCCTTTTACGTAAAATCGGAATTATTTGGCCTGGAGAAGAGGACCAAGGTGACTAAGTAATGGGGTCACATCAGTAAGAGAAGACATGGAATGCTGGGACCAGATGTCTTCTGTCTGTAGTGAAGCCACTGGAGGAGAAGGGGGAGCTTCTGATGAGTTCAGTGGTTCTTACGTATCTGGGCTAACAGACCCTTCTGAGAATCTGGTGAGAGCAATGGACTTGCTTCCCCAGAAAAGGGTGAAACATTTGCCCCTAATTTTAGGGGTTTGCTGATTCCCTGTGTCCTAGTCCCCTTCAAGTGACTGATCCCTGGGTCAGTATAAAATATTAGGTGTGGGATGTTCATTCCTGCGTCTCCTCCTGCAGAGAGACAGGCAGGATGGCCTTCTCTGGTCTTCATCGCCCCGCCCCCAGGGACATGGCCGTCTTTCCATCCTGGGTGGGTTTGTCAAGATACCGTGTCCTTACGTTCAGTGGGCATCAGTCACGATTTCCTCTCAGCCCCAAGGCCTGTGACGGACATCAACATCTGCTTGCTCGCATCTTTGTCCTCAGAGTTCATTACCGTGCAGTTAAAAAACCTTAGGGAAGTTTCATGTGAATACTCGGGCATCAGAGAGGAAGATGATTTTTTTCTAGCCAAGGTTTCCCGACCTCAGGTCTATCAACACGGGGGGCTAGGTGATTAATTGCTGTGGGGACTGCTGTGTGCTTGGTAGGGTGTTCTGTAGCGTCCCTGGCCTCCGCTCAGCAGAGGCCGGGAGCCCTGTGTCTCCTTGTCGCTGTGGTCAGACACGTCCCCAGATGCACTGCTGCCTGGCCCCCGGCAGGCTGGAGCGCCCCCAGATCTAGCCTTTGTCTGCCTCATTTTGGCTCTTACCCAGGGGAACATGTCAGTGGAGGGTGGACCCTTCTCTGGCCTGCCTTCTCTTGCCATTAACTGTGCTCTGTGCCGGTGACTGTGCCGGCCCCGGAGGCTGCTGCAGAAGCGAGAGACGCCCCTGCCCTTGGGGACTTGGCTGTGTCCCGGGCAGGGAGAAGCAGCAGAAGGTACAGTGGGGGCGTCCGGTGGAAAAGAGGTGTGTGTTCTCCAGCCAGGATGCTCTTTCTTCTGAGTTTTCCCGTGGCGGGGTCTTTTTTGTCATTCATATCTCAGCTTCGAGGTTCTTGCTTCAGGAGCGCCTGCACTAACGACCCGTCCGACCCCGAGTGGCTCGCAGCCCCACGTTCCTCACTCGCACGAGCTCAGCGTGGACAGTGCGTGGCTCGTCGGGGCTGCGTTCAGCTGGGCTGGGCTCCAGGCGTAGCTTGGGTTTTGCGGGGCTCCCACGGGTCCCTCGTTCTGCTGGATCCCCGCGCGTCTCCATGCTTATTGTTCTCAAGGCAACGGCGGAAATGCGAGAGCACATGCGGGCGTGTCTCAGCGTTCGCTCGCGTCATCCACGCTGAGGTCCGTTTGGGCCAGAACGGATCCCGGGGTCAGAATCCACAGGAGGGAGGAGTCTCGGAGAGGGTGCGGCTGTACGGTGCTCCTCCGGGGAGTCGAGAATGGGGCCCGCCGGCTCCCTTGCCTTCTGATCCGAAGCAGCTGCCCGTCACTTCATCATCTCTATTCTCTGCTGAGCTCTGACCCTCTTGTTGTTGAATTATGTTTCTTTTCTATCTACTGTCACCAGAACATCCACTCCTGATAGCTGGAACTGCCTCTGCTGTGTTCACTGCGACATGCCAAGCATCTCCCTGGCACAGGGTGGACATTCACAAAACCTTCGAATGAATGAATGAATGAATGAATGAATGAATGAATGAATAGTTCTGTTTGGGGAATGGGGGTTGGAGCTGGGTCTTGGGACTGTAACAATAACAGGTATGTGCTGGGAGTTTGAGCCAGGTTATGCTGGAGGGTCATCCCGTGTGGCCCTCCACAGGCGGAGCAGAGGCAGGATGTTCTGGTTAGAGCTGTAGAGCCAATCTTACTGGAGGATTGGAGAGAGGATCAGTGTGGCTGGGGTGAGGGGAGCGCACTGGGCAGCAGCCAGGTAGAATAAATAAGTGATACTAGAACCCAGTTGTTAGGAATGCCATGTTCCACACCTGCAGGGGAGCCGTCAGGTCAGAGTCTGCAGAGTGGTGCCCCTGGGGTTGTGCAGTGCACAACCTGAGAGACTGTTCTGACAACCCAGTGGATCATGGAGGACTTCTTGTAACATGTCAGGTTGGCTGGATGCCTATTCTAGAAGCCGTTTTTATTTTGGCAAAGGGTAGACATTGAATGTTTTTTAGCAGAGGCATGCCCAAGCTATAAAACTAGCTGGAAGCTTCTAGAGGTTTTCTTGTTTTGAGGCCCCTGGTGGAAACTTGACAAATGCCCAGCTTGGAAGGATAGCTCAGTGGTACCCCAAGGCTCAAACCTTGAATGATAAGGAGTAGGGTTGTATTTACTGGAGACCCCAGACATCTCTTGGCACAGTGATGCGAGAGTTAGCTTTAGAGTAGCAGGAGAGTGGCCCCCGTTGTCCTTTCTGGGTTCTGTGCTCCCCATGGGCCGCAGGTGCCTCAGACTCCACCCAGCCTCTGCTGAGCCTCATCACAACTCAGCTGAGTAACGCAGGGCAGGTCCTGGACTCCTGCTCAGGTCCTGTGCTGGCTTGTCAGGGCGAGGCCAACAGAGGACCAGTTCCCGGGCAGTACAGGTCTGGTCAGGCTGCCTTCTAATGTTCAGTCTCCTGGGTTGGGGGCAGGTTTTTATTAATGTCTTAAAACTTGAACTCTGTGCTTGGAGTGGGGACAGAAGAGGAAAGAGATCTGGCTCTAGCGTCAGCACCGTCAGGAGACCATAGCCTTGTTGCTTCATGCCTCTGAATCCAATTGTCTTCCATAAAATGAGAATAGGAACTTGACTCGTGAACAAATGAGGATCGTGAACCTGGAGGCTCTGAGCAAACTGTTACAGTATCGTCAGGAGGGACTGATTTCCCAGAGTCACTCAGCACCTGCTCTGTGCTCAGCCCTGGACCAGGTGGTCTTGCTCATGACCTCTGTTTTGATCTTGTGGAGGAGCCTTCAGGACCACCGAGGGGACTGAGACACCTCTCAGTCTTGGGAGGGGAAGGGACTTGCTCCAAGCCACACAGCCTGACCTCTCTCTGCCATGCATTCATCCAGCGGGCACCGGCCTTCCCGTGTGGACTCACAGTCCTAGGGCTGGGGAATTGGCAGGGAAACAGAAACAGAGCCCTGTCCCCTGGGCGCTGGCTTTCTAGTGACGTAAACAGAGTAAATGGACAAATAAGAAGATCAGGGAATGGGAAGTGCAGGTACTTCTCTGCAGGGTCTAAAACAGGAAAATGTGAGAGTCGGGGGGTCGTCAGGGTAGGTCTCTGCGAAGAGGGGACATAGCAGGGACCTGGCTGATGAGGACCACCTATGGTCTGCAGTGAGCTCCAGAGAGGGGTGTCTCTCGGGCACTGTATGGGACCACCGCAGGCACTGGCCTGGCTTCCTTAGGTTGGGGAGCCTGGTTACCTACAGAGGGGCCTGCTCCCTTGCTCCTTCCTGCCCTACAGCTCCTTGGAGATTTTTTTTTTTTTTCCAAAACATCTAAGTTAGTTTTAATGAACAGAGGCTCCAATGTGGTCTTCCCCCGACACAGAGCATCACAAAGTCTCTGAGGGCAGCTGGTAAGGATGTTGATTCCCCAGAGCAGCTTTCTCTCTCTGGGTTTCTTCTCCCTAGTTCTAGAGTGTTCTGGAATCTCCAGGCTGGAATGAGCCTATGGGGAGGGGCCAGCCTAGGCAAGGGAGGCACCAGCCCTCCTCGGATAGGATGACTTCTTTTTTAAAGTCCTGCTTGGCCGGGCCCCGTGTCCCCGGGGGCTGTTAGAAATGTGCAGGATTTTGTGATTCATCAGATTCCAAGGGGAAGGATTTTGTGAAGGAATTTTCTCACGGCTGCGTCTCGGAGCTGGGGTATTAACAGACACTCCATCCGGCTGTCGTGGGTTAGATGAAGCTGTTTTCTGAATGTTTGCCCACTTGGGAGATTCATTCATTCTCCTCATTGTTTTAAAAATCTCACATTTAAAAAAACAAACAGTTCTTTTGCCCTGAGACTGAGGCCCAGTCTCTTTCTCTGGAGAAAGGGGACCACTGGGATAAGAAGAGGTGACCCTGATGGCACCCCAGAACGGGACTTCTCAGGCTTGCTGTGCGGGGGAATCACCCCAAGTCTGAAGCCTGGTGTGGGGCATCCAGTGGAACAGGCTCACGGTGGCACCACGGCCCCCTGCCTGAACCCCATCTCCCCTGGAGCCAGAGGCCATGCATCAAGGCTCCCATGGGCCTGCCCCGGCTGGGAACCTCTTCCCCTTCTGTTCCCAGGGTCATGTGTCCTGTGTGCGAACCCTGTCCCTGGAGTGCCCCAGGGCAGGCCGTGTTGACAGTGATGGAGAGGAGAAGCCTCCCGGCCATGCTGCCATGCTCAGGGGGTCACCGAGTGCGGTGTCCAAACCGGTCTTTGTTTCCAAGACTGGAGACTTCCTGAAGCTGGGCAACACCTCCCTGACCCAGTGTGACCCTCCCAACTGCCTGGCCTCTGTTGGGACTCTTTGCAGGCTCAGCCTTCGCCTCTGGATATTTCCTGCACGGGATGGTCTCCCCTGCTGTCCTGGCCTGCACGGTCCCCAGGGAAGTGACCGAGCCTTGTTCCTCTGTTCTGATCTGGGGTGGGGTGGGGTGGGGTGGGAAAGGTGTGGGGTGCACAGAGGGGATATTGACTCGAGGGCTGGCTCCCAGGGAGATCTTGAGGCTGGGAGGTCAGGTCTGTGATGGTTTCTAGTCAGCTGACCAGAGGCTGAAGGGGTCGGGGCAGGGGGTGAGTTGTGACGTGGTTGCACTACCTCTCAGGTGGGCCGGGGGAGCACAGGGGTGGCGGGGGGTGCCGCCGGGGGCCTAAGCAGGGCTCTTGAGGAGAAGGAGGGGCCTGCTGGGTAGGTCAGGTGTAGCTGGGGGTGGGCGAAGGCAGCCCTGGAGGGCGGAGATGAGTCCTGAAAAGGAGACCCTCCCCCCTTACCCTGGCATGAGGAGGGGGGGCGTGCCCCAGGACTTACTGTAAGACAGCAGGGCTCAGGGCTCAGCTTGGAGATGCCTGTTTGTCCCAGTCACATGAGAGACAAGGGTCAGATGCTTGCTGGGGTTCAAGTTTTCCTTGGTTCTACAATTGTTAACCTGTAGTGGGAGCAGAACTCATCAGTGTGTTTTGGAGAGAGGACAGCCTCCCTGCTTACCCCATCTTGTCCTCCCTGGACTGGGGCCACCTCCCGCCAGCGGCAGCCCTGGGGGCAGGGACAGTGTCTCAGTCCCCGCGGATTCCTCGATGCCTGCACCGTGCTGGGCTGAGAACGGGAGGAGGTTTTCTGGCCCTGGGCACACAGCAGGCCGCACAGCAGGATCACCCAGCAGCGTTGGCAGACCTCTGCCCCCCACGTCCAACCCCTGAGCACCCCCCACCCCCCCGGGGTGGAGCCGGCCGGGCAGCCATTACCCAGGTGACTGTGTTGCTGTGTGTTTTGCATGTTGAGAGCCTCCCCGATGAGCAGAGCAGCAACTCCTCACTCCCGAACCTTCCTCCTTCCTAGTGAACCCTGGCTTCCTGGCTGGAGGTCTCCTTGGCTTAGCAGCATCGCCCGATCTGATTCATGGCCTGGACCTGGAGGCAGAGAGTCACCTGTGGGGCCTTGGCTATCCTTCCACCACTTGCTGCCTGGCAGGGGTTGGGGGGGGCTGCCAAGCTCCTTCCAAGCCTGGGAGCCATGGCTGCGTGGAACAGAGGGGTTGGGTTGGAACAGAGCAACAGCAACCCTGAGGACCCTTTCTTTTGTCGAGGCAAGTTTAGAGACCTGAGGGAGCTCTGAGAATCCCACAGCCTGGGGCTTCTGGGAGAATTCTCTAGGAAGGAATAAGCTCCCTGGGAGGCCAGGAAAGAATTCCCTGGCATGGGAGGGACCTGCAGGACCCACATGGGTCTCCAGTGTGTGACCCAGTCATGGCCATTTGCCTCCACGTCCCTGCACACGTGAGCTGAAGGCGCAGGTCAAGAAGGGGTGGGCCACGCCCTCTGTAATTCGGGGTGCTCCGGGAACAAGACGCAGTGTGAACGACCCGTCCTTGCCTTCCTTCCTCCCTCCAGCCTTTTCGAGTGGGTTCTCTCCAGGCCCAACCTTCACCCTCCCAAGTGCAGCCTGATGAGGGCCAGATGGGGTCAGGACGGCAGGGACGTGCGAGAGGAGTTGGCCCGCTCCTCAGCTCATAGACGGCAAAGCAGGGACCCAGAGAAGGTACCTGAACTAGTGGGTCGCCCATCCAGCAAGAGGCTGCTCCCCTGGCCAGTCTGCCTTCTACACTTGTTGTCTGCACCTACAAGTGGAAGGCAGAAGGGGAACCTGTTTCAAAATAGGGTTCGTGGAAGGGAGTGTGGCGCCATGTAAATGGTTGCCAAGTGCGAGCCGAGCCTGAATCTTGTTTTGCTCCTTGGATAACCATCTTTGGTGGGGGTTGTCTGAGGCTTTCCCACTGTAGTTGCTGACTGTCACAGAGTGGGTGTGATTTTCTCAGAGGGTAGCCCGATGGGTCGTGACAACAGTAATCCTGGCACAGCCTCAGCGAAGTTCGCTTCACAGAGTCTGTTCCATCCACCGTGCCAGGTGGTCAGGCTGAGCCTGTTGCGGGGCAAAGAGACCCTTGAGCATGAAGCTCTGTCCCTGGTCCGGTATGGCAGCCTAGACTAGTTGTGGCTGGGACCCAAGATGAGCCTATGGCCCCAGGCAAGCTTCCCTGGGGCCTCTGGTTTGGAGTCATGGACACTGGTAGCTATGGGGCCCAGACATGTGACTCCTGATGTGCAGGTACTCCCCTGACCTCTAGGACCCAGAGTCCCATAAAGCCGGAGACCCTTGGCCTTGGTGACTGCTGTATCTGGACCCCACGTGGACTCTGGCAAAGTGCGACTGCTCAGTGAGGATGTGTGAGGTACAGCCTGACCTTGTTGACTGGCTTCCTGTACCCTGAACTTGGGGCTGGGCAGATGTCCAAAGTTATACTGCCTTGGAAATACAGGTAGCCTCTGGGCTGGTAGGAGGTCCTGGACCTCAGGCCAAGACTGGCTTTCAGACTCAGCATGGTCTGTGTGATTTGCTTGGACCCAACATAAACTGGTGGCTCTTTGGACTCGCGGGTATTTAGTAAGTAGCCTGAGGCCATACAGATACTGAGAGCTCAGGTGAAAATGGTCTGTCATGCCCAAGCAGAAGAGCAGGAGACGTCCCATGGGACTTTGAAATTGCCCACCCACCGCATGAATGGTGTGGGCGTTCGGGGCTGCCCAGACCCAAAAACACAGTGAGGTGGTATTTGCTGGAACCAGCCACTGAAGGAGCTCGTGACATCTGTGTTTGATGACCAGTAGCAACACACACGTCACCCAGGCCTGCAGGAACGTTCTGCTGGGGACTGATCAGCCCTGGTGAAACAGAAGTAGGAATATGGCACAACCAAGAGTCCCCAGGACATTCACGTCAGAGTTAACCTCTCTTATTGTCTATTAAACCATCTTGTTCAAGAATCTAAAATTGATGTTCCTGCATTTTTCACCTATTCAGAAAATTCGGAAAACATGATACTTCACTAGGAGAACTTGTCTCTCCAAGGGGTCAGAAATGAAGAACCTTTGTCACCCTACCCACATCTCAGCTACAAACTTCTGCCTGAAGAGCCACACCCTTCAGAGAAGGGGTCAGGCCTCCCCTGGCGGGGATCAGGGAGCCCAGGTGGGGAGGATGTGAGCTGCCCTCCTGGGGGATGTGGGAGGAACCCAACCTGGAAATGGGCCTCATGGGAGCTGGAGAAATGGTAGAGCGAGAACCTGGGCCAGCCCTAGATGGGACCCAGTCAAGGTCAAAGGCTGTGGCCATTTGCACAAGCATTAGGAAATCAGATGTGGTTTTATGTTCGGGTCCAAAGCCAAGGTTGCGTCTGGCAGGAGGCAGTCAGGTCTGCGATCCCAGTAGCCTATGGAAGGCTGGGGACCACAGGCACCAGGGGGAGCCTGCAGGGGGCCAAGGAGGGAGGAATAGACTCTCAATGCCCCAAGGAGGGCTTTGTGCCACTGAGCTTGCAGAACAGGAGTCTGGCCCCACAGTTGCCCTTTCCCCTTCCTGTAGCTTCCTCATGGCACCCGGGTACTGGGACTGGCAGGTGGGCTGGCTGAGGGGGTGCCCATGAAGCCCAGCCCCCTCCACGCCTGCAGCCCACACATAAGGTCGCGTGATGACTGCGGGTCGGCCCGGGGTGGCTGCCTGTCCCTTGTGACCTTCCATACAACCTGTAGCTTTTAGAGTCATACGCTCCTGCCTGGTGGATCTGGGGGCTGGACCCTCTCCAGCCCTGCTAATCAGCACAGCAGCTAAGGGCACCTACTAGGTCCTCAGCAAGTACTGGTTGAATGAATGAGTACGTGAATGAATGAATGAATGAATGAACGAACTGGGTAGCAGAGGGACCTCACAGGTGGACAGGATTGGCCAGTTTAGCTGTGGTGTGAAGCAGGTGGGGAGAACAGCCCCTTGACCAGGCTTCCAGGCCTGGGCCTCACCCACCAGTGGCAAGTGGGACAGGGTCTGTTCCCGGGACCCAGATAGGCTCGCTGGGGTCCCCCATGGGCACCGTGCAGCTTGGGAGTTGATTTTTGTTACTCCTGCGCCCCCCTCCCCTCCATCCCTCCTCCTGAGCTGGCACCTTCATCGTTGTCCTTTTCTCTCCTCGGGGTACAGATCCTGGCCAACGTCTTCCTCTACCTGTGCGCCATCGTCGTGGGCATCATGTCCTACTACATGGCGGACCGCAAGCACCGCAAGGCCTTCCTGGAGGCCCGCCAGTCGCTGGAGGTGAAGATGAACCTGGAGGAGCAGAGCCAACAGCAGGCGAGTCTCCTTTGGGGTGGCCGCCGGCCTGGATCTGGGGGTGGGGGGGTGGGGGGGAACCAGGGCCGGACCCAGCGGGGGAGGAGGGGTCAGAGTTCACTGCCAGGGTCAGGGGTTGGCAGCCTCCCGGGCCTCTCGCCCCCAGAGAGCTCCTCCTGACGTCAGGGAGTTTCTCTCGCTGGAACCTCCCTCCTCTCTCCTCCTCCGTGCTTGACCTAAACCTCCCCTTCATCTGTGTGTTTTCCCCTGTAATTTAAAACTTTGTAAAGAACTGCATTGACCCAAGCAGTCACCGGTGACTTCCTGTGTTCCTCTCTCAGGCTAAAAAGTTCTGTGTGTTTCTTTTGAATACTTTTCCCCCCGGGGCATCACCTCCACTGCTGCGCTTTCTGGTTCTCTGGCCCCCTGGCTGCGAGCACCTGCCGCGGGCTGGCCGGCGCTGGGGTCTCTGCTGCTGTGGTGGGCCCAGCCGTAGCTGGGGGCCTTGCCTGTGAGGTCCCCCAGCCTGCTCCCCTCCACCCAGGGTGCTCAGTTTCCTTTGGGCTCAGGGCAGGTTCCTATTTCCTTCTCCTTCTAAGTCATTGATGAAGAAGTAAAACCAGCCCAAACGCGGGGGACCCCGCTGTTTACATTTTTCCATGGAGAGAAGTGCCTGCTGTCCCCACTCTTTGTTTACTGGCTTTACTCCAGCCTGACCCATCCGGTTCTCCTGTGATTCAGTCGTTTAAATAGTTTCTGGTCTGGATTCATCTCAAATGCCTTTCAAAGGTCTGCAGAAGTTACATCTGCCACCTTCCTGTTACCCATAGGCTTGTTTCCCCCTAACAGACTCAATAGGTTGAAGATACAGGATTCTCTGGGCTGGGAACCATGTCATTTTGGGCTCAGGTGGTGCTCTTGGCTCTGGATTTGCTGAAATTGTTGTTTTTACAGACCCTGCCACTCAGGTGGACAGAGCCATAGTTTTGGGGGGCCGTTCTGGAAGGCTTGCTGGGGAGCCCTGTGGTCGGGCCTCACCCTCTCTCAATGGTGCTCTTCAAAGGCACACACTGAGTTGTTGGCTGAGTCCCGAGGATGGGCTTTGTCTGTTTACCAGGGATTGCTAGAAGCTTCTGAGCTGGGCCTGGGAGCCAGCTTCTTCAGAAGACAGGTTTTAGCAGAGAAGTCTCCCCAGCCTCCGTTGCCCCAAAGGGCCAAGTTCAAGCTGAGAGTGCACTGTGTGTCTCCTTCTCCCATCCCTGTATCCCGTGGTTCCCCAGGAGCTGCTCCTGCTTGCCTGGACGTAGAGAATCCCGCTGTACCAGCTTTATGGAGTCTCTTGAAAGGTGTTTTTCAGTTTCTGGCTTTTATGCTGTCTTGTCTGTCTTCGCATCTCCTCTCTCCTACTGCGGAGGCATCCCACTGGGTTCTCGACGTTAACAACCACTTGTGTCCCCGCTCAGCTAGGTCAGGAGTTTTTGTCCCTCGGACTTGTGTGGTTCCCAGCATCCCTGTTCATCTTGTCTGTCTCACAACGTGTAACTGGCTAACCCAGGACATCTTCGGTCACAGGAGAGGGGGCGCTGCTCCTGGGGTGCTGGGGAAGGTCCTGTGTCTCCCCTGGACCTGTTATCCTCTGCAGAGATAATTTAGACAAGCTGCCCACCTCTTGCAGCCTCGCTTTCCTCGTCTGCAAAGCAGGAGTGTTGTTACTTGTCTTGTGGGGTTCCCTGCAGGTAGGAACCCGGCGGGAGTGCTTCATAGCCTGTAGAGCTTGGACATGCTGCTGATCAGGCTGCAGTGCACGGGCCATGCAGTGCTTGGGCATTTTCTGATGTCCCCTCGAGGCAGGGTCAGCGTCAGGAGCCTGGGGACCACGCGCTCTAGGACTTCCGCATGCCACATGGCAGCCAGGGGGCGCTGCTGCGTGTCCAGGCTGTAGAACTGCTGTTCCACGTTGTTGTTGTTGTGGAACTGCTGTTCCACGTTATTGCCTGCCCAGGGCCGCAACCGCAGAGCAGACCCTGGTTGCAAGAGTGGGAGGTCCAGGGAGGCAGAAGGGAGGTGGGGGGGCGGGGGAGGAGACACACAAACAGGCCAAGCTGGGACAACACAGGTGCCTGTAAATGCCCATCACGTGGAATGAATTTGGCTCGCCCTGCTCTAGCCCCAGTGTGACCTTGGGACAGCATCTTCCCCTTTTTGGGCCTCAGTTTCCCTATGTGTAAAGCGTACATGAGAATAAAACCTTTGGCGAAGATGGGATAACATGCGTGAATCCCTCTGGAAATGAGGAAGGCACTGTCCCCTTCAGGAGGGGCAGAATTCTGCAGCCCCCCAGCACCACTGTGCCTTGCACTTGGCTCATGTTTCCCTTAGGACTCTTGTGGCTGTGCATGGAAGAGAGCTGCTTGCATTTTTGTTTTCTTCCCACGTCCTTGGCAGGTTTGGGCATCGCGGTTGTGCTGGACTTAGGAGCTAATTTGAAAAGTGTTTCCTTTTTTTTAACCTGGGATGGCTTGAAGAATGTACGGGTTCTTTACAGGATTGAAAGGACTCACGAGTGAGGTCCCGTGGCTCAGGAGTTTCCTTTATGAGACTCCGTTTCCTTCACAAGTACAAGGTTTTTGGTTTTTTGGTTTTTTGTGTAAGTTATAGATTGCTTTTGTTTTTTTCAGGAACTCATCCATTTCATATATATATGTTGCATTTTTGACATGTTTATTCTCTATCTTTGTGGTATTTGTAGTGATATTCCTTTTTCATTACTGGTGTTGGTAGTTTGTACCTTCTGTTTTTTTTATTTGTCCTTAATCTGTCTTAGTTGAGGTTTATTAATGTTTGGGCCTTTTCGGTGAACCACTTTTTGTTGCTTTTTTTTTTTACACTTCTATAATTAGTTGTTTTTTACTTTGATTTTCTTCTGCTTTCTTCACGGTTAACATCATGTTCTTTTTTTACCTTCTCAAGATGGAATTTAGCAAATAATTTTAGCGTTTTTATTTTCTAAAACATGCACCAGATGCTATAGATTTCCCTCACTCCTTGTTTTTTGCTTTCTTCTACAAATTTTGATATGTCTTAATTTCCATCAAGGTATCTTTGATCCACAGGCTATTTGAGAGGACATTAATTAATTTGCAAAGTTACAGGGAATTTTTTTTTTAAAGATTTTATTTATTTATTTGACAGAGAGAAATCACAAGTAGATGGAGAGGCAGGCAGAGAGAGAGAGGGGAAGCAGGCTCCCTGCTGAGCAGAGAGCCCGATGCGGGACTCGATCCCAGGACCCTGAGATCATGACCTGAGCCGAAGGCAGCGGCTTAACCCACTGAGCCACCCAGGCGCCCCAAGATACAGGGAATTTTTAAGGTCGTCTTTTCATTACTGATTTTTAGTTTACTTCTGGTGCAGTCAGAGAACATACTCTGTATGATTTCAGTCCTTTGGAATCTGTCGAAACTTTATTTTTGACGTTGCATTTTTTGCTTGACTTTGATGTACTTAAGGATGACATGTATTTTGCAAAATGCATCAAAATATCTTTCAGCAATGACATAATGTCGGTACGTGTCAATTGTGCGTTTTCATCTACTCCAAACTAGTACTGTGACCTTTTTGGTCACAGTGCAAGGACCTCACAACGCTCAATTCCCCCTCCCCCAGACTTTCTGGCAATTGTAATATATTTTAACTCCACATATATCTGAAGCCCCGTCAGACGGTATGACTGCATCTTCCCACAGCAAATAGCCAGTGCACACACTTGCCCCCATTCTGCCTTCTCAGATGCTCTCTTGTTTCTTCATTTTTGTGCTTCCATCCTGAAGAATTCCCTTTAGTGTCACTTTTCTTGAAGGTCTGTTGGTGGTAAATTCTCTCCATTTCTAATTGCCTAGAAATGTGTCCATTTTGCTTTCAGTTTTGAAGTTCATTTCTCAGAAGGAGAATTCTAGGTTGACTCTGCTTTACTCTGAGCCCTTTGAAGGTGTCTTTCCAATATCTTGTGGCTTCCACTATTTTCGTTGAAATGCCAGCTGTCAGACACACGCTGCTCCTCTTGAAGTAATGCAGTAGTTTTTCCTCTGGTTGCTTTTACAATTTTCTTTGGTGTCCACAGTTTCCTAAGGATGAGCTTAGCACTTTTCTTTACAGCTACTCTGCCTGGTATTTGAAGAGCTCCTTGAATTGATGGCTTGAGGTTTTTCGTCAGTTTTGAAATTTTCAGCCAGTGTCTTTTTGCTTCATTCTGTCCTTTCCTTCCAGGACTCTAGATGTCCTTATTAGACATTTTTACCATGTTCCATGAATCTCTCTCTATCTCTCTCTTTTTATTCCCCTGAGTCATCTTCTTCATTTTTTTTTTTTTCTGGGCTCCAGACTGAATATTTTTACTGACCTAACCTCTGGGTTACTAATCCTTTTATCTGCTTTATTAAATCAATGCTTGAGCTCCTCTGTTGAATTCTTAATTTCACTATTTTTTCATTTCTAGAACTTCCACTTGATTTAAAACGAAACAGAACAGATTCCAGTTCTCCGGTTAAGTTCTGTGCATTGTCATCTATTCTTTGGAACATATGGAACATTTTAAAGGCTCTGACAACTGTGATGTCTGACAGACCAATGGGTCTGCTTTTCCTTCATGATTTTTGGTTTTTCCCTATTGACTTTTGCCTCTCGTGGCATTCTGGACTTTTTTTTTTTTTTTTTTTTTTTAATGCTGGATAAATTAAATGCTGAATGTCGTGTACAGAGAGTAGTCATGGCTCTGGTGAATATGTTTCTCCTGAGAGGACTTACTTCTCTTGCAGATCATCTTGATCCAGCGTGGGGACGAGAAGATTTAGGGCTGGGTTTTGGTCTGAGAGCGGGTTTCTCTTTGTGCCTCCTCTTGGGAAAGTGTCCTTCGGGGGTTTTAAGTCAAAGGCTGCTTCCACTCTTGAGGGGCCCTGAACTCCCAGCACTGAGAGGACTGCCCAGACTCCCCTTTGACTTCAGCCTTTCCGCTGTCACTTTCTGCTTGGGTTCTCCGTCTCTCTCGCCTCCTGTAGCTTGGGGGTCAGCAGATGCTTCGAGAAGATGTATGTAGAGAAAGGATCTCTCCTCTCCAGGACCTCGCCCCTCTGTTCCGCCTTGGAATCCTAGCTCAGCAATCCCCGTCTCTCCAGCCCCTCAAAAGCATATAGCCCTCGCTCTCTGGCTGGCCTCCGACCCCTGGTCTCAAGGGCGAAAGGGGGCAGAGTGTGTCGGCCTCACTGAAATGTGTTTCCCTGCCCTCAGAACCTTGTCCCTTCTCATCCTAGCTCCCTGTGTGGTTTCCCGTGGTTTTCAGATAGCCGTCTTATCCAGCGTTTCTGGTTGGTCTTGGCTGAAGCGTTGATCTGGTGTAAGCACCTCTATAATAGCAAGAAGAAAAGGTTGGACATCCTCTTCAATGCCTTGAAGTTAAATCTTAAGTAGCTCAGAGTGTACATGGTATAAAATTATGAAGGAGTGAAAAAGGCTATTCCGTGGAAAGTAAGGTTCCCTGCATGGCCATCCACTTCACCATCCCTCAGACCGCCACCGTCACCTTGTGGACCCTTTCAGGATTCCAGTTACTTCCAAATCTGGGGCACAGACTTTGCACACACAGGCAAGTAGTATACCCCTTTCCTGCCCCAGGTCTTTCACCTGCTCTTCTAGAGGGTTCTACGGTGACATTGCATTGCCTTATCCTTGTAAATGACTGCATCATATTCTGTGATCGAGAAGTAACGTTTACTTAACTGGGCTTCCAAGTGTACTGTTCTCAGTGGCATTGAGTTCACGCTGTTGTGTGCAACCTTCACTGCTATTCCTTTCCAGAACTTTTTTATCATCTCAGACCGAAACTCTGTGGCCATGAAACACTAGCTGCTCCCCCTTCCTTTCCCCTGGCTGCCACCATCCTACTTTCTGTCTCTCTGAGTTTCCCTTTCCTCGGTACCGCACGTCGGTAGTATCACGTCCG
The DNA here is from genome assembly GCF_020171115.1 of Neogale vison. Taxonomy (NCBI): domain Eukaryota; kingdom Metazoa; phylum Chordata; class Mammalia; order Carnivora; family Mustelidae; genus Neogale; species Neogale vison. The sequence continues at coordinate 125,069,153 of NC_058098.1, forward strand.
TCTGCGACCAGCTTCTCATTCTTTGCACAACGTCTTCGGAATTGATCTGTGGTGCCACACGTGGCGGGACGTCCTTCCTTTTCAAGGCCCAGTAATGTTCTGTTGCCCGTACACACGACATCTGTGTATCCCCTTGTTTGTGGATGCCCAGTTGGGTTGTTTCCTTCCCAGCTGAGGGGCATCGCGCTGCTGTGAACACGGGCGGACGCCGACCTGTTTGACTCTCTGCTCTCGATTCTTCGGGGTGTAAACCCAGAGGTAGAATTAACGGCTCATGTGGTAGTTCTCGGTAGTAGTTCTCATTTTTTAGGAAACCAGGCACATTCATGGTTAATGTTGAGAAATATTACTGAATTGTCTCATGTAGAGGTTCAAAGAATTTACACTTCTCCCAGCAGTGAACGAGAATGCACTTGGGTGGTTAAATCTTCCTGGTTTATTGAGAAAATGCTGCTTTGATATGGGATTGCAGCAGCTCCTCCAGAAATGCCTGTTTGAAAACCCCAGTGGCAGGGCGGGGGCCCCGAGGAGGTCGTGGCGTCCCGTGAGCTCTTTCCTGCTGAGGACTCCTTTGGCTCAAGTCACGGGCCAGGTAGACTGAGGCTGGGAAGAGCTTTCCTTGTCTGTGTATTTTAGAATACATTGTAGACTATTTGGTAAATGCAGACAAGTATAAAAAAAAAAAAAAAACCACTGATAGAGATTTATCCCTACCAGTCTTTTTTTCTTCCTCTGTGTTTTGAGAGTGTCCTCAGCATGTTTTCCTGATTATAGAAGTAACACGTTATTCTCGTAGATAGCTGGTAAGAATAGCGGCTAAGAACCAGCTGTCCGAGCGTGGACGCCTGCGTCACGTGGCACTGTGGATGCCGGATGGAGAGTCCATTTTGCACGGTGCACCTGGGCTGTCTCCTATCGGATGGTGGTTGTCGGATAAAAATCTGAAGATAGAAGCGTAGAAAAGACCACCCAAACTTCTCATCCTTTGGGTGTTTGGGAAATATTTAAAAATAACTTTAGGCGTGGCTGGGTGGCTCAGTCTTGGATGTCTGCCTTCGGCTCAGGTCACGATCTCAGGGTCCTGGGAGGAGCCCTGCATCGGGCTCTCTGCTCCGTGGGAAGCCTGCTTCTCCCTCTCCCACTGCCCCTGCTTGTGTTCCCTCTCTCGCTGTCTCTCTCTCTCTGTCAAATAAATAAAATCTTTCAAAAAAAACCTTAAAAACTACAATGTGCTAAGTTGTTCTCTGCTAGAAAAGGTCTTAGAGCTTTCCAAATTTGCTTTTTTTTTCTTTTTTCCTTTTTATGGAGGTGAAATTCTTGTACCATCAAGTTAACCATACGAAAGGGTGCCGTTGAGTACTTTCCCAAGGCTGTGCAGACACCATATCTAGTTCTAAAACATGTTCATTGCTCTGAAAGAAAACCCCGTACCCACGCCTGATCTTCAAAACCGCATGGGAAGGCACTGTGTGAGCGTCAGGCCAGCCCCGAGCAGCTGGTTGCTTTTCTCGCCCGTAAGGACTGAGGCCTGAGGTCCTTGCACGCACCTGCCGTTCTGTGTGCGCCTCTCCCTGGGACCGACTCCAGGGTCTGAAGCCTGCACCACAGGTGGGCCCCGCTGATGAACTTGGCCCTAGGATTTGTGTCCATTACTCACTCCTCCAGCATTTTCTAGGGAGAAGTGAGACCCGGCTTTCCCACCTCCTCGCCTTGTGATGTTGGCACTCTGCCTGTTTGGTCTTCACTTTTCTGCAAAAGTGAGATTACAGATAATGCCATCATCATGGGGTTGTCTGGAAATCGCTGAAGTAAGAACACGGAGATGGTGAGAACACTAGAGATGGTGAAGCCCTTTCCTGCTATTGGCTGCTGTCACGCTGGCTCCTGCCTTGGGGACATTGGCTGGGGAAGGGGCCCCAGGTAGGATGGGACCCGGCTGCCTCCCTCCCTGGGTGGCAGGGCCGACCTGACATCTGGGAAGGTCGGCTGAGTGCCAGTGAGGAGGAAAGGTCAGCAATCCCATATCACTGTCCTCCCACGAGGACCTCTGGTGACAATAAAAATGTGATTGTAGGGGCGCTTCGGTGGCTCATTGGTTTAGGTCAGCTCAGGTCATGATCCCAGGGTCCTGGGATCGAGCCCCACATCGCATCGGGCTCTCTGCTCAGCAGGGAGCCTGCTTCCCCCTCTCTCTGCCTGCCTCTCTGCCTACTTGTGATCTGTCTGTCAAATAAATAAATAAATAAATAAATAAAATCTTTTAAAAAAAATGGGATTGTAGATGTGAAAATGCTAGAAAGGGCTGCAGAAAGTCGGGGAAGCTGGTTTGGTTGTGGCTCCCGTGTGAGGAGCTGTCTGAGGTCTTGGCCTCTGTGGTCCCTCACAGTGTTTAGATGCCTCGGTGAAAAATTTTTAATTAAAAATACGCTCAGTAGATCCTTTGCAGAGGAGGCCTCATTTCAGAATTGAGTATATCATGGTTCATGTCTCACTTTGGATTTTGTCGGTGTGTATTTATCTTGTTTTCTAAGCCTTGCCGGGGGTGGGGGTGGCGGGGATAAAGCAGCATGTACACTGACGGGGGGTGTGGGGAGATGCCCTGGCGGCTGGGCGGCCTCCAGCAGGACGCTGGCTTCTCTGGGCCTCCTCCCCTTCTTCAGCCAGGCTGAGGGGAACCCATCCCAGCTCTTCTGATTCTGTTTTCTTTGCCCCTGTCACCTGAGAGGTCGTACTCTCCTTCACAAAGATGGCCAGTGTCCTGCTGGTAATGGCAGGTGACCCCTGACAGTGGGCCCCCGGACCTTGGTGTACAGGCTTCCCCTTCTGTTTTGGCACCGAAGTGGGCATGTCTGTGTCGTGAGAAGGAGTGGGATGGGGGTTCTCAGATTCCAGTCGCCCGGTCGCAGCAGCCTCCCTCACCCCAGTCTCCTGTCTGCAGGATGGGATCAGGGGGGTCCTGACTGCCCCGAGGTCGTCGAGAGCCGGAGTTATGGGACGGCACCTCTGGCAGGCACGGGGCACTCTTTCTGCTGAGCACCTGTCCCCCTGCGGAGGCAACCTCTGCACCAGCCTGGGGCACGGGGCCATAGGATGGACTTGGGGCCTCGCTCCCTCCTCCCCAGCTCCAGGGGCCTGTTAGGGTAGAGCAGGGAGCCCAGAGGACTGGAGGACTGGCGTTGTTTTTCTGTATTCCCGTGTGGCCATACCCCAGGGTGTGCTTGGGGACCTCGAGGGTTGCTAAGTGGCCCAACCGCGGTGTGGCAACGGCAGGCCGACAGGAAACCTGCGCAGCACATACCTGTCTCCAGGTGCAAACGACAGGATTCCGAGCTTCTCTGGATCTCACACTCCGAATTAACTTCCCAGAGAGTGGGACAGGGTTGGAGGAGGACGCCAGGGAGGATGGAGGGATGACAGGATGTGGCAGCGGCAAGCGTTTCCTTCAGACCACGTTCTAGTAGATGGGTGGGCCTGTCCTTACTCGGGGAAGGGAGGCCTGCCCCGGATCCCACCCATCAGAAGGGAGGAGGGAGAGCCCAGGGCTGACTGCGCAGGGTTGATTCTAAGTCAGAGAAGCATCCGCTGGCCTCAGGGAGGGCCAGGGAGCCAGGTCATCTTCATCTGGGGCACCCTGGGGAGTGTGGTGCGGGTGGTTTCCATGGGGGCATGTGCAGGACAGAACAGCCCCTTCACTCTGCTTTTCCTTCTACTTAAAGCCAACTGTGGCTTTAAGGGTCACTGTGACCAGGGGGTGGCGTTTCTTCTTCCTGCTGGAGTCTTTCCTCCGGGGAAAGACTTCTGCCTTGACACCTTGGAGGGAAGAACCACCTGTTCGCCGGAAAAGGCACAGACTTCTCTCCTGGGAGCCCCAGAGCTTGGGACTCTGGAGTGCTGTCATTTCGTAAGCTCCGCTGCTTGTCTTCTTGAACGGTCCTCCTCACTGACCTCTGCCCATGCCTCACGAGAGGCTGGCTGGGGAGAGGGAAGTCAGGGCAGGAGAGAGACAGACACACAGACACAGAGCAAGAAAGACATACACAGAGAGAGACCAGCTACCTCTTGCCCTGCGGTTGGGGCATCTGGTGTCCCTCCTTAACATGCTGGCTCGTGTCCTGGCAACAGTGAGGTTGGGGTTGGGGACCTGCCTTCCGGGGAGCCACTGGGCAGGGGTTGGGGGGCAGGCGGGATGGGAGGAACGTGGTCCCAGCAGCTGTGCCTCTAGCCCCTCGTGTGGTGGCCCAGGGCCAGGCTGCTGTGCCATCAGCCCCTGATGTGGGCGGGACAGACCCATCAACCCCCAGAGAGCCACAGACGACCCTGCACCCCAACACCAGGCTCGAATATACTTGCCACCTGAACTTCCAGTGTATCAGATATTTTTAAGTTTCATTTCAGCCACGAGCATGTCTTGGTTTGAGAAAAGCCAGAAGGCGAGTTGCCTGGGGTGTGAAGCAGGAATTCATGCTTCTGTGGGCTACACCCCCACCCCTTGGATTTGACAAAATGTTCTTCATTCTAACGTTTTAGGACTTAGCAGAATAAATCCACGTTTTAAATAATGCAAGGGATGAACCCACAGAGGGCAGGTTTTTCCCAAGCCATGGGGCCTCCGGGGGGCGGGCGAGCGTCCGCAGGGTCGGGCAGCCCCAGGACTGAGTGAGGGCTGCGTGGCATCAGAACTATGGCCCAGGGGCGGGTGGCGGTGGCGGTCAGAGCTGCAGCGCCTGCCCCCCCCTCCCCCCACTGCTGTGTGTGTGTCCCCAGTTTTAGCGACTCCCATCTGTGTCCAGTGTGGACGGGGCTGTGCTGAGTCCCACCCTCTCTCTGGCCAGGGGCCCGACGTTTTGTTTCATCATGGGGTAGTTATTAGCAGGTTACTTTGTGTCGAGCCTTGGGCTGCGTTTTTACCGGATTACCTCCTTGAATCGTCCCGGCAAACCCAGTGGACAGGTGGCGCGCCTCCCTCCCAGCGGGGGCCTCTGTTCCGGGTACCAGCAGCTTCACGGGTATCTTCTTTGGACCACACCTGGCCTGTGGGGATCTGCTTCCTTTGACCTTGCTTAGAGTTTAAAACATTTGTAATGCTTAAAAATTTGGACTTAAAAGAGAGCATTTAATGCACAAATGTTGTGGGCCCTGTCCTTGGTGCTGGGATGTGGTTTTAAGCAAAACAGATTCCAGTGGGGAGACAGATATTAAATGAGCGTATGCTATTAGCAGGTAGGAAGGTTGTGGGCAAAGCAGGGGATGGAGCATGGGAGGCTTTCAGATAAAATAAGATTTGAGCAGAGACCGGAAGTCAGGGTGGGAGCTGTACAGTGTTTAGGGAGAGGAAGCAGTAAGTGCCAAGGCCCTGCGGTAGGTTCACGTGACATCATGGCAGTGGCTGCAGGTTGAGTAGAAGTCAGGGGAAGAGAGGGAGGAGGTGAGGCAGGGAGTGGGTGGGGGTCAGTCCTGCAAGGTCTTGTAAGGACCATGGCTTTCCCTTGGGGGAGATGGGAGACCCTGGAGGGTGGTAGGTTTGAACTGGATCCATCTGGCTGCTGGTAGAGAATAGCGAGCAGTGGAAGCAGGGCGACCAATTTGAAGTAATGCAGTAATTTTGGGGAGAGAGGATAGTGGCTCAGACCAGGATGGAGGGCATGAGGGGAACACTTCTGGATGTGTTTTCAAGGCAGAGCCAACAGGATTGACTGCTGAGTGACCCAGGAGGTGAGAGGGTGGGGAGTCCGTGATGGCGGTCAGGATTTGGGCCAGGAGGCAATTGGAGGGGGAGGACGGTGAGAGGCCCAGCTTCGGTGGGGGGTGGAGAGTCCATCTTTCTGACGTCTAGGAGGAGAATTGATGGCACCCAGCTCATCCTGTGCCCTGCCTGCATGTTTGGGAGGCTCTCTGGGCTAAGTCTGCATCTGCATCCTCCGGAGGGGCCCTCCAGGGGTGAGGAGGGGGTTCCTGTAAGACAGAACCTCATGCTGGGAGTCCAGTGAAAGTTGGCAACCAGACGGCCCGGGTCAGAAGGGCTGGGAGACGTGTGTTCAGGCTCGCATTTGTAACGTGATGGGTGTGGATTCTTGGGTGGCTTTTCAAGAAGCCGGGTGGGTGCTGGCCAGTGCACACTGGGGAGAATGGAGTCCCGATCCATGTGGAAGGGCAGAAGTGGGTCAGCGGGGGCTGAGTGCAGAGGTGAAGCAGGACACGTGGCGGACGGAGTCCTCCCCAGAGCACCCATCGTTCGTCACTTGCATGGGAGAGCCTGGGGCCAGAAGCCCAGCCAGAACTGGGCTGGGGCTGAGCAGAGGCCCAGAGAATAAAGGAAGGGGGGAGCTGTGTTTGGGAAACGCACTGGTAAGATTTACTGCTCCAGTGGGAGGAGCAAAGGGAGCGAACCCAAACCACCACGACCCTCACAGGTGGAGAGCTGGTCTGTCAGACTCGCTGGAACCTTCACGCCTGGGTGGGTTGAGCAAGGACGGAAGCCCGTGGTTGTGCTCCCACCGCAGACACGGCAGGTCTTTCCCAGTGACCACAGATGTGGCCTCGGGGTCCTCCAGGCATCGGCTCTCGGTTACCCAGAGTTGGCCCGTCCGCCGCACTTGCTTGCTACAGTGTCTAGAACTGCACTGATAGGGAAGTTACTAGTCATATGTGGCCATGTACATTTAAATTAATTAAAATTTAAAAATTAAGTGTCAGTGCGTCTGTTGTACCAGCCACGTCTCCCGTGCCCCGTGGCTACAAGTGGCTCGTGGCTACCATCTTGGACAGCACAGACCACACAGCGTTTGTTTGATTGCCGAAAGTTGGTGCTGTTCTCGAAGGCGACAGCTTGCCCCTTGGGCCGCGGCTCCTAGTTGACAGCTCATTATCCCGCCAAACCTCTGTGGAGCACCTGCTCCGTGTCAACCGTGCCGCGCGAGGGCTGCACACACCACACACGTGGCCGTCTCTGGGCCCAAAGGGCGGTCTCCTGAGATGGCAGAGTCCCCTCGGCCCGCACGGTGGCCCCCATCTCGGGAGACTGTACAGGAGTCCAGGCAAGTGTCCCCTCTCCCCCTCTAGCAGGGTCAGGGTTCTGCGCTGCCCTTGGGTCCGTGTGGTTTCCGCACTGTCGCTGATGACATGGCCTGGTGGTGACTTGTTGGCCCGCCCCCCTCCCCGTCCTGAGATTAAGCACGACGCTGCTTCCTTCTCGGAGCTGACAACTTGGGAGACTCTGGGGATGCTGTTTTCACATCCGAGGGGCTTGTTTAAAGAGATGCCGGTCTTTGAGCTGCCTGTGAATGCCCACAGCCCTTGGCTGAAGACAGCAAAGCGCTCCGGCCCCGTGAGACCAGTCACTGCGGGAGGACCTGAATGCCCAGGCCGTCGGACCTCTCGGGAGGACTGTGTACCTTTGACCTTGCTGGCATTTAGCTCGGGGACTTGCAGAGATGACCAGTGACTGTTCTTTGAGGGACGTGGTGACCGTGTCTTTGGATGGGGCAGCCCGTGCGGGTCCCTCGTCTATATGCTGGCTGCGCGCCCCGGGCACACAGCAGCTCGGGAGTGTCCCGATTTCACACGTCGTGGCCCTTCGCCCTCTCACTGGGGAGAGGTGAGCTGTGTGGATTCTCGCCTCCCGGGGCCTGCCAGGTCCTCCCGCTCCTTGTTTCCTTCCTTGTGCTGCCTCCTCTGCTCAGCTGGTCAGGCCAGGACGGCCACCTGTTGTGGTCCTTGGACGTTTCTTTGGCTTTCAAGTGTCCTGGGAGCTCCAAGAATCTGGAGAAATCAGGCCCAGAGCAGATGTGTTTTTTTTTTTTTTTAAAGATTTTATTTATTTATTGGACAGAGAGATCACAAGTAGGCAGAGAGGCAGGCAGAGAAAGAGAGGAGGAAGCAGGCTCCCTGCTGAGCAGAGAGCCCGATGCGGGACTCGATCCCAGGACCCTGAGATCATGACCTGAGCCGAAGGCAGTGGCCTAACCCACTGAGCCACCCAGGTGCCCCCAGATGTGTTTGTGGACAGCTGTGCATGTGCTCACAGCCCGTGATGGGTTGTAGTGAGGGGTGTGTGTGTGTGTGTGTGTGTGTGTGCACAGCACACACAGAGGACATATGTGAGTGTGCACAAGGACACAGCATGCAGACAGACTCCGTGCTTGCTCGGTGCAGACGCCGCACACAGCCCCCAGCTACCCGGGTGCTGCTGATTTCTCTCTCCCTTTTAAGCCTCCCTCCCTCCGCCCCTTGACAAGGATGTTGTAGAAACTTAGCCGCTCATCTGCCAAGCTCAGGTATCCACACCCCTGCAGCCCACGTGCTCTAATCCACTCCCGAGTGCCGCCCCAGGCCCCCCGGGGGTAGCAGGGGCCTCCTGCTTCTGTCTCAGTCCTGAGCCTCACAAAGGCGAGGCCTGGCCTGAGTCACTGCTAAGGAGAAGGGGACGCGATTGGTTCCTTCCCAGAGCCTGGTGGCAGCCATACAGACCACCTGTCCCTGTCAGGGGTTCAGGGCCCACCTGAGCAGTGCGGCAAATACCTGTTTCCAGATCCCTGCCCGGGCCCGGGACACACGCTGCACCCCAGCCCGTCCCCACCCCACCCCACCTCCGCACAGTGCCCAGGGCGGGCTCCGGTTCTTCTCCATGGGATCTGGGTACCCAGAAAGTCTACTAGAAACTTTCAGGGCTTGTTCGTTCTTTTGCTTCCTTTGGTTCTTTTCCCAGAGCAGGTCAAGGCCTTGACTTGGTGCGCATTTCTAGGACAGCCCACAAAGCACAGCGAACTGGGGAGAGACCACGTGAGGCAGCTGCCCACCTTCCCCATCTCTCTGTGTGGACCCATGTGGCAGGCCCCCTGGCCTCGGCCTGACGGGTCTGGCATGTCCCTGTCCCCTGAACCATCCTGTGGTTGGCCCCCTCCAGTAGCCTCCTCATCCGGCGTCTGGGACCAGAGCTCACTAGCTCTCTGGGCAACATATTCCTTGTTTGAACTGCTTTGACTCGTAGAACATTTTTTTCCTGCTCTAGAAGCGACAGTCTGTTCCCCAAAGCCTTGCCTCACCAGCTTCCTGTTGTGGGAACCTCCAGGCAAGCACCATTCCTTCTCCGCACACCCTCAGGCCTGAAGGTTGCTCCGTGTGGCCTCTGGGTGGCTTCCCAGCCCCTCCGCCCACCTCTGATCCCTGGCCTCAGACTCCTGCGCCCTGTGGTCCCTCCCCGATGAGGGCCCAGGTGAACAGTTTCCTTTAAGGGGGAGCTTCTAAACTTTAATGTGGTCGCAAGTTACCTGAGGTCATCTGGGCCTCATCAGGAAGCGGCCTCCGGTGATGCTTGAGGCTGCCACTCGGAGAGCCAGACGGGGCTCTGGGGCCCGAGGTCCTGAGGGATGGGCTCGTTGGAAGCAGGGACCTCCTGAAGCCCAGACGTCCAGGGATTTGCCATAGATTTCTGCTCTTGCGGGTAGCGGTGTCAAACGATGCCACATTTCCCCCATTAACCTTACTGGGCCCCTTGCGGGCAGTTGGATGGCCTCATGCTGTGGATGTGTCATGGTGGAGGCCTTCTGGGGCCCCCACAGCTGGTCTCTGTCACAGCTGTAGGGTGACTCAGCATTTGGCCCTCACATTTGGCCCTGTTGGTTACATTCAGGGTCCACGGCCAGTCACCGAGACCAGGCCTCGTGGCATTGGCCCTCTCTCCTCCCCTCAGCCTGTGAGGAGGGTGTACAGAGGCTGAGGGAGGTCACTGTGGCCTGCCGGGGTCTGTCATGGAGAGCCAGGAGTCTCCCTCAGTAGCACCTGTCTCCTCTCCTCTGCTCTGCTGACCCATCAGAAGGAATGCCAGCAGCTGCCACAAGCCCTGGCCTGCTCTCCCTGAGGCCCAGAAGGGTCTGGTCTGGGGCGCCTGGGTGGCTTGGTGGGTTAGGCCTCTGCCCTTGGCTCAGGTCATGATCCCAGGCTCCTGGGATCGAGTCCCACATCGGGCTCTCTGCTGAGCGGGGAGCCTGCTTCCCTTCCTCTCTCTGCCTGCCTCTCTGCCTACTTGTGATCTCGGTCTGTCAAATAAATAAATAAAATCTTTAAAAAAAAGAAGGTGGTCTGCTGCCGGGCCACCGTGCTGAGGCAGCCACAGGGGTCTCGGCTGGGTTTGCCTCTGCAAGGAGGACCCGCGTCAGGAGTGGCCGGACGTCCCAGCTCTACTCCACGAGCTCGGGGCAGCACAGAAGGGACGTTCCAGTGGCTCACCCACAGGAGAGTCCTCATACGGGTTTCTAGAACAACACCGTCGGGTCCTTACTAGGGAAGATTTGGTTACGTCATGTTCCTTCATATTTGCAGCAAAATAGTGTCCACTTTGGATGAGAGAATTGCTGTGTCAAAAGCACATTTTTTTGGTGAAAAAGAAAATCCCACCCGTTCTTTCGGTCCAGGAGCCCTGGGTTCTGGTTCTGGATCCGTCACTGACTCTGAGGTACCTGGGGGAAACCACTTACCCCCTCCATGGTTTGATGTGGTCAAAATGGAAGCAGAATTACACACACAGGAAAATACAGGGGAAGTGAGGAAGTTTTAGCAAAGAGGGACGGTGTTGATATTAGCCCGTAGTGTCCATCTGCCTGGAGAGTGGCGAGACTTGAGAACAACAGACAGAAACCAGCCGAGGGGATCGTTCTGTCACTTGGCCCCCCCAGAGAGGACCCCTGCCACCTTCCTCTTGTGCTGTGGGGAGGGGGTCCCCCCCGGCTTCGAACCTGGGCATCAGTCTCCTTCCTCAGCTCATATCCAGGCGGACGTGGGAGTCCGGAGTGAGCCCGGTGGAGTTGCAGGGCCCTTCCCTTTCTAAGAAATCTGGTCATTGCAGCCAAGTGGGGTCAGGGTCACAGCTGGCGTTAACAGGAAGTTTTGTGTTTATTTCCTGTTTAAGAAGCACGTGAAAAATCAGCGGCAGCATAACCATATAACAGTTTTGAAAAACCTCCCGTTTTCTCTGGATTCCATTCGCCAGGTCACAGTACCCTGTTCTCTCCCGCACACGCTCTCCTGCCGTGGTTCAGGGCCACACCTGGGTCTGCCGTCGCCTCCTCAGAATACGGTGTTGGGTCTTTTTCCCTTTGGTCATGTTCGCCTCACGGCACTAGTCATTATGATGATTTCTGAGGTTCATCCCAAGGATGTGTCCCAGTTGAATGAGCCACTTCCTGGGCATTTGGGCCTTCTGGTCTTTTCCACAAGTGAGTGATGTTGCCTTGAAGTCTCTCTGGCATGTATGTCTTTTTCTTTTCGTGGATTCTATCTGTTAGAAAAATTCCCAGGAGAGCCATTAGTGGGCCAGAGGCCTGGAACATTCTTGTGACTCCCAAAACATGTAGTAGTTTCTGTTTGAGGAAGAGCAGGCTCTGCCTCTATGCTGGGGAGACCAAGCCACAGCCCTCAGCTGCTCTGGGTGGCCCTGTTCCCCTGTAGAGGCCTAGCTATGTTTTTAGGGCAATTGGGACTGTGGTCCGGGGCACAGAGCACCTCTCAGGACTGAACTGGTTCCCAGGTTGCCCAGAGAGGCTCTTCCGGAGGGGCGGGGCTCTGAGATGGGGTCTGAGCACGGGGGAAAGGCCTGATCCTGTGGGCGCTGGGTGCGGGCTGCTGGGGCTGGTAGGCGGATTGGCCGGGAGTCCAGCTCAACACTGGGACTTCCTAATCCTTGGTGTCCTGCGACCCCTCCCTGCGCACACACCTGCGTGCCCTCTTCCCTGGGGTGGTGGGCCCTCCCGCACTCCTCACACGTCTACCTCTTCTTCCCCTTAGCGAGCACCTGCACACACACGTGGCGGGGTCCAGGGGATGGGGGGACAGAGGGAGAGCAAGCCTGGGACATGCATGGAAGGAGGGAGCCAGTTCCCTTTCATTGTTGTGCCTGGACCAGACAGAGTTCCTAGGCCTGGCCAAGTGACCCCAGGGACTTTCTTCTCACCCTGGACACCCCACTGGGACTCTTAACCTGTCATAAACCTGTGTGGCCAGCTTCAAGGCCCAAAGGATTTTAGGCCTCGTCTTTCTGAGGCACCTGCTGTCTCCACACCCTCAGGAGCACTTCTGCTCGGGTGACATAACAGCTGCTGTGTATTGAGTGCTTACTGTATACAGGCACCGTCCTGCATGCCCTACGGTGAGGAGTCACTTTTCCTCCTGCTTTACCAATGAGGAAACCAAGGCCAGGGACAGTGAAGAGTCGTGTGGTGTCACCCCGCGTGTCTCGGTGGCGGGGCCTGAATTGGGCCGTGGGGTCCAGAGCTCAAGCTCTTCCCGTCCATGTGCTCCTGTCCCTACCGGCCGGATTCCTGCCCCAGCGCTCACCGCCTTCACCCCTCCAGACTCCAGCAGCTCCCCGCAGGCCGCCCTGAGAGCTGGCGGGGCCCCAGGTCTCCGGCTTGTCCGGAAAACCCCTCCTGGTAGCCCCCGTTCTGCCCCCGCTGAGTGCTTGCCCCTGCCTGGGGTCAGTCCGGTTTCCGAAGGCCCCTCACCACGCGCGGGTAGCGGGCACAGGGACCGTGCCCCGTGCTCCTTCCTGGGCTCAGGGCGGGGGGGGGGGCACGGCAGGGCACACCAGGCTGATTTGGGCCCCTCATTTCTCCGCAGTGGTGCCTCCCGGGGGGTGGTTAGCTGTGGGGGCCACATAGCTGTGGAAATGGGAGGAAGGCGGTAATGGCTGTGGTGCTTCAGGTAAGACCCGTGCCCCGCACGCTGGACCGAGGGCCCACCTGGTCCTTAATGGGGTGATTAGCCACAAGAAGGAGGGACAGGCGAGAGGGACTTCCTGTGGCAGGGGTGAGTGGGCCGGGCTCTGGTCTGCGCACAGTCGTGGGAGCAGAAGGGAGGGGCTGCCCCTGCCGCACAGCCATCTTCTCCCAGAGCAGGTGAGGCCCCAGCCCTCTGCCTTATGGGGGGCACGGGCCTGGGCCCCTGAGGGGCTCCTGGCTGCCTCACTCCGGGGAGAAGAGCAGAACCTCCACACCTTGGTTCTCCTGCCCCAGTGAGAGGCATGTTTAATATGCAGGGCTGGGGCCTCTGGCCTCGGGGTCCACTGAACACAACAGAGAACAAGAGCCAGTGGGACCCGCATCCTCCCAGGCCCTTGTGGAAGGCGGGGTCCCCACTCCTGTGCCCAACAGGACCCACAGTCCCTGTTTCTCTGTGGTCCTGTGACGCCTGGCCTGGCCCCGGGCGCTGAGGACGCGGAGCAGCTCTTGGTTTCCTGCCACCCCTGCACCAGCAGCGGGCCGGCTAGACACGGTGCTCCTGGACCCCCCTCCCCTCCCGCCTGGCCCCTCCCTGTCCGTCAACCTGGTCAGCAGCACGTGGTCTGGTCCCTCAGAATCACTCCAGCACAGGGGACAGACCCAGACGCGCCTCTCCGTTCCCTCCCATTCCCGCTGTGCCCCCCCCCGCCCCCCGCTTCTCCCAGGCTGCCCTCAGTTTTGCTGCCGCGCCCCACAGGCCTCCGGAGAGCCTCACCTTAGCCACACTTCCCGAAGCCGTTGACGCTTCTGAGCTTCCATCCCGCAAACCTCAGCTTGAGCCTCAGCCTCAGGTTTCTCCCCACTGCCCTTCACTGCCCGCCCTCGGGGGAGGCCGCGCACCCTTGGTGACGTGGCGCCCGGCCTGGGCTTCCCTGTCCGGCTTCACCTCCTCCTGGGGTCCGTCTCCTGCCCGGGCTCCCAGCCCCACAGCCGGCTCAGCCTCTGCCTGCAGTATGTCCCAAACCAGCCCTGTCTCTCCCTTCACGTCTCTCTGCCTCTCTGGTCCTGACCCTCAGACCAGCACCTTCCACCCAGAAGCCCAAGCCATGGGCCTGTCCTGCCTGCTTGGTGCAGACCCTCCCTCTGCCTGGGTGACAGCTGACTGGTCACCCCGCCCCACCCCACCGTGTCTGCCCTGGTCCTTCTCTGCAGCTTTCAGGAAGGAGCAGTCCTGTTCCTCTCCTGGCACCTGAGGCCCTTTGTGTGCAAAATGGGGGTCAGCAGACATTTTCTGGAAAGGGCCGGAAGAGCCCTTTCAGTTTTGCAGGCCATATGTTCTCTGTCACAACAACTCAGCTCTGCTGTTGGAGGGAGAAGACAGCCGTAGATGACACGGAAACAAGCGAGTGTGGCTGGGGGGCCAGCAAGACTACTTTTGTGCAAACAGGCAGTGGCGGGATTCGCCCAGCAGATGGCAGTGTGCTGACTGCGCCCCCCACACCGCCCCCCTCCCCGACACCCCCATCCGAACCCACCTCTGGAGCTGCAGTTCCCTGTTTCTCCCTCCACTGAAGGACTTGCAGGTCCCTGAACCTGGGGTCCTTAGGTCTCTGTGCCTTATTTTTGTGGCTCCCTCAGACGAGATGTTCTCAACATCTTAATCTTCAAGCCTCACTTCCAGGAAGCCCTCCTGATTGCCCCTGACACCCCCCGGCTGATTCTGGAACCCTTCTTTCTTACTCCCCTGCTCTCCCTCGCTCATCTGGGCACGTACCATACCACACCGCAGTGGGCACACTTACCTGTCCCCCATGAGACCCTCAGCCCTCTGAGGGCAAAGACTCACTCCTTCGGTAGCGTTGGTACCCAGCGGGCTACCTGGCACCTGGTAGGTCTTCGGTCATGTCGAGTCAGAATTCTTAAGTGATTGCTCTGTGCAAGGTGGGGTGGATGACACAGGTCCTGCCCTTGGGGGCTCCCAGCGATGTAGGCACTGTCGGCTTCCCTGTGGCCTTGAGGATGTTCTAGAGGCACAGAAACAAGCATGGGTTTCTTTATGAGTGTCTGACTCCCGTCAGGGCCCGAAGAAGCTCCGTCACAGGAAGTTGCTGCCTCGGCCTGTGGCTGCTTCCCCGCGTGGGGTCTGCGCGGAAGGGCTCTGGCCGACGTCTGCGGCCGGAAACCTCCGAACCCGCCTCTGGAAGGATGCAGGCCAGACCTGCCTCCCCATAATAACCCTGTCCTCCTCCTCGCAGGAGAACCTTATGCTTTCCATCCTGCCCAAGCACGTGGCTGACGAGATGCTGAAGGACATGAAGAAGGACGAGAGCCAGAAGGACCAGCAGCAGTTCAACACCATGTACATGTACCGGCACGAGAACGTCAGGTGCGCCGCCCCCCCGCCCGGGCAGCAAGAGCGGGACGGGGGCCGGACGTCGTGGGTCGGCCGTGCCCTGCGGAGTTCCAGAGCCCTCCCCAGGCCTAGAAGCCGGGCCACCCCCGCCGTGTGAGCCGCAGCCCCTGCGGGAGCAGTGGCGCTGGCCAGTGCTGGGGCTGAGACATCTGGGCCTTGTGGTCCAGCCCGTCATCCTACAGACATCACCCTGGGCGGGGAGGTGACATCCGGGAGGTCACCCAGCCATTCAGGGCCAGCACTGGAGCTCACAGCCACGCTCCTTCTAGGAAGGGTGGGTTCACCCTGGAGCCAGGAGCAGGCAGCGTTGGGGAAGGGGGCCCTGTTGAGGAGGGGCTCACAAAGTAGCAGAGCCCCAAATCTGCCCTGGAAGTGCGGGATCTCACTGCTTTGGGGCCTGAGCAAGGGCAGCCCCGCCAGGATCCTGGCTGCCTGCGCTTGGGAGCCGGGGCTGGCGGGGGGGGGGGCCAGTGCGATGTCTGCAGCCTCATGGCCGTGGCCCTCCCTCCCCCCGCAGCATCCTCTTTGCGGACATCGTGGGCTTCACCCAGCTGTCCTCGGCCTGCAGCGCCCAGGAGCTGGTGAAGCTGCTCAATGAGCTGTTTGCCCGCTTCGACAAGCTGGCTGCCGTGAGTACCCGGGCTCATCTGGCTTTCGGGGTCGGGGGCCCCCTCGGGGCGCGGGCCTGGCCCTCCCTAGTGCACCCGGTTTCCTCCCGCTGTGTCAAGGAGGGACTCAGAGCCACCCCCACCCCCGTCCCTTCAGAAATACCACCAGCTGCGGATTAAGATCCTGGGCGACTGCTACTACTGCATCTGCGGCCTGCCCGACTACCGGGAGGACCACGCCGTCTGCTCCATCCTCATGGGGCTCGCCATGGTGGAGGCCATCTCGTGAGTGGGGGGGTCTGGGGCGAGGGCCGGGGACTACGGGAGAGGCAGGCCTTCATGGTGTGCACCGCCGGGCGGGTGCCGTGTTGGTCGGCAGGCTGCTCGGTGCCCAGTTCTGGGCAGCGGGGACGTGGTTCGCATTCATCACGGCCGAGGGGCCGCGAGCCTTCCACGGTCTCCGAGGGGCCCAGCCTCCATCCGCCAGGGTTTTCTGGAGAAGTGGCAGTCACGGTGAAGTCTGTCACGCCCCTTCACGCTTGCTGGGCCTCTCCTCTCAGATCCCCTATCCTTCTCTCGGTGTTTTCTCACTGTGAGCCTCCAGGCTCATCTCAGAATGCCCTTGTGTGGCCATGTGGGACTGGAATCCTGGCCTCTACTCTGGGCTCCCAGCCAGGGCTCCTGCCTCCGGTGCTGTGAGGCATGAGGACGTGACCCTTGTCTTCACACTTCCCATCGCTGTCCTCCCACAAGCCCCTTGGAGGCCCGACCAGGCAGGCCCTGGCCACATCAGACCCCCAAAGGAGACCCCCAAAGGGAAGGGGGCTCCTTGCTGAAGCTTCTCCCCTCAACCATGGTGGGGACCAACAGGGGTCACCTTGCCACCAGAGGGCTGTTTTGCATTGTTATCCTCTTCTGGGTTAGAGCTCCTTTGACATTGGCCTAGAAACAGATGCTGTGCTGGGGTGGGGGGCAGTTTTCGCGGCTGCACGTGGGCCCCGGCGTGGTGTCCAGCACAGGTGGATGTGGGGAAGCAGCAGCCTTTGCTCTGTTGTCTCCCGCCTGCACCCCCATCACATGAGCCTGTGATGGGGAGTCTGGGCGCAGGCCTGCTGGACCCCCAACCGCAGGTTACTCAGCTCAGGTGGAGGCAGAGAGCTGGGGGGGGTGCCGGGAGTCCGCTGGGCCTGGAGGGGAAAAACCCCATGTAGAACTCCTCCCACGGGCACAGAGGGCTGGTCACCTTGCCACGGCCAAGCCTGAGCCCCCCTCCTCTCCACGTGTGCCTGGCAGGTACGTGCGGGAGAAGACGAAGACGGGGGTGGACATGCGTGTGGGGGTGCACACGGGTACCGTGCTGGGGGGCGTCCTGGGCCAGAAACGCTGGCAGTACGACGTGTGGTCGACCGACGTCACTGTGGCCAACAAGATGGAGGCCGGTGGCATCCCCGGGTGAGCAGCGTTTCTTCCCGGCGGGGAGGTGCGGGGGCTGAGGCAGGGGTTGGCAGTGACCATGCAGCCGCCCACCTGGCGGGAGCTCTTTCCCGGACTCAGCCGGTCAGGGTGGACACCCCCGAGGGCAGTCATGATTCATTTCTCTGCGGTGACTCCCCAGAAATGGGTTCCTTACCCCCGACAGCCGTGTTGCAGCTAGGAACCCACGAGGTACCCAGCTAGGTACCTCACGGCAGACTTGAGGGCGGCCTTCCGAATTCCTTACCTCCCTCAGTGCTCTGGGCGGCCGAGGACGTGTCCTCCCTGCCTCATGGGTGTAGCGCTGAGGCTCAGAGGGCTGGGTGGCCTCCCCTGGGGTCTGCCGGCCTGATGGGCCTGATGGGCCCTGGGCCCGGGCCTCTCGCTGCCGTCCAGGCGCGTGCACATCTCCCAGAGCACCCTGGACTGCCTGAAGGGCGAGTTCGACGTGGAGCCAGGCGAGGGGGGCAGCCGCTGTGAGTACCTGGACGAGAAGGGCATCGAGACCTACCTCATCATCGCGTCCAAGCCGGAGGTGAAGAAGACAGCCGCCCAGCATGGCCTCGGCGGCCCGGTGAGTCCCCCACCCGCCCCGGACAGGGCACGGGAAGGCGGGTTCTAGCAGCAGGGCAGGTAGAAGAGAGGGCAGGGGTGTGTGGAGGGGGCACCCTGGTGGGGGCGGGAGGAAGCAGGCTCTGGGGAAAGGAATGGGCCTGGCTCCGGCGGGTTGAGAGAGGGGAGGCCCCCGGAGGTGTCTCTGTCGCCCTGGGATGGCAGCTGGTGAAGACAGGTCTTCCCTACGTGGGGGAAGCGGTCGGAGCCATGGGAGAGCTGGCCAGGATGCCAGCAGGCCGGGGGCAGGGAGTGGGGTTGGCTGGGTCACCGAGGGGAAGAACGGAGGCCGGGGAGGTTTGCTGGGTGGGAGATGAAGCAAGAACAGGATGGAAACCGTGAAACCGTCCCGCCCTGTTCTCGTCCCTGTGCCACTTCCCTGCATCTCCTCAGACCGGGTGCCCTCAGCAGCTGCCTGGCTTCTCCTGCCCTGCGCTGGCCTCCTGGCAGGCCATCTGGTTAGGAGCCACCAGGGGCCGCTGCAGAAATGGGCCTTCTGTCGTCCTCTACTGAACCTGGGAATTGTTTTGGTCCTTGTAACGTTGTACTTAGGAACCCACCCGTCATGAGAATCGAATGACTGAGGAGTTTGGTGCTCTCGGGGTCGACTTGTGGTCCGAGACCGAGACCGTCCCAGGGCTGGGGCTTTGCATAGTAATGACAAAAGCAGAGTGTGAGCCGGTCTGGGGAGGCTTCAGGGACTGTGGCTGAAGATGTGGCCCGTGGGGAAAAGAAAAATACACACCTTCTCCCCTTCCCAAAAATGTATGGTGATGACCAGCAAATCAAACACAAAGACTCATCCGTTAACTTTAATCACAACCACTATTCCGGGAGTGCTTCTGGGCATCTGTTATCTCATTCTTCAAGACAACCCTGCGAGAAGGGGGCTGTTGTCATACCCACTTTGCAGAGGAGGAAACTGAGGCCCAGAACTCTGCAGGCGAGTTGCAGATCTAGTAGGCAGCAGAGTAGGGCCTGGTCCCCCGGCCTGCCGGCCACCCTGCCTCCCAAATGTGTGTGGGTCGCTCCCGTGTGCAGCTCACACAGACTCAGCACCGGAGGGGACGCACGGGTGTGTGGGCCACCGCCTCACTCCGAGTAATGTAAAATCCCCCGGTGCCCGTGGTAAAGCGGAGGACAGCTCAAGATGCATTGTGTTGCATGTAAGGTTTGAGCTACAGTTAAATGCTCCAAAGAACTCAGAAGAGTAGGAACCGGTCTTTCAGAAATTAGGAACTGTCAGAGTAGAAAGGAAAGCCTCATGAGAGAAGACTTGACCTTGCCCCCAAATTAACAAGTCCTTTGTATTTGTCAGAGTGCTGCATACAGAACTTCAACATACTCCCTAGCACATGTTAAAAATGTGTCTCCTAGGCTGTTCTACGAGACCGTAATAGACAATACTTTAGAAAATCACCTACTTTTTTGTGAAGTGCTTGGAAATTTATAATTTCTGGGATATAAAATTTTGTAAGTAGAGAAATGTTCTTCCATTCAAAATTACCCCCAAATTGGGTTTTACCAGGGACCACCGTGAAGTCACAAAGCAGCAGTCAGATAGGTCTTTGGGACACTCATTCCCGTTTGTTCTAATCTTGTATTCTATTGTGCTGATTCTAACAACCCTTGCATGGTGTGAAATTTGGGTCCGGCATTGTTTGCCTGACAGCCCCACTCCGAGGGTGCAGATGAGGCCACTGAGGCACAGGGAGCGCGGGCAGAGCGGGCCTTATGAAGCTGTTGAGCTTGAGTTCTTAGTCAGCTTCCAAAGGAGAGAAAGGTTGAGCTTGTGGTCGCATCGTTTCACACGTGAGCACGGAAGCCATGAGCGAGGAGGAAGGGGTCCGCGCGGAGGCTGCTGCCCGCACAGGATGGGTGGCGGTGGCCGCCGGCACACTGACCTTGCCGTCCGGGGTGCCCCGTCACACGCGTCAGCCAGCGCCCCTTCTGATGGAAACATGGACAGCGTTCTCTCTTCAACACTTCTTTCAGTGACATGTTGTGGCCATCGAGGTTTTCAGTATTTTGTAAAGTTGATTTTTAACGGTTTCTTAATGCTCCTGCCGGAAAAATTTCTTGAAGTAGGAAGGCTGGGTGAAGGGTTCTGCACGTGGGAAGTTTTTTTTTTTTTTTAAAGATTTTATTTATTCATTTGACAGACAGAGATCACAAGTAGGCAGAGAGGCAGGCATAGAGAAAGGGGGAAGCAGGCTGATGCAGAGAGGAGCAGAGAGCCTGATGCAGGGCTCGATCCCAGGATCCTGAGACCATGACCTGAACCAAAAGCAGAGGCTTAACCCACTGAGCCACCCAGGTGCCCCTGCACGTGAGAAGTTTTACTCCTGTCCCCGCTCACTCACCTCCTGATGCCCCCCCGCCCCCGGGCACCCTCCCTGCCTGGCTCTATACCCGGCTTTGGCCCCCTTCAGCTTTGTGGGGGCTCCTGGTTGACCAGAGCAGGGAACCCTCGCTCAGGCGGCCGTCATCAGGCTCTTGTCAGACGTCCAGCACGTGTCAGCCCTGCTGCATCTCGGGGACTTTGAACGTTTAGCTGTGGTAGCTCGTCCCCCCTCCCCCCCGCCCCTGTGTCCCCTTGTTCATGGCAGGGCAATGCACAGATGAACCACGCATCACGGCTGGTGTAGCTCGTGTGGCCAGCTCGGCGACTGTTCCAGAAGTCTCCTCCTCAGCCAGATGTGTATAAGGCGACATCTCCATGCATCAGGAGCAGTAACGCATGGACGATATGGGGGGGGGGTGACGCAGGTGTAGTGGGGGGGACAGTGGGGCGAAAGAAGGAAGGTGGTGAGGGGATCTCCTCGGGAAGTCACAGCAGCGAGCGCGGTCCCACTTGCAGAAATCTGGGCCGGCGGTTCAGCGCAGCAGAGCGATGGACGGGGAGGAGGAGAATCCTCGCGAGTCCTTCCCGGCTGTTGAAGAGCTTCCAGGCCTCTCCCTGCCCACCCTGCCCTGTTGCAGGCTCACCCAGTCTCCTTGTCTCAAATGCCGCCTCTGACGACTCCCGGGTCTCCACCTCAGGCCCAGCGGCTTGCCCGCACTCACCCCTGCACGAGCAGGACAGCTCCGTCCCAGGCCCGGGGCCTGCTCATCCCTCCGTCCGCCCATCTCCTCGGCGGCCACTTCGTTCTTTCAGCAGCTCAGACCGAACACTGAACACAGGCTCGAGCCCTGTCTCTACGGGACACAAGCCAGCTCTGTCGACCCTCCTGTGAGGGAGGGCTCTCCCCGCCCCCCCACCCAGCACCCTCCCACCGGCCACCACCTCCCACCGCGAGCCAGGCAGGGCTGTGCCTGTGTGGCCAGATCGCAGGTCTCCAGCCAGTCATCCTGCTGCTGACCCGGTCCCGCCGTCCCTTCTCCACAGCAGGCAGTGCTCCCGCTGAGTGACAGGGGACATCCTGTCACTGCCTTGGTCTCTGCCTCCCTCCGAGGAGGGAGGCCTCCCATGGAGGCCGGGAGAACCCAGGACACCCAGGCCTTTGCTCTGCTGTCACTCATTGCTTTGGCAGCAGCACGGGCCTCCTGGAGGCGGGGGGACATGCCTGTTGCAGGACCTTTGCACCAGCTTCTCTCTCTTCTTGGGGTGGGGGAGAGGGGGTGGGGGCATCCCCCCGGGAGCTGCAGGATTCACTCCTTCGGGTCATCACTGAACTGTCTCCCTCGCGGGGACACCTCCCCTGACCTCGTTACCATCTCGCTCCCCAGCGATCCCTATGCCCCTTTCCCACTTTACCTTTCTCCAGAGCACTTCCCCCTTCTTCCAGACTGTACTGATTTGACTGACTTGCCTTCCTGCTGCCTTTCCTCGCTAGAATGTGAGCTCCACAGTCAGGATTTCCGGTGTACCCCCAGAAGTTTAGGGATTCGGCCAACGCCCATGAATCGAGAGGACTGTTCGGCCGTGTTACAGGGTTTGACTTACTCTGTCAAGGAAAGGGACTCGTCACTGGGGAGACGGGCTGGTGGGACTTAATCAGACTTTTGGAAGGCGTTCGTCAGGTTCTTTGACCGACAAGGACCTCTGTGTCAGGGACTGTGTCAAGCTATTGTTTTAGAAATAGGGGGGTGGGAGGTTGGGGTACCAGGTGGTGGGTATTATAGAGGGCACGGCTTGCATGGAGCACTGGGTGTGGTGAAAAAATAATGAATACTGTTTTTCTGAAAATAAATAAATTGGGAAAAAAAAAAAAAGAAATAGGAGTGGGAACAGGAGGGTCTTTCTCTGCTTAGAAAAATTCCAATCGTAGAAACAGGTACCGGCAGAGTACAGCGTTTTAAAATCAACGTCCTAGAGAAGGAGTCAGGTAGTGACCTTTCTTAGCCTCCCGTGGCAAGATTCCAGACGGAGGGTGGACCGAGCGGGGGTGCCGGGGCGGGCGGGCAGCTGACGGCCGCTCCTTCCCGCGCAGGCCCTGCTGAACGGCGCCCCGGCCTCCTCCAAGCCCGGGTCCCCCGCCCTCATTGAGACCAAGGAGCCCAACGGGAGTGTCCACACCAGTGGCTCCACGTCGGAGGAGCCCGAGGACCAGGATGCCCAGGTGCGTGCAGGGTGAGGGCCGGGGCGTGAAGGTTGCCAGAGGAGGTGTCCTGTATGGGACTCGGGCACCTGGCCACTGGCTCTGCTCCTTTTCAGCACTGTCCCCTTGGGCGTCACCTCCTCCCCTGGTCCCACGGTCTCCTTAGTAGTTCCTGGGCTGGGGGTGGGTAGGGACAAAAGAGGTTCTCAGCTCGGAGGCTTTTGTCTAGCCCTCCTGTCCCAGAATCCTGTGGCTTTGTCAGTGAGGACATCCGTGGAAAATTCTGTAGGGACTGACGAGACCTCAGCGTGGGCTCACCCGTCTGGCGAGGTCCAGACTCCACGAGGCCTGGGCACAGATGGGGCATTTCCAAAGCAGTGAACATGGTCCCCGCCGAGGACGGGGTCCTTGCTGGGAGAACATCCAGGGCCTGCCCTTGACTACGGAGCTGCCCGGCTACGTTCACTGACGAAGGCAGCTGCCCTGTGACCGGAAGCCCGGCCTTGCCTGTCCTCCCTGTCCCGGTCCCTCTAGGTCAGGCTCTGCGGACCGAGAGGGGACACAGGGCGGGGAGCTGCTGGGTTTTTCTGGATCACGATGACACTCAGCAGCTTTTCCCTAGTGTGATTTTCTTGATGCAAAGTGGAAATACAGACCCGACGTGACTCAGCAACAAGGGCGCCGTGGTTTTAGCAGCCTCTGGCTTTCCTGTCCTCAAGCTCAGCCACTCTCCCACGCGTACTTTGGGGACACAGGTTCTCGGTGCTGGAGCAGACCTCCCACGTCATTTTAACAGGGAAGAAAGTTGGAGCGGGGGAACAGGCGTGACATGGGTCCTAATGTCAGCCAGTGGCACCGGAGCTTAAGGCCGGGCCGTCTTGGTTCTGGCTTCGCGTGCACTCTGGACCGGTACACACAGCTCCGATGGGCCCAGTGTCCCTTGTTATTTGGGCCGATGGCCGTGGAATCAGTCTGGATTCCCATCTCTGGAGCCGAAGCTTATCCGTTATGGGAATAAAAATGGTAGCGGCCCCAGCCCCACCAGCCCCAGCCCCACCAGCCCGCTAGTGACAAGGGCGTCCTTTCCTCTCCAAGCACTTCCACCCCCCAGACCTTCCTTCCCCAGGTGAGCTTGATGTGTGTTCCTTTAAGAGCTCCCAGAAGCCCAAGGGTTGGGGGTGGTTCACCTCCCCAGGGATAACCAGGGGTGACCCCACGGCTGGGTCACAGCAGTCTCACACCGCCGGCCCCCGCTCCCCGACGGGCTGCTGTTAGCAGGTGGTCACTGCAGAGCCGTGGGGCCAGGAAACCAGGAAGAACTGTGTCTTTGGGTCCAGACCCAAGCAGGACGCAGCTGCAGGGGGGCATCGGGAACACTTCCCACCAAGTGGTTCCTAGAGTGGAGGGCCTAGTCCTCCTGAGTGTGATTCCTTTTGTTCCCCTCCCCTGACCACCCTCTTCCCCCAACTCGCCCCGCGTCCCTCCCGCCCGCCCCCACCTGGCGCACTGGCTCGCAGGCCGACAATCCCTCGTTCCCCAACCCGCGCCGGAGGCTGCGCCTTCAGGACCTGGCAGACCGAGTGGTGGATGCCTCCGAGGACGAGCACGAGCTCAACCAGCTGCTCAACGAGGCGCTGCTGGAGCGAGAGTCCGCCCAGGTGTAAGTGGTCCCCCTGCGCGCACCTCGTAGGCCCTAGCTCAGGGGTCAGCTGTCCCGGGTGGGGACCCTTCCGATGGGCCAAGACGGGTGTGACATTTATCATTTCCTGGGTCTCATTTCCTTTGCAGAGTGAAGAAGAGAAACACCTTCCTCCTTTCCATGCGGTTCATGGACCCCGATATGGAAACCCGCTACTCGGTGGAGAAGGAAAAGCAGAGCGGGGCTGCCTTCAGCTGCTCCTGTGTTGTCCTGCTCTGTACGGCCCTGGTCGAGATACTCATCGACCCCTGGTGAGGGAGGGCATGGCAGGAGCCGAGAGGCCGGGAGAGGGTGAGGGGGTGAGCGTCCTAGGCCAGGCGGGAGGGAGGAGGTCGCTGGCTCCGCTGGAGCAGGACACTGGGGCAGAAGCTTGGTCTCGTTCTTGCCTCCAGTGGAGCTGCCCAGGTGAATTCAGGCCCAGGTGTCGCTAGGACCGTGCTCTGGACCCCCTTCTTCCTGTGTACCCCGGGGTTCTAGAATAGCACTAGCATCAAAACCCAGACCGAGAAAGCCCAGGGACAGAGAGGGGTCCAGGAGGTTGGAGATCTTGGCTGCGTGGGCCTGAGTGGGGCGGGGACAAGGAGACAGAAGATGGGGACACTCCTCAAGCCCAGTCGTCAGGGCTGATCTGGCTCCCATCTCTTGCTTCATCTTAGCAGATGGATTTCAGGCTCTGGGTATAACCAGACCCCTGGCACCCAGCAGTAGGTTGTCCGGGGCAAGGAATGTTCTGGAGTCCTCGCCCCAACTGTTGAGACCCGAGTAGAGGGCGGCTGCCCGCCCCCTCCCTCCCCATAACCCCCCCCCCCACCGCAGCTCGCTCCTATGCAGGGTTCCTGCTCCCTGTGAAGGGGGGCGGTGGAGACCTGCCCCAGCTGTAGCTGGGGGAACCGTGAGGAGCCTTGGATTTCGTCACAGCTTCTGGACACAGTTTCCTTGCCAGTCTGTTGCACCGCTGTATCACCAAGCTTCCCTAAGCCAGACGATGGTGGTACTGAACGCTTGAAGGTGGTCACGTCTGCCACTAACCCCTGGGAGGGCTGGGTCACATGCGTTCGTTCAGCGCACAGACGGCGGCTACTCCGCGCCAGGCACCGGGGGGGCCAGGACGTGCCGTGAACACAGCGCAGCAGCTCCCCGGCCCGCGTGGAGCTGATGCCCTCGTAGCGGGCATCAGAACGGGCGCGCAGGCAGGGGCCAGCGGGGCGGGTGAAAGTGAAGAAGGCGGCAGGAATGCGGGCGCCGAGTTTCATTTCTTCTGCGCCGCCTCTGCCTAGCGCGGGGCGGAGCGGGCCTCACGCACGGGGACAGGGCGGTGTTGCGGCAAAGACCCAGAGTCGGGGGAGAAGTGGCCGCGAACCAGGCGCTGGCCTAGCAGCGGGGGTCCCTCTGGATCCAGATGGTGGGGTTGTGCGAACGGGGAGGATTTCTCAGTCATGAAGATGGTGTTCAACTGTGAAGCCGTGTGGCTGCCCGGGGGTCACCGCCCTGCCGGCACCACCCCCGCCCCGGCAGCCGAGCTGCCCGGTCCCAGGCTGCCCCCTCGCAAGCACAGTGCTTACCCTGAAGCACCCCCAGGTTTCCGCTGGGCATCTGCACCCCAGCAGCGGGGGAGGGGCACACGTTCCCAGGCCCTGTGCTTGGCCGGCAGCCGCCTGGCTCGGCCTCCCTCTCGCCTGTGCGGCAGGAGGCAGGAGTCGGTGGCGTCGTGGGGACACCTGAGGTGTGGGCGCAGAGGGCCTGCTCTTCTACCTTCTCCCTTCTCCCAGCCCTCCCACCTCGACCCTGATCTCACTGGTTCCTCTGTCCCCCTCCCTGTCGTCTCCCTGTTACAGGCTAATGACCAACTACATGACCTTTGTGGTTGGGGAGGTTCTGCTGCTGATCCTGACGGTCTGCTCGCTGGCTGCCATCTTTCCCCGGGTAAGAGCCGCTTGGGCTCAGGAGCCCTCCCGGAGGCGGAAGGGGTCCGGACGGAGTTTTGCGTCCCCCGACTCCTTCCGAATAGACTGTTGTGTTGGGACAGCGCAGGCGTGTGTCCATCCATTCATTCCATGTCACTCACTCGCATCTGCTGAGCTAACAAGGCACCTACACCGGAGCCCAGACCAATGGGAAACTGTAGGACAGCAGTGGGGGCCCGGCTGGAAGTGGGTTGGCCCTGGATTGTGAAGGACCGGGAGAGCCAGACAAAGGGACTGAGGTTTCCTCCTGTAAGAACTGGGGTGCCACGCAGAGTTTTTGATCAGAATGACAAGAGAAAAGCAGTGTCTGGGGGGAATGGGTCCAGCAGCTGGCTTGCCGGGTAACTTGGAGGATTTCGGGTGAACTGACCCAGGAAAGGCGGGGGCAGCCAGGCAAAGACGGCTGCCCCGAGACTCCTTCCCCACCACGGCCTCGCTGCTGAGACTTACACGGAGCCGGCTGCCGCTGGCTGGTGCTGCCCACAGCCTCCTGGGCTGGTCACGGCGACTGCTCCAGAAAGGGCTCCTGTGTGGCCCTGCTGGGTCACAAACCCCTCCAGAGGGACTGACAAAGAGCACCAGGATCCTGCTCTACCTTCTCAGCTCTGCCAGGTTTTGGCTGACTCACAGGCAAAGGTCTACATTTTAGGTTCCTGGGAGGTAGGGGAGCAACCAGAGTCATTAGTAGAGACCTTTTATAGGAGAAAAAAACCATCAAAAGTTTATGAAATTCCATTCCTGAATGGAATGGAATTCAATTCCTTCTAGGCCTTTCCTAAGAAGCTCGTTGCCTTCTCGACCTGGATTGACCGGACCCGCTGGGCCAGGAACACCTGGGCCATGTTAGCCATCTTCATTCTGGTCATGGCAAACGTCGTGGACATGGTGAGCTCCCGCTGTGCCTGGTGAAGGGACCCCCCCCCCGGTCCAGTGGAGAAAGGCTTCTGTATTGGCCAGTATGAGCAGGTGGTCAACCAGTCCTCCCCCACTACACACAGGTTTAGAGTGGCACTTAGTTTCCTAAACAGATCACCTTGGCCAAGTGGAGGGGATCTTCTACCCCAGAAACCTGAGACTGACCAGTTTCCCCCAGCTCCTCGCTCTCTCAGAGTCCAAGGGCTCAACCCCAGGCCCCAGGCCCCGTGGCACACGCTGACTCATTGAATCTTTCTAACATTCCCAAGACACTGGTATCATTATCTACAGCTGCAAAGCTCAGGTTAACTCACTTAAGGTCACAGTCAGTAAGTGACAGAATCAAGGATCAAGCAGTTCTAGATCCCAGTCCTGTGAGGAAACGCTGTCTCACTGCCAGGGGGCACAGTGCTCGCCGCTGGCAGCCCGGCACTGTGGACTCCGAGCCACCAGGCAGCCACTGGGCCTTAGCGGCTTGGAGCTGCAGGGAATGTTCTCGTCAGTCCTCACGGTCCCCAACAATTTTGGCTGTACTGTATACGTGCTCTTAAAAAGTCCTACTTTTTTCAAATAAATGTTACATCATTGGCTTAATTTTCTCTAACAATTTAAGCCCCGGGGTTGGGGGGGACCTCACTGTGGAGACTTGTTCTGTAGCAGCATAGGTGAAAAGGCCCCCGGGCCAGCTGCTCCGAAGTCCAGTTAGAATGCCAAGTTCGGATCTGCAGAACCCCACAAGCCCGGGTCACGTGGTGCCTGAGCGCAGGGAAGGAAGTCTGAGCCCCCGGCCTGCCTGAGTACCCCTGGAGCCTGGCGCCGGGTCTGGGGACCACTGTTTAGCAGGGTCACGGACACTGTGCAGGACAGGATTTCGAGATCCCGTCGCCAGGGCAGGGTGAAAGACCAGGGCGGTAGGACAGCTTTTCACTGAGAACTTCCCCGGGGCTGGCCGAGTACCGGTGGGTGGAAGTTCCTGGAAGTGGGTTTGCTGCGGCAGATGGACGGACTTGCCGTTGACTTACGTCTGCCAGGCAGCGGGCCCAGGCCCCAGAAATGGAAGCATCTGAGCAGAGACTGGCTGCCGGGCGGCGAAACCGGGACCGAGGCCCCCTGGCTGGCCCCGCGGCCCCTCCTTAAGCAACAGTGAGAAGGGACAAGAGCGCGTTGTACGGGAAACCTGAACGCTGGACCGCTCGCTCTGGCGGTCCCGCTTGCTGAGCGCGCTGCTGGGCGCAAGCCTAGCCTCGGGGGGGCTTTCTGTAAAGGTGGCGACACTACAGATACTCGATGATTTTCATAAACATCCAGCAAGATAGGGTTCAGTTCTTAGTGAGAACTACTAACATTGTTCCTTGGTAGTTGTCCCATCTGTCAGTGTTTCTGAGGGAGCTGTGGGGCGTGGTGGCCACAACCCAGCTGCCTCTAACCGGTGTCTGCTGTCCCCTTGCGCTCCGTGTCCTCCTGCCCCCTGGTCCTGGCCTCCAGCTCAGCTGTCTCCAATACTACACTGGGCCCAACAACAGCACCACAGGGCTGGACGTGGAGGACGGCTGCGTGGAGAACCCCAAGTATTACAACTATGTCGCCGTGCTGTCCCTCATCGCCACCATCATGCTGGTGCAGGTCAGCCACATGGTGAAGCTCACACTCATGCTGCTCGTCACGGGGGCCGTGGCCGTCATCAACATCTACGCCTGGCGCCCCATCTTCGATGAATACGACCGCAAGCGCTTTCAGGAACACGAGTAAGATGAAGCCTGTCTGGGGATCTGTATTGTCTCCTTCCTCCCACCCCAAGGTCCCCACTTCCAGGTCCCAGGCCTGGGGCTCATCGGAGGATGGTACGGGAGTCGGGGTTCGCGGCTTCTCACAGATACGCCACTAGTGGGCTGTGACCCTGGGGTAGATCCTTGCATTCTCGATGAGCAGACGATCCTGGCTCCCTCCGTGTTTGGCTGTTGGATGTCAGCCACTTGTCCCCAGGGGGGAACTGAGGGCGCTACATTCTGTCCCGCAGCTTTCCCGTGGTCGCCTTAGAGAAGATGCAGGGACTTTCCACCCCTGGGCTCAACAGCACTGGCAGGTAAGGGCAGCGGCTTTCCCCTTCTTGGTCGGGACTTAGTCGCCCTCTCTTCTAGAGACAAGAGAAGGCCATGATCTCCCCCCTTCAAAGGCGCACGTTGTGGGATATTCATTGGAGGAGGGTTGGAGAGAGGCAGAAGGATGCTAGTCTGGACCCTCCGGGGCCAAAGCAAAGCAGGGGAGCAGCAGCAGTGTGCTTTAGTGGGTGGGACAGGGCTGGGTTGAGGTGAGGAGAGTGGGAACCAGTGGGACAGACGGCAGATGAGGAAGAAGGAGGACTGCACCCAGTCTAGAAGGTTCGAGGATGTAGCTTTGCTCCCTGCTGCACGGCTGTCTCTGGGGCCACAGGCAGGCCAGTTTTTTAGTCTATTTCACATCTTAAAGAGGATATTGGACTAGAAGTTCTCCAAGGTCCCTTCTAGCTCTAACGTTTTGATTCAGTGACTTGATTAGACCTTCAAGTTAAAAAAAAAAAAAACAACAGCTTATGTAACAGAATTCGGGCAGAAGAACAGAATAGGCCCTTCCTAAAAGAAATCTAAATGGCTACTAATAAATGAAAGGCATTCACGTAATCACAGATGTGAACATTAGGACCACAACAAAAGACCACTACGCACCTATCAGTTGGGCAAGGATGGAGAAGTCTGGTACTATCAAGTACAATAGTGACTCACTCCTGATGGGAGTATAAACCGGTACAACCATTTTAGAAAACAACTTGGAGTTATTTAGTAAAGTTGCAAATAGTCCTACGACGCAGCATTCCCACTAAGCCCTACGTACATCACAGAAATCCGTGCGCACCTCTCCACCCCGGGATGCGCGCGCAATCGTCCAGCCCCGTCGTTCATCATAGCTGCACATACACAGAACACACAAAGCAGATGAGAACCCAAACCACACCAACAGCAAGTGGCTACACAAGCTGTGATACATTCATACAACAGACTACTGTATAGTAATGCAAAGGGTAGCTCCATACAGAAATGTGAAGTTATTAAAAAGAATCATACCCTCGTATGTACCCTTATCTCATCACTGCAACGCCAGGTTCTCCTTTCTCCAGAGGCTTCCATGGTTGCACCTATGGTGTTTTCTTAATACCTGGGGAGCCCTGAGGTGGATTCTGGGAGGGGCCAGGGCTGGGCTGCCCGTTAGGAGCCCAGTGGTTGAAGAAAGATTGACGTGTGGGATTCCAGACTTGCTGTGAAGGTGCCTAAGGAGCTGGGAGAAGTTTCTGGCCCCGGGTGACAGGAAGGGCCCAGTCCCATTGGAGGGAATCAAGCTCTTCTCTGGCCCACAGGCTGCCCCTGGTGCCCTCTAAGTACTCCATGACTGTGATGATCTTCATCATGATGCTGAGCTTCTACTACTTCTCGCGTCACGTGAGTGCCGGCACGCCCCCCCCCCCTTGCACACAACCCGGTGGGGCCTCCTGAGAAGCTCAGGATCCAAGAACCCGAGCTCCTCAGGAATGCTGCTTCCCTTGCGCAGCCTGACATGTGGCCCTGCCTGAGCCATCACCCCCTCCATTTTTCGGTTTCCTCCTGTAATACAAGAAGAGTTCTTTGCCTCTTCCTCCTGACCGCCTCCGGGATGCTGAAGCAGAGCACAGAGACTAAAAGCGGAGAGAAAATCTGTTTCCTAGGTCGGGGCCCGTGGGTTCTCACCCACCCTGGCTCTGGGGGTCACTAACACACCATGGAGCCAGAAGAGAAAGGGAAAGAAGCTGATGAAGTTTTGTTTGCTTAAAAGGAAGAAGAAAAAAAGCAAGCAGACCTCGAGAGTATGGGGGGAAATAGCTCCTGGAAAGCCCAAGTGCCCCCCAGTGGTTTGCCAGGGGAAGTACAGCCTTCCCTAGCCACTTGCTGGCCGATGGGGCCTGCTGGAAGTGGGGGCTCCACCCCAGGCTAGGAGGTCCCCACTGCTGCCACCAGCCTCCCAGACAGACCCGTAGCTAGAATGAGGTCCCAGAGTTAGGCCCCCACATACCCAGAAGGCTCTAGGAGCTCTACACAACCACGGCGAGGCCGGGAAGCCCACTGAGGTGTCGGCGCTTCTCTCCGTGTCCTCTTTCCTTGGCCACTTGGCCGTCTTCCTGCGGGTGTTTCCCCCGTGGAACCCCTCCGAGTTCCGCTCTTCGCCTTTCCATCCGGTGGCCGGCTGAAGCACACACCTTGCCCGCGTCTGTCCACAGGTGGAAAAACTGGCAAGGACGCTGTTCTTGTGGAAGATCGAGGTCCACGACCAGAAAGAACGTGTCTACGAGATGCGGCGCTGGAATGAGGCCTTGGTCACCAACATGCTGCCTGAGCACGTGGCCCGCCATTTCCTGGGGTCCAAGAAGAGAGATGAGGTGAGGGGTGGCCTCACACGCTCGCAGGCAGCCAGGACGCTGTGTGTCTCCGTCTGGCTGTCGGCGGCAGTGCACGGGCTTCCGACGTTTTCCGCGGCCACGCGGCCCCGGAAGGCCCCACCCTCTGCCAGGGGTCATCGCCTCACACAAGGGCTCTGATGCCTCATTTCCCGACTCCATCCTCCCTCCTCCTCACAGCCGGGGCTCTTACAGGGCCCAGGGAAACTACTTATTCGAAGTCGCGGTGGGCCGCATCCTTACAAGTTGGCAGTCCATCCACAAAGCGGAGTCCGCCGTCCGGGGGGTGGGGGGGGTTCATTCCTGGGCACCGACCCCACCCGCGTTCTTTGAGCGCTCCGGCCCTGCCTCCTCTTAGGAGCTGTACAGCCAGTCCTACGACGAGATCGGAGTCATGTTCGCCTCCCTGCCCAACTTCGCCGACTTCTACACGGAGGAGAGCATCAACAACGGCGGCATCGAGTGTCTGCGCTTCCTCAACGAGATCATCTCAGACTTTGATTCTGTGAGTGCCCTCCTGCCCCTCCCTCGCCCCGTGCCAGCCCGTCCCGGGTTATAGCTCGGGCCGGGCCGCAGCGGTCGGAGAAGCTGCAGCTATGCCAGCGGCTCGGTTTTCCCGTGTGCGCCTCTCCCGGGAGCGCAGGAGCTTCTGCGGCCTGGCGGGTCTGCGTGGGGCAGGCAGGAGCCCGGGGGGGGGGGGCAGTTACCTACACGATCACAGCGGAAGCACTGGCCCAACTAAGATTGAGGCACCAGACTGCTCCAAACCGGATTCAGACTCCGTAACTGTCTACTGGGTGACTTGTGTTGCCGAGGAAAATACTTTTCCAGCCGGGCTCAAGCACCCTAGGGGCCTGGCAGTTTTGTCGCATGTTAAGGTGACAGAAATGGAGGCTGTCGGCAAGTCTGCCTAACATTATGTGACCGATAAGTGGCAGAGCTTTTGTGGAGTCCTGTGGGGCTGCTGTAAACAGGCACAACTGTCACTTAGTTGACTCATTTATCTCCTTGGACTCTGCTGTCCTTTCTCTCCTGGCCTCAGCTGCTGGACAACCCCAAATTCCGGGTCATCACCAAGATCAAAACCATTGGCAGCACGTACATGGCAGCTTCAGGAGTCACCCCAGATGTCAACACCAATGGCTTTGCCAGCTCCAACAAGGTAGCTAAGCGCCCCCCATGGCTGGAGGGGAAGGGGCGCTGTCTCCGGAGGCAGGAGCGCGGCAGTCCACGGCTCGCATGTGAAGCAAGGAGTCACCAGGGTAGCTGACGTTAGCGAGCACTGCTGGCTCAGTGGGTCACACACACACCACCAGCACGTGATGCAAACTTAAAATTAGGTTTAAGGTTTTTTTTTTTTATTTGTCAGAGAGGGAGAGAGAGAGCACGCACAACCAGGCAGGGTGGCAGGCAGAGGTGGAGAAAGAAGCAGGCTCCCTGCCGAGCAAGGAGCCCAATGGCGGCACTGGATTCCAGGACCCTGGGATCATGACCTGAGCCACAGGCAGCAGCTTAACTGACTGAGCCACCCTGGGGTCCCTTTACCAACACAGTTTAAGGGGCAGAGAAAGAGTAGGCTACACAGCCCCCCGCCATCCCTGCAACTGGTGCCCAGCTTAAGCCAGGCAGAACTGCTCTAACCATGGCCACGCTCCCTTTACGCTCTAAACTTTCTAAAGAGCTGGGGAGTACGCAACCATCCACGCAATTATGACAATGAAAACATCCAGGTTGGGGGAGCAGTTCTGATAGAAAAGAAGTCTTCAGAGCTCACTGGCCTGCATCAGCCTGTTCTTTTGTCTTGTCGGACTTGCAGAGCTAGCTGTTTACGAGAGGAAATGAGCTGTGGGGGCCCAGGGCCCAAGAGCTGTTCTTAAACTGTTCTCATCCTATTTTGTTTTTCAACTGTCCTATACAAGTACTACTACCATCTCCATTTTATGGATGAGGCTAAAGAAACCTAAGATGGGTCATGACCTTCAAGGGCTTAGAATCTAGTTAAGAAATCAAAATGAGGACAACCCCAGACATGAGCCCAGGCAAGGCGTTGAGGTAGGACTCCCTGATCGGCCGCATAGCAGAGGGGAAGCAACGTAGCTGGCCAGGATCAGCCCCACCCCACTTGGGGACCCTCGGGACCCTAAGGGATCCAGGGGAACTGTCAGTGACAAGCCAAGGTAGAGGTCATGGCCTCATTTGTGGGAGATGTAGGAATTCGCCTCCAGAATGCTGTGAAGGGAGGAAGGTGTCCATAGCGGCTCCTCATGCTCTCGCCACTGCTCCCCGGCCCAGGAGGAGAAGTCAGACAAGGAGCGCTGGCAGCACCTGGCTGACCTGGCGGACTTCGCTCTGGCCATGAAGGACACGCTCACAAACATCAACAACCAGTCCTTCAACAACTTCATGCTGCGCATCGGTAAGGGCTCTCGGGCCTGCGCGCCCCTTGCCATGCTCCGAGGCAAGGGCTTCAGCACATCCTGGGCAGGAAGGGCGAGAGATTTAGCCTTGGAGGAGGCGTTTAGGTTGGGGAGGGTCGCACTCGCACAGCTCTGGGACCGTAGGGATCTCTTCCAGATGATCAGACGGCACATCTGGCAACATGGCCATACCTCATGGCGATGAGCCTGCCTTCGGAGCGTGGCTGCGGTCAGGCTGCCTACCCCGGCCCCCCAGGGCAATCCTGCATGCGTGCGGAGAGTTCTGCTGCCTCAGTCCAGCGTCTTAGGAGTTCATGTCCCCTGCTGTCCCCTCTGTGAAGAGGTGGGGGTGGGATTCTCACTCCTGGCTGAGCTCACAGGACCCCTGCAGTGACAGATACGCGTTGAAACTGGCAGCTTCTGTGCTGCGTGAGTTAGCATGGTGGCCAGGACAGACAGGAGACGTATCTGCCCTCTGGTGGCTTAGAGATGAGCTTCCCGAGGACTATGTTCACAGACTTGGGAGCCTTGTGGCTGGGATCAGGTGGTGAATTCCCCGGGAAAGGAGCTGGTGGCTTCTGAGATGGGATAATGAATGGGATAAATGATGGCTCGTGGCTGTGCTCAGTTTTCTGTCCCTCCACCAGGCATGAACAAAGGAGGGGTCCTGGCTGGGGTCATTGGAGCCCGGAAACCACACTATGACATCTGGGGCAATACGGTCAATGTGGCCAGCAGGATGGAGTCCACGGGGGTCATGGGCAACATTCAGGTGAGGCCCGCAGCGGAGCGGAGCGTGTGCGCAGACGCAGGGGCCGGGAACAAGATCGGACTAGCGCGTGCTGCCATGCGCTCCTGCCTGTCTGTTGGCCCGGGGAATCAAGGGGGTAGCTCTGGAAGGTCGCAGGCAAGGGTGGGAAATACCTCACTCCCCTTTGCAAAATTTAGGCTTAAGCTCTTGGTAACTGTCCTTTTGGTATGCACTTTCTAATCTCTTGAACCACCACCAACTTCCCCCTGAAGCCACCCCGAATCATGCCAGCTGGGTCTGGCAGAGTGCCACAAAGCAGGGAGAGGGGACAAAAGAACAGGGAGCGATGCTGCCAGAGACAACCTAGGGCTGTCCTTTGGGTCAGCGAGTGCTATTGCTGTGAGAGAGACCGGCC
Source organism: Neogale vison (assembly GCF_020171115.1). Classification (NCBI taxonomy): domain Eukaryota; kingdom Metazoa; phylum Chordata; class Mammalia; order Carnivora; family Mustelidae; genus Neogale; species Neogale vison. The sequence continues at coordinate 125,104,130 of NC_058098.1, forward strand.
CCAGGCAAACTGGCCTGGCCCCGTCGTGTGCGGAATAAGGGGCCTGGCCGAACACATCTGGAAAAGAGCACTATAGGCCGACTCATCGGGACCCGCAGGCCCCATGTGGACCCCTCTGGGCAGCCCCGGTCTGAGCTCACACAGTGTTCTCCCTCTACAGGTGGTGGAAGAAACACAAGCCATCCTTCGAGAGTACGGCTTCCGCTTTGTGAGGCGAGGGCCCATCTTTGTGAAGGGGAAGGGGGAGCTGCTAACTTTTTTCCTGAAGGGGCGTGATAAGCCAGCTGCCTTCCCTAACGGCTCCTCGGTCACCCTGCCCCACCAGGTGGTGGATAACTCCTGAACGGCCTCCAGTTTCACCACAGTCCAGGTGGGAAGGAAGAATCTATTTTTTGGAATCAGAGAAAGGCCTTGGGAAAGGACACATGACCAAGTCCCGACATTCCCAAACTGTTGAAGTGCACACTCACATAGACTTTAGGTTTAAAAACCTCCTCAAGCCTTCATTTGTTCATGGATACGTGAGCTCTGAGGGTGGCCATACTCTTCCTCAGTGTGCCTGTAGCTTCCTCAGAGAGTAGGGGTCTTAGGCATAGTCCTGGAACGGAATCCTTCCAGAGCCCTGGGTCTGACCAGCCCTCCTTCCCCCAGAGAGGCCATGGCCACTGTGAGCAGGAAACATGTCCGAGGTGGAACAAAGCTGCCTTTGCTTCTGGGCCGGGAGCACAGACGGGAAAGCTGTGCTTCAGATGAGGACGTGGTGGGACAGGACGGCCGAGCAGGCAAGTGTTCTGCTCCCCAGCGCTCACCTGGAAGCAGTCTTTCAAGCAGGAGACCTGCTCGTCTCAATCTGGTCCAGGTTAGGTGAACTGGCCCTCATGCTATGTTCCTGATAATCTTGAAAGGTTCTTCTGGAACCCCTGCCACCTTAGTCATGACAGCAGAAAGTGCAATATTTCCTTTTACCTGGTGGGAGGGAGGGAAAGGGAATTTATTTCTGAGAGAAAAATATATAAACAGATCTTCTACATTTATATTTTTAACTTTCTGTTTAAAAAAAAAACCACTTTCCGATATTGCCTTGCCTCTTGAGCTCTTGCTACAGTCAGTCGCCTTTGCTACTGCTTTAAAAGAGAATTTACAGGTATTGATAAAGAACAAGACTGTTTTATTAAAAGCTTTATTCAACTTGAATGTGATCATTGTGAAAATTCCGTGTAGTACTTTGCTGACTCACACCGCGCATCCTTACCAGGTGCCTGGAAGGCAAGAGCCTGAACTAAGACGGCTGATCCTTCTCAAGCTCCTTTCTTCTAAATGGTGGTCTGAGCCGACTCGACTTGCCCCACGGGCGCCCACACATGCAGCGCTGCTCCCTGGTCACCTGGTCTAGGAAGTGACCGTGTTAGGGCAGGATGCAGCTGTGGGCCCAGGGCAGGATGGGGAGTAAGGACCCCTACTTGTGCCTGGGCAAAGTGCGGACAGGCACTCAACAGCTGGACCCTGCCAGACGTAGGCTTTCACATCCGGGCGCTGTCCCTCTACATATTCCCATAAGGAACAAAACATGTCAGCAAGGCTGAGGCCGGGGTTATAATGTAAGGAGAAATGATCCTTGTAACTGAGATCAGGAGAGGGGGGGGAGGCAACTGTGCAGCTGTGGCCAAGAGCCTGCAGGAGAGTGAGGAGGGAGGGTCTGCGGCCCCTGACAAGCACGGAGTAAGAGCAGACTTCAGATCACACTGTTTATAGCTGACTTAATACACTCAACTCTCTACTAACGTGTTTAGAAACAAAGTATTAGCTACATACAGCCCTGATTATCCATTCTTTATAAAACAGTAGCCTAGAACACAGGGCTTCAAACTAACGATCAAACACTCTTTTCTTAGCCGTGTGATTCCTGTCCTATCTGGAACCTGCAGTGTTCTAAGAACTTTCTTTTCAAAAGTCTCAGGAAAATGAAACAGAATTACGTAAAGCTTTCATAAAAGCTAAGAATACTCTCTAGTTAAAGGTACATACTCCCTCTTTCCCAACATGCCTTCGACTGCCCCATCACATCCACTCTGGTTTTCAGCTAAAACACCATCAGACCGACACCAAAACTGTCCGAACCGCCCCGACCACCCCGACGGGCTGCCCAACTGCACTCACGGCAAGGATGGTCCCCAGGCAGGGGGTCTGAACCTTTCAACAGTTTTCAGTTCACAGGACCTAGCCTGGGGACTGTGCACAGTATTATTTTACTCACTTTTTGACATGTTCCCAATGAAAATATTCTAGGAGACCAGGCTCATATCCAGCTTTTCTCCTTTTCTTGCAAATGAAGTAAACACTTGATGTAGGGGCTTCGAAAAAAACAGATTTTCATGGGATGCTCGCTGTTCTTCCCACGAGGGGGATAATGCGTCCGTTCCTAGAACAGATTATATCGACCTCATTTGGTGCGATTGAAGGAATGAGAACCCAGATTGCTGATGTTCTGGACCCATGTAACCTTTTTTTTTTTTGGGGGGGGGGTGTCTGGAACTGAAACTGCCCTTTATTGGACCAATGGCATTTTAAGCCCCAAACAGACTCTGCCGAGAAGTCTAAAACCTATAGTGTAAAATGTGTGGCAGCTTCGAACTTTCCAACTTCCTAAAAATACTTGATCCTTTTTTACATTATGTCCCATGTCACGTTACTCTGGTTCGTTTAACCAAAACAGTTACACACTCTCTCTCAGCCAGTCCTCCAGAATTCCCACACACCGGAGGGTCTCTAGAGAGCTAAGTGTATCCTTGTTCGTCTAATTGGCTGCCTAGCGCAACGAGTCTGCTGGCCGCTTCACGAGTGACCCCACGACTCGGCCTCATTAGCTGTCTCTCGAGAGGGGTCTCCAATGGCGACGAACATAAACTGAAGGAACACTGGCCGAGTCCGACGGGGCAGAGGAGGTGGGAGCTAGGGTAATTATGTTCACTTACAAAGACGAGAGGAAAAATGGTAGAAAAAAGGAAAATAGTCTTTGTATTGTACTGAGTAAACATGTAGAGTAACAGAAGAATGGGGCTCCGGGAGAGAGTCCACCATTTTACCCGGTTTCATCCCACCCGACCCCACAGAGCACACCATCATTTCTTTGCCAAGGCGTCCTTCCTCTCACCTCGGTACGTAACGGTGACGTCAGTTGGCAGGGTTGTCGTGAGGTCCTTATACCGCAGTCTGGCCCAAAACGGGACCGACTGACCCCGCGGCTCCACTTTGTAAGTGAAGGAGAGCAAGTTGCACAGCGAGTTTCTCCGCAAGGGCCCGGCCAGGAAGGCTGCAAAGTCACTCTGAGGAGGGTGGGGGTCAAAACAGACACGATACGGGATGGTGACAGTTCCAAAGGCAGTGAGTGCCTGTGACACTACAAACATGTCTACAAAAATACGGCCTGTGAATCAAATTTCAGAGAAATAAAGGGCAGAAAGAAGCCTGTGAAAAGGACTAATGATAAAGACTTATAAGATAACCAAGAGTTGGCAGCATCCTAGAAAGGGCGGCAGGAAGCACTGGATAAATGGCCCAGGGCATGAGGGAGATACAGGGCCTTTGTGCAGCCGGCGGAGAGGCTCTGCGTCCGCGTTCTCGCATCCGTCTACCCGAAACCCGAGCACGTCGGAGGCAGGCGGAATGCGGGCAAGCCGGGGGGAGAACAGGACACGAAGCTGACAAGATTCACATATTCCTTATCTGCATTCATTTTCCATCTATGTAAAAAAATTTGTTTTGGCCCAACCCTAGTTCCATTACAACCCCCCAAAAGGCCAGAGTTTAGACAAAGATGGACAGTACTCCCTATGTATTATCCCGCACCCGGCACAAGGCAGGTACTCGATAAACCCCTGCTGAAGTGAAAGCACAGAAACTATACGGACATACACTGGAGATACTGTGGGTTCATTTCCCGACCACCGCAATAAACTGGAATTTTTTGGTTTCCTAGGACAATTATGTTTATACTACACTGTAGTCTATTAAGTATGTAATAATATTATGTCAAAAAAACTAGTGTATACATTTTAGTTAAAAAATACTTGAATTTGGGCGCCTGGGTGGCTCAGTGGGTTAAACCACTGCCTTCGGCTCAGGTCATGATCTCAGGGTCCTGGGATCGAGTCCCGCATCGGGCTCTCTGCTCAGCGGGGAGCCTGCTTCCTCCTCTCTCTCTCTCTGCCTGCCTCTCTGCCTACTTGTGATCTCTCTCTGTCAAATAAATAAATAAAATCTTTAAAAAAAAAAAATACTTGAATTAAAAAATACTTTAGTGCTAAAACAAGGCTAACCCTCATTTGAACTTTTAATGAGTTGTAATCAATGATCAGATCGCCATAACAAATAATGAAAAATTTGGTAATACTGTGAGAATTAGCAAAATGTGACACAGAGACACAAAGTGAGAAAATACTGTTGGACAAATGGCACCGATAGGCTTAACACACGCAGTTGCCACAAACCTTCGATCTGTAGAAAAATGCAGTATCTGCAAAGCACAATGAAGAGAAGTACCAGAAAATGAGCTGTGACTGTACTACTCTGTGAAGGGAAGACAGGGTCAAGTGTACAAGCCTGAGGACCACCATCAGGGAGTAAATAATCCCTTAACCAGTATCCATGCTTCAACAGCATCCACCATTTCAAGAGGGGAAGAAGGTGGAAAACAGCTTGAATATAAATAAGAAACATGCACCATAAGGATAATGGTCAAATTTCAGGCTCAGAATTATAAAGCATTTTAGAATACGAAAGAAAACTTGTTCGCCTCCCCCCTTTCTTTCCCCTTTTTAAGCCTATTCTGAGCTCATAAAATATGATATATAAGATCCCAGACAGGGTCACCTGGGTGGCTCAGTGAGTAAAGCGTCTGCCTTCAGCTCAGGTCATGATCCCAGCATCCTGGGATCGAGCCCCACATCCAGCTTCCTGCTCAGTGGACAGTCTGCTTCTCTCTCTCCCTCTGCCAGTGCCCCTGCTTATACTTTCTTTCTCTCTTTCCCCATCAAATAGATAAAATCTTTAAAAAAACAAATAAACAGGGGCGCCTGGGCGGCTCAGTGAGTTAAGCTTCTGCCTTCGGCTTAGGTCATGATCCCAGGGTCCTGGGATCGAGCCCCGCTTCGGGCTCTCTTCAGCGGGGAGCCTGACACCCGCCCCCCCGCCACCGCCTGCCTCTCTGCCTACTTGTGATCTCTGTCAAATAAATCAATCTTTAAATAAATACATACATACATACATACATACACCAAAAACCCCAGACAGATACCTGAAGTCGATCTGCCTGGTACTTCCTTCCAGCGTAAGCATTTAAGTATTCACAAAGACAGAACAGGAAGTGCTGAATATTAGTCTGTAAGTATTTTGCAGAGATCTCCTCGAGGGGAATGAAGACCGGAATGGAATGGTGATGTATCCGAAGTGGCTTCTGTATGACAAGGTCGACGAAATAGGAATCCAGCAGATTTCCCTCAAAAGCAGTGCTGATGCAGACACAGACCCCTCGGCTGGTCAGCTTCCCACTGAGCCCTGCAGAAAACAAGAGGAGCCTCTCAACAGACAGCAGCAAAGGGAGTGTCTTCTTCAGCTACGCACCCCTTCGCTTCAGCACTGCCGTATACATACAGTATGAGCTCAAACTGTGTTGAAGGAACATCATAGACACTTTCTGCTCACTCTGGCTCATTTTAAGTTTGAGCTGCTAAAACCAGAGAAAATGGTGGAAAAGATCAAACATCTTAATATCAAATTATGGAAGAAGAGATTTCTAAATTTTCATTTTACCTCTTCTTTTTCTCTGTCAATTAATGTACAATAAGAGTCCAGTTCCTTCCACAATTCTCTATGCCACAGATAATGGGCAGGATAAATCCCCATTTTAATGGGGAAACAGAGACTTAATGGGTTCGAACTATTTGACAGTGGCATCAAACCAGCCAGTAGCAAAGGCAGTTCTAGTACCAGTTCTGATACACACTGAAGAGCTAAAATGAATCCTCTAAGCTGGCCACCAACCAATCTTCTGCAAAAAGAGGCCAATTTTCTAGGTCAAGATGCCTACAGAGAGTATGCCAGCTTTGTATGCTATGTTGAGGAAGGCAAAAACCCAAGCTCATGAAATAAGTCCAGGATCAGTAATGTATCTAGCAAACCAACTCACTAAAAACAAGAGATTCGAACTGAAGCAGGTCAGAAAATAAATTATACCCGTGAAACGATACGCCCGCAGGATGGCTTTCATATTTTCCCGTCTTCTTTCCGCAACTTCTTGCTCACTGATTTCTAGGGTTTGGTCAGGTTCTACGTTGGCAGCAGATGCTTTAACCTGCAAAATATGTAGTAAATCAAACTGGGGTAGGGGCATAGCACAGAGTTCTAACCCTGACACAAGTAGAAAAAAAGCTAAATGCAGAGTTTGTTTTTTGTTTTTAAAGACTTTTTATTTATTTATTTGACAGACAGAGATCACAGGTAGGCAGAGAGGCAGCCAGAGAGAGAGGAAGGGAAGCAGGCTCCCTGCTGAGCAGAGAGCCCGATGCGGGGCTCGATCCCAGGACCCCGGGATCATGACCCGAGCTGAAGGCAGAGGCTTTAACCCACTGAGCCACCCAGGCGCCCCAAATGCAGAGTTTTTTAAATTATTATGTAGTATCTCAAGAAATGCTACAGTGACCAGGTAATGCTATGAATTCACAACAGAGGAAGAAACTTGTGGGTCACAGAAGTAGAAACTGTGCTTGCCTGAAGAACAAATTAAGGCTTTGGTGGGACTGGAGAGTATTGTGAGAGGAACAAGACAAGGGTGTGAGGGAAGTCTAGGATGAGTACAGGGTGAGCAAAGCAATGAAAACATGACATACCACAACTTGAGGGATATAGTTAAAGCCATGTGCTATGGACTGAATGTGAGTATCCCTCAGAATTCATTCGTTGCTGGTGATTAGGTCACAATGTTAGAGCCCTCACGAATGGGATTAGTGCCCTTGTAACTAGTGCCCAGAGGGCTAGCTCGCCGCTTCTACCATGTGACGTTACATGAGAACAGTACCATCAATGAGGAAACAGGTCCTCACTAGATGGACATTGAATCTGCCGGGTCCACAGTCTTGGACTTCCCAGCCTCTAGAACTGTGAGACATAAGTGTTGCTGTAAGCCACCCAAATCACGGTATTTTTGTTACAAGAGCCCATATTGACTAAGACACTGTTTAGTGGGAAATTTATAATCTCACATACAAAAAGGGGAAAAGAAAGACTTAAAAAAAAAAACAAAACTAAGTATTCGTCTCAGGAAGCTAAAAAGCAACTTAAATCCAACAAGAATGATAGAATGATGAGACGATATCAATGAAAATACAACACAAATGTACAACAGAGAAAATAAATAACACCAAAATTAATAAAACTAATACAAAATTGATAAAACTTAAGAGCAATCAAGAAGAGATAAAGAGTAGAACAGTGAACACAAATTACCAATAATAAAAACAAAAATTACCAGAATAAAAAATGAGACATTACTGACTAATCCTACTCACAAGCTGGTTAAGTTGTTTGAGAAGGTTCAAACAACTTTATAAAAGTGAGTTTAGATGAAATGGACAAATTCCCTGAGAAGTGCGACTTATCAAAGATGACCCAAGAGGAAATAGGAAATATAAAACCTTTATATTAATCAAAGAAATTGAAACAGATGATTTTATTTATTATTTGACAGAGAGATGGAGAGGGCGAGAGCAAGCACAAGCAAGGGGAACAGCAGGCAGAGGGAGAAGCAGGTTCCCCTCTCAGGAGAGAGCCCGATGTGGGGCTCGATCCCAGGATCCTGGGATCATGACCTGAGCTGAAGGAAGATGCTTAACCGACTGAGCCACCCAGGATTCCCCAAATTAGAAATCTAAAACCTTCCCACAGGGGAGTTCCCACAAGGGCTTTCCTAGGTAATTCTTTATAAAAATTTAAGGAAAAACCACACTATTTTATATAAACTCTACGATCAAATTGAGGAAAAAAAGGGAAAACATCTGAAAAGTTGCATTCTGAGACCAGGTTAAATGTGATGTCAAAACCTGACAGGGACATTAAAAAAAAATTCATAAGACAATCTCATGAATTGAGATGTAAAAGTCCAATGAGCAAATATCAGCAAATAAAATTCAGCATTATACAGAAAGGATAACACATCAAGCCAAATTAGGTTTATTCCAAAAAAGTAAGCCATTATCAAACACCAACCAATATGTAGCACCACATTAATAAAAGAAGAGAAACATGACCACTTTAATATATGCAGTAAAAACATTTAATAAACCTCAATACCTGATCACAATTAAAACTCCAGCAAACTAGCCGTACAAGAGGATTTCCTTAATCTGATAAGAATATACAAAATTTAGAGGGAACATGTTAACCCTAAGACTATTTCTACTCAACAATATAATGAAGATCTCAGCTAACAGAATAAGGCAAGAAAAACAAGTTACAAGGATTGGCAAGCAGTAAAACTGTGATCGTTTGCATATGACATGATTCCAAATGTAGAAATCCCCAAAGAATAGAGAGAGAAATAGAATGTAGATTTAGCAAAGTTGTGAAATATAAAGTCAGTACACAAAAATCAAATATATTTCTACACGACAATTTGAAAATCAAATTTCTAAAAAACAATCCATGTATCAGAGGTCATCAAAATGTGGCTTGTGGGTCAGACCTAATTGGACACTTATTTTTGTAGATAAGGTTTCACACCCATTAATTTACATATTGTTTGCACCGCTTCACAATACAACAGCAGAGCTAAGTAGCTGCCCGAGAGACGGTCTGGTTCACAAAGCTTCATATACTGACGATCTGGCCTCACACAGGAAAAGTCTGCTGACCCCTGCCTTATATGGTAACATCAGGAAAAATCAAATACCCAAAGATAAATATAATGACTGATTTAAGACCTCTACACATAAAAACTACACACATTGCTGAGAGATTGAAGAACTAAATAAATGGAGAGAGAGATCATATACACTGGCTGGAAGATGCAATACTGAAAGTATTTCAGTTCTCTCCAAACTGGTGTAGAGATTCAATGCAATCCCAAATCAAATGTATAGGTTTGTTTTTGGAAACTGATGGCTGATTCCTGAATTTATGAAAAATTCAAGGGGCCAAGAATAGCCCAAGATAATTCTGAAAAAGAGGACATATATGACAGACGTGTATCATATAGGACATATATACAGTAAATGAACCTCTGGTACTAGCACAAACAGACCAATGGAACAGAAGTCAGAAACAGGCCCGCGAGGGACCCAAAGATCCATTACAATACAATGGGGAAAGAGTGGACTTCAGAAAGTGATACTGGATGCAGTGGATATCCATATGGAAAACCAAAAAAAGTATGACCTCTATCGCATACCATACACAAAAATCAATTCCAGATGAACTGTAATTCTGAAAGTACAAAGTATAATAGAGCGTTTAGAAAATACCACAGAACAGCTTCATCATCTTAAGTTAGGCAAAGATTTATTAAAGGAAAACAAAAGCAGGAAGTCAAAAGTTAGATTCCTAAATCAAACTTCACTGAAATGAAGACTTTCTTTTCATCACAAGACACCATTAGGGAGTGAAAAGGCAAGCCACAGGCCAAGAGAAAATTCGTAATAAATATCCCAAACAAAGAATTCATATTCAAAATAAGTAAAGATTCTACAATGCAGTAAGAGATAGACAATGCAATAAAATTTCTGTGCAAGCCTTGAAAAGCACATTTCACAACAGAAGACTTTCAAATTTCCAATACAAGCCCTTAGCAGCATTAGTTATGAGGCAATAGAGATTCTAGGACGCTCCCACCAGAGAGACGGATTTTTTAAACTGACAATATCAAGTTCTGGTAAAGATGCAGAGCAATGGAAATCTCATACCCTGCTGCTGGGAATGCAAAATTGGTATAATCACTTCAGAAACTGTTTGGCAGTATTTACCAAAGACAGTATACATACCCTATGACCTAGCAACTCTACAAGGTATATACCCAATAGAAAAGTATATATTTCCATCAAAAGACAGAAATAAGAATGTTTCACAGCCCCAAAGTGAAACAACCCAAATAACCCAAATGTCACCAACAATACAATTTAGTAAATAAGTTGTGGACTAGTCATAAAATGAAATTACTATACAGCAACAAAAAAGAATGACCACTATATGCAGCAGTTTGGATCAATCTCACAGAACATTCAGGGAAAAAAAAAAAAAGTCGGACAAGAAAGAGTTTACACTTTTTACATTTATATTAAGTCCAATGATGTGGTGTTTTATGAAGCATTTTCTTGCCTGTGCAGGAGTTATTAGAGCAGCAGAGGTACAGAAAGAGAAATAACTAGCAGACTACTGCAATAATCCTGGCACCCAAATCACCTAGTAAACATTTTACAACATGTGGATAATAACTGAAGGACAAAGACAATCTAAAGGAAAATCTGACAGGTCATGCTGACTCTGGGCTTGAGAGAAAACTGAAAAGAGGGGAGAACTGAAGTTCACTGTGTCGTTTCAAGTGTGGGTAAGGGAAAGATGGCGCTCATGACAAAAGAGCCAATGACTCAAGTCAGGCGGAGATTGAGGGAAGACCCGTGCGTCTGAGTGCGGGCTAAGAAACGATTCGAAGAACTTGCCTGGCCTGTCAGTGGTGTCTGACAATTACTGGTTCATACTGATATTAGCTGACTCTACAGGATTGATCACTTGAGAGGTCGAGGGCTGAAATCAATCCAGGAAGATCACAGGTGAAACCCAGTATACAAATCTGCTAATTCCCAGATCCTGCCTGCTCTTTACACTCTCGGAAAACCTGCTAACGTTACCCTTGCACTCACTCTGGCTTGACGCTGCTTTGCTTCAGCTCTCAGCTCATCTCGCAGACATCTCAGTTTATGAATCTTGGTCCTAAGAGAGCCTTCGACGGCCTGTGCTCTCTGCAGATCTTCTGAGTTTTTATGGGATCTAGTCACTTGAATCTCTAGTCTTTCCAAGTGAGCTAAAACACCTGAGGAAAGAAAAAAGGCCATTTCACAAGAAGCCAGGGATTTCTAACTCTGGCAACAGGAAACATTTCAGGGGGAAACAAAGGGTGACTCTTTCCAGAATTGGGGTCAGCTAAAATGTTGGACCTTAGCCACAATTCATAAAACCAGAGAAGTTGACAAGAGAAATCAATGACAAGCCACCTCATAGCTCAGCACTAATGTACAAGCAGTTCCTGACCAGGACACTGTCCAAAGAGAGCATTTTCTGAATATAACTCATCTCAGTTACCCATGATAATAAGGACCATGGGAAAACGAGGTCACCAAATTCAGACTTTCTCAGAACCTTTTTTAAAAATGTAGAATGATTTTTTAAATTGTCTTTTATGCATGTTTTCCCAAAGCGCTAATGCATAACTCTTTGGATTTAGACATCCAGAGAGACTTAAATGAAGTACTTTAAAGCTCCGAAAAGTATTACTCACACAGGACTATAAAGACACACGAGAGCGAACTGCCTACCAGTACTACTGGGTATTAGAAAGGAAAACAAGTTCGTGGTTGGACAGAAATTCAGAGGCAAATCTCAGTTCCCAAGAGCTTAAAGACCAATACAGGAGAGGTCACAGTTTCAAAATGCCAATCAAGTCCAACAACGAACCGCCTGAACATTTCCTACCTCTAAAAAGACTCTTGTGCTGGAGGCTTCACTTGCAAACCACGTAAAGACTGAAAGCATAGAGAGAATGAAGTCCTTATCTAATCTCTACAACCACCACCATAAGGCTATTCTTTGCCTCCCCTTTCCAGATGAAGAAATTAGGGCAGAGAAAGGTAAAATAACTTGCCTAAGACCACAGTATTTCTCAGGGCAGAGCCGGGACTCAAACCTAGGCCTAACCAACACCAAAGTCACTGCCTGGCATCGACCCTTCCACAGGCATAATGCATAGATGACCCCAAAAAATCCTGGAAAGAGGCCTCGCTGGCTAAAACTGAACTCTGAATATAAACACTGAGCATAGTACGAACTCTACCCTATCGGTTTAGAAAGGGGCAGGAGCCTAGAAACGTTTTAAGTAATTTTCCTTGTGCCATGAATGATCTTAGCTGCCTGTCGCTTTCAGTCTCCTGTGTGTTCCTCTCACCATAATGCTCCCAATCAGGCCAGGTCACACCCGTCAGAGGAGGAAAGGGCTCCTTGAACCTAGGGGTCGTCTAGGCAGCAGTGGTGGGGAGGGGAGGCGACCCTGTGAATACCTCCTTTGGACTTGCCGTCATTCGCCCACTCCATCTCCTCAGATTTCCACAGGCGCCCCTGTGAAGCTGGGCAGGCAAGCGGTAACAGACACCCAGATTTCCTTGCTGGTAAAAGAAAAAAGGCAAGAAAGTCACACCTATTCACGGCAGGACGCGCACAAGTCAGGAACGCACCGTCGGCCTCCGGACACCTACCTGCCCCAGAACACGCCGTTATAAGAAGCCGTTCAGCCTTCCACCCTAGCCACGGTCCCGTCCGTCACCAGGTCTTACGTTTACTCTTACCTCCGCTCCTCTCGCTTAGGCAGGACGAGGACGAGGAGTTCCCGCCGTCCACGCCTTCAAAAAATCAAACCAGTCGGACCCAGGGTGCTTTGCGCCGCCGCCGTACAAAAACATGGCTGCCCTCAGGGCCCCTCCCTCATCCCGGCATGCACCGGGGAGTAGGGCCGGCCTTTCGGTGGGCCAGGAAGATGGCGTCCTCTGGCCCAGAGCCGCAGATCCTAGTCCAGTACTTGGTGTTACGAAAGGATCTATCGCAGGCCCCATTCTCCTGGCCGGCGGGCGCACTGGTAGCGCAGGCCTGTCACGCAGCCACCGCGGCCTTGCACATTCACCGCGACCATCCCCACACGGCCGCATACCTCCAGGACCTGGGGCGCATGCGCAAGGTGGTCCTCGAGGTGAGGCATCCGGCGGAGGGGGAGGGGCATCGAGGCCGTCGAGAGCGGAAGTGGGTGTGGTGTTGAGGCTGAGGCTTAACTTCGTAGAGCGGGTACGGCGATAGTTGGGAGGGGTCGTTTACGTCTAAGTTTTGGAAATGGTTCGGGGGCTTCAACTGTTTCCCCGGGCGTCTTCCCATGGCTGGAGCGGGTCTGTGTAAAGAACGGACTTCGGGCCACTTATTAATGCTTCCCGCACCCCTCCGCCCTCACCCACGGATGTCTTAGGAGGTGCCGGTGAGGGTGGAGGCCGGTGGAAACGGGCCCTGCCCTTCTACCTGTGCACTGGGCCAGCCTTTTATTGCAACTCCCGAAGGTACTGTCACGCTCCCTCCCGGAAAAACCGATTCGGAAGGGACAAGGACACGGAGTTCCTATTGCAAGTGAAGTGAATCTGAAGCATTACCGGGATATGACGCCTAATTATTTGAACGTAAATGTGTACTTAATGTAAGTTGAACCTAGCATCATAAATACCAGACACAGGGCGCCTGGGTGGCTCAGTGGGTTAAAGCCTCTGCCTTCCGCTCAGGTCATGATCTCAGGGTCCTGGGATCGAGCCCCCCATCGGGTTCTCAGCTCAGCAGGGAGCCTGCTTCCCCCGCCCTCCCCACCTGCCTCTCTGCGTACCTGTGATCTGTCAAAAAAAAAAAAAAATCTTTAAAATACATACATACATACATACATACCAGACATCACCGGTGAAGACAGAGGTAAGGTTCTTTTTGCAGGTAGCCAAACAGATCTTACCCTCACCTTTACCCTTTGTCAGTTCTGCTGCTGCTGGAAATGTATCACGGGAAGATAATCAGATGCGCCGAGGCGCACTGTATACTACAAGAATATAAATAGGAGCACTTTATAATAGTAAAAAATGTGGAAATTACCAAATTTTCAAAACAAGTGATTGGTTCATTTTATGCCCATAAAATGGGCTATAATAAAGCTAGCGTATCGTGGTTTTGGAGCATATTTAGTTGGCATGGAAGAGTGCTCATTATGTGATGCTAACTGAACTGTATTCTATACAAAATGATCCAGATTTTGGAAAGAAAAACTAAGGAAGTACATCCAAATATTAAGCTAGTGGTAGGATTTTGGTTTGTTTCTAAGGCTTCTCTATTCTTTTTAGTTTTCTATGTAAAGCACATCTTTTACTTTACATTGTAAAATTTATTTTAAACAAACCAGAACCCTGAGGTGCAGTAATACTTTATGGCTAACTGGCACAAACCGATTTATCTGTCAAGAGAAAAACTTCTGTTGGGTAGTAAAATATCAAGCAGTAATTTCTATGGGGAAATGTCTTGAGAATCCGAGTAGACAGAAATGAAACAGATTTTTTAAAAAAGATATTATTCATTTATTTGTCAGAGAGAGAGCACAAGCAGGGGGAGCAGCAGGAAGAGATAGAAGCAGGCTCCTCGCTGAGCAGGGAGCCTGATGCAGGATTTAATCCGAGGACCTGGGATCATGACCTGAGCCAAATGCAGACGTTTAACTGACTGAGCCACCCTGGTGTCCCAGCCGATAGCTTTTTGTTTGTTTCTTTGCTTTAAGATTTTATTTATTTACTTGAGAGAGAGAGGGGGCATGAAAGGGGAGAAGTCAGAGGGAGAAGCAGACCCCTGCTGAGCAGGGAGCCTGATGCTGGACTTGATCCGTGAACTCCAGGATCATGACCTGAGCTAAAAGCAGTTGCTTAGCCAACTGAGCTACCCAGGCACCCTAGCAGATAGCTTTTTATTTAGACTCTTCTTGTAGGAAGCAGCTCAAGAAATTATCTGGTTCAGACAACCCCCTCTCCCTCACTTTCAGGCAGATAATATATTATTTACCCCATTTCTCAGATGAAAGCTCTGAAGCCCACAGAGATTAGGTGACCTCCCCTAAGTCTGAAAGACATCTGATGATTCCTAACTAATAGCCATACCCAAGAAAGGGACCAAGGAATCACCCCTGAGTAAATTAAGGTGCTGCTGCAGCCATAAAGACCAATAAAATATAAGACCATGCCAAGGCTAATCCCATTTCTTGGGTGCCTGCTATGTGCCAAGGCACTAGTCTGAGCCTAATTTCTTTGAGTCATCACTACAAAGAAAGTCCCTGCTAAGTCACGTAACTCATCAAAGATCACACAATTACTGGAGCGCTTGGGTAGCTCGGCTGGTTAAGGGTCTGACTGTTGATCTCAGCTCAGGTCTTGATCTTGGGATTGTGACTTCGGCCAAATTGGGCTCCATACTGGGTGTGGAGCCTGCTTAAAATACACACATGTACAAAACACAATCAGTAAGGAGCAGAGCAAGAGTTTGGGCTTACTCTCACTGTCCTATGCTAACGTCTGGTGCTGAAGGAGGGAGGGGAAGTCCATGAGTTCTTCAGCGTGGCTGTGCCCAGAGGACTCTAGGTAAAGAGTGACAGTCTCAATTTCCTCTACTTCGATGACACATATCTCTAGTTACCTTATTGGCTTCTGCCTTCCTAGGCAAAAAAAGGGGAAAAAAAGAAAAATACCTTATTTTAAATAGCACACTAATTATCATTATTTTCTGAGAGCTAGCTCTAATACTTCCTGCTAATGAGAGCCAGCACAGTGATAAGGATGATGAGAAACAATGGGAGAGGATGTGAGAGATTTGCCCGTTGAGCCAACCAGCGGGCATCTATCCCAGCAGAAGGAAAGCCCTTCAGCTTTGGTCAGGTGGGAAAGGAGGGGAGGACAGAGATGGAGGTGATGTGTGTTAGAACTCCTTTCCTACAACTCTTTTTTTTTTTTTTAAGATTTTATTTATTTATTTGACAGAGAGATCACAAGTAGGCAGAGAGGCAGGCAGAGAGAGAGGAAAGCAGACTCCCTGCGGGGCAGAGAGCCCGATGTGGGGCTCGATCCCAGGACCCTGGGATCATGACCTGAGCCAAAGGCAGAGGCTTTAACCCACTGAGCCACCCCGGCACCCCCTGTCCTACAACTCTTAAAGTCAAAGCTGGCTGAAGGATTAGGGATAGCTGGATGGACACCAGCCATAAGAGAAGTAGAGCATAATTACAGTCAATGCATACAGCATCTCAGGAGGGAAGAGAAAAATCGTTTCCATTTTAGAAACAGATTACACCTCTCCCTCTCCGACCCCCCAAACCACTTATCTAAGGTCCTTCAGAGAGTGAACAGCAAATGGGCAGTGAAGCTCTTGCTTCTGGAGCCTCGCTCTCCAGCTCCTTCGTTGAGAAAAGCTATTCCTCCACTTTGAGTCAGGAGGAACCCCCCCCAGCCCCCACACTTTTTTTTCATTGCCTCCCGACACTTCCTCAAAGGGCCATTCATTCTGTGTTCTGTGCTCTGCTCCTTGTAGGCCGCCGATGAGCGCACCCTGAAGGATCTGGCTGAGACCCTACAACAGAAGAACATTGACCACATGCTGTGGCTAGAGCAGCCGGAGAATATCGCCACTTGCATTGCGCTCCGTCCCTACCCCAAGGAAGAAGTGAACCAGTATTTGAAGAAGTACCGATTGTTCAAATGACTAAGGTTAGCAGTTGCCTTGATGTATTTGAGCATCAGCTGGATCCAGAAACTTCATGCCATCCATCCCTAAGCATCATGTACTCCTAAAGGCAACTCACCCTTCCTTTAAGTTACAAATGTTTCTTGAGGGTCAAACCCATGTTCATATTAAAGTTGTCATTAAGAAGTACTTCCTCCTATTCTTAATTATTAATTAGTTCCAATGGGCAACTAATTAATAGTAGGTGAGCCGCAGTATTGTCTATGCGACATTGCTCAAATGGAAGATCTGGTTAGACTCCTGTCCGGGGGTCAAGGAAACGAACACCCGTCCTTCCAGTCATCCGGTCACCCAAGTTTAAAACTTTGCCTTTGAATTCTTTATTTCTTATTCACATCCAGATATCATATTCATTGAATCTTGGACACTATCAACTTTAAGATACACCATTATTTTACATGTTGTTAGGAAAGAAGAGACGCTGCCAATTAAGACATGCGATTAACCATAAAATGTATTTCAGTTTCAAAGATGTTAAACTGTACCTATGCACACACACAAACACACAAATACATATTTGATGAAATTTGTCAAGTACCGTATTGTAGTTTTTGGTGCTACCACCCTGCATTAGGCTCTCATTTTGTTCATCTGAGTGTCCCACTGGTCTGCTCACGTTCATGTGTCCTGGCTACAATCCAGCAGGCTTTCTGCCATAAGGTTTATTTAAGAATCACTGAGCACCCGATTCAGTAGAGACTCCTACCTCGCCATAGAATAAAGTGGGGACTCTTCAGCTTGGCCTTCAGATCCTCCACATGTGCATTTCCTACCCAGCGTTTTAAGCTTGTCTTCTACACTTTCCTTACCCAAACTTGATGCTTCAACAAAGGCACTCCAGTTGCTGCCTGCCGGTCTCTGGCCTGGGAGTCAAGCATTGGTATTCTTGCCTCCCTGTTCCCACCTCCGGACTTGAAACAAATTCTGGCTTAAGTTCGATCACCTTCACAAAGTCTTAGCCAGCCCAAAATGACAGGTCCCTTCTCTGAACATCTAGAACAGTCTACAGTGTTTTACACAGAAAGATTTGGAAATATCTACAGAAGACTGCTTGGACCTCTGTGAAGCAAAGGTTTTAAAGGGTAATTTGCTCAACAAATACTTGTTGTAAGTCTACGGTGGGTGGCAGGTTGTATTAGAGCTGAGAATATAAGGGTGGACAGAACAATTTTTGCCTTCAGATAGCTGAGAATCTAATGAGAATACAGATACATAGATAATTCATACAGAAAGAACTGTGCAAGGAAACATGGGTATACTTGCCCCTCCCTCTCTAGATACCAAAACAAATAAGATACTAGATACAAAGATTTTCTGTTATAAGAGGTGGTCATTTGAAACTAGGAGAGTGGATTGGAGAATTAGTGGAGTGCTGAGGGCAGAACCAAGTCCAGGAAACCACATCAATAGAGTTTCAATCAAATGCATTGTGGAATTTCAGTATCTAAGTACTAGAAACAGGTAGCACTTGAGAACATAATGGTGAACTTGTTGGAAGCAGTTGAAGGAGGCCGTGGGGTGGGAATCCAACTGTTGTCTATTGAGATCAGAATGGGAGAGGAGGTAAGAGGTGGGGACTAGTCTTTTAAGAGGTTCAGATGGGAAGAGGTAATGACCGAATGGGGGCCAGAAAGGTGAATTCTGGGTCGCACAGGGGGAATTTTCTTAGATGTCTGAGCAAGTTTATGGATGAGGAGAGGGAGGCTAGGGAGAAGAGAGATCGAAGTTACTAAAAGGAATAACTGATAAAGGAAGTCCAGAAAAAGGGGGAAGAGGTGGGGTCAAGGACATAAGGAAGGACTGGCCTTGAACAGAGAGAGAAAACTCATGAGACTGGAGGAAAGAAGTGGGGAAATACATACATATACACGAGTTTATAAACCAGGGAAGGGAGAAAGTTGAAGTTGACCATCCTTGTTGACTTCATTTTCTTCTATGAAGTGGGAGGTATACACAGCCTTTCATAACACTGAACAGACTTACTAAGCACTGTATTATATGGCACAGCATGGTGGTGAAGGCCTCATACTCTGGTGTCATATGGCCAGAGTCCAAATCCTGGCTCTCCTTCCTTCAAGCTGTGTGAATTCAGAAAAGTCAGTCATCTTCCCCGAGCCCCAGTTCCTTCATCTGTACAATAGGAATTTATGGGAGTGCGATGTGGATTAAGTGTGTTAGTACATACAGGTCCCCTTAGAACAGTGCCTGGGCACTTGTTGCTAGAACCTAAGCATAAAAAGATAAGACACAGTCCTTGAAGAGGTTTCAGTCAAGTAAGCCTGTTTTCCAATTCCTTTCTGCTTGAGAGGGATGCCATCCAGTTGCTGCTATTAGGAAAATGTTTCTAAATGACACCATATCTTAAAAAACTTTTTTCAAAATTCTGAATTATGCTGCAAGACATAGTGATAAAGCTGAGAGAGAGAGAGAGAGAGAGAGAGGAGGGAGAGAGAGAAGTCAATAGAGCTGAGAGAGAACAGCTTAGACAAATCCCTAAAGCCGAGATCGAGGACAAATAGCATAAACTTGTATCCAAGAGGGGAGAGGACAGGTATCCACGGGTTGATCTTGAGTGAATGCAAGCTAGTAGCAGGGAAGTAGCACATCTTATGAGCATCAGCTCAGACCATTGTCATTGGAACTAGATCAGTGGTTTTTAAAGTGTGGTCCCTGGGTCAGCATCACCCTGGTACTTGTTAGAAATACAAATTCTCAGGCCCTACCCCAGACCTACTGAACTGGAAACTGGTGCTGTCTAGAAGCAGCCTGGACCCTGGAGGAAGTTGGCTGAAAAGATGAAGAATAAATATGTGTGATTTAGAACCAACCCATTATAGTGGTGTACAATGTGCCTACTGGAAGGATTGAGACGGAGAGCAAGACTCTAGCACCAAGTACAGTGTAACTGGCCTTGCATATCAAGTTTACAAAAAAAAAAAAAAAGTGATGTATTCTCCAAAAAAGCAAAGATTGTACTGGAGGCCCCAGATAGGTGGTATATCCTTGAAAAGAATATCCTATGCTTTGGTAAGTTTCTTATATGTGAAAAATGTTTTGTAATTAACAAAAGACTTTGCTAAGTACAAATCAATCCTGGCAGTTGCGTGCAATGCAGGCCACCATGTCTCAAGTTTGCAGATACAAAAAGGCTTTGACTTGCCTGCGGTCAAAGTCAATGGCAGATCTGGAACTGAAAACCAGGTCTTTTGTCAGTCTCATTTTCTCGTAACCTCCCCTAGTTGGCTACTAATTTGGGTTTCAGCCACCTAGCTACTAGAAAGGGGTTTGAAAAGGGGTCATGAGTAGTTCAAGTGCTGGGAAGCTGTATCTTCCATTTTAAATTAGTTAATTGACATTCCGGATTATAAATCAGCCTCCTGTGACTGTGAGTTGTGTGACTCAATACCCTAGAGTCCAATTATCACTGGATGAGCTGACAAAATTGAGTTTCTGAGCTGGTAGCACTGAGAACCCGTGCCTCAGCCATGGCTTCTCATGGGGCTGGCAGGATGCAGAGGGCTCCCCTGGAGGGGTATTTAAAATCACGTTTTATTGTCATTTAATCAGCATATATCTTCCCCCATGGATTCTGAGATGCCATCCTAGGAGTGTGCCCTGCTTCCTGGTTGAGAATCTTGGCAATAGCGAACCACAGTCCCTGGCGGGAAGGTATCAGTGTGGAGACATGGCTGAGAACCACAGCCCTCGGCAGTTTTAGCTGCTGTCTGATGTTAAGCTTAACACAACAACCCCAATTTCTCCTCTACTTCAAGATCCAGGTTTGGTAGGTCTTGAATGCTGGCCTAGGTCTGGCTTTTAGCTGTGGGGGTTTTGCAAGGGCCGAATAGGTAGCACCCAAGTTCTGAACATAGATTTTTGATAAAAATTATTAAAAAATGGATGGAGAAACAAAATATCGCTTCTATTATCAACAGGTCAGAAGATACAGCTTTATCTGATAGCCTAAATGGGCTTCATAATTTCCTGTCCTTAGGAAAGCGAGCAGACAGAGGAGGTTTCCCTGAAGTTGCAGAGTACGAAGAGAACAAATCCCCCACATTCAATCTATTAAACTTCGAGAGATTAGTTCCACCCAGTTGAGAAACATGGACCACAGGCAATCATCCAGCAAGTGGAAGTTGGGAGTGCTTTCTGCTTGAGAGGGATGCCATCCAGTTGCTGCTATTAGGAAAATGTTTCTAAATGACACCATATCTTAAAAAACTTTTTTCAAAATTCTGAATTATGCTGCAAGACATAGTGATAAAGCTGAGAGAGAGAGAGAGAGAGAGGAGGGAGAGAGAGGAAGAGTAAGGGGTGAAGGAACCAGGAGCTCTATGTTCCTTAATGCACTCAATAAAGGCATAAGTGGACATAAGGATTCCGCCTCCTCCCCAGCGTTAGATGTAAGGAACTCCAGAGAAGTGCCAGTGATCCAAGAGGAAGACTGATCTGACAACAGGTACAGGATGTATTTGCTATGAGTGGAGAGAAACTTTGGGGCATCAGTAAGGAGACTTGTGGAAATATCAAGGCATGACTGTGACGACGTGGCTGCAAAATGAAAATTGAACTATAAGAAACAGGATCTTACTTCCTTATGGTGCAAATGACAAAGGCCAGGCAGGTGACTACCTCAGAAGACCTGATTCAGGCTGAACTTTGCTACCTAATCGCTACGTAATTTTGCCTCACCTGTGAATAATTTCTGACAAGAATTATTTAAACAATCAACTCAAATGTAAGGATCTATTTAAAAAATACCTTCTAAGCATATGCTATGGAACTATCATCACATAGACAATTTTGTCTCTTTCAATGCAATCAGATGCTTATTACTTTTTTGTCTCATCTTATTGCGTTATGGAGACGTCTAACTGGTCCTCCCACAGGTGAGGACCTGTAGCCCAGGAATGGCAGTGTCAACTCCTATCCTTGACTTGCTGTTGAACATAATGGGAATTTTTTAAACCTTCGCTGTTTGGTACATTATTTGTTAAGAGTCTCAGCAAATACTTTATATCAGATCAAGGAAGATTCCCCTCTGCCACAGGCCTGCTAATTTAAAAAAAGTCATTTATGGGATTTTTTTTTTTTTTAAAGAGCAAGTACATTTTCTGCATCTGCTGAGATAATCATGTAGTTTTTCTCTATTGTTACCGTGCGAAATCGCATTGCAAGACGTATAAACCCTACTTCAGAATGATTATGTAATGTGAGAGAAGTGGCCTAGTTAAGAGATCTGGGTTCCAGGGCGCCTGGGTCAGTCAATTAAGCATCTCAGTCAATTAAGTGTCTGCCTTTGGCTCAGGTCATGATCCCAAGGTCCTGGGATCAAGCCCCGTGTTGGGTTCCCCGCTTAGTTGGGAGTCTGCTTCCCTCTCTACCCCTCTCCTTCCGTCCCTGCCCTGCTTGTGTGTACTTGTGTGTGCCTGTGCACTCTCTTAAATAAATAAATAGATAAATAAATAAAATCTTTAGAAAAAAAAGAGAGAGAGAGAGCTGGGTTCCATTCATCTTTTAGCCTCCTGGTTTTAATATAAGCCAACAACTTCCAAATTTGTGTCTGCAGCTCCAACTACCCTAATCTTAAACCCATCTATATCCAATAGCTGATTTGTTATCTCTGCCTCCAGTACGTCTAACAGGAATATCAAACTGATCATGACAGAAAGCTGATTAAACCTACTTCTTTTCCTCATCTCTGTTAATGGAAGTCCCATCCTTCCAGTTTGGCTCAGGCCAAAAACCTTGGAGTTTCTTTTGATTCTTCTCTCACACTCCACATCTAATAATGTCTGCAAATGTTGTTGTTCCTACTTTCAAAATACATCTGGAATCTGACCACCTCCCCCGATTTCCACTGCTATGATCCTGGTCCAAGTCATCATCTCTTGCCTGGACTATTGCAGTAGCCTCCTACAGGTCTACTTGTTTCTGTAGTTGCTTTCTTTACAACTATTCTCAACACAAAATCCCAAGCGATTCTTTAAAAACCCAAGTAAGATCACGTCACTCCTCTGCTTAAGATGCTCCAATGGCTCCCCATGTCAGAACAAAAGCCAAAGTTCTTGCATTGGTCTACAAGACCCTTCACCATACTGGCCCTCGCTACCTGTTTGACTTCATCTTCTGCTATTCTCATTCATTCTGCTCTAGCCTGAAGACTTCACAACTCTCTTAGAGAGCTTTTTCTCCCCATTCCCATGGCTCACTCTCTCACCTTCTTAGGTCCACTCAAACGTTACCTTCTCTGAAGACCTGTTCTGTCCTTCCTGTTTTAAATGGTCACCACTCTCTTCCAGAAACACTCTTTGCTCTTCCTTCCCTACTTATTTTTTTTTCACAGCGCTTAGCACCTGACACACTGCGAATTTTGCTCATTTGTCAACCAACCTTTATTAGAATGCAAGCTCGGTGAGAACAGGGATTTTTATCTTCCTCATTAATGTAGCCCCAGTGCCTGGAATAGTAATTGACAAATAGTCAATGGTAGGCAAGAAATTAATATCTATTGACTGAAAATATATATTACGACTTCTTTAAAGTATTCATTCTTTGGCTAAAATTGACAAGTTAGGGAATGACAGAGGCTGGCGAGGATGCAGAGAAAGGGGAGCCCTCCTACACTGTTGGTGGGAATGCAAGTTGGTGCAGCCACTCTGGATAACAGCATGGAGGTTCCTCAAAAAGTTGAAAATAGAGCTACCCTATGACCCAGCAATCGCACTACTGGGTATTTACCCTAAAGGTATAAATGTAGTGACCCGAAGGGACACGTGCACCCAAATGTTCATAGCAGCAATGTCCACAATAGCCAAACTATGGAAAGAACCTAGATGTCTATCCACAGATGAATGGATAAAGATGTGGTATATATATATGTATACAATGGAATACTATGCAGCCATCAGAAGAAATGAAATCTTGCCATTTGTGACGATGTGGATGGAACTAGAGGGTATTATGCTGAGTGAAATAAGTCAATCAGAGAAAGATAATTATCATATGATTTCCCTGATATGAAGAATTTGAGAGGCAACGTTGGGGGGGCTTGGAGGGTAGGAAAGGAATAAATGAAACAAAATGGGATCGGTAGGGAGACAAACCATAAGTGACTCTTAATCTCACAAAACAAACTGAGGGTTGCTGGGGGGAAGGGGGAGGGAGAGGGTGGTGGGGTTATGGACATTGGGGAAGGTATGTGCTATGATGAGTGCTGGGAAGTGTGTAAACCTGGCGACTCACAGACCTGTACCCCTGGGGCTAACAATACATTATATGTTAATTAAAAACCAAAAAAATCTTTAAAAATATTCGTTCTTTAAAGTAGTTATCATGCAATGCTTTAAAAAACAAACTCTTAAGTCTGAAGGTTCCCAAAGCTAACCACAGCTTCATTTTAAACTGGAAATTGATAGAGTGACTGAAGTCATCTCTTTATTTGGGGTTATAAAAATCACATATCAAAGACAGATTTTAAAACCTGGAACTGGTTCATTACACCATGTTTTCTACTTTATATGTATTTGAAAATGTCCTTAATAAAAGGCTTTGAAAAAGCTTTCAAGAGAAGGTAGGATGAAATTTTAAAGCCTAAGCTTAGATGTTCATGAGTCTTTAAATAAAGTATGTTCTATGGTAGGTCCTTTTTCCCAGCTGGTTTTGGTTGAACTTTAAAAGTCTAGCTTACTAGATAATTCTCATTTAAAATGCAATTGCTAACATCAACACATTAAATGGAAAGCTTATTTTAAAAATTAATGATTATTTTGTGGAAGTTTGCAAGTTAAAAAAGAATTCAGCCTAAAATTTAGTACAGGCAGGTATATAATAAATTACTTTAGATTTGAAAACAAAGCAGAACTGAGCAGGACTGACTCTTTGGGTATGAGGAAAGGAATTCCAGGTAAGACATTTGTTCTGTTAAAGAAAGGTCTTCCTGTTCATCGACCTGTTCCATCTGTCTGCTTTTCAAATTGATGAAGTCACTCGCCTTCCAGAGGCACTGGTTTTAAAGGCCAGTCGAAAAGCTATTTCACGAAGAGCCTTCTTACTCGTATTTAATTTTACCATGAATCACTTCTCAGAGTGATTCTTCTATTGTAAGTGAAAGAGATAGTAGGGCATTCTACAAACAGATAGTCCCTGACTTATTATGGTTGGATTAACGACAGTTGGACTTAAAAATCTTCAACTTTATAATGCTGCAAAAGCAATATGTACTCCGTAGAAACTGCACTTTGAATTTTGAATCCGTTATTTTCCCAGGCTCGTGATAGGAAAGTACAACACTCTCTCGTGACGCTGGACAGCAACGTACACCTGTCAGCCATGCGATCAGGAGAATGGACAGTCAGCACACCGACCACCCTCTGTACCATACACCCGTTCTGTTTTCCACTTTCAGTAGTCAGTAAATGACACGAGATACTTGACATTTTATTATAAAATAGGCTTTGCGCTAGATGATTGTGCTCGGCTGTAGGCTGATGTAAGTATTCTGAGCACACCTGAGGTAGGCTAGGGTAAGCTCGGATGTTTAACAGATTATCTGTATTAAATGCGTTTTTCAGTAATGTTACTTTCAGCTTATGACAGATTTATTGGGACATAACCCTATCATAGTCAAGGGAGATCTGTACTCATTTGGGGAGAGAAAACTGGAAGGGATTGTCTCCCCTGATCTGCCTTTTCTATTTTTTTCAGTTAAGACTGTAGTTAACCAATCAGCTGATTTTCAGTGAGGAATTAATTTCTGAGAAAAGTAAAGGGTTTAACAGAAGCATGTTATGTCATCTATAAATACAAAGCTTGAGAGCATGATAAAAGTATTACTTTTGAGTAACTTACATGTACATTAACTTTATAAAAACACCATAGAGGTGGAAGTATTAAAGGTAACTACTGATGTTCTTCAAATTCCCCAAATATGTGGGGCTCACATTTCATGACAAAAAGGGAATAATCATCAGGGTAGAATTGGGACCTCATCTTGAACTCTTGGACACTTTGCAACTTTTTCTTAGCTCAAAAATCTGGACTCTAGGACGACAACTCAGGGCCTGCTCTGTCCATCAGCTCCTTTCCCTGATTTAAAATATTGCTTCTGAATCTATTTCTTCAGTCAGCTGTTTAGAGGTTACTATGTGGAAGGCTCGGAGGTGGGAGGTGGAGGGGAAAGAAAAGCGAGCCTCTTCTTTGAAAAGCTTACAATTTAAAAATAAAAATAAAAATCTTATCATTTGGTGGAGAGAAACCAATTTACATATAACCAACTGCCAGTGCAAACCCAAACACTGCAGAAAGACAGTAGAGAAGAGGGGGTTAATTTAAAAGTGTGGACCAGCGAGGTCTTAGAAAGGATCCAAATTGAAGATTTGAAGGGACAAGGAGGGAGGAGAAAGAAGGAACATTAAAGGCTGAGGAAAAGGGACGAATATGGTAATGTAAGTGAGAACAAATGTTGTCAATTCAAAGATGAAGACCAGATCAGTGTGACATAGAGCATAATGAAACTTAAAAGGCAGGTTGATTTCAAATCAACTATAGGCAGGAAAGAGTCATTAAGACTCTGAAGGTTGTGTTCAGAAAGACTTCTCTGATAGACCATGTGAGACTTGAAGATAAAAGGCGTGGAGGTGGTTACTGTAATCATCCAAAGAAAGATAATTAAGTCACAAATTCAGTCTGTGATGAAGGGGGCTAGAAAGGAGAAGATAGCTGTATGACACTGCAAAGGCAACTGTTAGCAATTTGATGAGATGAGTGGGAGGAAGTTGTTGAAAATGACCACTAACAGGACGGTGATGCAATGAATCCAGATAAGGGACACAAGAATGTGTTTGTGGGGAAGTGATTTGGTGTGCGATTGAGTTTTGAGGCGCCGGGCTGGGGTGGTGGGATCCGTGTACGTGGTAATGTTCGCCAGCCGGAAATTCAGGCCTGGATCTTGAGGGCGATGGTGGCTGGATTTAAGATGCGCTATCAGCGTAAGTGGTGCTGAGATCAAAGAAAAAGATGAAGTTGCTCCGGAAGAGCACAGGGCCTTGCTTGAGAACGGTCACCCTCACACAAATTTAAAATATGAAAAAAAAATCAGTAATTTAACAAACTCAAAATTAGAGCCCAGTTTTATTTTCAAAATGGAAACCCTTACAAGCTTCTAAGAACAACTGTTAACGCATCAGGATTCCCACTTTTTAGGTGTCACTCTCTAGGTTCTGTCATCTCTAACAGTTGTATTGTGTGGTGGGAAGAATGGCAGGTCTCATCACAAAACCCAAGGATTGACTCTTGTGTCCAGAACTTCCCAGCCACCTGACCATAAAATCTGAGCTTCAGATTTTAATTGTTTCATAGGATTTTGAAGATCAAGACATACGGTATGTGAAAGTGCTGTACAAACTAAGAAGAAATTGGCACAAGAATGTCAGTCTAGAACATTGCCAGCAGAGTAGAAATGAGATGTATTTTTTAATGGATGCAGAATCTCCTTTATTAGGAAGGAATCAGCTTTAGGCAACCATCTCTGTAGTTCCCAGAGAACTGCCTATCATGGTTGTCTATAGGGAAACAGGTCTGGTCATCATAAATGGAATATATAAACCTTGGTGTCAGGTTTTTTTTATTCTGCACCTTAGGACCTGTGGGCATTGGAGTGGGAAGAAAACCCGAAGGAATAGAAATGATTCCTTTACGGTGTGCCTGCCTGGCTCAGTAGATACAGCATGTGGCTCTTGATCTTGGGGTCATGAGTTCAAGCCCCACGCTGGGTATAGAGATTACTTAAAAAAAAAAAAAAATCTAACTTACTTTACAGAAAAAAAGAGGAAAAGAAACTAAACATTTTTGTTCTTTTCTCAAGCCAATGTCTCGGGTTTGCTACAGATACCTGTGGACATTGATTGGTTCTGCCGGTTGCATAAACGACCAAAGTTCTGAGACAAACACAAATGATTAGGCCAGAGCCAAATTCCAGCAGAGCAAAAAGATTCTTTGTTTGCAGAAGGGTCCAGAGCCAGAGCCTCCATGAGCCGATCCAAGAAACCAAATTTTCTAGGAGGAATTGTAGGGCTCTGCCACCCAAGAGTGGTCCTTGGTCACTCATTTATACCTGCTGCATAAGGAGCCCACATTTTCCAAAATTCTTTCAAGCTGAGGGAGTGACGCCGCAGTTTCCCAGAGCCCCTTCCCCAGTTCCTGTTCAGATTATGCCTCTAATGCCTCTCCCCAGACCGTGGGGGGACATCTTCCCGATAGGATGCCGAAGCTCAGCCCCAGTTAGGCCCTGAAGGGCAGGCTCGGACGGCCTCTGGAGAAGGGCCAGGTCCTCTCTCCTCAGCCCTTCGGCTCCCACCTCACCCCACCCCAGTTTTCAAGGCCCGTTTTTATTAAAAGTTATTTCAGAGGCGCCTGGGTGGCTCAGTCGGTTAAGCGTCTGCCTTTAGCTCAGGTCATGATCTTCGGGTCCTGGGATCGAACCCCGCATCAGGCTTCCTGCTCAGCCTGCTCCTGTCTCTACCTCTGCTCCTCTCCCTTGCTTGTTCTCTCTCAAATAAAAAAAGAAAATCTTAAAAAAAAAAAAAAAAAAAAGGTATTTCAGAGCAGAAAGCCTTGCTTAAGGCCACACAGTGAGATTATCGCCTGCAGACTCTGAAGCAGTCCTCTAGCCTGTAGTCCAGGAAGGGGAATCCAGAATTTGGAATCAGAAGACTTGGCTTCAGGTTCCAATTCCCCTGATAAACCATGTTTGTGTCATAAGCTTTCAGTTTGTTTTCTTTTTACAACATCCCTCTCAAAGGACTGCAGGGAATGAAGGAGACAACGAGCCTAAAAGCACCTTAGAAATGGTTATAGCACAAATGTTTCCTCTGAACGCTACAACAGAGTATTGTGGCCCATCTGGCAGAAAATAATGTAAAAGCCTGTGCTTCTGGCTGGACAGGGCTAGTTATGGAAGAGACCTTAGCTACAGGCTGGCACAGTTTCCCTGTGAGGGTCCCAGAGCCTGGTTCATGTTTCTCCTGGAGCCAAAGGCTGGTTTCAATTACTTTCCAGCTGACATAATTTTAATAAGATGTTTATGAGAATTCAAACTAGTTAATAATAACCTCTCTGAGGTTCTTTCCTGTCTCTACCACAGGCAGTTCCGCAGAATTCTCACCCTGCCCTTCTCTGAGCTCCCTCCTCTTTATCCTACAAACCATACCTCAAATGCCATTTCTTCCCTTGAGGAAACCTTCCTTGACGGACCAGATGAGGTTTCACTCCCAAAGCAACTTCTAACTCTCCTCGACACCACTTAGTCCAACTGTGACTGCAACTATGGAAGACCTCCTCAGTGTGAATATCAGCTCTGGCAGGGGCCGCTGGGTGGCGTGGCCAGTTAAGTCTCTGCCTTCCGGTCAGGTCATGAACCTGGAGTCTCCAGACTGAGTCCCGCATCAGGCTCTCTGCTCAGCCGGGAGTCTGCTTCTCCAGCTGCCCCGACTTCTCAAGCTCTCATATGTGCCCTCTCTCTCTCAAAAATGTATAAATAAAATCTTTAAAAAAAAAAAAAAAGCTCTGGGAGAGCAGGGTTCCTGTCTCTGGATTCTTCCACATCTTAGCGCCTTGGATAAAGACAATAAAACATGTTGAATGAGGCCAGAGCTTTGGGTTTCTTTAATCTTGTTAAGAGCTCTTGTGGCAATGAAAATAAAATATCTAAAGAAAACTAATTTAGTGCTGGCAGAAAAGGTTCTGGATGGAGGAATGCTTCCTTTGGCAGTTTTCTCCAATAAAAAGAATTTATGGGCTTAATTAAATCATCAAGATCTTTTTCAGAGGTACAGGAATGGCCAAGGATCAAACTTGCTCTGAAACATTCACTTTTTTCAAGTGGAGCTGCTCTCCTGGGAGGAGGAGTTCGTTTCAAGGAGGAAATCAGCACGGCTTCCTTTGTAAATAGACAACTGTCCTTTCTTTTTCTTTGACTATCAGGGCCCAGGAGACAGTTTCTAGGTACGAGCCTGTCTTGGCCAAACCATAAAGAAGATGGAAGTTCTTCTAGATCAACCTCACTTTTCCCTCAATTGTTTCGGTTTTTCTAGCAGCCTTCCCACCCCTCCCTTAGCATAAATTTCAATAGATACCTGGAGTCATCTAAGAGAAGTATCATTTGTACCTTATCCCCACACTGGAAAAGGTTTTCTTCTCCCATAAGCATGACTTCAGAGAGCAGCCACCAAATCTGTGTGTATTTATACGTAGGCCGGAATGCCTTCTAGAATCGTATTTGCTTACCCTCCTTACCCTGGCCTACTTAGCCAAGTGTTGGCAGATTTATGCTGCTTTAAAAACATGTGTATTGAATAAGAGACATTTTACGAAATGTGAGGGCAAAATGAGGGAGCCTCCTTACGTAAGATTCAACATCTCTGTAATCTACATACTGATAATAAGTGTTAGTATATAAAAACCCATGATGGGGAGAGATAGTGTCTTGTAGCTACAAAGGGCTGCCCTGACTCCATCTCCTGGGTCCAGAAACAGCAGGACCAGCATGTTGAATCATCGGGCAAATGGCCAAAGCTACGATTTCCTCATGGCCCACTCTCACAACTTTACTTTGACCCTTTCCAATTTTCACTGGTTCATATGAGGGTGCCTTCGAGGATCTTTGGCTTCGGGGATCCTTTCTTTCGTGATCCTTTAACGACTCATTAGTCACTGGGGCTTGGGCGATTCCCGTAGGATGTAGCTTTCATTTCTTCCCTGTAAATGAAGAGGCAACCCAGGACATTGTTAAACAAATTCTATTCAGTAGCTGGAAAAGTGAATTTCCTGTGGAATGACAGGAATTACATAGAAGCAAGCAATTTTATTTTCCTCAAATGTAGCAATAATTTTAATCTGTACATACATAAAACAAACAGTGCAATTATAAAACCTTGAAGGTGACATGCATACTTTAAGGTGCAGCTGGGATGGGGAGGATGTTATTAGCATCTCCAATTTTCCTTACCACTTTTTAAAACTAGTTCCTTATGCAAAAGCAGAGTCAGGAAACTTCATCTGGAATGCTGAAGTTAAAGGTGAACTTCCTGAAGTCTGCACATCTAAGTATCACAAACAAAACAGAAATGACCTCCTAGAGCAGTTTGGTAAGGACTAGAGTAATATGGCTGGGCGTTCAAGCTGGGAATGAATGAAATCAGGGATGCATTTTCTGAAAAACTAAAAGAGATAATGTTTGTAACTGAGTGTCCTATTTCTGTTTCATAGTTGCTACCCATGTGAGCCCTTCCAGCAATCTTTTTATTCGGTATAGTTTCTGAGTAGATGCTGTTCAATGGAGTTATCTGTAAGTAGGGGTGGTGAGATGCACAAAGGAGGACCTGGGAAAATGGCTTCTTCCTTGGTGTCTGAGTCCATGCTCCTCGTCCGTCGTTAGTTCTTATGGCCTTTGCTCTGCCGTGGAAGCAGAGGTAGCTGGTGCGCGATGTCAGGATGCAGTCATCATTCACAGGCCCGGGGTGCAGGTAAAGGCGAGTGATGGGGGTCTACCTTTGCTTCGTCCACAGTACCCTGCTCAAGCTTGCCTGGCCTTGCAGTGGAACTTCTAGAACTAGAGGCAGTTCACTGAGTCCTTGACTCAGAGGCCAGGATGAGACAAGACGTGGCAGAGTGACAAGACACAAAGGGAAAATATGGTACCAATTAGCCTCAGAGGAGGATAGAGAAATTTATATTTGCACTGATGACAATTCAAATCCCCAAAGTCAATCTAAAACACATGAAAATTTTCTTTGAGTACTAATTTTTCTCTGTACAAGTAGCCTGTTGCACTTCCGGTGTTAACTCCTCGCACTGTCTCAAGGTAGGTGATCCCAGGGACATTCTAGGGCGGTGTGCTCCAGCTCATCTCCAACAGCTCTTTCTGGCAGTGGCATTTCGATCTGAACCGCAAAGTAAATCCATACATGGCATCACAGTTAGTAAAATAATGAAATATCACTAGCCAAATGGAACTGCAATTCAATCAATGATATATTCACACACAAGTTTAGAAAAATCAAGAGTATGATAATAAAACCATAAAATTAAACAGAAGGAAATCAATTTCTACAAGAAATCAAATATATTTACAGTGGGATTTAAAGGGAAAAATAAGCTACTTGGATCATAAATTTAATTTTATTTTAAATAACTTTAGCTACCTTAGCTGTTAATACAATAAAAGCAGAAAGAACAGGCTGCCTTTTTTTCCCCAGATTTAATCAGAAAAATTATATCTACAATAATTGACAGAACTCGCTTCTTGTCCTTCACCCATCTCATCAAAAATTATTGCATTTTCCCCCAAACTGTATTTTTTGGATTCCTCTGTGAATATACTCATTTCGTCCTCGTTCCTGGAGGCATCTTGGTTTAAATCCATCTTTAAAAAAAGGAGAAGGGGTACATATGGGAGGCAAAATATTCTCTTGAAGCCAACAGATATAGAGTTGCTAGAAGAAGCTGATTGTACACACAAGCTGCCTGGGGTCGGGAAGGGGAGGGCTGTTGATTTAGACACGCGTGACAGCCTTCGGTGGACGGGCACAGGCAAAGCCCCACTGGGCCCTTCTTCTTTGTCAAGGTCAGGACTGAGCCAGCAGAGGCCGGGCTTCATCTTCCCCTTGGAACTTGTCATTTTGGTTCTCCTCCAAAAGTCTTCATCCAGATAAGAAGCCAATGACTGATTACAAAAATAAGAATAATTAAATTTGGCTCAAGAAAGATTGTCCAACTGTTCTGCCTTGTTATTTTTTTCAATATCCAAGGCCTTTACAAAGAAAGAAACAAAAACACCTCTCAA
Organism: Neogale vison; assembly: GCF_020171115.1. Classification (NCBI taxonomy): domain Eukaryota; kingdom Metazoa; phylum Chordata; class Mammalia; order Carnivora; family Mustelidae; genus Neogale; species Neogale vison. The sequence goes on from NC_058098.1 coordinate 125,136,576, forward strand.
TCTTCCAACAAAAGTGAATTCCTTTTTTTTTTTTTTTTTTTTTTTTTTGCTCCAAATGCTACGACCTGAAGAATGGCTGCAGATTGAGATATCAAAAATCTCAGAAAAATATATAATATATTTGTATATCTCTGTATGTCTATTATTTAAATTTCACATTCCTTTAAAAGTGGTTATTCAGTCAGTAGCTGCTGAAGGAGGCTCTTCTGCTGGGCCTGGGGGGTCTGTGGTCCTGCCGTGGGTTTTTGAGTTCCCAGTGGACCAGGCTGGTTCAGGTAAGGGTCCCCGCCTACCAGATTCACTGTACACTGGACGTCAGCAAACACCTGAACCTGTTGCACCTGCTGGAACACAAATAAAAGATGTGTTTAGACAGAAGGGTCTGCCCCCCCGGCTTATGAGTGGGTACTACTTGAAGTGGAAACTCACTAGAGCATTCCTCTAGTCTGTAGTCACCACAGAGAAGAACTCTTCTGTCTTCTTGTCCTACAAAAAGAAAATCGCTGCACTCATTTTGCTCAGGGTTCTGGAAAGTTCACACTTTAAAAATAAAATCAAAATTGGAATGGTCAAGCCTCCTACAGGGTTGCCATCAATAATGAAAAGGAGTATCACTGCTAATATTGCCAAGATTGGGAAAAGCCCAGTGTCAGAGTCTGGGTGTTCAGTGGTGGGTTTAAAAAAAGAAAAAAGAAAAAAAAATATATACACACATATATATTATTTGGAAACTGGTTACAAAAGCATTCTACGGACGACTTTAGTAGAATAAAAAAAACTTTATGATGTTAGAAAATTAAGGGCTTTAACCCAGTATTAGCAAAATAAAAACCACCACAACTCAGTAATAGGACATCAGCATTACTAGAGTTAATGTCCAGAAGATTTGCATAGTATCTAAATATAATATTACATAGCTCTTTTACATATTGCCTTTAGAATTACAGCAAAATATTAGTAGAACAATTTTATATTTAACTTATTTTTCCTGATAGACAATTCATTTAAACACATAAGCTAAAAATAACAGTCAATTACTAGCTGAGAACAGTGTGAATTTTCCCTTTAGCTACTCTCAATAATAATACACATATACCTTAAAAATGTCTAAAGTTGCATAGTTCTAGCATTTTCTATTGGGAAAACAAAGCCAGAAGTTAGTTTTTACAGCCATCCTTATTAAAAAGTCATTTGTAGAACTGATTAAAGCCAGTATCATACTTGCGAATGTTCCAGACCAAGAACTGAGATGCCTTCCAAGGCATCCAAGTACATCTGTTAGTGTCTCAACCCTTTGGCAAATGTATGCTTCATGTTCAATAGGTAGCAATGCATTTTTGGGGTCATTCATCACTAATTTATGTCAATTACACTCAGCTTTTCTGAAAACTTTTCTATTGTAATTGAATAAAAGGTTGTTTTCATCAACCTTCATTGGCCATATGTCAAATATCCTGACCTCTAACTACTGTATCAGTCCAGCCCCCAGTGTCCTTCCTTCTTGACCCGCCTACACCTCCACTCTGCGCTCCCTCAGAAAAGACAGACAGCCTCTGAGCTGAGTCTTCTTAACCTGGTGGATTAAACCTTGGTTAGATTAGCATCGTTTTTCTCCTAATCCTCTCCTTTGCCCGATTTGCCAAGTTTTGCTTCTGGATCCCACAGGTTCCCATTTGTTTTCTTCTCATATTTTGTGCAACTAACATATACCAACTCTCCGAGTCTATTCACTCGATATCTCTGTGTCCTCCCTCTCCCCTCTGTTCCTAATTCCTCTTTCCTACTCTTTTCCTTCTGGAGCTCCACCCCTGACTCTCCTCTCCTCTCCAGGTCAACAATCCCCCTACTAAGTCTTCTTTTCCTGGTCTCTATATTCTCTTCTTTCCTGGTTCTCTGCTCTCCAAATACAATCCTCTTCAAACCCTCCTCTCTTGGTTCTGTTCCTTCTCCTTTCTTGTACACCTGTCTCTGTATGTCTATGAAACTCACTCCCAAGCTTCTGTTTGGCAAGTGGAAAAGCACTGGAGCAAATAGAGATTGCATGATGGGCTACAACAGAAAGAAGGTTCTGCCACTGAAATTTGGCATGAACACAAGCTATAGGGCTTTTAGGCACCAACTGATTAAAAAAATAATAGCATGTAAAATTTCATGTTTATGTGTTTCAACATAGGAAATACTGGGACAGAGCATAAGGTGTTTCTGTCCCCAACACTTAAAAACATTCTTAAGAAAGGCATGAGCAAACAAACTAGGGAGAAAATTTTGCTTCTTTAAAAAGAATGTTTTTAAGATCGTCTGTTTTGAAATTAAAAAAAAAAAAATGGAAACGATCAAACCAATCTTCAGCCATTTGAACTGCTCCTTAAAAACAGGATGCCTTAGGCCAGACCTCAAAGGACTTCACATACTGCCACACCTTCACAGACAGGCAAAAGCAAGACGTACACAAATCCTACGATTTGCCAGGGGAGAAGAGTGGTGTGAGTGGAGTCCCAAACTCATAAGATTTTCTAGCAGAGTTTTCACATTAATTTAAATGCTATCTTAGAGCTCAAGAACTTTAAAACTCAGTTGTTTAGTTTTAATTAATTTGCTGAGCTGCCCAGTATATGTCCCTGCAGGAGCGAGGCTCTGGAAACTTTCTAATGAAGACTTTATTTTCCCCATCACAAAAATCCCCTCTTCACCCTCACAGGACTCAGATCCTATTTCCTGTGGCTCCGATTCGAGACATGGCTCCCAGCTGGTCTGTCTGATCCTGAGGAGACTGTCCACTGCTCCTCTTGTCCCTCTACCCCCTCAAGATGAAGCCTGAACCAGTGCTTGTAACACTGTTCCTCCTGAGGGTAACACTTCATCTGTAGGACTCAACCTAAAACCCCGAATTTAGCATTCAAGGCTCCCAGAAACCTGCCCCAATCTATTTTACCAATTTTAAGTCCTATAAAATTTGATTACAAACCCTTTACCTTCAGTGGATTTGGTTTCCTAGGATCACGCTAGGACATTACTGTTTCCCTGTCTCCGTGCCGTATACTTCCAGTCCCCTAGACTTGCAAGCTCGCTCCCTCCTCCAGCCTCAGACACTTTCTCCATCACCTTGTCTTGCCAACTGTGCTCATCAAGGCCCAGTTCAGCTCCTGTGGAAATGCTCTTCTGACTCTCACAGCATTTTCCCCTTTCTTTGAACACTATGGCTCTTGAAACTTATAAATTTGAGTTTGCCTTCTTAATGTGACAATTAATGTGTCTATGTCTACATGTTCTATCTTTCAACAGGCCCTAAGTGGTATGGCAGAAAGAGCATGAACTTCAGTGTTAGAAATACCGGGGTTGAACATCAGCTCTGCCATTTCTAGCTTTGTGAATTGTGCATGTAGTTAAATCTCCTCTGGTTCTCTTTCTTCATCTGTGAACAAAAGGAATACCGCTTCCTTCGTAGAGTCATAGTGAGGCTCATATGAGATAAAGCAGACAGTGCTTAGCACAGTGCCAGGCAAATTAAAAGCATTTCACAAATGAAACTTTCCTTCCTCACTTCTCCCCATAGTTCACCTAAAGGGCAAACATGTCTCATGTTTCCTTGTATCTCCACCTTACCATAATGCCTGCAGAATATCTTAAAACTATGTATTTATTAAGGGACTAAAGACTAAATCAAAGTTACTGAAGTGAGCTAAAACATCCCAAATCTCTAAATTTAGGTTAATATAGGACAGTAGCCAGCCTTGCTATCTGTACTGTTTTGAAACAAACTTCTAAAAGGAGGCAGAGTACACAGCAGGCACTCTATTTTGTCTGAGTTTACTGACATCTTTTGGGGTACTTTGATTAGACATGAGTTTGAGAACTGTGCTTATTTACTATATAACAACCAGTGGCCACCATTCGTGATCCCTTTATCCTATTTTACCACCAGATTAAACCTTTCGAAACATTATCTCACTTAACCCTCTCAACAATCCTATTAGCAGGTATCTTGTTAGTTCTGTTGGTTAGGTAGCAGCTCAGGGAAGCTCCCTAACGTGCCCAGGAGGACAGAGTTAAGAAGAGTAGAACCAGGACTCACACCCAGGTCTGACTCCCAAGGTCAGGCTCTTAATCATGATGCTAAAGAAAGTTTCCTGTGTATCTAGAGTACATTTGGCAGCTCTGGGTTTAGAATTTTCTTACTGACCTGGGTTCCATCTGTTTCTGTTTTGAGAAGGTCAGTGGATGAGAGCTGGTTGCAGTAGAGGCCTGTGTGTCTCAGTGCTGGATCATTTATCTATTAAAGATAAGTACAAGACCAAATTACAAGCTAGTTGTTTAAGATGAAGACCAAATTCTTCCATGAAAAATAATCTCACTGACAGAAAATAGGGTGTAGAGGAAATAAAAAGCTTAGCAATTTACTGTGTTGTCCTAGGTCAGGATAGTGGTTCCTTTTGCAGGGTGAAGTGGGATGTAGAAGGGAGCATGAAGAGAATCTTTGGGGTATTGCTGATAATGTTTTGTTTCTTGATCTGAATGGTAGCTTTAAAGGTGTGTTCAGTTTGTGAAAATTCATTGAGTTGTATATTTTTCTATATATTCTTACATGATACTTCAATAAAAAGTTAAAATCACACACACAAAAGTTAATCAGCAAAAGGCTTTTATTTCTTGTCAAGATTCAATAATAGGAAGTAGATTTACCCTCTGCCTGAATAAATGAAGAAACTGCGTAAGTTATATGAAACAGAGGCACTCAAGACATTAGACAAACCCAGTAAAGGAGAGTGATCCCTAAGAGCTAGGAAGTAACTGAGGTGAGTCCTACAATTGCTTCAGCCTACAGTACAGAGAATTTCCAGGCTGCAGCCAGCGTGGGGACAGGGAACCCAGGCAGAGCCCTGCAGGCTCCCTGAGTCGAGATGATGCAGCTGGAAGTCTGAGATGGCCAAGGCAGCTGGAATTCACAGTGCAGAAATGTCAGAGGAGAGGGAACTACGCAGAGAGAAAGCTCCAAAGACCCGCAGAGGGTCCCCTCGAGTCTCCGAGTTAGAACTGATCCGCTAATGGATTTTAGGGAACTACCCAAAGCAGAGGAAAGAGTCCCCAAAACGATTTTGATGGAATAATTCCCAAAGATCACACAGAGTTGAGACTAGGTCCTGATCCGGCCAGCTAGAGTGAAGAACATAACTCATATAGTATCAAGTAGTATATTAGAAAGGCGTTGCCTCAGTAGCAAAGTAAAATGAGCCTAATATACTGAACACTGCTCTGGTCCCACTAATCAAAAAAAGCAAGACCTGAAATGATCAAACTGTTTCAAGTAACTGAACTATTTCCCAGAATAAAGCTCAAGAAGGTAGGAATATCAACAAGGTAAAATTCACATGTTTGGCACTTAATAAAAAATTACTAAACCATGTTAATTTTCAGAAAAATATGACCCATAATGAAAAGTCAGTCAACTGAAACCAACCCCAAAATGATACAGATGATAGAACACGAGAATATTAAGACAGTTATTATAATAACTGTTTTCCAGATGTTCAAGGAGCGGAAAGGTTAAATATGTTAGAGATACAGAGGATATAAAAGAAGTCCAAACTGACTTTCCTCTCTTTCTGGAGAGGAAAGCAGAATACCTGAGATGAAAAATACACCAGATGAAATGAACAGATCAGACGTTGAAAAAAAAAAAGAAAGAAAGAAAGAAAGAAAGAAAAAGATTAATGAACTTAAAGCCACAGCGATAGAAGGTATCTAAAATAAAAGACACAGAGAAAAAAACGATTGACCTTGTTCCCCTCCCCACACGGTTCCCAAACCCAGGGAATCTGTGAGCTGTGGGACAAGTTCAAGTGGCCAACTTTTATGTTATGTATATATGTACATATAATATGTATATATGAATATAATATAATCTAATATAATGTGTGTCTGTGTGTACTTAAGTGTCTCTGAAGGAAAGGAGGTGGGTGGTGACAGAAAAAGTATCTGAAGAAACAATGGTCAATAGTTTTCAAAATTTGATGAAAATTATATATCCATAAATCAAGAAGCTCAATGAATTCCAAGCACAAGAACCATGAAAACAATCACTAAGGCATATTGTAATCAAATTGGTTAAAACCAGTGACAAAGAGAATAACCTTTTTTGAAAGCAACCAGAGCGGGAGAAAAATCAATCCCGTACAGAGGAACAAAGAGAAAATGCCAGTGGATAAGGCATCAGAAATACTGCAGTGAAGCAACATCTCTAAAGTACTGAAGCTAAAACTAAAATCAACCTAAAATTCGGGGAGAAAAACCTTTCAAAGATGAAGGTGAAAAAAAAAAAAAAAGATGAAGGTGAAACAAAAACTTTCTCAGTCAGTCTCAGCTGAAAGAATTCAGCGGCGGCCGACTGAAAGAAATGCTAAGGGTAGACCTTCACGCAGAAGGAAAATGATACCAAGCTGGAAACTGGGGCCTCCACAAAGGAATGAAGACTGCTGTAAATCACTACACAGGTAAGTATAAAAGTGCTTCTTCAAATTAAAAAAAAAAATGTAACTGTTTAAAGTAAAAGTATGTGGGCTATATGACAGATGTAGACACGATAAGTATGGTAACGACAGTGCAGGAGGGGAGAAATGGAAGTTGAGAGCTGTGTGGTTTTTATACACCAGGTGGTTCTCACAGCGTCGGAAAGGACATGATGCTGCGTGAGAGATGCATGCTCTCAGCTCGGAAGCAATCACTAAAATAACAAAATGGAGTTATATATAGCTAATAAGCCATCAAAAGAGATAACATGAATTACAATGTTCAATTAAACCAAAGAAAGGCAAGAGATGGAAAAAAAAAAAAAAAAAGATGAGACAAAACCCCCCAAATTGTGAGACATTTAAATGCAACAACATCAATAAGCACGTTACATGTCAATGGGCTAACCTCTCCAATTAAAAGCTGCGGGCTGTCGAACTGAGAAAGCAAGACCCAACTAAATAAGAAATATGCTTTAAGTGTAATATTTTTTATCTAATTCATTATATTTTTCATTATTTTAATCTGCTGGAGATGGCGAAAAATTCTAATAACTGAACAATAAGAACAAGGACAAGATAAAATAATATTTTAGGTCTTCTATTTTGCACAAGAAATGAATCACTAAGTTGTTCTTTTTCCCTGTTAAGCTCCTTAGGGACTTATTATATAGTATCTGGGGAACAGAAAGTTTTCTAAATAAAATTCACATCAAAAAGGCATCCTATAGAAAAGGTAATCAGGGTTTACATGTTTTTAAGACTTGCTACAAATTATGGCTACATGGTCACAGTCTACTTTGTGGTTGCTGAAAATGAGAACAGTAACTACAGGGAGGTACCCCAATGATCTTCTTAAATATCATTTTGAATTTAGTCATTCAGTCATTCTATCCTTAAAAATCTTCAGGAGTCTCGGGGTAAACTCTAAAACATTTAGATGGCTTACAGCATGTCTAAAAAGCTTACCACATAAATTCTGCTTTAAATATAATATCAATGTTCCCTTAACGTTCATGAGACTTTTCAGTTTCTATCCCTTGCTAAGGTTATGCTGTGACAAGTCTTGAATGTTTTTTTCTATTCTCTTTCTTAGGCAAACCTTCCCAGAAGGCTTTCCTAATCATGCGGCTTTTCCTTTAAACCCTCAGTAGTTAATTGCACATATCCCTAATATGACACAAATATTTACGGTCCTATGGAGGTCTGTCTCTTAACGCAGCGGTTTTGTCCTATTATTCAACTGATCTTTGTTTATGTTGTGTCTCCCCAACTTGTTAATATTACCTCCCACAGAGCTATCTTTGTATATAGTAAGTACTGAATAAGTGTTTGTTGAAATGAAAGGAAAAAGTGAAGAAAATGTGTTCCGAATGTAAAGGGGTAAGTTCCAAGTCAATGTATTATATGTATCATTTTATTTTATTTTATTTATTTTTAAGTAGGCTCCATGCCCAGCGTGGAGCCCAGCACAGGGCCTGAATTTATGACCTTGAGATCCAGACCCGAGTGGAGATCAAGAGTTGGATGCTTAACCAACTGAGTCACCCAGATGCCCCTGTATCATTTTACAATAAATCGAAAACAATACTCTTTTGAGAGTAAAATCTTACAAGGTCTGTCAAAATTTCCATTGTATATCTTAGGAGGTAGTAGCTATCAAAAGATGGTGGGAAATTAAAGAAGTGCGTCTTTCCCCCTAGCGCTACTAAGAAATAACTGACACACATCCCCACCCAGTACAGTCATTTTTGACGAGTAACTGAACATACCTGATTTTCCCTGGAGGACTGACCTGTGGTATGGTCTGGAGGGGGGAGTGTGTGTGTGTGTGTGGCGAGTGTGCCAGCTGCGCCACTTACCTGCTCAGGGCACACAGTGTTCATTCCCGGCATCTGCAAAGAGCTCATCTGCATCTGGCCCATCATTGGGTTCATATTCTGAACATTTGTGTTTCCACCTGCCATGGACACGGTGATGCTCATATTGTTGTACACTCCTGGCTGCGCAGGCGTGGGCTGGCTCTGGACAGCTTGACTGAACACACTGTTAACTCAAAAACAAGCCCAATTACATCCACGGATCGTGAACATGGGCGTAACGTACTGGACTCTGTTTCTTAAGTATTAGATAAAACTCCACAGAAAAGACATTACATTCTTAAATTACATGTAAGACTTCATCTTATTACAATATATAGAAATTGAGCGTAATTCAGATGAATTTTGAACTCTGCCCAAAGGATTTAATAGCTAAAAAGAGCTCATTTTAAGTTACAATCATCTGGCTTCATATTAGAGTTGTGAAATTCCAATTAGCTGAATAATTAAGAAAAAAAGTTTTCCACATAAGTACATCTTCCAGATAACTGAAATGCACTCATTTAACAATCAAAATCATTCTGAAATTTTTTATATCATTTTATCTTCCTAAACCAAGAATACTCTATTTAAGCAAAATGCCTGGGATATATATGTTTAATAACTGCTCAACGAATGAATGAACAAAGGAATCAATGATTCAATGATGAGTTTTATATTGTGATTCCTTGTACACCTTCTTGGACTAACACTTCAGGCAAACACTACTATCTTGTTCCACTCATTCCTTGTCTCTAGTAATAAGTGACACATGGCAAACACTCAGTAAATATCTGGTGATGAGTGAATTATGAACATGGGTTATTATTACTCAGTGCTGTCAACCGATGAGGTATGGACTGCTTCTTATTTATAGAAAAACACCATCTGAAGAGAACTTCCCGAGACTCTGAGAACTGGGACTCCCAGGCCTTACTCCAGCCCTAATGAATCAGTTTCTGAGGGTGGGCACAGATAGTCACATTTCTAACTTTTCATGCACATTAAGACTCAAGGGCCTTTATTCAATGTTCTAGAGACGCTGTTGCTTCTCAAGGATTCAACTTCTGGTTGTTTTCTCTATGCTATAAACTAAGAGGAATATAACCAGATATTTCTATTTGGCAAATGTAATGTTTTTAAAGATCCCAAAGGTCTTCTCAGGCTAGAACATGGCTTTATGTCTTTTCCAGAAGCAAAATGCAGTTATGTTTTTCAGAGGGCTTATTTTACTGATTGCCTTCTTTATGGCCTCGTTCTGGACTGTTGGTATAGTCTGGCCTATTTCTCTTAGTAGGTAGAATAGTATGAAATAAACAGCACGTAAATACAACTTGAAACTTTATATTTGAACTCCAAAATTCTAAATGATACATATACATACACATCTAAAGGAAAATGATATGAATTGTGTCTTTTATAAGTTCTACAAAACACCAAATGTTTTATGATTATCAGTTGTTAAATAATAAACTGCTAGTAAAATCCCACCTATTCTAAGGTTAATTCTGGAGAATTTGATTTCTAAAAATTATTTACCCCATCAATGGCTTATCTATTCCTATAATCCTTGCTCGCTCCTGGGAGGTAAACAGGATGTACTGACATTTATCGTTTCCGGTAGATTAAGGTAATCACACTAAAATTAACATACTGAGAAACAGCCTATTCATCATGTCTGAAGAAAAGCAGCAAATTTTCCCCCAAGTAATTATAAAACACAAATGCTCAAAGAAAATTCTGTGCTTAGGAAATGGTCAGTAATACATCTTTGAACCATTAACGTCTGTACAGTGTGTATGCTTGTGAGGCAGTGCCCCCACAACTAAAGGTGAGGAAAAACCCATTAGTTCGCTGCCCATTTCCTAATGAGAACATTTCTGCCCCAGACAATGCTCATTTGTCAACTGATCCATAAATCAGCCCTGCGGAGGCTCAGCTCAGGGCTCTGTAAGTTAATGCATGCAGAAGCTTCAAGGACTGCAATGATGTCATACTTAGTGAAAAAAAGTTTAAGATTTAACTTCTTTTCACATTTATACTTGGGACTTACATTAGCTTAAGTTCATTCAAACTGCTCTTGCCAACAGTTCCATTTCAGTTTCTTCCACTATGGGAAGAAGCCCAAGCCCTCTGCAGCACCAGTCACTGCTCTAGGTCTCAGAAATGACAGGGGGGTGGAGTTCACCTCCCTCCCTCTGCTTTCTTGGTCAGCCCCATGTCAGTTACTACAGTTTTTTCGGCTAGCAGCAGGAATTTGGAAGCCCCTAAATCATGGTGTGGGGTAAGGTAAGGATGAAGACTTCAGCCAGAATGGCTGCCATAGGTACTGGAGGTATTATTAACAAGCATGGAGGTGCTCCAGGTCATATAAGTCTAAAAACAAAGGGTTAAACAACAGGCCTTCCTAGCCTTTAAAATGCTAATAAGTGCTCAGACTCTCCCTAGCGACTAGTGTTACACACAAACCTGCACTGTTCCAGGACAAAGAGGTTTGGTTTAACCCTTTATTTTTCTTGCAACTGGAGAGATCCTGAAAAAGAATCACATTACACAGTCTCTGAACTCTATTACATCATTCTACTAAATGATTCTTTGTTTCATGTGTTACTTTTGTCCCTTTACTGCCATCACCCATTGGACTCTTGGTAAGTTCACAGCAAGGGCAGTTTCCCCTGTTCCTTGTGGTACCCTGCACTGTTCAAGAGAAACAGCGAGGGGTCACAAATCCATGCTACCTGTGTCGACTAATAAGCCTTTACACATGAAGCAAATAAGCAAATGTGAATGCTTAGAGACTTCATGACAACTATTTTTTTTTCCAAATGATTTGGTAAAGTCAAAGTTCACAAAAATTGTTAAAGTACAACAAAAATTCAAGCCCACATTTGAATCTGAACCCAAGAAGTGATTGAGGCAGGACAGAGAATTTTTGTCCTTGTTCACTCAATAAATGTATAGTAACTGCTTACCTGTTCTAAAGGATGGACATACGCAAGTAAACAAAAACAAAGTCCTGTGTTTAGGATGATTATCTTCTAGTTGGAGGAGACAGACCATAAACAAAAGGACCAACACACAATATGTCAGGTGTTAAGTACTATACAGAGAAATATAGAAGGGAAAAAAGGGACGAGGGGGTGGAAACCGCTGTTGTTTTAGAAATGATGATCAGGGAGCTTTAATATGGTGACATTTAATATCTATGTCTAATTAGCTGACATTTAAGGAGAGACTTGAAGTGTGAGAGAGCAAACCATGTGGCCACTGTGAGAAGAACATTCCGACAGAGGGATTTAAAAACGCAAAGGCCCTGAGTTTGCAATGTACTTGGCACATGTGAGGAACAGAAGAATAAACAGACACCAGTATGCAGACTGAGTGATGGGAATAGCAGCTGAGGTCAGAAAGGGACCCAGGAACAGGATTATGTGGGCTTCCCAGGCCCCATTCTGCACTCTGAGTAAGTTGGTGAGTTTTGAGGAGAGGACTGCCATGCAGCTCATGTCTGAAAAGCATCACGCAGGCTACCACGTGATTACACTGCCGGGGAGCAAGGGTCAAAGCAAGGAGACAGGAGGCTCCTTCAACAGTCTGGAAAAAAGACGATGGCGGTTGCACATGGGACAGGGAAGAAGGGAGAGCTAAGAAGTTGATATGGTTTGCTGTGGGCTGTCTGATGTGGGATATGAGAGAAGAGGTTTTCTTCTGAATAACTGGGAGAATGAAGTTGTTGTTCACTGAGACAGGGAACAGTAGGAGAGGAGCAGGTTTTGGCGAGGGGACGGCACCCCTTCAGATTTTGTCACGGTGAGCCAGAGAGCCGATTAGACTTCTGAGTGGGATAGCGATTAGGTGGTTATACATACAGTATGGTGTTCAGGGGAGAAGCCTGGGCTGGGATTTATAGACTTTGTCTTTTGAAAGATTTTATTTGTTAGAGAGAGAGAGAGAGCGAGCGAGCGCACACACAAGCAGGGGGAGTGGCAGGCAGAGGGAGAAGCAGGCTCCCTGCTGAACAAGAAACCCAAGGCAGGGCTCAATCCCAGAACCCTGGAACCGTGACCTGAGCTGAAGGCAGACACTTAACTGACTGAGCCACCCAGGTGTCCCTGGGCTGGAGATTTAAACTGGGGAGTCATAGACACTGAGATAGGGATGTGTAATCGTGAGTGGACAGCATAACCAAGGGAGCAAGTGGACAGAATGAGCTCTGAGGCCCTCAAATGGAGCTCGGGGAGATGAGGAAGATCCAGCAGAGGACACTGAGAAACAGGCTGAGAGTGACCTTTCTCAAGAGAGAAAGCTGTTCCAGAAACTAAATGAAGGAGGAGCATCAAGAAAGAATAAATGCAAATGCTACCGGCAGTCACCGCACCTGGCACTGTGGCGGACACTGCCAGCCTGGACAAGAGCACTGGTGCCAGAGCGGGGGGGATGAAAGCCCGGCTGCTCAACCAGGGAAGGAGAAGTGTTGAGAGTCTTTTAGGGTATTTAACTGTAAAAGGGAGCAGAACTGTCAGCGGGACTGTGTTTTTTCCAAGACACATTTAAATGCTTAGATGTGGGCATGGAGCTAGAGTTTAGCTGGATTTCATTAGGAAGCATCTTGCTAGCACGGCCAAGTGCAGCAGAGGGAGAGCTGGCCAAGGGAGTGGAGAGTGTCTGTAAAGGAATCACGATACTCATGGACCGTGGAATCTGAAGTGAATTTAGGAAGCTGGGATTAGAACATATTAGGAGTCTAAATTCTTCTTGCATGTTACATAGGCAGTTTCATTTCTACCTAATTTACACACAGTCCTCACTGAGAGCTCCACAGTTCTCTAACGGGAAGACTTCCTCTCACCTTTCAGTGAACTTTAGGAGAATATGGTCTTAAGTTTTCAACTTTAACTGCCTCACTTATTATGTTGTCAGATCAAACGGTTTCCCTGTCATTAGAACCAAGACACAACCTAATTAAAAGCCTTATAAAACTCAAGTGAAGTGTGAAAAGTTCAGCAGCCAGGATTGGGGGGAAAATGACATTAGTGAGATAATTCTAAGCAGAATGGGCAAGATGAGGCCACTGAAAATCTAGAGATTCAAAGAGCTGGCTGAGGCAGAACAGCCTGAGAAGCCACAAAACCTCTACTGTTGCCACGAGATCTTTCAAACATGCTGAGAGGGGTAAAGCCTGCGTGCCCACTCTTTAGGCTCTAGTGAATTCTGATATTTAGCCATTCTTGCTTTAGATTTTTAGAATTTTTTAAGTGTTTTTGTGTTTTTATAAATAACACTTTTTTTTTTTTTTTTTTAAAAGTACCCATTTCTACCTCCGTCCCAGGGAAGCTCTGTTTCACACATGATCAAGTTCTTCAGGTGTGCTGACAGTGGGATGGAAGGTTGGGGGACACTAGACCACTTTTCTGCAGTGTAAACACACAAATTAACCTTAAAAATGACTTGAAACTTAAAGGATTCAGAAGTTATTTCTCTTTGCTATCCTGTAAATTTCAGTTCCATGAGCTTGCAAATGGAAGCAGTCAGCCCTCTTCTATTCCAATCGTCATGGTACGACTGTTCTTATGTGCTGCGGAGACCAGGGATGCTCATATACAAAAACTTACTTACTTGTTGTTTCCCATTGCACCTTGCTGCCAGGCCTTCATGTCTGGTGACTGGTACCCAGATGAGGGCGGAGTTGGCTGGAGCAGAGAGCTCTGAGGAGGAGGGATCGGCATGGGCACCATGGAGCTCCCGGGGCTCAGAGATGGAGCGAAGTTTGCCTCACCTTGGGGAACCATTCCTGCAAATTGACATAAGTTAATTTATGTGACTATACTATAAATGTATTAACCCTATAAAAGAGAACCCCCCACTCCCACAAGGATCTGTCATGATATAATTAGAAACAGCCTATTCAATAGAGCAGGGAAAACATTTCAGTCTCTTCAAAATAAGGCAGGAAATTAAGAGTATAAACAGAGAAGTGAACATAAAATAAGTCTGCAAGAATGCATCACTAACATATTGATTTGGGTTCCAGGATTATGTATAATTTTTTTTCTATTCTTTTTGCTTACATGGATTTTTTAAAAAAGATTTTATTTATTTGTTTGACAGAGGGAGAGAGATCACAAGTAGGCAGAGAGGCAGGCAGAGAGAGATGGGGAAGCAGGCTCCCCGCTGAGCAGAGAGCCTGATGCGGGGCTCAATCCCAGGACCCTGAGATCATGACCTGAGCCGAAGGCAGAGGCTTTAACCCACTGAGCCACCCAGGTGCCCCTTACATGAGTTTTTAAGTGCAAAAATGTACATGAATATACATGACAGATTACTTGTGTAATAAAAATAAGTTAGGAAGGGAAAAAGGCAAAACAAACGCGTGTGAAATGAAAAATGAGAAGAGCTTTGTTGTCCATGCCTCAGTCATATCTGTGGGCTCTTCTTTCCCTGTCCTTTTTCTTTAAGCTTTACTGAGGTATCACCTACACCACCTCAAATTTACCCACTGAACTGCACAACTCAGTGACTTGTAGTCCATTTATGGAGCTGTGCAACCATCAGCACAGTATGGACATTTTCGTTCCCCTCATGTCCCCCCTATGCCTGTCAGCAGTCATTACCCTTTCCTACCCCAGCCTCAGGCAACCATGGATCTGCTTTCTATCTTGACAGGTGTGCATCTTTCACTTAGATAATGTTTCTGAGGTTTGACCATTCTGCAGCATTTATTGGTCGTTTGTTCCTTCCTGCATCAGCTGGCCGTAATATTAACAATTTACTTCTGGATTTTTAGGTTGTTGCTATGGTCCCTATGTCCATACTTGTATGAATGCTATATTGTCTTGACTGATGTGACTTTTTCTAAATGTTCTAAAAACATTTTTTTTAAATTAGATTTATTCATTTATTTGACAGAGATCACAAATAGGCAGAGAGGCAGGCAGAGAGAGGAGAAAGCAGGTTCCCCGCTGAGCAGAGAGCCCGGTGTGGGGCTCCATCCCAGGACCCTGGGATCATGACCCAAGCTGAAGGCAAAGCCTTTAACCCACTGAGCCACCCAGGCACCCCTTGACTGATGTGACTTTATGGTAATTTTTGAAATGACAGTCATCCAAGTTGGCTCTCTTTTTCAAAACTATCTTGGCTACACTGGATCCTTTGTATTTCCATATAAATTTTAGGAGAAGCTTGTCAATTCTCCAACAAGCATATTGACATTTTGATTTGCTTTGAATTGTAAGGTCAATTTGGAGTGAACCTCCTATCGTTTCAGTTTTTTTCTGATTTCATTTTGACAGTGTCCATTGTTATGTCTTCAAGTTCACTAATTTTTTCTTTTGTAATGTCTAATATCTCTGTTATCCCATCTAGTATATTTTACATCTCAGACACTGTAGTTTCTGTTTCCAGAAGTTGATTTTGGTTTTATTTATATTGTCCTTGACTCTACTTAATATGTTCAAGCTTTCCTCTAGTTTTTTGAACATACAGAATAAATGTATACTTTTTAATTGTCTCAATGTCTTGTCTACTCATTTTATCATTTGTGTGTTTCTGTGTTGGTTTCGATGACAGATTTTACTCCTTGTTATTGGTTTTATCATACTGCATCTCTGCATGCCTGGTAATAAAAAAGACTAGATCCCAGACCTTGTGAATTCTACCTGTTAGGTGCTGGATTTTTTTTTTAAGAAGGAGGAAAAAAGAGTGGGTGCATGTGAAAGGGGGTGGCAGGGCAGAGGAAAAGGGAGAGAGAGAGTCTTAAGCGGGCCCCATGTCCAGAGTGGAGCCTGACAAAGGAGCTTGAAGCAGGGCTCGATCTCATGATCCTGAGATCAAGAGTTGGATGCTTAAACAACTGAGCCACTCAGGTACCCCTAAATGCCCTTTAAGTATTTTCAACCTTTATCTGGGTTGTAGTTAGATTACATGGAGACAGTTTAATCCTTTTGGGTCTTGTATGTCAAGAGACAAGAGCAAAGGTTAGGGCTTATTTTGTCTGCTACTGAGACAAAACCCTTCTGAGTATCTTACTTGACACCCCATGAATCATGAGGTTTTCTATTCTGGCTGGTGGGAAGAGAAGATGGCCCTGTGCGAACTTTGTAGATTGTTCCCTATAATCTTTCCAGGTGGTTTTCCCTGGCCTTGGTTTGTTGTGCGAGCACACACAAACACACACACAAAATCTGAGTGGGACCCTGTGTACATCCTTGCAGTTCCCTGTGGCTCTCTCTTCTCTGGTCCTGTGTCCTGAGACCTCGAGTTGCCTTGGCCTTCCTAGACTCCCAGCTCTATGGGCTCAACTCAGGGAGACTACTGGTTCCTTTTGGACTCCCTCTCCATGCAGCATAGTCTGGATAATCTCAAAAACTATAGTACTAGTTCAATGTACTTTGATTTTTTTGTTTGTTTCAGATGGGGGAATAAATTTGGCTCCTGTTACTCCAACTTAGCCCAAAGTGGAAGTCCTAACAGTTTAAAAGGTAAAAATGGATTTTTAAAAATGATTTCTGTTATGCTAGCACTTTGTATTTTTTTCCTGACAAAATACATTTCATAGTTAAATACTTTTGAGATACAGAAAGTTTTAAAGGTGCAGAGAAGAATGTCATAATCTGATTATCCATAATTTAGTATAATTCACTCAAACTTCATTTCTAAAATCTAACACAATTTTGTGACTTGCTTCTTTCCCTTATGATTATATCATAAGCATGTCTCTATGTCCTTAATGTCTCTCTATAAATATAATTATATCACCACCATTATTATAACTTTTCTCCTTTTGTTTGTTTAATATGGCCAGAGATGTAGTTAATTTATTCCTTTTGGTTTTTTGTAGGCTACAATTTTAAAAATATTTTAAATTTTCTGTGAAAATTGAGCCAACTGTAAACTTTCTATAGTTTTTTCTTTCATTAAATGTTTATTTTTCTTGGTAAAGACTATTATAAATAAAGCTATATATTTTCTCTCTGTTGCTTCCTCCATCTGTAATTTAATCTCTAATAATTTTGACTAAGAATATATGGAGAAGTTAATTTTTCATTTATGACTCTAGAAGATGGGTGTTTCCCCCCCATCTTCTTCATTTATATGTTATGCATATAGAATTATGCAGACTATCTCTGCATAAACTCTATAATTTAACTATTTTGGTTGTGATCTTTGAAAAAATACTTGTCTGTTCTTAATGCATTTTTTATTTTGTTAATGAGGAAATAATTTCTTTCAGAAAAATATGTATGTGAGGGCAGAAGAGATACTTCTCATATTCTGGACATTATTCTGTAGAATCGAAGTTAAACAATAAATAAGAGATTGCAAGTATATCAGCATACTTTTTGACATTTCTTTCTGGACTCATTTCACATTCTAATTGTTCCTTATCAGCTGACCTAGTGTTAGTAGAGAGAACCAGCTTGTAAATAAGGAACTGGAGGGGTAGACAGAGTTCTGGTTCAGGTTCTGCCACCACACTGGACCTTGGATTCCTTGGACCAGACAATCTAGTTCCTTCCAAAATTTCGATAATTCTGTCTTCACCTAAACTATGCTAAGCCTCCCTGCTGGACCATAAATAGCATCACAGCCATTGGCAGCAGCAACCAGAACCAGGATTCATCCTTCCATTCATTTACTTCACCAAAGGTTCATTGAGCACCTACTCTCCCTGCCAGACCTCTGTGCTAGGCAATTGAGAAACTAAAAAGATCACACTTTGCTCAGTCAAGAAACTTGCTATTTAAAAAGCAAGGCAGCTAGGTGAACAAGTGAATGTAAGACAGGGTGGTGAGTGCCTATGATTGGGAGTGGTCAGGGAAGGCTTCCCAGAGGAGACAGTTCTGACAGGAGGGAGGAACAAGAATGAGGCCCGTGAGTGAAGGACACTGGTTTGAAACAGCAGATATAGGATTACAAGGCCTAGTATGAAAAGAGAGCAAGGTATACATTCTTTCTTGGATCTTGAGAAATTTGTTAGTACAGCTGGAACACTGAGATATGGAGAGAAGGGAAGCAGAACTGATGAGTCTAACTTTGGACAAGCTGAGTTTGGGGTGTTAGTGGAGAGAAAATTCAAGAATGTCTGTCATCAGGCAGTTGTACACAAGAGCTGAGAGATCTGGTTAGAGATACAGAAGAGAGTCATCAGCATGAAGAGGTCACTGAAGCCACAAGTGTGGATGAGATCACTGAGGAGGAATGGGTGGAGTAGCATTACTGTAGTTCACAGAAGGAGCTATGGATTAGCTTCAAGGAATTCATGGAGTGGGCACAAAATTTTGGAAAAATTTCCATCATATTTCCTTTAAATGTCACCTTGGTATAAAATAAATTTTATTTATTTTTTTAAAAATGCAGAGTCTTTGTGTGTGTGTGTGTGTGTGTGTGTGTGTGTCTGTGTCTGTGTTTTGTTTTTAAGATTTTACCTATTTATTTGAGAGAGAGCATGAATGGGAGAGATGGGGAGAAGAGGCAGATGGAGAAGCAGACTCCCTGCTGAGCAGGGAGCCCAATGTGGGGCCTGGTCGCAGGACCCTGAGATCATGACAAGAGCCAAAGGTAGGCGGTTAACCGACTGAGCCATACAGGGGCCCCTAAATAAACTGTAAATGTCTAATTCTGTTCTTGCGCACTCATCATTATGGCTTGATAGTCTAGAAAAATTTTTGGTTTTCAGAAATAAAAGAGAGCATACGCTGTCATTACTATTATTCACATATTCCTTCATTTACTCTGGGCCCCTACTAAGCTAAAAGATGCCAAAGCAAAGGACTAAAGCTAAGTTAATGAATTCAACATTTAGTCTTACTAATATCAATTAACACAAAAACTTTTTCTGCAAAGGACCAGATAGGAAATATTTTTGGTTTTGCAGGTCATAAGGTTCCTGGTACAATTCAACTGTGCGTATGAAGCCAACCACATTATGTATTATCACACATAAACTAATGAGGAGGACTGTGTTACAGTAAGATTTTATTTAAAAAACATGTGGTGGTTTTTTTTTCTTCCAAAAGAAGTCCTCATTTGCAAAGGTTGAAACTTTTCCAGAACTTGAATTTGTACTCACACAAAACCTGGTCATGAAGCTTTTTACCAGGTTATTGATAATGTTGGAATGAGTTTATAACTTAGCACAATGGAAGACATTTAAAAACACTGCCTCTTTAAATGTTCTTTTGCTCTCCAGAAAACCTGACCACTCCCCCCGCCCCATTATTTTGAAGTAGTTCACAGAAGAACTTCAGGCTCTGTCATTTTATTTCAATTTGCAACTGGATAAAACAACTAATCTCTATCGCACCCAGCGTCTGGGTTTTGTTTGTAGTAGGAATGCTGATTTGATCAACGATGAATTCTTATGTTGTGAAAAGCATTTTCTGTCAATCTAAATTTGGACTAGAAGAAAAATCCAGGTACCAGATAGAGCGCTTATGATGGGGAGCAACACATCCAGTTCTGTCGCCTAGAGAAGTAAGCCCCACTACTCATGATCTCAACCACTGTGTACACACGGACATGGCAGTAGCTCAAAGAGGAGACCACAACTCTGAAAGAAATCTTGTCAACTTCACTGGAAATGGGGTTCTGAAGAACTGCCTTTCTAGGTGGCTTTGCCAAGAAACAGGAGAGGGATACGAAATTCTCTCTTGGCCTTCCAGAGAAGAGGTGCTGAGGAACATGACTGAAAATGGGCAGAAGTACTGTTTTTATTTCTCTGTTTCTTAAGAGAAAAGAATCCTTGGGGAATTTACTAATGTTTGGGTTACTCATAGTTATTTCTTATTTTGCCAATGAATAAGACAAATCTTTTGATTTAAGGCTCTGTAATCAATATTCTGAATGCTACTAAGAGTCTATTTGCTGCGTGGGCTAAGCTGCCATTTTGGAAGAGGAATGGAGAACCAGGTAATGACACAGGTCTTCTAATGCTGGCGGAAGTACTTCTGCAGGCCAGAATAAAGTGAAAAAGCCTTGTCAAGTTCTCTGCATACAGAAATCGTAAGACACATGAAAGTGGCCTTCAAAAGGTTCAGACAATATTATTATTAAAATATAGATTTATAATCCTTTTTTTGCCCATACAGATAGTGTCAGCGATGTAAACCAGCCAAAGATGACTTCATTGTCTTGAGGACAAAGGAACTGATGTGACATAATTTTGAGTAAAAGATCTTTGAGAATTCTGGTGCTGTCTGACACAGTCTCCCTAGATAACTTAATTTAATAGTCAAAGGATTTTAGCACTTGTTGCCACGAGAATGAAAGTCTAAATTGATTTGGCTGTCAAAGTTGATAAGCATATTGCTCTGTAAAAAAAAAAAAAATCTCTATGTAACCTCAACATTTTATTCAAGTCAAATAGCAGTCTTCTCATGGAAATTCATTTTTAGGCAGACTTATAATTTACTTTTTCTTTCATTTATAAAATGAAGGGATTTATTTCAATTTTTCCCCAGGAATGTGCCATTAATTTTGCATCAAAGTTTGATTAAATATCGTGGATTAATCAAATGTGTTTTATTACCACTACCCATTAGAGTCTGAAAGTGAAAGAAGTAAAATTTAAAAGGACATCATCACCTAGGACAAAGAGAATGGGAGAGAGACAATGGAAACAAAAGGTTAAAAAGGAAAAAACTCCTGGAAGCCAGGAAGTTGCTCAGACTGCAGAAGAAGAGCTTCCAACTTAAGTAGCTAGGAGTGCTGACACCAATAAGAAGCCTGAGAGGCTTTGCAAAGAGGGTTATCCCTATATAAACTATAAAAATCAAAGTCTCCAACATAATGAAAAAACTGTATGCCCATTTTGAGTTCATGTACTTCAACCCGTCGTCTGAAGAGGACTCTCATAAGATTCTTACAGGGATCTATGACAGAAAGTAAGAACGTTAAGAGAATGTACCCTGCAGACAAAATTAAAAAAATTTTAGAATCAGGTCCTTCTGGATCCTCTGACTAATCATATTAGCTGTCAGGGAGTGATAAGCCTCCAACTATTTAACCACTAGTGGCAAGAGATGAGTCTGGAGCCCGGGTCCCCTGACTCCCACGGCAGCACCTTCCCCTCGGCCGTGAGCGCAGGGGAACGCCTGTGCCATCGGATAGGTGGGAAGCAGCACGGAGGAGCAGTCCTCATACCTGATCCTGGGTACTGGAAGACGCTCTGCTGCATCTGAGGATTGATTCCAGTGCCAAACTGTCCTCCCATGTTTCCCGTCATGCCTCTGTTCACCATGCTGTTGCGGTTGGCCAAGGCTGACTCGGGATTTGCCGCCAGTTGTGAAAAAGGGCTGGTTGAAGCAGGTGGGGTTCCTGGATTTGTACCGTAGTTGGGTGGGTAGGGAAATTGCTGCGGAGCACCCTGAGGAAGACGGGGGTTCCCCATTTGAACTGGCAGTCCAGATGAGGGAGGGAGGTTGTTCCCAAAGCTTTGTTGCCTCATGAGCATGGCTCTTTGCTGCTGTATTAGCTGCCTCTGCCGGTGCTGCTGGCTGTACAACTCCCGCTGGCGCTGCGCCAACATCTGGGCATTCAGGGGGGGCTGCAAAAGAGAAAACCAATCCTCATTTATGAATACTGTTCTCACCATCCCCTACTTTGGGAAGCTTACAGGATAAAGCCTAGTAGCTTGGGGCAACAAAACACATAGCAATTATCACTATGACTTCAAACTTGTCTGAGGCGATGTGGTTAGGCGGCTTTTTTTTCTTTTCCTATCCCCCCAAATTTTCTGTTTCTTAGTTCTTCTCTTTTCTCACTGAGATCATTTATTCTACTTTACTTAAATGAATAAAATGTGATTATAGTTGATTTTAATTTTCTTCATTACTTTCCTGTATTTTCCAAATTATTTATAATGAGCATGCATTATCTTTACAATTGGAAAAACCTATGAATACCATTTAAAAAGGAAGAATCAGAAATCTAGGATCCAATGCCAAACAAATTGTTACTTAAAAAGAAAATAATTAGAAATAAAATAATAAACAGAAATAAGTGGAACCAGCTATTTTTTTTTTTTAAAGATTTATTTTAGAGAAAGAGCATGAGCAGGGGAAGGGGCAGAGGGAGAGGAAGAGAAGCAGACTCCCCACTAAGGCAGGGCCAGACACAAGCCTCGATCCCACAACCCTGAGATCATGACCTGAGTTGGATGCTTAACCAACTGAGCTACCCAGGGGCCAGAACAAGCTATTTTATAACACTGTTGTAAAAAAGACTGCTCCAGGCATCAGAGTATGTGTTTTAATAGCTATAATACTAGGAATGACAAAAGCAGCAGTAAAATTAGGTTAAAATCACTTTTTTTGGGTCTAACTCATTAAAGCAACATGGAATGTCAATAAAGCCTTCCTCAGAAGATTTCAATTCAGACTGAGGCTCTGATCAAGGCAGATAGCTCCTCTAAAATTAAACTTGCAAACAGATATAGTCCAATCTAGAAGAAACTGTGACACATGACTTTCTAATAGAAATCATCCTTATGTAAATTCCAAAAGTGGGGTCTTCTTTCCTTATAACCTAACTACCCTTGCATGAGCTAATTAGTGAGCTTATTAAGACAGGGAAACCCAAGTATGGATCCATGAAGATGCCAATATCTGCTGAACAGTAGTTTTCTTTTTTCTTTTCTTTTCTTTAGAGAGAGAGCAAGCAGGGGAAGAGCACGGGAGAGGGAGAGAGAACCCCTCTCCATGCTGACCATGGAGCCAACGGGGGGGCTTGATCCCAAGAACCTGAGATCATGACCTAAGCTGAAATCAAGAGCTAGATGGTTAACTGACTAAGCCACCCACGTGACCCATGAACGTTAGTTTCTGTCTGTAACCCTTTTGATTACAGTTGTCTTCCTGTTTTTGCCCTGAATCCATCTAGGTACACCTTATGGAAGAAAGAAGTTTTATGTGCATCCTGTCTAAAATTCCTCATCTCTCCAATTTTTGTGTCACCTTGGTTAAGAAAACATGAAGCGGTTGAAGCAGAAGTACTGAAGTATGTGCACAAGTTAAGTAGGGAGTGAGTACATGATAAGACGTAGAAGGCAACCCAGTTCTTTTTATGTTTAAAGTTCCAGTGGCCCTGGGTTCATGTACAAGGCTTGCTAAAATAAATAAAAAACAGAAAATGCTGATCCTCAGATTGAGCAGAGGACACAACAGGGTAGTTAATATAACTCTGCAATGTGACTGGGTTTTGATCAGGCTTCCGGTACCATCCACACAGTTTCTTATCTAGGGGTCTTATAACTGGCCCTATTCAGGATACCAGTAAGAGTGTTCTACTGATTCATCTGGTATCTAATAGCAACGACAACACCACCACCAAAACCAAACAAAGGACTCTTGCTTTAGATTAAATATCAGTAAGGGGTATCACAAGTTGATTATCAATTCATTCTAGAAGAAAGTTGCACTACTACCTTAAAAGATCATCTCGGACACTCAAGTCGACACTTTAAGACACAGCTTGGGTTAGAGAATTGCTAACAATGTCTGCTTTTCTCACATTACCTGAGGTGTAATTTGCTGCTGCATGCCTGACCTCATATTGATGCCAACAGGAGCGTTCGCTGCAAACTGGTTCAAGATAGCTTGTCGATTTTGGTGGATCAACTAGAAAAAAATATAACAATGAGATATCATATTTTTACATACAAATACATACTTTGGCCCTTTTAGGGTAACAGAAACTTTTTATTGATTACTAACAAGTTTCAGTATTACAAGTTTAGTAAGATTATTTCCCATGTTTATTTGCCAAAAGGCTGGCAATTCCAAACATTTTATCAAATAGTTCCCACCTACAGAACACTAAATAGGACAGAGCATTTAAAAGCAGGATCCACATACATGTGCACATATGCACATAGGTATATACACATATACATACATATAGCTTACCTTTATTTTTTATTTTTTTAATTTTTATTTATTTTTAAAAGATTTTTATTTATTTGTTAGAGAGAGAGAGAGAAAGCCAGAGTACCAGCAGGGGGAGTAGCAGGCAGAGGGAGGAGGCTCTATGCTGAGCAAGGAGCCCGATGCAGGACTCAATCCCAGGACCCTGGGATCATGACCTGAGCTGAAGGTAGCTGCTCAACCAACTGAGCAACCCAGGTGTCCCTATTTTTTATTTTTTTAAAGTAGGCTCCATGCATAGCATGGACCCCAATGTGGGGCTTGAACCCACAACCCTGAGATTGAGACCTGAGCTGAGATCAAGAGTCAGATGCTTAACTGATTTTGAAAGTATGATATATGGAGCCACCCAGGTGCCCCCATATATCATACTTTCAAAATCATGCTACTACTCAGTTATTTCAGATAAGTACAATAATGGAGAGAAAAGAAATATCAGCCCTACATCTTAAACTACAGTATAAAAGTAAGTATATAATAGGGCACATTTTACAAAAGTCTGGAAGATTAATGGAAAAGTTGAGGTACTTCTTTCTCACTTGGAGGCTGACGGTCAGATGGGTACATATTTGGGGAAATCCAACATGATTTCATCGCTGGGGAGAATTATGTAAGAAACAAATGGTTTGAGAAAATAGACTATTTATTTAACTAGAAGAAGTAATTACTTTAGACCAGCATTTCCCAAATTGGTGTTCTAAAGAACACTGTTCTGCAGATATTAATAGATGTGCCAGGAAAATAGCATGCTGTGCTGTATTAAGTATTGGAAATGATGGGTTACACAAGGTGAAACAGATTTCTTTACTGCAGTAATTCTATGAGCCTTTAACTGGCTAAAGCACACTGTGAATCTGCCATTAACATTTATCTCCTAGAATAATTTTGTATGGAACACTAGTTTGGAAGATGCTGTCATATCAGGCTTAGAATTCCAGGTCATAGGCATGCCTTAACTTCATCAGGTAACAAAACAAGCACCCTGGGAATTGATATTTCCTGATAAACAATCTATAGCTTAAAGAATTTCTTGCTCAATCATTTGAGGTGAATAAACTCTTCAGAGGGATAATATAAGTATCAATACTATTTTGTGTGTATATGATGCTTTATAACATAAATTATTAATAAAGATATTAACACTCATATTTTAATATATTAATATTTTAATACATTTAATATATTTTAATATATGAGATGCAAACTAGAAAGACTGGAGATTTTATAAGAGAATCCAAATTGCTGTGAACAGTGATTAAATCTCCCGTCTCCAAACAGCTCAATTCTTAATTCTGGTTTCATTAATTTTTTTGACTTCCATTAGATCAGAAAACAAAATGTTTGGGGGAAAAGCTCATTTAATATAAATGTAAAAATTAAAGCTTCCAGGCTTTTATGGAATAGGATAGAACATTCAGAATCGTTTAAAAATTAAAGATACGAACATTATGGTTTTAAAAGTCAAAGGGACTCTTGGGGTGCCTAGATGGCTCAGTTGGTTAAGGCCTGGAACACAAACCCTACAGACTGGGGACACCTGAGCAATACCAGAGGACCGGTTCGGTTCCACTCCGGATCCCAGGGTACTGGGATGGAACCCTGTGTCCTTGGGCTCCCTGCTTGAGGAAAGCCTATTTCTCCCTCTCCCTCTGCTCCTCCCCCTACTCCTGCTCACACACCCTCTCTCTCTCTCTCAAATAAAGAAAATCTTAAAAAAAAATAAAAAGTCAAAGGGATTCTTAAGTACAAAAATCTACATACTTCTTTAAATTCTACAGACCCCAGACATAAGTTTAAATAAACCATTAATTTTACAAAGATTTAGCAAAAAAATTAAGTGTATGCAAGATAATATATAAAGTTTGAAGGCTACAGAGGTGAGGAAATCTCTGTCCTCTGGGAATTCTGTCGAGTGGCAGAGGCCAATACAGAAGGGTACCACCTATAAGTGCAACACTTGCATACCCAGAGACACCTACAAGGCGCTCTCAAGCTTAGAGGAGAGAAGGAAGGCTGGGACCAAGAGCTTGAGCGTGCAATAGGACCTTGAAAGATGAGAATGCTAGGTGGCAAGAAGGATGGTAGAGTTAGCTTAAGGCAGAAAGTACGGCAACTCTGGAAACAGAAGACAAGGCCATGAGGATAGGGGGAAATACATTAATCTTAGCAATGAAGAGAGGTTACACTGCCAGGGGAGTGGGAGTTGGGTTTCCAAACTTACAGCTTTATATATTCTTTGAATTGTGAGAAAATGAGAGCATGAAATGGGTGGGGAGGGAGGAAAGATGCTTGAGAAGTAGTAAAAACGAGAAAATTTCAACAAGGAAATAAATTACAACATTAGAAAATAAATATTTTTAGCAGTAGAAGAAATTATTCTAAAGCACATTCTGTTAAAGAGAAATTTATCTATTTCTGCCCTTGAAATATTTCTTTTCATTCCCCCTCCCCTCTCTCTACATACAACCTAATGCTGTATACAGTTGTTTCACTCTGACCTGCCTCTTCCCTCTGATTACTAAAATGCTACTCATTATCTAGCAAGCAGATCAAGTTCTATTCTTTCTAGGAAGTCTTCCCAAAATGATCACCATATCCTTTAACTCCTCGGAAATCTTGACTTTTGGTTGGTGGGAGGAGAGAGGTCAGGAGTCTCAGAGCTGGGGACATAAATTCAGAAGTCTATAAAGGCCAGGTCAAAAGGCTTGTATTATAAAAGGAAATGTGGAGTTTGCGGCCAGTGGAACAGTACAAACTCAGCCTACACACACACACACACACACACACACACACACACACACACCTCCCATACCCCTACACACACACATTCAGAGTTCAGGCTGGCTGACATTTTGTCTGTCTGAATGGATTTCTTTTTTTCAATGCCTTATCAAGAAATCCTTCTATAGGAAACCTAAAAGATGATTATCTAGCCTAGAGGGTCTCAAACAGGGATAATTCTGCCCCACAAGAGAAATTTAGCAATGTCTGAAGACACTTTCGACTACACAACTTGGGGAAAGGTTGCTATTGGCATCTAAGGTGAAGTTCAGGGATGCTGTTAGACATTCTTAAATGAACAGGAAAGCCCCCAAAACTAGAATTATCTGCCCTAAAATGTCAGTAGTGCCAAGAATGAAAACCCTGATTTAGCCACATGTAAATTCTTGACAAGGGTTTTTTATTTTTTAAGATTTATTTATTTATTTATTAGAGAAGGAACATGCGTGGAGAGAGATGGTGAGAGAATGTGAAGCAAACTTTGTGCTGAGCACGGAGCCCCAGCAGGGCTTGATCCCATGACCGCAGATCATGACCTGAGCCAAACCACGATCCAATGCTTAAATGACTGAGCCACCCAGGTGCCCCAATAGGGGGTTTCTTTTGAAGAAGCTATTCTTGGGGTGCCTGGGTGGCTCAGTGGGTTAAGCCTCTGCCCTCGGCTCAGGTCATGATCCCAGGGTTCTGGGATCGAGCCCCACATCTGGCTCTTTGGTCAGCAGGGAACCTGCTTCCCCCTCTCTCTCTACCTGCCTCTCTGCCTACTTGTGATCTCTGTCAAATAAATAAAAAAACTCTTTAAAAAACAAAAAAGAAGAAGCTATTCTTCTATCAGGCAGTTTTCATGGCCAGAATTCTAGAGATGAAATTAGCTTCCCTCTACTTTCAGCCCTTTGATCTTTCTGGTCACTTCTATTTTCTCTAATATATAAAAAATAATCAATAGTGGTTCTTCTACCAGATCCATACATTTTCTCCAATACTCTAACACATAACACATGTGGACTTGACTTGTTTTGAGATGGCTAAGTATATCACATTTCTTTATGTGACTCCAATGTTACTCCCTTTTCATAGTATTCTTTTCTTGAGAGTATGAAGACCCTGGCTGGAGAAGAAGAATAGAAAACTAGAACAGAATAATCACATCTTTTATGAGCCAATCTTACATAATTTTCTACAAGCAGCAGGTCTACCCATTTTTGCTGTTATCCTTTTCTCAAAATAGAACTTTAGGAATTCTTTATTGTTATCATGGATATATTTCTTGAGACTTTGCTTATTTGACATGTGAGCAGACACTATATCTAAAGGCTTCATTACAACTTTGTATTCCTAATCACTAGCTCCCTCCTTCATTTTTGCTGTTCCTTAAAAGTTTCAGCCAATGAATCTCTACTAGTTTCCTAGGGTGTTTTTCCTTCCCCTCTCCCCCAACTGGGGATTATTCAAAACTGTATAATCAAATGTAAAATTGTAGAATCTTTTTACTCCTTGTGTACCACATTCCCGTCAATGAGATATACTTATAGTCAAGAAATATGTTTTTAAACTGATCTTAAAAATCCATTTAAAAGAAAGAAACTATGATGTAGTCCTGAGTTTGTACCTTTCTTTTTTCAGATCATCAGGTACTGTCCTAAATTCCTGCCCATGAGATGCTTTATATCTCCTGTGTTTGGCAAGAGGGAAGGAGGAATGAGAGAACATGAACAACGAGTAAAGAGATGATTATTAGTCTAGTGAGGTAAGTATATTATGAACACCATGTTATGAATCTGATGTATTCTGGACACTAATTCTTTGTCACTTATACAGTGTTGAAAATATCTTCCCTGAGCCTACATTTAACTTTGTTTATGGTGTCTTTTATCTTATAAGTTTTAAATTTTAATGCAAACATCAAACTTTTCCCTTATGCCTTTTAGGGACCACATAAATCTTCTCACATTCACATTTAGATCATTAAAATACCTAGAATTTATTTTTATGTATTGTATGAGATTAAGGAATATAATTTTTTTCTCCTCAAGGACAGTCCAATGTATTAGCATTTATTATACAGGCCATCTCATCTCACTGACACCGTGCTAAGATCTTTATTATATGTACTATCTCACTCATTCAATCCACAGACCACCTACGAGGTAGACAAATTATTTACTGTATTTCTTTTATGGATATAATCAGAAATCAGAGGCTTTAAAAGGGTAAATAATTTGACTGTCAAGCCACCTAAGTTAGAACTAGGACTTGAAATTAGAGATCTTATAACATTATAAAATATTGCCTTTCTAATATAATTTAGTTCCTTATTTCTCTTCTTTCCTGAATTTGTAACACTCTAGGAAATTGCTTTAAATACTTTAAAGAGGGCACCTAGGTGGCTCAGTGGGTTGGGCCTCTGTCTTCTGCTTAGGTCGTGACCTCAGGGTCCTGGGATTGAGCCCCGGGCTCTCTGATCAGTGGGGAGAGCTTGCTTCCCCCTCTCTCTCTGCCTGCCTCTCTGCCTACTTGTGATCTCTCTCTGTCAAGTAAGTAAGTAAATAAATAAATACTTTAAAGAAAATCCAAAGCAATATACACAGATGATTAAGAAAATACAAAAAGGTTAAGAAGAAAAAGCAACAATCTATAGCCCTGGTCCTGCTTCTCAAAGACAATACTTTTTTTTTTTTTTTAAGTGGGCTCTACACCCAGTATGCAGCCCAACACAGGGTTTGAACTCATGACCGTGAGATCAAGACCTGAGCTGAGATTAAGAGTAGGATGCTTAACTGACTGAGCCACCCAGGCACACCCCCTGCCCTGGAGACAATACTTTTAACTATTTGCTTTTTTGGTTCTTGATGCTTACTTATCTCTGTATTTGCTGCTTAGACAATCTTAAATATTTATGGCACGATACCCACTCATCACCTGTAAGGAGAGAGAAGACTGAACGCACCCAGCTCCCCAGGATCCCCAAATTATCCTTTCCTCCATTTTCCTAATGCAATAACATCAGTAAACTTCAATCACTTCAACTTCAAACAACATAAATTTCATTTTCTGTTTCAATAATCATAACAGTATCTCTTGATGCTCTACTTTATAAATTAAGCTACATATTTCTCTTTATTAATTTAATGATATATGATGTTCATCCTAAATATTTCTTATCACAAAAAATAGAAGCAAATTGCTTTTAAATAGTGAGTCTCAAGAGTACTTTGGTATGAGCCAGCTGTCTTTAACTGAAAGAAAGTCTCCTTTACCTTATCCTTGCCGACCAAGGATGGTGTTTTGAGTTTTTCACAAAGGTTGTGGGAACACTTGGACCTGATACCTTTATTCTAGCCCGAGGGCAGTGTCAATTTAGCACGAGTTAGCAGAAGCCTTCTCAGAGTGCTCCCTGCAGACCCGGACGACTCACCTGCTGTTGGCCCTGCAAGCGCTGCTGAAGCTGGAGCCGCAGCTGGTTGGGCGCAGCCGGAGGTCTGTTCAGCGGCTGCC
Source organism: Neogale vison (assembly GCF_020171115.1). Taxonomy (NCBI): domain Eukaryota; kingdom Metazoa; phylum Chordata; class Mammalia; order Carnivora; family Mustelidae; genus Neogale; species Neogale vison. The sequence goes on from NC_058098.1 coordinate 125,167,134, forward strand.
GGGGCTGCATGCCCATGCCAGGTGAGAAAGCGCCTCGGGGAGGCGTCACTTGGACAGGCATAGTCCCCAGCGAAGGTTTTTGCCTGACCATGCCTTGGAAAGGGGTAGAGAGATTGGCAGTAGGTGAAGGAGATGAATAAGGCTGGGAATAAAGGTTGGGTCTTTCTTCCATCATCAAAGGTGGTGTTGCTTGTTGTGGTGGAAATCTCTCTGATAAGACATCTAATCCACCTCCCTGTTGGAAAATAAGCCAGAACATTTCACAAATAAATTACTGCCTATATGACATGCTTCTCTATATAATCTTGGATCTGAGAACACGTTATCTCTAGAAAGTTTTATTATAAAATATTATGCTGAATTCATGAAGGTCTCTAAGAGTTTGCTATCTAAGGGACTCACTTACGAAAGTTCCTTCTGAAATGGAATAACAGATCAACTGAAATGTTTAAAAATCTCAAAAAAGAGACAAAAAAAAGAAAAAAAAAAGCCATGCAGAAAGACAACAAGAATTGCCCAATAAAAATGCCCTACAAAATTAAGTTCTTATGATGTCACATAGAAATTTTAAAAAAATTACACATTCAAGCCCAAATGTTATATTATGAGTAAATGTAATAATGATGTGGTCTTTGTTCACATTAAAATTTTACTACTAGAAAAAAAAAAAGAGACAAAAACATGGTTAAAACACAGGCTAAAATCAATGGAATGAAGCCAAAAGGTTTGAAAAGAACCACACTGCAAAGCCTAAGAGTCAACAAACATTACATTTAGTAGCTTACCATGAGAAGTATTATTATAGGAGGGATTAAGTTAGGCATTTTTCTATCCCAAATAGAGAATTCATGCTTTCTTTCCTCTTAGTTGAAAAAAAAAATTCATAGCTGGCCTAAAAGAATGCCATAGCTATGGCTTTTAAAATTGATAACTATTATTCATTGTAAAAAATATAATTTAAATTATGACCTGGTGTGCTTGTGTGTGTGTGTGTGCACGTGCACACATGTGTATGTAACTGAAAGGAAAGTTTTATGAAATACAACTTCCCCTTTTTCTTACATTCTACTACTTTAAAAATGTTGGTCGTGAAGCACTAAGTTGATTTTTCAACCTCACCATGTGAAAAATGCCCAAAGGTGGACTATCATGGGATGTGCAGGTTGATGTCTAGCAAGAATAAAGGATAAATTAAGTCCTAGGATAAGAAGTCATTATATAAATCCGGATTCTCTTCTAGGGGGAGCCTCTAAGATTCTGGTCCATAGTGAAAGGCTAAGACTTTCTGATTCTAACTATTTCTAATTATTATGACTTTTTTTGTTTTAAAAACCTCATTATTTAGCTATATTTTGATAACTTTCACAAGAATAAGTTATAAAACTACTTAAACACAGTGAGACCAATATTGAAAAATCTTGCTTAAAAATAATTTTCTAGCTTCTCAGGATTGTATTGTTTAAATAATGCCAGTTTTAATGAATACCTGGACGAGTTTGTCAATTCCCAGAGCTCTATCTAGTTCAGCTAGCTCAGTTTCATCTTTGCCGCTGAGGAAAGACACGAGCTGTTCAAGAAGAGCCTTCTCATCATTTCTTCCTTCTACTGTTGTTGGTGGACAGAGCAGCTCATCTAATTGTGAACTAATACACTGGCTAATAGAATCAAAAGATAAAAGAGTTTAAGACTGATATAGCAAATAAGTATTCAATCTCAATAACATAAACATAGACATATACACATATATGTATGAGACACACACAAATATGCAAATCTTGTTCTAGAAAATTCTGTGGAGACGCTTTTTCAACCAATTATCACACAATGAAATGTTCTATACTTATGTGTAGAAATTTATAAATGTTCTGTATGAAGCTTGAATATATTCTCACTGTTTTGTCAGTCACTGAAATTTGCTTCCATATTCTTGCTCTTTGCTTATAGAAATAGCTTGAAAAATTAACTAAACATAGTTAAGAAAGGGAAAAGAATTCTTCATGAAAGTCGAAAATAAAAATCAATCAAAATCTCAGGGAAAAAAAATCATCTAGCCTACAGCAAGATTTATTCTATTTATACTTAAGTTTCAAAGATGATCAAATTATATTGATTTAATCATAAAATAACATGATTACCATTTACAAAAGAAATCAAACTAGGAAAATGAAACATTCTCAGTGTTAAGCAACAAAAAAACCTGTTGATTACATGGAGGAAATACACAGTCTAATCCTCCTGATACCAACAGATGCAAAAAACTCAGAAATATATGAAAATAATACTAATAGTACAAACATAATTATAAGGAATCCTCTCTGGGGAAGGTAAATGGGAATACAGTTCATAGTTAAAGCTCTAAACCACACTCAACACTGTCCAGTCACCCTTTGGTTGCTATGCATGAGATGTACTCTAATGTTTTGGAATGGAGCTACTCATGTCAATTAAGAAATTAAATTCTAATCAAGATGGGACACTGAGTAGATGCAAAAAGTACTTTCCTTTCTTAATATCATCTTGCTCCAAAGAGAAACACTGGACAAAATAATTATACAACTAAAAGCTCAAGAGCTTTTATAATAATTGTGACACTGAGCTTAATTCATCTACAGATCTCAGAAATTTTATAGTAATCAATCAAAGCAAAGCAAGAGATGAAAAGAAAACAACTGCTGCATACTATATCAATCTTTCAGTAATTACAATACATACTAGCCTTGCAGTCACACAGTAAATAAATCTGTTTAACGTGGGGTCTTCCTCTATACCCCCTCTTTTTAAAAAAAAAATATTTTATTTATTTATTTGAGAAAGAGAGAGCATGAGAGGGGAGAGGGTCAGAGGGAGAAGACTCCCTGTGAAGCTGGGAGCCTGATGCGGGACTCGATCCCAGGACTCCGGGACCAGGACCTAAGCTGAAGGCAGTTGCTTAACCAACTGAGCCACCCAGGCACCCATCTTTCCCCCTTTCTTTTGTTAAACATTTACTTCTACTACTATCTCACAAAATAAAATGAAGACTAGAATCCAGTCTGGGAAATAGTTCTTTTTGTAGAAGTTGGTATCTGATATTTTATAAGGTAGGAAATGTATTACTCACTCTTCTGGCTTATTCTGATTTACAGGAGTCACTGTATTATTTGCCCATGGAATCTGGTCACCTGTTCCTGGCTGTCCAAACTGGTTATCAATTGCTTCCAATTCCAGCTCCGGTAACCCTGATTACAGAAGAAAAGGTAAGAAGTCAGTATCACAAAAATACGTAAACAGTATTTTTCAGAAACAATATACTGTATGGAAGAATGAGATATCCCCTATAAAATATTATTTCAGTGGTACACTGGCCCCTTTTTCAGAAACTTAAACTGTCTAGAATGCGGCCACATAATAACCAGTGAGAAAGTAAGAAAAAGTTCTCTGAACCAAAGAAAATCTGATGTAAAAAAAAGTTCGCACATAAGTTGATGTTATCATAGGGAGACTCACTCAGAACTTTGTGAGAATTTTTTTTAAAAATTTTATGTTTTAGATCTTATTTTTAAGTAATCTCTATACCCAATGTGGGGTTTGAACTCATAACCCTGAGATCAAGCGGTGCATGTTCCACCAACGGAGCCAGCCAGGCGCCTCCCGAAATTATTTCTTTTTAAAGATAATTATAACAATTTTGGCTACTGCTTTTTCAGTCTGTAGGACATTAGGATCTGCTACAGGTAGGGATAGAGATGTTATCATGACACGAGAGCAGCAAATACAAGATAAAATTCTTTTGTTCTGTATCAGGGAGGAACAGAAACTAAAGGGCACAGCAGTCTGGGGCCATTCTGAAAATGGACAAAGCTTTGCAACTGTTAACTGAGAACCTGGCTATATAACAGTGTAAAAACCCATGCTTACGATGATGAAAAATGAAGAGACAGATTTAGTTATGTTTTATAATGGAAGAAAATACTATATGCATTCTAGAAGGTTTTTGTTTAGGCATTTTTTTGGGAAACCCGATTATTTCCTATACTCTTTAGACTAGAAAAAATTGTGAATAACCTAAATTCCAGAAATGTAGGGACTGATTAAGGAACCATGGTATAGATATTTATAATGTGCCATTAAATGAAAAAGAAAAAAAATCCATAAATACCACAGACCAGGTGGTAATTATTATTATAATTATTATAAGATATTATGTTCAGAATGATTCTAGTTTTATAAGTTATTTTGTGTGTATTAGTAGGAAAAAGTTATGAAAGGGTATGTATATCTTTGGTTGCTTTTTGATTGTAAGATTAAGGATGACTTTTCTTTCTTTTGACTTTGACCTTTTTTAATGCTTATAATGGTTATCTGTAATTTCTGAAAATGGATATATATTAATTAATTATTGTTATGGGCTGAAATGTATTCCCCCAAAATTCATATGTTAAAGCTCTAACTCTGAGTAGCTCAGAATGGGACTGTATTTGGAGACAGGGTGTTCAAAGATGTGATTAAGTTAAAATAGGGCCATTAAGGTGCGCTCTGATTCAAAAGGACTGGTGTTCTTATAAGAACAGGGGATTAGGACACAGACAACACAGACAAAGGGATGGCCATGATGCCACAGCAAGGAGGTGGCCATCCACAAGACCGTGAGAGGCTTCAGAAGAAACCAAACCTGCCAACCCCTTCACCTTGGACTTCTAGCTTCCAGAACTACGAGAAAATGAATTTCTGTTGTTTAAGCCACCTGGTCTGTGGTATTTATAAAGGCAGTCCTCGCAAACTAATGTAATTTTTTAAAGAACAACTAAAAATGGCTTGGAATTTTGTTTTATTTATTTATTTATTTATTTATTTATTTATTTAATTTATTGAGAGAGAGAGAGCGTGCAAGTGAGCACAGAGGGCAGAGAAGGAAAGGGAAAGAGAGAGAATCTTAAGCAGGTTCTGCACCCACCACAGAACCTGACATGGGGCTTGATCCCATGCCTCTGAGATCATGACCTGAGCTGAAACCAAGAGTAGGACATTTAACTGACTCAGCCACCCAGATGCCCCACCTTGGAGTTATGTTTTCTTTCTAATGAATGGAGAATAAGTAGATTTAAAAATGCCTGAGAAAAAATGTGTTTAATGGTAGATACTGATCATTATTAACTACAGAAAACAGTTAGGCTCACTTTTATGTGAAATATCCTCAACATTTAGTATGAGTGAAGTATAGGATTCTAAGTAAACACATTCATTTCTAAATCCAAATAATTAGAGCTTTTGGTTAAACTTGTCTTCTCTGTCGTGACAAATGATAGAAAAATCAAACTCTGTAGGATTCCCAAAGCAGAGCAAACAAAACCCAACAAACAACACTAACCACAAATGTTGATGGGAAAATAATCACTTAATTCCTATCATTATTTAAAACAGGAAGTTGGTTGGGACGCCTGGGTGGCTCAGTTGGTTGGACGACTGCCTTAGGCTCAGGTCAGGATCCCGGAATCCCGGGATCGAGTCCCACATCGGGCTCCCAGCTCCATGGGGAGTCTGCTTCGCTCTCTGACCGTCTCCTCGCTCGTGCTCTCTCTCACTGTCTCTCTCTCAAATTAAAAAAAAAAAAAAAAAAAAAATCTTTAAAAAATAAAAAAATAAAATAAAACAGGAAGTTGGTCAAAGAAGTTGACCCATTGCTCTACTCCAAATATTAATTCTTTAATCCTATTCTATTTCAGAAATCTAACCTAGTCAAAATTAATTATATTTAAGAGTTAAAGCAAATTTATAAGGCTGTCTACCATTAATACTGACTATATGATATCTTATTTGACTCCATAACAGGATACAGTATCTCATTTTACTAGGGGAAAATATTAAGAAAATAAGTTGGACAAAATTTCTCAAAATGAAATAAGATTCATATAAGATTCATTTAAGTTTGATGACCAGGAAAAAAAACCGAACAAATCAAACTTTGATTCAAGTAAATCTTTTGTTTGCATAGGGCTTATACTTAAAAGCAGTTAGTTTTTATTCTATTTTTAAAAAAGATTTTATTTATTTATTTGACGGAGAGAGACATAGAGGTAGAGGAAACATAAGCAGAGGAAGGTTGGAGAGGGAGAAGCAGGCTTCCTGTCGAGTAGGGAGCCAGATGTGGGGCTCTGACCCAAGCCCAAGGTGCCCCCAAAGAAGTTAGTTTTTATTCTAAAAGAGGGGCCAACCTTTTAGGATTTCTTTTAGAAATTTATTTCTACAAAAAATTCAAGGATTTATTGGAATGTTCTAAGAAATACATATTATCTTCTCTTAGGGGAATAAACCGACGATATTTGGCCATGTTTGAGCCCTATCTCAAAAGTAAGTATGTATATATGCAACACAAGACAGGCATGATAATTTGTAAAGGGAAGCACTGATGTCTCTCCCAGTCCCTGTGATGGAGAAGGGAAGCTGAAGTGAGTAGAAAACAAGCGCTTAGGGATCCCTAATCAAGCTATTAATGTTTCTTATCATCTTTGCAAAGGGCTCAACGTTGTATTTTCTCCATTTAAAATCTGCTTAGGGGCTCCTGGATGGCACAGTTGGCATCTAGATTCCGGATCAGGTCATGATGATCTCAGGGTCGTGAGATGGAGCCCCCTGTGGGCTCTGCATTCAGCACGGAGTCTGCTTGAGATTCTCTCTCCCTCTCCTCTGCCCCTCCCCTGTGCGCACCCTCTCTCTCTCTCTCTCAAATAAATAAATAAGTCTTTTTTAAAATCTGGCTAAATGGAAAACTTTATATCTCCATTAGCCAAAACAAAGTTACATTACTAAAAAATCCAACCATTTCTACACACAGTAGAAAGCACTGTCTAACCATTAGAGTGGCTTTTGCACATTCTACTCCACTAACAGACAATTCACTACCTAGTGATTCTGATGTTCAGCTACTTTCTTCAGGTGTTGGTTAAGAGGTTTCTGGCTCAGTTTTGTGTTACATTTGGCTGTATGCAAATGCAAATGCAAATGCAATGCACAGCAGTTAGAGTGTTTTATTTTTCTAAACATTATATAGACAAAGAATGAACTTGTTGAATGAAAAAAAAATCTCCTATAAATCACAAGACACAAAAGGAAAAACCCAACAGATAAATGGTTAGAGAATATGAACGGGTCACATGCAATCACTGAAAAATGATCTACCTAATTAAAAAAAAAAAAAAACCCTCACAGATTAAAACTTAAAAAAACCAAACCATCAGGTTGGCAAAGATAAGAAAGAATATAGTTCAATGTCTTAGAAAGGATGTGTAGAAGAACATTATCCATCTGAGTGTAAAGTGGCACTATCTCTAAGAAGGCCATTTGGCAAAATCCATCTATCCTTTGACCAAGCAATTCTATTTAGAACTTTTATTTCAGATATATTTTCATATGTGATAAGTTATCTATACATATAGGTAATCATCACAGCTCTATAGTAGCAAAAGATACCTACAAAGAGGCACAACACACTAAAAAAAGAGAAATTAAAATGGATTTTTTAAGTACTGAAAATGCTTTATGTGAACCTCATTTTTAGAGTTATGCAACTATTTTAATGGCCTACAAATAAATGAGATTGAGATTTTAAAAATAATCAGCTCAGGGTGTGTATGGTCCCCAAACATAAAATCATCCCCTTCACAAGATCATTCACCTACTCCAGTGATATTCTCAAAGGTTAAATATTTTTGGAATTCTAGATCTATCTAGAACAGTATACAGGTCCCTCAAGAAAATATATCTTCTCACAGTTAAGATCTAATTTAGGTCTGGATTTAAAAAAAGAAGAATTATTCTTTTTGGATCAACAAATTTGACTCCAAATAACCGTAGAAAAGTATCAGAAGTCAAATCCGCCCTCAGAGGATAAGGATTTGAAGACTGTCAAAAAGACAGCACAGGTTTTGAAGGTACTACTGCCACAGAGGTACACTATACATATTTTGATCAACAACACCCTCCTATTGTCTCTTGATGGGCTCTGGTGGTACATTTCTAAAAAAAAATTATTTAAATCACGTGGTCACACTACATGGGTGTGTGGTATGCGTAACAACAGGATGTTTTGAAACTAGGCAGACTGAGATTTAAATCCTGATTCTGCACGTACTAAGTGGAAAACTTCAGGCAAATTTTTGTGTGTATTTTTTTTTCTTTTCATTCTCTGGTCCCTCATTTTCTCATATGTAAATAGACCTAAGGGAATTTTCTGGCTCAATGTGGCAGATTTATCCCTTCTATTTTACTTTACCTCTAAATAACCTCTGAAAGAACAACAGAAATAAAAAGGGAAAAATAAATCTCCATCTGAAGGAAAGGCAAAAGAAGTATTATGGTAGCTGACTCAAACGATGAAGAGTTTCTGAAAGATGAAACAAAGGGAACAAACCAATGGTAAAACTTCAACAAAACTAAAAAATCCACAAGACAAAAAGAAGATTCTCCAAGAAGGGGAGTTTTCCCAAAAGAAGCCCAGAACTCAAAGCTCAGTGGTCACTGGAGCGGGTACAGGGACAGCTGCAGCAAGCCCCGCCCCAGGAGCGGAGGACTCTGGCTTCTGCCCCTGGGAATTAAGGAGTAGGAGCATGACTTGAAGTGGGAGTTCTGCCCAGGGAATCTCCCAGTGTGTGCTTAGGCTGTGATGAGGATTTCCCCACCACCAAGCCCCACTCTCTCACAACAGCAGCATAGAAATAGGCCTTCTATACATCAGAACATACATCTGTTGCCAGAGCAGAAGGGTTTCTCACTTTAGCTAAAGACACACTCTAGCTGTGAAGATTGTTCATTCTGGGCCTTGGTCAGTGTATATGGACAGACAGCACAAATCCACCAAACACACAAGGAAAGTCAACGGTAGAAAAGAGAGAGAGCAAATTTCACAAAGAAAGTAACTTTGGAGGAAAAAAAGATTCTTACAGAAAATGGACAAGGCCTAGAGTAGGTATAATAAATTTACTGCCCCACAGATTACAAGGTTTATCATACCCATAGAAGGTAATGGATTCCTATGAGAAGAAAAATAATTTCTAGATATTAGAAACACGATAGCTACAATTAAAAGAACTCAACAGATGGAACTGAAAAGCAGAATGAATATGGCTAAAGATTCAGTTTTGATCTGGAAAATGTGGCCCAGAGATTCTCTCGAAATACAGTGCAAAAGGGCAAACGGAAAAGAAAAGGCAAGAGAAAAGATGAGTGCCATGGCAGAAAGACCCAGAAGTTCTAACTGGTGTACCTCAGGTGGTGAAATAGGATGGTGACTAAACTCTGTTCTACTCTAGGCATTTGCACTTGATATGGTTCAGCTTAAGACTGAAGACTAAAGAAAGATGTCTGATTTTCCCAGGTGGGCACAAGGTTAAGATATGAATCAGCCACCCAGAGATGGACTCTGGTTCTAGGAAAAGGTAGTGATGGCGAGCTAGATAGAGGAGCCAGGGAATTAGAGGCTACTATCTTCTTTACTGGATAGGTTATTGTATTTTTGTCCCCAGATTCTTTTTCCTCCTCTAATCCTTTATGCTCTTTTCCTTTATTCTGCCCAACTTACTTACTTAGCCTTATACCTCCTGAAATCTTTTTTTTTTTCCCTCATCTATATGGAATTCCATACTGTCTGCATCTATCATCCTTGCCCTCCTTTATCTCAGTATCTTCCCCTTCTATGCTTTTGGCCTTTGCCAACACTATAGCACAAGGTTTAACAGATTCTGGCCTATTTATATACCTTTATACATGGAGCTATATTCAGGGGAGGAAATCTCAGAGAGAAGCAAGAGCTATTTGCCTCAGGACAGACTATGAAGGAAAAACACTCTGTTTTCACAGACCTGTTTAGCCAGAAAACACTTTCTTCTTTTATTACGTTTACTTTTTATCAAGTTAATATATGTACATAATTTTTAAAGTCAAGGCCAAAAGGTCCATTAGGAATAAAAGCAGATTTAATAAGCCTTACCTCTTCTAATCTTTTGGTTACTTCCGTTTTAACAGAGGCAGCCATTCTCAACTTGTATAGCTGTTTTCTTTGGTATTTGCCTTTTTATTTCTAAATACACATATGCTGCTATTCCTTGATGTCTCAATTTCAGATTACTGACTTCCCGTTGTGATAGATGAGGTCTTAATTCTCCCATACCTACCATCTCCTATGTTTCCAATTTCCTAACAGATATCACAGTATTTTTTATAACATAAAAAGTTAATACTTACATTCTTATGATTACGCAAATATTACTCATTGCAAAATTACATTGTGCACTATGTTCAAACCTCCTCTCTTGTACTATGCTTTCTTTATCTGGAGTTAACAAAGGTCTTATTTTTTTTATCTGCTTGATTTTCTAGGGGAATCTTTCAGATGCTTCAACATTGTTGACATAAACCTATCAGTAATCTTTTCAATAAACTCAAAGAGATATATCTCATTTCTCCCCTAGAACCTTCTTTCCAGAAGATTCAGATTCCAATCTGTATTGGTTGTTCCCCAATCTTATTGATCAGCTATCATTCCCGGACTTCCTTTCAGATCCTTTCCCCTGGACCTTGTATCTTTCCCTTTTTTGGTTTTCTCCCTCTTTTGTTGAAGTAAATTTCCTAAGGGCCTTCACTAGAAAAGGTGACTATACCATACAAATATCTGAACCATTTTAGATCTGAAAATGGTTTTTCTCCATCTTCACAACTACTGGAAATTTGGATGGCTAATTATATATATATAATTATGTATAATTATAGGTTAGAAATTACTCTAACCTCAGATATTTCTAAAATAAATTTGACTGAGGTCTAATTTATATATAATTTTTTTAAATTTTTTTAGAAAGATTTTTATTTATTTATTTGACAGAGAGAGAGATCACAAGCAGGCAGAGAGGCAGGCAGAGAGAGAGGGGGAAGAATGCTCCTTGCCGAGCATAGAGCCCAATGAGGGGCTCAATCCCAGGACCCTGAGATCATGACCTGAGCTGAAGGCAAAGGCTTAACCCACTGAGCCACCCAGGCATCCCAAATTTATATATAATATTATGCACCCATTTTAAGTGTCCAGTTTAATAAATTTTGACAAAGATATAAACCCATAACCTTCCATCTCAATAAAAAAAAGAGTATTTCTGTCATGTCTAAAAGTTCTTCAAGCTCCTTTGCTGTCGATTTTCTCTGCCTCAACCCGACACTGTCAACCAACAATCCAGACTTTTCTCACTCAGCTTTTTTCTGAAAATAATTCATGCCATGTACCACTAGTTTCTTCCTTTTCACTGCTGAGCAACATCTCATTTTATAAATGTACCATTTCTTTGTTGATGGACATTTAGACTATTTCCAGTTTGAGGCTATCATGAATAAAGCTTTAGGGACATTTGTGGTCAAGTTCTTTTGATGAGCACATACTTTCATTTCTCTGTTTGTTAAACACCTATGAGATGGATTGTTGGGTCTCATGGTAATATATGTTTCATTTGATGAGAAACTGCTGAACAATTTTACCATTTTCTACATATTGAAAAGCAATGCCAAAGTACAAGGTGCTTCAAACCTTTGACATCATGGTTTGCTACTGTCAATTCTGAAAATCTGAGGTATTTTAATACATGTGTAGTAGAACTGCATTATAGTTTTAATATGCATTTCCTTGATGATTAAATGATATTGGTTATCTTTTCATGCACTTATTGGCTATTTTCAATCTTCATTTGTGAGGTGTCTTTTAAAATCCTTTGCTTATTTTTTTAGACTGGGCTGTTTCTTCTATTATTAGCATTCTGCACTAATGTACTACATTTGTTAGAATTCCAGAGCTAATAGTGACACATTTTCATTAACTAAAATGTATAGCTTACAGGGTTCACTCTTCATGTTGTACATTCTACGGGTTTTGACAAATGTATGACAACATGTACCCATCATTACAGTATCATACAGAACAATTTTACTGCTCTAAAAATCCCCCATGCTTTACCCCTTCATCCCTCCCCCTGGTAACCACGAACAACAAATCCCTGTCAATCACTGATCTTTTTATTGTCCCCATAGTTTTGCCTTTTCCAGAATGCTTTATAGTTGGAATCATACAGTACATAGGCTTTTCAGATTGGCTTCTTTCACTCAGCAATATGCACTTAAAGTTTCTCCCTGTCTTTTCATGGCTTAAAAGCTTCCAAGTTTGGGTAATTATGACTCATTGCATGCAATTCACATCTTTTCTCTGAAAGCTTTTAGAATCTTTCTCTCTGGTGTGTTCCATAATTACATCATGATAAGTTTTGGTATAGGTCTTTTTCGTATGTATGTGTTGGATACCTGTTCAGCCATTGCAATCTGAAGAATTATGTCCTTTGGTTTTAGAACATTCTCAATTTTTTTGTTTGAAAACATATCTCTTCCCTTTTTTTCCTCTTCTCACTGCTTGTTTGATTGATTCTTATCATTATTGGCCCTCCTAGGTCAATCTTAATATTCTTCTTCCCAACTTTCTATTTCTTTTTCTTTTCTTTCTTTCTTTCTTTTTTTTTGGTCTTTTTGTTCTTTCTGAAAGTTTTCCTCAGTTTTTTCTTCTGCGATTTCTCTTAAAATTTTAAAATGCTGAATATCTAGTTTCCAAAGATATAAAAAAATTTTTTTCTTATTTTTTGCCCCCCTTTTTCTTCCCATACGGATAAAACATCTTTTCAAAAATGTTGGTTTTTTGTTTGTTTTTTATTATTATTTTTAATAGGTGTAATTTTTTCCTAAAGATTTTATTTATTTGAGAGAATAAGAGAGAGAGAGCATGAGAAGAGGAAGGGTCAGAGGCAGAAGCAGACTCCCTGCCAAGCAGGGAGCCTGATGCAGGGACCCAATCCTGGGACTCCAGGATCATGACCCGAGCTGAAGGCCATCGCTTAACCAACTGAGCCACCCAGGCACTTGTTATATAGCTTTACTGCATCCTCTTTTTGTTTCTTTTACTCTTTGAAGTTGCAGACTTCTCTCAATTTCCTGGTGATCTCTGTGTCTGTTCAGTGTGAGAGCTGAGTGTGCGGCTTGTGTCTTCTGGGAGACTTCTGTTAGATGATTAGATGGCAGGGTGACCTTTGCACTTTAGGGAGCTTCCTGTACACACTCATATCTAGACATCTTCATTCTGGCCATTCAGTTCTCCTGAGATAAATCCCCCAGGCTCCCATATTGGATGGGGATCCAGGATCAAACCATTTGATATTCAGATTCTATTTTTTTGCCTGTTGGCCCTACACCTTCTTGTTTCCCCAACTCTGTCTGGTATCCCAGAACCTGGAGCCTCTAGTTGGAACTAGAATTGGAATTCTAGTTCCAATTAGAAGAGACTTTTGGAGTAATTTCATCTCATTCTCCTTTTGAAGATAAAGAGAATAAAGCTCCAGAAAGTCATGTGCCCAAAGTAACACTTAATAAAAGAGAATGTAAGACTTGAACCTGGGTTCCTGCTCACACCTAGTGCTCTGGTCAGCTGAAAGACTGCTTCCAAAAATGTCACAAATGACTCAAGACCTTTTTTTCCCAGCTTCCTGGAAATCTTGGCAAACTTGCAGGAACTGTGTCATGACAGCTAAAAGCTGCAGTAAGACTGAAATAAATGAGTCTCACATCTGATCTTGTCAGAAGTGGAACAAGACTTAGATTGGAAACACGGGCAAATTTTGAAAGTGAGCTGCTTAGTTTCCTTTGGCTTCAAGGTTATACAATGGAATTACCACTATTATCTTCAACTTAAAAATTTGGCAGATGAAAAAAACCTGACAGCCCAGTCTTCATGAAGTATTACTCTTTAAAGTGTCTCTTTAGGCTAGAGCAGCAGTGATCCATCTCGACACAGTCCTCCTAAATGGTGCTCCAGGGGGGTAACATTGACTTGAGAAAAGGAATTCCATAATGAAGAAAGTATGGTAAATGCAGGATTACAGAAATCAAAATGGATACCTTTAATATAGGACTTTTAAAAACCTATAGGACTTTTAAAAACCTTTAATATGCACCATGGAATTTTAATAGGAGAATGGTATATGTGCCATGCAGCATTTGCCCACAGGATTTTAGCACAAAATCCCCTTTTTCCAATTCATCAGACTAGCATTCAAGGGAGACACTTTGGGTAATATAATATGACTAATATTATATTTCTGAAAGTCCTGCATGGAATGTTTTGTGTAAAAACACACAAAACTACTCTCCTTAACATCAACTATTTACTTCAACATTAATTACAGAAAGATAGAAGTTGGGGCACCTGGGTGGCTCAGTGGGTTAAGCCTTTGCCTTTGGCTCAGGTCATGATCTCAGGGTCCTGGGATCAAGCCCCTCATTGGGCTCTCTGCTCAGCAGGGAGCCTGCTCCCCCCCCCGCCCTCTCTGCCTGCCTCTCTGGCTATTTGTGATCTCTCTCTCTCCGCTCTCTCTGTCAAATAAATAAATAAACAAAATCGTAAAAAAAAAAAAAGATGGAAGTTATACTATAACTTAAGATATACATGATGAGTGAAGTTCATCTGTATAAAAGTAACTGTACATTATTTATGGTGGCATTAATGCAAAAATAGTTCACTCTCAACAAATAAATGATCTGTGAAGTAATGCTGAGAAACAAAGCACTAATTCACATTATCATTAGACATTTAAAATGAGGTTTTCTTCCAACACATACTATTCAGCCTGGAAGTGGGTCTGGCAGTGGTAGACTGAAGTGAAGTCGGCAGGGTCTCCGATTTGATGGTTACGCTGGTGACCGCACCATCCATCCTCTCGGGCTCGCATAAGCCTGGCAACTGGGCTGCCTTCTCCAGCGTAGGTAGTAACTGATCAAACTGGTCAAGGTCAGCTGTAAACTAAGAACAAAAACCAAAGTTAGAGGAGATATAGTCTATACTTTACTAGAATAAATGCAGAAAAAGTTGTTCCTTTATACTCTATGAGTTATGTGTGACTATGAGAAAGTGAAGAAAGAAGAAGTAATTAAAGATCAGGGACGCCTGGGTGGCTCAGTTGGTTAAGCAGCTGCCTTCGGCTCAGGTCATGATCCCAGCGTCCTGGGATCGAGTCCCACATCGGGCTCCTTGCTCGGCGGGGAGCCTGCTTCTCCCTCTGCCTCTGCCTGCCTCTCTGTCTGCCTGTGCTCGCTCTCTCCCCCTCTCTCTCTGACAAATAAATAAATAAAATCTTTAAAAAAAAAAAAAGAAGTAATTAAAGATCAGTAAAATTACCTGAGCTACTGGAAAACAGTTTGGATGCTTTTGATATTACTATTCCGGAGGATATAAGATAATACGCAGTACCATCCGTCTACTATATTTTAGCATCAAATTTATGCATTGGAGAAAGATTAGACTGGCAAGAAATGTCAAGAATATTGTGCTGTGCTGATCATGGATGATTTTCTTTGTCAAATTTTTTAAAATCTTGTGAAATTTTACTTTAGGATAGATAAAAAACAAATTTACACTGATATAACTTTATAATTTGAAAAAGCTTTGAGAAATTTTTTAATAAACAGTATATCAGCTTCAAAGATCCCAGGAAGGTCACTTTCTACTTGAGGATTTAACAAAATAAGAAACCTACCTTCTAGACTAGATAGGATATCCCTACATTTGTCTGAGGTTATGCATAGGAGAAAATTGGCTTTTATTTCACAACATTATTCTACTAATGATTACTTTGAGATAGTTCATTAACATAAAATATCTTCCTGTTTGGGTTTCATATTTAATTGAACTAAAATTTATGCTTCTAGACTATCTAAACAGAAATACATATCTATATTTTTTAAAAAATATATTTATATATATATTTCTAAATTTCTGACTCCTTTCACTTAGCATTGCATTCTGAAGTTCTGAATCTTGTCACATGTAGCAGTAGTTAATTTGTTTTCAAATAGCAACCCACTGTATGAACATACCACAGTATATTTATCCATTCTACTGTGTTGGATTTGGGGGTGTTTCCAGTTTGGGGCTAATATAAACAAAGGTACTATGAACATCTTTGAACACATCATTTGTTATATGTGTGCAAAAAAGTACTAATCTTAAAAGAAAAAACTGATAAATTGGACTACATTACAATTACAATAAGGAACTTCACTTCATCACAAGTACCACTGAAAGAAAGAAAAGGCAAGGCAAAGCCTAGAGAAGATGTCTGTAAATAAATAACCAATAAAGGACTCATCCAAAATACATAAAAAACTCTTACAAGTCAATAAGAAAAAGAACGTATTGGGAAAATGGACAAGACACTTGAATACAAAGTTCAAAAAAGAAGATATCCAAGTGATCAAAAAGACATTTATTAGGGAAATGTAAATTAAAACTATTAAGTATCACTACACAGATCCCAGAATAGCTAAAATTAAAAGACTGACAATACCAAATATTAGCAACAACATGGAACAACTAGAGGGCATTCTTTGTACCCACTAGGAAAACCGGTGTTACCAACTAAAGATGAACATACACATGTCCTACGATCTTGCAATTCCACTCATAGGCATAAACTCAGTAGAAATGTATGTCCATGTAAGCTAAAACAGATGTACCAGGATTGCACACAATGGCATTATTGTATATAGCTGTGACTTTTAAAGTTAATTTTATTTTTATTTTATTTTATTTATTTTTTTAAGATTTTATTTATTTATTTGACAGACAGAGATCACAAGTAGGCAGAGAGGCAGGCAAAGAGAGAGGAGGAAGCAGGCTCCCCACTGAGCGGAGAGCCCGATGTGGGGCTCAATCCCAGGACCCTGAGATCATGACCTGAGCCGAAGGCAGAGGCTTAACCCACTGAGCCACCCAGGCGCCCCTTAAGTTAATTTTAAAGAGTGAGAGTTTCCATGTAGTTATTATTCAAAGCTGTTTTTCAGCTTAAAAACATAGTATTAGTTTACTTGTACCAAGAAACTTGAGAGATAGCCTTATCCTCAAAGCTCACACACATACAGAAGTAACCAAAATAGTGTTATTACAAATAGTACACAGAGACAATATGGAGCACTAGGAGCGCAGTGAGGAAAGAAATGTCTAACGAGGACTAGTCAGGAAGGCTTTAGAGGGATGATGTCTGAACTGGTTTGTGAAGGATGAGACGTTCAGCAGACACAGAAAGGAGAGCAAGGCAGAAGATGCTTAGGAGAGACATGGCTTATCCCAGGAATGGCAAGGACTTCCACGTGTCTAGAATGCAGTATGCCGGAGGGCAGAACATAAAGCTGGCTCAAGAAATGAAGGACCAACGCACACTAAGTGTGAACCCTGTTTCACAACTCATTGACAAGTTGCTTTGTACATACATTTTCAGCTATTTCATACTTGTCTACATTCTTTCCAAATAATTTGTAAGCTCCTAGCGGGGAGAGACTATATTTTCTTTTTCTTAAATTCCTCCAGGGTCCAGAGCAATTATTCAATAAATGAAGGTGCCTGTTAATTTCACCCCACCCCCACCTCAGCCTGAACACAGAGGTTCCTAATCTGTAACAGGTTATGCAAAGGTTTATTTATGTTTACTTCTATTTCAGAATACTCAAAGTCCCAGAATCTCAAAGTCCCTATTCTGATAAAGGTTAAAGGTAATTAGAATCAGATGCAAAGAGAAACAGCCTTAGAAAACTGCTTCAAGGGAAACTAAATAGCAAAGAAAGCCAGACTAAGCTGTCCTGCCCACCTCCTCACACTTCTGTCCCACTTCACTTACATCAGAGGTTCCCCAACTTAGCTACCCATCAGAGTTCCCTGGGGAGCTTCGTAAAAATACAATTTCTAGGTCCCATTTCCAGAGAGCTGGACTCAACAGGTGGGGTTGGGAGGAGGGTGGGCAGAAGAGGTATGTTTAAAAATCTCCAAAGTCGTGAACTGATTTTATAGAAAGAAGCAAATCTCCACTTGGCTTAGAATGCCACGTTGAAACTGCAGCCCTCCAAAGTTGCAAAGAGGGCGCTCTGTGATTTCTCAATCACTTTGTCTGAGGGCATCCCTTGATGTTTCAACCATGATACTAACCTTTTAACACGTGCCCGAAGGGTAGGACAAAACATAGCCTGAATCCAAATCTGGTTTACGGTTGGCGTAAAATACATGAAAAGGAACAAATAACCAAGAATGTTCATCATGCAGTGAGGGATTACCTACCTGGCTCTGGGACTCCAGTTTAATTTCCTCAGGAGCAGGTTTGGTCATTGGGGTTGGGTTTGTGTTACAAGGATCCATCTGTTCTTTCTTTTCCACTTTCACCTTGACATCATCCAGGCTCAGGTTCGGAGTTGATCGCAAATCTTTCTCGTCTTTATCTAAAAGGTATCGTAGGAGCTGATGGTCTTTTGATTCCTTTTTCTTCGACGCATCCAGTTCTAGTTTTACACTCGAGCTCCCTTGTACCTGTCCAGTCACTGACACAGAAGTCGATGCACTGTCCTTTTTATCGGGCTCAACAGACAGAGTGGTGATGTCCGAGGGGCTACCCTCCTGGAGGAGCCGGTGCAAAATCTTGTGCCGCTCTGTCAGCGAGCTGTGAGAGGAGGGGCACGAACCACTTGAAGAGTTAGCAGAGGCAGAGCTCGAAGAGCCTGAGCAGGACAGGACCTCTTTGCAACTTGTGTCTATATCAGCGTGGCGTAACTGCTGCTCTGCAGTCGTTGTCAAAAGCTGCACCAGTTTGTGACTGGTTTGGGAGTATTTATTGTCTCCATCTGAGAGTCTGTCATTGTTATGCAGGAGCCCCGAATCCAGAGGTTTGCCATCACTGGAGCTGTTGTCAGACTGAATCATTTCATTCAAAATGGATGCAATCTCTTTGTTATCTTTGGACTCAGCTTTTGCTGGTTGTATATTTAATCTGCTAGGTGAATTCTGTGAGCTCATCTGCCTGAGGACTGGAGAACTGGCAGAGAAGCCAACGGAGTTATTGGGTCCTTCATTCATGCTCTGTAAAGATGTTACTGGGATGTTTGAATAAGATCGGTTACTATTATTACAGGCAGTACCTGTCATGCCAACAGGGGAGCTTAATGTTGGAATATTAGGAGGGAACGAATTATTTGGCATCCTGGGCCTTGGTGCCAATCCAGAACTAACTTGTCTCCTCGGAGACATGAACTGTGCGAGAGATATTCCTGTACCTTCCATAGGAGAATTATTGAGGTTTAAAGAGGGGTTAGTGCTCTGGGAACTGGCCTGTCCCTGGTTTAAGGCAACACTGGCTACAATCTGATTTCCAGGTGAGCATCCAAAACTCCCTTGGCTGTTGCTAGAATTACTATGACTGCTGCTATGGAGGTCTGAGCTCTGTTGGCGGTTTACTCTGGGGGATACCATGTTGTTGCTGGATGGTGGCAATGTGGACGAACGGGCCACACCATGAGCTGGCGAGATACTAGAATTGACGGAGGGGTTTACTCGGGGAATTGATATTCCAGAATTAGTGTCATCTTGAGGAGAAAGACCACTGTGTTCCCTGGGGGGGGAAAAAGACATTATTATTCAAACATCTTCACTGGTTTCCATTAAAATATTTTTATGATGCATATTATAAGCCAAGACCATTAACCTCATTAATATTGCAAGCCATCAAGTAAAGAGCTTCTGTATGACTTTAAATTAAGGAAAAACAATGGACTGTTAGTGCTACTGTGAAATATTAGCACTGCTTAATAGGAAACAGTGCTCATGGTCCCATAAATTTGATAATGGTTTCAGTTATATGGGAAAGAAATCCTTCTCGGCCTTGGAAAAAATCCAATATATGTACTTTTAAACTTTTCAAAATTTAGTACAAATACTTAACATTACAATAATTTTTTTGGTTGAAAGAGAAACTTCCCACACCTCTATTTACAAGTCTTTTATTCATGACTCCCTTGTTACAGCTTTTAAGTATTTCAACTCCAAAGAGGAAGACTGGGTAAGGAAAATACTGTGTCACTGATGTAAAAATTAAAAAGGGTGATATGCAGACATAGCAGATGTTTTGAAAGAGAAATCACAATATGAAAAAAAGAACTGTGCTAATTCCACTCACAAGCATAAATTAAACTAAAATTAGAAAAAAAAACAGAATACTGAATTCAGATTTTCATCGAGCTCTTTACTCAAATCCATAATTATGACAACAGATTTGTGACTGGTATTACCATGTTCCAATAAGCAAATATATCAGATGAGGAAAAGATGAAGTGAGGGGAAATGTCTTTGTTTTTGTTTAATGCTACATTTTAAATAGTTGCAAATGTAGGGTTTTGAATAATTCATAAGATAAAAGAATGGTTCCATGAATTTACCATATATACCAATGTAAAATGTATTTAGAGAGGAGAACAAATTAGAGGCAATGACATTCAAAAATCTCAAGTTGATAGTTTAATGACTTGTAGTTTGAGAAACTGTCAACTTGAACTCAGGAGCCATAGAGTTTGCCCTAATGAGAATACAGCACTTTTAAAAATAAAAATAACAATATTAACAAACTGAAATCTTTTATAAGAGCAAAGTTCACATATGGACAGCTGGCTATTTTTAGCCATCTTTTTGGTTTTTACCCCTGAAACACATATTTTCAGCCTAACCTTTCCTGTGTTCCTTTTTCTTTCCTCTTCTTCTTCTTCTTTTTTTTTTTTTTTATACAATAAGGCTATTGTTAGGCAAAAAAACTATAGAACCCAGTATGGATATAGTGATTATATACTCATCACACTAGCTTAATGCCTAATTTAGAATTTCTGCTTTCTAGCCATCAAGAGTATTAAAAATTTTTTTCTAAGAAGATATATGTGAACTGACTTATTTCATATGAAGCTCTCCAAATAAGTAGTACCTGTCGATGATATGAATTCCCATGATGAAAGGTTGCATGTCTGGACTTTGAGGGTAGCAAAGTTTACACTTGGTGTGGGCGCTAAGCATTGTCCCATCATTCAATATGAATCTATAGGATGGGCTGGAGGCAGTGCCACGAGTCATCACTGTTTCAAACAAAAGAAAAACCTAGTTAAAATTCTGACACTTGTACTTTGGGCAGAGGAGAGTTACCAAGCCTTATTTCTACCTTGAACCTCATTTTAAATGCCCTCCTAACAGCTGCTTGCTCAGACTCCAAATAAAGAATAGTTCAGACAAAGCAGGTATCTGATGGGTGAGGGGAAATGATTCTGGTTAAAATAGACCACTTGATGACAAGTTTTAATTCAGTACTACTTGAATGAGTGCCTCCTCATATAAGTTAAAATGACGAAGAAACTTCAAACGAGGAAAAAAAATCAACCTTAATCTTTCCCCATAATGGGACACTTCTTCAAATTTTATTAAGCGTCCATTAAAAATATAAGGAAGTAACCCTTTCAGAATTATCTTTAACAAGTTTTTTTTTTTTTTTTGTCATTTTGCTGGCTGATTTTTCAACAGCTTTACTGAGATATAATTCATATAATATAAAATTCACCCTCCATTTTTTTATTAGTTTGTGGAGTCACTTAACTGAAATTCACATTTAATTTTTCACTCAGGAATGTGAACCACTGAGGTCTGTCAAATTAGTGTATTCACATATTATTTTTTATGTTTGAATTTAGTGTAGGAAGCAAATTAAGATAAAGCCGATCATGATTAATATAAAAAACAAAAACTAGGTTAAGGCAGTCAAATCACTATATAAACAACATAATTTACTTTTGTCTTAAAGATTTATTAATAGCAGACAAAAATCTAACCATACTGGTAAGTATTTATTAGATATATAAAGGCTATACCAGACTACTAAGTAAGAAAATGTCACTGATGTTTTAGCCATATAATAAAATTCTATTTTATTAAAGATTTAATAGGTAGATTCAGCTATAACAAGGTTAAAAATCACATTCACAGAAACACAAGAATTACTAGCACAAATGACTATTATGATTTAGCCTGTAATGAATGTTAGTACTGTTTTTCAAAGACATTTCAGAAAGCCTTTCTATTACATTTTAAAGACATGTTAAAAAGACTTAAAATGACCAATTAATAAATATTTTTTTGAAACTACGTATTACTTTAAGAGAAGACATACTCTCTTTTACTGCTTTGGGTATACCTTATATACTGAAGAGAGCATAATCTGTTATAAATCTATAAATCATATACAAATCAGACTAGGTACCAAAATTAGGATATAAGCTTAATGGAAAGGATTAAGATTGATGTCCAACCAACCACATTCCTTACCCATCTGGCAATTTCAGCCAGATCACTGGCACATTTACCAAATATAACACATGGAGAAATTTAGTACCTAATGAAATAATTACTGATGAAAGAGAGTCTTAAATGAAATGGATAATTTTTATATAAGGATATAAATAAATGTTTGCTATAGCAAAACCCTAAAAAATTTAATGATTCCAAACTGTTAAGTGTTTTTAATAGTATATTTTGGAAGATACATCTACAGCAAAAAAGTAGAATTTCAAGATAAGTTATTAACCTGGGATTATGATAAAGCTGTATTACATAAAGGGCCAGGCAAGATACCGTATTTTTCACGTTATTTTGCTTATGCCATTTTGTCTCTTCCTTCCTCATTTCTTATTGCTCTTTAGGGTCTTCCCATCCTGCTGGAAAATACTGGCTCTTCGCTTTTGAGCTACATGGTCAACAGCCACATGGGGCTATTTAAATTTAAAATTAAATAAAATTTTAAATTTAGTTTCTCAGCCACATCAAATTTCAACTACTCAATAGCGACAGGTGGCTGATGTCTCCCATACTGGACAGTCTGGTATACATACATACAATGTGGCTTCAACTTACATTTCTAATCTCATTTTTCATTGCTTCCTAAACATTTCCTCTGTGTCACTTTAAATAAGAGGTAGATAACTTTACACACTTATTCTTCTTCATCAGCTAAAATAAACATAAGGGCTAGTACTGTGTCCCATTCTTGTTTTCCACTCTCCTTGAATCTTGTATGATGCTTTGCATATAAAGTCACCTAGTAAGTACTTGCTGATGGACCCTCAACTTGAATCTCATGTAAATAGATTAATATTTACTACCATACCAACTACCATAACATTTCTTTAAAGGACAGATTTTAGATCTTAGCTGTGTTCTTATATTCCAATTTATGTTCTTGCTCTCATAGAAATCTGGACTCAACTTTTGTAATGAAAATTAATGGAAAGAAATTTCTTGATTTGTTGATAAGCCCTATAAAGTGAGAAAGAATAGAAACTCAGACTTGCATGGGAACATTAATATACTTGACCCTTTGGTAACCATGCTCTCTTAACTTGGGACTCCATCTATCTCAACTAGTAAAAATTCCAAAATAAAGAACCCCTATTAACTTATATAAGGAAATTACTACACTCTAAGTTTTGAAGTTAGATTATTTATTTTGGATGATAATGTGTGACTTAGCACACATCATAATTCATACAGTCAAAATTCATAATTATAACCATAAGTCATAATTCATACAGTCCTTTTCCTTTGAGAAGGAAAAAAGGTAAGATAAACTATAGTAAACCTTTAATTATTAGAACTTAATTAAGACTATCCAGTTAACTAGGAGCACAGGGGTGGCTCAGTCATTTAAGACATCTGCCTTTGGCTCAGGTTATGAACCCAGGATCCTGGGATTGAGCCCATGTGGGACTCCCTGGTCCCCTAGGAGTCTGCTTCTCCCTCTCCCTCTGCCTCTTCCCCGGGCACTCGCACTTGTGTGCACTCACTCTCTTTCTAATAAATAAATAAAATCCTTAAAAAAAAAAAAAGACTATCCAGCTAACTAAAATTCTTTTTGGTGCTTAATTTTCAGATGGAAAGGTAAACAGGAAGGTAGCATGGATCAATTAAAAAAAAAAAAGCGCCTAGAAGTCAGAGTCAAGCTTGAACTCTGACTTTGTCATTTACAACTTCAGGACTTTGTAATGCAAATTAACCTTCACCCAGCATCACTAAAACTAAGCCAATAATGTTGTGAGGTAATATCTAGTATGTAGCCTAGTATGTAGCAGATACTGAATGAATATTTCCTGAATAAACACCAAAGAAAAATCAAAGTAAAGAAAAAGCAAAGTACCTATGTCCCGAGTCATACACATATTCAACCAATCCCTAGATAGTATTCACACCAATAGCTTCAATCCTGTATAACAATCATTAATGTTTTGAATTAAGACATGAATAAGGAAGCCACAGTTCTTTATAAGATGGCTGGATAAACATTTGTTCCACACACCAAATTTTCCCTACAAGTGGATTTCAAGGTTTATTGGAATGTTGTTGATCACAGGTCCTGGCCTTGTTTTCCAAACTAGTTTTGTCAGGTATATAGCTAGCTAGTATTGTGATCCCTGATTCCTGTGTCCATTTCTAAAATGGGGAGGGATGGTATTGATGTGGTATTACTGACACCCCAGAAACTCTTCTGGGAAACTTTTAAAATAACAACTTTTTTGTTTTGCTTTCCCCTCCAGAATAGGCCTCAAACGAGCTATGAAGCAAAGGACACCATTTTCTCTGGTTATAGCAGCTCTAGAGTAGAGCTATTTGGGTTTTTGACTCCACCTAATTTGCTGCCAAGATAACCTCAACAAGTATGCTTTTTACTGATGTTTTTACTGATGTTAACTAAATGGGCAGGTATAAAATGTGTGGTAGGGTACTACAAGGCAATGCCCGTAGAGATTTCTTTTTCCTTTTGTATTTCCCTAAATATATGCAGAAAGAATGCAACTTAAAAAGCTATTAATTAAGGTAAAGAAAAAGAATTACCCTTAGATGCTCTAAGATTTTCAATCACTAATGAGTAAACCCTATTCAATATATCAAAATTTCTCAAAAAGAAAAATAAATTCATATTTTAAATATTTTCAACAAGACTGACAAAAAAAAAAAAAGATTTTCAGTTAATTCTGTTAATATGGACCATGGAATTAACCACATTACACAAGTCTCAAAGAACATTCTGGTTAATCATTCATACGGGTATGAATGGGTATTTATGTTTTATCGCAATGCTCCCAAACTTCTTGATACTATAAACTCCTTCCAACCGTCTTGCCATCTTCTTAATTAAAATAACTTTATTTTGTGATTATAACATTAAGATAACAGAAAAATGAACAAAGAGTACGATAAAGCCATTTGTAATACCATCACTTGGAGATAACCACTGTGCATATTTTGTGAATCCTCTAGAACTGGATAAACAAACATCCAAGAGTGAGATGGTACTATATCCGCTGGGCTTTTGTAGACTATTTTCCAATATAACAATATATCATGGACATCTCTCAAAGACAAAAAATGATGATCCATTATGTCACTGATAATAGGTGAGCAAAACTTTCATAAAACTTTCCTAGGCTATATAGAACAATATTCCCATTTCTGCTACTCTCCCTAAATGCTGATAGATGTCCTACAGGAATAAGTACTCCGCGGAAAAATAAGTCTAGATAACAAAGTCAAACAGGTACCTTCATGGTAGAACCTCCCAGAAACTTAAATCCTTTATATGTCTTATGAATTCTCAAGAATGGGAGACTGAAACATTCCCCAAACTTAATTCAGCATGAAACATTCCTTAGTTACAGCTATTAACATCTTGTGGAATGTAAGTTGATGTTTTCCAAACTTCTCTGTAAGAAAGCACCTTAGCTTATAGACTCTGATTCAGTAGTGGGGGTGGAGTCCAGAAATCTGGTTTAACAACTGCCTAGATGAATGTTATCAAGGACCCTGGGAAGTATTTAACCTAAACCCTTCTTAAAGGAATGGCTCTCAATTGAACTGAATCTGGGAAACTTTTTCAAACTGTATACACCTACACAGACCTCCTCCTAGTTAAAAAGTTGCTCAGGTGATGCTGATACCCATTTCCCCCTAATCTCACTGGAGAACCACAGTTGTAGTCTAGTTCATGCTGAATGCCCACATATTTTTTGGCTGAAATGTGAGGTTCTTTTTTGTTTTTGTTTTTTTTCAAATTTGATCCCAGAAAATAAAATGGTATACTTCCTTTAAAAGCTGTCTCTGTCAAAAGCAGCTGAAAATCAAATTAAAACCACATTGAGATATCACCTTACACCAATTAGAATGGCCAAAATTAACAAAACAGGAAACAACATGTGTTGGAGAGGATGTGGAGAAAAGGAAACCCTCTTACACTGTTGGTGGGAATGCAAGTTGGTGCAGCCTCTTTGGAGAACAATGTGGAGATTCCTCAAGAAATTAAAAATAGAGCTTCCCTATGACCCTGCAATTGCACTCCTGGGTATTTACCCCAGGGATATAGATGTCGTGAAAAGAAGGGCCATCTGTACCCCAATGTTTATAGCAGCAATGGCCACGGTCGCCAAACTATGGAAAGAACCAAGATGCCCTTCAACGGACGAATGGATAAGGAAGATGTGGTCCATATACACTATGGAGTATTACGCCTCCATCAGAAAGGATGAATACCCAACTTTTGTAGCAACATGGATGGGACTGGAAGAGATTATGCTGAGTGAAATAAGTCAAGCAGAGAGAGTCAATTATCATCATATGGTTTCACTTATTTGTGGAGCATAACAAATATCATGGAGGACAAGGGGTGTTAGAGAGGAGAAGGGAGTTGGGGTAAATTGGAAGGGGAAGTGAACCACGAGAGACTATGGACTCTGAAAAACAATCTGAGGGGTTTGAAGTGGCAGGGGGGGTGTGGGAGGTTGGGGTACCAGGTGGTGGGTATTACAGAGGGCACGGATTGCATGGAGCACTGGGTGTGGTGAAAAAAGAATGAATACTGTTTTTCTGAAAATAAATAAATTGGGGGGAAAAAAGCAGCTGAAAAGTTAAGCTAAGAACTAACTTAAAGGTTAATGCATTTTAGGATTTTCTACCAGTCACTGTCTTCAAAGAGTAATTTAATGGGCAGGGAAATAAAAAAAAGTCACTACAGAGTTTTACACCTCCCCCAACTCTGAGAGAACCCAATGGATCTCACACTCAATGTACTTAAGCACTGCCTTTGGAAGTTCAGATACCTGGGCCCTCACAGGAGATTTTAATTCAGGAGGCAACATCTTTAACAGATGATCCCCATAAGAGTGTCTCATGGACCACCGTTTTCTTACCAGGTTAGACACTGCTGAGCATGAAATATCAGAAAAAGACGTATTTAGTCCAAGTCCATGAACACTGTTAGGCAAATGGCCCCGAATCTACAAAACTATATAATAGAGTCATGTGAACTCTGCACAACAGTGTTGAGAAAAATACAAGTTATCTCTATTCAGGAATGTTTTCTTCCCCCAAAGAAGTGGAAGAAAAGGACATGAAGAAATGACTAATGGGGAAGAGGTGTTGTATTATATTTCTTTACATTCTACTCTAAATTGTTTTACTTCATATGTTAATGATAGTTACTTGTTCTAACTTTAACCAACCTGTTTTATAGAGAATTCTAATGGCTTAGAAACACATCAACTGTGGTTCAGTCACATCTAGAGGGAACCTAGTCAGACAGTAAGACAGTAATCTAGATCTGCTTTGCCTTGGTGCAAGTATATGGAAATTACAGGCAAATAAAACTAAAAGTCTTTCACGTACAGTTTTGGAAGGCCCAACTTATAAAGTTAAGGTAAAAACCAAAGAGCATGATATACTTCAGCATTTTTAGCAATAAATGGAGAGAGTGCTCTGAGTCTCAAACTTAAGTAAAAGTCAAGTGCCATTATTAGCAAGAGGGACTCACAAAGTCTGCAACCAGTAAAGGGCATTAGCTGGTTGTTATGATGGTTTCCAAGCCTGATGTACTTCAGGGTTGCCTGGAAACTTAAAAAATGTAGGTTCTTGGTCCTATCCTCTGAAATACCATCTTTGGGGAAAGTATCAGTCTAGCAAGAGGCCCACTGGAGAACTATTAGTCTATAGGAAGCTGTCCCATGAATAACCAGACTAGTGAGACTCATATAGACGACTTCTTGGGAAAAAAAAATCAAGCTGCTTCCTATCAACATACCACCTGGATGTTAAAATGTAACGAACGGAAAATCATCTGCCAAGTTAGGAAACCTAATGTTATAGGAAAATATTAAAATTAAGAAGTATGAGGAGTTTGAAGTGGCGGGGGGGGGGGGTGGGAGGTTGGGGTACCAGGTGGTGGGTATTATAGAGGGCACGGCTTGCATGGAGCACTGGGTGTGGTGAAAAAAATAATGAATACTGTTTTTCTGAAAATAAATAAATTGGAAAAAAAATTAAGAAGTATGATGGAATAATGAAAAACATTTTAAAATTATTTTTCAGGAAGAGTCACACAAAGAGTCTTTCACAAAGAAACTGTTAGTGAATAGAGAATAAATTATAGAGGGAATGGAGAATTAGGCTAACATAATTACGTGACAATATTTTTAAAGTATATCAAAACCCTCACCTCGAAACTCTATGAACTTTCTCAAATAATTTTCCCTGTTTCCTGTAATACTGTTAAGTTCCTTAAGGGCAGAGAGTATATTTATCTCCCACAGTACCATCTAGCATCTATACAATTATTAATCTCATATGACATATATTTTTAACTTGAAACTTCAACCTGAGTCAGGTGATACAGGTACCATAACAGTAATAAAGTAAACCTGTGTGATACAGATTTCTGTATTATCTAGAAGCCCTTTCACATGCCTGTCCCTGCTGGGAATGACCATCAAAAATCAGATGAAATTATCACTTCCTTTCTGAAGCCATCCCTGATCCTCCAAGTCAGAAGTAATTTTTTTCTTCTTTGGTTATACCTCTGGGTATAAGCCCATATCACACTAATCTTTAAAGTTATATATTGTCCTAATATATATTGAGCTCCTTGAGGGCAAAACCCTGCTTCTTAGTCATCACTATATCCCTGCCACCTGACATAGTGTTCTATGTATGTGAGGAACTTGATACATGTCTGCTGAATGAATGAATGAACGAATGAGTGAGTGAGTGAGTGACCACCACATGATACCCTGTTCTTTAAAATGTGCATCCCAAATTCAGGATCCACTCATGAATTACTTTGCTTACCCATTTCTTCCTTTCCTAAAACCGATTATTGCAAAAACTGTAATTTGGAGAAAATACTTATCAAGCCATAAGTTCTATGTAAATTACTTCAGTATTAATAAAAAGGAAGGTTAATGAAAATAATTATGAGAAGAAAACTTTACCTTCTTGAAACAGTTGTCTGGCATAAGATGGTTCTCTGCCCTGAGGTTGGAAAAAAGCATAGATGCATTTCCTCACTAAATCTTCCCAGCCAGTTCTGCCAGCAGCTCTCAGGGAACTAGTATCAATAGAGATGATTTTACCTACATGAAGAATGAAAGTTTCCATTTGTGATAGCCTCTTCATATAAGTCACCCATATTTCAAAATCGACAACTACATCTAAGAAATTTGTTTCTGCCCCTAAATGCTTATGGACAAAAACATTAATAAACACTATTAATTTTTATTACATATGGTGGGGCGCCTGGTGGCTCAGTGGGTTAAAGCCTCTTCCTTCGGCTCAGGTCATGATCTCAGGGTCATGGGATGGAGCCCCACATCGGGCTCTCTGCTCAGCGGAGAGCCTGCTTCTTCCTCTCTCCCTCTCCTGCCTCTCTGCCTACTTGTGATCTCTGTCAAATAAATAAATAAAATCTTAAAAAATTTTTTTATTACATATGGTAACAGAGTGTATCACTTACATGATAATAAAAAACTGTTTTGGCCTTGGAGTGTGTATTAGCATATCATATTCTAAAATTCAATCCCAGTCAAGTATTAAAGTCATGCCATAAGGACCTGAAGCTGCAGAGACTAACGCAAATTGAACTCCTCTGGATTGCTCTCTGGATTCTACTCTCTGTCTACTAATGACTAGATAATTTATTGGGAAAGGAGAGACAGAGATGAAATACATCATTTTGGTTTAAATTAATTTCCAGTAACTAAGTGAAGAGAATATAAGAAAGTAAGCAAAACTTTCCTTTTCTACCTCTTCTTGGGCTGTAGACAACACTTCATTTAACAAAGACTGAAGGCAATCAAAGTTAAATCAGAAAAAGATAACAGCATTAAGAGTGGCTAGATATTCTGCACACAGAATATATGCTTCATAAACCGTAGTAGTGACTTGCTATTATTATCATACTTCAACAAATTTCCTAGATGGCTATGGAAGAATTCAGGTAAATTATTCCTTAGTTAACCAGGGGCCAATTAATCCAGTTTGGGATTATCCAGATTTTTTTTTTTATGCAATCTTATATTAACACAAAATAATATAGGCAAGATATATACATGTATAGAGTCAGATTAATAAATGAAAACTTGCAAACCCACCAGCCAACTTCAGAACTGGAATATTACCTATTCCATTCCATTATGTGTGTACTCCTCACATGTCACATTCCCTCTGTTTTTACATTCTCCCGTCAAGAAACATCTAAATTGTATCCCGTTTTTTGATATTACAATGAATGCTGCTGTGAACACTATCTACATTTTCCATGGTGCATGTGTGTGAGAGCTTCTCTAGCATACAGACATACGACAGAACTGCTGAGTCATAGGTTATGTGAATATTCAACTTTATAACAATAAACTGTTCCCCAGAAACTTATAAAGAGCTACTCTTAATCCAACACCCTCTCCATCACTTGGGGTATTGTCAGGCTTCTTTATTTTTTACAATTAGTAGCTGAAAAATGTTTATGATCTAAATTTGTACTTTCTAATGAATGAGGTTGAGAATTTTTCGTTTTTTCCTCTTCGGTGAATCGCTGATTTTTTCCCTTATTTTTCCTCTTCTCACAACAGACTCAAATCTGTTGTACTATTTGTGCATCCTCATTTTAACTAATTCCTTCTTTATGTATTTCACTTGGCTTGCCTGGAATTTATTAGGCTTCTTTAACTCAGGGTCTTGAATCTGATACATCTGAATCAGTCTGATAAGGCTGTTGCCCAAGTCTTGGCATAAATGTAAATGGCAGAAAGAAAAGAAATTCAAACTTAAAGGAATTTTGTTATTTAAGAATGGTTTGGGAAAAGCCTGGTGAACACTTGGCTGTAATGACAGACAATTCTGGATTTTCTAAGAATTATAATTATTTAATCTTTGTCTCTTATTACATCAGAGGTCAAGAGTTGGTTATAGCTGAGAATTGATTGTCACAGGATCTTCACACACAACTATGCTCCTCAGATGCAATGACAAAGGGAGGGGTATGTGTTCATGTCAGTACTAACCACAAGAAAGCAAGAGCCTAGAACTGCATGATCAGAGGACAGAAAGTGATTACATTATCAGCAATGGTAACAAATGACTAGGTAACGCAGTGACTATCTTAGAAGAGGATCATGAATGGGTTGATTTAGAGTCCTCTGCTTGCTAGAGAAAAGTTTAACTAACCAATCCAACTAGTAAGCCACTGTTCAACATTTCTTGGCAGATGATTTTTTTTTTTTTTAAGGGATGGGAACCACTTTTAAAAGTGATGTAACTCTATGGAGAGTTAAAACTACTACTAAAATTTAAGGAATTAAATATCTAATACTTATTGCAACTGGTTTATTATTTTTTATCTAAATCAATGATATATTTCGATGATACAATAAAATGTTATTTACATTTTAAGAACACTTTATATTTCTTTGCCACCTTTCTATTTTTTTATATTTTACATTTCCTCTGGTATCTTTTATGTAATAAGTGTGTACAGTACAGTGATGTCCTTGTAATAGTGCTTTGGTAGAAGGCAATGCAATATAAAGGAAGAGCTATATATTGGTGCCTATGGATGTCTTTTCTCACCAATTAGCTCTATGGTTTTGGAAAGACACCATTCTATCCTTTGTAAAATGAGTGGGCTAGAGTCCATGATCTCTGAGGTTCTCTCTAGATTTATAATTATTCTTTGATTCAGAACTTAATTTTTAAATTTATACACATCTACTTTAAAATCAGGTACATCTAAGATTTTAATGCTGGGTCCTTGGTCAGGAACAAAACTACCAGTAATAACATTATTCCTATGGGAAAATATAGTCTTCTTTAAAATAATCCAATTTAAGGGGGACCTGAGTGGCTAATTAAGTTAAGGGTCTGACTTTTGATTTCAGTTCTGGTCAGGAAGCAGAAGTTCTGATCATGAAGCAGAAGCAGAGTCTGCTTCTCTCCCTCTCCCTCTGCCTCTCGCCTTGCTTGTAATGCTCTCTCTCTCTCTCAAATAAATTTTTTAAAAATCCAATTTAAGATTCAATGTATAGAAATACAATATGAGGAGAAGCTGAAATACACTGTTCCTAAATTATCCTCATAAATTTCAGGCCTCCTTCATCTCCCACATTTATTCAGTGACCTGACTTCCACTCTTTCCAGCAAGCTTTCATTCTGCTCACAAGCCCTTACTTGGTTTTATGGATGCAAAAGACCAGTTATATTTTTCAGTAAACCCTATTCTTCCCCCATGCATTAGTATTTTTGGTTTTTAATAAAGATTATTCAGTTTTTCCAGAGCTGTACATTGGTGGGAAATGGAAAAGGACATATAGATGGCAGACTCAAAAGGGAAGGAAGAAAGTTATGGTAAGGGATAATTACCATGCGCAGATGCTGCATCTCTAAGTCCTAGACATTCTCTTTACTATACTCTATTATTCATGCTAATTTATCCCCACCTACTCTTCAGTAAGAGCAGCTGGGAGCTTATCTTTAAAAACACAAGAATAAAAGCACACAATAGGAATATTAAGTTTCTGGGACTAAAAAACTAGTAAATATTGTAACAAATATTAATAAATGTTATAAATAATAGTAAGGGACAAAAAGTACTTTAAACCTAAACTTTCACGAAGAATGAAATCCAGTAGAAATTATTTTTAAAATCTTGATCTGCTAAAAAATATCTCAGATATATATCCCTATTTTAAAATGAGAGAAGTAGTTGATACCTAAGTAACTCTGATGTGAAAGTATGAAACTTGATGTGTTAAAGTGAAGATAGGATTATATAACATATGAAAAATACTATAAAAAATTGTAAAGGACAATAACAATTTGTTTTGGCTAAAAATCAAATCTGAAGCAGGCCTTTATAAAGAGGGCCTTCCTTCCTGGCACTCACTTTTGGGGACTGCTGCCCTTCTTTCGCTTCCTCTCATGCACTTGTCTGTTTTCCCACAGGCCTCTGCAGCTAGCTCTCCTTCCTCAATCAGGAGCTCTCAGGCTGCACCGTGACCCTCCTTGCCGCCCCTTCCACACTTTGCAGAGTTGGCTCCTCCTCATCTTTTGGAGCTTAGGGCTCAATATCAGCTCCTCGGATAGGCACTGGTTCACCAGCTAATTTAAAAATAGGTTCTCCCTATGGGTTTGCCTTTTCCCATCTCACACCCTTTCCATCATAAATTACGAATTGTACCACAATTCGTAATTGCGTTGTTGATTTTTGCTCAGCTATGTACACCCTGAGCAGTCACACACAGTGACAGGCACTTCCAGGCACTTAATCAGTATGTGCTGAATACATTTAAAGAAAAAGAGAAGAGGAAAAAGAAATAGCCAGATCCACTGAAGCATAATTTTAAAACCACCATTTAAAAATAATTATATGTACATCTATCTTGCCAAATTTCTTTAAAAATCTTATTCCATGATTATGAAAAATAATTTATGACCAAAACAGTATGTGAATAGTTATAATGTTCTCCCCAACGCCCCTCCCATGACAATGATTACAACATCTAGAATGCACAAGATAAATGGGGTGCCTGGCTGGCTTGGTCGGGGGAGCGTGTGACTCTTGATCTTGGAGTTGTGAGGCTGAGTCCGACGCTGAATGGAGATTACTTAAAGGTAAAATCTTAAAAAAAAATTAATACAATGAAATATAAAGTGCCCAGGATCAAGACCATCATTTAAAATGTTTTCTGTTTAAGACAAGTGACCAGAAGCTGAATAGCAGACAACAGAAGGACACAAAATTTTGGATGTAAATTCTGAATTCTGGAGTAAATACCTGTAGTATCTTGCTTGGTCATAAAGGATTCTACACCTGTAATAGCTGGAGGCCGAGGTAATCGCCGTGCAATACAAATCAAACATGACTGGAAATCTGCCAAAACAAGAAAGGGAAGTTGAAGAAGAGAGGGCAGAAAACAGTTCACATCCATCATTTTCCATTAATGGTTTCCATAAAACAACACATGTTATAGGACCAAATACTGGAGTCACTCTGATCTAATAATATAATACTAGAGATAAAATTGCTGGTAACCAAATTTTTTCGAAGTCCCATTTCCAATTTTTTTGAGTGCTACACAGCTGAACATGAACTTCGATCATATCAGACAGACTGGCACTGGCATGTGTATTTTGTAAAAAATCCTCAGTTGACTGTGGCACCCATTTGCAGGTGAAACCTGCTATATGCATGGCCTTCTTTGTATCTGATTAATTTCTCCTCTTCTACCTTCCCCGGTCCTTACTCCAGTTTCCAGTTTGTGGTGCTCTTTACTTAACTCAGACTGGCTCACGTGCAGAACTCATCCTCTGTCATATACTTGACGAATGCCATGTTGATACCATGTTCGTATTAGAGTTTCAGCTGTGTTTTCTTCTGCTCATACGCTTTCTCCTTGTAAATTACCTTGTATGGCCTCAAAAATGCTAACTCTATTCTCCAATGTTCCCCACACTCTAAACTTGAAACTTTCTAAAAATCAGAGCTGTTCAACAGCCTGCTGCATCTGGTACATTTCCAACTGGCAGCAGTTAGCTACGTCTCTTATTTCTAGGCAGCAAGTTGGTTTGAATTTGACATTTTAGTGGGAATGCCAGCTTAAAACCGAGAGCGTGGGGGCATTTTAAAGGGGTGATTCTAGATGTTGGCAACTTTCTTCTTAAGTATTGGGAAATAACACAGTAAGCTGAATCACCACTATGATGCATAATATAGTGGCCAAAATTATTATCTGAAAAAGGCTGTTTATAATCAATTACCTCCCTGATCTTTAAAGCCATGGAAAAAGCGAGCAAAGTCCTTAAAATCACCCTTTGTTTTACCTTCTCCATCCTCTTGAATTGATTTTGGCTGTGACACAGTGAAGCACTGCATGACTTCATAGCGCTGGCACGCTTCTTGGTTCTCGGTGCCTGGCTCATCCGGAGGGTGAATTAGCATCCTGCAGTTAAAGGTATGGCTGTTTCGTCGTGTTGCCTCCTGAGGCCACGGAACTCCATTTACTGTGGAAGAAAAACTGATTATATGTCTGCGAATAGGGTGAAGAACTCTGAAGATACAAAGACATACATTTAGCCATCTGCTTTATTAGATATTCAGATTAAAGACAGATCTCTTCGCATTTAACATTATCCTGAGGCAACAGGATACTTATCTTCCTTAGCAAATCTTAATGTCTACCAATTACAAAAGTGCAAAATTTCTAAGAGATTGTATAGGATGTCCCCCCCTCAAAAATAAGACCTAACGTATTCCTAATTCTTTAGCAGTCTTTAAAAAAAGTTAAAGACAAAAAATAACAGCTCACACTCTTTTGCTCAGATTTTTTATAGCAGTTAATTAATGCACTTTTCCATTTGTTTCTGTTACACCCTGGAAATGAAAAAATGATTGGAAACCAGAGACCCATTGTGAAGCAGGAGTTTTAACCTGGCAGGTATGTATTCTTAAGGATGGGCTTGTCAAAATGTGCACCTTTTTGGGGAGAGGATTCAAAGTTTCTCAAAGGAGACTGTGACTCAAAAAAATATTTAAACTAGACAGAGACCAACCTTGGCTTCTTAATGACCATTCTTTTCACAAACCATTCTTCTCACCCGCAAATATAGTGGGTAGTCAATAAGTTATTACATAAAAATTGGGGTGCCTGGTTGGCTCAGTTGGTTAAGCTTTTGATTTCAGTTCAGGTCATGATCTCAGGGTTGTGAGATCAAGCCCAGTGTCGGACTCCTCACTGGGCATGGAACCTGCTAAAGACTCTTGCTCTCTCAGGGTGCCTGGGTGGCTCAGTGGTTAAAGCCTCTGCCTTTGGCTCAGGTCATGATCCTGGGATCCTGGGATTGAGCCCTGCATCGGGCTCTCTGCTCAGCCGGAGGCCTGCTTCCCTTCCTCTCTCTCTGCCTGCCTCTCTGCCTACTTGTGATTTTTGTCAAATACATAAATAAAATCTTTGGGAAAAAAAAAAAAGATTTTCGCTCTCTCTCTGTACCCCTCTGCCTCACTTCCTCCCTCTCTAAAAAATTTTAAAAGTAAGTTATTATATAAAAATGATTGTTAAAACATCATAAATATAATAAATACCAGGGAAATGGGAAGGATATACATTTGTCTCTTTCTTGGACATAATCAAAATGTTGCCTGATTTGGTATAAGAAAACTGAATTCAGTTATAGAAAAGATGTCTGTATATTTCATGTGATCATCACTGTGTGATGGGTCACTACTGCCCAGTTAACAATGTTATATTCAAACCATGGTGGCAGTAAGAGGGTTTTTAAGGCTCTTCTCTTGCTATTTGCGACAGTTTTCTTACTTTATCCTCTGCACTGAACCTCCTTCCTTTTTGGTATCTCATCAGCCTGTAACTGTTAGAGGAAATCATGGAAACAAACCTATACTGGAGGAAGGAGTCTTGGTTTTGTTATGAGCAAGCTGTGAGGTTTAGGTTAATTACTTTATCTTTGTACCATCTTTAAAATAAAGGAATCTGCTATATTATCTCTCAAGTCATTCATGCTCTAAAATTCTGTAACAAAACACAGAAGACCCCTTGATAATTCAAATATCAAACTAGTGATTTTAATAGAAATAATCATTTCAGGCCCTCAGGTACCATAAACACACACTACTCTTTTTCAAAGAAGAAATAAAACTTCCATTCTATTGAGTGAACAGTATAGAAAATAAAGAGCTACAGATAACATTTTATTTGCATGTGTAGTTTAGTTATACAGAATTTCTACTCAAGGCCCTCCCCTTACTTTAGCGCACACACAGGCTAAGGAATAGGCACAGGGTTTAGCAAATGGAACAGAGGTTGGAAATCAGACCCCATCCGTCCTCTCAGCTGGGCTCCTTTGTCAGCAAACAATCTGTCCAACCATACTGGAAACTTCTGAGTTGAAACCACTTATATCCAAAAATGTTCATTTTAATACATACATAATATGACAGAATATTTTTCCCTCCCTTCCTCCCTCCCTCTTTCCCTTCCTCCTTTTTTTCTTTTGAGCAGGGTGGTGGGAAGGATATACATTTGTCTCTTTCTTGGACATAATCAAAATTGAAAACAAAGGTAATTTCAAGCAGGAGCTTCTCGTGGCAAGGCAGCTGACTGCTCTGCTTCTTCCTACTGTCATATGACTAGGGCATGGCGAGAGGAGGAGGATAAAAGGAGTGCTCTCTATCAACTATTTGAGGATACTCTCTCTTCATATTTACATATCAGGCTGAAATGAAATTTAAATATTTTTAATATGTTATAACATATTCTAGAATAATACTATGTACTACAAATATAATAATTGCATAATGGAAAAGAAAGCTACAGAGAGTTCATATTCTTTTCAAAAAACATTGCTTTGTACCTAGTGATTTGGGGAGCAGATTCTTCACAAATTCCGCATGATCCCCCACATGCAGTATGCTGTAGACACTGGTATTCATTAATTCCTCCTGATTGTAACCCAAGTAGCTGGTCACATTCTCTGACACAAACACAATTCTCCCTTCACAGTTCACAACAAAGAAAAATCCATCCAAAGCCTGCAAAGCCAAAAAAAAAAGATTAGGAGGTTAATAAAATAAAAGAAAAATAAACATATACATATCTCTATTGAAAAAGAGATCAGAAATATATATCAAGTTAAAAGAAAAAGGGATCCTGAATAGAAGATTTAATATTGCATGTTTTCTGTAGAAGGGGCAGGATTTTAAAACAGACTATACAGTAATCTTCACAGGCATGAGTGAGTGTATCAACCTTCTCTCTCAGAGAGAAACTTTATGGTAGCAGATATGAAGCAAGTAACTGGTATTAACGTAGTCATAAACATCTCTAAACTATAGGTTAAGACCTGGTCTCTACCCTCAAAGAACTTGGGGTATGGTGGTAGAGAGACATAAATATAATAAAATACCAGTAATGCAGCATCAGAATCATACATCAAATACTCGATGAGCACAAAGAAAGATAACTTGAGGTTGGGTTGAGAGACAAAGAGAGGCTCTTTACAGACCCCTGAGTTCTACAGAACATAGTGGAGGAGCAGAAGAGGAATAAGAGAAGAACATTCTAGGCAGAGGGGACAACATGGCACATTAAGGAACAAAAAAAGCAGTTTGGAGTTGCTGGAGTACATGGTACAAGACAGGCTCATGCCAAGAAATAAGTTTGGAGAGGTAGGTAAGAGTCAAATCTGAGCTGTTTGTTCCAGGCTTCCTCTTGATCCTTTCTCTCTATCTGTTTGTCTTCCAGATCACTAATTCTATCTTCTGTCTCAGTTACCCTAGCTTTGAGAGAGTTTAGATTGGATTGGAACTCATTGAGAGCATTGTGGACCTCCTCCCTGGTAGCTTTAAGCTCCGCCCTAACATTGTGAACATCCTGTCTGGTCGCTTTCAGTTCGGCCCTAATCAATTCTGTTTGGTCATCCATGGCTTTCTCCAACCTAGCTATTGCCTGGATAATTGTTAGCCTGAATTCTCTTTCCGACATATTGTCTATGTTGATAGCCGTTAGCTCTATTGCAGAAGGTCCATCCTCTGTATTTTTCTTCTGTTGGGCATTCCTCCTCCTAGTCATTTTGGTGGGAGAAGACTGAACAGATGTAGCTGGATGTATCAACTCTGGTGCAGTCAAGGTGCACCCTGGAACACTTCCTGATCTCCGTCTCAGAGAGAAGCCTCAGAAATCAGTGGCTTTCTTATACACTAACAATGAAAATACAGAAAGGGAAATTAGAGAATCGATTCCATTTACTATAGCACCAAGAACCATAAGATACCTGGGAATAAACCTAACTAAAGAGGTAAAGGATCTATACTTGAGGAACTATAGAACACTCATGAAAGAAATTGAAGAAGACACAAAAAGATGGAAGACCATTCCATGCTCTTGGATCGGAAGAATAAACATTGTTAAAATGTCTATACTGCCTAGAGCAATCTATACTTTTAATGCCATTCCGATCAAAATTCCACCGGCATTCTTCAAAGAGCTGGAGCAAATAATCCTAAAATTTGTATGGAATCAGAAGAGACCCCGAATCGCTAAGGAAATGTTGAAAAACAAAAATAAAGCTGGCGGCATCACCTTACCTGATTTCAAGCTTTATTACAAAGCTGTGATCACCAAGACAGCATGGTACTGGCATAAAAACAGACACATAGACCAGTGGAACAGAGTAGAGAGCCCTGATATGGACCCTCAACTCTATGGTCAATTAATCTTCGACAAAACAGGAAAAAATATACAGTGGAAAAAAGACAGTCTCTTCAATAAATGGTGCTGGGAAAACTGGACAGCTATATGTAGAAGAATGAAACTCGACCATTCTCTTACACCGTACACAAAGATCAACTCAAAATGGATAAAAGACCTCAACGTGAGACAGGAATCTTATCAGAATCTTAGAGGAGAACATAGGCAGTAATCTCTTCGATATCAGCCACAGCAACTTCTTTCAAGATACGTCTCCAAAGGCAAAGGAAACAAAAGCGAAAATAAACTTCTGGGACTTCATCAAAATCAAAAGCTTCTGCACAGCAAAGGAAACAGTCAAAAAAACAAAGAGGCAACCCACGGAATGGGAGAAGATATTTGCAAATGACAGTACCGACAAAAGGTTGATATCCAGGATCTATAATGAACTCCTCAAACTCAACCCACAGGAAACAGGCAAACACATCAAAAAATGGGCAGAAGATATGAACAGACACTTCTCCAATCAAGAAATACAAATGGCTATCAGACACATGAAAAAATGCTCATCATCATTAGCCCTCAGGGAGATTCAAATTAAAACCACATTGAGATATCACCTTACACCAGTTAGAATGGCCAAAATTAACAAAACAGGAAACAACATGTGTTGGAGAGGATGTGGAGAAAGGGGAACCCTCTTACACTGTTGGTGGGAATGCAAGTTGGTGCAGCCTCTTTGGAGAACAGTGTGGAGATTCCTCAAGAAATTAAAAATAGAGCTTCCCTACGACCCTGCAATTGCACTCCTGGGTATTTACCCCAAAGATACAGATGTCGTGAAAAGAAGGGCCATCTGTACCCCAATGTTTATAGCAGCAGTGGCCACAGTCGCCAAACTATGGAAAGAACCAAGATGCCCTTCAACGGATGAATGGATAAGGAAGATGTGGTCCATATATACTATGGAGTATTATGCCTCCATCAGAAAGGACGAATATCCAACTTTTGTAGCAACATGGACGGGACTGGAAGAGATTATGCTGAGTGAAATCAGTCAAGCAGAGAGAGTCAATTATCATATGGTTTCACTCATTTGTGGAGCATAACCAATAGCATGGAGGACAAGGGGCATTAGAGAGGAGTAGGGAATTTGGGTAAATTGGAAGGGGAGGTGAACCATGAGAGACTATGGACTCTGAAAAACAGTCTGAGGGGTTTGAAGTGGCGGGGGGGGTGGGGGGTTGGGGTACCAGGTGGTGGGTATTATAGAGGGCACAGCTTGCATGGAGCACTGGGTGTGGTGAAAAAATAATGAATACTGTTTTTCTGAAAATAAATAAATTGGGGAAAAAATAAAAAAGAGTCAAATCTGAGGGCCTCCTATGCTCTGATACAGAGCTAGGGGGTCTCAAAAAAGAAATATAGTATGCCCTAAGGAGAGCATTAAATCCTAGAGATGGAGGAAAAAAGTCAGAATCTCTGTTTATAGTGTAATCTAAAAATATAAAGAAGAAGTTAAGCTTAATAAACCATACTGACACCCTGATACCTCAACTCAGTCCAGACAGTCACATATCACAAACCAGGGAATCCGGAGAGAAGATCCAGAATGCAGTGGCTGACAGTGGCACCTGGCTTATTTGTAATCGTTCCACTTATTGTAACATATTGCAATTTACTTGCTATAGGATACATATAAGCAGTAAAGACAAGATCTTTAGAAAACAGAACATGTACAGGATTCTATAAAAGATGTAAAATGACCATGAAAATTCTCTGTATCACACACATAAGTGTGCTAGTTATCTGCGGCAAAATTCTTAAAAAAGCTAACAGTGTCATTGCTATTCATTTTTCTTTTTAAAAAAGGCAAGTGTCCCAAATTTGCTAACCTATTCTATGATGATGAGTGGTTGTGATAGTAAGTTACCTAGCAGATGTTTTCCAAATAACAAACACACTTAATTTTGTCCCTCCAGGGTCAAGATAACATTTAAACAATGAATAAGAAGTAGACTTCCTTTCAAGAAGACATTTACACTACAGAGACAGCAGGTGAAAATGCATGTTTTGAAATGTTACTGTAGTTGTGACTTTGTCACCAAAATGATAAAAATTATTTGTAAGAATTCTCTTCTCAGTTTAAAAATTTAAAAACAGGACTTTTTACCTACTCAAAAATCTTCCAGTTTCAGTAGGGTTTAAACTCATTTTTTTTTTTAATGTGAAAATGCAACACATTTGATTACTTTGGAAGAATCACTGCTTGAGATCAAGGAAGATGGAATTTCAATAAAAACCTAGGGATGTGATTAATGATCTAAAAAACCTCACTCCTAGATAAACCCTTTGCTGACCTATTTCATGTTTAGAAGAGCACAGAAAAGCACCCTCATTTCTAACTGGCTGTTTTTTTGTTTCTTTAAGTCAGATTAGCTATAAATATCATAGCAGGTGATCAATACATCATTTGCTTTGCAGTTTATGTGAAAATAGAACAATGGAAATACAGATATATCAATTTTTAAAAAGTAGACCTGAAAATTATTTAAATTGTTCTTAGCTATTAACTGAAACAGCATAAATACAATTTCACTTAATTTATTTTATTTTTGGTCTCTTAAAGGAGTTTAATAAAGAACAGTGCAGGTATAACTAAGTGTCGTAGTTTAGAGCAAGAAACAGTATTGATATTGACATCAAAGACCAGCAAGCAAAACCTGGTTGTTCCATGGAGAACCTATGGCAAAGGCCACACTACTCAGCCTCTTTAGCACTACCTTCTCCCCCCCCTCCAACCTTTTTTTTTTTTTTTTAAGATTTTATTTATTTATTTGACAGACAGAAATCACAAGTAGGCAGAGAGGCAGGCAGAGAGGAGGAAGCAGGCTCCCTGCTGAGCAGAGAGCCTGATGCGGAGCTCAATCCCAGGGTCCTGGGATCATGACCTGAGCCGAAGGCAGAGGCTTTAACCCACTGAGCCACCCAGGCACCCTACCTTCTCCCTTTTATCACCTAGTTTTCAGGGCATCCTTCTTGGTTCCTCCCTCTCTGCCTCCCCAGTGACCCTGTTTATCCTCAAAGCCACAGCTACTCTCTCCCTTGCTTTCTTCACTTTCCATGTTTGTCTCTGGTATCTCTGGAAGTTGCCTGTTATCTGCAGAGGGAAGGGGAGAGAACAAGACCCATTTCTGGGGTCATTTCTGTCCAGTCTGAAGATTAGCCAACGATGGGCTCAGCATCCAGCACCAGAAAGACCTTCGGATTCACCGGGACTATTTGCTGCATTTTTAAAATCCAAATGACTTAAAAGCTCTCCTTCATTGTAGTAGAGCTGGAATCCCTATAGTATCCCTTCCACAGACCTACTGGGGCTTCTCCAAGTTCTCTTCCCATTGACTGTACCTGGCTTCACTGCCAGGCTGGGAAGTTATTCTAGTAACTGGCCTCTGGAATATGCAGCTGATCAGCCTTACAGGGAGAGCAGAACTTTCACCAGGTCTCTATTTGGCCTCAGTTACATGGACTTGCTGTTTCCTCTGTGAAGTCTGGGGCATCATGTTTCTTTTGAGCTTCCCCAGAAAAGGCTGGCTGGGGAAACAGGTCCACAAAGGCTCCCTCGTGGTTGCAGAGTTGTCCTGCTGACCCTACGCCTGGGACGCAGACAGCCTGTCTCTTGCTGGAAATGCCTTTTTTTTGTTCTTGTTTTTTAATTACAATTTATATATGTACTTTAAAAATTGCTTAAGTATGAAAATGAAATAGTATAAGATCTGCTGGAATCTCACCCCCAAGAAACTGGTAACATTTCAGGGGATATTCTTTAAGACTATTTCTATGAATATACAAACATCTCTAATTTCTTCAAGTATGACTGACTAATATAATCTGCTGATACTCGCTCTTATTCTACAACTTTCCCTCATATGTTGTGCGTATAATTAACTTCCAAGTGTGCTTCTGGGAAGGAATCTTCCTATTTCTCCATGCCCTGGCATCCAGTCTTCCACTGAGCTATGTACAGACAATAAGCGTCCATCCATTCAGCACAACATCAGCAATCTGAGGGGGGTTCTCTCCCGACCCCCTCCAAGTGTCTCACAGCAGGGGTCCACACTGGCCAAGGCTTCTCACAGGGCCTTGGTCTTACATGACCCCACGAGGTTCACTATCACCTATGTGCCAGTTAACAGGCAAAAATTCTGGAGATAAAACACACAATCCTCAACAATTCCATAGCCTCTGAAGGGGAAAAAAAAGTACACACAGTACACATAGTTATACAGTACGAAGAGGAATTCAAAAAGGTTATGCACACCCAGTGCTCCTATGCTGAAAATAAATAAAAAATAAATTTAAAAAAATTAAAAAAAAAAAAAAAAAGGTTATGCACAGAGTGAAGCACTCGAAATGGGCAAAGGAGTGACTGTCACTGGTAGAGACTCCTGGGAGGAAAACACACTATGCTCGAGCAGTCTTGAAGGACACTGAGTAGTAACTCAGGTGGATGAGGGTTGGAAAGGACATTCAAGACAGAGGAAGCAGCTC
Organism: Neogale vison; assembly: GCF_020171115.1. NCBI lineage: Eukaryota > Metazoa > Chordata > Mammalia > Carnivora > Mustelidae > Neogale > Neogale vison. The sequence goes on from NC_058098.1 coordinate 125,211,135, forward strand.
AGAGGTTAAAAACAAAATCTCCTTGTATGCACTTGTTATATTTTTGTCATATATAACAGTAAAATGTGTGTTTTTTTTTTTTTACTCTCCAAGAAAAGCAAAAAAATAAGGAGTTTATTCTAAAGGCAATGGGCATTTTCTTGAAGGCCATGTTTTTAAGCACAAGAATGACATGATCTGCTTTTACAAAGATCCTTCTGGCAGTAGCTCTGGCAAGCAGACTGGAAGCAATTACAGTTGCAAAGCTATTGTGATACTCCAGTTCCAATGAAAGCCTGAATTAAGGCAACAGCAGTGGAAGTGATAGGAGAGAATTTGACATAGGCAGAACAAACAGTATTTGGTGACCTCTAGCAGCTCTGAGAATGAAGATTTGGGGTGATCCTTCATTAATGATGTAAGGTTTCTGGTAGATAAGTGTCTTTCCCTCAGAAAGGGGATCAAGGAGTAAAGAAATCTACTCTTAATTATTTTACTTTTTTTCCCCCATTTTTAAGCAGGAGGTAAGAGGACAGATTACAAATTTAGTTTTAGAAATGTATTTGAGGGGCACCTGGGTGGCTCTGTGGGCGAAGAATCCAACTCTTGATTCCAGCTCAGGTCATGATCTCAGCGTCATGAGACTGAGCCCCACATTGGGTTCACAATGGGCTTGGAGTTTGCTTAAGATTCTCTCTTTCTCTCTCTCTCTCTCTGCCCCTCCTGCCCCCGCACTCTCTTTCTTTCTCTTAAAAAAAAAAAAAAGATGTTATATTTGAAATGACTAAGCAACACTTAGATGGAGATGTTCAGAAGGCAGCAAGATATAGTGAAAGAGAAACTGAAGGGAGATCTGGGCTAAAGATAGACATTTGCAATTTACAGGTACATATGATACCATTTGTTTTTTTATTTGTTCTTAACTACAATCATCTTTTCCCCTTCCAAAGAATATCTGATTTCCTTTGGGGAGTTACTTCTTCCCCATTAAATAAGGTCTCATGAGATTCTTAATCAGGCCATTGGGAGACTTCCAGCCTAACTGGGAACCTTGAGGAGAATTGCAGAGAGAATGAACAGAGCTGGAATGCATTCATTCTAACAGCAGGGCACTGCCCAAATGCATCTAAGAGACCATTTGTATTGTACCTGCTTCCTAGCCTCCTTAAGATGCCTTGGTTTCATCTTTTTTCCAAGCATTGTTCTGTGCTATCCAAACAGCACTCCAATAAATTCACATGCGCTAAATTTAGTCAGCATTGGTGTTGCCTGAAAACCAAGAACCCTAATTGATAATTTACATATACTTACATGTGCACATGCATACATGAATATATCAGAAGACACATAGATGTAGATGAAACTGCCCAGGAAATGTGCACAGAATAACAAAAAGGAAAGGAGCCAAGGCCAGAACCCTGAAGGATACTGACATTTAAGAGGCAGTTGATGGAAAGAAATATGATGTAGAGGCTGAGGAGTAGCCAGAGAGGAGAGAGTTCTGGCAAGGAGGAAGAGAGTTTTAAGAAAGAGGGATTGACAGAGAAAGACAATTGTCATATGACGTCTCTGATATGAGGAATTTGAGAGGCAGGGAGGGGCTAAGGAAGGTAAAAATGAAACAAGAAGGAATCGGGAGGGAGACAAACCATAAGAAACTCTTAATCTCACAAACCAACGGTTGCTGGGGGGTGGGGGGTAGGGAGAAGGTGGCTGGGTTATAGACATTGGGGAGGGTATGTGCTGTGGTGAGTGCTGTGAAGTGTATAAACCTGGTGATTCACAGACCTGTACCCCTGGGGCAAATAATACATTATATTTTAATAAAAATAATTAAAATAAAGGAAGGAAGGCAGGGGGATTGAGTGGTAAATGGTGTCAAGAGGCACAAAGCAATGTTAAGGAGTGGAACAAAGTGAGGTAAGGCCTGAAAGCACGAGCAAGGTATAGGGAGACCCTATGACTAAAACAGAATTTTTCTTGGGAAGCAATAGGAGATAAGGAGCTAGAGTCAGATAAAGAAGAGGCAGAAGACTTTAGACAGCAGAAAGCAACAATCAGGACAATAAAAAAAAAGGGCATGGGTACTTACTATTGTCAAGCAACAAATACTTGTTGAATAAATCAAGTCTAATTCCACTCTTCCTTTAAATGTGAGGACATTACCTCCAATATCTTCATTCTTAACTCATGCTACTTTATGTTTAAAAGGGGAGGGGAAAGAATAACTGGAAAACTGGCTGGCGAGAATTTCTCAGAGAATGGTTTGTATTTGGTTACTTTTCAGATGTGCACATCTCCCATCTAAGCAGGTCCCTCTAGACCAATGCTGCCAAAAAGAACTTCCTGTCATTGCAGAAAGTTCTACATCTGTGTGTCCAACACAGTGGTCACCAGCCACATGCGGGCACTGAGCAGGTTAAATGTGGCTGGCGAGGCTGAAGCACTGAATTTCTCATTTTATTTAACTTTGAACAGCCACGTGTGGCTAGTGGCTATTTTACTGAACGGTGCAGCTCTAGACTGCAGTCTGAATGAACCCAAGGAGAGTCACGGTGGCTTTTCACCACCTCTCCTGGCTGCCCTGGGTTAGACTCTATACAAAGTTTAAGGCAATGAAGATGAGATTGGGGGCAGAGAAGGCGGCTCAGAAAAAGGTTCTGAGGGAGGCAATGAAGTCTGTAAAAGTTAGTAATTCTATTTTGCATCTGTTTCACATATCTGTGGCTCATTAATAAAAATACTATTAGCTCCCTGAAGTCAAGAACCTAAATACATTTCTATTCTGAGGTTTTAGAATTTCTAATTTGATGTGCTTTTTCCTATTTGAAACTGCTTGTCCCATGATACCTAACTCATGTGCAACTCTGAGCCACAGCTTTCCTTGGATTCACAGTGGTTTGTTTGTTTAAGATTTTATTTATTTATTTGACAGAGAGAGAGATCACAAGTAGGCAGAGAGAGGAAGGGAAGCAGGCTCCCTATCTAGCAGAGACCCCGATGTGGGGCTCGATCCCAGGACCCTGGGATCATGACCTGAGCTGAAGGCAGAGGCTTTAACCCACTGAGCCACCCAGGTGCCCCCACAGTGGTTTTCAGGGTAATAATTTCATCAGCTAAAAGAAATAATTCCTACTTTATTTTCTTTTTATAGTAGCTTTGAGTGGACGTTTTCCTGTCATTTTCTCTTCGTGCTAAAGTGTTGTAGATTTTGCTCACACAGCAATAACGAATGTTTATATAAAGTAAAGTAGCGGCAGTAATATGCTCTGTCTCCAGTTGTGCTGTGTTCCGGCTGTTGATAACCTGCTTGCTGTCCATGTTGATCTCCGTGGTTTCTCAAGAACCTGGGATGAAGCTAGGATTTAAATAATCGCCATTTTCCTACAGGAACCTCAGAAATCTCAAGAACTTGTACACCTTATACTTATTAGTATCTCAAAAGGCATTATATGTAGAAAATAATATAATATTTAATGAATTGAAAGGAGTCCCGAGGCTAGTTTTAAATTTTAGGGCACTGAGAAGGCAGAATCCACACAGGAAAACTAGAAGTTTTGAAAAGTCTAGCCTACCAACATCCTGTAGGAGAGAGAAGATAGGCAGTAAATGCTGACAGATCAGGTCTCTAGGAAGGCCAAGGGTAACCAAGCAGTGGGCCAGTTACAGGTACCCAGCAGGACAAAGAGATGGAAGTTGGAAATGAACCAAAAGTGTTTTTCTTTCCTTAACATATTTTCCTAAGAAAATATTTTCTAAGAGATTATATTTTAAAATTTTAAAACACAGCAGTTGAAAGAATTCTGTAGTGAACATCTGTAATGTTTACCATCTAGATTCTACCATAAACATTTTTACTATACTTGTTACAATACTGTTTCCAAAATAAGGTCATGTGTCATACAATCGACTTAGTAAGTTATGAAAAGAACAGAATAAAAACTATCAGATGCTATCACATGTGGCTAGCTCCCCTCTCCCAGTTATATGTGCGTGCACGTACTCAGGTGGTAGTTATTTCTATCCAGTTTCAATGGCCTATGCCTTTTATATGTTACAGTTCTACAAAATATGTGCCCATTCCCTAAAAAAAAAAAAAAAATCATTAAGACCGATACTGTGAGTAATACAGTGCTTGTCACATGGAGGGAAAACGAACAATTTAGATTTTGAGGGGGAACTGCTATTAGGAGAGCAAAAAATATTCAGTAGCCTGTTAAAGATATAGGAACAGAGTATGTGAAGAGGTTAGACCAAGAGGTATGTATTTAGGTCTCATATCCACAGAGATGAAAGGTAAAGCAAAGAGCAAGAAACAAGAAATTTCTGGGGGTAGAAAAGCAAGAACTGAATTCTCAGAATATTCTCACATTAGCAGTGTTGGCAGAGGGAATTATGGATGTTTAAAAAAAAGAGGATTTAGTCGGGATAATAGAGAAAAAATGCATCAGGGAGCTAGAAAATAAAGCGATCTGTGAAAGTCTGAATTGTAAGAAAGGCTTCACCAGAAAGGAGGGCCTTCAAGTAGGACAAGAAAAGGAAAATTTATTGCATACACAAAATAGATTAAAATTATATGTGTATATGTGTGTATATATATATATATATTCACATATATTTATATATGATTTATATACATACACACCTATATATAGGTGTACAAAGGAAACTAGGCCTACAGACAGAAAGGCACACGCTGTGGGGAACGAGTGTGTCCATACACATGTGTCCTTAAACATTCATGTATGAGAGGGAGCACTTAAGGTGATGAGCCTGCCTGGAAACAAAACATCTGCCTTGAGAACACAGGGAGTGAGGATTAGGTAGGGAAAGCTGAGGAGAAAATTACACAGTAATTACAAAATAATTCAAGTTTAAAAGTTCTTCACTTTAAAAGTTTGGTAAGGACTGTTAAAATAGTAAGTTTTCTCACAGTGTTTACATAAACAATTAAAAATTTTAGTCAGGAAACTTTTCTGGAAAATGCCTACTGCAATAAAGTGAGGCGTACTGTACTCAAAAGTGAAATTCTCTTGTAGACATGCAAATAGCACTCGCGAGCTAAATGACTCTATGTTTTATACCGACGAGTCCAACCACCCCAGAAACAAATGGCAAAGCCATCCCCTAGGCTTCAGTTTTCCATCTGACTACATGGAAGGCCTTCATGAAAGTCCTCATATTCATCATTCACATTTATCCTGAAATAGCCACAACTGTCAAAACAGGTTACAAAATAAAATAATTAAATGTTTTTTAAAACTTACTTTGTTTTCTAATTTATTAATTGGAAGTAAGACATAAAAGATAAAGAAAAAGCCAAACTGGCTTAGACCAAAGACTCTGACCACTTTGTGACTCAGTGAGAACAGCTACCTCCAACAGAAGAGGTCCCAGGGATTCCTTTTCTATCACTCCCTGACTGCTGGACGAGATGTCTGACTTCTGCACTTCATCATCAGTTGTGGATTTCTCTACAATAAAGAAACAAAAAGTCACAAATCCAAAAAGGGTGCATTTCCATGATGGCAAGTCTGTGAAGACATAGATCCACCTGGTTTAAGATTCAAATAACATTTGTCTATTACCTATGTGATATTTATTAAGAGTATTATTTAATCTTAATTATACTCATTTTATGGATGACAAAATTGAGGGTCACAAAGGCTGAGTAACGTGTCGCAAATCATGTAACTATTAAGTGGCAGTAGGAGAATTTGAATTCCGACCTATTAAGTCCAGTATTCCAACAATGGGAAAAATGGTATAAATATATAGCCTGTTTAGAAAGTCTACACTTAAAGTTTTTAAGAAATGCTAAATTGTAGAAGAATGACGGTTTTCTCCATTTTTCTTCATCCTTTTCTGATTTGATCAATTGCCACTGAATAAAGAGTGAACAAATGCTTTCTCCTTTAGTGAGCCTGCATGAATTAGCTAACCTTTCACATTCATGTCATGGTGATCTGATTGATAAATCCGTAACTGCTAAATGATCTGAAATTCTTTTGTGCAGTGATGTTGAAAAAGCCATCCATCATCTTAAAGCAGCACCATCCTTAAATAAGTTTCCAATCTGTCAAACTAGTTAGTTAGTCAGCCAAAAACCAAATGTGGTATTATTGAATATAGAGACTCATTTTTTCACTTTAAAATATGAACTATTTCATATATTCCAAAAAATACAGAAAATGACATAGCATACGTTCACATATCCACCGTTCGTTTTTCACAGATGTTAACATTTGCTTCAGGTCCTTCCTTTTTAAAAAAATAAAATGCGGCACATAGAACTAACGTTCTGCCACCACTCCTCCTTTGCCCCTTTTCAGAACTAATCTGTATTCTCAGGTCAGAGTAATAATTTCTAAGCCTGTTTTTATTACTTAAGTACACATGTATGAATTCCTGAATAATATATTAGTTTTGTGTTTTAAAGTTTACATAAATATAGAGACTTTTCCTACTTACTTTTGCCATTCAGTATTATGTTTGAGATTTAAGCACACTGATGAAGATTTAATCCATTTATTTGAACTGGGATATGGTATTATATCATATGAACAACTCACAGTTAGACTTCCTAGTCCACCTCTGACAGTCCTTTGACCACCACATACAGTGCTGTAATAAACTATTTTTAGTATTTCCTTTTTTCTACATGTGTAGCAGCTTCTTTAAGGTAAATAAAAGTGAAGTTGCTGGATCATATAGGGTCTGTGCATTTTGGACATCATTAAGCTTGGGCCACCTGGGTGGCTCAGTTGGTTAAGTGTCTGCCTTCAGCTCAGGTCATGATCCCAGGGTCCTGGGATCGAGCCAGGCACTGGGTTCCTCATTCAGTGGGGAGCCTGCTTCTCCCTCTCCCTCTGTTTTCCCAACCACTTGTGCTTTCTTGCATTTAACTCTCTCTCAAATAAACAGTATCTTTTTATTTTTTTAAATGGCTAAGTCTAACAGACTACTCTCTAAAGAGAATGTACCACTAGTAAGGTTCAAGGGTTTTTGTTTTTCTGCACCCTCACTGGCAACTGATGGCAGTTTTGTTTTGTTTTGTTTTTTAGTTTTGTGACTCTAATAGGTATAAAATGTCATCTCTTATAGTATTTATAATAACGGCTTTACTGAGCTACAATTCACATAGCATACCATTCACGTATTTAAAGCATAAAATTCAATGGTTTATAGTATATTCACAGAGTTGAGCAACTATCATCACAATAAATTTTAGGACATATTCATCACCCAAAAAAGAAGCCTCGTGCCCTTTAGTACTCACTCTCCATTTTCCCGATACTCCCAAGCCCTAGGCAACCACCAATCTACTTCGTTTCTATGGATTTGCCTATTCTGATCATTTTATATAAATGGGATCATACAATGTGTGGTTCTTTGTGACTGGCTTCTTTTGCTTACCATGTTTTCAAGGTTCATCCGTATTGAAGCATTTGTCAGTACTTGATTCCTTTTTGTTGCCAAACGATATTCCATTACATAAGTATACCTCCCTTTACTTATCCATTGATCAGCTGATAGATAGGAGTTGTTTCTACTTTTCAGCTCTTTATGAATAATGATGTTATGAACATCTGTGTGCAAGTTTTCATGTAGACATATGTTTTCATTTGTCTCAGGTTTATACCTACAAATGGAATTGCTGAGCGATATGGTAACTCTATGTTTAACATTTTGTGGGACTACTGGACTGTTTCCCAAAGTGGCTCCACAATTTTATTTTACGTTCTTAAAAGCAGCGTATGGGGGTTCCAATTTCTCCCATCCTTACCAACACCTGTTAATCTGTTTCTTTGATCATAGCAATCTAGTATCTTATTGTGGTTTTGATTTGCGTTTCTCTGATGGCTAATGATATTGAACATGTTCGTCATTTATATGTCTTTGGAGAAAAGTCTATTCAGAGCCTTTGCCCATTTTTAAATTGGATTATTTATCTTTTTAATATTAAGGTATAAAAGTTTCGGGCTCCTTGCTCGGCAGGGAGCCTGCTTCTCCCTCTGCCTCTGCCTGCCTCTCTGTCTGCCTGTGCTCGCTATCCCTCTCTCTCTGACAAATAAATAAATAAAATCTTTAAAAAAAAAAAAGTTTCTCATTTAGTTCTAAGACCTACTTCCTTCATTAATTTATATGTTTCTGACACTAAGACATGTTTCTGTTTTTAAACATTAGTTTGCCGAAAAACATAAACTATCAAGTTCAAGTGAATTAAATAACTATGTGTGAAAAACAAAACATCTAAAGTTTTAGGTAAATCCTAAGGCAGGAGTGGCTGCAGGACCAACTTTCTGGCTTAAGGAATGTGGACAGAAATGACATGCAATTTCTGGGTTTTATCCTTAAAAGGAAAGAAGTGTGTCTTCCCATTCTCTTCTTCCCCCTTCCTGTCATTAGGGATATAGACAGATGAGCCATGTGTGACCACAGAGGTGATGGCAATACACTAGGAAGGGCACAGCAGAAAAGACGGAAGGAATTACAACCTCTGACACATACCTAGATTATCTTGTTAAAGCCACTGTACTTTGGTCTCTTGTTACAGTAGCCTAGCCTATATCCTAACTAATACATTCTGTATTTCTCAATAACATGTTTATTTGCTGTATCTTGGATTATGTCCTTGACAGACATTACTGATCTGCTATCATGAAAAGTGACTTGGGCTTACTTACATCCACCTTCTACATACATACTTCTCCGTCCTTCCATCCTCCCAATACAATTTTTAGAACAATCAGTATTTAACATCTATGTTACTATGGCTATATAAATATACTTCACAAATGAGCCAGATGTGTGCTATAATTTATGTTTCTTATATTTTGTGTTTTGGTTTTTTTTTTAGAACAACTCATCTCTAAACTATACCCAAGAGTTGAAAAATTCCTCTCAGTTTGGTCAGTCATCATATATTCTTTTCCCTTCCCCCCCGCCCCCATGGAAGTACTCCTCCTTAAGTCCCTCATCCACCTGCTCCAACTGGGACTGGCTATGTTTTTAGGCTGATGCACAACTGTAATCCTGGGTCTCCTTTTACCTTTCTTCTGTTAAGATTCCATGGTTTCCCTGGATTAAGATCCTATTGCCTTTCTTTCTTGGTTTACTACCTTGGTTTTACTAGGTATTTCTGAAAAAACAAAACAAACAAACAAAAAAAAAACAACTTTTCAATTCTGAAATGTTGGCTGAATATTCAGGCTCTGAAGGTCTGAGAATGTCTTTATTTTGCACTCATACTTCATTTGGATGCACATAGAATTCCAGGTTTAGAATTCTCATTTTTTAGTACTGTTATTCAGAAATTTGGACACATTCTGAGTCTAATGTGTTGTCTATTTTTTTCTCTCTCATTTCTTTTCTCTCTCGTGTCTGAAAATTGTGCAGTGATGTGAGTTGGTTTTTTTTTTTCCTTCTCTTTTTTATTCACTATGCTGGGCACCATATGAGTACTTTCAATCTGGAAACCCACATCTCTCTAATTCTGAGAAGTGCGCTGTTTTGCTTTTGTACTACTATGCTTATAATTTCCTCCCTTCTATTTGATTTGTTCTCTTTCTCTGGAATTAATCATATGTTATATCTCCTGAACGAATCCCATACATTTTCATCTTTCTCTTGGTTTTCCACTGCTTATCTTTTTATTTTACTTTCTAAGGGATTTCTTCACATTTTTTTTCAACCCTTCCTCTATTTTTCAACAGATACTCACTGAAAGTCTACTATGTAGTCAGGAACTGCTTTAGGTATTGATGACACAGTGATGAACAAGCAAAAATCCCTGCCCTCATGAAGCTCTAGTGGGAGTAGGCGCACAATGAACACGTAGCACATGTAACATGTTAGGTGCAAAAAACACTGAGGGAAAATAAGTCAAGGAAGTTGTAGAGGTGTGTATGTATTAGACAGGATAGTTACGGACAAGTTCATTGAGAAGAAATGTTTGAACACAGACATACAAGGGGTGAGAGAATGTACATATCTGAGAAAGTATATATCTGGGAAAGAGAGTATATATATATGGGAAAGAACATTCCAGACAAAGGTAACAGAAAGTGCAAATACTTGAGGCAGAGAGTGCCCAAAATGATCAGGCAGAGGGTGTGAGTAGGCAGAGTAGAAAACGAGGTAAAGAGATAAAGTTTATTTCGGCTATCCTGATTTTAAGTACCAAAGGTTATTTGATGTTTTGAATGTTTTATTTTATAGCATCTTATTATTATTTCATAGATGAAATATTTTCCTTTTTGTCTCTGAGGGACTGTTGGATGGTTTTAAGTTTTTTTCTGCTCCCTGCATTGTCTCTGCTTTCTCTAAGTTCCCATTTTTTCTATTGGCTTGATTTGTGCCTTTTCTTTTTCTCTTTGTTTGATTACAGCCTTTCCTCAAATATCTGGATTTTTATTCATATTAAAAAGTGAGGTACTAAAATGCTGACTGGCAGTTCTGTGAATAGAGGGGGCAAGGCAGAGAACTGATTTGGTCATGGCGGATCATTCCCAATGATCAGTGTCTATACGTCTCTTCCTTTGGACTGCTCAGTGTCCCCAGAAGAGTCCTCCCACCTCTGACTTAGGGAGTATGAGTCAGGCTGTCAGGGTTTGAGACCAAGCAGCAAGGAGACATATAGCCTCTTACTGGCTCTCCCCTTTGCAGACTTAAAATACCAGCTTCTCTCTGTTCAATCAGCTGTCACTAGATGATCTACTTTCCAACTTATAAAATCTTAAAATCCTATCACTTTAATCATTATAAATATATTTGTTTATACTCTTTTGACATTGCTTTTCATCTGAAGTTTTTTTGGGTCTATTCCATTTGTTGTATGTGTTCCTACTTACTGTAGATTACTTCCTCATATGTTACATAAATTTTTAGCATTAAATCACTTGTTCTTTGGGAATGCCTTGGGGCCAGGTGTGGGAATTTCACTCAGTACTCTGCTTTTGTATCTACTTTAGTTCTTTGTAAGGGGTTTTGTGGTATGGGTGCTGAGTAAATATGAGTAAGTACAAATACAAATCATAAAAAAAATCAGGGTGTTCTCATAGGACACTGTTTCCCACACTCAGAGCCCAGGCAGAGACCAGCTTATTATTCAGATGGAGGGATTTTCCTACAAGTGAGCTATTGTCTTAACACCATGCCAGAGCATCCGGCCTGATACCACAACTTATGTGTCTTAACTCAATTCCCTAGGATACCAGGTTCCATAACCAACCAAGGCAACGAGTGTTCCTGTTAAATTAATAAGCCTTGTTGTTATAACAAGAAGCCTCTCAGATTCACTTTCTAAAATAAAGACCATCTAAACAAACATGCTTTAATAAGATGATGAAATTCAATGCAATTTCTTTATAGTAAAAAAATAAAATTGCATATTATAAAGGTCTTCATAACAAAGCACACAGCTATTGGTTTGGTTTTGTTTACCTTGTTCCATTCTCTTCATTAGCTGTATCTGATCGACTGTCTTCTTCAAAATCTTGCATTTGTCTGGCTTTACACTCAAACTGTCAATGTCACTGATGTTGGCAGACAGTAACTCAGCTAGCTCTTCTAAATATTTATTTTCTTGCTCCCTGCGCCTCTTTTCAGTGCTGTTACACAAAGAAAAACCAGTCAGTGTACATTTCTACCACCGTACTTCCTTCTCTCTTCAAGTACTTAATATTTACATACTTATAGAGATCTGTAATCTTATCCAGAATATAAAGTCAGATTTTGAAAACAATCTAAATTCACATCTGAAAAACAGATACTACGAAATACCGAAGTACAGAAAACAATTCTGGCCAAAGTACGTAAAAAGAATGACTGCCATCACAGATGTTATTTCCTCAATGATATAAATACATCAATTATTTCAAATAGCGAATGAATGTTAGATGTTAAAAGGAAGCAGATGGTACATATACAAGTTGCATTTGGAATTTATTTTACATTCTAAATATTATAAATTAAGCAGTGGAGACTATACTATGATTCAAATAAGTTATACTTGGAAATCTGATAAACTGTCTTAATTTTTTGCTACTGAAAGAAATCTGATGAACTCTTGATTCTTATAATGATTAGACCATTAGTTGGTCCTATCAAAAAGAGTTTCCATCCAAAAAGTAAAAGAAGAAGAATAAAAAATCAATAGAGAGACAAAGGTACAGAGAACAAGGTCTTTTGTTTTGTTCTAAAAATAGAAAGAACATCTATTTATAAGTTCTCATAAATGTAATAAATAAAATCAATTTGGAATAATGAGAACAAAGGATAATAGTGCAAAAAGCTAGCACTTTATATTCATTCCAATGTACTGAATGAATATTCTTCACTTTTGTTTTCTAGTCTTTACTTCTAGGTTAATTAGCCAAATCATCAGGCAACTTGCTTCATGTAATACATACAAAGATAGTGAAGTATTACTTTGAAATGAATTTTTCCATTATCAAATTAACATAATAAGAAAGACTGGACACAAATAGCTCTTTGTTTTATAAGCAGCAATCAAAATCATCTGGTATAATGGTAGAAAAGTGGCAGAAAAAACGAGGTGAAAAGAGGGAAAGACCAGTTGCTTTTTAAAAACCTCATAATTGGCAACAATTAAAATATCTCTTACTTTTCATAATAAAAAACTATAAAAGCAATAACATTTCCATAACAACATAATAAGTTGACAATCAACTGTATTTAACTATGTAAAACAAAATGCTACAAAATAGTAAACATCCCAAAAAAAAAAAACAAAATCAAACTTTAAAACTACAACAATCGTATTGTCTTTATCTTTAAAACCTTTCATTATAGAAGCTCACAGAAAAAGCACCTAAACCTAGAGAAAGACGAGTCCAAACCTAGTGGTAGAGAGGGATTGGTTTCAGGGTTGCGGAGGCAGATAAACCCACCCAGCTTTTTCAAAGGTATAAAATGGGAATGAAAATGTCAAGTTAAAGGACCTATAGGTAGTTCAGTATGCTTGAACTATAAGTAAGAAACAAAAGGGCACTAGATGAGGTCCAGGCCAGATCATGAGGGCTCTCGCATACACCAAGATAAAGAGCACGCACAGTGCATTGCTTAAAAGCACAAGTTCAAACCTCCTTGGTCATTTATTTGCTGTGTAATGCTGGGCAAGTTACTCAGAAGCAATTTAACTTCTCTAAGCTTCAGTTTCTTTATCCGCAAAACAAGGATGATGACATTAATTATCTCCCAGAATTGTGTGAGGATTAAAAAAGATGATACATGTAAAATGCTTGGCAGAGTTCCTGGCTATTAGTTCAATAAATGTTATCTATCATCACCATTTTGGCTATGAACACTTATTTTCAGGGTAAGAGGAAGCCTAGAAGGGTTTCAGAAGAGGAATGCGTGGCATGACCAGATTTGTAAGCTCCCTGAAGATAGAAAACCTGTCTTGCTTCACTTAACATCCTTAATAACATGCACACCATGCTGGCTGAATAGGAGGCACTTAATAAAGACCTGTTGAGCTAAATAAAAATGTTACACAAGCACAAGGCACTGCTACCTGCCATTCTGAGACCAGCATTTTAATCTCCATTCTCCAGTGGAGTTAAGGAATGGAGAAGAGGAATAGGAGGCGATAGGAGACATCTCACCCCACCAAACAACTACTAAGAAACTCTATCAGGGCTCCTGTGGACAGGGCTGGCAATACCTGAAGTCTAACATATGCTCTTCACGATTAATGAAGAGACAGTAGGTGATAACAAAACCAAAAGAAACGTGACAAGGTGGTATTCATGAGCAAACTCAATCAGTTTCAAAATCACGAAGTTTTGGTTTACCATACCGAAAATAGCAATTGAAACTAAGGCCCACATTTATAAAACTGAAGGAGGGAATGTTTTCAAGTATTTTGAAAGCAAACATACAAAGGTAAGAATTGTTCTTACAAACATATAAGGATTGTCTTTAAAACATCTAAGAGAAAAATATATTAAATTTTTAATAACATGATTATACATGTACAAAAAACAAAGACCTACAGATAAACCATTAAACGAACAGGAAAGTTCAGAACACTGGATGCACATGCACACGAGACCAATAATCCCAAATCACTAGTATTCCTGGGTATTAAAAACTGCCAATTAGAAAGTATAATAGACAAAACCATTTCTAAAAACAATAAAAATTTGGTGGTACACTGGGATACAGCTAACTAAAGATGAGGTAGTTTTTCAAAGGGAAAATTATAAGCTGTTACTGAAGAACAGGGAAGACTTGAATAAGTGAACAGCCTTTATATATAAATAAGAACACTCTAGAATCTGGAGTCTAGAAAATAAAAATGTCATTTCTCCCCCAACTTAATCTATAAAAGTAAATGAAATTCTAATCCAAATCCCAGGAGTATTTTTTTCCAGAAGAAACATCTGAATTGAAAGTTAGAGGGATAGGAAGAGGGAAAACAATACTGAAAAATGAAAAGGAAGAGTGACTTGCCCCTTCAGAGATCAAGGTGATTGTCTTAAGAAAGTTCAGAACCAGATCCCTATCTATTCGGGAACTTGATCTATGATAAAGGTAACAGCACAAAAGCATCGAAAGGATAGGGTCATAATTACTTATGAGCTACATGGGAAAAAATAAAATTGTATCACACACAAAAATAAATTCCAGATTAATGAAAACTCTAAATATGTTTTAGGGGAAAATACATAAAAATACAGTTAAGGCCTAAGGCAGAGGGGAAAAAATTCTTTAACAAGATCCCCCAAGAGCTTGAACATGAAAACTGAAGGTTCCAAGATACATCAACAGATTTCAAAAACAGAGTTAAACAGACTGGGAGAAGATAATTGCATCAAATATAAGCAAAACAAAGTAGTCGCTAGAAAATTAAAAATAACTCTTTTTTGGGGCACCTGGGTGGCTCAGTGGGTTAAGCCGCTGCCTTCGGCTCAGGTCATGATCTCAGGGTCCTGGGATCGAGTCCCGCATTGGGCTCTCCCCTCAGCTCAGGGGAGCCTGCTTCCTCCTCTCTCTCTTTGCCTGCTTCTCTGCCTACTTGTAATCTCTCTCTGTCAAATAAATAAATAAATAAATAAAATCTTAAAAAAAAATAACTCTTTTTTAAAAAAAGATTTTATTTATTTATTTGACAGGCAGAGATCACAAGGAGGTAGAGAGGCAGGCAGAGAGGGAGGGGGAAGCAGGGTCCCCGCTGAGCAGAGAGTCCAATGCGATGCGGGGCTTGATCCCAAGACCCCGAGATATGACTGAGCTGAAGGCAGAGGCTCTAACCCACTGAGCCACCCAGGTGCCCCTAAAAATAACTCTTATAGATAAAAAGGAAAAGGATAAAAACCCTAGCAGGAATATGGGCAAAAGATACAACCAGGAAATTCACAGAAGAGGAAAAGAAAAATCATGATCAATTTAACTAGTGGTTGGTTAAATATACATAAAACTGTAACCCCACATTCATCAGATTGGCAAAGAGTTAAACTGAGGAGAGAATAGTGTGGGTAAGGATGTGAGAAAAAAGAACTCTCAATGCTTGTTTTTTGAAGAGCAATGTGGTAGTGACAAAGATCCTAACAGAACTCTTACATGTAAAGTAGGAGATGTGTATGAGGATGTTTGCTGCAGTGCTAGCGGTAAGGATGAAAATTTCTAACGAAAAGGTTATTTATCCATAGGGAATGTCTCTCTGTAGAGAAATAGATTTTTCAAACGGGGTACATTCCTATAATACACTATTTCATCAAAAAGTGATAGGACTGAATCTATATGTATTTATAGCTCAAGATACATACTGAAAAGAGTACATTATATTATAGTATATGTATATATAGTATACAGTATGGTACAATATATATTTATAAACATTCATTATTACTCACCAATCCTTATCTATATGATTATTAAAAATGGAGAATTTAGTTGCAGACAGATAATTTAATCATTAATCATTTTACTGCCTTTATTCAAGCAAATATAAAATATTAATATAATACTAATAATACTGTAAAATGTGAACAATTATGTGATGTCTATAAATAGTCTCTTAGTCTCTCTACTTTTGTAGATTAAAAAAATTCCCCAAAACAAAAAATTAAATCTAAAAAAGTTTTATTTATTCGTAAGTTTTCCTTTGAAAAGGACTGACTTTACATAAGAACATTAACTCTGACAACACAGAGCTCCATTGTATCTTGATATCAACATTCCTCTGAGCATCTGGACTTACCTGTGGTTATGAGTGCTTAGATTATGATCTCTCTACAAGAGGTCTCGGAACTGATTAACTTCTCTCTCCAGCCTGGAGCCCTGGCACTCACTCTCCTATTAAAATCCTTTCCTCCTCCTGAGCCCCAGGAGAAAGAAGCATGTAATCCAGTGACAAAAGAGTCTTCTGCTACTTCACTCTCAAGGTCAGTGATTATCAACTGGAGCCATATTGCTTTCCCCATCCTTGGGAAATACTGACAAACATTTGATAATGTTTGAGGAAATTTTTGGTAATCGCAACTGCGGTGACATTTGGTTATCAGAACTGACATAAAGATGCTACTGGCCTCTAGTGTGTGAAAGCCAGGGATATTGCTAAATATTGTACAATATACAGGATGGCGTCTACAACAAAGAATTATCTGACAAAGAATTATCACTATTATCAGAAATAGTGAAAGGCCGAGAAAGCTTGCTCGAGATCCTAGAAGGTGAATGGATCCCCACTCTGCTCCTCTCAGGTGGGAAGCTGCTCTTTTGATGTGATTAAGGTCCCTTCTCTATCTGGTGTTTGTTAGTATCTTCTTAGCAATTACTCTCTTTTAGCCTATTTAAGGTGATCATATCCCTTATAATATACAAATATCTAATTTCACAAATAGGCATTCTTTAAAAATCCTATTACAACAATATATTTCTTTGTTCTACTAAGGCCATAATGATCTAAGACAGCAATTAAAGATGTACAATGGATTTATTCATCCACTTGAAAAATGTTTACTGTGTCCTTACTATACGTAACCCAAATACTATGCTACGAACCAGGGATAACATGGTAAGAACAGACAAGGTCCTTACCAAATGGCAGCCTAAGTGTGTTATGGAGAAGCC
This sequence comes from Neogale vison, assembly GCF_020171115.1. Taxonomy (NCBI): domain Eukaryota; kingdom Metazoa; phylum Chordata; class Mammalia; order Carnivora; family Mustelidae; genus Neogale; species Neogale vison. Next base: position 125,228,217 of record NC_058098.1, read on the forward strand.
AGGGATTCATGAAATGATCACAAGAATCAGTAAAAACTTGAAATTATGGAGCAGAGCTATAAACATACATGTGAGAGAGATACATGAATGAGGGAGATTTAAAATAATAGTTATGGAAATAAGAGGACATTTCTTTTAAGGTGGTAATGTCTAAGCTGGCATCTGGAAAACGTATAGGTGTTGATTATATGTTGACTATAAATCTAGAGGGAGCAAGCTGGAGTAAGGGAGCAGCATATGCAAAGGCCCTGGGGAAGCGAGAGAACATGGTGAGTCTAAGGGACTCAAGACCAGGAAACTTGGAGTAGATGAAACAAGGGCTCCAAAGTGTCAATGAAAATGATAAAGACGCTCTCCCAGATATAGACTAGGAAAAGAGTGTTCCTACCTTGATGCCAGTGTGTCACATGGCGATCCTTTCCTCTTATGTGAGTCTGGGTTAGCAGGGTCGGATGAACTGTCTCCGAGGCCACTCATGTTGAAAAACTTCACACCTAAAAAGGAAGGACAACAATAAGAAATCCATCCTGGTCAACTTTCTAACCATAGGGGAGGAAGAAGCTCCTTTACATTAGAAGATATCTAAACACAGCTTTGTTTGTTTTCTTTTTAAAGATTTTACTTATTTGACACAGAGAGAGATCACAAGTAGGCAGAAAGGCAGGCAGAGGGGGAAGGGGAAGCAGGCTCCCTGCCGAGCAGAGAGCCCGATGTGGGGCTCGATCCCAGGACCCTGAGATCATGACCTGAGCTGAAGGCAGAGGCTTAACCCACTGAGCCACCCAGGCGCCCCTCTAAACACAGTTTTCTCTCAATGAATAGCTAATTACAGTCATCATAAAACAACCACATCTATAGTAAAGCACAGAATCATCAGCTAGTTATTATTTCTACACTTCTTTTCTGTATCTGGGAAACAAAATTAATAAGCCCCTATGAAATCATAAAGGTCAACCAGGATGAAAATATTGTTTGAATAATGAAGTAGATACTGGAATTTTTTTCCAGAGGAAAAAAATCACTTTCAGATGTAAGTGTAAAAACAATGAATAATTTGGGAGTCAGAGAAATTATTTTTTACGTTTATTTTGGGTTATACTTTGAAAAGAACTTTAAATGACTTTTACTCATAAGGTTTGGGACTTTATATTGTTAGGAAAATAAATAATACATATACAATTAAAGTTAAAGCGATGAACTAGATTTGATACGTACCAACTTTGAATTCTATACTCCTAACCTCGTGTCTATGTAGTCAGGAGACAAAGATCAAATGTTTAGTCTATGTTAGGATCTTGGTATAGATGCCAGAGAACACAAAGTCATTTCCCTGAGCATGCCAGCCAGGTCTCTCTCTCTCACATGTTGTGCCAGTTAGTGACTGCACTTACAGATCCCTTCTGACCTGTCCCTATCAACCACTAGTCTCTGCAGAATCCCTAATGGCCCTCAGAATCCTATTCCTGGCCTTATATTTATCACTACCTTTTGTGTTTAATTAGTGCCAAACAATACACCTCCTCCATTCTCTTTCACTCCATCTACCCTTATAAAAGGAAAGAAAATTCTTGTTACATGCGAAAAACTTTTAGCTTTGCCTTAAATTATAAAATCATTAATAAAGCACAGCAATGGCAGCTGTGCTTATAAAGTATCTTATAAAAAATGCTGAGATCTGTAAGAATCACTCACATGGTTTTAATTAATACATCGGAGTACATCTTTTTCCTCTAGTCCGAAAATTTACTCTGTTACTAGCCCTTTCTCAATACCAAAGACTGTCATTTCCCTTCTCAGTGTATAAATAGTACCAAAAATTCTAATCACCAATTTATTATTTCATGCAACAAAAGGGCACAATTTGAATTTTTCCCATATTAGAAGTGCCGTTCACAGAAATCTCCAATGCCTAGGATTGCAGTCTTATAATTACTTTTTATTTGTCCCTTTTACTCCTTATTCCTAATTGGTATCTATGTCCTGTCAATTTTTCCTTAATAAGAGATCTTAGATTCTCCCCTCCTTCTTTATTCTCAGACACAGTTATAATTCCAGTTGGAACCAAATGCCTCATTCTGGATTGATGCAAGATCCATGTATCTGGTTTCTCAATTCCAGTCACTCTCACTTCTAATCTGTCCTATAAACAGCACCTAAACCATTCCTGCTCAAATGTCATTTTCAAGGTATCAGTTCCCTGATGAGGAATCAACTGGGTCCCCCACTGGAATATGGTGATTAAAGATGGGCTTTGGGGTCAGAAAGGCCTTAAGTTTATTTAAGTCCTGGATTAACCACTACCTGCTTACTCTTGAGCAAAGTGTGTAATCTCCTTAAACCTAATTCCTCATCTGTAACACAGGGATAATAATTACCTTCATCTACCTTCAGATCTGTCGTGAGGACTGAATAGTGTGTGTAAAGAGCACACGGTAGTTCCGGAGAAGCTGGCTACTGGAAACAGCTCCAGGGGCAGTGTTCACTCAGGGGATAACTCGTTCCAAACCTCCTCATCAATAAATACAATGGGCACTTCTCATTCCTTCATTTCTTACTGCTCAATATCTGCTAACTTATGTTATTATTATTTTATTGGATTACTTGGAGCAGCATTTAAAATAGTTATGTTCTAAAACATTGTCATCCACTGGCTTCTGTGATCCCACACCTTAACAAACACTTAGAAAACAAATGAATCTGTATGTCTATCATGCATCAGGCACTGTGCTAAAAACTGAGGAAATAATGGACAGCAAAAGAGAGGTTCTGGTCCTCATGGAGTACAAGACATAAACTTGATGAGACACAAAAATAACGTATAATTTTATTGATTTTTTCTTTTTTTTTATAAACATATAATGTATTATTTGTTTCAGGGGTACAGCTCTGTGAGTAATCAGTCTTACACACTTCACAGCAATCACCATAGCACATACCCTCTCCAAAGTCCATCTCCTATCGTCCCCATCCCTCCCAACCCCCTCCTCCAGCAACCTTCAGTTTATTTCCTGAGATTAAGAGTCTCTTATGGTTTGGTCCCATCTTGTTTCATTTTTTTCTTCCCTTCCCCACACGACCCCCAGCTCTGCCTCTCAAATTCCTCGTGTCAGAAAGATCATATGATCTCTGACTGACTTACTTTGCTTACATAATACCCTCTAGTTCCTTCCACATCATTGCAAATTTAACATTTTTTATGGCTGCATAGTATTCCATTGTATATATTCTCTTTCTTTTTTAGAAGACTTATTCATTTGAGAGGGAGAGAGCACGCAAGTGCATGCAAGTGCACACAAGCAGGGGGAGGGAGAAGCAGACTCCCCACTGAGCAGGGAGCCCAACGTGAGGCTGGATCCCACGACCCTGGGATCATGACCTGAGCCAAAGGTAGATGTTTAATTGACTGAGCCACCCAAGTACCCCAACATATACTTTTAAATTGGGATAAAAGTTACAAAGAAAAAGAAAAGGGTTCATAGAGAGAAGCAACAGAGGAGACCTAATTTTAATTGGGGGATCACCCAAGCTTTCTCTGAAGAGGTGATATTTAAGTCATGACCTGAGGGATTGCAATTAGTGTCATTTTCTTCTTACTTCATTCTTAGTACTTTTTGCCCAATTATTTGGAGTCAGAATTCCTTATGGTCCTAACGTTCTACGTCTCTTTTTCCCTCAGACTACATATATTATCCTGGGGTAAAACCACTCATTCAACATGATTTCAAAACACATCTCTGTACTGATTATTCCCGAAACTCTATCTCTAGCTCAGACCTCCTGGGTCTCAGGCCCTGCATCCAATTCTTCACCACGAATCTCTATCGAGATGTCACATAGGCCCTTCAAATTTAACTTTCCAAGAATGAATTTAACATCACCTCATCAATTTCTTCTCTCAGTATGTTGGAATCATTCTAGCTTCTTCTCCGCATGCAAGCAGACACCAAAATTTGTCAATTTTTATTTCCCAATTGTTTCCAAAATCCATCCCTTTCTCAAATTCTCCTCTCACTGTCTCCTGCTGGACTATTAAAATAACTTTCCAGATGGTCTCCCTGAGCCACCAGTGTAGGCTATCAAAAATGTAATCATCTCAATCTTTGCTTAAAACCCTTCACTAAATCCTCACTGCAAACAGGACATTTAACCTCCTTGACAAAATATACAAAGTTTCCATCAGCTCTCACCTGTTGTGTGTTTATTACAGAACGTGGTGAATAAGTGACTAAACTTCTGTTCAATCAAGTATTTATAGATTATGGGGGCCTTGGGTGGCTCAGTGGGTTAAGCCTCTGCTTTCAGCTCAGATCATGATCTCAGGGTCCTGGGATCAAGCCTCACATTGGCTCTCTGCTCAGCAGGGAGCCTGCTTCCCCTCCCCCACCCCAACCACCTGCCTCTCTGCATTTGTAATCTCTGTCAAATACATAAATAAAATCTTTTTTAAAAGTATTTATAGATTATATTTTTTTAAAAGATTTTATCTGCTTATTTCAGACAGAGAGTATGAGCAGGGGGAGAGGCTGAGGGAGCAGACTCCCTGCTGAGCAGAGAGCTTGACGTGGGGGGTGGGGGTGTCGAAAGATAAAAATAAAATCTGTAAACATTAGTCAGAAAACTGTAAATGGATCTCAATGTGGGTAACCCTAACTTAGCAATAAGTATTTATCAATCTCCTAGTATATGCCAGCCTCTGTTTTAGGTACTGGGGAGACAGCTGTGAATAAAATTTATAAAAATCACTGTCCTTGGGATGCCTGGGTGGCTCAGTCAGTTAAGTGTCTGCCTTCGGTTCAGGTCATGATCCCAGGGTACTGGGTTTGAGTCCCACATCGTGCTCCTTGCTCAGCGGGAGCCTGCTTCTCCCTCTGCCTGCTGCTCTCCCTGTTTGTGTGCACTCTCTCTCTCTCTGACAAAATCTTAAAATAACACTGTCCTCATAGAGTTTCATTCTATTGTGAGGGAGTGAGACAATACATAAAATTTAAAAGTAAGTTATAGAGGTATTAGAAGGTGATAAGTGTTGAAGAGAAAGACCAGGTGAAAATAGAGACTGTGTGGAAGGGAAGGGATAGCAATTTTAAGTAGAATTTTAAATAGAATTTTAAGTAGTTAGAAAAGGTCTCACTGAGAAGGTGAGAATATTAACAAAGACTTGAAGGAGGTGAGGCAGAGGAAGAGCTTTAAGGCCTCAAGGCCAACGCATAACTATGCTTTTTGAGAAACATGAAAGATTAGTGTAGCCAAAACCGGGGAGTGAGGAAGGTGATAAGCTCTGAAAGATCACAGGAGGCTACACTGTGTAAGGCCAGAAAAAAACATTTTAAAGACTTTAGCTTTTTTCTGACTGAATTAGGCACAATCAGTGGAAGGTAAATAACAGAGGAATGACAAGATCTAATTTTCATTCTAAGACTCTTGCTATGAAGGGTAAGTACAATCTTTCTCATCTCAGTAATTCAGTATTTAAGTTTCCAATTGCTAAATGGCCTTTTTCACTGGCATAGCTCACTGTCACCTCAAACTCAACATGTATAAAATATGCTGGACTTTTAAGATCCAGACTTCCATTAATAATAAATAAATGAGATGAGCTGCATTGTCAATTGATGTCATCATAAAAAATACTTGTTAAATCTCCTGCGGTGGGGGGAGAGAAAGGACCCATGAAAAGGAAAATAATTACAGTTTAAGGTGGACAACCTCAACGCAAAGGCAAATATGCAAGCCTTGTAACAACTACCACCACAACAAAAAAGATGTCAAAAGATCTGGCATGTTTTTAGCATCTATTCTGAAACCCAAACCCCAAATAACAATAATCATCTAAGTAATGTATTCATAGAAACATAAATGAGGTTAACCAAATATCACAGAAGAAGCCACTTCATTTCATATTCACGTAGAAATAAAGTACAATATTTTTAAATGTATTAATAGAAAAAATGAAATTCTGCAACAAATTTTATAATAATGAAGGAACATTAACTCTAAACTTTTCAATAGAAGTAGACAGAAAATGAAGAGGGGAAGAAAATGAAAGAGAAGACTTTAGAGTTTGCTAAATTGAAAGAAAGGAAACAGCTAACTCCCTACCTCCTGCTCAGGGACTACTTACTTTCTTATCTGCCCATCTTTTTTGCCTCCAAAGACATTAGGTTATACCCATCTGAGAATTAACCCATCTGGAATTCTACTAGATCTCAAAATTCAAAGGACCATACACTTCTTATTACACTATGCTATAAATTATAATTCTCCTGCTTGTCTCCCCTTCTAGATTATGAACTCAAAGACAGTTATTAGATCTTTTTATTATATATCCAGTATCCAACATAACGTCTAAAAGATGTAAAAGCTAAAATAGGCGATGAATTAAAAGTGATAAAGCTCCTTAAGTAATATGACATTTGAAAGTTTAAAGGATATTTAAGATATTTTATAGTTAAATATTTTCTGGAATCTTTCATAAAGCTTTGGAATTCTTTCCTATACTTGAGAAACTACGCTTGCTTGAAATCCTTGTTACCCTGTTTTCAATGGGGAAAAAACCCCCAAAACCTATCTTCTTGATCTAGAAATTGGAGAATATCTCTTCTAATTTTGAAAAGGTAAAAATCTACTATTTGGGGGGAATCCCCCACACTATTCCATAGTACTGTAGATACATGAAGTCCCGTTACAGTCATACTACTGTAAACATAACTAATACAGTCTCAGAGACTGGATAATTCTGAGCTAGACTTAAAACAAGATTCCCCAGACCGTGCACCCCTCAGACTACTGGCTAGAGATTGATATCTCCTACATTTATCTGAGATTCTGAGGCTAAGGAGACATTAGACCATAATTCAACAGCAGCCAGACAGGCTGGCCTACCAAAAGAAGAGCCAACAATAAGAAGTTATGAGAGAGTCACCAGCCATGTGCTGATGATATGATTCTGGTATTAACTGCTTTCTATTTACAAAACACAATATACAGATAGTGGAATGCAAAACCTCTGATGAGTAAGAACTATTACAGCTGTTCTATCTGTGGAATGGCTTTACGTTTGGCAGTAAGGGTACTTAAATAAGGTTCATTAAGAAAAGAAATGTGGGTTTCAGGAAACCAATTTGCATATCACCTTTTAAAAAGAGGTAAGGTTTCTAAGTAAAAAGTTCCCTGTTGATTTGAAGACTTGCTAAGTTGTACCCAAACAACCTCAAGCAATCTGCAGAGAACCGTTTTAGGAATTAGAAACCGCATCTATCTCAAATAGACCAGACAAAACCAAACAGGTGGGGCTGAAGAAATAGGTCAGTGTTTTATATTTCAGTTGAATTATAAATTTCTAGAACATAAGACATTTGTCACTCATCCCCCAGACTTAGCTGAGAACCATACAATTTGAAAAGTAAGTAACAATATGTTAGTAAACAACTCTTACACATTAAAATGCTTAGCAGGCAATTAGCACAAAACAGCATAGACATGATGAGGGGGCATTCTGCGAGCTAAACCTCTCCAAGCTGACAGCTGTAAGAAAAGAATCACATAGGAAAATCATGATCAACAAAGCTCCTGCACTGAGCAGCTGCCATATAGAAATATTTCTCAGACTAGCATTCTCAGACACCTAAGGTTCTCTAAAAGAAGTTTTCAATTTTCTTGTCTTTTTAATCCCTTGTCAATTGAAATCTTTCTCATGTGATAAAGTGTGGGGACTTTGGGGATTTTCACCGTACTTGTTATGGTTGAGTAATTTTCCATTTTTTGAATATCCACATTTTGTTTATTCATCAGTTGATGGACATTAGGTTTTTCCATTTCAGGGGCTATTTATCAATAATGATTCCGTGAACATTTATATGCATCAATGTCTTCAATTCTCTTAGTATTCTTGGACTGGAACTACTGTATCATACTGTAACTCTCTTTAGCTTTTGAAGGAACTGCCAAACTGTCTTCCACAGTGGCTATACCACCTTAATTTTTTACCAGCAATGTACAATTGTTCCAATTTCTTCACATCCTCACCAAATTTGTTATTTTCTGTTTTGTAATTTTATCTCAACTCTGGCCATGCGGGGTTGTGAAATGGTATCTCATTACAGTTTTGGTTTGCATTTATTTCCCTAATGTGCCTTTTCATGTGCTTATTGGCCATTTTTATATATTCTTTGGAGAATGTCACTTTGCCCATTTTAAAATTGGGTTATTTGTCTTTTTATTTTTGAGTCATGAGAGTTCACTATGATTCTGCACCTTAGACCACTCGGCCATCCTGACACCCTATGAGAGTTCTTTATATTAGGGTACCACACCTCTACCAGATACATGATTTGTAAACATTTTGTTTTATGAACAAAGTCTTTAATTTTGATGAAATCCAATTTATCTACTTCTTCTTACTGGAGTAAGAGCAATTCCTAGACTTCCTTAAAAACAGTTTCTATTAATTGCTATTTTTCCTGTGTATCTGCCTTACTTTCCTGTTTCTCTGAATGATTCCTAATTTTTTGTTAAAAAAAAAAACAGATATTTTGAAGCTAATGCCTAAACAAAGATTTCCTTAAATGCCTGGAAACAAAAAGTCTCTCTGAATCCACAAAGCCAGAGACCAGAACTCAGATGTTGGCTCTCTCCCTGGCCCAGAGAAGAACTCCTGCCATAATCTCTGCCATAAGTGGCCTGCCAGTATCTGAACTTTTTTTTTTTTTAAACATATAATGTACTATTTGCGCCAGAGGTACTGGTATGTGAATCATCAGGCTTTTCATAGCACTCACCATAGCACATACCTTCCCTAATGTCCATAACCCAGCCACCCTAATCCTACCCCCCCCACCACCCTGCAATCCTCAGTTTGTTTTGTGAGATTAACAGTCTCTTATGGTTTGTCTCCCTCCTGATCCCATCTTGTTTCATTTTTTTTCCCTCCCTATTCCCTATGACCCCTAGCCCAGCCTCTCAAATTCCTTGGGTCAGTCAGATCGTATGATAATTGTCTTTCTCTGATTAACTTATTTCACTTAGCATGATACCCTCTAGTTCTATCCACATTGTTGCAAATGGCAAGCTTTCATTTCTTTCGATGGCTGCATAGTATTCCACAGTAGCTGAACTCTTATGGCCAGGAATAAAAAACAAAGGGAAATAAATGGATCAAAGCAATGAATTCTTAAAAATAAAGACATCTTTTTTATCTCAATTCTAATTGATTATATAAAACATCAGATTTTTCTTAAAAGAAAATCCTGTGCAAAATCTTATTGATATTTATTATTTTAATAATAAAGACATTATCAAGGACTTGATAACTTAAATTCTAAAAATATGTAATGTTTGAAAAACTGCATTTAATACATTTTATGTTTACCATTAAAAGTTCATCCTACAGATTAAGAGAATGCTTTCTTTCTTTGTATTTTTTTTTTCTAAATGGAAAGAGTAAGTTTGGAAAAGCTATAAAAGTTTATTTTTTGTTTTCTATTAACAAAAATATAGGAAAAAGAGAAAAATCAAATTAGTTTTAAAACCCAATATTTTAAATTCCTCACAATGACTTTATTTAAAATTTAATTTTTCAAGATTAAAAAAATAAACATATATGCATTCACCTTGCTAAAATACTCCTGTTGTATGAATTTGTGCCTAAGGATAGACAGTCAGCATATGAAATACATATTTGTGGCAGCTATCTTATTAAGACAACTGGGCAGAAATAACCTTCAACATTTCCTTGCAAATCCATGGTACTAGATGATTCCCGGTTATTGTACAACATTGGGTAATTGTAGATACACATGTCTTCCAAAAAATTAGTTCTATATCATTCTAACTTATGGAAAATGTGTTGATATTTCTTAAAATAAGTATAAAAAAGAGATTAAAATCAATCTTCCTGACCATAGCTCTCTTTAACTGTGTAAACAACAAAGTGTTATTTACTTGCATGTGCACAGCAGAAAAGTTTATAATAGTTTAGCAAAGAAGTAACAGCCTTAAAAAAGGAAAATGGTGATTAGAGAGACAAAACTAAGTGATAAAAATTTCCTTGTCTTTCTCTTCCCATCAATTCCACCCTCTTTCAGATTAGAATACTAATGAGCACAAAATCAGCTAGAAGCTGTCGCCAGAAGAGAATGAATATCAGCATTAGACACAGATAATTCACAGATGATTATCCAAAACCAAAATCACATTTACTACATAAAATTATTCCAATATCGAGGGGGACCTTGGTGGCTCAGTCAGTTAAGCATCTGACTCTTGGTTTTGGCTCAGGTCATGATCTCAGGGTCTTGAGATCAAGCCCTGTATCACTCCTCGTGCTCAGTGGGGAATCTGCTTCTCTCCCTCTTCCTTTGCCCCTTCCCGTGCTAGCATGCATGTGCACCCTGCTCTCTCTCTCTAAAATAAATAAGTAAATCTTTAAAACATATTCCAATATCTAAAATAAACGGTTAAGCCCCCAATCAGAAGTTGTTCAATTTTCCTCAAATATTTCAGAAACTAATTTCAGAATACAGTATGGTTAAATGTACATATATAAACCAATCAAAGAAAAATAAATATACTAAAATTTGATCCTTACAGTTATAAGGTAGCAGAAGTACCAAAGTAATAGAGCTGCATATCAATTACTTGACAAAACAATGGAATCATATTCTGAGGGCACTAGAAAATGATCAAGTCAGGTAAACCTCCAGTTAATTTCAGGGTCATCCCCCAACTAGAACAGAAGGAACATGAAGAAAATCACAATATAAATGTACATATAATTTTCACTGCCCAAATTTATAGAAGAATATGTACTTTTTAAAGCCTAGCTTAAAATTTAAGTCATCTCACTTGATTCACTTATTTTTGGCAAAAACCTTAATACCCATTGGGAAATGGAAAAAAAAAATCCCCAAGCATTTCAGGTGACTAGCTGGTTAAATAGCATTAACATTTCCTCAATGATCATACTAACCGAACTAACTCTATTCCTTCCAGTGCAATGTCCAATGAAGGAAGAACTCTACACAAGTGAAATTCAAATTTCACTTTCCAGTGTTCTCAACAGAATAACAACTATGAAAATAAAGCCTATAGTTCAGAAGCAATGGAAAATAATACAAGCTTTCAGAATCAGAGGGACGCTAGCAATTGCCATTTAGTGCACTGCTTAACTTTTTAACTATATAGGCCACTTAAGAATATACGAAATGCCGGGTGCCTGGGTGGCTCAGTGGGTTAAGCCGCTGCCTTCGGCTCAGGTCATGATCTCAGGGTCCTGGGATCGAGTCCCACATTGGGCTCTCTGCTCAGCGGGGAGCTTGCTTCCTTCTCTCTCTCTCTCTGCCTGCCTCTCTGCCTGATTGTGATCTCCCTCTGTCAAATAAATAAATAAAATCTTTAAAAAAAAAAAAAGAATATACGAAATGCCTATCTTGCCTGTTTTCACTTGCACAGTATAATGTCAGTAACAAAGAATTTGAAAGGAACAAAATAATAAAAAGGTTCACAAAAGAGGATGCCTATTAACATGCATTTAAAGGCTGTGACAATTTAATAATATATATAGAGTGTTTATGCATTTTATATGTATTAACTCATCTATTCCTCCAACTGCTCTATGAAGTATAATTATTATTTCTATTTACAAGAATCGTGGACTGAGTTCAACAGTTTTATCTTATTGATAAAGAAACTACTATCTGACAAAGATAATGATGAAAATGAGATGACCAACACGTAGGATTTACTATCTATCAAACCTTACTAATTCATTCACTCATAAAATATGAGAGGTAATACTATAATACATTTTAGAAATGAGGAAACACAGGCACAGAAACATTATTTAATCTGCTCAACTTTGTCAAGTGGCAGAGGTAAAAATCATTCGTGGGTAGTTGAGTCCAGATTCTGGCTATGCTTTAACTTATACAATTAAACTACAGTCACATAACTGATAAGCGGAAAAGCTGATAGACTTCCAACTTTTGCTTTTGCTTCTACACTAGAATGCTTGCTTCTTCATTTGTTTTCCCAGAGAAGCTGACATTAAATTATGCCACTTCGAGAAACCTGGGTGGTATTTACAAGAATCTCAGACACACGAACAGAGTCTTCTCAACTCTTAGTCCAAACACCACACAGAAATAAATAAAATTGATCATGTATCTAATCCTGACTTCTCTTGCCATTACAATATAAAACAATTATTTCCTGTAAGATGTAATCCACTTTATTTTATTTTTTTTTATAAGTAATATTTTTTTAAAGATTTTTTTTATTTATTTATTTGATAGAGAGAGATCACAAGTAGGCAGAGAAGCAGGCAGAGAGAGAGGAGGGAAGCAGGCTCCCTGCTGAGCAGAGAGCCCGATGTGGGGCTCGATCCCAGGACCCTGAGATCATGACCTGAGCTGAAGGCAGAGGCTTAAACCATTGAGCCACCCAGGCGCCCCAGATGTAATCCACTTTAAAACGTAAATGCGCTATTTCGTTAAGATAAAAAATTTTGCCATTACAAACCCTGTTTTTTGTCCAAAAATTAATAAATATTGCTGGATTTTAAGATACGTATACAAACATACATACATAAAATTCTTTTCAATAACACCCAAATCATCTTTAGGAACCACCGTTTTGGGATTCTGGACTCCTACCATGTTTTAACAGACTTTCTCCTGAAAAAAATCTTTACAGGCTTTGTTCTACCAGACAAGTTCTCAGTTAACAAATCCGTGACTCTCCAAAGTCCCACATTATAGTCTCTTTAAAAAGGAACATAGATGAAAAGAGATATCAAGCTCAAAATGAGTACTACTGTACCAAACAGCTGACCTGTACTCTTCCAAAATGTCAGTTTTATGGAAGACAAAGAAAAGCTGATAGCGAATTCCAGGTTAAGAAACCAAATAAATAGCTGTAACAACTCACAGTGTGTGATTGTGGATCAGATGACTGATAAAATTCTAATAGGAATATAAATATAAATGAAATAACAACAATAATGAAAATGTTGTTTCCTGAATTTCATTATTACGTTGTGGTTAAGTAGGAGAAACACACTGGATACTTAAGAATGGAAGATCATAAATGTCTACAACTTGTTCTCAAATGATTCATGGTCATCATAGTGATGGTGGGAGAGGAGAAGCAAAAATAATAGTAAATACACAGAGAGATAAAGTAAATGTGACCAAATGTTTACAACTGGTGAAAGTGGGCAATGGACATACAGGGCATACCAAGCTTGCAACTATGTAACAGGTGTAAAATTGTTTTTGATAAACATTAAGGGGAAACAGAAACGACCAAAGTTTTCATTGTGATATGAAGAAAAAAGATTTTCTCAGTCACTCAATGAACAATGAGTTACAGGAAAAGACACCCACACTAGAGATCAATCATTAGATCATTCTGTTTTCTCTTTCTCTTTCATAAAGTCACGGTACTAACATTCTCCTCCTGAAAACTCTTAAATAAGAGAGGGCTCTCCTATGTGATTAAAATTTCTCTGAATTATAATACACCCTACTCTGCAAAATGGCTTTTTAATATTCAAAATGCTTTATTAATTCACCTCTCTTTCTTTATTGAGAATCAAGTCTGATTTCAAATAACAGAAAATGTAAGTTAATAAATATCACCAGTTTATAAAGGCCAGAAATCAGGAGTGTGTTCTAGAAACCAATGGGATTTTAACGTGAGAAGTAGCAGGATAAAATGCATATCTCCTCAAATCATTTTGCACCTCCAGTCCCTGCTTTAAAGTTCTCTGCCTACAAATAGTCTTGCTTTCATCTCCCAAATTCACTGTTTATTCCAAACATAGGTGTTGCTTGTCAGCCAACTAAATTTAACTGCCTTTAACTTCTATGATTGTTAAACCCCACTCTTCAAGTTGACAGCTACCACTCTCGATGGTGACAGCCTTGTCCTTTAAAGTGAGTGGGTGGGTGTGCAGCTGGGGCAGGGATGAGAGGGCTTTCTGGGGTGCTGATAGTCTACCTCTTAACCTGTTTAACAAATATGTTTGGTACACGGGAACTCAAGAGTTCTACATTTAAAATTTGTAACTTTTATCTGTATATTGTATAACCTACTAATTTAAAAAACTTCCTGCTGGAAGTCTTCCACTTAACTGATTTATCAGTTTCTGATTTATCTTCAGCTTTTTACCTACTGTCCTGGCTTGCTGCATGTTCATCATGTTCATGGATTCACAAATACTATTCCCTCAGCTCACAAACTCTTAGAAAACAACTACGTAAAAAATGCCCAAATATTAAAAAAAGGGGGGGTACCAAATATAGATTTATTGACTGCATACATGTTAGAAATATACAGATCAAATCTAGGGATAGTTCAGTACAGTTTTTCTGCTTGCTATTTTTAATTCAATAATGAGGGTCTTGTAAAATATTGATATGAGCCCTATATTCATTTCAGCATGCATTAAAGTGGTTCATAAAATGTAATCTAGAACTTCTCTAACATTTCCCTTTAGGAATGTCAGCACATGTTTTATAATTACCTTGAAACTCTCAAATCAAACATTATTTCCATTAACAAAAAGAGTCAACAGGTAATCATTTTCTCTCCACACTTTTTGTAGAGACAAAGTTCTTTAAAAACAGAGCTACAATTCCCACCTGGGAGACTTCTTTGTTCATAATGAGTCCTCAAAACAGATATGGTCAAATCTAGTACTCCGGAGGGTAGCTTCCAGGGAATGGGGTAGCGAGGTTTCCAGAGATGGTTCTAGTTTCTTCACTCTCACCTCATTTAAGGCCAATTACGCAAACAACTAAAAGGAGAAAAAAATAAAAGCAGAAGGGATATAAGATTGCCACTTTATTCTCTAAGAAATGTCAAAGGTCAGAAATGCTGCATGAAGAAAAAAAAAATTACAACTTTTAATACCATACGGAAAAACACTTCCAATAGACAATGGACTAAGGTATGATTTTAGAGGTGAAGTCCTGAGGTGATTAGATCCGTATTCCTATTTAAGACTGCTACTTGGGTAATACATAATTACATTCTGCCCTTAATCTTCTGAAAGAGCCATTTATGTGTCTTTTTAAAAAAATTTTTTTTAAAGATTTTATTTATTTACTTGAGAGAGAGAGAGTGAGAGAGAACATGAGCAAGGAGAAGGTCAGAGGAAGAAGCAGACTCCCCATGGAGCTGGGAGCCCGATGCGGGACTCGATTCCGGGACTCCAGGATCATGACCTGAGCCGAAAGCAGTCGTCCAACCAACTGAGCCACCCAGGCGAATTTTTTATGGCAGGTGTGCCTGGGTGGCTCAGTGGGCTAGGGCCTCTGCCTTCGGCTCAGGTCATGATCCCAGGGCCCTGGGATGGAGTCCCGAATCAGGCTCTCTGCTCAGTAGGTAGACTGCTTCCCCCTCTCTCTCTCTGCCTGCCTCTCTGCCTACTTGTGATCTGTCTGTCAAATAAATAAATAAACTCTTAAAAAAAAAAAGGGATTAACTATTTCCATGGGTTCACCAAGATTCAATTCTCCCCCCAAATTAATATATTCAAAAATAAAATCAGTGGCTTACTTTATGTATATCTAGTACATTATACTATCAATAAATACAAATCTATTTTTCTCCTGTTTTACATTTGTATAGGTTTTTTTTTTTAAATGCTTGTTTTGGACTTTTTCTTTTTATATAAAAACATGTTTTCTCCAACTCATGATTTCCCCCAATGCTGAATTCCAAGTTAAAATAAAATGTTTAATACTAGAAAACTGGGTGATCTCATTACCTAGATCCAAAAGTGCTTACCCCTTCTCGTCTCTCTATAAACTAAGTTAGTTTATATTTTCAAGATTTTTATATTTTCTTGATTTTCTTATATTTTCAAGATTTTTCTCCTCTTGATTTAAACCCATAATTCAAAAACTCAAAGAAATGAACTAGTTTTTCATACTGACTTACAGTTAAAACTATTAAAGGACTTACAGTTAGATTAGCCCAATTTACAGTCTATTTGAAGTTTTCTCACTTTATATGTCCAGTATATTTGCATTTGTAATAAATAATTTCTTGAAACAATTCATTTCAATCCTCCTGATACTATTTTGTGTGTTCTTTCATTTGTGAAGCACTTTATCTTTGAATTTTTCCTAAGCAAATCTGTATCGGAATTGGTAAATAGCAACTGACTAGTGCAAAGATGGCACTGTTCATCTAGTCATCCATAAACCTAGGTTCTGTTATTATTTGGCTTCCAAGGAAGAACAACCCCCATAATCACTTGCATACTTCATCCCGCAGGTAGAATCTCTGCCACAGAATGCCACTCTCTTCTATAAAACCGAGAGTTTTTATGGGTACTTCTTCAAAACCAAGCAGTAACTGAAGCCAGATGGATCCTGCTAATGATTTAGGGTCCTGATGGATTCATGGTCAACCATATGAGAGGCAAGGTGAAAGCAATGCTAAGGGGGAGGCTGAGCACAGTCATTTAGAAACTGCATGAAGATGGAAAAGCACCGCTAAATCCATCTTCCAAAAAGGTATGTACACAATAAGAAGTAAGAAATAGGGAACCAGGAGATAGGTGACACAGAGAACATAGGAAGAAAAGAGGAATATGAAGAAATACTGAGAAAAAGGACAGTTCTGATAATCTGATGTTTAATTAGTACTGGGAAATCAGTGAGCTCTCTTAAAATGTATCCCTCCTTGGGGGACAAGGGGGCTTCAATCAGTTAAGGGGCTACCTTTAGCTCAGGCCCCATGATTCATGATGTCAGGGTCCTAGGATCCAGCCCCTAGTGGGGCTGCAGGGAGTCAGTTTCTCTCTCACCCTCTGCCCCTCCCCACATGTTCTCTCTCTCAAAGAAATAAGTTTTTTTTTTAATTAAAAAATAAAATGTGATTTTAATCCAATGATTTTTTCATTTAATTGAATTTTAATTCCAGTATAGTTAACATAGTCTTATATTAGTTTCAGGTGTACAATATAGTGATTCAAATATTCTATATGCCAGTGATTGCTATGTAATTATCTGTGCTATCAACAGCTCAGCATTTTAAGTCTTTCCTCACCACCCCTCCCCCTGATCCCGAGGAATCCAGAGTAGGAGATCTGAAATGGATAGTACAAATTCCTACTAGACCGCCATGATTACTGAGCATGCCTGAAGGCTTTGAATCATTGGTTCCATTTCTCCCCTCCTGCATAAGGCCTTTCTATCTTCATTATCTGCTTCCAATGCTGGATTCTGGAACAAGTTCTGGTTAATGCAGCACCTCAATATCTTTAATTTAATTATTAATTTAATTTCTTAAATTCAATCTGATTTAAAGACCAAATGAGGAAGCCAGCGGAAAGAAGAGCACCTATCATGCACCTACCACATAGAAAGAGTAAAAAGGAAATCTATTAAACTGTCTTCCTTCGTTATTTTGGAGTTAGGAAGAGGTACAGAGCCAGAAATTAAGAATATGTAGAGAAATAGAACAAATAAGTATCTATGGGTTTACCCTCAGATTAAAACAGTAAACACTTTTTATATTTTTTCTTTCTTAGGAAATGAAGCACTACCAATAAATCGGAGGTCCCCATACTGACACAGAGCCCAATCTGCTCATTCCCCCTCCCTTTGATAGAAAAACCATCATCGTGAATTTGGTACATCTCTTTCTGAATATATCTGTGTATGTGTATCCATAAACAGTATATACTAAAGTTCTGGGTTTTAAAATATATGCGTTTAAACTGTATAAACTACACATAAATTCTGCATTTTGTTCATTTCATGCATTATGTTGAGCCCCAAAAGCTCTATCCTCGCTGAAGTGTGCATGCATGTGGGTTTCATTCATACATATATGTGAATATACCTGGTCTCAGCCATTCCTGTATTTAAGAGGTCTGTACATTTTTATTTTTACAAATAAAACCTCAATGAGTGTTCTTGTACATGGTTTCTTGTTCATATTTTCATATGCACAAGTGCAAGAATTTCTAATGGCAATACCCAGAAGCGTATTTCTGAGTTACAGAAGCTACGTATCTCCCACTCTACTCACCATGTGTCAAATTGCTTGCTAAAATGGTTATTTCATACTCCCATTAGCCATGTATAAGAACCATTTCCCCCACATTCTTTCCAACACCTGATATCATCAGACTTTATTTTTTTAACAGTCTAATGGATGAAAATGGGATTTCCCTTCAACTTGAATTTCCTTGACTATTATGGAGACTGAGCATCTTAGCTGACTATGTGGATATCCTATTATTTGAACTAGTATTTGGTCTCTTTTCTTCCCTTATGCTGGGCACCCAAGAGGCACTTTTAGTTCTGGGGAATTTTCTTGATTTATACTAATTTATTGTTCTTTCCCTTCATTTATTCTTCTCTCTTTTTGGAACTCCTAATACTGGTAAGTTGACCCTCCTAGATTCATGTTTTTATTTTCCTCAATCTTCTGTTTATCATTTCTTTGCCTTTTTACTCTACTTTCTAAACATTTTTCCACAATTCACTGTCCAATACTGCTATTGAGTTTTTTCTGCTACAAATTCTTAATTTATAAGAATTCTTTGTTTTCTGAATGTTCTTTTAAAAATATCCTATTCTTGCTTTACAGATGTAGCATTCCATCTTGCTGAAGATATTTTATACACACATATGGTATATGTATATATGTATGTGTGTGTGTATGTATGTGTATATTTATCTATATATGGCTGGATGTGTATGTGTGTGTATGTATATACATATACATAATATTGTCTCAGTTGTATAGTCTGTTTTCAGCAAGTTGTTTTGATTTTTGAGTTATTTGTTTTGGTTTCTGTTATTCATAGTAGGTGCTTTCCTGAGATGCTTCATATTTAGAACTTTGGAGATAAAAAGTTTCTTCAAAGCTCTAATTAACTATGTGGAGCTATTGACTATGACCTTCACTACAGGGCAACCTGGGCAGGCTCTTTGTTAGAGTACAGCTAGTGCTGTCAGAAGCCTGGTTCCCCTTCTCTACCACTTACTTACTTATTTGTTCAACACCTGTATACATATAAAGTAGTTTCAGAACTGTTAATTTACACCCCTATAAGAAACAAACTGACCAAATACAGTACAATATTTATGTACGGTTCTTTCTGCCTTTAGTTTTTTATTAATGGGCTAGTCATATTCTTTGCAGAAGATTCTTCCTGCTTCCTGCCTGGAGGATAAAGACCTCAGTCTGGGAAGCCAGTGATGGAGAAGAGGGCAGGGGCTTTTATCATTCAAAATGCCAATGCTCACTTAATCCTCCACCTTCAACATGCCTGTTGTCTAGTAGCCCAGCTGTCCTCTGTTTCTTCTTTTCTTTCTTTTCTTTTCTTTTCTTTTCTTTTCTTTCTTTCTTTCTTTCTTTCTTTTTTTAAAATTTATTTGACAGACAGAGATCACAAGTAGGCAGAGAGGCAGGCAGAGAGAGGAGGAAGCAGGCTCCATGCTGAGCAGAGAACCGGATGCAGGGCTCAATCCTCTGAACCTGGGATCATGACCGGAGCTGAAGGCAGGGGCTTTAACCCACCGAGCCACCCAGGCACCCCTGTCCTGTTTTCATCCAGAAAATGGCCTACTTCAATACTTCAATGGCCCACCTGCCAAGACAGGAGCAGTTCATTAGAACAGTGGCAAAGAGGGTGGAAGATCCAGGCGTCTAGATATTTCTTCTTCTTTTTTAGGGGGAGGAGGGGTCAGGGGAGAGGGAGAGAGAATCTCAAGCAGGCTCCATGCCAAGTGCAGAGCCCGACATGGGGCTCGATCTCATGACCCTGACATCATGACCTTAATGAAATCAAGAGTAGGATGCCCAACTGACTGAGCCACCAAGGTGCCCTCATTTAACTATTTCTTAAACATCTTTTAAACAATCCTCCTTATTTTAGTTCCTTACCCTTTTTCACCTTCCACTTTTTAAAAAAGATTTATCTGACAGACAGAGAGAGAGACAACAAGAGAGGGAATACAAGCAGAGGGACCCAGAGAGGGAGAAGTAGGCTTCCAGTGGAGCAAAGAGCCCAATGTTGGGCTCCATCCCAGAACCCTGGGACCATGCCCTGAGCTAAAGGGAGACACTTAACGACTGAGCACCCCCGGCGCCCTCACCTTCCACTTTCAAAGTTACACAATACTACTACTGCCTGAGCCCTTTGGGGATTCACCAGTACAAATTCCATTAGTCCTTAGTTTTCTTCTTGTAAAACTCAGCTTTCCTAGGTCTATTGTCCTTTTCTCTGTGAGGAAGTAAAAGAAACTTTCAAATCTCTAAGGGCAGTAGATTCTCTCCCCCAGCCCACATACCATATGTGTGAATAAAGTAACCTGTTACTAGTAACACTTAAAACTACAATGTTTATACATTCATTACTTCAATCAAATTAGTGCAGATTCAAGGTTATCATAATTACAACAGGACTTTAACTCTTCTTTACGATGTGCTTTTTGATGAGGAAAGAAAGGGATAATGTTAGCCAAAATCTGGGTGTGATGGGACTGGCTTAGGTTAGCTCTGCGGCTGTCTTGTAGTGGGTCATTATAAATAAGCCATTAATACTAGTGACGGTCAGAAATTACTTTGCTTCACATGGAGTCGAGATTCCATAGTGACTTCTCTGTTCTTACTAATTCTACCCCAAATAAAACATAAGAAAGAAGGTGGCACCTAAAACTTTGTGCAAAATGGCTTTTTTTTCCTTAAGAGAGACTATGAGGTTTTCACAGAACAAACAATGATGCTACCAATCCTCCTCCTACTTATCATGCAGGAGTCATGCGCTCCAAATCAAAGGCAAAAATAATTTAAATAAAATTTGAAATCAACCAGTGATATTGTTAAAAAATTTTTTTTAAATGTATGTAAAGTTTGTTTATTTAACTTCTCTATAGCATCTATTTGTTTTTTCTTATTAACACTATGAAGAGGAGGCCTAAAAAAAGATTTTAAAGATGAAATTGTTTATTTTCTTTAATAGAATGGCAATATTTACTTGTTTTCCTTCTTAATCTTTGATTTTTAAAAGGCTGATTTCATTGCTCTTATGATTACAAACTGCTTTTATGAAAACCTGGTAATCTCCAGGAAAAAAATCACCTCTTCATACAATTTTCGGAGGTCTTAAAAAATCTAGGTAAATTCATGGGTATTGGTAGAAGAAATTATATTATGTTGGAAAGATATGAAACCATGGTAAAAGTATGAGCTCCAAGGGGACTCCAGCTGAAAAATAAATCTTGGTACGTAAATTCTTGGTCAGAATTCTGAGCGGACCAGCATTAAAGAAAACTGTGACCCCAAGGAAATTCTTTGTGTATGTGGATAAGACATATGAAGAAAAGATGTTCATGCCAGCATTATTTATGAAAGTAAAAAATGGTAAGAACCCAAATGCCCATAAATAATAGAACAGATTAGCAAACTCTAGCATACCAATAGAATAAAACCTCACACCAGTGAAATTAATTAACTGAGCTTTAGCTATCCATATCTGCCTATAGGCAACCACATTCCTTTCTTATAACTGAGGCATATTGCATTATGGTTACAAGTATGGATTCCAGAGCTCAACTCCATCATCACTAACTTTCTGACCTTAACCTCTACATGCCTTGGTTTCCTGCTGTATAAAAAAGCAGACTAATACTTACTTGTACCTATTCCAAAGTTGTTAGGAGAGTAAATAAAAATGATGCCTGGCACATGGTAAACACTGCAAAGTGATTAACAGACCATAGTCAACTAAGTTTAATATCTCTTCTGCTTAGCAGCCACTTATCTCATAAATGATGGCAGCCATTACATTTTCCCTCGGTTTTTTCAGACTTGGGTATCATGCATTTCTTTAATTATTTGTTTCAGTAATATATATTCAGGAAATTTTACGTACCTTCATATGGCTTTTGTTTTTAATTCTCATTTGGCTTCCAGGGAAATACTGATGCTTAAATTCAAAGTTTTGAAATTTAGGGACACTTGGGTGGCTCAGTCAGTTGAGTGTCTGCCTTCAGCTCAGATCATGATCCCAGGGTCCTAGGACTGAGTCCCGCATCAGGACCTTTGCTCAGCAAGGAGTCTGCTTCTCCCTCTGCCTGCTGTTCCCCCTGCTTGTGCTCTCTTCCTCTCTCTCTCTCTCTGACAATTAAATAAATAAATAATCTTTAAAAAAAAAAAAAGATAAAATGGAATTTAAATAATACAGTAAACCGTCAATTCAAAGTAATTTGTTGAGTCACAATTTCTATTTTTTGTTCCCCCCTTTTAAAAAAAGGCAGATTATAACCTTAAAACCGAAACTGTAACTGCCTGCATATCAGCTACTAAATCTAAAATATTAATGATTCTTACATTCTCTATTACATTTACATTTAAGGGATAAACACTGAAAAGCCCAGACTACTGGATTTCAAAACTACTAATTCTGGATGCCATATAAACACCTCTATTTTGGATACAAGTTATTTGCAAAAGAATGCTCCTACTATTTTTATGCTTTATTTTAAGCTCCACACCTATAAGTATCTGCCTATTTATTAGAAGTTCCAAACTACTCTGAAAAACAATCTGAGGGGTTTGAAGTGGCGGGGGGGTGGGAGGTTGGGGTACCAGGTGGTGGGTATTATAGAGGGCACGGCTTGCATATAGCACTGGGTGTGGTGAAAAAATAATGAATAATGTTTTTCTGAAAATAAATAAATTGGGAAAAAAAAAAAAGAAGAAGTTCCAACTAAACTCCTCTATATTCCTGTTCCTTGGCTATTCCCTACCCAGAAAAAGAAAAAGAAAAAAAAAAAAAAAAAGAAGGTACCTTCACACTCACCCGAATGCTACCACAGAAACCCAGATATCACCTTTGAAAACTTTTCCATTGTCACTTCCTATATTGTACTCATTCACCAAGCCCCATCCAGCCTATTGCAAAAATAAGGCATCATCCACATACATACAAATCTGATATCCTATTTCTGTTTAAACCCCTGCCATGAGGTTTTATTTCACTTATAATAAGATCCCAAACTCATGACATAGCCACTTTTCCCATACGATGCTATGTTTTAGCAGCAATGGTCCTTCCTGAGCTCCTACCTATTCCCATCTTTCTTCACCCCTCCACGACCTTCACTATAATAATACTCTCTGTTGCAAATAATCTCTTATTTTCTTCACCTGCCCAATTCCTATTCACTATTCAAGCTTCAGCTAAAACTCTGCTACTCTTACCATAGTAATCTAAATCAGCCCTTCCTTATACTTTAATAGTATTTTCTACTTCTCCTTCTCAGCATTTTTCAAAATTTATATTTACCTATTTGTGTGATTATGTGCTTATTGCCTATTGCTCTCATTAGACTTTAAGCTCCCAGAGGAATGTTTTTTGACTTGCACAGAATAGGTACACAACATATTAAAAGGTTAAATTACGTTATTACTGAACCTATTCCAATTCAACAATGGTAACGCAGTTAAAAACTTAAAGAGAACGTGGATCATTAAACTGGTCAAAGGACATTACATCCTTCTCAACAAATCCAAGAGCAATATCACTGGCATGGGGGGTATGTTGTTAATAGAAGGATTAGGCACAGGTATGACGGTGAAAACACATGGAAAAGAGAAAGCTGCAAGCAATAAACCTGCTGGGTTAGTCTTTACGAATTGGAGAAAGCCCATTTCTGTGGCATCATTCTGCAATATAATTTATCTCTCTGTTTTTGCTATAAGGCAAGAGAAAACACCAGGATGTTGGAGAGAGTCCACATTCAAAGAGCTAAAAATGAAATGTAACACCTAAACTACAAGTGTTTAGTTCTTTCTTAAAGAGCAACTTTACTGAATCGGAAGGCAGCTGTTGAGGACTATCAAAACTAAGCTGTTCTAAATCTCCAAAACACTATGGTGGGATGCTCAGACAGGATTTTAATTCCCAATACAGGTTTTGTATGTGTTAGAAGATGGCATTGTACTAAGATGGTATTTTACAAAATACAGATTAAATCACTTTAGGTAACAGTTAAAATTGGCATATACTTTATCAGATGAGTGTTTGCATTACATGTTTTTTCAATGTACAGGCTCAGTTTACTTCACACATGGTCAGCCAACAGACAGTCTTACTACCTCTCTGTACCTCTCAAGGGTAGCAAAGAATAGATACTCACTAAAGTTAATGGATAAAAATGCTTGTATCTAGATATTTCTGTTTCTTTTTGTAACATTTCTAAATTACAGATTACCTTTTAAAATAGAGAAACGACCTGCACACGTGCTTAGAGGTTTTAATAAGTGATTCCATATTGCATAATGAGGTGTGCTAATCTACAGTTATATTTAACTTTCACTTTCCATAAGGTGACATGCACAGTGTCTTCAGGTATGGGGGCAGATAATAACAAAACAGGTAATAATTACATGGTATTTTAAAATCAGATTATAAAATATCTTCTTTTTATTATTTATTTTACTCAGTACACATCATTTCTTGTGTAATAGGCAGAGTGATTCTTTCCTCTCATATTTAAGAGCTCAATGTGTGGTAAGCACTATAGCAGGTGCTTGGGTATGGCAGTGAACCAGAGATGAAGTTCCCACTCTTCGAAGCTCACATTCCAGTGAGAGGAAAAGATCAGTAAATAAAACTGAGTAATTTGAGGTAGTCACTAGGGGAGCTACTTTTACACATTAGACAGAATGATTAAGGCCAGTTTATATGTGAGGGTAATGTCTGAGCCAAGACCACGCATAGTAAAAACTTCATCCCAAAATGATTTCAGAAATGAATGATGTCATAGTATGTGTGAAAAACTCAGCACAAAGAACCTCTGCTCTGCAGCACCTGGGTGGCTCAGTCAGTTAATCATTCCAGCCCTTGATTTCAGCTCAGGTCAAAATCTCAGGGTCAGAGGATCAAGCCCTGAGTCGGGCTCTGTGCTTGGCAAGGAGTCTACTTGTTCCTCTCCCTCTGCTCCTCCCCCCATACTCTCTCTCTCTCTCTCTCTCTCTCTCTATATATATATATATATATATACTATGTCACTTCCCTGAATTGTCACCTCTCCTTTACATTTTTCAAAATTATTGAGGACTCCAAACCAAATTCAACAATACATTAAAAAAAAATTCACCACAATACAACACATTAACAAGAGAAAGGATAAAAACCACATGATCATCCCAACAGATTCAGAAAAGCATTTGACAAAGTTCAACATCCATTCATGATAAAAACTCTCAACAAGGTAGGTTTAGAGGAAACATACCTCAACATAATATAGGCCATATATGAAAAGCCGATAGCTAACATCATACTCAATGGTGAAAACCCGACAGCTTTTCCCCTAAGATCAGGAACAAGACAAAGATGTCCTCTTTCACCACTTTTATTCAACATAGTACTAGAAGTCCTAGTCACCTAGTCCATAGTGACTAGAAGCCCTAATACTCGAAGTCCTAGAAGTCCTAGTCACAGCAATCAGACAATAAAAAGAAATAAAAAAAATTATAGAGGACTGAAAAGAGATTTAATTTATATAGGTTATAATCCAATAGATTTTATTTATATAGGTTATAATACAATAAATACAATATTTATTGTATTATAAATTAAAACTAAGCAAATTTTAGAATACTTAATAGCCCTTTAATAACCTATTTTTTTCTTTACTGCAAATATGTAGCACTGAAGAAGGTAAAGATCACAAATATAGTTATAGTTATAGTTATATAAATCACTGCCCTGATTTGTGGTAAGCTACCAGATTTACCTTCCATTATTTCTGTACCCTCAATGAAAATGTCTATGCATTAGAAAAGACAAGTTAACATCTTAGTATTATTCATAAAACCATTTGGATGTTGTAGGGACACCTGGGTGGCTCAGCTGGTTAAGCATCTGCCTTCAGCTCAGGTCATGATACCAGGGTCCTGGGATGGAGTCTTGGATCAGGATACTTGCTCAGCAGGAAAACTGCTTCTCCCTCTGCCTGCTGCTCCCCCTGCTTGTGCGCTCGCTCTCTCTCTGATAAACAAAATCTTAAAAAAAATTTTTTTTAGATGTTGTAGACCCCATGAAAAGATCTTGGGACCCTGTTATGGATTGAATTTTGTCTCCCTAAAATTTGTATGTTGACACCCAAGCCCTTCAATGTGACTGTATGTAGAGATAGGGCTTTAAGGTGATAATTAAGGTTAATTAACATCGTAAGGATGGGGCCTTAATCCAACAGGATTAATGTCCTTATGGGAAAAGGAAGAGACACTAGGAGTATACTCACAGAGGAAAGTCCATGGGAAGACACAGTGAAAAGGTGGTCCTTTGCAAACCAGAAAGAAAAGGTTTCACCAGAAACCAACACTACCAGCACTTTACTATTAAACTTCTGGTGCCCAGAATATTGAGAAAATACGTTGTATTGTTTAAGCCACCAAGTCTGTGGTATTCTATTATGGCAGCCTAAGCAGACTAATGCAGACACCCAGGAATCTGCAGATCTTATTTTGAGAATTTGGGCTCTAGGTATATATTTACTATCTCTTTTACTGTTCTTAAGGAAGAGGGCAAAGGTGTGTTCAAAGAAAAAGATGGCCATCTGCAGCATGGAAAAGGAAAATAAGATGATATCCAGGAATACTAAAGAATAGAAATTTCCCAATAAAAATGGAAAAAATTATAAAGTACAATAGATAATCCATATAAATGGGCTCTCCCACCAATCCACATCTAGATTTCCCAAATCCCATGTTACGGACTCTGAAGTTCAAGCCTCCTATATCCTTCTTACTATATCACTTCTCTGAATCGTTATCTCTAACTCCTTTTAACCCTTTGAACCATCGTCACTTATTTGACCTTACAGAATTTGGTTAGGGAGATTTGAGGTGAACCTTCCATCCGTCCTAAAGTCAATATTCTTTTTGAGCTTTCAGGCACATCATAAGAAACTACACTCTCCTGATTGACCTCAGTTCCCAATATCTTCCCAATGTTTGGTAAATGTGCTCAGTCTTTAGCCCTTTTTTCTTCAATACCAATGTAAACATACAGGAACACACACACACACATTCATTCACACATGAACACACACGCACGCACATTCTCTCTTTCCTTAGATAAATACCAGTGTTCTTCCACACTGAATTTAATTTAAAAATCTATTGAGTATCTTATGGATGACATTTCAATAATTTCAACACTGAGAAATATATGTGCATAAAGCTAGTTATAAATTTAAGCAAGAAACCATAAAAATTCTTAACAACGAAAATAATTTTATAAACCCACAAGGGACTAAATTAATCCCAGAAAAATGGGCAAAGAATTAAAAAAGTAATGCACATTAGAAGATATGTAATTGGACAACAAAAATGAGAATATATCCAACCTAATTAATAACTGTTTGGATTAAATTAAAAATAAGGAAAAGTAATTTCTCATCTACTAGGCTGGTAAAGCTAAAAGACTGACAAAATCCAGCATTAGTGAGGGTCTAGGGAATTACGCAATGTCCCACATCATTATTAGGAATGTAAATTGGTGAGGGTTGGATGGCTCAGTGGGTTAAGCACCTGCTTTCAACCCAGGTCATGGTCTGGGGTCCTGGGATGGAGCCTCACATCAGGCTCCCTGCTCAGCGAGGAGCCTGCTTCTCCTTTTCCCTGCCCTCCACTCATGCTTGCTCTCTCTTTCTCTCAAATAAATAAATAAAATCTTAAAAAAAAAAAAAAAAAGGAATGTAAATTGGTACTGCCTTTCTGGAATTACCAAAATAATTAAAATGTACCTAAAAAGCAATCCACCTTCAAAGAACTTGTCTTCATCATATAATCAGAAGTACATTAATTGTAGGGCAGCCACTCTCAGCTGGGACCTTCAGCTCCCTCCAGGGAACATTCAGCAACGTTTGGAGACATTTTTGCTTGTCACAACTTGGAGTAGGGAATGCTACTGGTATCTAGTGGGTAGAGCCCTGAGATGCTTCTGAAAATCCCATGATGTACAGATCAGACCCCACAACAAAGAATTATATGACCCACAATGTCAATCGTTCTGAGGCTTAGAAAGGCTGGCTTCAGGAACTTTTACCACTCCAGCTACCCTACCTCCTCCCCAGAAGGGAAGAAAATTAATTCTTCTTTACGTCAAACTCTAGTATACTAACTAGCTATGTAACTAGCAGGTGTGGATAATGTGCACTAAAAGGTCCAACTGCTATATGGCTCCCCTTCTCCTACATATAAATTGATTCAGCCTGACTTCCTAGAAGTGGCTGAGCATCTTCCTCTCACACAGTTAATGGGTCAAAATACATGGGGATTAGAGGTGTCACAAGTACTACCACATGCCTATCATTCTGTGAACCGAACTTGATAGTCAGCTAACAGAGTAAGGTCAAACATTAGGTCTGGGGGAATGAGACAAAGGTGTGTGCTAATTCCTAATAGAGCCTCCTAGGATACATGAATACAGAGATCTGTAACAAATTGGGCCCATGGGGAATGCAAATTCATGAGCTCTGCTTAGAAACTTGCCTGAACACATACCAAAAAATAAAATCTGAATCCAGACAGGACCCACGTTCAGGGGTATGGTAGTTAAATTATTCAAAGGGAAAACAGAAAAGTAAAGTGATTTTAAATATATCAGATACATAGTTAGGGGACAAAGGAAACCTCAGGAACGATGAGAACTGAAGTACCGTTGTTACAATTTTCTGGATGTTTCAAATGTCATATTCTAGGCATGGGGTTAATGGGTAAGTAAACCCTCAGGGACCTCATGAATATGGGAGTTACAGTCACAACCCCCTTTCGCCTAATGAGGAAAGTGCAGTGGATAAAAGTGATAGGGGCTGGGATACTGCAAAGAGGAGGTAAGGAAGATTCCTAGCTTAGTTAACCAGATGAAAGACAGTATCAGGAATTCAAAATAGACTTGCTTTTCAAATATCCTGTTATCATCTCTTTCCACTTGCAAGAGAGATATTTTCCCCAATTAGCCTAAATTTCATCACATACGTCTAACTCATATAGATACGCCTGGAAAGGTCTTGCATATACTAAATTTATAGATCAAATCTCATTCTTTATATGCAAAGCTAAAATATCTCATTCAATGAAATCCTAGTGTGAACCATTCTTTTTTTTTTTTTTTAAAAGATTTATTTAGTTGAGAGAGAGAATGCAAGCAGAGGGGAGAAGGGACATAGGGAGAGAGAGAGGAAAAAAAAACTATAAGAAGACTCCCTGCTGAGCAAAGAGCTCCATCTCAGGACCCTGAGATCATGATCTGAGCCAAAATCAAGAGTATGATGCTCAACTGCCTGAGCCACCCAGGTGCTCCCAAATCATTCTTTTAAAAATTATTCCTACCTAAACATCTCTTTTGTAGAAAATCAAAGTTTTACATACGGGACAGTGAATATATAAAACATTTTAAAAACACACATAGGGGTGCATGGGTGGCTCAGTCAGTTAAACATCTGACTCTTGGTTTTAGCTCAGGTCATGATCTCATGGGTCATGAGACAGATCCTCACCTGTACTCCCCGCTAAGCGAGGGGTCTACTTGAAGATTCTCTCCCTCTGCCCATTCCCCCATGCCCGCACCCGTGCTCCCTCTCTCTCAAATATATAAATAAATCTTTAAAGCACACACATAAACACACAAATAAGAATTAAATATGCCCATACTGCTTTCCATATTCCCAGACAGATTCCCAGACAGTTAATAATAACTTTATCATGACAGTTGTCATACATGCTAAACACACCAAACTATATAAAACTTGGCAATAGCCATGAAAATAGAAATCCCAATTTAATACCAGTTTATTATAGCAAGATGAACAGAATCTACCCAAAGACATGCTCTTCTTAAGTCTTAGTTTAGGCTACTCAGTTAGGCTATCTTGCTGGGAAGGAATTTATAGAATTTTATAGAAAGGATAATAATTTTACCTGGAAAAACTGTAAAGAATTTGTAGAGCGGGTATGAGCAAGACTGAAAGAGTGTGCAGAGGCTGAGAAGGCAGGGTGTTTGGGGGAGAAAAGGTCAAGAAAAGGTAGAAAGGTGGCAGCTTAGTAAGGAACAGGAAAATCTGAAAACTAGCAAAGATATTTAAAGGCAAATTACAGGAAGTAAGTCTTGCTGGATGATACAGAATGTATCATCGCTTTATTCCTACAAAATCTTTCAGGAATAGTCTATACAGTATTCATCACCAAAAATATAACTTTGGCATTATATTTTTGTATTTTTTCCCCTGTTTTCTTGTATGCAAGAAATCCTGAAGAGAGCTTCAAGGACAAAGAATGGTAGTCAAAGGGTCAAGACCAATTTGTCCCCCAACCACACAAAATTTACATTGTAAAAATATACAGGTGGTTAAATTGAAGTACAGAGTAGTCTATTGCTCATTGAAAAATAACATATTTCTCCAAGTCAACTAACCAGTTAGC
The DNA here is from genome assembly GCF_020171115.1 of Neogale vison. Classification (NCBI taxonomy): domain Eukaryota; kingdom Metazoa; phylum Chordata; class Mammalia; order Carnivora; family Mustelidae; genus Neogale; species Neogale vison. Next base: position 125,258,682 of record NC_058098.1, read on the forward strand.
AAACTGGTTAATACAAGGTCATAAGAAGCCACAGTTTATGGGTCTGGATAACCATGACCCACAAATTATTCTATTCTGCATTCACCCGTTATATGTCTAATCTTCGGTAAACATCCTTTCAAATGAAAGTAGCTGGATGGTCAGTGAAGGGTAGACAGGAGAACATGAAAAGATGAATGAAAAGTCATCGCTTATCACTGGCAAATTTAAATTGCATGTCCCACTGATGCTGAATCTAAGGCCACACCACTCTGTGGAAAAAGGTTAAAGAACCATCAACGGTTTAGAAAATTATTCTATTTCAGTCTTGTGTAAGTATTTTCAAGAAGGTTCACCATGTAATTTTAAGTCTAAAACAAACCCAAGTAAATACTTTCCAAGAATAAATTAAGGACTACATTCATAAAAGAATTACTGCTTAAGATGCAATTATCTGATTTTAATGATGCTCAAATTAAAAGCAATTAAACAACTTAACAGGGGAAAAGTGTCTATGAAGGGTCCTGTTCATTGTTGACCATGGTTAAGGAATTTTACAAAAAGAAAAGAAAAAAACCCAACACATTTTGTTTAAATTCCTCTCATGTTTAAATCTAACAAAAGCAAGAATGATAACATAAGTAATATGTAACATCAAATTCTTAATCATAATTGAAAAGACAGTACAAAATGTCTACTCTTTCCTATTTAACCATCTGGAACATGTTACAAACTCCCTGAAAGCAAGAAAAATCTGCAAGTATAATTACACTCTGGGACTATTAGCATGACATGCTTCAATAAATACTCCTAATAGGATCTGCTGATATAATAATTGGCACTAAAACTGATGGATTTTCATTATTCGGCTATTTGTTCTTACTAACTAAACACTCAAGAAAACCAATAAATTGTCCCTTGAATAGAAACAAACAAATACCCAGCAAGGGCAAAATGTGATGGGTTGCAGAGGGACAAAGAATAAAGATCTGGCAATGCCTGAGTTCTATTTATATTTTCTCTCTCCCTCTCTTCCTCTGGTCCCCTACCCCCAAAACCTGCCACAGCTATCTGGTCAAAAGTGACTTTGTTAGGGTTAGGAGAAAATGCTACATTAAGTCTCGAGCTGGCCAAATTCCAGTTGGCTGCAGGTCTTCAGACCAAATCGTAACAAGGGAAAATATCCAAAATGTATTCTACTTGATGGTTTTGGGGATTTAACATTTAACTACTTAAACTGGAGGGATTAAGCAAAGAATGAACCCAACTGGCTAAGATCTTTAGGAAGACGGCTCTGGTAGCTGAGCAATGGAGGCAAGAGGGTTGTTGTAGCAATCTAATTCCAATGTGATGAGCGACTGGACTGATGGCAGTAAATGAGGTGAATGAGACACTGGACTAAATTAACAAGAGTTGGGGGTGAACAAGAGAGGTCACATTGTCCACACGTCTGAATTATAAATATAGTTCAGGTTTACTATTCAAATCCAGAAAATACAGGTAAGTAAAAAGAATAAAATATAAAAATAACCCGTAAGTGTTCCAACTAGAATTAATGGAAACAGCTGTATATTTACTCTTCTACAAACATAGATCCAGATATGGTTTTGTTTTAATGATTATGGATTCACAGTGCACATATTGCTTCAAAGCATCTTTTTTCACTAAATTTATGTATATAACTTCTCATGTTATTAAGTATTCTTCTAAAAAGATTGTATTGTCTGAGAAACACTCCTCGCTCTCTCTGTGACACAGTTTTTAGTCAAAGCAGTGGTGCAGGACTTGAGATTCGTTCTAATGTTTTGCTATTAAAAACAATACTACAGGGCATCTATCTGGCTCAGTCGGTAGAGCATGCGACTCTTTTTCTCAGGGTCATGAGTTTAAGCCCCACATTGGGCATGGAACCTACTTAAAAAAATAAATCAATACGTTAATAAAATCTTAAAACACAATGTTATGATAAGGCATCTTTCTGGCTAAAATTTTGTTTATATTCAGGATTATGATCTCTGAATAAGCTCCTACAAACACCGAGTTTCCTGGCACAGGAGACTGGGTATATATTAATGCCACTAAGCCAAGAATGAGTTTACAGGAGATAACAGATGTCTGATGGAGAGGCTAATGAATTCAGTTATGTCTACATTAATTATGAATATGACATACAAGCAGATAAATCCAGATGACTTCCAAACAAGTGGTATATAAAGGTTCTGGAATCTCTGACATATTGATGATAGTGAGTACATGAGATGACCAAGGAAAATTGTAGAGAGAGGAGAATGAATTACTATGGAAACACCCCAATATTTGGGGTCAGGGCAGCAGTTAAAGCTGAAAGAGCAAACAAAAAAAAAAAAAGAGAGAGAGAGAGCAAGAGAGAGAGAGAGAAAATGAATAAAGATAAGAGGAAAACTAGCAGAAGTTGAAGGCACAGCGATCGTAATGCCCATTTTCAAGAATTATTTTCAACCTTCCCAAAGAATCACAATCCTTTAAAACGGAACAAACTCTTAGAAAAAGTGCCCAGAGTCAAGAGTCCTTGCTAAAATAAACCCCAATGAGACACAAATGTCCCAAAGATACTAGGAATTCAATATATCCTAATACAACCATAAGCACCGAACCTACACACTTTTATGCTCAATGTGTCTGTCAACTTCACCCAACTTCATGCCATAAAGTCCAAATAAGGAATAATTCTAGGTAAATTTGTGGTATAGCATTATAGAGAGTTTTTTTTTGGGGGGGGGTGGCCTAAAATTGTTTTTCTCCCTTCAAGATTTTGGCTACTCCTAGTGTGCTAAGATTTATTATTATAGAAAACACGTTTATAATTTCAACCTCATTTTACAAGCTTTCCAAAATATCTTTTCCAGAATTAATTTTTACAAACTTGATTTCATTTTCCCCTTCCTCTTTCTACCCTTTGCTTAACCCTGAGGATTAAGGGCTTTAGTCCTCCAACAACTGGGTTCTAAACTTTCCAAATGCCCATACCAATTGCTCTACTTTCCCCAGCTTCAGTCAGGGACTACTCTTGCAAAACACCACAGTCCTTGGTGGGCCTCATATGGATATACAAGTTGAGTTGCAGATCAAAGTATACTCTTACATCAAGTCACAATCATCTGGCTGCCAGAACATGCAGAGATACTGCTTGCCCTGGGGTTATTTTTAAAGACCAACCTCATTCATTATTCCTATAATCACTGATTCCATTCTAACCATTACAACTGCCCATTTCAATATCCTCTTCTTTCTTCCAGTCCCACCTTCCTCCCCTTCTAAGAATTTCTTTATTCATTCCCTTTTTCATATCCCAGTGTGGCCAAAGGAGTGGTCTTTCCCTTGCATATTTTTAGTATGTTACTTTATTGGGAAGGGGCACTAGAAAAAGATCAAAAGAAATCTCAACTCCTATACGTACAATTTTATTGATCAATAGGAAATCTATACCAGAGCAATGTACTATACCAAATTAAAACTATGAACTATAAATGAGTCACTGAAACAAATATTTTTTCATCGCATGTGAACAAGGATGAGAGAAAAGGAAATGTGTAAACAGTACCTGGTGATATTCACCCCAGTTCACAAATTATCATTCCATCCTCTGAGGATCATTGTTTCTCCCTCTCTCCTCCCGAGAAGCATAACTTCATGTGACACCAGTACCGAATAACAAGCACATAGGCCACAATACCTCAGAAATCTCTTTAATAGATATTTCAATATTATGTTTTACTTTTATTTTACCTTTAAAAACTGCTTTAGTAAAGCCTAGACCCTGATAAACTTTCTTAACATCTCTAATATTTTCATTAACGTGGGAGATTTTGTTAGTGAATGGGATGCTTTTAGTGCAATGACAATTTCTACCAGCCTTAGCTTTGCCTCCTCTCTAGATTTATGATTCTAATCCCCCACATCATCACTCTCCTTCTGGGAAGCCATTCTTCATACACTAAGGTTTGGTTGAGTATCTCTCCTATGTGTCCCCGTAACACTCTATGTTTACCACACTGTAGCAGCTAGCAAAGTATTTGCCTACATATCTGTCTGGATGCGCACAAGCAGACTGTCAACTCGTTGAGAACAGGAAGGCTATGTCTTACTCACTTCTGTATCTCCAGAATCTAGGGCAGTGTGTGTCACCAAATATATTCTCGACAGAGTCAGTGTGGCCCCCACCAGCACCATTATCCAGTACCATCCAACTGCTCTGCTCCTAGACTAAGGCTTATTATAATCTCCTGAATGAGAATCAACACAGTTTTCTTAGGGGATACCATAAATCCTGATACTGACCTTCCACTTTGCATATGGTTAAGCAACACATTACAGGTTCTATTTATTTCTTCAAAATCTTCACGAAGTAAAAATAATTATCCTCTTTTACCAATAAGAAAAGTAAAAACTCAGAAAAGATAAACTGCTTTCTCATAGCTATACAGTAAGCAATTGAGGAAAAGATTCATGCCTGTCTTCCTGTAAATCAAAGATGTTTCATCAAAGATGCTACTCTGCTTCCCTTTATACCTATACTGAAGTGACATGAATATATAATAATTCAAATATATTTTTCTTGCTATATTCTACAATGTTAGATTCCCTCTGGGAATCAATAAGATGCTAGTTATCTGGAAGACCATAGGGACTAGGGGTTAAGCTTATATGCTCTGGAATTATATTAACTATCTGGATTCAAGTACCAATTGTGCTATCTGTTAGCTATGTATTATTGAGTAAGTTATTTAATATTGCTGTGCTTCAATTTCTCATTATAATGAGAATAGGAGTAGTAGCTATAGCATTGTTGTGAGGAACAGATTACAAGATGTGTGAAGGATTTAGAATAGAGCCCAGCATGTAATACTACTACTAACAGCCAGGATTATTGCATGCCTACTATGTATGCTAACTTACCTTCAGTAAACATTAGCTATGAATGTTTAATTATTTAAGCTTACACAAAAAGTCCTTAACATTTTCTATGCCAGTGGTTATCAAACCTTATAGTGTATCCAAATTATCTAAGAAGTTTTTAAAAATACCCACAGGACCTGCATTCTGCAGATTCTAGTCTGTGGGTCTGGACTGGTTTCTAGAAATAATTCTTTTGAAGAATTTCCAACAGGATTTCCATTCTCTGAAATATACTAGAGGTCTTAAAAATTTCTGCTACAAGCATCTGAAACTACTCAATAAAATATAAAAATTACCGTTTTCAGTAATGGATACCCCATAAAGAATGCAAGGGAAAACCACCAACATCAGCAATGGAAACAAATCAAGAAAAAAGATGGAAAAGCAAGCAGCAAAGCTGCCAGGTAACACAGGGGGCATAAACTAAGAGTAAGAGAGATCAAGGAAAAAGGCTCAGGCCTCCTGAGGTCTCAGATGCCATCAGACAAAGCAGGGACCCAAATGGACAATAACCCAGGAAAAGGATGAGCTCAAACATCAAAAATACCTCAAAGGCAAACATCAAGGAAAATTTTACCTCTTTGTTTTAGCAAACACATCATGAGAATTTGATGCCTGAATCATCTACACCATGTGGATGTTCCTAAAAAACCAAGAGTAAGAATTTTAAGTTAAAATCCAGGTTCACAGACCAAGCCCCCCAACTCCAAGCATATAGTAGAAGGAAATAAAAATCCACTCTAGAAGAATGTATCCTTAACTTAAACCAAAGAGTTTTCATACTTACACAGGATTCCAAAGAAAAGGAGTTCAGAATTCAAGAAGAAAATCACAAAACACACAAGTATTTACAAGTATTTATATCAGTAAAAATTTAAAAATTTGTCGTAAAAATTTCCAGCTATGACAAATTTACAGTAGCCTACACGGTCACTAGAAAGGAAAGTATGAAAGAGAGGTTAAGAAACATGCAGGAGAGAACAGAATAATCACTACCACCAGGACTATATTCTCTGATCACAACACAATGAAAAAAAAGTCAGAAAGAAACTAAACACAAAACTGCCAAGCAATTGGAAATTTAAAACTCCACCTCTAAATAACTCATAATTCAAGAAACAATAACAGAAAACAATTATTTCTTAAGAGAAAAAACTGTAAAACTAAGAACGAAACAATAATGAAAATGTTACATTTCAAAACTATAAAATGCAGCAAAAGCAACATTCAGAGGAGAATGTATTCCCATAAATATTAGGAAAGAAGAAATGGTTGAAAGTTTTATTTTAATATTGGGAAAGAAGAATGGTTGAAAACTAATGGGCTAAATGTCTAACTATAAAGTTATTTCAAAAAATAACCTCACCTTAAAAAAAATAAAGAGCAAGAAATATAAAAGCATAAATCAATGAAATGGAAAACAAACACAATAAAGAGAATGATAAAACCAAAAGCTGGTTCTTTGAAATCAATAACAAAATACCCTTGATGAGGTCAAGAAAAAAAAGATACAAGTTAATTATTAAAAATGAAGGAGAACCTAACTATAAATAAACCAAAGATTAAACAAATAGGATATTATGAAAACATTTCCATGAACAGATTTGAAAACTTAAATGAAATAGGTAATTTCTTAAAACAAAACCCATTAAAACTAACCTAGGGCACATTAATATAAACATAAGATGGAACAAATAAGTAAAGAGAAGAATTCCAAAAAATATATGGCGCTACCCCTCCTTCTAAGAGATGGTGCTTAATCTCTAGACTTAGTGGCTTAGGAACTCGTTACCAAAGAATTAAGTGGGGAAAGAGAAGAGCAATAACTTCATGATGGGAAAACCTGCCAACACTACCTCAGCCATGTGAGGAAGGTTAATTCACCATCATCAGTGACGTGGTGGATATCATCTACCCCCTAAAATGATGTGATGAGAACGGCACTTCCCTTTGGTGGTATTCTTCTCAAAACCTCAGTGTGACCATGAGAAAAACACGAGATAAACCCAGATAGGGAGATATAGCTGGTTGTTAGCACACCTCAAGAGTCAAGGTCAAAAAAATAAGGAAAAACTAAGAAAGTGTCATAGACTTAGGAGATTGGAGAGACATGACCACCAAAAACAAAGGGATACTCTGGGTTGGCCCCAGACAGAAAGAGGATATCAATAAAAAAAATAATAAAATAAAATAAAAACTATTCAAATCCAAATAAAGTCTGAAGTTTAATTAGTCAACACCGCTGTCCTAGTTTTAACATATGTATCATGGTAATGGAAGATGTCAAGAATGGGGTGGGGTTGATGAAGGGCATACTAGAACTTAATATACTATTTTTGTAACTTTTCTATAAATCTAAAATTATTAAAAAAAAAAGTTTCCCTTGCTTTAAAAAAAAAAAAAGCTAACTAACCAGGAAGATACAGAAAGACTTAATAATCCTACTGGTCTCAAGAAAACTAAATCAATAGTTTAAAAAATCTTCTCCCAAATCATGAGTCAATTAGCTTTAACAGTACAGGATTTGAACTGAGTGATCAAACTAAGAATTAACTCCATATACAGATTTTCTTTTGTGTCTTGATATAAGACTGCTTGTTCTTAAAGGTATATTACATGGCATTATAGAAAATATAGACAAGCAAATGAAAAAAAAGAAAACCCAATTGTAACAATTTTTAAAAAAATCTTCTCACAAGGCAGTTGAATTTTACCAAAAACTTTCCCAGAAATGGAAATATTCCCCAATTTATCCTATGAGGCCAGTATAACTTTAATACTAAAACCAAACAGTATTAGTAAAGGAAATATGTCAATCTTACTCTTAAACACAGGTGTGAAACTCTAAATAAAATACAGGTATCCCTCACAATCAAGGCCTCATCACAAAAAATGAATTTATAAAGCACATTTTATTAAAGGTGGGGCTGATATCCTTTGTTATTCCAATCACCTCAATACTTTATAAGGTGTATCAAATGGGGGAAAATGCAGTATTCTTTAATGTCCACATTGTCATTCACTATCCTTTCTCCAAAACTCAGGACGTACCTAGTTCTGTAGCTTCCAAACTATGGTCCAAGTCACCCTGAGGTGCCACAGTGAACCCACCAGTGGAATCAAGGGATGTTTTCAATTTGAAGGAAACAGCAATATACAACATCTGTCAAATATCACATGCTTTCTTTCATAGTTTCAACATTAAATCACACTGCATTCCTTTTGATGACCTCTTTGTGAATCTGAATTTATGGTAGTTGCTGCAATAAAAAAGCAATCGCCATGTGAAAATCAACATGGAACAGGAAATGAGCGTGGCAGTGCCCAATCTCATTCCAAAGTTTGAGAAGTTATGCAATAATTTCAAGCACACACATCCCACTAGTAAGTACAGTTGACTCCAACAGCATGGGTTTGAACTGTGCTGTACAATATTCTATATTCTTTTCCTTATAATTTTAAAAGCATTTCTTTTTCTCTGGCTTACTTCATTGTAAAAATACAAACTATGTATCAATTGACTGTTTATATTATCAGTAAGGCTTCCAGTCAAGAGTAGGCTATTAAGTAGTTAAGTTTGGAGGCTTTTTGATTGTGCAGAGGATCAGTGCTCCTAATCCCTGCATTGTTCAAGGCCGACTATAATTGCAGTTATTTAAAAATAAAATGAAAATATAGCTTTTTCTTTGAATTTATCTATGTACTTTTTTCAAACAGCTACTAAGCTGTTAGGACATAAATATGAAGTTGTTTGAACCCAAATGCTTAATAAATACAGCTTTTAGGTATTTCTTTTGTTTGGTCTTTCTAAGGGCACCATGAACTGGGGAAGTTTGGGAATTTCTGAAATAGGCACTTTACAGAGCATCCCTTACTATCCAAACTAAGAATCTAAAAAAATGTTCTTACTGAAAGATACTGGTATTAGCAAACTGAATGTACTGATGAAAAAGATTTGTCCATATGAGTTTATGCTAGGGATACAAGTGTGATTTAACATTACAAAGATATAAATACTATTCACAAAATTAATAGATCAAGGGAGAAAACTCAAATGATCATTTCCATAGTAACTGGTAAAACATTTAATGAAATTCAACATTCCTGGTAACATTTTTTGAAAAATCTTAAAGAGAATATCCTTACTTAATAAAGGGTATCAAGAGAACATAGAAGATATTGTAGATAATTGTGAGTTATTTGGAGTATTGACTTTGAAAACAGAAATAAGACAGAGACAGTCACTGACCACCACCTCTATTTTATCTATACAGGTATAACTGGCACAGTGTACCTAACGGGGGGAGGGAAAAATACAAGAATTGGTATGGGAGAAACACAACTTGGCCAAATGATGGAAAAAAAGAAACTGGATGATCACACATGGCAGATTTCTGTGGGCCAAGCCTATAAGAGGCATACATTACTCCTACTCATATTCTACATAATAGATCTCATCTAAGTAGACATTCCTAATGCAAAAAAAGATGGAAAGGACAACCTAATCTGTGCCCAGGAAGAACAGGAAATTTTTAGTGTACATCTAGCCACTCTGTGCCACAAATTGAACTGGAAAATAATTTAGCATTATCTGAAACTGAAAATGCATATACCATATGGTCCAGCAATTCTATTCCTAGGTACAGGTGCGTTTACACATGTATACCACAAGATGTGTATGAGAATACTCATTGTGGTATTGTTCATAATACCACATAATAATAATAGAAAAAACAAGAACGAGTGTATCAATCAACAATAAAATAATATTGCGTATTTACAACTAGCCATGAGAAAAATGTAGAGAGCAATGTAAATGAATCTTAGAGACTTACAAGAAGATCTTAAAAAGAAACACAAAATATGCCATTTATTATAAAGTTCAGAAATAAATAAATCAATACTATTCTGTTTAGCATAGATATATATGCAGCAAGACTTATTTTCAAAAAATTAAAAGAGGTGGCAGGAGTGTCTGTGTGGCTCAGTCCGTTAAGCGTCTGCCTTCAGCTCAGGTCATGATCCCAGAGTCCCAGGATCTAGCTGGCGTCAGGCTCCCTGCTCAGTGGCGAGTCTGTTTCTCCCTCTTCCTCTGCTCCTCCCCCCGACTATGCTCTCTTTCTCTCTCTCTCTCTCTCTCTCTCTCTCGCTCTCACTCACTCTAGTAAATAAAACCCTTTTTAAATTTTTTTAAAAATTAAAAAGAATAAAAATTAAAAGGGCATGTGGCTGGCCCAGTGGGTTGAACACTGCTGAGCTCAGTAAGGTCAAGCCCTGGCTCAGGCTGCATACTCGGTGGGGAGTCAGCTTGAAGATTCTCTCCCTCTGCCTCTCTCCCCACTCATACTGGCACTCTCCCCCTTCCCTACTCTAAAATAAATAAAATCTTTTAAATTTTTTTTAAAAATCACAAAATGTAGTATAGTATTTACACTTGTGGGGAGGTAGGAAGCGGGATGAGTTGAGACAAACATACAAAGGGAGTTTCCATTGTACTGGTAAAATTTCATCTCTTAGGTTGGGTATACATACTACTGCTTGGATCACACTAATATACTTTTTGATGGAGGACAACAATTTTTTATTCAATAGATTAAGGAGATTATAGAATAGTATTTTATGGCAACTAACAATATAAATATTTTAAATAGCTCTACTTATGTTCTTATTTATTAACACAAATATATGATTACCTAAAGAAAAATATTTAAGAAAAATACCAGTTATTACATAAACGTTTAAAAGAATTTAACATTTATGAAAAAAATAGTTTATCCAATTACTTGTTGGTAGTCTTCCCCAATCATGCGACCATTTAGCAAATTATACCTAATATAACAAATGAAAGCTACATTGAAGTCTCAGTGGCCTTCCTGAATTTTAATTAGAGTGAGTATTTTTGTGAAACTACAGAAGTAGTAAAAACGAACAATGAAGGTGGAGGGGAGGAGACATAATAATTCTAACTAAGTTTAAAGTACATGCGAGGAAAGGAATACTTGTATTCTAACCTCTTGGGAAAAGGTGGGAAGAAGGTGGGGCTGTTTTCCAAAGAACAATCTCCAGAGGAATCCCAATTAATAAAACTGTCATAGAAAGGAGTGGGATTAAATGCTCAGGAGCTCTTAAATCCTTTTTCCCCCAGGACTGTTAAAAATGTAGTTTCACTGATTATAAGTATACAGTATTATTTTTATTTATTTATTTTTTAAAGATTTTATTTGACAGACAGAGATTACAAGTAGGCAGAGAGGCAGTCAGAGAGAGGAGGAAGCAGGCTCCCTGCTGAGCAGATAGCCGGATGTGGGGCTCGATCCCAGGACCCTGGGATCATGACCTGAGCTGAAGGCAGAGGCTTTAACCCACTGAGCCACCCAGGCACCCTACAGTATTATTTTAAAAATAATATTGAAGCTACTAGAATTGTAGAAAGTTTTTCATGTAAACTGCATTAATATTTTAAACTTATAAGTGACAAGCCTCAACAATACCAACTATTTTTTATTGCAAGATGATAATATGTACTGAAACCTTGAAGATATAGACTACTTGGAAAGAAATCAGTCGACTTGATAAAAACTGAGGCAAAGAATATTAACTAGGGTACAGAAAATAAATGCAGTTTTATTTCAGTAATTCAAATTCTGTGCATATCATAAAAACTGCTATAAATGTAATCCAAAGAAGAGATTTACCATGGGACTAAAACAGTAAGAGGTAAAAAGGTTTGGAAAACAAATCAGAGTTGGGCCTGAGAAGCAGGCACAGAAAGAAATACTACCATTGAAAAAAGCTCCTATCTGGAAAGAAAGCAAGAGGAGGCAGGCCAAAGCACAATGACAATGGTAGGTCTATGTGACCGGACCAAGGAATATCCCCACTGTTAGGACTATGGGCAAAGCAAAGTAATGAAAACAAAAGCACACACAGTGTGATGACAAAGTAAAGAACAACAGGTGGGAAATAACAGATAATCTCGGGTTACTTTCAAGAAGTGACCAATACACTCATGATTTTTTGAGACTGACAGGCTAAAGAGAAGGGGAGTGAGAGAAAAAGGTAAAAATAACTGGCTGAGGCTACAGTTTCAGGTCGCCAGGGCTCCATGTAAACAGCAGGGCTAAGGATGAGGCCTATAAAAATGACTCACCAGACACAATAAGCAGGCAGAAGGGCTCTGTATAAATTAAAAGATAATCCAAATTAACAGAGCTTTCTTTTAAAACATGTAGTATATTTCAGTCATAGCTAAGCCTCCCACTTGTGAGGCTTTCCACTTGTCCCATTAGCTCCACTATGTAAGATGCTCCAAATGCTATTTTATGAGAGCTTAAATCTGACATCCTTCATAAATTCTTCCCAGAAAATAGTGGTAAATACCCTCCCATTTTGAACTTCTACAGTTTTTTTGTCTTCGTCACAGCAGATACTAACTACACAATTGACAGAGATGACTTATCAGTAGTTTGATATCTTCAAATATTAGATTCTATACTATAAATTTTGTAACCAAAGTCTGCTGACCTCACCAAGTAGGATAAAATTCCTTAAGGGGCGCCTGGGTGGCACAGTTTGGTAAGCACTGGTCTCTTGGTTTTGGCTCAGGTCATGATCTCAGGGTGGTGGGACGGAGGCTCGTGTGGGCTCCGGGCTCTGTGCTGGGCACTCAGCACAGAGTTTGCTTGAGATGTCCTCTCCCTCTGTCTCTCCCCACTGTACTTTTGTGCTCTCTCTCACTCTCTCAAATACATAAATAAACCTTTTTTTTTTTAATTCCTTAAAAGAAGCATTCTATGCCTCAGAGTGGAATGCTGGGAAAAATAGAATACACTACAATATGTTTTACCTCATGGAGTAACTACTAAGTCATGCAAGTACATCATGCACCGTATTCTACCTGCCCACTCTCTCGATTGCCACATCGCTATCAAAATTAACATCACTCTTAAAGTGTCAGACTGCCAGTTTAGGCAAACTTAGTATATCCATCCTCTCTCGTCTTTGCAAAATGAAATCACAAAGTTCTACAGAACCTCTATGAGACTTGGATTATCTTTCTATTTATAAATCTCTGTCCACGCTCTCATCTCCTGTGGTTGGGGGCTCAGAAACCACTCTAGTCCACTATACATGCAGGACAGTATCTGCAAGGAATGTTTTAATTAATCACTTCCCTCCTAATTAACTTTCAAGAAGTTTGGTGTTGTTTTAGTTGTCTAGCTTAACAGATGTAAAACGTATACTCAAGGCCCTCTTTCAGTTTTTCCCCCGCCTTTCCCTCCCAGAGACTCTCAAAGGCCTTTGGTATTGTACTTACTGAGATTATTCCCCAACTCCACATATGTATACATAGCATGTACACATTCTGCAAAATCAGATCAAAATGCATATTTTTGAAAAATATTTTCTTAAATCTATCCCATTCTGATCACTGATCCCTGAAAATTTCCTAACTTATACAGTATGTACTATTTGTTCATATGCTTCAATTGTTTCCTATGTTGCACTTCAATAAGATTCTGATATGAAACAAGAAGGGATGAGGAGGGAGACAAAACCATAAGAGACTTTTAATCTCAGGAAACAAACTGAGGGTTGCTGGCGTGGTGAGAGGTGGAGGGAGGGATAATGTAGCGGGTTACGCACGTTAGGGAGGGTCTGTGCTCTGGTGAGTGCTGTGAAGTGTGTAAGACTGATGATTCACAGACCTGTACCCCTGAAGCAAATAATACATTATATGTTAATAAAAAAAATAAAGCAAAACAAAAATAAGATTCTAATATATAAATACAGTCTTGGCCATAGCTACTCATGCATGTTTCTTTTTTAACTTACTAGTATTCTTTATACAAATTTCAATTTTTCCATAGCTGATTTCTTTATGAAAATGCTGAAGAATCTTTTCCCTTCTTTTTTAGATTTTTATTTATTTATTTATTTGAGGGAGAGAGAGTAAAAGAGTGTGAGAGAGTGAGGGGAAGGGCAGAGGGGGAAGCAGACTCCTTGCTGAGCAGGGAGCCCCAGAGCCCCGATATGGGACTCCATCACAGGACTCTGGGATTGTGACCTGAGCTGAAGGCAGTCACTTAATCGACTGAGCCACCCAGGTGCCCCTTAGGAATCTTTTTCCCACTGAAATTAATCACTTACTCGGTACCTATGACGGTTACTTTTACTTGTCAACTTGGTGAAGCCACAGTACCCAGATACATGGTCAAACACCAATCCAGATGCTTATATGAAGGCTATTTTTTTTTAAGATGAATTAATTCCTTTTTTTTTTTTTAAGATTTTATTTATTTGTTTGAGAGAGAAACAATGAGACAGAGCATGAGTGAGGAGAAAGTCAGAGAGAGACGCAGACTCCCCGTGGAGCTGGGAGCCTGATGCGGGACTGGATCCTGGGATTCCGGCATCATGACCTGAGCTGAAGGCAGTCGCTTAACCAACTGGGCCACCCAGGTGCCTAACTTCCTTTCTTTAACTATGTGACAAGCCTTGTTTTTATTATACTTTTACTCATTTAAAAAAAATTTTATAGAAACTTTTATTCACAGAAATAATACAATAAATCCCTTTATAACCATTACCCAACTTTAGCAATTATTAATGTTCTGCTGATCTTGTTCCACCTACTATAGGCATGGAGAGAAAGAGTATTTTAAAGCCATCCCAGATATTCTATTTGTTTGACCCATAAAAACTTCAGTCTATACAGAGTTCTCTTTTTTTCTCATTCTTAAAATGGAACAATACCAATTATTATATCCAATACAATTACAACTCCTTCCTATCATCTAATACCTACTCCATTTTAAATTTTTTCTGTTTGCCTAACAAAATCCATTTTTTTACAACTGGTTTGATCTAATCAGAATCCAAATGAAGTCCTCAGCATTGGGATATATGTTTCTTAAACTTCTTTCACTTTTTGCAATAGTTCTTCCTTTTTCCCTTGTAGACATTCTGACTCTGGATTTGGTTGAAGATAAATTAACATTTAAGTCAGGAGATTCTGAATAAAGCAGACTATTCTCCATAATATAGGTGGGCTTCATCCAATCAGTTGAAGACCTTAAGAGGAAAAAAAGACTGAAGTTCCCCAAGGAAGAGGTAATTCTGCCTGTAGACATCTTCACTTGAGCTGCATCATCAACATTTTCCTGGGTGTACAGCCTGCCAGCCTGTTCTGCAGATTTCAGATTTGCCAGCCCCTACAATTATGTACACCAATTAAAATCAATCAATCAATCAATCAATCAATCTCTCTGGAGATATATAGGCTCTGGAAAACCATTATAGAGTACCTCAGAGTTTAAAATCTTGTTTGGTGAGTATAGAAAACTCAAAGATAAGTCCCTCATGTCCCTCAATCAGTTCATTCATTTAAGAAATATATGAGTATCTGCTGTGTGCTACATTCTGAAGATTCAAAGTTGATCTAGAGCCTTGTCCTCAAGGACTTGGGAATAGGGGGAGTTTAGTTGAGGAAAGATACAATACAATAAAAATGCAATAAATTAGAATGTAATAAATATAAGGTTATAAGCTCAGGATACTAATCATGGGAGCACGGAAAGGAGGGAGGGGCAGGACACAACTGAGGTTCCTGCATCAATTGAATCTTACTGCCTGTAATCAAAATACTTCATCATATATTCACCCTTGAAAACCAATTACATACCTTACATGTTTAAATTTAAAAATAAATACATTTTAAAAGATATAGAATGATATACAGATACATAGAAATATAGATATAGAATTCGTTTTGTGAAAACAAACACAACAGAAATACTACATTGTTAGTATTTCATTGGAGTTTTGTTTTGTTTTTTTAATAAGCTGAACTGAGTAAGGAATCTTAAAATAGGAGTCAGAATGTTGAAGAATCTTGATCCAGTTTTAAAAGCCAAACTGATTAACTGGCACTGTAAAGATATGCACAAAATCTCACAGTTCATATATCTCGAGCATACCGTGTAAAATGAATATTGTAAAATGGGATTAGTCTTTAATTCTTTGAAATGTAATTAGATATTAAATCATAAAGTCCTTACTTTGAAAGCATCTTAAGCATATATGAAAAGTGATTACAATCATGTGTAATCTTAAATTCATTTGACTCTATGTTCATTTAAGAATACTTCAAATTAAAAAAAAAAAGAATACTTCAAATTGGGCAACTGGGTGGCTCAGTCTGTTAAGTGTCTGCCTTCAGCTCAGGTCATGATCCTATGGTCCTGGGATCAAATCCCACATTGAGCTCCCTGCTCAGCAGCGAGTCTGCTTCTCCCTCTCTCCTTGTTTCTCCCCCCGCTCATGCTCCCTCTCTCTCTCTATCAAATAAATAAATAAAATATTTTTTAAAATAAAAAAAATTAAAATAAATTTTTAAAAGATTACTTCAAATTAATTTGCTATAGCTTTAGCTACTTGCAACTATGCTACTAATATTACCAAATAATATAAAAATTCAGGTTCTATGTTCACAGTGAGAAATGTGACCACAAATTTAAACAATAAAAAATCATTAACTTAAGAACAATAGTTAAATCTCAATCAGATAGTGAAGAGTGATAAATAAAATGAAAATCTTGGATTTTTAGCTTTGGTCCTTATTTAAATAAGGCAATTTCTTTAATTCCCAGTAGTCTGAGAATTTGTAATATTTCATAACTCTGTCAACTGGCATACTAAAGACTATCATACAAAAACCCCTATCAGTATTATTATATGACATTTTCTTCTCTGGGTTTGTGACTGGAAAGAAAAACATCTTCCAGGGTGCCTGGGTGGCATAGTAAATTAAGAGTCTGACTCTTGGTTTCAGCTCAGGGTCCTGAGACTGAGCCCCACATAGGGCTGTGGGGTAAGCACAGAGCCTGCTTGAGATTCTCTCTCCCTTCCCTCTACCCCTCCCGCTCATGCTCTCTCTCTCTCTCTCTTAAAATAAATTAATCTTAAAAGAAAAAAAAGAAAAACATTTTTCAACATTAAACTGCTGATAGATATTATTAAATTAACACAATCTCATTAATTTTCCACAATTACTCTTTATCAGCTGGTGAAACCTACATCCACATAGTAGGCACACAATAAATATTTGCTAACAGAATGAATGTAATGTGCCTAAATTCTATTCAACATGGACACTGCCAAAGGTACAATTTTTTTGTGAAGATTTTTGTGAAGATTCTCCTTTGGGACTACAGGGACCTCCATATATCCATCCTCTAAGAAACTACATAAACTAGCATCACACTAATACTTCATGAAACTACTGGAGCAAATTATTCAAGATTTCTACTGGGCCCACAAAAGCTTTCTATTCAAATACAAATAGCTTGCTATCAATTTGAAGCTCCACATCCTCTGTGCTGAGGCTGGAAGGCTGAAAAGGCCCTCAGTTATCAATCAGGATACCACAAGAGCCCCACTGGCTTCCCTGCTAATCCTTGGGTAACTTCTGGGGGCTTTAAGTTGGTCACTCCAAAATTCTATGATTAAGTAATTCTAGGACGCAAAGCAAAATTACCTTCAAAATTCCTTTGGAGAGTACAATGCTTCAGAAGTCCTATAAAAGTGGTTTTTAACCTTGTTTAGTTGATGGACAGCTTTGAGACTACAAAATGCTACAGACACTAATCATCACAAAACAATTCCCACATGGAAAAAAATTTTTTAATAAAATATCAGTAGAGTTTAATGATCCTCTGAAGGGGTTCATGGAACTCATGTTAGACACTTATGTTTTATAAATTTAAATAGAATTCAATAAACTGGAGACAGGTTAATAAGTTTGAAAACAAAGCAGCACTTTGCACCTGGTTCTTTTTTATTAACAAATTAAATTTTAAATTTCAAACAACAGTAAGAGTAATCAATTATTTTTGTAACTATCAAGGCGAAACATGGTTTCAAAGAACTCCCAGCTACTAGCTTAGAACATTAAACTATGTTCGCAAATCAGAATTCCAGATAAGTGATATCCAAACCATTATGATTATATATCAGTCTCAATTCCAATGACCCAGGTGTAATTTATTACAGCATTGATTTAGGATTCCAAACTTAAACAAACATATGTTCCATTTGATTCTCTTTCTGTAGACACCCATTTGGACATAGGCCTTCAATAAAAATATAAAACTAAATATAAAATATTGACTTGTTAAAATGGCTTTAATTTCTGAAAGATTACATAGCAATCGTATACTGTAAAAGTTGAACATAACTAATTTATAGTTAAGATTGGTTAAATTTGGGGCACCTGGGTGGCTCAGTGGGTTAAGCCCCCGCCTTTAGCTCAGGTCATGATCTCAGGGTCCTGGGATGGAGCCCAGCATTGAGCTCCTGCTTAGCAGGGAGCCTGCTTTCCCCTCTCTCTGCCTGCCTCTCTGCCTACTTGTGATCTCTCTCTCTGTCAAATAAATACATAAAATCTTAAAAAAAATTTTTTTGTTAAATTTATTGAGCTTTATCAATTTGTTCATTATACTACAAAAGAAACGAAAGTTAAGGAAAAATTTTAAAACACTTTTCAATGTAAAAGGAAAGGAAGTAGAGGGGCCTGACTTACCACATACAGGAAAAAAAGGAGCAATTACACAACTCTGCAGAGATTCATTAAACATAGGCAAATAATGGTGTCGAGGTTTTTTTAAAATCATCCTCAGAATAAGGCAAAAGCATGCGAATATCTGCTCTTTTAGTACGGTTTCCAACGTAGACCTTTTGTGTGAGCTTCTCTTAGGATTCTTCTCATCTAAAATGGGTCCCCAGAGAACCAGCAAGAAGAAATTCTATGATTATTTTCTGATGCAATAAAGGGAGAAGCTTTTTAAGGAAAATAATGACTCTGCCCCAATTGTGATGGGAATATCCCTATCAGGAATATAAAAATAAAATGGCTATAATTTCTGGTATATTTCTTTTGTCTTTTTAGATAAAGCATATCTTCTTAAGGGATCTTTTCATCAAGTCATAAAATCATAAATTAAGTCTTTTTAAAAAATTTTTATTTATTTGATGGAGATAGCACAAGTAGGAGGAGCAGCAGACAGAGAGGGAGAGGGAGAAGGAGACAAGCAGGGAGCCTAATGTGGGGCTCAATCCCAGGACCCTGAAATCATGACCTGAGCCGAAGGCGGTCACTTTACCAACTGAGCCACCCTGGCGCCCCATAAAGTCTTTTTATTACAAATTACAAAATATAGTTTATTCAGTTCACAAGTGAAAAATATTTAAACACATTTATGTAACCTACTTAGAACACAGATTGTGGATTCTCCAATGTTCCACTTATAAATTAAATTACCCGAGAACTGTAAATAGTGGCTGTGTCTACTTGAATAATTGCACATTTACCTGGAAATGAAGCAAATATCTAGAACTTAGTCTGTAATCATCCTTATAAGCCTAATTTACATTCTAGATTTTTACTTCTATCAAAGAATGATATACTTACTAAAAATTTGCAAAGATATCAATCAGCAGCAGAATTAAATAAGAATCTAGAATTAATGTTTCTCTCCTCTTCAGCTTTAGTTTTCTAAGCCCTCCTTAAAGATACACTGGGCAAGGTCTTACAGAGGAGGCTTCATGTGTGAATGCATGACAGCAGGAATTAGTCAAAACATCAGGGTTTTACCCCTCAGATTTGCCACTAACCTGCTTTTGTGACATCTGGTATACAGGACAACTTCTCAGAAACTCAGTTTCTGCCATGTGTAAAACAAGTATGTTAGAGCAGATGATCTTCAAGGCCACTTCCAATTAAGATACTTATGTAAATCTACATTTATGTGAGTATACAAATGAATAACAAAATTAGAATAAGTCCATACAAGACTATGATCATAGGTATATATGTAGGAATAAAAAAATGGCAAAGAAGTATATTAAAAAAGAAAAGGGCCACAATATTCACACTTAAGGTTTCTTTTCAAAGTTTAGGCTGGGGCTAATGATTAAAAAGGGCCCAGAAAGTCACATTCATGCAAATCCCCCAAAACCTCTTTTCATGCTGCCACTATCCTAATATCCACAAATAGTATAACCTAATAGTGTGCTTTCCTCCCATTATGACCATTCCCACATCTGGTCCAAGATGAATGGATACCTAGATAGGGGTTGGTAAACTGTTCTGTGAAGAGCCAGTTAGTAAATATTTTAGGTTTTGCAGGCTATATGGTCTTTCTAGCAACTACTCAACTTGCCTTCAGAGTAGAAATGCAGCCACTGACTATACAAACTAATGAGTATGGTGGCTGTGTTCTAATAAAACTTTATTTACAAAAAACAGGCTGCAGGCCAGATTTAGCTCACTGGCTGTAGTTTGCCAACATCTGGTCTAGATCACATCAAGAAACCAGATGGTATAAACCAGCTGTAAGTGAAGGTGACATAGTTTCAGAATAGAAAATCCCTACAAAGAAAACAACTAGGAGTCATTTTATAAATTTTTTTTTAAAGATTTTACTTATTTATTTGACAGAGAGAAATCACAAGTAGACAGAGAGGCAGGCAGAGAGAGAGAGAGAGAGAGAGAGAGGGAAGCAGGCTCCCTGCTGAGCAGAGAGCCCAGTGCGGGACTCGATCCCAGGACCCTGAGATCATGACCTGAGCCGAAGGCAGCAGCTTAACCCACTGAGCCACCCAGGCACCCCAGAGTTATTTTAAAATTTTAAAAGAATCCCTTCAGCTTAGTATTAGAGCATGATAGAGTAGCAACTACCTATGCAGGTATTAAATACTTATTAGATGCTTAATAAATAGAGATTTCCTCTCCCTTCTCAACAGTGTCATCCCTCAAGATAGTATTTGCTGCCTAGCCATCCTTCTAGAAATCATTTATGCTGGACCTTGGATAAAAGCTGGTCCTTGATTCTTCTAGATCCTGGCAAACATGCTCCTGGTACCATTGTATCAAGGTTTTAGCGCTCCTTCATTCCCTTTTCACCCCATTAACCTAAACCTGCAACTTCACAATCTTTTCCATCTGAGCCTTAATCTCAGTATTACTAATTACTCACTATTGGGCCAGGGAAGGTGGTAAAGAAAAAGAGAACAGAAAGAAGAGGATAGAGAGAGGGTAGATTCTGGTGGAAGACAGGAGAGTGGTAGGATTACCTCTCTTTCCTGACTCTAAGAAGGAGCCAGGGGCTACTGTTATTTTAAATAAAAATGTTGTCTACTCTAGTGAGAACAAAGAACATTTCACTTTATGCAAAGTGCTCCCAAATGAAAGAACTCAGTTCTAAAGGGGGGGGGGCGGGTGGAGGAACCACAGTAAGCTTTATTCTTATGCTTTTATCTAGATCATTCTGCCTCCAGCTGTGAAACTGAGGTTTTTAAAGCTCTAAAGAGCCTCTACTAGTAACCATGGTTACTACTTCAAAACAGCACCAAAAAAAGTAGGAGGGGATAGCAATTTGAAGAGAAAAACAGTTTTCTTGATTTTCATCAAATGAAGCTATAATAACGAGAGACAGATAGGCTGATGGCTGGGCAAGGGCTCCAAGACTATCACCTCTCCACAGAGCTGCTAAGGTATTTGATCCCTCAGCCTTACAGGTCTAGAACCTCAATGGGTCATTTTACCTTATCCAAGGGTGATCCCCAAAAGCCAACTTCATCATTTACAATGGATAATACTGTATAAACTCAACTGATATTCTTGAATTTGCTTTGCAGCAGAAGCTTACTTGGGAAAAAAAGAAGAGGGCAAGGTTGCTTAGAAGTATATGAATCTGAGCCTAAGAAGCTACCTATGGTTTTCATATAAACTGCCCAAGTAATGCTTCTCAATCTTTGCTAGTCAAAAGGCTTCCATCAAATGTTCCTCTTTTCAAATCCCTTAGCAACTTTCTCAGTTATTTAAGAATTCATTCATATACAATCCCACCCATGTTTCAGGCACTGTAAAAAATACTGGGTACATCACAATAAAGAAAATAGATACAACTCATGCCTTTGTGGGGTCTACAGTCTAATGGAGAAGTGAAACATTAGATACACGATGAAAAGTTGTGTTAACCGTGCTATGAAGGAAAAAAATCTAAAGCATTTTTACTAGGGTATCAAGAACAGCTTCTTTGATATATAAACATACTGAACGTTGACAGCTATTGATACTGGGTAATGGACGCACAGGGATTCCTCATTCTCTCTACTTTGGTATATGCTTAAAATTCTCAAAATCGAAGTTTAAAAATGCAAGATATAAGAGACCTGAAAGATAAGGAGGTACTAAACAGGTAAAAGCTGCCAGAGAAGAGTGTTCTCTGGGTCGAAGGAAGAAGATACACCTTAATCCAGAGAACCTGGGAGCCTGGCACACTACAGAGATTAAAGCCTCAACACCAGCTAAAGATCTTTCACATCCAGGGACACCTGGTGGCTCACTCGGTTAGGCATCTGCCTTCAGCCCAGGTCATGATCCTGGGGTCCTGGGATTGAGTCCCACATCAGGGCTCTCTCTGCTTCTTGGGGAGCCTGCTTCTCCCTCTGTCTCTCTCTCTCCCAGTCTCTCATGAAAAAAATACATAAAATCTTAAAAAAACAAACAAAAAAAACCTTTCACATCCACAAGCTGCAGATGAAAAATATTCCAAATAGTAGTAATGGAAGGTACCTTTATTGAGCCTCCACTAAATGCCAGGCAGTATGTTAAGAGTTAATGTGCTTTGTCTCATATGGGTCCCAGAACAATCCTTAAGAAAGGTACAATTATTCCTAGTTCGCAGAGGAGGACCCTGATGTACAAAAGATCAGGTAACATGCCTACATCTGGTTCCAGAAACTATGCTTTTCCTTAACTACAGCAACAAGTCTTCCTACCACATATCCAGACGCCACTGCTAGTTATTAAGTTTTACTCAAGAATTCTAAATTCTTGTTCCATCTCAACAATTAACTGAGATGATATTAAGATATTCCTAGCTTTTAAACTCTATCCTTTATGACTACATTACTAATTTTTTTTCCATGCCAGTTTATACCTATCATATTTGGTAGAGCATATGGAATAATTTAGGCAATTAACTAAATCTGAACAACTTATTAATTAATCATTCTACAATCACTGGTCAGCTTTGCGCCAGGTACTCTTCTAGGTATTAGAAATACAGTAGTAAATAAAACAGTTAAAAATCTATCTTTGTGGCATTTAGAACTTAGCAGGGGGGAGAGAGACAACACATAAAACAAAGAAGTTAACAATATAGTACATTAGGATATGGTAAGGGGGCGCCAGGGTGGCACAGACGGTTGGGTGTCCTACTCTGGGCTTTGGTTCTGGTCATGATCACAGGGTGGTGGGACTGACTGAGTCCCCATCAGGCTCCATGCTCAGAGTGGAATCTACTTGGAACTCTCTCTCTCTGCCCCTCCCCCATCTCTAAAATAAAATAAATATATATATTTTTTAAAGTATATGGAAAGTACTATGGAGGAAAATAAACCAGGAAAGGAGTTTGCTGATTCCCCCCCACCTATTATGAGCAGGAATATATCAGTCACTAAGGCAAATCAAGACAAACAGTACCTGAGTCCTTGCCCTTGAGCTGACCACACTCGAGTAAACATAAATATGAGGAATTCGAGAAAAGACCAATAAACAAAGTACTATGGAAACACATAGGATAGGGCCATAAGGCAGAAGGAACTGAACTGCAAGCTGGATTCTGTTCTTTGAAACACATACAAACACATACAACAACAAAAAAGAAAAGGAACCATAGAAAAAAGAATATGAGACCTATATTTTAAAGCCACATTCCAAAATTTCATAAAACCTTACTGATAAATATTTAAATAAGATAGAAAATAAATAGAGACACAGACTATTTTCCTGTTTGGGAAAATTATTATGAAGACACAAAATGATCTACAAATTACAGGTTTAATACAAATCAAATAAAAACAAAAATATTTTTCAGAAACATCATCATAAGAATCTATACTATAATTAAAAGGGTAAGAGGATAAATGTGTAAGAAAAAATAAAGAAATTTTTAAAGAAGAGTAATGAGGGCAGATATATACTAACGATTATAAAAACAGTTATTAAAATACTTTTCCCATTTGCATTTCCTTCTGCTGACTTCCCTACTGTTCTATAATAGCATCCATGTGGTTGGAGAAATTTAGGAATATGAAAAGAAAGAAATAGTTAATATTCACCAAAATTTTAAAAAGGATTTTACAATAAAAGCCTTGAAATTCCAGTTTTCCCAAAGGAAAAAAAAAAATTGACACTAGTATCTTCTAACCAAACCTGAAAGACTCAGGTTATAGTTTTATCTTCATTATAGAGCAGATATTCCTTCTGCTCATGATGGCTACAAGGTAAGGCTTGTTAGTTACCTAGGGTAGAAGGAGGATCAAACCTAAAGAAAGTGTGAATTAAAGCCTCAAATTCCTTATTCTGGCCAGAGGATTGTAGCATAAAAAATTGAGACAGAGACAGGAAAAGTGAGTAGACCAATATTTCCACTGCTCTCTGCGGGCAGAGGCTGCAAAAGGAAAAAAATGTTTGATGTAATAAAGAAATCGGGGAGTCAGAATGGCTTCTGCTCTCCTTCCTGTTGAGACTGTGCCAAGTGTCTGCCTTCCGGGAGCATCCCTCCACCACATATACCACTGAAGTCTCACCTCCCCTCTATACACACCCTGTACAAGCTGGAGATTACCATCAAAAAATATGCAGAGAAGCATGATCAGATTGAGGAAGGGTATGAGATCGGTTCTGGAGTCTCCCTTTTCTATGCATCATGGAAGGCACTGGGAAATTCCGGAGGGCTCTGAAGTAGTACAGGAAAGGTAATTAAAGATGTTGGACAGTGAGTTTACCAGAAGAGGTCACTGTGATTAGGAGCAATGTAACTCCACAGCAGAGACCTGGAAAAGAGACCACCTGGCTAGGGGGCCAACGCAAGCCCAAGCCAACCTCAGGTTATCTGTGATACCTGGGAAGGTGGCCAATGCATCCTGAGAACCAAGAGAACAGACCTCAAGTAACATCAGTTGTAAACTTCAGCCAGACCTCTGAAGTACACCCAAGGACAGGTCTGGTAGCACCACAGAAGTCCTAATTACAGGGAGTAGCACAACCACTGACACTGAAGAGGACACGAGAGTAACCAGGGGAGACAACACATGGACCACAGGTCCTTGACACCCTTCTACCACTACAAGGTCACACAAGCCATAGACATACAACCTGCAAGTCTAGATTCCACTGCAGGAAGGTATGAGATAAGAGATGATATCTGAATGACTCGAATCCAAACTGAAATATCCAAAGAGATTAATTTAAATTACGGGATAAGACTGAGTTTACCAGACTGAAGTAAGACTGTTACTCTTCCTCTACTTACCCAGTGACCAACGTCCATCAAAATGAAAAAGATGAGTTATAAAGAAGCTACATTTTTCTTTGCACTCCTGAGTATGAGGAAGTAGCAATCCTGCTACAGATTTTATGATGTTTATTTATGTGAGAATTCAAAATACGTCTTGGCACATTACACACCAACATCACTTTAAAACTAACAGTGGCGTTCTAGTTCAAGATGGCAGCCTGAGCCCATTTATCTACCTCTTCCCTGTCTTAAATACCTCATGTCAGGAGAGCCTGCAAGTGTAAGCAGACCACAGAATAGCTGAGTGAAAAACCACCAGAGATGACCAGTACAACTCTGATGGTAAGTAGTAATGCTGGTCTAAAGTCTAAAGTCTTTGTCAGAGGACTAATAGTGTGAACTTTGAGATGGAGGTAATAGGCTATGGACAATCTCTATTGGGGGTGGGGAACTACAACTCAGAATTAATCTGCATATAAATTCTTTCCCTATACCTGAAACTGAGACAGGGAGAGGTCCCAGCTTGTTAGCCTTGTCTCTGCAAGTGCCTGATAAAGAAAAAAGGAACTCCACCTCCTATCCGCCAGAGCAATAGAAAGCCAACCTGCAGAGTCCTGCGGTCAGTGATGATATTCAGTGAAGAAGATAATGCTTTGTAAAGGAAAATACTGACTTTTTAGAATTACACCAATTACCAAGATGTTAACAGCATCAGAATCACGTAAAGGTTTAGGTACCCCATCCCAGACTTACTGAATCAGAGTTTTTGAGGCCAGGAATTTGTATTTAAACTGAGTCCCCAAGGGACTATGATATATATTCAGGTTGATAACCACTGATTCATACCTTCATTTGAAAATACTGTAAAGAAGAATAGCTAAGACTTAGCAGCTATTTAATAAAAACTAAGAGAGGCACTAAGTTGAAAAGCAAGGGCACACTGACCCAAAGAAAGAAAGGTAACAAAGAGAAGTAAAATGTCCTTAATTTTGACTGCTCTCTTTAGAGAGATTCAAGAAGTGAATATACTCATAAAACAAGAAAAATCTGTTCATAAAATGCAGTAATCAAAGAATAAGAAAGAATTTTTAGAAAACAAAAACAAAAATTATTTTCAAGATGAAATAGCTTAACTTTCAGTGAAGGCCAAGAAAGAGTAAGCCCACCCACTACAGCAGAATCTCCCACTGAATACAACTAAAAGCTCCAGAGACAAACTAAAACCAACCACCTCAAGACTCTAAACAGCAAACAATGGCAGGAGCACTGAGGAGGGAAGTCAAAACTTAAACAAACAATCGATATGGTGGTGAGTTTACTCTTTTTTAAAAAGCCTTCATCTACCACTTTGACATGAGGATGGGCAAAGTCCCAGAATTATGCCACAGGCACACACAGCAAAAACTCCAAGGGAAACCCCCTTTCTAGCTAGAGTAAAAGGGGCATCTGTGAGCTGGTAAGTGTTTGTATGTTGGGTTGGGGGTAGTTCCCAGTTCCTTTATTTTTTTTTTATTCCCTCTCTCTCTGCCCTGAAGCCAGCCCAAGTCACAAAGCTATAAATCAGAGACAGGACACTTAAAAGACTAAGAGAAAACCTGTCCATCTGTCCTAAGGAATGAGAAAAAGGAGCCAGGATACAATGAAGAGTATGGGGGAAATCCTCATGATGTATTTCTCTTTTTCCCTTACTACTTCAACCCAGGAGGGCCCCAAGGGGGTACAACTGTGTAACAATATAGGGGAAGCACTAAGACTCAAAAGAAGGAAACCTCAGCTTTCTAGTGAGAAGGCCAGGAAAAAACTCCTGGGAGCCAAAGAATATAAGGAAAGTCCCCAAAAGTACAGGGACAGAGAAGACTCCTGATTCCCCTAAGGTCTGTACATATAGAAGCAGCATGAATTATAGCGAAGGCTGGAGGGACTGAACAATGATATAACCGACTGACCATAAAGATAAAATACAGCGATACCAATTTTTCTCCAGTATAGCCTTAACTTGATCCAATTCTAATTAAAATCCTTCAAATCCTTATTAGAGGAAATCTGAATGCTTATTTCAAAACTTCTATCCATAAAAAGAAAGCAGGAAATTAAAGGCAAATAAAAAGGTAAAAGTATTTGCAAAAAATATGACAAATATTCTTAACATATTAAAAACTTACACACAATGATCTAAAAATCTGTAAGACTCTGAGAGATAAGTGGATAGAGGACCCTAAATACAAAGAAACAAATATCATTGTGCATCTATCAATTCACCAAACACTAGCGGTAGGAGATGACCCAATGTGATAACGTGGCGACAGGCATACTCGTTTGTGGACAGTGAGGAAAAGGTGACAGGATCTTATCAGGCAGTAACTTGACATTAAGGAGCAAGAACCTTAGAAAATGTTGATGCTCTCTCAAATTACTACAAGTTAGGAGTGTCTTCAATTCTAGACGAACATTTGACAGCTGTGTGATACGAGGGAAGGCACACACTACTTTGAGCGGCAGTTTCTTCATCATAAAATATGAACACAAACCACTAATGCTCAAAGTTGTTGTTGTGATATTTTAAAAAGTATCACAGCATGTAAAAATATCTTCAAAACTACAGAGCAGAGGGCTGAGGCCAAATCTGTGATTTGGGGATTTTAGAAGATCCTTAAAACACCCTGATTGAACCTGTGTAAATGTTTGTGAAAAGGGACTGCATACAGCTTTAAGCAGACCCTCCAGTGGGTTCCTGCTCCAAAAGAAAACTGAAAACCACTACAAGCAAAGATCAAAATCAAAGTGAAGATATTCTTCCCAGTGTCCAGCTTGATACCTGACACATTTTAGGCCTAAAATCAAGAATTCACTATAAAAATCCAGGCTGTATTTAAGATGGTATTAAACTTAACTTTATTTATCTCTAAAGCCCTCGGAGTAGTATTTAGTGATTTCTTAGCATATTTTTTAGATTTTATTTATTTATTCATTCATTCATTTTGAGAGAGAGTGTCGGGGAGTAGAGGGGGCAAAAGGAGGGAAGAGACGCTCAAGCAAACTTTGTGCTCAGTACGGAGCCCAACACAGGGATCATTCTCGTGACCCAGAGATCATGACCTTAGCCGAAAACCAAGTGTAAGATGTTTAATTGACTGAGCCAAACTGGTGCCCTTATATCTTAGTGTGGTAATTCATTCTGATGTAGCTGTAAAAAGAATCTGAAGTTAGGAAAACATGACAGTCAGTTATATCTATGTGGATCAATCACATGAAAGTAATGCAAGCTACTTTAGAAAATGGGCCAGTAAATTAATATATTTTAAATGTAATAAGATAATTATGCATATCTTAATTAACTTATTGAGAGATGCATAATTAATACATAAACCATACAGAGACATTTCTCCTGAAGCAAACAAATACTAGAGATTTTATGTATATTTTTAATAAAATGGGATATAAAAAATTACTCTCCAAAATAACTAAGACTAAGAGATTAATTCTAAAACTTCCATTTCTAGATGATGAACCACTTTTATTAAAAAAAATTTTAAAGCCCTAAATGTAAGCCACAGTGATAAAATTCTACCCACTCAAGCATATGGCAAACAGACTAAAAGGGAATTTTAACTATAATGAAAACTAAACAATTAAGAATTAAAAGTACTTGAAGATTTCCACTTCTGGGGAAGTAGAATAGATGCATTTTTTCCCCTATTCCTCTCACAAAAATAAAAGTCCCGTACATCATATGTAACAAACAAAAAACACTCTAAAGGTAGAGAGAGAGAAGGCAGACCTGGTACAGACCTCAGGGTCCAAAGAAAATGACATTGGAGTAAGTTCTACAGGTTTTCTTTTGTGCCTTAAATATCTCATCTAGGAGTTAAAGAAGCTGACAAACTGAAAATACCAATGGAAGCAGACTCCTCAAAACAAATAAATAAAACAAAATCCTGTTCTCCTTAGCAAAAGATCAGAAAAGGGACAGTCTAGACAAAAGCTGTTATACCCAGACAAACATCACAAAAAAATTTTTAAAAGCTGTGGACCCACCCCACGACCAACAAAGGTCAAGTGGAGACCCTAGACTTCCACCCTTGCCAAGCTGTAAGAGGGAACCCCATGCTATCAACCATAGTCATGTCACAAAAAGCCAGCTGGGAGGCTTGGTGTCAGCCAAGACCACATGAAGAACTTGGACATTCACCTGGAAATAACAAGGTGCCCCTCTCCCTCCCTACAATAGGCTTGTATCAAAAGAGGCCTAGCAGAAACTAGCCCTCCCCATGGAGGCCATGTTGAAGGCAGTACTGAGGCATGGCTGACCCACCTAACCAGGGAAAAGTCAGGGGAAGCCAAAACTCCCATCCCTGACCACCAGTAATGACGAATTTCCTAACAAACTGAGAGTTAAAGGAGGCAGAATGAGCTACCTGGGCTTCTATCTGCAGCAGGCAGTAATGTCGCAGCA
Organism: Neogale vison; assembly: GCF_020171115.1. Classification (NCBI taxonomy): domain Eukaryota; kingdom Metazoa; phylum Chordata; class Mammalia; order Carnivora; family Mustelidae; genus Neogale; species Neogale vison. Next base: position 125,288,418 of record NC_058098.1, read on the forward strand.
AAGCACGCCACTCCTCATGCTGGAGCCATGCCAGAAGAAGCCATCTAAACCAGACTGTTTAGATAAAATCCAGAGTCTCAGAACATAATACTCAAAATGTCCAGGTATCAAATTAACATCATTCATATACCAAGAACCAGGAATATCTCAAAATGAATACAAAAAGATGACCCACAGATGTCAATACCATGATGACGGAGATGTTAAGATAACTGAAAAGGGTTTTCAGCAGCCATCACAAAAATGTCTCAAGTTACACATATGCCTAAAACAAACAATGAAAAAAATAGAAAGTCTCACCAAGGAAAGAAAAATATAAGGAAGAACCTAATGAAAATTTCAGTACAGTAAATACAGTAATTGATATAAAAGATTCCAGGATGAATATGACAGAATGGAAAGGACAGAGGGAAGAATCACTGAACTGGAAGACAGAAAAAAAGAAAAAAACAAAACAAAACAAAAAAACCTACCCAATCTTAACAACAGGGAGAATATAATGAAAACAAATTAACAGAACCTTGGGGACCTGTGGAATATAACAAAAGATTTATCTTTCATGTCATCAGACTCCCAAAAAGAAGAAAGAGGGCAGGGCTGAAAAGTACTCTTGAAAAGTAAAAGCTGATAACTTCTAAGCTTGGCCAAACACATAAATTTAGGAATTTAAGAAGCTAAGTGAATTCTGAATAGGATAAGCCCAAAGCAAACACAAACAAGACACATCATAGTTAAACTTCTGAAAACTAAAGACAAAGAGAATGTAATGAAAACTGTGAGAGAGAAAAAAATGATGCTTTACCTAAAAATGCTGTTTTAAAGGAAAAGACAGTTCAAATGATAGATTTCTCATCTGAAACAAAGAAGAGATAAAGGAAGTGGCACAACATTTTTCACTGAAGTCCACACCTGATCATCTGTGTTTCTATATCTGTTTCTCTCTTGTTCATGACTCTTGGCACGCCTGGAATCTAGGGATTGAATGTCAGATATTGTGTAATAAAAACTGTAGAGGCTGTGAATGCTCCTCTTTCTCAAGAGAAGATTTTCTTTAGTTTCTGATTGGCAACAGGAGCCAATCCAATCAGCTAACTTGAAGCTAGTTTTCAAGCACATTAAGACCTTGTCTATTTCCTCTAGTCCCCCCTTATTGCTAGGATATAGTTATTCACAGATCTCATCTGAAAGCCGAGGGCATTTACCAGGACTCCTCTATCTCTACAGTACCATTTGACTGCTGAAAATTCTGCTTAGCTTCTCAACCTCTTAGCAGCTGCTTTCTGCTCAATGTTTCTGCCTGTTAGCTTGTGCTTACTAATCTGCAACAATTTCTAGAGGCAACATGGGTCAGACTTTTGCGCTCACTTCCCTATGCTTATATTCTCTTCATGGTCTTGGTCACTCAAGTTACAGATGTCTTGGTAACCCTGATCTCCAAGTCTCTCCACCCATGTTAAGACTGCCAAAAGCGCTCCTTAATTTCAGTTTCTTAGCAACCACTATATGTTCAGCTTTCCTGTCTCACCGTGGGGTCATCTACAAAATAGTGAAAACCCCTCTAGAGATAATTTATGTTCTTTTTCCCATTGATAAAATTCAAAATCCTAAAATAAAAATCCTTAGCAAGTTCAGAACAAAAGAAAAACTTCCCTAGCTTTGTTAAAGTTAGTTACGATAACAACAAAACAATCCCCCTCTTTGTTAAAACCTATTAGAAACCAAATGTAAACATTATACTTAGGAATAAAATAATAGATGTATTATCATGGATGTTAAGAACAAGATAATGAGGGAAATCACATGTACTATTCAACACAGTATTATAAGACTTAGCTAATGCAATAAGTCAAGAAAAAGAAAACAAAATATATTCATTCTGGAAAGGAAAAGACTCCAAAAACATTGTTATCTGCATAAACTATGAATATCACCCTTATAAAATTCAAAGAGAATAGGGTGAATCACTACTGGAATTCATGACAGTGCTCAACATGATGTCAAAAAATAAAAGATGGGTCCCTGTCATTGCAGAAATTACATTCTAGGTCTGAGGAGAGGGTAAAGGAAACAGGTAACAACAACAAACAAAATAAATAATCAACTCTGTTACAAAGTGATAAATGCTATGAAAATGTAATATAAAGTAGGATAAGGGGAAATCAGAACTGGAACAGGTAGACTACAATTAAAAAAACAAAATAAAATAGAATCACTTATTCCAGAAGAATCAAAAATAAAAATCACCTAGGAATAAAAAAAACTATGATATATATGTAAGGTCTTCAAGCAGAAAGCTAACAGTTCCAAAAGAACAAAACCTTCAAGCATAGAGAACAGTCAATATACATTTTAAAAATGTTAATTTTCTCCAAATTGATACATAAATCCAAATAATATGCTAGCAAAATTTTTCATGCCCCTTATGAAGCAGATTCAAAATACAGAGAAAAGACACACATACACACACAGATATAAATAACAGAGACCATTATGAAAAAGAACAAAGCGGTATTACTTGTCCTACTAGTTATCAAAAACTTTTAACAGCACAGTAATTGGAAGTAATGGCATATAAGTACAAAAACAGATCAAGGAAACAATATAAACTATAGAAACAGCACCTGTAAATATGGGATATTAGTATATACAAATGTGGTATTAGCAGGAAGGCAGACTATTCAATACTAAGTATAATACTAACTATTCAATACTTGTTGCTAAGACAAATGGCAAACTATTTAAATAAATAGTTTTTTTAATAGTTTTTTTAAATAACTTTTTTAAATAAAAGTAAGATGCATATTCCATATCATGAAAAAGTTAAAAAAGGAGAGAGAAATAAAATAGCTAAATGTGAAAATTAAATCTCAAGTTATTAGAAAAAAAGCTGAGGGGAGGGGAGAATGGGGGGTTGTTTAATGGATATAAAGTTTCAGTTTTGTGTACACTTGAAACTAATATTACAATAAGTGTTAACTAACTGGAATTTAAATAAAACTTTTAAAAAAATGTTTCAGTTTGGCAAAATGAAAAAGTTCTGGAGATTAGTTGCCCAACAATGAGAATATATTTAACACTACTGAACTGTACATTTAAAAATAGTTAAGATGTGAATGTTATGTTATGTGTTTTTTACAATTAAAAAAGTGTTAAGTGAATATTTTATGTCTGAGGAAAGAAACAGTTCTCAAACTAAAAGTACACATAAACATAAAGGAAAAGATGGATAAATGTGATAATTTTTTGTACAATTTTTGTATATTAAAGGACAATATAATCAAAATGAAAGATTAACAATAACCTAAGAAAAAATATTTGGCATTATATAACAGAAATAGAGGATGAGTAATTAAAAGAGCCAAAGAAATTCAAATCAGTAAGAAAAATGTTCAACATCCAATAGGAAAAGACAAAGCATATTTTGAACATGCAATTCCCATTAGAGAAAATACAAATGATCCTAAAAAATAAAGAAAACAAGCAACCTCACTAGTAATACTATTAGGGAAATACTTAAGACTGAGAAGACATTTTCTGCTAGTCAATTCAAAAAATGCTGGAAGCCTGATAATAACAGTTCACAAGTGGGAAACAATGCTTTACATATTAATGATGGACATATAGATTGAAACAACAGTTCTGGAAGATAATCTGGCAATATCTTCCAAGTTAAAATGCATATATCATCACTATGTGCCTCCTTACACTAGATGACAACACTGTCTATAAAACAGTCTTGACAAATAAAAGAAATCAAATCTGAATCTCATCAAGCATCCACACCCAATTAAAAATTTATACGAAATACAGAGGACAAAAAAACAAGTTAAACAGTGTCATGGGATGCAATAAGCAAGAGCCAGAATGTGGAAAAATCTTCAAGACAAACAGCCCAGTCACTCCAACCAATATACTGCAAGAATTTTAAAAACAGAGAAAAAAAAATGGGGACAGGAAAAAAAAACGAGGGTTGGGGAGAAGGAGAAGATAATAAAGAGATGGAGAGAGGGAGCAAAAGGAAAAAAAAAAACATTAAAAGAGACTTTAACAAAAATAATCACATATCAGCTAATCATTGTGATCCTTATTCGAATCCTAATTCAAACAGGTAAAACAATAAAAATACAGAACAAAATGTTATTGACATTAAGACATTTGAAAAATGAACACTGAATATTTAATGTCAAAGAATTATTATTCTGAAGTATGATAATGGTGTTGTGATTATGTTTTTCTTAAAAGAAGGAAGCACTTATCTCTTCCAGAAATATATGAAATACTTATAGATCAAATGACATGATAACTAGATTTGTTTCAGAATACGAGAGGGGAGAAAGTGACTAAGGAGTACAGATACACAAGATAGGTCAAGGACTGATAACTGTTGAAAGTGAGTAGGAATTCATTATTCTATTTGTCTACTTTGGCATATGTTTGAAATTTTCCAAATAACACATTTTAAAAATGCATACACCATATGACTCAGCAATTCCACTCTCTTTATCTTGAAGGAACTCTCATGTAGGCGCATGAGAAAGCATATACAAGGATAGTTCTGTCTTCATTGTTAGTAGTTTTAAAAAACTATAAACAATCTGCACTAAAAACCTTGAGGGTCCAAATAAAACTACTATATAGCCATAATACAAAAAATAATGTAGAAACTGAAAAAAAGATGACAAAACACAGATCTAAACATATTGTAGACTGCAAAAATCATAATGCCAAACTATATAAATATTTCATTTATGAAAAATAATCCACATAATACCATATATTTCCTAAACTATGTGGGTGTATATAGGTGTATTTAAATCAGAGTTTATGTGTATATATTTTTGTATCTACATAAATATAAATGGATTAAAAATATTTGAAAAGATAAGACAACAAATGTTTAACAACGGTTACTAATGAAGAGAATGAGAGAGAACCAGGACTGCAGGAATGCTCACGATGGACTTCAGGGGCTTCAGTTTTATCTGTCTTGCCAGTGTTTCAAAAATGAGAATTAGTTCTGTAGGTATAATTTTTTTTTTTCTGGTGTGTGTCATGCATTTTTTTTTCCCTATAATTTATTTTTAAAACAGAACACTAATCCACACTATTGCTATCTCTTTGCAAATCAGTGAATCTTTTTTTTTTTTTAAAAGATTTTATTTATTTATTTGACAGAGAGAGATCACAAGTAGATGGAGAGGAAGGCAGAGAGAGAGATAGAGGGAAGCAGGCTCCCTGCTGAGCAGAGAGCCCGATGCGGGACTCGATCCCAGGACCCCGAGATCATGACCTGAGCCGAAGGCAGCGGCTTAACCCACTGAGCCACCCAGGCAAGTGAATCTTTTTTGACTTCTGTACAGAAACAGGACCGAGATGTATCTCCCAGAAAATTAACTATACAATATATTCTTCTCTATAATAAAAATAAAGAACTTACAGACAAGAATGCATCAATCTGGGGAAAAAAAATACTAGATTTAAAGGTGAAAGCTGCCAATATTCTATAGTTTTTTTGCCTTTAAAAATTTCATGAGGTTTGACATAAGAGATTTTCTAATAGCAATACTATTATTGCAGGAAATTCTATAAAATAGAATATATATAACATATTCCCGAAAACTTGTATGAAAGATAAATGTGTGAAAAAAATAAAATGAGTTGCTGTTAAAGGGTTAAAAACCACGTATGCCCCTAATTTCACCAGACCAGTTACCAACAATATAACTACAGCATTTCTACATTTTCTTCAAATTCTGTCCTCTTACTTTACACACAACATTGCATTAGCATACTTCCCATCTGATAAGCATCTGACTAAAGCCAAAAATTTGTAATTTTAATCTTGGTCTTAACTAATATTCAGTTTATAAGCATACTTAAAATTATCACTATTAATTGAATTTCTTTAATTTTCTACTTATTTTTACAAATAAGAGCAAGTATTTATCCCAAGGACTATCCAAATAATTTTCTTAAAGATGGCAACACTTTTGAAATAAAAATATTGGACAGACACAACTAGACAATTATTATGTTAGTTGATTACAAAAGCTTGTTTATTCATAAAAAAAAAAGCAGAGTATAATGTGCAAAAATACAGGCTGTATAAAAAAGCCAAAAGTAAAGGAACAAAGGACTGCTTGTAATTATTATTCTTATCATCACAACAATCCTAACACCATAAACAGACTTTAGGAAGTGGGACTTTACAAATATTTGTGGGAAAGATGCAAGAAATGGTCTTATTTTCTGTTTCTCTTAGATCTTCAGTCTATCCCCCATGAATTCATTCTCCACACTGAGGATTAAAAACATTTCATAAACTTCTCTTCAAAAATTACTTAATCAGGTCATTCCTCTGCTTAAAATCCATGAAGTCCTATGAGGACCAAATGATACAGTTCCTCTCTATTTCTTCATACCTCTTACCATTTTTTGCTAGTGCTCTCTGTGTCCTAGTTGTGCAGTCTTTTTTCTTTTTAACTTTAGCTTCACTTTTTAAAAATTATAGTTTGTGAACTATTATATAGTAAGTTGACTTTTTTGTGTATACAGGTCTATGAATTTTAACATATATATCGAATAATGCAACCAGCCACACAAGTGGAAGACGGAGCCTCATTTCCTGCAAAAAAAAACCCTCCCTCATGCTTACAGTCACACCCTCCTACCACACCTAAACCCTAATTGGTTCTAATCAGAATGACTTTGTCATCTTGTCATATAAGAGAATGTCATGTAAAATGTCATACTATACAATAGGTAATCTGTTGAGACTTGCCTTTTTCACCTAACACAGTATCTCCACATTCATCCAAGTTGTTACATGTATTAATTTACTTTTTATTCTTGAGTAGTAATCCACTGTAGGGATATACCACATTTTTAATCTACTCACCCAACAGGATAACATTCAAGTTGTTTCCAGTTTTTGGTGATTATGAATAAAGCTGCTATAAACATCTATATACAGATTTTTATGTCAAATTAAGTTTTCTCCTCTAAGGTAAATACCCAGAGGATGACTGTTGGATATATGGTAATATATATTTAACTATATAAAAAAAAATTAGTTTCCAGAGTATTTAAAAAAAAAATCAGTAATGTTAACCTCAACGTTGACAGTCATGTTGAAACTGTACTCTGTGATACAATATAAAGAAATGGGAACCTCATTTCCTGCACTGTTCTTCCCAAAACACCATAGACTAAGTCTAATTGTGAGAGAAACATCAGACAAACCCAATGGAGGGACATTCCACAAGATATCTGACCAATACTACTGAAAATGTCAAAGCTATCAAAAAGAAGTAAAATCTACCAAACTGTCACAAACCAGAGGAGATTAAGGAAACATGATAGTTAAATAAAATACGGGATTCTGATTACATTAGAAACAGAAAGACTGGTAAAATATGAATAAAATCCAGAGTTTAGTTAAAAGTAATGTGCCCATGGTGGTTTCTCTGTTTTAAAATATAAACCATGGTTTTTTATAAGGTGTTAACATTATAGGAAACTGAGATACATGGGCATCCTGTATTATCTTGGCAATTTTTTCTGTAAATCTTTATAAATTCATTCCGAAGGGGTTTTTTTTTTTTTTTGAAGAAAAATATGTACCATTTTTTTTAACGATTTTTTATTTACTTATTTGACAGATCACAAGTAGGCAGAGAGGCAGGCAGAGAGAAAGGATGAAGCAGGCTCCCTGCTGAGCAGAGAGCCCTGTGCGATGTGGGGCTCAATCCGGGGACCCTGAGATCAGGACCTGAGCTGAAGGCAGAGGCTTTAACCACTGAGCCACCCAGGTGCCCCATATGTACCATTTTATATTGTCCCTAGAAATGCACAGTAGTTCCAGATTCTCTTGCTAGCACCTGGTGTTCTCATTACAGATTTCTTTTTTTTTTTTTTTTTTTTTTTAAAGATTTTATTTATTTATTTGACAGAGAGAAATCACAAGTAGATGGAGAGGCAGGCAGAGAGAGAGAGGGAAGCAGGCTCCCTGCCCAGCAGAGAGCCCGATGCGGGACTCGATCCCAGGACCCTGAGATCATGACCTGAGCCAAAGGCAGCGGCTTAACCCACCAAGCCACCCAGGCGCCCCTCATTACAGATTTCTTACTTAGATCATTGTAATAGGTATGTACTGATATCTCCCTGTGGTTTTAACTTGCATTTCCCTAATGGCTAATGATTTTGGAAATCTTTTCATGAGTTATTTACCAACCTTATAGCCTCTTTAATGAAATGTCCGCCTTTTGCCCATTTTTAAATGGAGGCATTTCTTTCTTACTGTTGAGCTTTGACAGTTCCTTATATATTCTTGAGATAAGCCTTTTATTGCATACGTGATATGCAAATACTCTCAGTCTGTAGCTTGTATTCTTAGTCTCTTTAACAGTGGCTTTCACAGGGAGGGTATGTGCTATGGTGAGTGCTGTGAAATGTGTACGCCTGATGATTCACAGACCCTGGGAAAATAACACATTATATGTTAATAAAAAAAATAATAATAAATAAATAAATAAACAGTGGCCTTCACAGAGCAAAAGCCTCTAATTTCTATTAAATACAATTTATCATTTTTTTTCTTTAATGGATTATGCTTTTGGTATCATTTCTGAGAATTCTTCACTTAACCTCAAGTCACAAGATTTTCCCTTATGCCTTTTCCAAAAGCTTTATAGTTTCTCATTTTACATTTAGGTCTGAAATGCATTTTTTTTTTAAAGATTTTATTTATTTATTTATTTATTTATTTATTTGACAGAAAGAGACACAGCGAGAGAGGGAACACAAGCAGGGGGCGTGGGAAAGGGAGAAATAGGCTCTCGCTGAGCAGGGAGCCAGACGCAGGGCTCAATACCAGGACCGGGGGATCATGACCCGAGGGGAAGACAGATGCTTAAGAACTGAGCCACCTAAGCGCTCACTGCAATGCTTTTTGAGTTAATTGTTATAGAAGATGTAAAGTATAAATCAAGGGTTTTTTGTTTGTTTGGGGTTTTTTTGCATATGAACGCAAAGCCATTTATTAAAAAAAAGTTATGCTTTCTTTCCTGAATTGCTTTTGCACCTTTGTCAAAAATCAATTGGCCATATTTGCATGTGTCCTATTTCTGGACTGTCTGCTTCTGTTCCAATGATCTATGTGTCTATCCCTTTACTATATCACACCATCTTTATTTCCACACCGACATCTTTGAGTACCTTCAATATGCTATATGCTCCTTCCTTAAAGACCTTTAGATATTCTGGTTCTGTCTGCCTGCACATTCCTCTTCTCCCACCTAGTTACTTCTAACTCATCCTTCAGAAATGTCACGTTCTCAGAAAAAACTTCCCATCATGACGGTCAAAGAGGTTTCATGACAAAAGGGAAAAAAAAAAGACATACCAGTTCAAAAGGGCTTCCAATTATAAATTCAGCAAGAATCAGGGACTATCAATGGCCTTAAAAGCTATTTGGATTTCCTAAGCTCTGTCGTTTTTCTGTCAATGACCACCATCCATTCTGCACCTCTTCCTCCTTCTACCTTTCACCTATGATTAGCTGTAAAATCCTAAAAGCAAATAAGGAAAAGTGTATTTGTCATCCTGGTGGCAAGAAGGGGGGAGCTGCCAACAATACACAATTTCACTCCTGCCCTGAATAGGTCCTGGAGAGAGTAGATTCTCTAAGGAAGAGAAGCAAGTGGATGAACTTTCTAGGGCCTAGCACAAGGAGGAAACTCATCTAGTTTAACAACAAAAAGGTCTATCCCCAACAAAAAAAAATAAGGCAGTATTAAGAAACAGGCTGATCTTTGTATGAAGTAACCACAATTTAAAGAACTGGTGGGTGGGGGAGGAGTTAAGACTTCTTTTAAAGATCCTCTTCCCTTAAAATGTTATGTAGTTGACAGTAATGATTTCAAAATACTATAATCAAAAAGAAGAAGAAGAAGAAAAAGAAGAAGCAGCAACAGCTCCAAGATAATATTTTCTTTTTTAAATTTATATTTAAATTTTAGTTTGTTAACATACATTGCAATATTGGTTTCATGAGTGGAACTCAGTGATTCATCACTTACATACAACACCCAGGGCTCATCACAATTGCCCTCTCTAATACCCATCACCTATCTAGCCCATCACCTATCAAGCCGAACCCCCTCTCACATCCCTCCATCAACCCTCAGGTCATTCTTAATCAAAGTTAACTAATATTTCTGAGCATTTTTTATATGCCAGGGACAGTGCTGGATACTTTACATATATGTTCTCATGCAGTCTTTCCCAAAAGTCTACAAGGTAGACATTCTCATTCTCATTTCTACTAGAAAAAGAAATTGAGCTTATACAGCCAGGATTGGTTCCATTTCCTCTTTATCTTTATTCTCCTGATGTTTTTATAATTATACTCATTCTGAAAGAAATAAATAAATGAAAAACTTAAACTTAAAATAAGATAATTAATAGACACAAGTACTGAGATGACAAAGAATTGTCTAATAAGGATTTTAAAGCAGCTATCAGTAGAATGAATCAATAAGCAATTATGAACTGTACTGGAACAAATGGAAAAACAGAAAGCTTCAGCAAAGAAACAGAAGATGAAAAGAAGAACAAAATGGAAATTTAAGAACTGAAAAATACAACAGCCAAAATTAAACTTACTGGATGGACTTGATAGTAGACTAACAGAAGAAAGACTTGATCAACAGAAATTATCCATCTGAACAAAGAAAGTTAACAGTTAAAAAAAAAAAATAAATGAAGCATCAGGGACCTGTGGAACAACTACATAAGATTTAACATTCATGTCATCGAAATCCCAGAAAGAGAAAGAGTGTGCACTGCAAAATTATTTGGAGATACACGGCTGACTATTTTTCAAATGTGGTGAAAATCATGAACTAACAAATCTAAGAAGCAGAGCAAACTGCAAACAGGTTGAACCTAAAGACATCCAAACACAGGCACATAATAACATTTCTGAAAACTGAACACAAAGAAAAAAATTTTGCAAGCAGCCAGAGGAAAAACAGTGCATTTACATATGGGAGAACAAAATTAGGATGACAAGGAGCTTCTCATCAGAAGCGGTCAGAAGAATTCCTTTACCATAAAAGATTATCAAGAGCCAATATGGTGCATGCTTTTCCCTTACATTTTAATTTTAAATAGTATTTACTGAATTTCTGCTACAAAAATTTTAAAGAGTATACTCATAACTCTAATTCCTACACCTCAATTTATTTTTTGTTCAAGTTTCAACATTTACATTCTACCTTATAATTGTATAATCAATTACACATTATAATTACATATGCAATTTCCACAGGTATCCACAGTCTTAGTTCTAATCTTAAGTGAGTTCAGTGTTTGTCATATTTAAAGAATAAAACCAACAAGCTAGAACTACGGCTGATTCCCCATTTCGGTTTTATTTGGCCCCCTACCTAAAATGAAAACTCTTCCCCACCACTCCCCTATTTAACTTCTGTCACAGCACTTATCACCTGAAACTAATTCTGTGCTCTCTGTTTTCTTCTTTATCATCTATCTCCTTCCTTCACTAAAATGTAAGTTCCATGAAAGCACAGACTTTTATTTCCCTCAAAGCTATATGATTCATGTACTTGTTTCTTGTGCTGGACATTTAGTTTGAAAATGGAGAGCTGGAAACCTTCTTTAGAAATGCAATATTTAAATAATGGGCATAAATTTGGGAAAAAAATGTGATTTCACAGGCAATTTTTTATCAACATTAGTGAGATAAAATATGAATGCAATAAGACATGTCTAATTTAAATGGACAGAGGAGTAAGTCTTAAAAAAAGAACTACCACAATCAAGATTCAGAACACTTCCGCTCCCCCAAAATGTATCTTTATAACTCTTTGCAGTCCAGACAATTTTTACTTTAATAAAGGTATCCTAAATGAATTCTATGACAAATGGTTTGACATGTTAACAGAACTTTTTTCTATAGCCACCAATTAAAGGATCAAAATGCTTATTTATATTTAGTGAGAAGAAAGAAAGAAAACTCTCATACATCCCTTCATGCTACACACCCTACATCTAAGAACGTACCTTTCCCTCTTCTCCAGAGTGCGCGGGTCTATCTATTATTCAAGTCCCAACTCATGCCACCTTCTCTGCAAAGCTCTAAGTCTCCTCTACTCCTGTCCCTTCTCCAAATTAATCCCTGTGTTCCCACGGCACATCATTACCACCCTTATCTCAAATTTGTTACAGTTTATAAACAATTGTTAGCCCATTAAAGAAGGAATCATATATTGTGCATATGTAGAAAACCCAGTATCTGGCATGCAGAGCAGAGAGTACATACTCAATAAACAATCTTAAGATTCGGGTAAAACACCACCTACTCGGCAAAGCCCTTTTCCAACTCAATCTCTAACCCTAAAAATATAAAATTATTTAATTATGCACATAGGTATGTTCCTCTAACCCACTACTCAATTAATTCAACTGAATTGTCAATTCAATTAAAAATTCATCAGATGGTCATCTAAAGCTTTTATTTACATTTTTAAATCTGAATGTTAAACATTAACACACAAAAATACTGGCCAATGGCTTGATAAAATGCTTGCTATTTTTTTTTTTAAGAATCTGCACATGTTTATCTAAGATAATTTAATTTAAGACGTTTCTCTATTTTGTAAACAATGCAGATTTTAGTGTTGCACAACTACTGGAAACACACTGGTTTTTCTTTAAAGATCTCTTCTTAGTTTATTCCAAATAAATTTCATGACCCTAATATTCAGTACAATGAACTGCTTCATAAATGTCAACTTTCGCTACCCAGTATCACTAAAATGTTAAAAATTAGGTGGGGAGGAATCTACTTTTTCATAAAGCCCTGGATGGCAAAGTAGGCCTTCAATTCATAATTTTTAAAGTCTGATCCATCACTAGATTATAATTTTTTAGAAGTTCTAGCAATATTCTTGACAGAACAATGAGAGTTGACACAGTTTTCTTCTATCTTCAATGAAGAAGGAGAGAGATACAAAAATGAAAGTAAAGCTGAAAGAATTACATATTTGTGTGGCACGGTTCAATGGAAGCTTCCTAAGACAGTGTTATTTTGACTCTGAGCATTTTTTGAATCATTTTAAATGTTAAGATTTCAGTAAAAAAATTTTTCCTGTATATTTAAGTTTTTATTTATTCTTCTAATAGCACTGTCCTTTTACAGAACCAAGTTTAACCCTTAAAATTAATAAAAATAACATTAGCACAAAGGAACAATCATTCCTATCCATAGTTCAAGATGAAAAACAAAATAGCTTTACAATTACTGTAACTGGACTTTTCACATGAAGCTTCACTGCATTTCCAACAGAGTTTAAACTGATCTCCCTGCCTGCACCTGTCCTGGATACTTGTGCCAGATTAAACTTCTTGAATTAAATAACTCTTCTAAAGTCAACTTCTGTTGAAAAATCATCAATGACTCCCCATACTACAGAATAAAGTCTCATCTAGTTAGTTTTATTTCCCTACAACTGCACTCAGAACACTGCCTTAACCTATGCCCCAGGTCCTTCCTAATCTTCTAGTCTATTGCTACCATTAGGCCTTTCCTCAGACTGACCCTCTTCTGGAGCACCTTCCCCAACTCCTGGCTCACAAGAGAAATCCATATCTTATTGAACTTTCACAATCCAGTTCAAACTTATCCAAAAAATGCCTCAACAGCCAACATGTTCCCCATCTCCCTTCCTCACTAAGGTACTTACAAACAGGTTCTGTATGTGTTTATTTCAATTTAATTTAACATTATTCCACTGATTTGTTCATTTCAATAATAACAATTGTTAAGTACTTACAAGAGAAGCTATTCTAGGCACTGCTGTTACACAAAGAACAAAAGTGATACAGTCCTTGTTGTCATGGTGCTTACCCTTATACACTTACATGCAGTGGATATGAAGTATTTGGATACTAATTGATCATAATAAATCAAATTTCCCACTGTCGGCCAACAACGTTGTCCTCAGTTTTTACTATTATAAGTAATATTATTGTAACTATAGCTCTCACACAGTTCTTTTATTCCTTTAATTACTTACTCAGGGTTAATTCCCATGAGTAGAATTACTGAATCAATGGTCACAGATATGTTTATGGTTTTTATGATATATACTACCATACTATCATCTAAATAAAGTGTACCAATTCCAAAAGCAGTGCATAAGTACTGGATTGCCTGTGGATGACTTTATTATACTTACTCAATAAGTACAGAAGGCTATTCAGTACTGTTGGAATTCCCAGGAAGTCAGACTCTTCTCCTTATTTTTGTTTACTCAATGTCCCCTTATGATCTAATGGACATAACTTGCTTGATCTTATTACTGTAAATATTTTTTTAATATTCATAGTATGTTAGATAATATTTAAGATCTCAGTTGTAAATATTTTCTTTTTCTTTTTAATTTTGTGTTAGTTTTATTTATATAGATGTGCTCAATGTTTTATGATCAATTTTTTAACCTTCTTATTCTTTGCAGTTTAATAGCTTTTCAATTTTATAAAAGTTAACTATACATTTGCATATAGACATGTTCAACGCTAATTTTTCTAACTTCTATTTGTTCATCGCAAAATTTATTCAATAATTCTATCACCTGATGGATGTTATACTTGCTCAATGTATATTAAATTTCTAAATCATATTTTTTCAATACTAAAGATATTCATTTTTCTTAAAAAATAGTATTTTTAGGTTTCTGAAACTAGAGAAAGTATCAGAATTAATGTCCAAAAACCTACCACTAGCCAAGCAAATGAGTAAGCTGTATGTCACTGCTCACCCATGTGTAAATCTAGGGGGAATAACCTTTTCTAAGAAGATATCTGTTTATTCAACTACGACCACAGCTGAGTTAACTGCATAGGTTAACTCATACACAGTTGAACTTTAAGTTAAATCTGAAAGCCCAACTGCTGCTTGAAAATATTTTCAGAAAGATTGAACTATGATGAAGCTCTGCAATAAAAAGCTACTATGGGATAAAAGTTGTCCACTGCAGCACAAGCAAGGGCAATTAAAGCCAGCAGAAATTGCCCAATCTCTCAAAATAGAGCACCGAGTTATCAGAGTTGGAAGAGAGACACTGGTGTGACCAATTTACATTTTACAAGGTACTAACACCCAACAGCTAGATATTCATCTGTCAAAAGTTTTCAGGTATATCAAAAAGGAAGTTATTTAATTCACAGTTTAGCTGTAGAAAAACCAAAACTATGAGTTTAGCCAAAAAAGAAAAGCAGTTAAATCGAAACATTTCCTATATGACTCAAAACTATACCATCATAATGTGTGAAGAAAAAAAGCAAGCACAGGTGAGGAAAATCAGCATGACATACTGTGAAAAAGGGTTAGGTTTGATTTTATGATTCCAAAGAAGATGGTACAGAAATTATATAGATAAATGTATGCTTCTGTCAGTTAATTTCTAAGAATTTTAAAAAATAAATTTAATTTTTTTTCTTGAAAATATATTAAATCAATACTACATATAACAATTAATAGTCTTAGAATGTTGAAAATGCACTGTGTATATGTACACATGCATATATTTCTCTAAATCTATTCATTTATTTGCTCATTCATTTCTGAGTACGGAAGGGCAAGAACAGAGAAGTAGGAACAACACTAAAGATAAAACGCATTAAAGATCAAACCCTTTCAAGCTCTTAATGGTTACTGTGATGCAGAAAAATACATGATTACTGAAGTCAACACAACCTAGGGGGAAAATGACAACCAGGTAGATAACTAGCTAACAACAACCAAAAAAATCTGATAAAATTAAAGGTAAGTAATAGCAAACAGAAACAGTTGAGAAAAAGTAAATAGAAATGGGTCTTAATTCAGCTTAGAGTATTAAAAACTTATTAAAGCTATGTGGTATCTGAACAAGATTCAGAATACCATAATTCCTTTTTTAAATTTTTATTTAAATTCAATTAGCCAACATATAGAACATACAGAACATCATTACAGACTACCAGAATACTTTTTCTTAAAGATTTTATTCATTTATTTGACACAGAGAGAGAGAGCACAAGCATGGGGGAGTAGCAGGCAGAGGGAGAGGGAGAAGCAGGCTCCCCACTGAACAGAGAACTGGATGTGGGGCTCCATCCCAGGACCCTGGGGTCATGACTTGAGCTGAAGGCAGATGCTTTACTGACTGAGCTACCTAGGCGGCCCTAGGATACTATAATTCTTTTTATTATTATTATTATTATTATTAACATATAATGTATTACTTGCTTCTGGGGTACAAGTCTGTGAATTATCAGTCTTACATAAATCACAGCACTCACCATAGCACATACCTTCCCCAATGTCCATCAACCAGCCACCCTATCTTTCTGTCCCCAACCCCCAAACAACCATCAGTTTGTTTCCTGAGATTAAGAGTCTCTTATGGTTTGTCTCCTTCTCTGTCCCATCTTGTTTCATTTTTTCCCTCCCTATCCTCTATGACCCCCTGTCCTGCCTCTCCAATTCTTCATATCAAAAAGATCCTATGATAATTGTCTTTCTCTGATTAACTTATTTCACTCAGCATAATACCGTCTAGTTCCAACCATCATTGCAAATGGCAGGATTTCCCTTTTTTGATGGCTGCATAATATTCGATCATTCATATATCTATATATATCACCTCTTCTTTATCCATTCATCTGTTGATGAACATCCAGGTTCTCTCCACAGTTTGGCTATTGTGGACACTGCTGCTATAAACTTTCAGGTGCACATGTCCCTTCGGATCACTACATTTGTATCTTTAGGGTAAATACCAGTAGTGCAACTGCTGGGTCATAGGGTAGCTCTATTTTCAACTTTTTGAGAAACCTCCATGCTGTTTTCCAGAGTGGCTGCACCAGCTTGCATTCCTGCCAAAAGAGTAGGAGGGTTCCCCTCTCTCTACAACCTTGCCAACATCTGTCATTTCCTGACTTCTTAATTTTAGCCTGACTAGTGTGAGGTGGTATCTCACTGTGGTTTTGATTTGTATTTCCCTGATGGTGAGTGATGTGGAGCACTTTTTCATGTGTCTATTGGCCATTTCAATGTTGTCTTTGCAGAAATGTCTGTTCATGTCTTCTGCCCATTTCGCGATTGGATTATTTGTTCTTTAGGTGTTGGGTTTGGTACGTTCTTTATAGATTTTGAATACTAGCCCTTTATCTGATATGTCATTTGCAAATACCTTCTCCCATTCTGTCAGTTGTCTTTTGGTTTTGTTGTCTGTTTCTTTGCTGTGCAAAAGCTTTTGATCTTGAAGCCCCATAGTTCATTTTTGCCCTTGCTTCCCTTGTTTTTGGCAATATTTCTGGGAAGAAGTTGTGCAGCTGAAGTCAAAGAGGTTGCTGCCTGTGTTCTCCTCAAGGATTTTGAAGGATTCTGGTCTCACATTGAGGTCTTTCATCCATTTTGAGTCTATTTTTGTGTGTGGCATAAGGAAATGGTCCAGTTTCCTTCTTGTGCATGTGGCTGTCCAATTTTCCCTACACCATTTGTTGAAGAGACTGTCTTCTTTCCATTGGACATTCTTTCCTACTTTGTCAAAGATTAGTTGACCATAGAGTTGAAGGTCCATTTCTGGGCTCTCTATTCTGTTCCCTTGAACTATGTGCCTGTTTTTGTGCCAGTATCATACTGTCTTGATGATTACAGCTTTGTAATAGAGCTTGAAGTCTGGAATTGTAATGCCGCCAACTTTGGTTTGCTTTTTCAACATTCCTCAAATACCATAATTCTTGATCAACCACCCTACCACCGCAGAAGGTTCCAGAGAGTGAAAATGAGAAAGGATGCACGAGGCAAAACTGCCTATTTATTCAAGGGTTTGGACAACAAGCAACTAGGGAATCTTCCACCTCAGTTACAGGTCAGTCTAACACTTGGAACACTGAGAATAAGCCAACTGGGTTTTTTGGCTTCTTTTATACATAGGTCCACATCTCTCTCTTTTTTTTTTAATATTTTATTTATTTGACAAACAGAGATCACAAGTAGGCTGAGAGGCAGGCACAGAGAGGAAGGAAAGCAGGCTCCCCGCTGAGCAGAGAGTCCAATGCGGGGCTCAATCCCAGGACCCTGGGATCATGACCTGAGCCGAAGGCAGAGATTTTAACCCACTGAGCCACCCAGGCACCCTCTTTTTTGTTTTCTGAACATACCAACTTTGCTCCCATCTCAGACTTTTGCTTCTGTCATTCCTTCTACCAGGAACATTCGTTCTCCAGATTTCTCTGTGTCTCATTTCCTCAGTTCACCCAGACCTGGGTGACCTCTGCACAAATATCTCCTCAGAGAAGCCTTCTCTGACTTTTCTAGTTACAACAGTCCTCCACCAACGTCCATTCCCCTATCCTCCCTACCCCCTTTTACTTGTAAAGAGGTGGAGATTAAATTTAAAGATTTTTATTTATTTATTTGACAGAGAGACAGAGAGATCACAAGTAGGCAGAGAGGCAGGCAGAGAGAGAGAGAGAGGAAGGGAAGCAGGCTCCCCGCTGAGCAGAGAGCCTGATGCGGGGCTGGATCCCAGGGTCCTGGGTGGCTCAGTGAGTTAAACCAAAGGCAGAGGCTTTAACCCACTGAGCCACCCAGGCGCCCCCACAGGCCCACATATTAACCCATAGAAAGGAAGAAGGAAAAAATAATCCATCAACTATTTCCACAAACAGTCATGATGGACTAACAGGAATCCAATTAATCCTCCTGCCTTATACAACCAGAAAACTTGATAAAATGGATTAATAAAACAAAAATTTTCAGATATTGAACAACAGTCAGAGCAGGAGTGGGATTCTTGAGAAAGTGAGAAAGGAAAATGAGGTGAATCCTATAAATGCCCCACCTCACACCCTTGAAGCAGTTTCTAGGATGCAGCATAGTGAGTATTTCAATGAGCCTGGAAATCTCAGAGGGTTGAGGAGACAGAGGATGATACTCAGGGAGGCCAAGGCACCCAGAATTTGTGGAAAAGCATACCAGAGAAAAGGGACTGCACAGAAAGACAGAGCTCCAGAGATCTGCAGAGGCGTCCCCTTCAAGGCTTTGACAGGTAGTGACCTGTCCTGTATGAGAGGAAACTACTTAAGGTTGGTGAAAGGACCACTGAAAAATAAATAGGCCAAAGAATTCCTAAAACGCATACAAGATTAAGAATAGTTCGTATTCCCAAGAAGTTGAATGAAAAGACCTCATAATACATGAGACATTAAGTCTTCAGAAGGTGTCAACTCTAAATTAGTTCTAGGAAAACAGGATCCTCTAGACCCACCCTAACAAATCTTCCTAAAAACAAAGCAAGTCTCAAAAAAGCATCAAAGAGATTTCAATAAATACAACTGCATGCCAAAACTTAGACTAACATCATTGAAAGGAATACAACAAAATCCAGCACCCAGCAACATAAAATTCACAATGTATGACATCCAATGAAAAATTACCAGGCATATAAATTAAAAGGGAAATATGACCTATAACCAGGAGAATGACAAATCAATAGAAACAGATGCAGAACTGACAGAGACACAGAACTTGGCAGACAAAGATGTTAAAAGAGCTACTATAAATATGCTCAATATGCTCAAGAAGGTAGAGAAACACATGGAAGTGTTGAGGGATAAGTGAAAGATTTTTTTAAGCCTGAAATGGAAATTCTAGAAATGAAAAATAGAGTATCTGAAATGAAAAAAAAAACACTGGATGGGATTAACAGCAGATTCGACACTTAACTTCAAAACACAGCAACAGAAAAATATCCAGAATGAAGCACAAAGAGAAAAAAAATACCGAGAACAATAAAGGAAAAACAGAAAGAGACAAATGATGTATAGTAATATATCAAACAATT
Source organism: Neogale vison (assembly GCF_020171115.1). Taxonomy (NCBI): domain Eukaryota; kingdom Metazoa; phylum Chordata; class Mammalia; order Carnivora; family Mustelidae; genus Neogale; species Neogale vison. The sequence continues at coordinate 125,308,337 of NC_058098.1, forward strand.
TAATATACATGTAATTGGGGTCCTAAAACTAGAGGGAAGAAGGTGATAGAAAAAATATTTGGAGAAATGATGGGCAACATTTTTCAAACCATAAACCCACATATCTATGAGGCTCAACAAAATCCAAAAAGGAAAAACAAAGCAAAACACACTTAGAAATATAATCAAACTTCTGAAAACCAGTGATCAAGGAAAAATGGAAAAAGGTGCCAGATTATGTACAGAAAAACAAACACTTCTCATCAGAACCTATGCAAATGAGAAGTCAATGGTTTAACAGTACTAAGTATTAGAAGAAAGACACTGTCAACGTAAAATTCTGTATCTGGTTAAAACATATTTCAAAATGAAAGTGGTAATGTTTTCAGACAAAGGTTGAGAAAAATCCATTACAAGATATGCAGTGCACTTAAATGCTCTCTAGGCAAAAGGAAAAGAGCATCAAGTCAAAACCTGGATCCACAGGAAGGAATAAAGAGCACTGGTAATAGTAAATATATTAATACATACAAAAGACATCTTTGTCTAAGTTTTTAATTTCTGGCTTGTTTTCTCCCAATTATCTTTATTTCAGTAAAAATCTCTGCTTACAGCAGAAATGTAAGTAACTCCCCCAAAAGAATCTCATTCTCATGAAAAAAAAAAAAAAGTCTCACTCTCATGAAATAACCATTAAGATATTCATACAGATTTCATAACATTAGTTGGGCATATTTCCATCTTTTTATAATCTCTAGAATAGTTTCTCACCATAGGAAGTGTATGTTCCTTGAAAGTTAGAAAAAACTCACTGGCAAAACGATCTGGCCCCAGAACCAATTTCTGGAGGAAATTCCTTAAACTTTCTTCCATAGTTCTTGGTTTACCCAAATTTTCTCCTTAACGTAGTTTGAGTGTTTAACAATTCATTTCAAAGAGATTTCAAATCATCTGGCTTACAGTTAAATAAAGCTGTCTCTTTTCTATCTATCTTTCCAAAAAAAACCCTCTTATCCATATATATTCTGTTTATTCTTTCATACTTTGGTTCTCTATTTTCCTTGATAAGATTAGATTTATTTGTTTTTTAATCCTAAGAAACAGCTCTTAGATTTTTCAGGTCTATAGTTTCTGTTTTTTAATGTATCTGTTTCTGCTTTTATCTTATTTATACCCTTTCTTTCCCCTAAGCATTTATTTTGTTGGTTTTATTTGTTATCCTGAATTCCACAGTTGAGTTCATTTATTTTTTTTAATCAGTTTACTTCTAAGGTTGGTATTAATCTTAGCCTAAGTCTCATTTCAGCTAGCTGAATAATCAATTATTGTATATTTGATCTCCTCTTTCACTCAATATTTAAGAACAGTTTTTGTCTGGTTTTTCCAAGTGGTTGGAGTAGTACATTTTAAACTTCTGTTGTAGGAAGAAAATGGACACAAAAAGTCTCAGCTTTTCTGTAATTTACTGAGGTTTTTCCTTTGTGGTTTAACCTAAAATTTATGGGGGTCATTTTGTTGTTGTTGTTGCATGGTCAACTGGAAAAGTAGTATTGTTAACGCCAAATTTAAGCAAAAGCTTTAAAATTGACTAAATAAGCACTATTATGAAAGCAAGGTAGGTTTTGCACTACAGTCAATCTTTTACTTTTAACTAGCATTAAATGCATCCATATACTAAGAGTAAGGACAGAGGTTCTCAGTTTTGCACCTAACCTAATTTTAATGTTTACATTGCTAGATGTGTAATAGATAAAAAGAGTTTAATGTAAGGAATTTCTAACTTAAACGAATGTCTAAAAGTTCTTGAAAGTTTCAATAGCTTTTAAAATTCATTTCCATGTTAAACACTTCCATATTCATCTTTAATTGAGGAAATTAAAGTAATAAAATATTGGTACATCATCCATGTCAAACACCATATTCTAAAAACAAAAAATCATCCCTCCTTCTTCTCTAAAATGGTAAAATGTGATCTGACTAGTGAGTAGCAAGTTAGAATTATGATCTTTCTTGTATAAGATACTATACCCCAAAGATACTATACTCCCAACTAAAACATCTTTGATTACAGTAACTTTTAAGGAGCTCTATCATATCAGAAATTTATCTTATTAAGACTCCATTTCTTATACATAAAATAGATGCAATAATAGTTTACATCTCACAGAGTTATAGGGATAGAATCTAATAATACATATAAAGAGTCACAGTGCCTGGCTCATGGTGAACATTAAATATTAACTATTATTATTATATTTTTGTTTTCCTCATGTCAGCTTTTTTTAATTTACTAATCCCAAACTCTGTAAATGGCCACATTAGCTATGTCTCCTCATTTAAGATCATGTATGGAACAATAAACATCTCAATGCCTTTATTAACTAACTGAAAACAGATACTAAATTGAGTACCTCTCAACTATGCTTAACTACTACCTTTTTGTTTCCAAAGTATCCAGTGTAGTTTAGAAAGTATTTCATCTTTCCACTGAAAGCTTTCATGATCAGAGAATGAGTTTCTATCATACATATTTATTATTTATTTTAGTCTTCAAAAAGTATCTTTTGTCTCTAACCAGTAAACTATAACCCATAACAACAAAACCTCTACTTTAGTAGTCAAGTGACCGATTGTTCAATTTCAATAGCTATGCCACTCAATAATTATAGCTTTCATTTGAAAAATGGAATTCTTGTACTTTACCATCTTCAGTTTCCAAATAGCTTAATATCATTTTCAAAAATACCACTAAAGATACATTAGGTTGCTGAAGTTGATTGCTATACAAAATCACAGGTGCACCTGAGTTAGAGGAAGGAGTGTGGTACAGAAAAATAGTACAGCTTTTAACTAGCTATACCAGGTCTTTGGATGGCTACCTTCTATAACTTTTAGGAAAAGGCTGTAACTGTGATTCATCTCTTTCTCTTGAGGGTGAAACCAAAAACAGTCCTTCTAGTAAGAAAAGTATGTGCCTCCTTAAATGAAACTTAGCTATCCTAAAACCCATGGAGTTGGGACAAGTCACATTTCACCCTAAATTGTTCCCACCCCAACCTCTAATAGGCAAGTATTCTTTTGACGACCAACTCTCAGTAATCTTTCTCAAACTCAGAAACAATTATTTAAAAAGTTCCTTACAGAGAACACAGAGATTACTCATTAAACCACCATAACACATTATCAAGTTTTTGCCACCTGTCCCAGGCCTAGGACTTGTCTTAAAATAACCAAGCCATATTCACCCTTTCCCATTTTAAAGATTAAAGAAAAGGAACAATTTTTAAACAAAATTGTAAAGAAGTTACCTTTTAAATCAGAAGGCATATGTTTACTAGATACATATTTTATGCTAAACCATATACTAAGTGCTTTGCCTAAGTTTATCTTATGTAATTTTGTAAAGTTAGGAGGGAAGTAATCATATAACAGGTGTGAGGGTTGGGAGATCTTAATTTTATCTAAGATTCAAGAAATTCAGCAAATAGGACCAATGAAATCAACAATTAATTGAAAGTAAAATGAGCCATGAATAGGCTGCTTACAAACCAGGAGGTAAATTTTAAAAAAGAAACAAAACACTACAAGCAGTTACAATACACTTTATTCTGTTTCTTGCTACACACTAATTCTTAGACTAGTAGTGAGTACCTGATATTTGTAAAGAAGTAAACTCAATTGGACTCTGAATTCCTTCAGTATAAAGACAACTTCCAAAATCAAAATTACAAGTGAAAACTGCTATTTAAAAGTTAAAGTCTAGCCAGCACACTAAAACAAACAAAAATAAAAGGTATAAGGATTAGAGCAGAGATGGATAGATACAAAAACCTAGGAAAGCACAGATTCTAGGGTAGAAGGTTTGGATTTGAATCCCAGCTCATAATGTTGGACAAGTTAACGACTACTTCATTAGAGCTCTTAGAAGGATCAAACGGGTTAATATGTGTAGTGCTTAGAATAAAAGCCTGGTAAATAGTAAGCACTATATAGTAAAACTGTCCTTTGTAAGCAATATGATTTTCTATACAGAAACCCAAGACTCAAGAAATGATCAGAAATAAGAATTCAGCAGCTTGCTAACTACACATAATTCAATTGATCTCTTATAAGCCAACAGAGAAGTAGATTTCTGGACCTTTTTCTCATGGAAATGTTCAAAAAATCTTAGAGAATAGTACCAAGAATTATACCACTACCACCCCCAATACCAGAAGTGCCTACTGTGTGTATGTGTATGTGTGTGTGTGTGTGTGTGTGTGTGTGAGAGAGAGAGAGAGAGAGAGAGAGAGAGAGAGATCGATCTGGGGACATGAATCTGAATTTAGTGGTCTCTTCTTAGATAAAAAAAAAAAAGGATCAAAGGGAGATTTTTTTTTTGAATTGTTTCTTTTTTTTTTTTTTAAGATTTTATTTATTTATTTGACAGAGAGAGATCACAGTAGGCAGAGAGGCAGGCAGAGAGAGGGGAAGGGAAGCAGGCCCCTGCTGAGCAGAAAGCCCGACGTGGGCCTCGATCCCAGGACCCTGAGATCATGACCTGAGCCGAAGGCAGCGGCTTAACCCACTGAGCCACCCAGGCGCCCTCAAAGGGAGATTTTAAAAAGGACAAACAGGGTGCTGCTTTTCATCAAGGGCATAACTTTGGGATTTATGTTCATTGAAATCCTATCAATGTCAATGACAGTGCTGAGAAATATTGTTCTTTTAAATTGTAATTTAATTGTAAGCCTTGGGAAACTGCTTTTTAAAGTGCCTACTTTAAACAATGACCACATCAACTGAGGCCAATCTGGTTTTATCCCCATCCAGTTTCCCCTCTACTCTGGATAATAATGAAATAGATCCCAGATATATTCTTGCATCTACTATCATTTAAATACATATCTCTAAAAGGTAATGACTCATTTTTAAATATAACTACATACCTAAAAATTACCAATAATTTCTTAGTATCAAATATGCAGTTAAAATTTCCCTGATTATTTCATAAACATTTACATATCAAAGTCTAGACCTAGATAAAGTCCAATCATTGCTATTAATCTCAGGTTTCCTTCTCTTTTCTCTTTTTTTGTTCCCTACAATTTGTCTGCTAAAAAAAACCAGCTATGTGTCTCAAAGACTTCCCCAAAGCCTAGATTTTGCTAACTGCTTCTCTATGGCATCATTTTATTTGTTTCCCTGATTTCTAGGTTCCCTGTAAACTGGTGGTTGGAGCTAGCAGCTTGATGAGATTCAGGTTCAAGTTCAACTTACTAGGTTATACTGTGACTTTTTATTGAGAGCAATCTAATGCCCAGGAATTCACTACAAAATGGTAACATTCTATTTATCACTCCTTTTTCATTTATCAACCAGAATACTCCCCAGAAAAGAAACTTCCTCTCTTCATCTATTTGGTTACACTCAGGTATAGCCGACCCTTTAGCCTACTCCCAAGAAACCTAATGAGAGCTGTTTGTTTTTTTAACTATCATTATGAACTCATAGATTTAAATATATTTGATATTATTGATTATATTGCAGTTATACTTAACTGATGTTCAAAATGCCTCATCTTTGGCCAGTCAGACCCCATTCAATTAAGCATCTCTGTTGTCTTGACACATGCTGTTAGTGTTTGATAACCACCTTGCAAAGATTTCAAGTCCCCAAATCTGGAATCATCATTAGCCATAGGCCACTTTCCATATTCAAGTAGTTTCTTTCTTATTCTGTATTCTTACTAAATTAAAAATCACTAGTTCTCAATGATAAATCAGCTGTGTTATATACTCTGGATATTATAGCTGAACATGGACCCAGAAATTTTAACTCTATTTCTCACTGAAGTCTACTTTCAGTGTTCCACTGAGTACAAAAAAAAAAAAAAAGAAAGAAAGAAAGAAAGAAAAAAGGCATCATATACCACTCAAAACTAGATTTTAAATGCTTCAATTTGAAAGACTGGAACAGAAAGATTCCTAATCTATTCTCTGCTGTCATTTTGGCTCTGGAAAGTGTTTTTTCATGTTCTATTCCAAAATTCAGGGATGGTTTTTAAAAATGCATAATAAAAATCCACTGTTTTTTTCTTTGATAAATTGATAAAATCATCAAGTATGGGAAATGGTCAAACTCTTAAAGGCTGAATTATTTTGTACCATAATTTAGACTTCTATAAAATCCTCATACCTCATCTTTAAAATTCATAACTGTAAATATGAACTTATAAGTTCTATTTAAAATACCAAATATATATACTACGCTGTGTCCCCTTGAAATCATAGAAATGGCATTATCAGTATTAAAGAAATATTTATCTTATTTTACTAAAAAACTAATTAAACATTTAAAGCCCTGTCACACTACAGAGCTAGCTAGCACGCATCACTATGAAAAACAGGATCCTATACTTACTGACCATTTCTTCACAAAACACTGAAAGGACATGGCTTTAGTGGTCAAGAACTGCTTGCATCCACAGTTTTTACCATTTTGATATTAAAGCACAATCAGAAATCACATTATTGAAGGGGTGCCTGTGTGGCTCACTCGGTTGGGCATCAACTCTTGATTTCAGCTCTGGTCATAATCTCAGGGGCCTAAGACCTAGCCCCACAGCAGGCTTTACACAGAAATCCTCTCCTTTTGCCCCTCCCTCCCCTTGCTCCTGCCTTCTCTAAATAAATAAATAAGTAAACAAACAAATAAATAAATAAAATCTTTAAAAAAAAAATCATATCACTGAATATAATTCTCCCTGCAAAAAGCAGGCATGAACTGATAACCTGGTACAATTTCTTTTCCTCACAGATTAAGTGAACCCCTTCCTGCAGCTAACCTTGTGAGGCTTTGATCACAGGAGCCAATGCAACTTCTTCAGGCAACACTGGCTTTAAACAAAGGCCACCAAACACCACGAACAACAACAACAAAACAAAATAACAACAAAGACTCCTCTGCTGCAGTAAGGCTTTCTCAGTGATAAACAGTAACGCATCTCTATGAAGTGCTGGTATGTTCTCTGAACATCAGTGCTTTCATCCAACTGAAAAACAAAAATTCTGCTAGCGTGCACACATGACAGTAATTGCTTTTCCAGATGGTATGCCTTTGATAAGGGATTTTTGCCAAAAGCTCATTTTACTTTCTCTCCAAGCATAATATTTGCCATTAACTTTGAAACTGGTTTTACAAGCTTCTCACTAGTAGTGTGAGTTGACCTGTTTTTTGCTATGAGAAGAATAACCGTGAATGATACTTCTCCTCTGTCTTTAGCAACAACATTCATTAATCTCACACTGAGAAGCATTATTTTGTATAATTTATACACATCTCACTTTTCATCACAAGTCTAAAAAGTAATATTTCTAAGACAGAAATACTAGTTCATTTCCCCAGGGTGGCATGGAAGTAGAAGAGCAGAACTTGTGCCCTTTCCATCATGCCACAGAGAAAACTGTATCAAGGGACTACGACTCCCTTAATATGCCCTGTAGACATTTGTTTTCAAATGTTTTGAGTTCAAATAAAGTATTTTTTTAAGGTGCCATTTTAACTTAATGTAAACTGTAATCTAAGATAGAACCTTATCCATGTTCTAGGGCCATAATTCAGGTACTGGTTTTATTTTGTTTGGCTCCTCCTCAAAAAAACCCAAAATCTCACAATCTCAAAATCTAAAGTCCCCTCAAAAAAAATTATAAGAAAATACTGGCAAAATGTATCATATATAACTTCTAAGCACAAGTTTGTGAAATTTCCACTTCTTTTCATTTTCAAAGGGGAAAATGAAAAATATTAAAGAAAGATATCATGTGCAAATGCTTGTAAATGAGTGGGGAGATATAAGAAATTGATGAATTAGAGATATCCTCATATAAGGAATTAAGCAAATATATATAGCCTATATAGCACTTTCACAAGTAGAACCATAAATAGTTAACAGCCAAAACCAAGTAGTCAGCAAATTGATCAGAACTTCCTATTCCCTAATCTTAACTTCTGTTGAGATCTGAACATAGTACTATATTACTTAGAAAGGGCTTCCAAAATTTGATCTTATGAGCTCGTTTTAGGATTGTTTTTAAATGGTTTTCAGATGACTGTATTCAGCTTCCCTAGCCCCAAAAGTAAACATTTGAAGTGAAAGATTTCTTCAACTTCATTTATAATAAAGATATAGAATAATTTCTATTCTTCCCCATATCTAGAAACATGAAGTTACAGAATCATTTACATTCTTCCCCGTATCTAGAATTGTTCTTTGCAAAGCTTGGACAGTCAATGAATGTTATTAAATATTATTGGAAAGAAACAAAAAAAGGTATCTTTAAAATGGTTCTGATAACAAGACATTTATATATTTAATTATCATTACTTTTTGATTCAAAATGACACCACAAAATTTTTAGAGAAGTACAATACATCTACTAGGCACCAAGAACAGTTTTAAAACTTATTATCAAAGCAACCTAATTCTTCTTCACCTGCTATTTGATTCAAGGTAACTTTTCTCTCACAAACATTGCTCAGTTATACCAACCCCTTTAGAAGGCAGCCATATAACTAAAGCAGTCTAAGGATTTTCTAATATCATGGAATTATTTATTATCTTAGAATTTATTGCTTTATATATTCTTCTTCCAAAACAGAACAAAATGAAATTAATAAATTAATAATCCTTGCAGTAAGTGATACATTATTCTCAGTTTTCTTCTTTGCATTCTAGCAAGATTAATCTACAAACCTCTACAATGTATACAGAGAACCAACCAACTTTGACCTGCCCCTTAAAATAATTATTTTCCAGGGGCCCCTGGTGGTTCAGTGGTAGAAGCCTCTGCCTTTGTCGCAGGTCATGATCCCAGGGTCCTGGGATGGAGCCTCGAGTAGGGCTCTCTGCTCCGTAGGGAGCCCGTTTCCCCCTCTCTCTCTGCCTGCCTCTCTGCCTACTTGTGATATCTGCCAAATAAATGAATAACATATTTTTTAAAAATTATTATTTTCCATACTTCTTTCTTATTTGGAAAAAACATAATTAAAAGAAAAAATAATTTGTTTTTAAATAAACACCTAACCAAGTATATATCCTATTTGGAATATATGTGTATTTAGAAATAGAGTACTATGTTTGTTTTCTGTTGACACTACATTTCCTTTGATTATTTTCAACTGTCGTATGTAGTCTTTAAGGAGGGGATCCACCCCACGATTTGGAAGTGCCACTTGGTTCTTTAATTACTTATCTCCCTGTCTGGTCCAAGTGAAACTAACCCAACAGATCCCAAAGGTCCTACATGAACAGTCTATGAGGAGTAAAAGTGACACTTCTTGGTGAATAGAAAACACTTAATAATAAATTTAGAAGAGGAACAAAAAGGTTTCCAAATCAAACTAAAGGACAATCGCTAAGATCTCATGTATCATGTGAGCTGACTTGGTTACAGGCCTGAATTCAGCTGCTCATCCCAGAGGGTCATGACATAAAATAATTACTAAATCGACACTTACTTATTCCAGTTCTTCTAACATAGTTTACTCAATCTCAATCTGCACCCAGTAGATTTCTTATAATTGAACACACTTTACTAATTATAAAGACTATCTCCTCTTAAAATCTGGATTTTTTTTCTCAACTAGTTTTAGGGGGAAGTGGGTAGGGAAGGTTGAATGAACTCTTCTCTAAAAGCTAACTGTTCTCGGGGCCGCTGATTGGCTCAGTCAGTTAAGCACCTGACTGACTCTTGGTTTCAGCTCAGGTCCTGATCTCAGAGTCATGAGACTGAGCCCTGCCTCACACTCCATGCTGAGCGCACACTCTGCTTAAGACTCTCTCTCCCTCTCCCTCTGCCCCTCCGCACCAAGCTCTCACATGCTCTCTCTAAAATAAATAAATCTCCCGCTCCCTCTCAGCTGGTAGAGCCGAGGACTGTAAAATAAATAAATCTTTAAAAAAATAAATAAAAGCTAACCATTCTAACATAAAAACTTCTGAACTTATGAAATCTATATATAGAAAACAACATTATAAAATGACTTCCAAGGAGTCAGATTAAAGTAAATTTGTGCTTCAAATACCTCAGAAAAAGCAGAAATTCTAAATGTTGATGTCTTCATTTGGGACCAAAATTTCCTACTGCATGCTCTTGCTGATGGTCCTTGATTTTATCATCAGAGTCAGTTCCAGTTACATTTCCACTAATACGCACAGATCTAAAGTAAGAAAAAAAAGATACATTCATTTAGTCTACTGAAAACATTACAGACTTTAGATTCTACTACATATCACTGTTTCCCTGTAAGCATGCAAAGAATCTTATATGGATGCTTTATTTCAAGAAATGCCAATTCTCGGGGCACACTGGGTGGCTCAGTCATTAAGCATCTGCCTTCGACTCAGGTCCTGATCCCCAGGTCCTGGGATTAAGCACCATTTCAGGCTCCCTGCTTGGCGGGAGGACTGCTTCTCCCTCTCCCACTCCCTGTTTGTGTTCTTTTCTTTCTCTTGCTGTGTCTCTCTCTGTCAAATAAATAAATAAAATATTTTTAAAAAAGAAAAAAAAAAGAAATGCCAATTCTCATTCTTGTCCCACTATAGACTTTAAAAATTGAAATTAAAGATTAATGGCTAAATAAAAAATTAAATTTATAAGAGATCATTAGTTACTCACTTTAAAAGGTTCATATCCCAATGCAGCTATACAGAGCAAGTTGGGTTTTGCATTGGTATTCCAAGGAGATCAGGACCCTCAACTATCAGCTTAATCATCAGAGTTGCCGAGGTCACCCCAGCAGCAGGCGCCTCAGTAACCTGTTTCAGGTAAAGTGGAACAGTAGGAGGAAATGGGATTCCTAGCAGAAGAAACCCCAGTGTAATGGCTAGCATTCATTACTGGGTCATTGACAGTGGGATAGGACAAACTTTTTTTAAAACTAATGGTAGTATTCTTTTCCCACTTTTATCTCAAAGCTAACTCCTAGGGGTCCCTGGGTGGCTCAGACGGTTAAGTGTCTGCCTTCAGCTCAGGTCATGATCCCGGGGTCCTGGGATTGAGCTCATCAGGCTCCTTGCTCAGCAGAATCTGCTTCTCTCTCCCTCTAACCCTCCCCCAGCTCGTGCTCACTCATTCGCTCTCCTGCTCTCTCTCTCTAACAATAAAATAAAAAATATAAATAAATAAATAGTTAAATAAATAAAAAATCCTAACAATGGGGGGACTAGGCAGACATCAGAGAATGCTTAAGAAATGTGAAACCTACTGGCTTTCATTACTTAAAGCCTAATTAATTTAGGCTTTACCACCCAGGGTTAAGCTTTTTACTAAATGTAATATTGCCTTTAGATCACAAAGACACAGTGCATTCGGTCCAGAGAAATCATTATCATCACAGGTCGATTCAGAAATCTTACTAGTCAATTCTATGGCTTCCACCCATCACACTTGGGCTTTACTCAAAATACAAACCTATCTGGCCAGCTACCCTCTCCCCTATTTTCATGCCCACAATGCTCTCTGTGCTTTCTCACCCACCCCATGTTTTCCCCCACTGTTGTCCTTCCTTCCAACTTTTTCCCTGGGGAACCTCTGGAAACCTCTTTTACCATAGTGAAACAAATCACCTCCACATCCTCAACCTATCAATGAATAGTTCTTTCAATCCCTGGGCTAAATCAGTCTCTTTAGAAGAACATTCTAGAGTGAAGGCTAAGGCAGTAGGGATCAACCTTCTCCACAGTGATATTTCTAGACCCTAAGTCACAAGCAATCACACTCCTTCCCTCAGGCTCAGGCCATCTGGCTATCCTGCTCTCTTCTCTTTGCCATGCAATACCCCATCTACCTCTTGTAACCTAGGTCCGGATTTAATCTCTTAGATGCACTCCATCTAGTCTCATCTCTCCAGTTAGCTACAATGTTATCCAGTGAGCCTTTTAATGTCATTAATCAGGTCCTTCCTTCCCCCATGACACACAGTGCCTTTCTTTTCAAACTTGAGCCACACTTCAGCTTCCAGTCCTCCAGGGGGTGGGATGGGAGAGGGATTCCTTCATGTTCTCCTTTACTGGTTGTGTAGGTTATTTATATTGTGAAAACACTATTTCTCCCATTTACTTTGAACATTTTCTCAATTGCTGGCTTTTAATATAAAAATTCATTATATTCAGGTGGCCAGATTTGTCCATCACTGCCTTCTCCATTTCTTTTACTATTTCTCTGCTTGGAAATTTCTCTCCCTTCAATAATAGCGGATAAATACTCTTAATATTTGCCTTTCTGTGGGCCAATTGTTCCAATATTTCATTCCAAAAGATGTATGGAATGAAATTTGACTGTAAACTGTTTCTGAATTGCCCAGTTTTCCTAACATCTGATTAATTCTCACCATCCTTTGGTTTATAAAGTTTCTTTTTTTTAATAAGCTTTCTTTTCACATATTTCATTTGTTTTTCTACAAAAGGTTGATTTCTGTGGAAGTAATGTTTCCTTATGTTTTACTTTGTGATAAAAATATTCTTTGGTATTCTCATTCTCATCTTTTGGTAGTCTCATATTCTATTCTTCCCGACAACAGTTAGATACATTTTATTTGTTTCGGAGGACATGCCAAGTGATTTCATGAGTAAGAAATGGTGACCCAGTCTACTCTGAGTACTGTGTATTTCTGTTATGGTTGTTGCCTACACACACCGCTCCTTTCTGTTTTAAGGGCTCATGCATTCCACTACTGAGTCTAGAATTAAAACCTTTCTAATCATGCTAGAAAACCGCACTTTTATATATTTATTCACCTGGAGCCACATTTCATTAAACCTCATTCTTTGTAATTTTCCATGTTTTGCATTTATCTTTTTATAAAATCTGATTTGCATAAAATAAAGGTATCTCACACACAATTTTTATTTCATAGGCCAACATTTTTTATCAGCTCTGAAGTATTTTTTAGATCTTCCTATTATCTTTTAAGATCCACAAAGTTACGCTTATTATTTTTAGTTTACATTTTTTTAAAGATTTTATTTATTTTTTTGAGAAAGAGAAAGTGTCTGCATAGAAGCAGTGAGAAGGTCAGAGGGAGAGGGAGAAGCAAACTCCCCACTGAGAACAGAGCCCAAGAAGGGGCACAATTCCAGGACCCTGAGATCATGACCTGAGCTGACGGCAGACGTTTAACCAACTGATCTACCCAAGCACCCCTTTAGCTAACATTTTTTACATGCTACATTGACTTGAAAATATTTTATCAAAATTGAAAATGATGTTAAAAGGAACATGTATTTAAACAGTCTCATTTCTATATCCACATGCCGCTCACAATGCCCTTGATTGCTACTGGTCACCACTTTTATTAGTTTCTTCTATATCCTTCCAGCAATTCTTTACACAAGTACACTTAACTGAAAATAGTCTTATTCCTCCTATCTTCTTAAATTAAATGTCCAGTTTTGCACCTTATTTTTTTTCACTCAGAATATCCTGAAGATTTTCCATGTTAGGATGTATTTCTTCATTGTTTCTAAAGCTCTATGGCATCTTATTATGTGAATCATACTAGTTTGTATAACCAAGCCCACAGTTTTAAGAAATTAGATTCTGCAAACTTAAGTCTTATTTCTGAAAGTAATTTAGAATTCAAGAGAAGCAACTGTACTAACCAAACAGCATAGGAACCTATGTGGTGTAATTTCACAAATTTATATTCTACCGATAAATGTAAGTTCTCTTGTACATCATTTTACCTTTTCTCTCAAGTTTACTCCATGAGCCTATCTAAAATCTATCAACTGTTCTAGTCATAAACTCTGAAAGTAGAAGGATAGTTCTTAGGGGTGACTTGTTGGCTCAGTTGGTTAAGCATCTGCCTTTGACTCAGGTCATGATCTTGGGGTCCTGGAACTGAGCCCTGCATCAGGCTCCCCGCTCAGTGTGGAGTCTGCTTCTCCCTCTCCCTCTGCCTGAAGCTCTGCCTGCTTGTGTGCTCGCTTTCTGTGTCAAATAAATAAATAAAATCTTTAAAAAAAAAAAAAAAAGGATAGTTCTCAGAGCGAGAAGCCTCAGATTCTAAAAGCTGCCCAACCTCACTATGCTTCAGTGAGCCTGCAAAAAATGAAATACAGCTATACAAGAGTCAAGACAGTTGTACAAATAAATGTTCCACTCTACTTAGTGGATCCAGGAGAGGTTTCACAGAGGAACAGACACAGTCCCTTAGGTTCAATCCTAAAAGAAGAAATGCTCTAGAGGTGGCAGAAATGCACAAGGGGCACAAGAAGGCAAGAGAAAGCATTAAGGAGGCATCAGAATAAAGAGCTGTTTGAAATAGCATACCTTGTCAAGGACTCTAGTTCCACTTCCACTTAGAATGCAGAAAGCCACAAAGTAATGTCAATACCACCCTCATAAGAAAAAGCAAGATGTATCAAATCAAAACTTATCTTGAGCCTAACAAAGAGTTGAGGTCACAAGGCAATCAAGTAAATTTAATTCCAAAGAGGGACAAGTTCCTCCAAGGAGAGACCACACACATAATCTGTTTTACCTTTGGCAGGTCACAGAAAAAGAAGGGGCCACCATAAAGGTGTGTAAGAAAAAAATCAGCTAAGATTTATTTGAGAGAGAGACAGCACAAACAGGGGGAAGAGCAGAGCTGAGCAAGGATCCCAATGCCAAGGTTGATGCAGGACCCTGGAATCATGACCTGAACTGAAGGCAGATGCTTAACCAACTGAACCACCCAGGCGCCCCAAAAAAACCAACTAAGATTTTAACAAATTCTTAAAGACCAAGTGTAGACTCGTGTAACATTTAGGAATGGCTGGGGATCCCTGACACAAGGGGAGCTTACATTCAACTGTAAGTTCTTCTACAGGCCTCAACCAGGTGCTCACAAGAAAAATTAAAGATAAATCAGAGAGAGCCCTTCATCAATGGGGCAAGTGTGCAGGAGGTGACAAGAACTGGCCTGAAGCCCTAATTCCCCAACCTTTCTTTAAACACAGAGCAAAAGCCTAGAGCCACTAGGGGAAGGAAAGAAAGCCCTCTCACTCTAAGGTCCAGGCAAAAATCCACTGCTTCAGAGAACAGAAGCAAAATGCCTCTGCCTCTGGCAGAGGGGGAGAAAATAGTGTCAAGTCCCCAGACACCGGCAAAGATACACTGATGCTAGAAAAAAGGCAGAGAAAAAATTAATTCTGCCACTACTGGGGAGGGGGAACAGGAAAAAGTCTTGGGCAAAGGATCCTACACCAATACCAAAAGAGATCAACTACCACAGAGGAGGGAAAGGATATTCCTGGCAATAACCAACTATAAATATATGAAAGAAGTCGACTGCCATAAAGGAGAAAGAGCAGAAAAGCTAAGAAAGCCCCATCTCACCAACACTCAGAAACTTAGGGCCTGACCAGGATTGGGTCCGGACTAGAACAAAAGAACCTCAACCTGCCCCATAAGCAAAGCACTGGGTAATAAGCAACAATAATTACTGGGAGAGGGACAGTAACATAAAGAGAAATCTCTCCAATGCAGATATCCAAATACTGTTGAAAGATGAGGGTGGTATAGAAACACGGAAAAACTATGTAGTACTACATGCCACACTTTAAACACAAGGAAACAGCAGCCACTGTTGGAGAAATTTGAAGCCTATGGTACAATCAAGGTAATAAAGGCAAAAGAATCCAAACCTAGCTGGATTTGTGATTAGATTGACTCAATTTCCAATACAGTCTAATGAAAGAAGAAAATCATTTCAATCTCTCCTACTCTTTCGTACATAATGATGAGCATTAAATAAAAATTTACACAAAAGCAAGAAAAAAAACCCCTTTGTCAAAAGATAAAGCAAGCAACAGAATCAGCAATTATTCTGCTACTGAAACTATCAGACATTTAAAAATAACTACAAATATGTTAAATGGTCTAGTAGGAATGATGGACAACATGCACAAACAGATGGACATTTTCAGCACTGAGATGGAAACTTCAAAGGAAGGAAAATATAAAAGATAGAAATAACACAGAGGAGGACACAGAGGAGGAAAGAATGAGTGAACTTAAAGACAAGAAAATAGAAATAATTCAAAATGAAACCATAGTGTAAAAAGAAGTGAGGGAAAAATACATGTCAGGGTATCCAAGACTCGTGGAACTGTATCAAAATGTCTTCAAATTCCATTCAATTGAAGCCCCAAGAAAAGGAAACAAGCAAACAAAATGAGATACAAGAAATATGGAAAGAGATGATGGCTAAGAATTTTCTCTACTGAATCCAAGACAACAAACCAGAGAGCAAAAAATCCTACTGAATCCCAATCGTGATAAATACCAAAATGCACACACACAAACGAATATACATGGATACATCATAGCCAAAATGCAGAAAAACAAAAATAAAAATCTCAAAGGCAGAGGGGGAAAAATTACATACAAAGAACAAAGATCAAGATTTCCTTTTCTTCGGGAAATTATACAAGCAAAAAGACAATAGAGTAGAAAGATAAAAGCTGCACATAGAATTCAAGAACCAGAAAAATATTTCTTCAAAAATGAATAAAGAAAGAATTTTTGGACAAATAAAACCTGACAGAATGCACTGCCTGCAGACACCAAAAACGTTTAAGGAAGTTCTTTAGGCAGGACTGAAAATTACCAGGTGAAAATGTAGATCTATAAAAAGAAATGATGAGGATTATAAAGAGAAGGTAAATATAGAAGACTGTTTTTTTCTTGTTTTCTTTCTTTTTTTGGAAGATCTTATTTATTTATTTATTTGTCAGAGAGAGCACGCACAAGCACAGGGGAGTGGCAGGCAGAGGAAGAAGCAGGCTCCCCACTGAGGAAGGAGCCCGGTGGGGAGGGACTCAATCCTAGGACCCTGGGATCATGACCTGAGCTGAAGACAGACACTTAACTGACTGAGCCACCCAGGCATCCCAAGACTTTTTTTTTTCATATTTTTATTCATTTTAGAAGATTATACCAGAATACAAAAAATAATAATGTACTGCATTGTGGGGTTAATAACATATATAGAGGTAAAATCATAACAACATAGAGAAGGTAGAGATTAAAGTATATGGTCAAAAGTGATCATGTGACACATGAAATAGTATAATGTTATTTAAATAAAGATTGTCGGAGCACCTGGGTGGCTCAGTCGGCTAAACGTCTGCCTTCAGCTCAGGTCATGATCCCAGGACTTGGGGATCATGACCTGAGTCAAATGCCTTCAGCTCAGGTCATGATCCCCAAGTCTTGGGATCGAGGCCCAAGTCAGGTTTCTCTGCTCAGTGGGGAGTCGGCTTCTCCCTCTCCCCCTCCCTGCCATGTGTGCACACACTCTCTCTCTCTCCTCTCTCAGATAAATAAAATCATTTTAAAAATAAATAAGTAAGTAATTAAAGACTGTCATAAGTTAAAGTTAGATTTTTTAAACTCTAGAGTAATGGTTCTCATACTCCCTCAGTGACATGTAGCAAAGCCCAGAAGCTTTTTTTTTTTTTTTTTGAGAGACAGGGCACATATGCATAAGCAATGGGGTGGGGAGCAAAGGGAGAAGAAGAGAGAGAGTATTAAGCAGGCTCCATACCCGGCATGGAGCCCCAGACAGGACTCAATCTCACAATCCTGAGATTATGACCTAAACTGAAACCAAGAGTCCACCACTTAACTGCCTGAGCCACCCAGGTACCCTTGGAAACATTTTTGGTTGTCACAGTGGGGGTGGGGAGTGGCTGCTACTAACATCTAGTCAACAGAGGCCAGAGATGCTACTGAAAATCCTACACTGCATATAGGATATCCCCTCCAGTCCTCAATAACAAAGAATTATCCAACTGAAAATACCAACAGTGCCAAGCTTGAGAAACCATGACTTAGAGCAACTGCTAAAATATATATGTATATACACACACATATAGGTATATAAGCATACATATGTATGTGTATATGATTATACATGTATATATGTGTGTATACATATACATGTGTATCTAGACATATAGAATTAGCCAAAAGTATTATATAAAATGGAATTATGAAAAAGGAATTAATTCAACAGGAGGCAGGAAAAGAGGAAAAAAATAAATTTAAAATATTCAAAAATAGAAAACTAGCTGGGGTACCAGGGTAGCTCAGTCGGTTAAGTGTCTAACTCTTGATTTTAGCTCAGATCATAATCTTAGGGTCATGCGATTAGGCCCCACATCAAACTCTGCACTGGGCATGAAGCCTGCTTAGGATTCTCCCTCTCCCTCTGTCCCTCCCTGCACCTCGCCACTCACACTCCATCAATCTTTCTCTCTTAGGAAAAAAAAAAAAAGGACTCAAAAAATTTTTAAAACATAAAAAAATAGAAAGCTAGCAAGATGACAGATTTATTAATGATTATATTAGATAAAAATTACCTAAACGCCCAATTAAAAGATGGAGATTATCAGATCAAATTTTAAAAACAAGATCCAATTATATCCACAAGACACTTACACTACATAAGGATAAAGGATCAATTCACCAAAGACATAGCAATCCTAAATGTGTTTTCACTTAATAACACAGCTTTAAAATAAATGAAACAAAAACTAATAAAACAGGAGATTAGACAAATCCACAATTACAGTTATAGACCTTACTACTCCCCTGTTATTAATTGACAGAAGAAAAAGAAAATCACTAACGTAAAGAAGACCTAAAAACACTATCAACTGACTCAACCTAATTGGACATTTATAGAACATTTTACACAATGAGAGCAGAATACATATTCTTTTCAAGGGCACATGGAACATTCACCAAGAAAGACCATATTCTGAGCTACAAAATGAACGTCAAGATATTTAAAAGAATTAAAGTCAAATAATATATTTTCTCTGGCAAAAACAGAATTAAATTAGAATCCGTAACTGAAAGATAAAGAATCACCAAGGGTTAGAAATTAAACAACATACTTCTAAATATCCAAGGGTAAAGGAATAAGAGAAATTTTTAAATATTTTTAATTGAATGAAAATTAGAACATATCAAAATTTGTAGGATAACACTAAAGCATTTCTTAGAAACTTGGAGCAGTGAATGTTTATATTAGAGAACAAGCATGAATCAATACTATAGGTCTTCATTTTAGAGAAGCAGGAAATGAAGAGTAAATTAAGCACAAAGCATTTAGAAGGAAGAAATGAAATTGAAAAAAAAAGAAAATCTATGAAACTGAAACCTAGTTCTTTGAAACTTTAGATAAAGTTGAATAAACTTCCAGATAATCAAGACAAAAAGAGAGAAGCCACAAATTACTTGTATCAGGAATGAAAAGAGAATACCACTAGAGAGCTTATAGATATTAAAAGGATAACAAGAGAATATTATGAAGAATTTACGGCAATAAATTTTATAACTTCCATAAAATGTACCAATTTCTTGAAAGTCTGAAGACAAACTACCAAGTTCACTAAATGAAGAAATTAGATAATAAGAATAGCTCTTAATATACTAAGGACATTTAATTCATAATTTAAAACTTTCCCATGGGGGCGCCTGGGTGGCTCAGTGGGTTAATCCTCTGCCTTCGGCTCAGGTCATGATCTCGGGGTCCTGGGATTGAGCCCCACATCGGCCTATCTGCTGGGCGGGGAGCCTGCTTCCACCTCTCTCTCTGCCTGCCTCTCTGCCTACTTGCGATCTCTCTCTCTGTGTCAAATAAATAAAGCCTTAAAAAAAAAAAAAAAGCTTTAAAAAAAAACTTTCCCATGAAGAAAGCTCCAGGACAAGTGACTACTTTGGTGTATTCTGCCAAACATCTAAGAAAGTTATACCATATTACATAAGCTCTTCTAGAAATACATAAGAAGAAAAAACTTCCCAATTCATTTTATAAGCACTACTCGTAAATTTTAGCGTGACTCTGATATAAAAATCAGACAAAAGGAAAAAAAATCTTAAGAAAAGTAAACTATAGACAACATCCTTTCATAAACAGACACAAAATACCTTTTTTTTTTTAAAGATTTTGTTTATTTATTTGACAGAGAGAGAGAGAGAGTGAGAGTGGGAACACAAGCAGGGGGAGTGGGAGAGGGAGAAGCAGGCTTCCCAATGATCAGGGAGCCTGATGTGGGGCTCAATCCCAGAACCCCGGGAACATGACCCGAGCTGAAGGCAGACACCTAATGACTGAGCCACCCAGGTGCCCCAACAGACACAAAATATCTTAACCAAATATTATAAAAATGAATCCAGCAATATATAAAAAGGGATATATATCATGACCAAATAAAATTCAACCCAGGAATGTAATATAAATAATAGTTCAATATATGAAAAAACCCATCAATGAAATTTACCCTAACAATGGACTAAAACATAAATGATCATCTTAATAGATGAAAAAAAAGTATTAGAAAAATCCCAGTCATTCATGATTCAAAACTCTCAGAAAACTAGGAACAGAAGGAAATGTCCTCAGCCTAGGTAGGACATGAATCTACAACAAACCTACAGCTGATATACATAATCATGAAAAACTAAATTATTTCCCTCTAGGATCAGGAATAAGGCAAGAACATCAGCTCTCACCACTCTTATTCACTGTACTGTACCACCAGTACAATAATACAAGAAAAAATAAATAAAAGCCTAGAGATGGGAAAAAAAAAAACACGATCAAAATGCTTTTTTCACAAATGACAGAATTGTCTATACAGAGAATCCAAAGAATCCACTACTAAAACTAATGAAATAATTTAGCAAAATGCAGAATACAAAGTCAACACACAAAATTCAACTATATTTCTATATGACAGAAATGAATAATTACAAATGAACAAAACAGTAGCGATTATATTAACATCAAAAAATAGAATAAATATAACAAAATAAATGGAATATTTATATCAGAAATATAAAACTCTGAGTGAAAAATCAAAGACCTCTATAAATGAAGAAATACTGTTTTCAAAGAACAGCTCCACCAATATTGTTAAAATAGCAATTTATAGATTTAAGTCCCAATTAAAATCCCAGCAGATTTTTTTTTGTAAAAACTGATACGCTGAGTCTAAAATGTACATGGAAATGCCAAGAACCTAGAATATTCAAAACAATTTTGGAAAAACAAAAAAGAACAAAGTTAGAAAACTTACACTACCTGATTTCAAGACTTTCTATAAAGTGATAGTTATCAAGACACTGTAATTCTGGCATAAAAATAAACACACAAACCAAGGGAACAGAAGAGACAATCCAGAAACATATCTACAAATTCACAGTCAACTGATGGTCAACAAAAGTGCCAGGGTAATTCAATGCAGAAAGAATTGCCTTTGTTGGGGCGCCTGGGTGGCTCAGTGGGTTAAAGCCTCTGCCTTCGGCTCAGGTCATGATCCCAGGGTTCTGATCCCAGGGTTCTGGGATCGAGCCCCGCATCGGGCTCTCTGCTCTGCAGGGAGCCTGCTTCCTCCTCTCTCTCTGCCTGCCTCTCTGCCTACTTGTGATCTCTGTCTAATAAATAAATAAAATCTTTTTAAAAAAAAAAGAATTGCCTTTGTAACAAATGCTGCTGGGACAACCGACAATCCATATGGGGAAGAAAAGGAGAAACTCAACTCATATCTCACATCTTATACAAAAATTAATAGACCTAAATATTTAAAAATGCAAACCTATAAAACTTCTAGAGGAAAATACAGGAGAAAATTTGGGAACACTAGGTTAGCCCAGGGGCTGTCAAACTTTTTCCACAAAAGGCTATACAGTCAATATTTTAAATTTTATGGGCTATTCAGTCTCTATTACAAATATTCAACTCTGTCACTATAGTATGAAAGCAGCCATAGACAGCAGGTAAATAAATGGGCATGGTCCTGTTCCAACAACACTTCATTTATAAAAACAAGCAGTGGGTTCAATCAGGTATAGTTTGCCAACCCAAGTTAGGTAAATAGTTCTCAGGTATGACACAAAAAGCACAAACCATAAAGGAAAAAACCGATATATCACAATAAAACAAATCTTTAAATTCTGCTCTTCAAAAGTATAATGAAAGTATAAAGACAAGTCACAAACTTGGATTAATAAGTATCTTGGCTTATTAAGAGTTAAAGGTCTTCAAAACATCTTTCTTTAGGGCTGTATTATGAGAATTTTCTGTTTTATTTTAGTTCCCCTGATCTGGAATATTTACTGATATATTTCCATATATATTACATTTAAGCCCTGGTAAACTTTGTGGAGCACTGTCTAGCAGAGGCTGTTGTAATTTAAAATCAAGATACTTGGAGAACCTGGGTGGCTCAGTGGGTTAAGCCTCTGCCTTTGGCTCAGGTCATGATCCCAAGGTCCTGGGATAGAGCCCCACATCAGGCTCTCTGCTCAGCAGGGAGCCTGTTTCCTCCTCTCTCTCTGCCTGCCTCTCCGCCTACTTGTGATCTCTGTCTATCAAATAAATAAATAAAATCTTTACAATAATAATAAAATCAAGATACTCTTTCTAAAAATTTTTTTTTGATTTTTTTTTAAAAGAGTATCTTATTAATCCAAGATAAATTTATATACTGAGTCACGATGATAACTGTGAGGCCCAGCATGGTCCCCCTATTTTCTATTAAATTAAGGTAATACGTTTTTTTTTAAGACTTTATTTATTTGACAGATCATTTCCCGGGATCATAACCTGGGCCGAAGGCAGAGGCTTCAACCCACTGAGCCACCCAGGCGCCCGAAGGTAATACTTTTTATTTAAAATTTATAACCTGTCTAATTTCTTGGATTGGTTACAAGTTAAAATACAAGGTAAAGAGGATTCATCACAATAAAACTATATAAATACATTTCTAAAAATAAATAAACTGGGCACCTGGGTGGCTCAGTGGGTTAAAGCCTCTGCCTTCAGCTCAGGTCATGATCCCAGGATCCTCAGATGGAGCCCCACATCGGGCTCTCTGCTCAGCAGGGAGCCTGCTTCCTCCTCTCTCTCTCTCTTCCTGCCTCTCTGCCTACTTGTGATCTCTGTCTGTCAAATGAATAAATAAAATCTTAAAATAAATAAATAAATAAATAAATAAAACTATATAAACATTAGACACTGCAGCAGTTGGTATGGGCACCAACTACCATCTAAAAAATGGCTGCCATTGATTCCTTCTCACCCCTTATGGTGCATGTCACCCATCAAGAGCTGGGGCTGGGGGCCCCTGGGTGGCTCGGTTGTTAAGCATCTGCCTTTGGCTCAGGTCATGATCCCAGAGTCCTGGGATCAAGCCCCACATCGGGCTCCCTGCTCAGCTCAGCGGGAAATCTGCTTCTCCTTCTCCTATTCCCTCTGCTTGTGTTCCCTCCTTTGCTGTCTCTCTCTCTGTCAGAATAAATAAATAAAAATCTTAAAAAAAAAAAAAAAGAGTTGGGACAAAGAACAGGGCGTGGAGGGCAGGCATGCCTGGCTGGCTCAGTCGGAAGAGCATGTGACTTTTAGTCTCAGTCAGGGTCGTGAGTGCAAGCCCCATGTTGGGTGTAGAGACTACTTAAATAAAAAAACTTAGAGAGACAGGGCTTATGTCCCAGCTCCTTAAATCTTGGTTGGCCTAGTAACTTGCTTTGACCAACAGGATGTAGCAAAAGTGACGTTTTCAAGCTCTAGAAACTAGAAGAATTGGCAGTTTCCCTTTTCTCTCCCTGAGAAGCTAGAAGCCACATAAGAGATCCAACTACCCTGAAACTATGATACTATGGAGAAGCCATGTGGAGACAGGTCTAAGTGCCAGACATGTGACAGAACCTTCTTAGACTATCCAGCCCTGCTCAGCCACCAGCTGAGTGAGAGATCCTAGCTGAAAGTCACATAGGACAGAAGAATCCCCTAGCCTCGCACAGCCCAAATTCCTGATCCACAGAACTGTCAAAATAACAAATCAACATTGTTTTAAGACACTAATTTTGGGAGTAATTTGTTATATGGCAGTAGGCAACTGAACAGACACTATCTAGCTCACGATATCAGCAGCATATAAACACTGAGTATCAGATTTAGGTCTATGTTTTCCAGGTTGTAAGTTTTTAATTTTTAATTAAGAAGAAAACATAAATTTTGTACCTGAATCATATGCACTCCTATAAAGAATAACGAACCAAGCAGACTACAGTTTCAAATATAATTTTAGAAAATGTGCATCATTCAAATGATATTTCTTACAGATCGATTCTATACAGACAAAGAGCATATCATTAAATCAGAATTCAGTACAGGCATTTTCGTATCGGGAAAACTGAGATGACATGGTCCTGATACTTTTGTTCTATGAAAACTTAATACAAGAAACCAGATGAATACATCATTAAGATATTCATTATAGTATCTTCCCAGATTTGATATTTAAGTGAGTTTTTGATAGACACTCAGTAGCTGTCAGTTTGTGATTAAATCTTCCAGTAAGAACACACAGAATAAATCCTCTATAAGACTAGTTAAAGTTAGAGAAGTATACATTAAGAGCCAAAACAATCTACCTTCCCCCTAGAGCTGGTCCCACTGAGATCACCAATTTCTTTAATGCTGCACCCCATGAAAATTCCTTAGTCCCTGCCTTATTTAATCTTAAACATCCTCCACACAAATAAGCATTCCCTTTTAGTCACTAAGTGCAGCCCACACTCAAGGAATGGGGAATTAGGTTCCACCTCCTTAAAGAAGGGAAGTATCTGCATAAATTACTTTGAATTCTTCTGTACAGGATAAATAAATAAGTGGGGCACTCATATATTCAGTCACTTCTTTTAATCAGTATGGACTTAGGGATATTTATTTTATACTTTGGGTTATAATCCAATACTATGTTATTTATTCTGTTGTTCACATTGTTCCTGCTAAGGCCACTGGAAACTCTTTCTGGCTGGTTCCTGTATCTTTTTGCCAAGCCCCTACATTTTGGGATTTTGAATATATTCTTACTTTCAGCACTACAAAATGTTCAAGGCATATGTTGCATATTCCTGCCCCACTCCTAGAATCAACCATTTTCCAAGGAGCCTAATTCTTTTTATTGGAGAATGGTATTAGAGACCTGGATCTGGATCCTGGGTGTGCACCAGGGTGCCAATGCTTTCAGGGCCTCTCAGTAGACAGAGCAAAGAAATATATATGTGTATACTATGCCATTTATACACACATATCTATAATCATTTCTCTATTTCTATTAAGCTAAACATGAGGGGTGCCTGCGTGGCTCAGTCAGTTAAGCATCTGCCTTCAGCTCAAGTCATGATCCCAGGGTCCTGGGTTTGAGACCTGTTTCGGGCTCCCTGCTCAGCGCAGAACCTGCTTCTCCCTCCCCCTCTGTCCCTCTCCCCTGCTTGTGGGCTCTCTCTCAAACAGATAAATAAAATCTTAAAAAAAAAAAAAGATTTATTTGACAGAGAGAGAGAGAGCACGTGCAAAGCAGGGGTCGGGGGAGAAGGAGAAGCAGGCAGAGGGAGAAGGAGAAGCAGGCTTGCCGAGCAGGGAGCCTGATGTGGGGCTCAATCCCAAAACCCTGGGATCATGACCTGTGCCAAAGGCAGATGCTTAACAAATGAGCCACCCAGGCACCCTAATAAAATCTTAAAAAAAAAAAAAAAAGCTAAACAAGAATTCGTATTGATGTCTCTAATCCAATACTACATGGTTATCTGTAATCTCACCCTCCAAAAGTGAGAAACCTGGCTCCCACAGTTTACCAACCATTCATTTATTTGTTTGTTTAATACCAGTATACACATACAATGGTTTCAGAATTGTTAGCCCACACTCTTCCGAATTTTTGTCTTACTATTTTGCCATTCCTTCTGAAAGTCTTATTAGAAGAATCCTCATTTTAGATAAATGTGTTCCTAAGGTCTTTACCTAAATCATCTCTTCCCTCTTTACACATTCTACACAGGTGATCTTTCAAATCCATGACTTCAGTTACCTTCCAAATCAGTATCTCTAGCCCAGATCCCTCTCCTAAACTTCAAATCCACTTATCCATCTTCTGGATTGGCACCTCAAACTGAACTTATCATCCTTCCCTAATCTTCTCTGGGGTTCCCCTATGAATGGCATCACCATCACGTACCTATTCACAAGCCAAAAATCTAAGATCAGATCTGTCCTCTTCCCTCTCCATCTACGCAATATCAACGAAAGCCTAATCTTTCTCAAATCCACCTACTACTCACCATGCCATGATCCTACCATAGGCAGCCCAGGATCACCTCTGACTCAGAAGTATTTGTTAGAACAAACAAGTAAGACAATGCTCTGAATGATCTTACTACCCTCAATTTTACTGGGCTCTAATCTGATACTCTCCCCACTATAGCCTGAGTCATCTTCCTAAAAACAAACCAAATCACATCACTTTTTCATGACTAAAATCTTTTAATAATTCCCCATTCTCCCAAGATAATGCCCAAGAGACTCAACATTGTTTTCAAGGTTCTGCGTGATACTGTCCCTCATTACCTCTCTGGTGTCATCTGTTCCTTTCTCCTACTTTGTAATCTTGATGCAATCTACTAATCCGAAATCTTTTCAACTTCTCTCTCCTGTCTTCTTGTCTCAACACAGACATTTCTTCTTCAGAAAGCCAGCTTCTGCTCTGTCTATGCTCACGTTCCACCCTGCAGGCTACCCACTGTAGCATCCATTGTACTACACTGTACCCACCTGGTTCTTGTATCACTCGCTAGACTCTAAGCTCCATCAGGGCAAAATTCACATGACCTTGTTGAGTCTACTGTATCCTCAGGGCCTAGCTCTCTGCCTAGTACAGGGTAGGAACACAATAAATGCTTAAAATAAATACTTGAGTTTCTGTTTTTGCTATTTCTGTGCCTTAGCTTTAATGACTCTTTCACAAGTAATGACTCTTTCACAAGAATTAAATATCTTCTGTAAGGTACACAGTTATTATTAATCTGTTAAATCAAGTTTACTAATTGTATTATTGATACTTTTTTTCAAAAAAGATACAAAGCCAGTATTTTTTCTGAAATCTGTCTGGAAATCTCTATTTGCCTTTATATGTAAATGACAGTATGGTAAATTATGAAACTCTGGGTTCATACCCTTTTCCCTCACAGTCTAAATACTGCAGTAGTTACCAAACTCCAAACCAAGAACCAATACTATTTGGTGATGAAATTTTCACTATTCCCCAACTCAGCAAAATCAATAAAAGTGAGTGTTGCTCACACTAAAACAAAAATTATTCCATTGTTTGCTTTATATTTTATGTCCTTATTTAGTCAAAAAATGTTTGAAAATTTATGTTAATCACTCAAGTTTTCTATCAGCATTTTATTGGCCCATAAATCCAAAGGTCTAGAATTCTCTGATTTGGCATCTTCATTAAATATAAGACTAGATTCCAATCTGGTTATCTTTTCCTTGAAAATTATTTTGTTTTTCTCCAAGAATACTTGTGGAATTCTCTCTCATCCTTGAACATCAGAAATATGACTAGCATAATCACGCTTCTTTGCCATTTGGTGAGTTCTTTTAAAATACAAATCATCAGTTTAGCAATATTTTCAACACATACTCTTGAGTATTTCTTGATTATTTATACATCATCTCTGTCTCTTCCTTCTAGAACACTCAATTTTTGTATATCATATCTTTTGGATCTATCTACTATGTCTATTACTCTTTTTTGTCATGATCCACTCTGGAACATTATTGGAACTAATGTTCTAATCGACTAATATGATTTCCTGGTTATGCGATTACTTTTTGCTATTATTACTTATTTTAGTTCAAAATTAATGATTTTGTCTTCCAAAAACTTTTTCCTGTTTTCTGAATGCCCGTTGTTCATGACAATCCCCTCTTAAATTTCGCTGAGTCTAAGAATTCGGATTTTTAACATCTGGCACGGAGCCCTAACTACATTGCAGAGAGTTATCTGCTATGAAAATCAAATTATTCCTTCTTTTGAACTGCCATCTTGTCTCCTATGTTTTTCTGTTTGTTCATACCTACAAGGATGGCCACATATTTTCAGAATCAAGGTAAGAAATGCTCTCTTAAGAATTACTTAGATCAGTGTTAAAATCTTTTTCAGAAAATCTTCCCTTAAGGTCAAGTCTGGAAACCCAAAAACCAGCTGGGGCCACAAGCTCTCTGACTGCTAAGGCTGGCCTTAGTAATAGCCTCAATGCAGTTAGTGGACTGGCCCTCTGTGTTTGTCCAGATGAGGTTCAGGTACACACAAACAAATACCCATGGCTGACAGAACAGAGGTTTATTTTTCTCTTACATAAGACATCTAGAGGTAGGAATATCACGATACACTGACAGCTCAGTAGTCACCACCGATTCCCTACTGTTCTATCTTTTTGCTCTGCCTTACCCCATGGCATCTATGCTCAAAGTCATCTAATGGTCAAAAAATGATCATGGCATCTCCAGAAATCACATCCATGTCCCAGGCAGAAGAAAGAAGGAAGTGGCGAGAGCTCCTTCTGAGGCTTCCCAGATGACACCATCTCTTTTAAAGAGCTTTCCTAGAAGTACTACCCTAAGACTTTTGTTTACAGCTGCTGGGAAATATTTTATAGTTAGGCTTAATAATGTGTACATACTATAGTAGTAATGTTACTAAAAATGAAAGAGAGGACAGATACTAGGTTGGCAACCAGCACTCAATCCCAACGTTTTTCTCTCTCTCCAGAACAAGATTCTAGTTTGCCAACACCTCTCTCTCTCCCTTTTTAAGATTTTATTTTTTATTTGACTGAGAGAGAGAGTGAGAGAAAGAGAAAGCATGAGTGGGGGGTGGGTAGAGGGAGAGAGGAAGAGGGAGAAGCAGACTCCCTATTCAGCAGGGAGCCCAATGCAGGTCAGGGATCATGACCTGAGCTGAAGGCAGACACTGAACAGACTCGAGCCACTCAGGTGCCCCTACCAACATCCCTCTGGATATGAAGTCAAACAACAGATGTTACATGGTATTTCACCAGGGCAGGATACTTAACTCTTCCTGTAATCAAAACATAATACCCCAATTAATATATTTTAAGGTTGCCCAAATTTCCCCAAAAGTCATATCAAAATTTTGATTATCTAAAATGTGCTTCTTAGGGGCCCCTGAGTGGCTCAGAAAGTTAAGCATCTGACTCTTGATCCCAGCTCAGGTCTTGATCTCACAGTCATAAATTCAACCACCACAATGGGCTCTACATCCAGCATGGAGCCCACTTAAAAATAATAATAATTAAAGAATAAAATAAAATGTACTTTTTTGGCCAGAACTACTCCAAAATGGGATTCTGAAACTAAATGCAATTGATTCTACAATGACTCTTAAATGAACATCTTCAATTCAATTTTTAAGTTAAAGACACAAACAGACCTTGAAAGACTTGTGGTATCAAGTAGCTGAGGAGAGAGAACATAAAAATAAATGAACAAAAAAGGAAAGATATATAAATCTTTCCAGACAAAGAAAAGAAAAAAATAAGTGCCACAGAAATGTGGAGCTAGGAGAAAAGTTCAAGGATGGAATGGGAGAAGGTCAAAGGAGAGAATGAGAGAACACCCCTGACAATGGTTGTTAAGAAACAGGTCAGAAACTAGCAGAGAAGAGAAGCTGGAGAAGAAAAAGGACTAACAGAAGAACATCCCTCCTCCAACCCTGCACCCACCTCTATTCCCTGCTCCCACAGACCTTGCTCCTCTACAAAACCTAAGTCTGCAGAATCTGTTTTCACAGCCTCTACCACCTTACCTCCCATGCATTCTTCTCTTTTAAGATTTTATGTATTTGAGATAAAGATGGGGGCTGGGGGGCAAAGGAAGAGGGACAAGCAGACTCTCCTCTGAGCACTGGTGGAGAAGGGCCCACGTGGCACGGACACCAGGCTTGATCCCAGGACCCCAAGATAATGTCCTAAGCAGAAGGCAGACAATTAACACACTGAGCTACCCAAGCGCCCCCAACATACATTCTTGAACTCACTTCAATCTGGTTTTAGCCCCATCACTCCACTGAAGCTGCTCCCCACCTTCCCTGAACTGCCGAATCACCACTCAGCCTTCATTTACCCTCTGGTAATCTGACATTGTTGACCACTCCCTTATCCAAGACGTTACTCTTCGTGTACCTCTTACTCTTCCAACCCTCCCCTGCGTGTGCTGGCTCGTCTTCATCCACAGACCTCTCAAATGGAAGCACTCTTTCTGTCTCAAAGTCTGCATGGCTCCTGAGCAAACTCACCTACGAGCATGAGAACCCACACCACTATCACCAATATAGGACTTCCAAAACTCACTTAAGCTTGAACACTGGAGTTCTGAATCCACATATCCACTAGTCTAAGAGACACACTTCACCCAGTTGTCTCACAGGCACCTCAATCTCAACATGTCCAAGTGAGAGAACACTACTCCCCAAAAAACTGCTTTTACTCCTGAATTTGCTAGTTTGGCTTCTGGCAATATTACTTCTCCACTTAACCAATCAAGAAACCTAGGAATTTTCAAGATTCCTTCTTCTCTCATTCCCACACCCAAGGGTCTTATTAACTCTGTATTTTTAACAACATCTCTTATATTTGTTTCCTCAGCTCTATCTCTACCACTACTATCTTAATTCAGGATCTCATTGTGTCACTGAATCACCAGCAAGAGCCAGTTCTCTCTGCTACCAATCATGCGCTGTTCTAATCCATTCTCCCCTGGCACCAAATATTGTTACATTTCAACAACCATATGTCTCATTCCTCAGATCTCTAATTGACTCTTCCCAGTAAATGCCTACTCTTGTTTTATAATCACTTGCTTTTGTTAAAAATATAACAAATTCCTTATTTAATATTATTAGCTAAACTTATTTTAGAAATCTGTTCTAGTGACTTTTTACTTGACTCTGAGCTCTTCTGTTTGTGGATTCTCTTGCACAGTATTTGCTTTCCTGAAACATTTGGGGATTCTTATCCTTGAATTTGGGATTCTGTTACATTCTGCTGGCTTCTGTTGGTACTGCTTATTCAGGAAGCAATACTCTTTTCATATTGTTTTCAGAAAGAACAGAGGAGGAGAAGACAGGATGTCTCGGGGCCTGGTCTTCCACATGGGAGTACAGCCAGTTATCCATGGTGCTTCACCATCTCACAGACCCAGGCTCCTCTGAACAGTTCTTGCATGGAAACAGACCTTTCACTTGGTCCAAACTGGTGTTAGAATATACATAGGTTGGAGCTGCTTATGTTCCAGTAACCACCTTACTGACCACCCTAGTACCCTTCATGCTCCCAGTTTCCCCCATCTCTGGATATGAGTGTTAGCCCACTGGACCTCCTATTTTCAGAAATTCTTCACAGTTTCTGTTTTACAAAGATTTCCCCTTCTTATTTTTATAGATGACTACATATACATTTTTCTGTTATTTTTACAGATTTGGTGAAGGAAAGCAAACAGGTGAAAGTGTTTAGTCTGCACTCTTGAAACTGTCACCCAAAAAAAAAAAAAAAAAAGCTGTTACATCATAAGTCTATCCCCTTCCTATCTTAAAACCCTTTATGGGCTCCCAACTTCTACAGACATACTCTAAATGCCTTAGTATCACATTCAAAGTCCTCCACAGTATGGCAGATGACTCCAAACATCTTCCCATTCCCCATGCAATACCCCTCACGCGGTTTGGTCAGCCATACCTAACTACTCAGAGTTGGCCATATACAACATGTTTTTTTTTCATGCCTGAAGGCCTTCATAACCTTAGTATTTCTCATTTCTTTTGTCATTAATGCTTCCTCCTCAAGCCTCTTTTTAGTTGTCTAGGCATCCTTTAAAACCCAGCTTCAAAAGGGTAGGAAGAAATGCCTATCAAGGTATTAGGAGTGGTTGTTTTCCTAAGTTTTGCTTATCCATATTTCCTAGTTTTTTGTTCACATTAAGAATCTACTACTTTTGGGGCACCTGGGCAGTTCAGTCAGTTAAGCATTCCGTGCTTGGTTTTGGGCCAGATGGTAACCTTAGGTCGTGGGACTGAGCTCTGCGTGGAGCTCGGCACTCAGCACATAATTCAGACTCTCTCTCCCTCTTCCTCCTGCTCTCTTTCTTTCTCTCAAGTAAATAAAATCTTTAAAAAGGAAAAAAGAAAAAAGAATCTACTACTTTTTTTGAGGGAGAAAGTAAGTTTTTTTCATTTTAAGAAGTCTGGTCAGGGGTACCCCACTCTGTGAACCCTTACTTGACTAGCCAAAAAAGTTTTACTTCCTCTTCATGCCACCACATTGCCGTGTTACACCCTTTTTTTGTCCTACTGTATTAAATGTTTTTCTTCCCCTACCAACCTATAATCTCCTTGAGGACAGAGTTCTATGTCTTCTTGATCTTCCTAGAGCCCAAAAGAACCTGAAATTCTGCACATGTGTCATAAATGTTTGCTCGATAAATGAATAAACAACAAAACTGGGAGAATTAGCAATGGGCAGTTTCACAATCATACAAACTTATCTTGGAAAGTCATTTAACTTTTCCTCCAACAAAAAAGAAAAGGGAAAGTATATATAGACATTTAGAGGTAGTGAGGAAAATGTAACAATTATGCAATAGTTTTAAATTGGAAAAGATTTTAAGAGATTACCACATGCAAGCCCTCAGGTTACAGATTAAAGAACTGCATCCCAGAGAGGGAGGTAAAATGATCTGCTCAAGCTCAGAACATCGAACAGAACATGGATTCAAATCCCTATTTTCTAATTCCCATTACAAAGCTCATTCAACTTTACTGACTTATCCTACTACAGTTGGTGTCATATGAGGCTTGGGAAGGATAATACCACCTTAGCAGCTGAACACTGCTTGAAAATGAAAGTTTTCCCAACGTATATCATCACCTAATTTTAGTCTATCAACATTTGGCCACGGTTTGCCTTCGAGTGAGACTTCTCTTGGAGGCAGCTACTCGTGCTCAAACTGGGGAAGGAAAGGTTAAAAAGCATTCATTCAGGCCATAGATCTGATTTTACCAGGTGACCAAATACCAAACACAGATACAAGATTTGCTTTCTGTGGCTCTATTCTGTAATTTTATCAGACATCCTAAAAAGCAAACAAGCCAACAAACACAAAAAATCATCTCTTAACATTCAAAGTAAGATCAATTTCCCACACCTGTACAGTTGTGGGCTTACAAGGAAAGAAAGGGGGTTTTGTCAGTTTGCTTGTGGTAATGGGCTGTTCCCTTACCCCATCCTAGAAACAAAAAGTTAGCATAGCTGTCAACTGAGCAGTCCATCATGGCTACCGTACAACACTAGAGAAGCTGTAAGATCATTTTTTGTTAGGAGGCTTTAATGCTGCTAAGATGAGGCTATAAAGAAATCTGATATTATAAAAAAAATCCCCACAAAACTTTGTCTC
The DNA here is from genome assembly GCF_020171115.1 of Neogale vison. Taxonomy (NCBI): domain Eukaryota; kingdom Metazoa; phylum Chordata; class Mammalia; order Carnivora; family Mustelidae; genus Neogale; species Neogale vison. The sequence goes on from NC_058098.1 coordinate 125,341,679, forward strand.
CAAAGCAATCAACCTCTTTTAAGAGATATCTTCTATCTAAAATATTCATAAGTACATTTCCTTTACCTTACATTTCAACCTCAAGACATTTCTCAGTCCCTCCTCTCCTTACCAGCACAGAAGAGGTCTGCAGAGGTCCTACACATCCAAGTCTGAACACGTGTGGACTCTGGACTTTGCCATTTTAAAGGAAGTACTGAACAAAGTAAAAGAAAAATGCAAACTAACTTAGCTTGAGACAGACAGACGGCAATCCCTTGACTGTTATTATATTTAATCTGCATAGGCATGATAAACTAAGGGGAAATAACCATACGGAAGCAAAAGCTAGATTAAGAATATTGGGCCTCACTAGGAACAAAAAAAATCAATAAGCCCCCTGAGAGAACAAAAGCCAAATCTGAAACACAGACCCAGGGCCATACCACTACAAAAGTAAAGTATAAGAAACAGATGTGTCTTTATTTCCCAAAATAAATACCCCTGATTACCCAGAAATTTCATAGCGTTAGTCATAATAAAAATTCTCTCACTAAAATGTCAAAACAAAAATAAATGGCAAAGTGAATGTAATTATTAAAACAGGGATTCATCTCTAACTTTTAATGATAAACAAACTGATCTTTTTTTGTTTTGTTGTTTAAATCAAAACTGTATTGAAAACATTTCTACACTTCTTCAAATATTCTAATGACCATTAAAAATGGCACAAAAAATGTTATTTTTTGTTATTGTTAATTCTAAAAGTGGAAATCTTTGGTTGCAACTCTCATGTCCTTTGCAGTTTTTAGTGAGAAACCAATATTGGTTGAGAATTTCTTAGTTCATGGGGAATGTTACACTGAGAACTTAAATAATCTGAGAAATTTAATTTTTAAAAATCTGCAATATGCTATGACTAAAAAATATGTGTATTTTACCAGTAGCTAAATTATCTAAGAGCTTAAGTTATGTCATTATGCTAAATGTGGCTGATTTTATCATAAAATTAGCAGTTTTTACAGCATAACCATCAGAAAAAAATATCAGGTGGATAAATGAGGACAATACTAAAAACAATACACAAATGTTACACTGATCTCTCAGATATCCTCCCAGAGAAAAAAATGGTAGAAAGGAAGTGGTTAGGACACTTTCAGGCAGAAAAGCTGTCCATAAACCTTGGCCCTATAAAATGCTAACTGACCACTCAATATCCACCACAAGCAGCCTGTGGTGGCCGGCCTCAGTGCTCAGCCTCAGGCTGCCCTGTTAAATATTTTTTTCAATGACTTGCTCCAATAATCAAAAATCTATTCATTGGATCTCTTAAAAACATAACACTGAGTAGGCTAGACAATGCAATAAATGAAAATTTAAAATGGTAAATTATCTAAAGGCTAGACCACTGCGTTAAAAACAAAGGAGAACTAAATTAAAGGTGATATACTTGCTATTAATTTTTTAAATGTTCTTTGTAAACATTTAATAGATGAAAAAAATATATAAAAAATATGTAGCCAATAAAGAATACTATACAGCAAACATTTATGTTATAAATCACTAGAATAAAGCATATGAAAGTTCTTTCCCAGGATGTCTGGGTGTCTCATTCCATTAAGCATCTACCTTTAGCTCGGATCATGATCTCGGGGGGCCTTGGGATCAAGCCCCCTGCAGGCTCCCTGCTCAGTGGGGAATCTGCTTTTCCCTCTGCCCCTCTCCCTGCATGCTCTCTCGCTCTCTCTCTCTCTCTCTCTCTCAAATAAATAAATAAAATCTTTTAAGATAAAGTCCTTTCCCTAGGTTATTTCATGTACTTCTCATAACAATCACAGTAATGAGGCATTATTGTCCTCATTTCATTTAAAAACAAAAACAAGAGAGACCTGGCTTGCTTGGTCAGTATAGCATGTACCTCTTGATCTCTGAGTTTTAAGTTCAAGCCCCATGCTGGGTATAGAGGTCACTTAAAAATAAAATCTTTAAAAAATAAAAAATAAAAACAAAAACTAAATCAACAATCCAAGGATACTTTATTAATAAATGGCAAAACCCAAATCTTTTTGCCCTTAACATCCATGGCTTGATTTCCTACACCATTCTCTTCTCCAAGGTTAAAATGATGACAGGAAAACCTGGCTTAATAGCCAATTATGAAAATAAATACACAGGTATATAAATAGTTAAATACATAAACAAAATCATCTAGAGGCTTACATGACCAAAGCAGTTAATGGAAACAAAATGTAGGATATAGTCATTTAAAAGACCCCCCCCCCAAAAAAAGCAAACTTGGACTATCTTGATCACACTGACAAAATAGACCCTTTCTAATCTCAGCCGATCATGATCACATTTAAACCATTAGATGAGGTCTTTGAATACCATGATTTAAAGGACTTAAACTTAGAGATTATCTAAGAAGGATTTCCAAGTCTGAAACCAAAGGCATAGAAGAAACAATAGGCTATGGAAATTAGCCTGAAAAAGAGAAGCATATGGGAAGACAGAATAGCTATCATCATAAAGAGACATTGAAATCATCATCAAATATCTGAACTCTCAACATATCAAAATGGACAGAGATGTGTTCTATATGACTTCAGAGAGTATAACCAGGACCAGTAAGTAGATAATGTAAAGTCAACCTCACAATCATTACTAAAGTTAAACAGAAGAGAGATGGACTAAAAAAAACAAAGGTCCCAGGGGGTCAAAAGATATAAACTTCCAGCTATAAAATAAGTAAGTCATGAGGATGTAATATGCAGCACAGTGACTACAGTTAATATTATTGTAGCGCATATTTGAAAGTTGCTGAGAAAATAAACCCTAAAAGTTCTCATCACCAGAAAAACAGAAAAAAATTATAATTCTGTATGGTGACAGATGGTAATTAGAATTATCTGATAATTTCAGTGTATACAAACATCAGATCATTATACTGTATACTGAAACTAATATAATATCAATAATATGTCAATTACACCTCAATTTTTTAATAATTTTTATTTCATTTTATTTATTTGACAGAGAGAAACTAGGCAGAGAGACAGACAGAGAGCGAGGAGGAAGCAGGCTCCCTGCGGAGCAGAGAGCCCAATGCGGGGCTCGATCCCAGGACTCTGGGATCATGACCCCAGCCAAAGGCAGAGGCTCCAACCCACTGAGCCACCCAGGCACCCCTATACCTCAATTTTTTAAAAAAAGTTTCCTTACAAATCTCACATTCTTTTTCCCTAATCTTTATCTTTAAAATGAAGTTTTTGTTCTCTAAAACAAATTGTGTTAAATGCATATTCTTATGAAAGAAATGTCACAAATAATGGTCCAATTGGCAGGCTAGTCCACAAACACTTATTTTACAAAGCTGTACTATAATATTAACTAGAGTGGAGTCACAGTTTATTTGCTTTTATCTTTCCCAAATTCAACCTAACCTTCACCTCTATACTAGTCTCCCAAACATGGAAAATGAAACTACATTGAAGAACCAACCTAAGTCCTGAGCATGTGAGCAGGATGTCGTCAGAAGAAGACAGACTTAAAAGGAAAAAAATGTCCTTTTTCCCTTAAAGTGGTTTCTCCCTAAAGTGTCATCTCTATTAATTTTTTACTAAAGTAATTTGTCTTTTGTGAATCCCACATTTCTGCACAGCACTCTCCATGCCCTTCTTCCCTAATCTCAGTACCCTCAAATTCCCCTACACTTTAGAACCCTACTCTGGCCCTACTCTGGCCCTACTCTGACCCTACTCTGGCAGCCCCAACTTACCATGATACCCCGATCTCCAGGTGCCTCAGTGGCTCAGTCGGTTAAGTGTCTTCAGCTCAAGTCATGATCCCAGGTCGAGTCCCGCATTGGGCTCCCTGCTCTGTGGGAAGCCTACTTCTCCCTCTGCCTCTGCCTGTCTCTCATGAATAAATAAGTAAAATCTTAAAAAAAAAAAAAAAAAAAAACCAGAAAACTCCAATATTACATTTCTCCCTTCTAATCACAACTAGGGGTAGAGAGGCAATCTGACTGGAACAGATTATATAAACCCTTACCTTAACCAGAGGTATCTTAGGAGTAGGTATTTGTCTACCCAAATCAACATTTAATAGAATTTCAAGCAACATAGCAAAGTAAAATTTAAGAAATCATCATGGCAGTGAGGATATTTTTATGTAAAGTCCATCATAAGCCTGTCTGAAATCAGTTCCTAAAAGTGAATTCTGTTTCATAACTTTTCCCTTTCCTCTAATTCTGAGCCTTCAATTTCTCTAAAAGTATATGGTTTTTAAGAACTGTATCCCTGGGGCGCTTGGGTGGCTCAGTGGGTTAAGCCTCTACCTTCGGCTCAGGTCATGATCTCAGGGTCCTAGGATCAAGTCCCACATCGGGCTCTCTGCTCAGCGGAGAGCCTGGTTCCCCCTCTCTCTCTGCCTGCTTCTCTGCCTACTTGTGATTTCTCTCCTCTGTGTGTCAAACAAATAAATAAGATCTTTTTTAAAAAATTAATTTAAAAAAAAGAACTGTATCCCTGATTTATGGGCAGAGGGAGTCTGATAATAAATAGGACTGGGAAAAAATGGCTTCCATTGGTACTTATGTAAATGAACTGTAATTAGAGAAAAACCCTGAATGGATAAATAAAACATTAATAAGTTAGGAAAATTCTAAGAATGAGGAAAATGAGTCTATACACTTTTCTTAGGCTTACATGACATCTGCTCCCCCAAAAAGCATCAAAAAATGTGTTAGAAAGACAAAAACAATCTATTTATCAGCTTTAAATATAGGTATAAACGATGATGTCGGGAGAACTGGTTAGGTGTAATAAAACCAACTGGGAGAATACTGAGGGAAAGGTAGAAGGACACAGTCAACAAAGATGTCTTTTGAAATGAATGGACAATCCAAATACAAATAAATAATCTACCTAAAGATAATCCTGACTTGACTGAACATAAAATATAGTATTCTTTTTTTTTTTTTAATTTTAAGATTGACTTGTTTTAGAGAGAGAGTATGTGAGTAGTGGGGAGGGGCAGAGAGAGAATCTCGAACAGACTCTCGCTGGGTGCAGAGCCCATTGAGGCTAGAACCCACAATCCCAGAACCCTGTGATCATGACCTGAGCCGAAGGCAGCGGCTCAACCCACTGAGCCACCCAGGCGCCCCTCTTCCTGTCTATTTTAATATCTGGCCAAAACAGCCCTCAATGCACTTTTTGATTACTGCATCCTTTTGCTCAGCTGTCCTTCCTCCTCCCATTTCTACCCCACCCCAAATCAGGACCCAACATCTAGTTCCTACAGAGTTGGGCACCAATCTGGTATAATCTCTTTGTAGCTTCAAAACACCTCTACTCCGTCTCCTGATCAGGCACCATTATAATAACTGCTGCGGTATGTGCCGCCACTATAGTCTGACAGGTCCTGGAGAACAAGGCCCACGTTTTCCTCATCTTTATGAGGCTGGCACACAAACCTGATGCTAAAGCCTTCTAAATGCTGAATGGATGATTCTATCCTTCAGAAATAAACTACGTGACAAGAAATAGTTTGATAAATTATAGCGCAACTAAATGAAGTATTACATAGTTACTGAACCATTATAAAAATTAAGTCATTATAAAGACTCAGTAATCTTTGTTAGAGAGGCTGTGTATCATTGTGATTGAGGGCACAAGATTTGGAGTTAGGCCCAGCTTTCACGCATTCATTCAACAAACATTTAATGAGTGACCACTTTAAGTCAGCCACTGTTCTATCCTGGCCTCACAGAATTTACATCCCAATGTGAAGAGGCAAACAATAAACACAATTAAATAAGTAAATTATACAGTACTTTGTAAGATGACATTAAAATATATATATATGGTGATATATCTTAGGGGGTTAAAAAAAAAAAAGCAGGGAAAAGGATTGTGAGTGAAGAGGAAGGAAAGGGGAAAATTATAACACTAAATAGGATGGTATGAGTAGCCCTCCTTGACTCAAGATTTGAACAAAGACTTGTGGAGTTTAGCAGTATATCCAAGAAACTGCCAGAATGTTTTCCAAAGTAACTGTACCACTTTATAGTCCCACCAGTGTTTGAAGATTCTGATTTCTCCACATTCTCATAAATACTTGTTATCATTTACTTTTTTAGATGTGAAGTGGTATCTGCTTTGGTTTACATTTCTCTAATGGCTATTTTTTCCCACACTTTTAATGATATCTTTCGAAGGTCAGAAATTCTCAATCTTGATGATATCCAATTTATCAGTTCCTTTTCTAGATCACATCTTCTGTGCTGAACCTAAGAAATCTCTACCTAACCAATGGTCACAAAGGATTTATACTATTCTTTTTCTAAAAAGTTTTAGGTTTTATATTTAGTTCTATGATCCATTTGGAGTTAATTTTTTTCTTTTACTATGGTACAAAATACGGATCAAAGTCCATTTTTTTGCATGTAGATATCCAACTGTTTCAGCACCATTTGCTGAAGAGTGCCCTTTTGCCACTGAACTGCTTTGGTACCTTTGTCAAAAATCAATTTCACATATGTGTATGGATCTATTCCTGTTGTTTAACAGAGAATGTAATATATAATATAGTAAAAAAAAAAAAAAGTATAAATTCAAATCCCTACAATTGCCAAAGTAACAAAGTGTGTAAATGGGGCAACTTTAACCCAACAGGAAGAAGTGAGGACTATATCTGACTGAACAGAATATATCCCTAAAGCGCCAAATTCAACAGATATTAAACACTGTGCAGAACAAACAAAATAGTGTGCATATGTGGTTACAGGGTGTGTGGAGAAAAAACATTGGCATATTAACATATTAAAGATACATCCAAAATGGGAAAAAGCTGGATAGAGAGTAGAGTACATGGTAGAAAAAGCTAGAGAGGCAGTTTTTTTTCTTTTAAAGATTTGATTTATTTATTTGACAAAGAGAGACGACATGTAGGCAGAGAGGCAGGCAGAGAGAGAGAGAGAGGAAAGCAGGCTCCCTGCTGAGGAGAGAGCCCGATGGAGGGCTCTATCCCAGGACCCTGAGACCATGAACTGAGCCAAAAGCAGAGGCTTAACCCACTGAGCCACCCATGTGTCCCAGAGAGACACTTTTAAATCAAGAGGTGAAACAGAGGGAGTACCAGAGAGGGAGAAAGATGGCACTAACAGATGGGAGAAGAGACTAAAAGGTCAGATACCAGACTGAGAATTAAAGGGGGTTAGGGCAAATTTTTTTTTAAATGTAAACTGTACTGATATGATTCCTACTAACATTTCATAAAGGTGGCCATTAATTAGGCTCACTTATCAACAATAACATAGTTATTTGCATTTACAGCTTAGTGAACTTTTGAGTTTGCTCCTCCTCAATTCAAAAAGGGACAAACCTATTCATATTCATAAAGAGAAAAAATATATTTTGTAGGTCAGGGTCCATGTCATTTGTGCCATTATAGTCTGCAGAGCAAAGTTCAGCCTGTTTACCAGCAGGCAGCCGACACGTAGGAGGTCACATTCAGGCAGCTCAGAGTTGACTGACTACTGCTGCTGAGCCGCTATGGCTGTTCCTCCCTGACAGACTAAGAATACCTTCTTTCTTGAAGGAAATTCACTGAAGGCTCCTGTTTCTTGTTTTTGTTTGTTTTCAACTCCTGATCCAAAAAATTAAAGAACAGTTATTTGCTTTGGGGGGGAAAAAAAGTAAAAATTCTGAATAAAATTATAAATCCATACTGTAACTTTCAGAAATTCACCAAAATATTAACAGCTTATGTCTAGGGATAGGACTACATGTGGCTAATTACACACTAAGTTTTGCTCTATTCTACTTTTAAATATTTTTCCCTATATTCCACAATACTGCATTTTTCTTTCCCTTACAAGGGGGTCAAAAACAAGCAAGCAAGCAACACAGCAAGACAGCTTTCAACCAAGTAATATAACATGAATGAACTTGAATCTTCCAAAATACCAAAGGAGAAATAAGTTTAACATGGATGCCAAAGTAAAGGTCCCCAAAATAAATTATTCCTAAATGCTCATTTAATAATTTAGGAACTTCAGAAGAAATATGTTTTTAATATTATTTTTTAAAAATTAAAGATAAGCTCTTTCTTAATGCTAAACTAGATTTAACAGCTATAACTTATTCTGATGCCTAGAGTTTGAGCAAGGGTCAAGATGTGATAAGCAGCTTTATTTCTGGCTCACACATTTGCTTCTTAATCCAATAAACACACACGGTCTTTGTCTCTGAACTGTCAGTATATATCAGAACATAACCATACTACAGATTCATCTAACACTCATTATACTATACTTAACCATATTTACTTTGTATAAATGATCACAAATGTCTTTCAATGTCAAAGTCTTAAACCATAAAAATTAAACTTTCTATTTAGGCTTACATTTTATCACCCAAGTAAGTATATCCTACACCAATTTTATTGCTTGGCTAATACTATTTAAGTCACAATTGCTAGAAACTAAAATCTTACTTTACTTGCTCTACATAGAACATAACCAAATAAAATATGGGCAATGAAGACTTTACTAATGCTTATAGTATTGTGTTATTGCCACAAGTTAAAAGTTAAAAAGTTAAAAGTTAACAGAAGTTAAAAGTTGCTATTTTTCAACTAAACTTCTCAAATGAATTATGTGTTATACCAGAATAAGTTAGACACAAACCTGGAGCCACACAGTTCCAGGAGCCTGTTCATTTGATAGTGTAAATGTTTCCTTATACACGCCAAGGGCTTCTGAAGTTGGCCAGAGAAACTGCTAAACGTAGTAACTGCTCACCTTCTAGAACCTGATGAAGTCATTATTTTAGATAACGCTAAAACCTGGTAGAGGAAACGTAGGTAAAGTAAAACTCTCACACTCGGGCAAAAATTGTCTAAATTGATGTACTTTATTAAGTAATGTCAAATTATTCTCCAAAACTGAAGAGGCATATACTCCTCAACCAGTGATTCTAATCCTACACACACACACACACACACACACACGCACACACACACATATCCCTACATGTTCTCTACAGAAGTTCACATACATTCATAAAAAGCATGTTCAGGAATGGTCACTGCAACACTACCTAATAAAAAATTAGAAACTACCTAAAACAACTGAAAGGCAAATGAGTAAATGAATTATGGTAACCACGCAATAGAAAAATGTTGAGGAAGAAAAAGTACATTTCAAGAGCACATTGCATTATAGTATATACCTATACTTTAAAAACATGCAAAACAGCTACATTATTTAAGGAAACATACATTCAGGATAGTGTTTACCTCTAGGGAAGGGGTAGGAAGGAAAAGTGAGAGAATGGTGCATAGAAGCTTCAACTCCACAGTGTTTCACTTCTTTTAAACAAAATTTGAAGCAGGGGGACCTAGGTGGCTCAGTCGGTGAAGCATCTACCTTGGGCTCAGGTCATGATCACAGGGTCCTAGGATGGAGCATGACATCACTCCCCCACTCAGCAAGTAGTCTGCTTCTCCCTCTCCCTCTATCTGCCACTCCCCTGCTTGCATGTGCTTTCTCTAATAAATCAATAAAATCTTTTTAAAAGATCCGAAGCAAATACAGCAAAATGTGAAGATCCAATTAAGTTAGGTGGAATGTACATGGAATCATTTTTCTACTACTGTTTTATTCTTTTCTGCATATTTGAAATATTTCCTATCAATTCAAGATATACAGATCTGAACTGGGTGGATTCTATTTAACAAATAGTATCTGACAAAGAGTAAGTAAAGCCATCAAAGAAGCACCTGTGAGAGAAGACTGTTTTCACAAGAACTATTTCCATTTGGAGTGCTAGAGGCATGTGTACACATAGGCATAAATCATCTAATTAAATCCCAACAACAGTGTGAAAATGGATGTATTATTCCTATCTGACAGATAAATGAGGTCAAAGAAATCTGGTATCTTGGCTCAGGTCATACAGCCGATTAGCCAGAGAAGAGCCCAGACACTTTCTAGGGGTAAAGCAACTTTCATAGCAACTCAAAGGAGTTTCAAAGGAATGGGACACACAGTTCGGTACATGGTGAAAAGGGGGTTTCATTTGATTATAAGTTCAATATGAGCTCCAAAGATATGGCTACTAAAAACAGCTTAATTCTAGGTTATATAAAAAGAAACAGAACAAACAAAAACTATCAGCCAATCATACTTTGTACTATGGGCATACGTGAAGTACTGACTTGAAGACGCCAAGTTTTAAGAGGACATTCACAAAATGGAGAGTTTGTTACCAGCAATATTCCAGCTGAAAAAAAGAATAGATGTTCTAACCCTTGGCTTTTTTCAAAATGAGCTGAATTGCTCCAGGAATATAAGCATTTCTCCTACTGTGCTGGTGGATATTATGTTCTCATTTAATTATAAAACACTGTGGATTATGATATGTCTTAGTCAGTTCTAGCCGCTATAACAAAATATCATAGACTGGAGTTAGTCAAAATACCATAGACTGGACTTAGACAACACCCATTTATTTCTCACAGTTCTGAAGCCTGGGAAGTTCAAGATCAAGGTGCCAACAGTTGGTGCCTCGCAAGGGCCCTCTTCCTGGTGTATAGATAATCTCTGCCTTCTTGCAGTATCCTCACAGGCTAGGGAGCCATGGGGGGGTTGGAAGGGCAAGCTTGGTATTCTCTTATGAGGACATTAATCCCACTGTGACGACTCCACCCTCATGACCTCATCTAACCCTAATTACTACCAAAAGGCCCCACCTTCTGATAACAGCACACTGGGGGGAGGGGGGGTTAGGGCTTCAACACATGAATTTTGGGGTGATACAAACTTTCCATCCATAACATGATATAATAACCAATTCCTTTTAACTTAAATCGCTACAGGAAAAATAAAATTAAAACTGTGATAAACTACTAAGCTCAATAACTACCATTTCACTCTGAAACATTTCTTATTTATAACATGATTTTTGACTAGGTAAGAGTTCTTAATGTAACTATTGCATTATAGTGCAATACAATGCAGTGAACTAACCATCTCTGAAAGTGTCCAAAAAGAAGTTGAAAGCTTTTCTGTCACAGATGCTGAAACTTCCACTCTGGTAAGAGGTTTGACTGTGTGATCAATAAACTTCCTCCTAATTCTCACATTTTTTTAAGTGTAAAAGTGAACATGGCTTTGGTAAAGAAACTCTACTTAAGACCAACAAAATACTCATTAGTAAGGAGTCAGAGGTGAACTAATGAAGTGGCAGGAAATCATATACTGATTAAAATATTATCAAGTGAGGTGAATCAGAGGGTCTTGCTGACATGCAAATTTAAAAAATAATGAGCTATATCTCTACTGCAAAAAGAACTGAAATCTACCTCACACTATACAGAAAAAATAACTCAAAGTATATCAAAGACTTAAATATTAAGTGCTAAAACTATAAAACTCTTAGAAAAAGACACAGGCATAAATTTTCATCACCTTGGATTAGGTGAGAGTTTCTTAGTTATGACACCAAAGGCACAAGGAAAAAACAAAGATAAATTGGACTTCATCAAAATTGAAAACTTTTGTGCCTCAGAGGACACCATCAAGAAAGTGAAAACACTATCCACATGATGGGAGGGTGTACTTGCAAATCATGTATTTGATATGAGACTCATATCGAAAATATATAAAGAACACTTAATATTCAATAATAAAAAGGCAAATAACCAAACTTTAAAACGGGCAAAATATCTGAGTAGACATTTCTCTCAAACAGATGAATGCATGAACAATAAGCATATGAAAAGATGTTCCACATCTTCCACATCGTAGTCATTAGGGAAGTACAAATGCCTCTTTACACTTTCTAGGATGGCTGGAATCAGAATCATGTAACAGGAGGTAGAAGAATCAGAAACTTCATACACTGCTGGTGGGAATGTAAAATGGTACAGCCACTTTGGAAAACAGTTTGTATTCCTCAAAATGTTAAACACAGTTACCATATGACCCACCAATTCCACTCCTAAGTGTATTAATAAAAGAAAGGAAACACATGTCCATGTAAAAACTTGGACATGAAAGTTGATAGCAGCATTATTGCTAGCAGTAAAAAAGTAGAAATAACTCAAATGTCCATCAATAGTTGAACAGATAAATAAAATGTGGCCTATCCATACAATTGACTATTTTTTGGCCGTAAGATGGAATGAAAAGCTGATACATGCTACGATCTGAATGAACCTTGAAAACATTATACAAAGTGAAAAGAATTGAGACACAAAAGATCAAATACTGTATGGTTCCATGGGATTTCTTCTGGGGATGATGATATAGTCTGTTGTTAGCATAACACTTATATAACTTTGTGAGTATACTAAAAGCTACTTTAAAGGGGTAATTTTAGGAGTGCCTGGGTGGCTCAGTAGGTTAAGTGACTGCTTTCAGCTCAGGTCATGATCCCAGAGTCCTGGGATCAAGGTTCCTTGCTCAGCAGGGAATCTGTATCTTCCTCGGAAGCCCCGCCGCCATGCTGTCTTTCTCTCTCTCTCATTCTCTCTCTCTCAAATAAATAAATAAAATCTTTAAAATATAAAAGGGTAATTTTATGATATGTGAATTAGATCTCAAAAAGTGGTAATAAAAATAAATAGGAAGGGGTGCCTGGGTGGCTCAGTCAGTTAAGTGTCCGACTCATATCTTAGCTCAAGTCTTAACTCAGGGTTGTGAGTTCAAGCCCCACACTGCGCTCCACACGCACATACATACATACATACATATATAAATGGAAATCTTTCTTGGGAATATCACAATCAAACCCTAAATATTTCACTATAGTAAATAAAGAATGACAGTATGGTTCCCAGAGTAACAAAAGAACTGCAATAAGCACAGTACCAAGTAAAGGTGTCCAGGTCAAGCCCCAGGGATTTCTGATAAACACATTACCAACATTTAGCAAAAACAAAGCACATTTTCCTATACTCTGCATGTCTGCCTCAGGCAGAGATCATTCATCCATCACAATATCCTCTGCCTTGGAGCTAGAGCTGACAACAGATCTCAACACCATTGTCAATGCACTCATTATCTAATGATCATTATGGGTAACAAATTGCTGAAGGTTAGACCTGAAGGTCCTAACTTCATGCCCATTTCTCTTGTCTGGTACACATGCAAATATTGTGGTTAGTACTTTAAATAATAGTTTTATTAACTATATGTTATTTCAGACACAGAAAAAATATTGAAAATAATTTTAACAGATATACCCACTATCTGGCTAAAGAAATATTACATTAAAAATTCAGTTAACACTTCCTCTACTTTTAATAAATATTTATCCTTTTAGAAAAAGAACTGTTGACTACACTCTTGCTCTCTCAGTTAAAAATATCGACAGTGAGCCTACGTATGTGGCTCATGGAGTAAAACCAAGACATCAATACTCACCTAGGGAGTCTTAAGCGACCTCTGACATATGACATTCACCACACACAAAATCTCTATCACTGTCAATTTTAACAAGAGAAGGAAACTCTCCCACATGTCAACAGCAGTACTAATGGAAACAGAAGTTAGAAAGTGACCAGAGGGTTCTTTCCACCCACACTTTTCACTATCACTTAGCCAAAGGCAAAGGCCTCCACTTTCACCTTTCCTGTGTATTGCCAGCATGGCACACTTCTCATTTTAACATCTATAATATTTTTCAAGGCACTTTAACACACGGTATCTCATTAACCCCACAAGATAGATAAGGCAGCTCTATTTATACCCCCTCTTTTGCAGACATGGAAGAACAGAGCTATTAAGAGCACAAGATTGGAGTGAAGCAGGGCTTGAATCCCTGCTTCACTACTCAGCAATGTGTACTGCAAAATAAAGATGATAATGCCTGCCTCACAGCATAGTTATGAGGATTAGATTGCACAACATATAGAAAGCGCTTAGTACAGAGCCTGGTGTAAAATAAACACTAAAGAAATGGTAGCTGCTACTACTCTTGCTGTTAATTAGGCAAGATCAAACAGCTCTTAAACACAGGAGCCAAGTCTGAAACTTAGGTCTTCTTTGATTGCACAGCACACAGCTTCATTCTCAAATGGTCACCAGGAGTCCAACTGTACAGCATAGACTTTGCCATTTGCAGGCAATGACTTCCTGTTCTCATCTAGACACCATGGCGATCACGTTAGGATTTTAAGAAGCAAAAACCAATAGCAATACCAACAGCTGCTAACATCACCAAAAGACAACCAGACATTATATGTGTTTCATAATACTACCTATAAAGTTGTGTTGCCCCCACATACACAAAATTAAACCTTAATCAAGCTTCTATGTCAAACTACCAATTTACAGGATACATAGAGGGTTAGAGAAATATGTTAATCTAAACAGAAATCTAGACTGTAACAACTTCTAAAGGACAAATCACCCAGGTTCTTCAACATACAAATTCAAGGGGGAAAAAAAAAAAAGGAAATAAGGAATCTACAAATTTAAAAAGGGCTTAAAAGATATTTCAATCAATCCTGATATCAAAAAAACTTTGGTTCTCCCCCCCAACCAAAAAGGCATAGCATCAGCCCCATGTATTATCTGGAGAATACCCTAGAGACATAACCAGAAATATTCAGGAATATTTTAGGCTTTGGGACATTTCTTTTTTTTTTTTTTTAAAGATTTTATTTATTTATTTGAGAGAGAGAGACAGTGAGAGAGAGCATGAGCGAGGAGAAGGTCAGAGAGCGAAGCAGACTCCCCATGGAGCTGGGAGCCCGATGTGGGACTCGATCCCAGGACTCCAGGATCACGCCCTGAGCCGAAGGCAGTCGTCCAACCAACTGAGCCACCCAGGCGTCCCGGGACATTTCTTTTTACCCCTTGTAAATCAACAAATCAACATTCTAGTTTTTTAAAGAAAAGCAATAACAATACACATAGCTTTTACTCTTTCTGAGCTATATTATGGTAAAAGTCTTATTGTGAAGTGTATTTTTTCAAAACTACAAGTTTATATGTTCTTAAAATGATCCTCCCCAAACTCCTCCCTCAATCTACAAAAGATGGCTGGATCAAAGGTCAAGGGAAAAAACAAACAAGAAAAGTCAGGAAGGAACACTTTTGTAACTGAAGCTTAAAAGAAAACCCACAGCATGAACAGGATTAGCTGTCAACAGGAACCTTCCCAGAAGTAAGCCATCCTATGATGAGATTTGAGATATCTTAATGAAAATTACAGCACCTCCCTGTCATCAAGAAGCAGGCAGTTAAGGTAAACTGAATGAAAATTAATCTGAAATTTCAACATGGTCAACTGCTGTAATGCAGATTACTTGCTTATGTCCCTGGTATTCTAAAAGAGATGGCGAGAGCTCACAGAGAGCATTAGAATTAAAAAGAACGAAGTGGTGACACTGGGGCAAGGAGAAAGTGAGGGAGGAAAATAAGATGAAGTGAGGGGTAGTTCACCACAAAACCTAAATGCCACAAGGTTCTATAAAGTTGCAAGGGAAGGACTGCCCATTTGACTGAGCTCTCCTGCATGGAAACACCATGGGCCACAGCAGTTGTGACTATGTAATACAAGCAGACCAGCTGGTCAGGGGAAAGGCAGCTTTTCCTGGTACCAAGACCTGGGGAAAAAGTTACTACATGGGTTCAAAAAATAATGGTGATGTAGCAGCTTGAACTCTACACTTAAAAATGGTGAAGATGGTAAATTGTATATTATTTGTATTTTACTATACCAAAAAAAAAAAAAAGCTGGGGGGAACAGCAGCAGCTCTCTTTCATTGCATGTGTGCTGGGCTGAGCATGTTCCAAGCATTTTACATGTCTAAACTCACAGAATTCTCTTCTTCTTCTTCTTCTTCTTCTTCTTCTTCTTCTCTTGTATATTTATTTTAGTTCAATTTTTCCCCCAGTTTTTTTTTTAAGATTTTATTTATTCATTTGACAGACAGAGATAACAAGTAGGCAGAGAAGCAGGCAGAGAGAAAGGAGGAGAGCAGAGAGCCCGATGCGGGGCTCGATCCCAGGACCCTGGGATCATGACCTGAGCTGAAAGCGGAGGCTTTAACCCAATGAGCCACCCAGGCACCCCAATTTTTCCCCCAGTTTAATTGAGACATGACAAACAGCACTGT
Organism: Neogale vison; assembly: GCF_020171115.1. Lineage (NCBI taxonomy): Eukaryota > Metazoa > Chordata > Mammalia > Carnivora > Mustelidae > Neogale > Neogale vison. The sequence continues at coordinate 125,357,798 of NC_058098.1, forward strand.
GTAAGTTTAAGGTATACAACATAACCATTTAACTTACATATACTGTGAAGTGATGACCATAGTAAGTTCCATTAACACCCATCATGTCATATAGATACCAAAAAAAAGGAAAAAAATTTTTTTCTTTCATTTCTGATGAGAACTCAGGATCTACTCTCTTACTTTCAAATATATCTTACAGCAGTGTTAACTACAGCCATCATGTTGTACATTACATTACATCACTTGTACTTATAACCAGAAGTTTGTACCTTGGGCCACCTTCATCCAATTCCCCAGCTTCCTACTCCCTACCCCTATAAACTCACGTAATTCTCATGACATCCTTGTGCAGGCAAGTACAATTATTACCCTACTTCACAGATGAGAAAACTAAAGCACCAAGAGGTTAAGCAGCACACAACTAGGAAGCAGCAGAGCCAGGCTTCCAGTCTGGGGAATCCGGCTCCAGAGCCCATACTCTTACATAACCTCTCAACCAGAATGGTGTCTCCTTCTGGGCAAGAGGATTCACCACACAGCTCATCTGTGTTCAGTCTTAGTCTTCTGGACAGCCGCTAATAGTAATAGTAGTAGCCGAGCTAACAACATCGATAAGGGCACTAAGATAAAGGAGATAATAGGCTCACAAGAATTCTATAATAAGAGTATAATAAGAGGAATACTAAATTTTATAAGCTGTTTATTTTAATGGCCCTCAATAAAGGTTGATTACATTATACCAAATAATAATGCTGTGAAGTAATTCTACCCCAGTCTAAAACAATGCAATCTATAAAGTTAGCTTTCTGGTATTCTGGCTTGATCCAAATAAAAACTGCTTCTAGAGTGGTGGATTGAATATATTTAAGCAATTCTCAGAGAGTGCTATTTCTGACTTGTAGGTTTTTTTATAAGAATTGGGCAGCAAAGTAAGTGGATACATATTTGCTAGAGCGAAGCTATTCTACACTGCCAATTACAGGTGGACTAAATACTTTCATGCTCAAGTCCGGAGTCAGGTTAATATCCTCTTATGAAAATTAAGGAGCCTAACCACTAAAGATACCTAGCAGCCAAACCACCTCTCCATGGAGGTGAGCCAAGAAAGTATTTTCTTATAGGGCCAAAATTTTCCTCTGAAAGTGGTTCTGATTCTGCACCAATGGACAAACCAGTCTGTTGAGTCAGAAAGCTCTATACCATCCACTGTACTGTCAATAATTTTGAACTTGAAAATTTCCTTAACAAGAGTCTCCTAACATTCACCTCAACCATAAAATTAACCTCAATTAAGCACCCACGGAACATCCATCCAATTAAGATATATATCCTTGAGCTAACTAAATGAATTGGGCAGTTATATAAAGTTATTAGATATAAACCAGTTAAATGTCCAGGGACATCTGTAAAATATACATATGATGTGGGTTTTGAAGTAATAGATATCTCAAATTTTTCTTTCTGAAATAACTAGGTAGCAGGGTCAGCTGCCTAATAAGGCCATTCCTAATTAATGTAAATACAACTACATCATAAGCACATTATGGCTAAGAACAATTAAAAAAAAAAAAAGACAAACATCCCCAAAAGAAAGTTAACAATATGAATCAAAAAACCTTAAGGGGGGCTTGCATGGAGCACTGGGTGTGGTGAAAAAATAATGAATACTGTTTTTCTGAAAATAAATAAATTGGGAAAAAAAACACCTTAAGGGGGAAAAAAATCCAACATACAATAAACATCTAATAAGATGAACAACTTTATCAATAGTCAGGGAACTGCAATTTACAACAATGCTGTTATACCATTTTTACCTGCCAAATAGGGCTCAAATAGAAATGACTGATAATACCCAGAGTTGATAAAGGTAGAGGATGGCAGCAACTATCATCTACTGTTGGTAGAAGAGTAAACTGATAAAGCTTTTGGGGGTAACATTTTGAAAGGACATCAGTTTTTCAGATGTGCATACAACCATTAATTCCATAAGTATGTTCTCATACATACGCACAAAAATACAAACTAGGATGTCTCCCAAAACATAGCTTACAACAGCAAAAAAAAAAACCAAAAAACTCCCTACCTAAATGCCCATCAAAAGGGAGAAAGCTAAATTACAGAATATACATCTAATGTAATGTTATACAGCATTTTATGCAAAGATAAAATCATTGCTCCTTCATATTCTGAGGTAAAAAAAAAAAATTCCCATGACATTAAGTTTTGAGTCTGTAACAGTTCAAAAAATATGATCCTATAGTGGGGTGGGGAGGATAGGAAAGAAAGGAGGGGTAGATGCCAAAAGGGTCTGAATTAGTCAGAACTTTCAGTTCCAAGAGACAAAAACCTGATTCAAACTAGCACAAGCAAGTCAGGCAACTGATTAGCTCATTGAACTGGAAACTATAGGGTGATCTAATTTAAGGTTAAAGTGGATCCAGAGGCTCCAGTGACTCCCCAAGCTCACGGCGTGTGAGAATGTGTGTGATTGTGCATTTCTGAGTGTGAGAGAGACGGTATCTCTCAGTCAACTCCGCTTCACCCGTATGCTGGTCTCCCTCTTTCCTACGGCAGACAGGCTTCCTCCATGTGGCCAGGCGCACTCCATCTCAGTTTAGTAACTCCAATGGAATGAGCCTGTCCTTGCCCAACATCTATTTTTCAATCTCAAGGCAAAGCTCTGAACCTGTATTGTCACAGAGCTATTCTGCAGCAATCACCATGTCCAAAGACACTATGACAGGGCACCTGGCTGGCTCAGTCAATAATGCATGGCAGTCTTGATCTCAGGGTTATGAGTTCAAGCCCCACAATGAGTGTGGGCCTTATTTTTTAAAAAAAAAATAAAATTTAAATACATACATACATACATATCCAGCCTAGGTCACATGTCCATCCCTTGGCCACCAGGAAAGATACTGTGACCTGAAATGGGGGGAAGAGGGGAACCTAAATTAACAGCTGCCATGTAATTCACTACAGAGACTTTCACTTTATATACTGTAAATATATTATATACAGAGACTTTCACTTTATATTTTCATTTCTTTGAATTTGTTGTTTGAATATAGTCATGATTTACACATGTGGTTTATTTTTTCATTTAAAAGAGAATGCTATTGGGATGTAGTCATAAAGAAAGCCGAAGGTGTAAAAAGTTCAGGGTTGGGGCGCCTGGGTGGCTCAGTCATTAAGCATCTGCCTTCAGCAGGGCACTATCCCAGCATCATGGATCAATCCCCACATCAGGCTCCCTGCTCAGCAGGAACCCTGCTTCTCCCTCTCCCACCCCACCCCCACTTATGTTCCCTCTCTCACTGTGTCTCTCTGTCAAATAAATAAATAAAATATTTTTTTTAAAAAAAGATAAAAATAAAAAGTTCAGGGTTGATGACTTTAAGAATAAAACCAGGAAGAACATAAGCGTCATGTATAAATAAGAAACTGGGCTTCCTAGTCCTGCATAATTGGCCAACATTTTAACAACCATCCAATAATCCTTATTGAACCAAGCATTAAAAGACATATGAAAAACAGAGAAAAGAGATTTTAATTACTTAGCATTATGTTGATAAGAGGGAAGGAAAAGACCTCCAAGGACTCTAAGGAGAAATATTATGAAATCCTCAAACAGCAAAAGGTCTCCAGTAGTGTCAGAAAGCCCTTTATGCCCTCTCTCATTTCTCCCATCCTACAATGTCAAACAGCATATATAGAAAAGCTTAGGATCTGTTTTACTGAAACCAAATAATGACTTTCTACCTGTTTCAAATATATACTGTAAATATGGCAGCAAACCATCTAAACTAAAACAATGTATATTACCTACCCCTAAAGTAGAGATATAGTTAAAATTTCTATTTTAATAGTCCCAAGGTCTACCATTCAACATTACAAGTTCTTCTTACAAAAACAAACAAAAAAACAAAAAATCCCAGTTAGACTGAAACACAAAACAATTCCTCTTTACTTCAGTGCCTCTTAAGCAAGTCCTACCAATTCTGGCATTCAATCACCTCTCTAAATAAAGCCAATTCTACTATGGTAAGACATTTATTGCTCACCCAGTATTTCTTGCCCACATTTCCTAGCCCTGTAAGTAGTTGCTCCATGACTACTACTGACCAATGCATCACATAAGAGGAAGTGATGAGGGTCACTTCAGGGCCAAAGGCACAGTAATCAAAGAGGTTCCATGTTCCAGATAGTGAACCAAACGTACATTATTATTTTAACTACAGAACCCTTTTTTTATGTTCCAGGAGACTATGTATAGTTAATATACCGGATTCTACAAATCTAATTCAAATTCCACTTCCTCAAGGAAGCCTACCCAGCCTACCCAGACCAGGCCAGCCTCCCAGCATCATCATTAAAGCACTACGTATATATACAATGGGTAAAGCACTGCAATACTGAGATATAAGCAGTACAACAAATGTTCTACCCTCTATAATTTACAATGCGGTTGCTGCAACAGGACACATGTAAAAACAGAAATAAGTATACATGATAATAAATAAATTTTGAGTACTAAAAATAGTAAGTGCTACAGGACTTTCCACCTATCTCAGTTAGCAAGTAACTATATATACCCATATGACATTTTTTCTACAATTTCTAATTCATGTATGATTTAAAGCAAATGAGCTTCTTTATGGAGATTACAATCTCTTTAAAGGGTACGAACCTTTAAGATATAGTAACTTAAGATATAGTAACATCCTGGCTTCCTATACCACCATCCAAACAATAAGTATTCGATAAAAATATAGCTTTTATTGAGAAGAATGGGCTGAGAAATTAAAACAGAAATATAGGAATCCCCAAGACATTACAAATTTGTGTCTCCAGCATGGCAACGGAGAGAGAGGAAGAACACAAGTTTTTCTGTTATCCATGGCAGGTAGAACTTTCCACTGGAGAACAATGACTCACCAGGCTTCCCCAGACTTTTGAAATAGCCCATGACAGCCAACTTCTTATCCTGTAGGGACTACCTGCTCTTCAGGCAATATCTGATTTCCAATTCAATTTCCCAAATATCCTGAAACCAGTAAAGAGAATCCCTAGATAATACATACAAGTAGTCCAGGCACACATTTTTTTTTTTTAAAAAGGTCTGTTTCCCTAAGTACATTAATAAGTAGCACTGATTTAATCAATGTGATTTGTCAAATATTTTCCTATCTGTGTGAAACATAGCAAAAATATATAGGACAAAATATAAAACATAATCCCCTTTTGCCATTCTCATACCATAATTTGGGAGCTAGGACACATGAAAACAAAAAATTCCACACAATACAAGCAGTAAAGTGTCAAATGAATAATATGAAAAATAAATATTAAAAGAGTTCATAGAAGGAAGAGATTACTTTCAAATTTCATATTCTGAGCAATTAACAATCAAGGTGGATTCTCAGCTGAGCTTTAAAGGATAGGTACGATTTCAAGAGGCACAGAGTAGGATAAGGGAGAACATTCCAGAGAAAGGACTACATAAAGCAGTAGAAACAGAGAAGCTGAAGGGATGTTTAAGGGACAGTAAACAGACAATTTATTTCGAACAGTTTACTAAGGGAGAATGGTAGGAAATGAGACCAGAAATGCAGGTTGGTGCCAGACACAGGAAAGCTTTAAATGCCAGGCTAAGTAACAATTTTATCCTGACAGTAATGAAGAACCTTTGAAGGCTTTTAAGCAAATAATACAATGAAATAAAAATCAGGATGATCACCCCAAAACAAAATTTAGGACAGACTTAAAAAGGAACTCATTGGGGACAGTGAGACCACCTTGGACACCACCACAATAATTAGGCCTAAATCAGAACGATGACAGGAGGCAAAGGAACAGATCTAAGCAGCTGATCAAACTTGGAAAGTGTTTCTAGCATATGTCTAATCAGACCCTAAGGACTCTAGAAAGCTGAGATTCAAATGCTAGAAAGAAAGAGTTTAAAAGCACAGCAACTGTGAATTCCAGTCTACCCAACAGGGTCTCCCTATACTTGAACTGATACCGGGCTCTGCCATACATATATGCATTCCCATCTCCACACTCCTACAAAAGGTCCACTCTTTTTTATTAGGGTTTAGGGGGACAGAGGTGGGAAATAATATATAAGAGCAGTCAGATGAGGAAGGCCAGGTAGTTGTGCAACAAATAGAACTCAAACATCTGTAAAAGCCAAAGACAGTGTAATCACATCTACTGCAAAATGGAAAAATGGACTGCAAATCCAGTCATACTGGCTTGAGTAATGACATCAGAGATATGCATTAAACTTGGCAAGAGGGTAAGAGTAGATGAATGGAGTTATTGAGGTCCCAGTCCTTAACAACAGAGGTTCTTAACCTTTGGGGAGGTCATGAACCCTTTTGGGAATTTGGTAAATTAAAAGCTATAGACCCTCTTCCCAGAGAAATGCTCACAAAATTTTGCATATAATTTCAGAGTATTCACAGACCCTCTAAGGACTATCTAGAAACTGTTAGTCTATGAATTCCAAGGGTTTTTAGTTAAGAACCCTTGCTAGAAAACACTGATAACTATTTATTATTATATACCTAACAGTTAAAAAGTTTTGAACAGGAAGCCATATATTCATATTTATTTATAATTTATATACAGTGCACACCAGACCAATAAATTATGTGCCTTGTAAAGCACACACAAAAATGGAAATTTAACAGAATGCCATTTCTTATAATAAAGCAAACAATTTTAAAGCATTTATCTTACTTACTGATGACACAGTTTTGTGCTATTCCTAACACTATTATTAACACCCCTATTTTGGTGAAAATAATGTGATTGAATACGGTTTATTATTTTTCAACTTTGCTTTTGTATTTTGTAAAATGGCAACTTGAGGTCTGGTTCTCAATTTCAGTTCATTTTTATAGTAAGTAACTATTTTATTTGGTTTTAACGGCTATCACAGCCAAAAAATATATTTCACCAAGATGGGTAAAACCAAATCAAAGAATGGCATCATTTGCTGCACTGTATAAAACATGACATTCTATTCAATTTTCAATCCCACCGACAATTTATGCAAATGCTTTTGCTAAAGTTCAGTTAGCGCTTTTCCGTATTTCTTGATGACAACCAATTGTTCTTCCTAATGAATCAAAAGGTATTGCTTTCTTATAACTTAGGCAGGTAGGTGCAAAATCATTAAAACAACTAATTTTTATAAGGTTTTTATAGAACATTTTGTTTCCAAGTTCAAAGTTATGTATAAAAACATTCTCAAAGTTACATACATCATTTTCAGCAATAAAATCCAATAATGATGGAAACAGCTCCAAATACTAATTTTTAATAACCTCTGTCTATAACACTGAATTTGATTTTGTTCTGAAAAGTAGTTACTTTTTGAGTCACTGTTAAGAACTTACCATCATCCCAAAGAGGCAGATAAAGTAAGTGTGTTTATTTTTCACAGCCACTTGTCACAGAAAATGTCAGCAAATTTGGAACATCTGTGTTTTCATGAAAGAAAAATGAGTAAGTCACCTTTAAGTTAGACAATTTTTCAGTCCTTTGCCTTAAGATGACCAGTTAACTTCCGTGAAGTATTACACAAAAGATCTGCAGAGAGACTCCCTACTGTAAGACGAAGTACGTTAAGAGTCGACTATTCCAACAAACTTGAAAATCCAGTTACCCAGGCCCCTATAAACTGTAACTCATCACAAGAGACTTAAAAAAAAAAAAAAAAAAAAAAAGAAACCTTCCTTAGAGGCCTCTAATATTTCTCCCATTTCCCAGATAATTTTATGTAAACTGTACTGTGGACACCATGGTTCTAACTGTGCCTGGGACCTGAAGGGTCAAAGCGATCTCTCATTACCCTCCCACCAACTTCCCTCGCGTGCTAGCAAAGTTTAAAGGAGTTATCTTTAAAGGTACTCTAATTATATTGTCTGCATCTCCGAATTACTACCAGTTTGGCAAAAGACACAACTGCAGCACGTTCTGTGACACCAGTTGTCTTCAACACTGTTCCCTCAGTGTAATGTTGGCTAGCAGTTCAGTCAAATAATAGATAGGGCTAGAACAAGGTCCAAGACTCTTCATGACATATCCTGCCTTAAATCCTTTTTGGAACATGGCAGGGCATAAATAAATCAGTAAAATAAATCATGAACTATATTGAGAGCCAGGGACTTTCAACTTACATGACCAACCTCACTTATACAGAGAAATACACTTATATTTATACAAGGAGATGACATTTTTACACTTAAAAAACAAGTCCGCTGCATAAATGCCAAATGACAATACGCTGTTTAAAAAAAAAAAAAAACAGCTACTGCTTTAAAAAAAAAAAAAAAGTATAAGCCAGTGAAAAAGATTTTGTACTAACTCCTATCAAGAGAAAAAAAAAAGCACATAATCTGTTCTCGAATATACATAAAAATGAGTGAATAAGTTCCTAGTGTGGTAAGCCTTACATATGGAATCATTTCAAAAACTATGAAAATATAAAATTTGGGGTGTAAAACCTGCCAAAAAAAATCTATGTAAATTTGGAAAACTGACATTTCTCATAGATCTCATCCAGATCTGCATACTTCACTGTTCCCCACCACCTCCCTCCATTAAAATCCTGCAATGTCTTGCCATTGCACCCACAGCATCTGGTTCCCTCCTCCTCCTTCAGCTGGTGCCACCCTCCTCCTTGCACTCTCCCCTTTCATTACTCCTAAATAATCCCAAGCTTTTCTGTCCTTTTATCTCTGGAATTTCATCTTCCTTAATATACTGCTCCCCTCACCCTCACTCATACAAACCATCCCCTGCCTTCAGTGTTCTGGTCCTCCCCAGGCCCTGCGTGAAACCCGCCCTGATCACTCTCCAGTAAGAATAATACTCCCGCTCCTGAATCCTCCAAGTACTCTTTCATACCTCTCACAGCACACATCACATTCAATCAGTATTACAGGTATTTGTGTGTTTGTCGTATCACCTCTCTTAGGTCATAATCTCTTTAAGAACAGGATCTGTATCTTATCTTTTAACTCCCCTATCTTTTAACAACACAGCACCTTGAACAAAGTAGGTACTTATATAACTATGTCTTGAATGAATGATTGAGCGGCTACTTAGAAATTCAATTACAGACTTCCTGTACCACCTGGAATGGAGAGGGAGGTATGAGACTTTGCACAACAAGCAACTCTTCCCCCAGTTTCCTCCAAACAAACTCACCAAAGTAAAGCCAGTATTATACACACAGGTGCTTTCAAAAAAGCAAGGACATTTCATCCTTCAACTATCTGGTCAATTACCGTGTGATATCTTTATGTACACTCACACAGAATATCTTCCATTAAACAATCAAATCTATGCTTGATAATGAAAGCATGTAAATATTTTAACCATATAGGCAAACTAAAAATTTAAGATGTAACGTATTAAAGCCATCAGAATGAGATCAACCATTCAAAGTACAAGTGGAGGTGTTCAGTCAGTTAAGTGTCTGACTCTTGATCTCACCTAAGATCTTGATCTCAGGGTCGTGAGTTCAAGCCCCACACTGGGCTCCACGCCCAGCGGGGGTAGCCTACATTAAAAAAAAAAAAAGTACAAGTGGAAACACAGAGAATGACCAAGCAATTTATTCCAGCTGGGGGAAAAAAAAAAAACAACACCTGAGCTATAGCTATTTAAATGCTAACGAAACCTGAGAGGCAGAATTTTATTGCTAAGAATCCAAAACCAACCACTCTAAGATAAGCTTACCTAGACAGAAGCACCAAAGAATCAACATTACTAAAGTACAAAGGTGAGATCAGAAACAGCACGAAAATCTTAAAGTGACACTATCATTAAGAAACTGATATATATGGGCTCCTGGATCCTCAGAAAGCAAGGAGATTAGAGGAGTCTCCACTGCACATGTAAGGAAGAGAGAAAGCCCAGAAAGAAGTGCTACAAGCGGCCAACTATGGCAAACACAACTGGAGAAAAGTCGGTTTAAAGGCATGCCTGTGAAGGGACACCTGACTGGCGAAATTGATCAAGCCTCAGACTCTTGATTTCTGCTCAGATTGTGATCTCAGGGTCACGAGACTCAGCCCGTTTCAAATTCTCTGTCTCCCTGCCCCTCCTCCCCACACCCAACCATGCACATGCTATACATTAATTAATTAATTAATTAAAAATACTTTTCAATAAATAAAATTAAGGGATGCCTGTGACTTCAGGTCAAAAGACCCTGAACTCAAATGTCATCCCTAATACCTACAAGCTGTGCAATCTTACACCAATCACTTAACCACCCTGAGCCTTGTTTCCTCGTTTATAAAATGTAACATGCAGAACAAGCACAGTACCTGAGAACAGTGTGTCTCAGAGACAGTGCTCAATAAATATTTGCCGACTCTGAATGAGGGCCATACAAGAAAAGCAGACATTTCTCTCCAGGCGCTTTTGTAGTTTTTGAGAGAACAGCCCTAAGTAATCCCTGCTTACTAATTTACTGCAATATTTAACATCAATTTTGGCCAAAAAATAAAAATTTCCTCTCCTCCTCGCTTACACATTACTTAAAAGCTTACTAAAATTCTTAAGATTTAAAATCTTTGTAATAACTTTCAAATACTGAAACAAAACAAAACAAAACCTCTCCTAAGGAAACCTGGAAGACAAATTCCTGGATTTCTGCCTAAGTAATGCCACTAAGTATGTTACCCATGAAAATTACTGTATTTGCCTGGCCTTAGTCTTCTCATCTGTAATATTAAGGAGGCTGTGCTAAATTACCATTAAGGCCCCTTCACTCTGAATAGTGTGGTTCTAATTGGGTGATGGGCATTAAGAAGAGCACTTGATGTAATGAGCACTGAGTATAAGATGAACTGATGAATCACTAAATTCCAGCCCTGAAACTAATAATACAGTATATGCTAACTCAATTTGAATCTAAATTTTAAAAAATTTATAAGTAAATTTTTTTTAAAAAAACGGTGTGGTTCGCGTCATCTCAAGGACTGTTCAACCCAATTAGGAAAAACAATTCAATGTACAATTTTAAAAAAGGATTTCTTTCCAGAAGAAAGAAAAAGAAATAAAAAATCTATTATATTGAAAAACTGAGCAACCGATGCTGAGGGAGTGATAAAAATCAAGCTTTCTAGAGAACATACCAACTTTGACCCTGTTTTTGAAGGTCAAGAGGTAAAGGAAAAGGAAATAATTTAAATAAAGAAAATGAAACATATAAAATCAGAGCAAGGTATCAACAGATGATTATAACACTTTCTTCACTTGTGTAGTACTTTACAGTTTACAAAGCATTTCTGCAGCAAATTTTCTGGAATAAGAGATATAAGAACTGTTTAAATTATTTACATTTGATAAATTGTGCACAGAAAGTCTCTGCTACAAACAATAACAGGAAAACCATCTTGGAAAGGAATTTTTAAGCACTTCTTTGTAGGATGAATTAGGCAAATACATGCAGGCAAACAGCTATAAACCTACAAACCATAGAAAGAAAAAATATGAAATCAGTCCAATATGCTGATCTAATGATAAAGAAAGTCGGGCCCCCAGAAACGATTTGACTCTCTTCACTCCATGTGCAAAATGACAGGAGGACCAGATTGAAGAAGCAGAAATAAAGGGGACAATCCAAATGGCAGAGAAAAAAATCGAATTTAGAGATTCTTTTTAGAGAAAAGAATCTAATCTGATGGATTAGACAGTGATGTGTTTAGATTGTTAATGTAGGAAAACATTACTAAAGTCTTACTTTGTGCCAATCATTATGCATGATCTATTTTGTTATTTAATAATTTAAATATCATAACAATGTGAGGGTAAGTACATTATTCCGATTTTACACATGAAAACCTGGGGTTTAGTGTGGTTACATAACTAGCCCAAGGTTACTTCTACTAAGTGTCCGGGAGGGCCAGGACATCATCCCTTTCTGAAGTCAAACCTCCATTTCCAAAAGAAACCTAAAACTTGCCTCAAAAGTATAAGCTAGAAGAGCTAAGTTAAAGAATCACTCTGGAAACGGCGGACACCGCAGTATTATTAGAATTCTGGTCCTGTTTACAGGTGTATTTTGCCTCTATGCCTGCACCTACCGTTATCAGTCTCATCTGCCTGTTCCCAAATGGTCGGGTCCAGGATGTCTCAGAAAAGCTAAACTTCCCGGCTCTCCACACTAAAACATCCATGGGGAGAGATTAGATCAAAATATATATAAATTGAGGGTGACTAGAGGGTGATTAATTTCAAGTCTTACAAAACTCAAGTGACTATAGCTTCTGTTTCGGCATAAGCTATTTATCTTCGAAAATATGATAACTATACTAAGCTTTTCTAAAAGCCTGTCACTTCAAGGAGCCTCAAAAATACTGTGCTGCAGATGGGGGTATGGGGGAGGAAGCATGGATACAACAACCCACTCCACTTGCGCCTCCGAATTGGATTTATATGTTGATGTCAGTGTTTTGTAATGATTTCTCTTCTTCAACCACATATCCTGTGGAAATATAAAATATCAATTTTCCCATATTCCAACTACCTATAATCTAAATACTGTACACCTGTGAAACATTGTCCAGAACTATAGGAAAATTCCTGCACCTCTTTAAACTAAGCAACCAAGTATGGTACCCAGTTGGCACTAGGGCATTTTATGACCTCTAACCCCACATGTTGAGAGAAAAGTACAAAGTCTGGCTAAACTATAAAGAAGGGAGAAGAAGGAAAGGCTTGAAATGATTAGACCTCATCTCAAATGGTAAGAAAAAAGGTCAGAGGCCACAGGGCCCATTCTCAGTGACCAATGACCAAAGCCTAACCTAGTGGTTAACTGAGGAAAGAAGCAACAAAGTTCCTACAGTCTAGTCTGTCCCAGTGGATAAGAAAGTTGTACACCATGGGAAGAAATCTGTGCAGCTCTGAAGCCCAGACCCAGTTCAATTCCTGGATGGCATAATTTTCTCACCCAGTCCCACACTTCCATCTGTGCCTGACATTTGCAGGTAAGCTAGAAAGGAGCCCACCACGTGGTTATGAACCTCTGCCAGGAAAGCGGTTGCTCGTCCTCTGGGAATTCTTGTGATTGTCCTATGTAGAAGGCAAAAGCCATGACTAATGATAATAATGAGCATCCTGGGGCTCTCCTCCCGCACCCCAAGACTCACGGGTAGTATGTGCTTATACTGACCTCCCATACTTGTCCTAAAATGAAACCTATGTTAGGCCATAGGGTTTAAGGCCAACTAACTCCAAAAGATATGCCACATAACATTCAAACAATGTGGAACCCTTGTAGGATGAAGAAAAAAAGAGAGAGAGAGAGAGAAACTAAAGTAAGGAACAGAGGTAGTTATCTCTCTAAGATTAGGTATATAAAATTGATGACAACAAAGAAGGGAGGGCTAAAAGTCTTTGAAAAACAATTAGAAATCACACTGTGATACGTAATCCAACAGAGGAAAGATTTTCATGGAATGTCCAATATCCTCTCTCCCACACTCTACCTTTCAGCACCTCCACACCATCCTTATCACTTAACATTTTGTCCTGGTGAAGACCAGTCATTGGATTAGCAGGATCAAGAGTACATGCAGAGAACATTCCACCCTGAGAACATCTTTAAATTATTTAGGCTTGTTTACCACCCTTCCCTATAGAGTAAAAGCATGAAATGTTGCCAACACTTTCACAATATATACCAGTCAGCACCATAGCAACCCAATCCTCTGCCCACCAAAAGATTAACACATACACACAAAACAGGAAATTCAACAAAAATTAAATTTGACCCTAGACTCCCTCAACAGTTAAATGTCTTAAGTAGTAGCAGTATCTTTATATCACACCCACTTCATGCTACCCTTACAGCTTCCTGGCATAAGCAAATTCTTGGGATTATACAAACTGCTGCTTCTGTTTCCAGCCCAGATTTCTAGAAATGAAACCCTAGAATTGAGGGAGAAAGAAAAACAAATGTTGGCAGAAAGAGGGAGGAAAATGCATTGTCTATATAATCCCAGTTTAAGAGGAACAATCACCATTAGTTCCATCAAGCACTTTTTTTCAATAAAACCACTTACCCAAAAATGCAGATCTAAAATACTCCCTTGGCTTAAACCACACAAAAAGCAATTTAATAGACACAATCCTACAGATTTTCTCAGAAATGAGGAAGAGATTAACTACAAACTATGTCAAATTCAAGTTTTGCATCTTCAAACTCAAACTTCCTTGAGAGTTAAATAAATGTAATAAATAAGCAGTGCAAAATGTCTACAAAAATCAAACCAAACACCTGTTCTTATAAGCAACACCCCTCCATTTTCTCTCAAAACCATGCATTTCCCTCTTCAGGCCCCCTTTTTGATCCACTGTTCCCAAAGCATGAAGTCTGAATAAGAAATGGAGGGAAAACATTTCAGAGGCTAATTTGGCCAAAACCAAATTAGACCTTTCCACAAAGTACAGGAGGCAAAATAGAAACAAATGGTATCTAGTTTATGACAAATAGTTCAAGGAATGACCACTTATTAAGCTGAATCAAACCCCACTGCTACCTTTCACCCAAAACTATTTCTAGTTCAAGAGCCAAAAGACCCAAGCAAATACTTTCTTTTCACATTATTCTCAACATGAAGAAATCTGACCCCCTTCCTACTACATCATAGCTTCTGTGAAACAAGCTGAGAGGCCCCTTTGGCCAACTTTTTTTTTTTTTCTTTTTCTTTTTTTTTTTTTTTTTTTTGGAGCCTAACCCTCCAACCAATTCCAGAAGAAGAGACAAACCTCAAACAAATTTAACCCTTGATATCCATCCCTTCAGCAGTACAGCAAGCTCCACCACAGCAATGTTTGACACAGACACTTGAAGATTTCTTAATCACTGAAGTGTAAGCCTCAGCCCTCACAAATCATCGCCACAGAGATTATTCTTGGCATCAACAGAGGGTGCTGGGACTGCAATTCACTCAAGAACCCTTCATTCACCATCACCATACTCGACATTAAAAATTCGCCCTCTCAAAAGGAAAAAAAAAAAAAAAGTCACCTTCTCCACAAGGACACCTGCCTCTTCAACGTCTCTACAGTGAACGAGGAGAACCAAGCATGAAAGGCTAAAAGATCCTCCAGCTTAAAGTTTTCCTCCCCAACAAACTCTGCAGCCACAGCACGGTGGACTGTCCTTGTCACACACACAGGCTTTACTGTCAAACCTTCCATCTCCCTCTAACATCGTCAGTGTCTAGACCATGGGGGGTGGGGAGTTGGCTGCTTTAAAAAGAAGCAAAACGAACAAAACCAAACCAAACCCACAGCTGGGTAGTTAGGACTAGGGACCCTGGTGTCCGGTTTCTCCGTTTCTCTTCCGAGAGACCAGAGGACGGCTCGAGTTCTGCCGCTGACGATTAACCAGTCCCACCTCCCGGTCGTCCAGTCAACACGCCGGCTCCCCCTCCTAGGTCCTTCCAGCGACTCCTAAGAAGGGGACCAAACCCTAGCCCCACAGCAAAATCTCACTGATCCATTCCCTTTCTACCTCCGAAAGCCCTCGACGGGAGAAGGAAAACGCAAGTGCCCCGGGGTAAACAGAAGCGCCGTCGAAGGCTGCGCTTACGGGAAGGCACGCCATGGTCATCCCCATTTCGCAGTCGGGGCAAGCGAGACTCGGAGAGGTTGCCCGGCTTGCCAAGGTCACCGCGCGCGCCGGGGCCGAGGGGCGCCCGCGCCGACTTCCGGCTCCCCCTCTCGGCAGCGGCGGCGGCGGGGAGCGCCGGCGGGCTGGGGGCGCCGCTCCCCACGCCGGGCCGGCGGCCGCGAGCCTCGCGCACCCTCCGCGGATGCTCGCCCAGTCGGCGCTAACTAGGGCAACTGGGAAAAGGGGCCGCGAAGTCGCTGCTGCAGCAATTTCCTTCACGGGCGCAGCCCCCAGCTGGCGCCCGTGACAGCTGCGACCTCCGCCCCCTCCAGCCGTGCGAGGCCGAGGGAGAACTCGGGGAAAGTGGGAGGGGGACTGAACGGAGAGAAAGGAGAGTGGGGGGCGGAGGGGCGCCAGCTGCTCCCCGCCCCCTAGGGCCTCGGCGGCCGCGCGGCTCGTGACAGCTGCACCCACCGGGAGGCTCGGCGCCCGCCGCCCGCCACTCACCTGCCGCCGCCGCCGCCTCTGGGCCGCGCTGACGGGCGCCGCGCTCGCCGGGACCGAGGCGGCGCCGCCGCGGCCTCCGCCGCTCCCCGGGCCGGGAGCCCGCGCCGCCGCGCCGCCGCCGCCGCTGCCGCGGCTCTCCGGCCCCCTCCTCCGGAGCAGGGGTTCCCCCCGCAGGGGGATGCAGAAAGAACCGGGCGCAGGCTCCGCTTGAGGAAGCAGCAAGGAAGCGGGCGGCCGAGGCGCTCGAGGCCGCGGTCCAGCCGTCTGAGGGGAGGGCTCGGCGGATCGCGTCAGACTCCCGCTCGCCTGGCCTGAAGAACAGGCATTTCAGCCGCTCTCCGCGGCCGCCATGTTCTCCTCCTCCTCGGCCGCCGCCGCCGCCGCTGCCGCCGCCGCCGCCGCCGCCGCCGCACCGCCCCCCCCCCGCTCGCGGCCCCGCCCCCGCCCCGCCCCACCCCGCCCCGCCCCACTCCCTAGCTCCCCGCCGCCCCGCCCGCCGCGCTGCCCCTGCGCTCTCGGGTCCGGCCGGGCCGCGGCGACCCTGCACCCACAACCTCCGACGGCGCGCCCGGGCAGCGCGCTCCCCGCCCGGCCGCGGAGGGAAGAGTCGCCCCGCGCCCTCTGCCGGCCGCCAGCCCCAGGGAGGGCAGCCGGGTCCCGCCCCGGCCAGCGTCCTAACGAAGTGTGGGAAAGGAGGCCCCAACTCTTCCCCTCCCCTCGGGGCGTTCCTCCGACTGCTGCCGGGAAGCCGCCTGGAGCCCCAGGGTGCTCTCAGCTAGGCCGCCCGGCCTGCAGCCTCCCGCCGCGCTTATCTCGCGGAGAAGGTGGCGGTGCCGCGGCGCGAGGCCCCGCACACCCGGGAGGAGTCGGCTCTGGGCCTGGCCCTCCACTAATCTGTTGTATTACTTTGAGAGAGACACATCCCGCGAGCCGCTTTTTTTTTTTTTTTTTTTTTTTTTATTGTGTAAAATTGGAAGGTGTTTGCCTAGATGATTTCACAGGC
The DNA here is from genome assembly GCF_020171115.1 of Neogale vison. Lineage (NCBI taxonomy): Eukaryota > Metazoa > Chordata > Mammalia > Carnivora > Mustelidae > Neogale > Neogale vison. Next base: position 125,374,945 of record NC_058098.1, read on the forward strand.
TGTTAGACAAGGGAAAAGAAAGATCATCTGCCCCCTTCGTTTTACGGATGAAAAGATCTGACTGACACGTCTGGCTCTGCAATTCTATGAATTACCCAAAATGTCTGTCATTGACAGAGCTTTCCCCTCAAGGGGGCCCACACCTTTCTTCTTTTCAACGCGACTTTTTTTTTTAAGTCTATAATGGAAGTACTACTTGCAAAAAGTGGAGTGTTCCTTGTCACTGGAGGAATCAAACAGCTGCCGAACAGGCTTTCTGAGCCGTGATGGCCTTATCTGGAAAGCATCCCTCGTCCCAAAGGCTGGCAATGTAATACCTATCTCTCTCCCCGCGATGTCCTAAGGATGAATGAGTCACTGGCTGCGGAAGTGCTTTGTAAAGCACACATCTATCCTTTTCCTGCACTCTCTCCCAGTTAGCTGCTTTCACCTGCTTCTGTCCTGTCCTGCCGCTGCTGCCAGTGTTTTCCATCCTAGAGCTACCTCTGTAAATCCTTAAACCCTTCTCACCCCTCCTAACTGAAACCTGGCCGCCGTGAAAATGCCATGCTCCCTGGCATCTCTCTGAAGCAGTGGGCAGCTTCTTCCCGAGGCAGGCATCCCATTCTGCCACACCCACGATCATCCATCTTCTCCCCGTCTTGCTCATAAAGCAACCTTTCACCCACACCCCACATTCGCTCATAAATGCACCCATTTATGTTCAATCAACTGATTCTTGTCAAAGACCTGTTCCTGGCACCCTAGGTCCACTTCGTTAGATCTTCCCCTCACCTGATTTATTAGGACCTCTAGACACCTGCAGATTTCCCATCCCCAATAATAGCTGGAGTTACCCAAAACTATGCATCTCCACATTCACCCTGTTGTCCCCTTTTGAAGGACCTACCTCCCCATCCAGTCCAGTCCAGACTGTGTGGAGGTGCCCACAAATGAGCCACTTGGATAGGTGATCCTGTCCTTCTGCTGGGGCTACACTCTAGTTCCTGCTGATTGCCAAATCCAGTGGACACTTTGGTCCTCCTACTTATGGGTCTTTCTGCTGTGCTGGATGGATACTGCAAGCTCCTCCTTTTTCAAATTCTCTTCTTCTCCCTCTCCTACATCATTCTCCTTTCCCTCTACCTGTTTTTCTGACCTTCCCTGTACCAGCACATTTCTTGGCTGCTCCTTTTTTACAAAGGCATAAAATGTTTATAATCTCAAGATTTTATTTTTCCCTCCTTTCATCTCACTTAGATTGACTTCATCTGTTTCCACCGCTTCAACTGTTAATAACTCCTGCATGCCCTTCTTCTAGCCACCCCCCCCCACACACACACACATACACTCTGTAGCTCAGTGGCTTAATTAACTTTAAAACATCCTCAGGACAGGCAGTGCTGAGATATTTGGGTGACTCAGTCAGTGGCTCAGGTGGGGATGGGATGGAGCCCAGCAGGGAGTCTGCTTCCCCCTCTCTCTGCCCCTCCCCTAACTTGTGTGAGCTCTCTCTTTTTCTTGCTCACTCTCTCTCAAAAAAAAAAATAAAATCTTAAAAAAAAAAAAAAAAGACATGCAGTGCTGAGATTCTGTTGAATGATGAATGAAACTTAGGACATTATTTTTATTGCCATAACCATCCATAGACGTTAAGGAAAGAACTCTTTTTTCTAGGGCTATACTCTTTCTTAAGACCCTTTGACATTTTCCTTCTTCCTCTGCAAATCATAATCACTTGCCAAAACAGTTAAACCTACTTTTTTCTTTATTTTATTGTGCTAAAATACACATTACATAGAATTTACCATCTTAGCTTACCTTCACATTGGTATGCAACGATTACCACCATCCATCCCCAGAATTCTTTTCATCTTGTAAAATTGAAACTCTATACCTATTAAACAATAACTCTCGTTCTCTCCTCCCCAGCTTCTGACAAACATTATTCTACTTTATGATTTTGTTTACTGTAAGTACCTCATGTAAGGGAATCATACAATATCTGTCTTTTTGTGCCTGACTTATTTCATTTAGCATAAGGTCTTCAAGGCTTATCCCTGTTGTCGCATTTTGCAGAATTCCCCCCTTTTTAAGTCTAAATAATATTCCACATTTTGCTTATCCATTCGTCCATAATGGACACATTTTAGCTATTGTGAATAATGCTGCAGTGAACATGGTAATACAAATATCTCTGAGACCCTGCTTTCAGTTCTTTTGTGTATATACTCAGAAGTGGAATTGCTGGGTCATATGGTAATTCTATTTTTAATTTTTTTAGGAACCTCTGTACTGATTTCCACAGTGGCTATACCATTTTACATTCCCACCAACAGTGCACAAGTGTTCCTTCTCCACATCCTTGCTCACATTTGCTTTTTTGTGGGTTTTTTTTTTTTCTCTTGTCGGTGTTGTTTTTAATAGCCATCCTAATGGATGTGATGGTATTTCCTCTTGGAAATCCATTTGCTTTAGCTACTTAAGTGAAAGTTCCTTTACTTCCAAGTACCAATGCCAATCAACAAGTAGGACTGACTCCAATTAAATGAAAATGCTTTGAAGAGATTTTTTTTTAATGAAAAATGTAAGACATTTAACTTTTATAGCCCAGCTAGATCTGATTTTAGACCAGGTCCTAATTGACCTAAGTCCAGGATTTATAACATACTCAAGGATCTTTAACATACCTGTTGAATTTTCTCCAAAGCAAAATTGATTCCCAGTTTTATAAAACATGTGACTAGTACACATGAAATCACTCCAATTTTTGAAGCAAGAAGGACTTAACTTTGACACTCTTTTTTTAATAGTTTTTTGTTTTGTAATAATGAAACAAATTCAAAAAATATTCAAACAGTAAAGAAAAGTACAAAGAAGTTAAAAAAAAAACAACAAAAAACCTCTATTGGCCAGAGAAAAACATAGTGAACACCTTTCCACATATCAACTGCATATTTGCACATATAATTACAGTAAGGTATTCAATTTTACATAATAGACTCACACTATAAATGGTCATCAATAATCTGGTATTTTTTACTGTAAAATATCTTTTCATCATTAAAATAGCTGAATATTCATGCATTGTATGTCTCTTTAGCCATTCAATTAACCAGTCCCTTACTGCAAAATGTTTACATTGTTTCTGGGGTTTTTTTTGTTTATTTTTTAAAATAATACCATAATTCTAATACATGCCTTGTGTCCAGTTTGAAATTATTTTCTTAGGTTAAATTCCTAGATTAATTGCTAGCTCAAATTGCTGGCTTAATTTTTTTCTACTACACTTTTGCCAAACTGGCCTCTAAGAAAATTGTTCCAATCTACAATCCTCCCCATAGTGCATGAGCCTGCCACCGCCCCACAAAATAAATTTTGTCAGTGTGCTTTTGAACAGTCTTTCATTTCCAGGTCTGCTTGAAGTAAAGACATTAAGACTATGTTTTGAGTTCAGCAGACCTGGGTTGGCAACGGCTCTGCCACTTCCTAACCGTGTGACCTTGAACAAACCCCTTTAAACACACCACCACCAGACCTCAGTGTCCTCATCTGCAAAATAGGACTTTAGCCAACAGTTATGGCAAAGATTAAATGAAATAACATATGCAAGGCACTCAGTAGAGTGTTCAGCATTTAGGATTGCCCGTGAGAAAATAAAAACGAGCACACACTAAGAAGGTAAAAATCTTCCCCACCATTCATCAGGCTGGAAGCACAGGCACAGATAAAGCCAGCTGCGTGGGGAACAGCACGCAGTGTCCCCTGAGGACATAACGCAGCTGTGAAGTATCATGATAGCTGCCTTCTTCAAGGGACTACTGCTTTCCTACTCACTGCGAAACTTCGTGCTCTACCATCAGAGATATCAGAAACTTTGCTGTTTGCAATTATATCAATAAGAATGAAGCATCCATCTCCTGCCCAGAGAGTTGAAATCCTTTTTGACAGAGACCTCATCTTGATTTACAACCTAGACATAGAGTTTAGATAAGGGGAGTGGGTGTTTCCCAACAAACACCCCTACACTCTTATTGTTTCCAAAGCATCAGGACTCTGGGTCTACTTTGCTGGACAGACTGGATGGTGACCCCTTCATTTATTTAAACTGGCTTTATTTTAGCTGCTTCTAAACTCTGCTGGAGGTTAGTATCTCCTAGCCTGTGGCATTAAATAGAAGTAGCTATTACATAACCATAGGGTTTCATCTGTGATACCTTATAAATTTCTTCTTAACAATTTGAAAATACTGTTTATTAAGTTAGCTGTCGTCAGGCAAATTGAATGGTTATACTTCCACGTGACAGTGATTTTTAAAATTTTAATTCTGATACAGTTAATACACGGTGTTATACTAGTTTCAGGGGTACAGTATAGTGAGTGATTCAACAATTGTATACATTACTCAGTGCTCATTACAATAAATGAACTCTTAATCCCCTTTACCTAGTTCAACCCATCACCTCTACCCTCTGAAAACCATCCATTTGTTCTCTACATGTAAACATCTATTTTTTTGTCTCTTTTCTTTGTTTGTTTTGTTTCTTAAATTCCAACAATGAGTAAAATCATATGTCTTTCTAAAATCATTTGTCTTTCTCTGATGTATTTCACTTAGCATTATGCCATCTAGAACCATCCACGTTGTGGCAAATGACATGATTTCACTCTTTTTATGCTTTAAGATTTATTTATTTGTTTATTTATTTGAGAGAAAGTGAGCACAAGTGGGGGCAGGGACAGAGGGAGGGGAAGAGAGAGAGGGAGACTGTCAGGCAGACCCCACACACACACACACTGAACACAGAGCCTGACATGGAGCTCGCTCTCATGATCCAGAGATCATGATCTGACCCAAATTCAAGAGCCAAGCGCTTAACCAACTGAGCCACCCAGGCACACCAAGATTTCACTCTTTTTTATGGCTGAGTAATATTCCTTGTATATATACCCCATGCAAATGATAATGATTTTTGGTTTCTTTCACAAGATGTTGATTTGGGTGGTAAAAATTTTTTCCCAGGAAGTAGGTATTTTTTAAGTCAAATAAATACCTTATCATGTCCTAGTGTTCTGTTATCAAATAACAGGATTTCTGGTCTCTTTGCCAGGTCTCAAGGACTCATTGCTATATCTTTATCTCTATACATCATGCAGCAGCTCTTGTCTAAAAGACATTTAGGTCCTGCATTAGTTAGTTCCCCTATCCGAGCTGCATACTTAGCAATGTCATCCTGTTCGCAGGATGGTGGTGGTGAATTCTTCAGCAGTAGATGCAGCTCCATTGTGTCTTGGACCCCATGGCAATGGAAGCATAATCGTGTTTAAAAGACAATTTTGGGGGATGTTCAGTGGGTTAAAACCTCTGCCTTCGGCTCGGGTCAAGATCCCAGGGTCCTGGGATGGAGCCCCACATCAGGCTCTCTGCTCAGCAGAGAGCCTGCCTCCCTCTCTCTCTCTTTCTGCTTGCCTCTGCCTACTTGTGATCTCTGTCTGTCAAATAAATAAAATCTTAAAAAAAAAAAAAAAAAGACAATCTTGGGGTGCCTGGGTGGCTCAGTTGGTTAGGCAGCTGCCTTTGGCTCAGGTCATGATCCCAGGGTCTTGGGATCAAGTCCTTCATCGGGCACCTTGCTCAGCGAGGAGCCTGCTTCTCCCTCTGCCTGCTGCCGCCCCCCGCCCCAACACCCGCGCCCTGGCTTGTGCTCTTGTGCTCTCTGTCTCTGATGAATAAATAAATAAAAGACAGTCTTGGTCTCTGGAATGACCACTTCACACTGTTAGTCTCCACAACCATCCTGTTTCTCCTAAGATGGATATTATCCACGCATGCTGATCTCAACTAAGAAAATGAAAGTACCATGAAATTCCTTTGGTTTTTACATCTAAATTCCAGGGATTATAATCTCTATTATGAACGTTTTGGTTATTTAAAAACTTTTACAACTAAAAGCACACTGCAACAAATGCTTTCTTTGCACCCTTCTGAGATGACAATGTCATCTATTTTCCCTAGCATTAATGATCTAAAACACAGGCAAGCCTCCCTAACACGTGTAGGCTTCAATCAGACTCCCGGTAGCAGCTGCTCCTTGCTTTTGAAGTCTGAGTGCCAAAACCAATTGTACATGGAGGAGGACTGGACTGGCGGTGTTCTGTGTGTGTGCTTCTAGATGCCAGGCATATCCCACCCCAAGCTTAGCATAGTGCCTGCAGTTTCAATGACAGAGATTCATTCCTTTGGATTTGTAATTTGTCATCTCAAGATGATCCTTTAAACAAATCATTTCTCCTTGATTACGGTTACTGTAGAAAATTGAGAACATACAGAGAAGTTGATAAATGAAAATAGAAATTACCTGTAGCTCAAGACTCAGACGCCACCACTGTTAACATTTGGTATTTCCTGTACATGAAATTGAAAAGATGACCTTATTTAAAACTCTTTTGTTATGAATTTAAGCAGCTTTACAGTAAAGGAAATTGATGAATATAAATTGCAAGCATTTCTCTAAATTAACTTCTGATTCCTTCCTTCATTCAATAAACATTATTAAATACCTACTACGTGTAGGCACTGAGCTAGACACAGAATAGCAATACAGAACACATTGTCAGAATATGAAAATTTACATATTTTTACAAATCAGTAATCAGACATATAATCAGTGCACAAAGTATTTTATGTTCTAGTTTTCTTTCCTTTTTTTTTTTTTTTAAGATTTTATTCATTTGACAGAGGCAGAGAGAGTGAACACAAGCAGGGGGAGAGGGAGAAACAGGCTCCCCACTGAACAGGGAACCCAATGTGGGGCTCAATTCCAGGACCCTGGGATCATGACCTGAGCCAAAGACAAATGCTTAATCAACTGAGTCACCAGGTGCCCCTCTAATTTTCTTTTTCAATATTGATTCTTACAGATTCCTATATGTGTCTCAGTCTTCTTGGTTTTTAAGGATTTTATAGTATTCAATCATATTGATTTTACTATTCTCTAATATTGCAAATTTGGGCTCTTGTTTTTTTGTTTGTTTGTTTGTTTTTTATTCTTTCCTTAGACCTTATTCCTCAAAGGAAGTTACCAAATCGAAGGGAGTGATTGTTACTTATCTCCTCTTGGAACTTGAATACTAATAGGAGGAGGAACTAATTACATGTGCCTTCAACTTCCCATGAATTCAGTCACACAGATGGTTCTCTTCCCATTTCAGGGAAGTAAAAGCATTGAAAAAGGTAAGTATCCCACAGGGAAAGCATAAGCCACTGACGATGAACTTTCCCGTCTGCCTGGCTCAGCTAGGCTCTCTGTGAATGACGGGAATTGTAACTAGGAGTGACACCCTTTCCACCACTGTTGCATGGTGGATTCCACTCCGTGCAGGCTCACTGAGGGCAGAGATTTCCACATCTTTCAGAAAGCCCATGGCTGGGGTGCCTGGGTGGCTCAGTGGGTTAAGCCTCTGCCTTCAGCTTAGGTCATGATCTCAGGGTCCTGGGATTGAGCCCCGTTTCGGGCTCTCTGTTCAGCGGGGAGCGTGCTACACACACACACCCTGCCCCACCCTCTCTGCCTGCCTCTCTGTCTACTTGTGATCTCTCTCTCTGTCAAATCAATAAATAAAATCTTTAAAAAAAAAAAAAAGGAAAGGAAAGGAAAGAAAGAAAGCCCATGGCCCTTGTTTTTCATTAGTTTTGGCTTTCAGAAGAACCCACCCTTCTGCACTTTGCCCACTGATGCAACTAGTAACTATTGATACACCAGTTCATTCTTTCATAACTCTGTGGACCAAGGACGAATCTGAACTTTCCCTTAAAGATGGGGCCTACCAGTTGCTGACACATGGGTGAGAGCTCATGGTGGCACCCATTTGTGCCTTGCCAAAGAATCCCCAGGCAGGACCTGCTGAAGGGATCCTTCTGGGGGTTGTGCCAAGCCTTCTTGTATTCCCATTTGCCACTGGGCTGCAGACAGATTTAAGCCGCACCCTCTAGTCTTAATGGGGTGGATATATTCCTCTTGCCCTCCCACCTCCCAGGGCTGCCCAGACTCTGTCAGAGGAAAAGAGTGAGAAAGCAGAGAAGGGGAAATTGCTAGCTCCCCCTCCTGAGTCCTGAGGCAAGCCATCAGGCCCTAAGTTTTCAAATACAAGAATTATAAGCAGAGATTGCATCCAGAGATTCATTCATGCAATCATCCAATAAATATTTATTAAGAGCCCACTATGTGCCCAGCACTGGGGACACAGTGGGAACAATTTTTGTCCTCAAAAGCTTACATTGTGGAAGAAACAGATAACAAATGAATCAACAATAAATGAGGAAAGGCTTCATCTGAGTAGAATATATAAAGGACAACCATCAGTGCTAAAATAATCTGGTGTCTTAATCATTCTGAATCACTTTCAGAATTTCCATTCAGTAGGAAGCTGAATAAAATCTAAGAATGTTTTTCAGTCCAGCTTAACAAACTGAACTTTCTACAGTAGCTGGGAAGCCATAAAGATTGAAAAGAGAGGCTCCCTGCCTTCCAAACACTCACTGTCTAGTAGGGAACGTTCACGTATTCAACTAACCGCAATAGCTGGTGCTTGTACTATATATCTTCATGATGGGAAAGGAGATGTGTGTGTTTCCATTCAAGGAGCTAGCATGTGCCAAGGACATACTTCAAATTCTGCATATCTTGGGTCTGCAAGCTCAGAGCCTGCACACAGCTCTTGTTCTGTGAGTGTCTATAGCTGTGATTCCAGGAGCATTTATTTTGCCCTCTGCTTTTCCCAATTGCCCAGCCTCATCACTGCCCTCCAGCATCTCCTTGACTCCTGTCCCCAGCTACCCTTTCTCCATGAGCTATCAGAGAGTTCACTATCTCCTCACTTTCTTATTTTCCCTCAGGTCAGGAGACACTGGGGCCACTCTTTCTCTTGGCTCTTTCCTCATCTAATTCCCTACACTCACAAAATTCTAAGGCAGGAAGAGATCTTGGCACAATTTATTCATATGACAGATAAGGAAACTGAGGTCTGGAGACCTGTCCAAGACCAAACAGCTAGTTAGTTACTTCCGGCAGGGAGCATTTTTGCTGGGGTAAGTCAGGGGAAGGTTTCAGGGACAAGGTTTAACAGATTTAAGCAGATTTGAACTTGTCTGCTGCTGGTTGTTAGCATTGAAAGGACAACGAGGCCTCAGTTGACCAAATAGAGTTAATGCCCAGAGCAGGACAATCACCTGGCCTCCCGGAGAAGTTGGGGTGGAAGCAGGATTACAAGTGGCTAAGAAGTGAGTAGGCAGCAGAAGGTCAAGTCTAACTCACTTGTGAAATCTGTTGATGGGGAGAGAAGATGGTAATCAAGAACTTAAAGGAAGACAGGAGGATTATCATTTCCGTAGAAGGGAGATAATGACATGTTGATGGGCAGAGGGGAAGATCTTTTATTAGAAAAGACCAAAGGTGCAAAAAAGGAAAATAGTTTACATTTTCTACATGGCAGTGACTACTGACAATTCATCTTGGTGGACAGGGGTGAGATTAAAGCCATAAGTAGGGGCATGACTTCTCAGCTTATTGTGCCATTAATTATTTGACTCTTATTCCACAAGGACTAGGACCATGTCAGGTTTGGCTCACCATTGTGTCCAGTACCTAGCACATAGTAACAGCTCTATAATATTTGTTGGAGGAATGAATGAATGAATGAATGATAAGGGAACCTCTCAATGCTGCACTTATGTGCTTTTCCTATAGCAAAAGTTTAGGATCAAATAAAAGAAGAAGGGAAAAAAAGAGGCAAGAAGGGGGTTAAAATACAACACAGATGCTTGCTCTGGCCTCTTTGGCCAATGTACTGGATGACACCCAGGAAACCAAGATGAATTGTCAGTAGTCACTGCCATGTAGAGAAACTGACAGTTCTGGTGACTTCAGTGCTGATGTTAATTGGAACGGTACACTACAGCATAAAGTTATTTATCATCCTGAGTTCTGAATGCCAAGTGAAATTTATCATGTAAATCTTTATATGAGGACCCTGAATAGCAGAGTATCTGGTGCCCTTGATAGAAGTTTTACCAAAAAAGATAAAGAAATTATACATATGCACAAGGGTGATATTCAAAATGTTTAACAACTGGTATGGCACAGAAGCCGACAGACCAAGCCTAAGCAACCCGTGTGTCTGCACCTGTGTGTACTGGCGATGAGGACCGCACATGGCTGTTGCTCACACTGATGCTCCGAAAATAACAGCGCTGTTTTAAAAAGGTCATTTTGCCAGATGGAAGAAAGAGTGTGCAAAGCAATGTTGCATGCTTTCAGAGCAACGTCTTCCCCATCAATTCTTAGCCCCATGTTTCTCCATCCAGTGGAGCAGAGCTGTACTCACTGTTTTTTTGCACTTTGTCCCCATGACTGCAGCAATCCCTGATATTGGACACTTGCTTCAATCTCTGGCTTCCCTGATGCATCAAACGTTTGAAACAGCCACACCCATACTAGGCTTGCCCTTAGCTAACCCATACGTCAATTACCTTTACTAGCCTGTAATTATTCCCAATACCTATATGACCAGGATGGTCAGACCTAACAGAACAGTTTCTGGATAAGATTTAACCGCAAAAAAAGACTCAAAGAAAATTGGATGACATGGAGGACCAAGAGAAGAAAACCAAGTTCCAAGAAGTTGCAGATTGAGAATACTACTGGAGAGAGGATTCTGATTCCCCTGAGTTTCCCATGGGTCACGGGACACTCCATCTCTAATTTTAACAGATAGAAAATCAAATACAGATATTACATACTTCTATTCATTTCTTAAAGAAAACAGGTCTTCTCTGGGTCTTACACTGTATTGTGTACTATGAAACCAAAGGAAGTATTCCTGATGATATGCCTCCAAAATCCTGGAAACATGTTAGTTGACCATTCACAAGTAATGGCCACAGCGGTTGAGCCTCTTGTGGAAGCTGGGCCTTATTCCACAGGGTTACAATTAACCAATCATTCAACAGCGTTGTATGTTAAATTAAGTCCCCCTCAAAATTGGTATGTTGAAATCCTAAACCCCGGTCCCTCAGAATGTAACTGAATTTGGAGAAAGGGCCTTTAAAGGGATGATTACATTAAAAGGAGGCTATGAGAGTGGGGCCTCATCCAATCTGACCAGTGTCCTTATAAGGGGAAACTCAGACACACAAAGATATATGGAGGATATACACACCGACACACAGAGGAAAAACCACGTGAGGACACAGCAGGAAGGCAACTGTCTGCAAGCCAAGGCGAGAGGCCTCAGAAGAAACCAAGCCTGCTGACACCTTGGTCTTGGATTTCCAACCTCCAGAACTGTGAGAAAATAAATCTCTGTTTTTGAAAACAGCCCAGTCTGTGGTATCTTGTTATAGCATCCCTAGCAAACTAATGCAAACAGGTCCTTATTGCAGGTCATATGGACACAGTGACAAAGTGTCTTCAACTGAGCTGTAACTATTTGAAGGCAGGACCTAAGTCTTATATTTCTTTGTATGCCCCAAATGCCAGGTCCTTCACAGAATAGGACCTCAGCACACATCTTTCAACTGATAGTTCATAAAACAGGCTAAGATACAGTCACTGCCTTCAAAATTCTTGAAAACTTTTAGCAGAGACAAGGAAGGCATGGGAGAGTCACCAGTAAAGCAGGAGGTGCCAGGGCTGTATAGAACCAAGGGATCCATAGAAGCATTATGGAACGCTTGATGGCTAGGATCCAGACAGGAAGAGAAGAAATTGGGGGCATGGAGACATTCCTGGGACAGAGAACAATGTAAGCAAAAGCAGACAATTAGAAATGCTTTCTTTTCTATTAACAAAAGAGTAAATAATAGTTCCAGCTAGAGTGATATGTTCATGTAAAGCAAGTAGATAGCATTTTTGAGAGTTCTGAATGCCAGTCTTGGGCCTCAGGACCTGATCCTTGTCCTAACACCCTGCTGGAATGAGGAGAGCTCAGATACCGTGTCTACCTAGTCCGGGAGCTGAGGGAGGATATGATGTAAGGAAAGATGGGCCCAGGGATTTACAAACAGTGGCATGGCCAGGATCAAGATCAACGATCAACGAGAGGCAGAACTAGTTATGAGGTAACCAGCCTGACCTAAAGGTATTGAGGCAGAGCTGGCTCTGGAAGGAAGTGGGAAGCAGCATCTGCAGGAACAACGGCAGGTCCCAGAATGGGACACAAGAGCTTTATGGAAGACTTGTCTTGGGATAAGGGCTGCCCTGAGGAGGATGGAAGATTCTGGACAGTCTCTAGATGATCAGGAGTCATTGAAGGTTGTTGACCAGAGGCCAAATAAATAAATTCTAAATATTTTAGAAAAATCAAGTATGCAGCCCTGGAGACATAGAGTGAGAAAGCTTAGTGATTCAGAGGTTGTGAAAATCTTTTTGAAAACCCCCGGGGTCATTTTCCTTTGTTCTCCGTGGTGCCCAACAGGCAGTGCAGACTCAGTAAATGAAAAAATGAGATGAATGTTCTCTGTACAATGACTGTTTTTGTCCTTAGACTAAAAATAGCTCACAGAATAAAGTCATAAATTAATATCATGGTTTACGTATCAGATTCCTGTGAATTTGGCCAATGTGATTTCTCTTTGTGTAGCCTAATCATTCCTAGATGAACTAAGAATAGTGAGTTTTTCAATCTTGCAGATTGGGGATCTGACATTCTAGCAGTTCTTTGGTGACAAGTCATAGAAATAGACTCTTGTTACCAGGGCAAACATTAATTGATTGGAAAGATAGAAGGCAGGGCAGAGAATGAAAGGATCTGTTGGACCATTCGGCCTGAGGAGGCAAGAAGCAAAGCAGCTTCAGGGACCTTGGTGGCAGGACCTTGTGAACTGCCTTTCTGTGGCTCAGAATTTCAGATAATGCAGCTTCATCACCTTCTGTGTCTGGATGTCTCAGCTCAAAATTGAAATTCCTGAGATGAAAAAGTGTTACTGGCCAAGGGAAGATCAAACATCAACCTCCTTGTTGGGCGTAGACGGCAGAATGCTGTTACTGAACCCATCAACACGACCTATCAGACATATCAAATAGGGGCAGCCCCCCCCCCACCAAGAAGAGATTTGGGCAAACAAGAAATAACTGATATCCGCTCTGGGCACCTCCACTTCAATATTCACCTTTAAAAGAATGTGGAGTCGCATGGGTGGAGATGAAGGGTTAAACTCTTGATTTTGGCTCAGGTCATGATCTCAGAGTCCTAAGATGGAGCCCCACGTGGGGCTTAAAATTCTCTCTTTCCCTTTGCCCCTCCCCACTATGCATGTGTGCGCATACGCACACGCCCACTCGCTCAAAATAAATAGATAGATGAAATAAAATAAAATTAAAAAAGGAGTATGGATAGATGATTGGAAAAAATGCTGCTCAAGTGCCTTTCCACTCGAGAAGTCTATGCACTGGAATTTACATTTCTCATTCCAGAGAGCAAATCTGACAGAAAATGATGAATTCAGAGACTGTGGAGCTTTTCTACACATAAGTATCTCATTTCCTAGAATTTTCAGTATTTGTTCAGTATGTCTACATGATCTGGTAGGTTTAAAATTTTTTTCATTCTAGTATAACACACATGTAGGAAAGTGCACATAACGTAAGTGCTCAGCTCGAAGAATTTTGATAAAGTGAACAATGTGTAATCAGAAAGCAGATTGTGGGGATGCCTGGGTTGCTCAGTCATTAAGCATCTACTTTTAGCTCAGGTCATGATCCCAGGGTCCAAGGATCGAACCCCACATGGGACTCCCTGCTCAGTGGGAACCCTGCTTCTCCCTCTGCCTGCTGCTCCCCCCTGCTTATGCTCTCTCACTCTCTTTCTCTGTCAATTAAATAAATAAAATCATTATTTTAAAAAAAGAAAAAGAAAAAAGGAAGCAGATTGTGAAATAGAATATAACCAGCACCCCAGGATATTTCCTTCAAGCCCTCTTTCTCAACAGAGGTAACCACTAAACTAACTTCTGTTTCCATCAGTGAGTTTTGCCTGATTTTTGTTTTTAAGTAAGCTCTATGCCCAACACAGGTCTAGAATTTACAACCCCAAGATCAAGAGTTGCATGCTCTACTGATCAAGCCAGCCAGGCACCTGAGTTTTGCCTGGTTTTAAGCTTTATGTAAACTAAATCATATATTATGTGCTTTTTTGGTATCAGTTTTCTTTCCGTCACTGTTGCATTTTATAAGATTCATTCATAATGTTGCAAATAGTCTGCTCATTCTCCTTGGTGTAGAGTATTTTATGAGCACATTACTGCTTGCCCAATCTACTGTGGATGGACATTTGTTTTCCAGTTTTTGTTTTGTTTTGTTTTTGTTCTTTTTTTTTTAAGATTTTATTTATTTATTTGACAGAGAGAAATCACAAGTAGATGGAGAGGCAGGCAGAGAGAGAGAGAGGGAAGCAGGCTCCCTGCTGAGCAGAGAGCCCAATGCGGGACTCGATCCCAGGACCCTGAGATCATGACCTGAGCCGAAGGCAGCGGCTTAACCCACTGAGCCACCCAGGTGCCCCTGTTTTGTTTTGTTTTTTAAAGATTTTATTTATTTGAGAGCGAGAGAGCGAGCATGAAAGGGGCGAGGGTTAGAGGGAGAAGCCGGCTCCCTGATGAGCAGAGGGCCTGATGTGGGACTTGATCCTGGGACTCCAGGATCATGACCTGAGCCGAAGGCAGTTGCTTAACTAACTGAGCCACCCAGGTGCCCTGTTTTCCAGTTTTTAAGGATTGCAAATTGTGCCACTATGAACATTCACGTACACGTCTTTTGTGAGTATATATATGCCTTTTTGTTGGGTATATCACAAGGAGTGGAGCTGCTGGTTGACAAAGTTAAGTTCATATTTATTATTATTTTTTAAGATTTTATTTATTTATTTGACAGAGAGAGAAAGCAGAAGCAGGGGGGCAGCAAAGGGAGAGGGAGAAGCAGGCTCTCCATTGAGCCAGGAGCCTAATGTGGGGCTCCATCACAGAACCCCAGGATCATGACCTGAACAGAAGGCAGACGTTTAATCAACTGAGCCACCCAGGTGCTCCGTAAGTTCAGTTTTAACAGGTAGTACAAACAGTTACCCAAAATGAGTTTACAAATTTGTATTTCCAACAGCAGTGGGGAAGAGTTCCTATGGATTATCTGCCTTCTTAATTTTAACCATTCTGGTAGATGTATAGGACCTCCCTGTGCTGTTAATTTGTATTTCCCTGACAACTAATGAAGTTGATCACCTTTTCATATATTTATGGTTATTTGAAATACTGGTTTGTAAGGTGCTATTGAAATCTTTTGCCCATTTTTTTTTATTGAGCTTTTATTGATCTATTGGTGTTCTTTATATGATGTGGACCTGAGTCCTTTTTTTGGATATATATATATTGCAAATATCTCCTCCCATTCTGTGTTTTTCCTTTTTACTCTTCTAATCATGCCATTTGATGAATATACATTCTTACTTATACTATTTCCCAATTTATCTACTTTTCTTCTACGGTTAGCACTTTCATCATCCTGCTTCAAAACCTTTGACAGAGAAATACTAGCAGTTGGAAAAAATCATGGTAGCTTCACAGAAAACTAAAAATATTTAAAACAAAAAAAAATCACACTTATTAACTTCCAGAAAAACTGTCCTAGAAACAAAGCATAGTCATAGTACACCACTTATTTCGATTGTGAAGGTTATTTACACAATCATCATACAATCAGTCCCTGACTGCTGATTTGTCCAAAGATTAGGATAACTTTCAAGGTCTCTGTGGGTGTCTCGTAAGTAGCACCCATCTTCCCAAAGCAAGCTCTCAACAAATTGAAAGTAAAACAGAAGCATGACAGAAAGAGGAAACGATGTCACCTGCATTATAACTGATAGAAGAAGCCTGGTTGGAGAATGTAGCATCAAGCCTTTTTGCAAGGTGGGATAATTCATACAGAGCCAGACTTAGGAAGAACTGTCCCATCGTTGTGGGCAACACTGGACCAAGACCAGCTTCCTTCCGAAGGTCGCCAGTGTTGCCCTTTCAGTCAACAGGAGCCCACCCCAGCCAGCAGGTTATCGCCTTCCATGCAACACCCCTAGATTTTCAGAGTTGTCTCTAGAAAGCCATTTAATTGGAAAAGGAGGAAAGTTTATCTGTAGTTCTGTTGGTAAAAAGAAAACCATTCTAGGCAGTATTCATGTGGGAGTATGTTTCCATTAAGATATAGCGAGTGCTATATTAAAAAAAAACAACCCTAAATGTATAACATTTCAAGCACAATATAAATTGATTTCTTGTTCATGTAGCAGGCCGAATCATATGTTCCTCATCAGTGGAGACAGCTCTGCCATTTCCCGCACATGGCTTCCAAGGTTGGTGGAGACACATGAGAGGGAGGTTTGTATGGAAGTGTTGGTCCCTGTTTCTACTCCTATTCAGCAGGCTGGATTTCTACTCCTATTCAGCAGGCTGGAGACCCAGCTGCTTGCAGAGCAAGCTGGGAAATGTTGCCCAACCATGGCAACTTCCAGGAAGAAGAGAGCCCACGAATTTTGGTGAACAGTTATCACTCTTCTACCACTGCGTGTGAGTTTCATTGGGGCAGAATCTCATTTATTTCCCGTTTGCCTCCTGGGCCTGACAGGTAGTAAGAACCCAGTACACACTTTTTGAATAAATAAGATAGTGGGAATGGCATGGGCTTCGAAATGAAGGAGACCTACATTCTAATCCAAGTGCTGCTACTTTCTGCATAAATTTAGGCAAGTTACTCAAATTCCTCAAGCCTCAGTTTCTCGTCTGTATCATGGAGATGAAGATGTGTTTGTGGTCTGCTCCCCGGGTGATCCCAGCCAGGTGTGGGAAGGCATAGTGACTACAATGTGCCAATAACAATAGTGTTTGTGAAATAAGCCTCTTTGACTTTATTCAGATAGCTCTGGGAGTGGGGAAAGGGCACAGACCACAGAACCGGTGGTTGTCTCGTAAATATTCTTGAAGAACTGTAGTCATCCACGCAGCACAAGGAGTTGGCCATGTCCCTGTTTTCCAGCCGTGAGATCAGGGACAAAGCCTGTGGCCGAGAGGCCTCGGCTGAGGGTGCAGGTGTCCCATGCTTTCAAGTTCAAGGTCACTGTGTGTCCCGCCAGAGCCCTGTGGGCTGCACACTGCCCAGCAAAGGTGCCTCAGGTCATAACATCTTGCCTCAACAGCTTTCCAGTGAAATGGCTTTGT
This sequence comes from Neogale vison, assembly GCF_020171115.1. Lineage (NCBI taxonomy): Eukaryota > Metazoa > Chordata > Mammalia > Carnivora > Mustelidae > Neogale > Neogale vison. The sequence continues at coordinate 125,392,178 of NC_058098.1, forward strand.
TTGTTTCTGCCTTTTTGTTCAACCTCACTAGGATTAAGGCCAGAAGCCCCGCAGCAGACTGAACAGATAATGTGAGTTACAGGCGGGTTACAATACTGATGACCCCCGTCCCACTTTCACCCAAATTTGTTCCACTCTTCTTAGGATGGGTCATTTCTCAGACCCTATTTAATGCTTCAGGCAAATAGTCCCTTCTTACCCAGTTTCTGGATACTATCCCTCAACTATTGTGACTCAGTTCAGGTTGGATGGCCAAGCTGGGACCCTCCCTGCCCCCCATCATTATCTGCTTTACAGGGTTAACATTGGCATTCAATGAGATAAAGTGGATAAAATATCAGACTTGGTGGTGGCGTCAAAAATTGCAGAATAGGGGCCCCTGGGTGGCTCAGTGGGTTAAACCCTCTGCCTTCAGCTCAGGTCATGATCCCGGGGTCCTGGGATTGAGCCCCACATCGGGCTCTCTGCCTGGTGGGGATCCTGCTTCCTCCTCTCTCTCTGCCTGCCTCTCTGCCTACTTGTGATCTCTGTCTGTCAAATAAATAAATAAAATCTTTTTTTTTTTTTAAAGTGCAGAGTAAGTGTTAGTTATCTTCCTATTCCTTAGGAAATTTCTGGCATCATTGAAATTGATGTCTCCATCATCTACCCTTGAAGGGAGGCCCTGGCTACATGCATCTTTGAGTCTTGGCCCAGACAGTGTAAGCGCTGCATCGCTTTGGTACCTAGGGCAAAGTTAGCAAGTTCACAATTCATGGGCAGGCTTGGATCTAGGGCCTATTTTGAATTTTCCAAAATAGGAAATAGGAGGTTGATATAGGCCACAAGGGAGTGATATCATGAGAACAGCATATCTACACATACAATTTTTCCAATTAGCCACAGATATTTTACTATTCAAACAGGTGTGGATATTACTAACGTAGTGCCACTGTCCAAGCAGCTGGATGTGAGACCCGTGCTTCAGTCCTGCTTGGAAGCCAGAATGAGACCTCAGAATGACATGGCAAAAGAGGGAAGAAGCTGCGAAAGAAAAAAATGTGTCAGATCTGCCTCATGTCCCAACACACATCTTCGGGATGAGTGAGAGCAGAAGGGAAGAATGGGAAAGGAGAGGTGTTGGCCGTGGCTGTGGAGGGAACAGATGAGGACCCGCACCAGGAGGCAGTTGTTGAACGGGTTTGATAGTGAGTGAGTGTGGGCACCGCAGGAGAGAACTCAGGAGAACTTTGGGATGTGTTAGATATGGGGCACGCTGAAACCGGAAGGAACAGAAACAACATGAGGCCAGCACTAGGTGGCTTAGTGCAAGGCACGGAACCAAGAGTCAGAAGGCCCACCTCTGTCACTTTGAACGGGTCACATTCCCTCTTGGGCTGTCTCCTCGCCTGCCAGTTGCCGCTGTCAGCCTCCGAGTGGTTTTGTGAGGCACAAATAAGATGATTTGTGAGAAAGGGCAGCACAGTTGACAATGTCCTCCAGGAGTGGAGGCGGCACAGTTCACCACCATCGTTCTCATTGTTGTCAGAAAGGAAGCCAGAAAGGGATAGAGTTTGAGGGAGAATATAATAAATTCCATTTCCAATGTGCTAAGGTGGGGGGAAGGGGCACCTGGGTGGCTCAGTCAGTTAGGCAAATGGCTTTTGGTTTCGGCTCAGGTCATGACCTCAGGTCAGGATTCTCTTTCTCCCTATGACCCTCTTCCAGCTTGCTCTCTCTCTCTCTCTCTTTCTCAAATAAACAAATAAATCTTTTTAAAAAATTAAAAATTAAATAAGTAAATGTGCTAAGATGTTGAGATAATATCCAAGTGGAGAAAGCCAGATGTTAGGGGGTGAAGTCGGGAGTTAATGAGTCAGGGCCATTATATAGAACAAGAACATGTTTCTGGAAGGGGTCAGGTCTTCCATGTTCCTGATAACAATTTTAGAGTGTGAACTTCACTGTGGAATTAAAGTTTGTTAGCCCTTGCATGGTACAGCATCTATAGAGGACACCTGAGGGACAGTGTCCTGGTCTTTCTGGGCTCTGGAAGCCCGGATGTGACTGCTGCAGCACTGGAGAGCTCTTCCTGGAGGCTCATTCATCTGCATCCTTGGATGTCCACCAGTGTGAAGTACACAGAAGATAGCAAAAACAAGTAAGACTGAAATGAGGGGTGAAAAAAGGTATAAGAGTAAGTAGACAGGGAATACGAATCAAAACCACAATGAGATACCACCCCACACCAGTCAGAATGGTTAAAATTAACAAGTCAGGAAACGACAGATGTTGGAGAGGATGCGGAGAAAGGGGAACCCTCCCACACTGTTGGTGGGAATGCAAGCTGGTGCAGCCACTCTGGAAAACAGCATGGAGTTTCCTCCAAAAGTTGAAAATAGAGCTACCCTACGACCCAGCAATCGCACTACTTTAGGATAAAGATACAAAGGTAGTGATCCAAAGGGGCACGTGCACCCGAATGTTTATAGCAGCAATGTCCGCGATAGCTAAACTATGGAAAGAACCTAGATGTCCAGCAGATGAATGGATAAAGAAGATGTGAGATATATATATATATATATATATATCTCATACACACATACACACGCACACGCACGCACCGGAATACTATGCAGCCATCAAAAGAAATGAAATCTTGCCATTTGCAACAACATGGATGGAACTAGAGGGTATTGTGCTGAGCGAAATAAGTCAATCAGGAAAAGACAATTATCAAATGATCTCCCTGATATGAGGAATTGGAGAGGCAACTTGGGGGGCTTAGGGGGTAGAGAGGGAAAAAATGAAACAAGATGGGATCAAGAGGGAGACAAACCAACTTGCAAACCAACTGAGAGTTGCTGGGGGTTGGGGGCGTCGGGAGAGGGTGGTTGGGTTATGGACCTTGGGGATGGCATGTGCTATGGTGAGTGCTGTGAAGTGTGTAAGCCTGATGATTCATATACCTGTACCCCTAGGGCAAATAATACATTATATGTTAATAGAAATAATTAATTTTTAAAGAAGAGTAAGTAGAAAAGAAAGAATAAAGTGGGAACATAAAAAGAGAGGTTATGGCTAGCTGGATGCAATAATTAAACTAGTGGGAGAAAAAAGATTGGTATATGTCTAAGAATGTAAATCAATGAACTAGGCTGAGTATCATATAAAAATGGGTACTGACAAAAAAAAAAAAAAAACCTTACTTTTCCTGAAAGAAAGTTACAGGCAATCATAAGAAGCATAAAATCAGCTGCTATTTTTTTTAAAAGATTTTATTTATTTATTTGACAGAGAGAGATCACAAGTAGGCAGAGAGGCAGGCAGAGAGAGAGAGAGAGGAAAGCAGGCTCTCCACTCAGCAGAGAGCCCGATGCAGGACTTGATCCCAGGACCCCGGGATCATGACCTGAGCTGAAGGCAGTGGCTTAACCCACTGAGCCACCCAGGCGCCCTCAGCTGCTATTTGAAGAAATCGTATGATGGTTCCTAATGGAAAGCAGAGTCCTCTTCATAAAGCAAATGTTCGCTCTCATTTATTAAGTGGGTGAATTGGTGACTTGCACCATTCATCACGTTGGTAGAACTCTATTGTCATCTACTAGGACTCTTTAGATTGAAACAAGGATATATGTTGAACCTGAAGTTCAACTAGAGACATTTTCTACTTTCTCTTCCAAGTATAGCTTCTCGAGTAAGTCCCCAGGAGACTCCACACCACCCGTCCTTCCAAAAGTAGCCACATGGTGAATGATGGAAGAAGTGGGCCCCGGATTCAGGACCATCCTACCCACAGGGTCTGATGCCAAAAAGTGAGCTGGGAAAGCCCATTTCCCTCTCCTGCTTCTTTGGACTGAAAAAACACGGCAATGGGGGCTGAAATTGCCAACCAAAGTTGAAGAAGCAAGAAACGATGGAATGGCAGAGGGAGCTGTCAGTAGATGGAGGAAAACAGATGTGCAGAGAGAAGCAGAGAAGCCACAAGCCACCAGGAGGTACTTAATGCAAGGAAGAAGACCTTCCCATTTCACTTTGAGTGTGTGGACAACCCTTATCATAATGTACATTTCCCAGAGACGATAGCTGTACATTTCCCTAGTATGCACTAGGCTCCAGAACTTGTGTAACCTGCGTTTTTTCTTTCTATTCTCACCATGTCTCTGTGAAGTAGGCAACAGGATTACCACCAAAGGCCAAAAGAGGCAGAAAGGTCATGAACCATTAGGGAGTGTGCCTGACTCCAAAAATCTATGCTCTTAACTCTGCACGGGGCCCTTGCCCCCAACCCCCAGTAATTACAATAGGCAGACTGGGCAGCTGTCCCTATTCAGAGCCCATAAGGTAGTCCCTTCCTCCTCCCACCAATCTGAAATGTGGCAATGAATCTTATTGGTGTAGATTAGGAAAAATCACAACATCAGACTGGATTGAAGAAATTGGGCTGGTACATGATACTTCTGGTCTGGGCTCCTACCTTCTGGGGCAGGGAATGGTGGAATGAATACAGGAGCTAGAGGCTCAGGAAATAGGAGGAAAGATCAGAAAGTCCCTCTTCGAAAAAGGTTAACTTAAACAGTAGATTAAGAGGAAGCCCAGCAAGAGAGACAGCTACAGGAAATGTTGAGGAGTGGAGAGATCAGCAGAAGACTGCTGCTTTGGATTCCAAGAGGCTGAAAGGAACCAGACACATCCCGTGTGGGAAGGGGAGGCCTCCAGCATGTCTGAAAAATGGGGCTTTGCTTCCTTGTCAGCCAGGTGAGCTCAGAACAGGACTTTTGTGGAGAATTGGAGATGAACATTACCTGATAGGACTAAAAATCACAAGATAAAGCGAATGAATGATATATTTATTATTAATCAATTTCTTCATCAAGCTCTCAGTAGGTGGTAAGATAAGTTTAGGTTTAAGTCGTGACACCATGTGCCTACCATTGACCAGCTCCCTGGGATACATAACCTGAGGTTTCCACACTCTGTAGCACACTGGTTTTACACTCTCACACATTGCCTGGGCAAGTTGGGATCAAAGAAAGTAGTCATAACAGGGACCCTGGGAAGATGAGAAGAGAAGGAAGTTGGCAGTCTGAAGGGCCAGGTCAACTTCAAACAACAACAAAAAGAGCTTTTTGAAAAAAATAATTAATAAGCTTATAAATGTCACCCTCCCCCAAGATTTAACACTGCCACCTGAGGGAAATGTTTTCAAGCCATGGATCCTGTAGACAGTGTAGGTGGTCATGACCAGCACTTTTTATAAATAAATAAATAAATAAATAAATAAGAACTGTCTCAAAAAAATTTGTTTTCATTTTACGCACACACAAATGTGTACTCAATTGAGATGTAAAATGTATTTCTTGTCTTGTTACATGTCACATAAAAACAACAATTAGAAAAACCATGCCCTCTCCCTGGCCTCCCTACTGAAATTATTTCATTTTCTGCACGTGTGCATCTTTACTTTCTATAGTTCCCATAATGAAAACAAAAAATTCCATTTATTTTTTAATATAAAAGTATATTCTAATATGGATTATGTTTCTCAAGCAATTCTCCCCCTTGCACCTGCAGATTCTTCTATTTTCTTTTTAAGATTTTGTTTATTTACTCAACAGACAGAGATCACAAGTAGGCAGAGAGACAGGCAGAGAGAGAGGAGGAAGCAGGCTCCCGGCCAGGCAGAGAGCCCAAGGCGGGGCTCGATCCCAGGACCCTAGGATCATGATCTGAGCTGAAGGCAGAGGCTTAACCTACTGAGCCACCCAGGCACCCCTGCAGATTCTTCTATTGCCCCAAAGGTTAAAGGTGCCCTGGTTGAGAAGCCTTAGACAAAGGCAAGGGAGATCTTATCTCTTGGGGTAGTCCTAGCAGCAGCAATCCCCAGCAAGGAAGCCCTATAAACCTTCTGTTTGGGATTCTGATGTGTTTATTTCACCACCTTATTTCCAGAAAGAACATAAGAGTTCAGTGGGCCACCAGGAGCCTTATAAGCTGACATTTAGGGTCAATGAGTTCTCTAGCCAACTAAAGGTAACAGGTGGCATTCTCAGTGTGCCTCTATTCTAGAAATATTAGTATATTTTAGCCAGGGTGATCTTTAAAACATTCAATGGCTGGCCAGTGTGGCTACCAGACCATCTGGTATGGTCAGCTTTATGCTGACCATAAATAACCAATAGGTGAATTCCACCTGAAGGTCAACCTGCACTTAGCAATGAAGGAAACGCTTGATTGAATACCTGACCCTCCCCCAGACAATATTTGTGGATTGTAAGAAGACATCTCAGAGCAAGAATGAGAACCGGTCAACGTTGAAAGCAAACAGTGAAGTTTAAACTTTTTTTTTTTTTGAAGTTGAAGCTAGCAATAAGCAGATATGGTATGGGAGAGAGTAACACACAGGAATGAAATGAGGAAAAGTCTTCAAGAAAAACAGACATCTGGAAATAAGAAGAAAAAGGTAATGTAGGTTTTTAAAAATAGGTATGGGGCACCTGGGTAGCTCAGTCGGTTAAGCATCCGACTCTTGATTTCAGCTCAGGTCATGACCTCAGCATTGTGAGATGGAACCTTGCGTAGGGCTCCGTGCTCAGCAGGGAGTCGGCTTGTCCCTCTCCCTCTGCTCCTCCCCCTGCTCTCTCTCAATCTCTCTCTTAATCAATAAATAAGTGAAATCTTTTAAAAAATAATAATAATAAATTTTTTTAAAAATATAAGAAGGTATAAAAGTCTATGAGACAGATAGAAGTGAAAAGCAAAAAAAAAAAAAGGCTCAGAAGAGCCAAGATAATAAAATGAAGATCAATTATATCTTACTAGATTAGCCCAAGTCTGGAAAAATAAGACAGGAATAAGAAGAATATATCCAGGATGCCTCAATGGAAAGAATATATATTAAGGGACAGAGACAGGAAATTGCGTCGTTTCCTCTTAGACATTCAAGCACCCAGGGAACCCTACTTGCTTTCGGGATCTGGAATCCAGGACTAGGCTCAGAGATGAGGAAAGACTGGCCCATGGGCTGTAACTTATGGAGCCCAGGGAAAAACAGCATGCATAGGCAAAGCTGGGAGCATGCCAAACAGAGTCCCACGGAAGTGCCAAGCCAAAGGATCTGGGCTAAGGGTCAGAAATAACCAGGTGCTGGGCAAGGGGACGGGAACTGAGATCCCAGGACAAGGCAAGTGGTTTGTAATGACAGGTGGGAGGCAGAGCCTGGGGGTTTCCCAGGGCACTGGACTACCCATGCAGAGGATTTTTACGGGGCTATTTAGGGTACTACGCTGGTTTTACATAAATGCAATAGAGCCAAACCCTTAACCTCAGCAAGACAGAATAGCCAAAAATAGTTACAAAATGACAGTAATTATTCTTTAGGCCCATCAGTGAGCCTTGGTTTGAATCTTGGTTCCACCAATTGCTGGTTGCAAAATGGGCAAAATGGGCATACTGACCTGTTACTTAACCTCCCCCTACCCTAGTTTTCTCATCTTTTAAAATGCAAATGATAATACTTTCACACTCTCTCCCTGGATGATTACACCAGAAAACAGCATTAAGTGTCTCCAGGTTGACAACTCTCAAATTCATTTTCCAACCCAAATCTCTCCTCAGTCTCAGGCTCCTGCATCCAAACACAATGCAGACTTAACAAAGGTAAAATGAAATGACTCAGAGTCCAGGATCCTGGTTCTTACCTAGAATGCCTCACCTCCATAAATGGTACCATCTCTTGACTCCTTGCTTCCTCTTTCTCGGTCCCACTTAACATCCAATCCAATAACTAATAGAATAAAATCCAAAATTCTTACCAAGGCCATGGCCGGTATCCTTAAGTCCTTCTATCCTTGCCTTAAAATGAATCTGCCATGGTCAGAAAAATGCACAAGATCTCTCTAATGGCTTCTGTCTCCCTGACCACGCCCCCCACCCCCTTTCCACTTCTCTGCTCCCAACTGCTGCCGTTCTGGGCTTTTCCAAGCCCTGTTTGGTTACAGGCTCTCCCAAATTTCTCCAACCCTCCTGCCATTTATAACCTCTTTGGGATATACTTCCTTGGATCTACCTCAGCTCTCTTCCTCAGCAAAGGTTCTGTTATTTTCCCACAGGTCCCACTGGTCCCACTGGTCTTTGAACCACCACAAAGACACACTTCTAAATTTGCTTAAGCTTCAGTAAAACTTGGTGGCGCACAGAATCACATCAGGTGGAGCAGAATGGGACAGCAGAAACAATAAAGGACTTTAAGAGAGAATGTGTTAGAGACATCCACACCAAAAGGTAGAGCTTTTTTTTTTTTTTTAATAGATCGCCTGTCTGTCATATATTATTAAATCTTGCCTATGCATTTAGAGTATAAGTTAATTTTTTTAAGAGTATAAGTTAATTTTTTTTAAGATTGTATTTATTTATTTGACACAGAGAGAGAGAGAGAACAAGCAGGAGGAGTGGCAGGCAGAGGGAGAGGGAGAAGCAGGCTTTCCACCAAGCAGGAAGCCCAATGTGGGGCTCAATCACAAGACCCTAGGATCATGACCTGAGCTGAAGGCAGCTGCTTAACTGACAGAGTCACCCAGGCACCCCAAGGTATAGATTTTTATGAAAAAATATTAGCAGGTTGGAAGAACTCAAGATCATCCTGAAGCAAAGGAGCTGGTCCATCCCCGGGCTGGACCTCTTTGCAATCCTTCTTCCTCCCCATTACACCGGAGCTGCCTCGCCCGCCTCTTGCCATTCCCAGCTCAGAGCAAAACCACAACGTGCAGCCAGACGGTTGGGTTATCAACCTCTAGTACACTTCCATGAAGGAGTGCGGTCCATAAAAGGCAGCATGATAAAGCACTCAAACGCCAGCGTTTTTTGCCCCATCCCTCTAATGTGTGGTTCATATGGAAACCTCAGAAATAGTCAGGAAGCTGAGAAGCATTGTGTGCGGTAAGGAAGCAAAAGGAGTGGGGACACGTGCTTCACTGGGAGAGCAGGTTAAAAGAGATACAGCTTTCCTTCCCTCCTTGAAGAAGGTACGAGATACAGATTCAGGAAGGTAATACTTCATGGAGAATAATGGCTTATTTTATTATTTTTTAAAGATTTTATTTATTTATTTGATAGATCACAAGTAGGCAGAGAGGCAGGCAGAGAAGGAGGGGAGGCAGGCTCCCTGCTGAGCAGAGAGCCCTATGCGGGGCTTGATCCCAGGACCCTGAGATCATGACCTGAGCTGAAGGCAGAGGCTTGAACCCACTGAGCCACCCAGGCGCCCCTAATTATGGCTTATTTTAAATGCAGCTTCCAGGTAGGAATTCTTGCCTGACTCCTCTTTCTCTATGCCCTCTAGGATAGCCAACCCCTGTTTTGTTCATGGTAGTAGCTCCACCAATGAGCCCAGTGCCCGGCATGTAGTAGATACCCATTAAACCCATGTTGTAGAAATATAACCACTACGGCCAACCCAGTGCCCCAACTTCTCCCTGCCTTGTGCATTTTACACATTTTTTTTGTTTTTTTATGAAAATATTTCAATCTTCAGAACACAGTCGGTCCTCTCAGAATAACCCAGGCAGCCTGGCCAGACAGGGACTCCGAGATCTCAAATGATGAGCACAGACTATCAGAAAACGTGCATAATGCTTCGCATTCTTCAGAGAATGTTCAGGTCCCACAGCTTGTCCATGCTTCTGAAGAAGAGTGCCAGAGGCAGACTTTTCCTCCTGTCGTACAGAGGAAACTGAGGCCCAGAGAGGATGAATAACCTGCCCGGCTTTCCTCAGTTCTAGAGTGGCAATGCCAGAAATTTTCTGGAACTTTGGAAAATGCCTGAGCTAACCAGACTCCAAATAATATTTGCAATCTCCATGGGCCTCGTCTTCCTTTATAATAAGGAATAACAATGCCTACCTCAGAGGATTATTCTATTCCAAACACTGAATTAAAATAGGTAATTAAAATACAGTGATATAGAAAAGCGTGTACAAATTAGATACACAAAAATAATAGTTTCCTTCTACCCCCTGAGTGGAAACAGCAGGCACAGTTTTGTGAAGATAGTAAAACGATCTGTTGATTATTTTAAAAATTTTTTTTCTGAAAATAAAGATCACATGCATAATAAATCAATATTTATAGTAAACTAATTTAAAAAGCATTGCAACAATGTTAATTCTTCTGTCTGTCATTTATGTTATGTCCTAGGCTCACACATGTGTGCACACGTGTATATGCATGCACACATACACACACACAAGTGTGCTGAGAGCTTCCTTGTTACCCAGCTTGAGAAAAGAGGCAGCAGACAGGGACCCAGGAAGCAAGGGTGAAGAAGCTCCCACTTCAGATGGGTTCTGAGACAATTTTCCCCTTCCCTCAGGCTGAGGTATTCTGCCATCTGTTTTGATTAAACCTTTCAAAATTCAACTTGTGTTTTTCCTTCCATTCCTTTGAAATCTCCTCTAATTCAACAGTCTTTAGGCTTTCTTCTTTCCCTCAACCACCATCTGGTGTTTCTATTAAAAAAAAAAAAGAAGAAACGAAAGAAAGAAAAAAAAGAGAGAGAGAGAAGAAAACACATACAACAAACACTTTTGAGTTCCTTGGAAGAAAGGTATAATGATGAGGATAATTTATTCCCATAGTGAGGCCCATTACTATTTCCATGGCAACAGACTGTGATGTTCTGAACATGGGACTTTGTGATTATCACAAGAACAGGATGGCAAAAGGCCCTGCTCAGACTCTTTGTCCCTGTGGATTCTTTGGGTAGTCACCCTTGGTGGCTCCCAGTTGTCTCAGAATTATGTCCAAAGGTCTTAGCGTGGCATTCAAGGCCTTCTCAGTCTGGTCCAATCATTCTAGGCTCGTCATCTATTAAGCCCAGAGTCCCTGGAACCCTGGCCCTTCTCTACAGCTCACTGCATCCTGGACACATCACACTCTTTCACACCTCCATGTATTTGCCTCTCTCATTTCTCCTTACAATTTCTCCTTACATCCCTCCTTCAACTTCCTTCCTTTTTTTTTTTTTTTTAACTTAATGAAATCCTCCTTATCCTCAAGGTCTGGCTCAAATGTCACCTTCTAGATGGGCTCTTCCATGGCTCACCCAAACAACAGAAATAACTCTTCCATGTTCCCAACATTTTGGTCAAACTGGTATAGTGACACTTTTTTTTTTTTTTTTTTTTTTTTTTGGTATTCTTAAGTAATCTCTACACCCAATGTGGGGCTTGAACTCATGATTCCAAGATCAAGAGTCACACACTCTACCAATCAAGCCAGCCGGGCACCCTGATACCTGACTTAAAGAAAAAAAAAGTTCTATTTATATCTCTTTTATCTGAATTTTTGAATAATTTGCTGAATTATTTGGGATCGGTCCCTGTTTCAGTTTTTAGACCACCCCAATTAGTTTACATGATTTCTCAAAATGTCCCCTTTCTTATTGCCCTAGAGGGACAAGCATTTCATCACCCTTTTACCATTAAGTTTTGGAAAAGTAGGTGACTTTGACAGGTAGGAAGTGGCAGAGCCAGAATTTCACCGATAGAATGGAAAGATCATGGACTTAAGAGTCAGGCATATCTGGGCTCAACCTAACCTTCCCTTCCTCTCTAACCTTCTGTTTCTTCCCCTTGAAATGAAGATTATATGACATCATGTATGTGAAAGTGCATGGCACATAGTCACCACTCAGGTCATGGTAATATTCTTCTTTCCCCCTTTCTAGAAGCATCTAGAATCAAAAGTTTTCTTCCATTTTTGTTTCCCAAATTTTTATGTGGTACTGAAATTCAGATGAAGAAGCAAATGACTGTCATTAGCATCTCCCAGAGGGGGAGGAAAAAAAAAATCTTTGCCTTAATTCCCTTATCTGGAATCTGGTTCAGTGAGGGAAGCTACCTAACAGAGTTGTAAAAATTAAAGGAAGCAGTGTATGGGTACCTGAAGCTCTGATCACAGCGTTTGGTATGCCGTTCAGTACTCAGGATGCTCGCATAACATGATTACTACTACCTCATTAGCATTATTATTATCATTATTTTGGGCACGACAGAACAATAGGCCTTGTGAGAATGACAGAAATTAGCAAGATGGTCTCAAGACTCTGTCTTCCCACTTCTCCCCCCTACGGCCTGCCTCTGTACACGTGTGTCTGCACAGTCATTTCCTCCTATTAGATTGTAGGTTTTAGATAGGGCTTCGGTGCCTTATCTGCAATTCTTTCTGTTGGGTGGACCCAAAACAAAGCCTTTCAGAGGAGGAACCTTCAGTAAAATGCTGAATGGTACTTCTCCAAAATGAGCATGGAGCCTGAAACAAGGCTCAAAAGCCTCTGGCTTTTTCACCATCACTACGATGTGAATTTTCAGTGGTGGTATATTGGCGGGGAAAGCATTTTGGGGAAGATCATATACATCAAGAGGTTACTGGACAGAGCCTTTTGATAGATTATGTAGCTAAACTTGTAATGTTTCCTCATAGGACATGGATGATTCCCAGATTAGAAGACAGACAGCTCCTGAACTCTGGGGGATGTGGGAGGGTCTAAGGAAATTGTCGTGGGAAACACGTCCACCAGGCATCAAGCACAGCCCCACCCGGGTGACCCAGTGGCAGGATCACTTAGGTAATCATTCAGCACGTTTTACTGAGTATCTCCTTCATTTTAGGCCCAGGGTTGAACAAAGCAATACCATGAAATCCTGTTTAGCAACCTGCAGTCTCCTCCCCCGATCCCACCAAACCGAACGCCTAAAGAGAAGGAATATTACTACCTTCAGGTAAAGGAGATATGGCTCAGGGTGTTTAAGTAACTTGGTCCAATATCACACACGCGTAAGTGACCGGGAAGGAATTAAACTTAACCCAAGTCTCTAAGATCCAGGGCTCAGATACGATCCCTGATGCATCTCCCCGACTCCTGGAACCACTTGCCGGGTCCCCAAGATTCATTGCTGGTGATCACATCCCACAGGCAGGTGCTGGCCAGTCTGCCCCCTTTCTTATTGTCTGTCATGCTACAGTCAGAATCAGAGTTAGCTTTGTTGGCTCTCCTTCTGGCTGTCACTTGAGTGCAGTCTCTGATCTGTGCCTTCTTAGGAATGGTCAGGGCCCACAGCACTCAGGGTGTAAAGGATAACAGGGGGGAGACTAGTGGTCTGGTATATCCCTTAATAGCCTCCTTTCTAGAATCCACCCCCCCACATACACACCAACTTTATTTTATTTTATTTTTTTGTTACAGCTGGGGTAGGGTGGGGGGCATTGATTCTGACTCACCACACACTTTGAGAGGCTCTGACTCATCTCAGCTCTGGTGTTCTTCCAACTCTGTTCAGAACACTGTGGGTGCCCTTCCCCAGCTGCCCAGGAGCAGCCAGACCCGTTCAGATGTGCTTGCTTCAGCCCTAAATGACACCAAGTTCATTAGTAAATTAGACACACACACAAGAATCAGAGACTCCCCAGCAACCAACAGGGCTTAGGCAAGTTTTCGTTGAAGCCAAGATTAATGTGCAATACCATTAGAATGAATTAACTGCTTTGCATTCAAGCATGCGGTTTACAACTACATTGGTGGTATTATTGATAGTTAAAGGTTTATCTTCAAGTTTAAAAACTTATAAAAGTTACCTATAGATATTAAATATTAGTAGTTGAAAGTTAACCGTAATTCTTTCAAGTTAGGTATAAGTTAGAAGAAATAAACTTCTCTGTATTCATTATTTTATAGCGCTGTATAATAAAACACCATCCTGACTTTGGGAATTTGTAAAGGATCACATTTATCAAAAGAAGCAAGCTTTAACTGCTTAACTGCTTAAAGAATTACCCTTTGGCTGTTCCCAGATAGTAAATGGCAGGTGTTTCTTCAAGTACATAAAGGGCTCCAAGTTCATTTAATTGTTCCTGATTGCTATTTTAATCACTATGCAGTGACTCCGTTTCAAAAAAAGAATTTTGCATGTGGTAGAATTTGGGCGTTACACTGTCTTTTCTTTCCTCGAGCCTGTCCTGATTCACTCTCCCCAGCAGAAGCTTCTCCCTGTTCACTTATTGTCAAAAGGGCTTTGCTGCTGACCCTAACTTGTAAACCTTCCATTTCCAGCATGTGTCATCTTCCATGAGGAGGTGGTTTTTATATTCTATCAAAAAATGGTCTCGTCCTACAGTGAGTACCCAGCATAACAACAACGAACAACTTCCTTTTGGGGAAAGTTGGCTTTCTCTCCACTTCTGAGAGCAGATGTTCGTGTGTTCTGATGAACCCCCATCCAGCATCTCCTCTGACTTGCTTCCTTTGACATCAAGCTTCTTGTTTCCTGACACCTTCCACACTTGAACTTCCTGTACCTTTGCAACGCCAATTTGCAAAGATAGAGTTATAGGCGAGCAGTGGGATTTTTGCTACCTCCCTTGGCCACATTTTTTTTTTAAAAAACTGTTTCCTAGTAATTTGTGTTCTGCAAGAAATGAAACTGAGCCACGGTTCTGCAGAAACTTGAGAATGTCCTCCCTAGAGGACTCTCCCTTGCTCAGCCTCCTGGGGACCAGCACGGGTGATCTTCCCTCCCGGTGAGGACCCTCAGCTCCTATATTTTAGATGTCTTTGGAACCAGGGAGTTTGGTAGGATAAAGGACGTTTTAAGGATTTAAAGAGAAAAGAAGCCGCCTACATTGAACTCATTCCCGTGCCGATGTTATTACTGTCCCTGCCTCTGACGCCGGCCGCCTGTGTTCTGGCTTTTAGGATTGTTCTCTCAGCTTTGCTCTGAAATGTAAAGCCCCATTGCCCACTGCAAGTCTTAATGAAAAGCAGCTCATAAGCAAGTTACGTAACCTAATTGTAATCCAGGGATCAGCTTGGTTATATTATTTAAAGAAATAGCATCCATTTTCTGTGACCTGATTTAGAAAAGAAACGGAGGGAAGAAAAAAAATAATACCCACTTTAGCATTCGGCTCCCTGCGCTCATTCTAATGAGAACACTTGTAAATAATTCAGAAACAATGACTTTTAAGAACATTAAACCCAACTTAGCTCAGGGGTTCTATCTCAAAGCAGCTTTAGCCACTTAAAGCAAATGATAAATGATCGTGAAATATGGAGATTGTTTTTGCAGACAATTTAGTCATTTCGGGAGTTTAATTTCCTCATCAGTTCCACACGCGTGAAGTCGACTAGAGGCACGATGCTAGGGAATGCTGAGTGCACGTGCCGTGCTCTCAGGAAGCTTACAATCTGGTTAGGGTCGATAATGATGTACCACCACCGGCTCCATAATTGGAACAAATGTACCATAGCCGTGTAAAATGTTAACAGTAGGGAAAACGGGGTTGGTGGCTGGTGGGGGGGGGTTGCAGCAACTCTGTGCCATTTTTGCAACTTTTTTTTTTAATCCAAAACTATTCTAAAATTAAAAGTTTATTTTTAAAAACCTGGATAGGGAAACAGTTGGGTACACAAATAGAAATGCGTCCATGCTTATTGCCTAGTTTATGGAAATAAAACCAGGCCTGCCTAATAGGCAACTTCATAAGTTCGCTTTGTGAATTTCAGAAGCACACGACTGGGTTAATCATAATCCTGATTCATGTTATGAGTGCGCCATGAATCACAGACTATGATTGGTTCTTCAGTCCTTACGTAAACCTCATCTAATTGATTGATACTGTATGTATTATAATAACATAATAAACCACCCAGACACACCTTTCAATCCCAGAGCTAAAAGGCCTCCATGACGTACATTAACGTACGTGTTCCTCTTCCATCCCACCCCCCAACTGTCCCCTCAGTAGTAACCATTCTCTTAAATTTTGCTTCTGTCATACCCTTGCTTTTCTACACACTTTATTACCCATACATTTGGGCCTAAACTTTAAGCTAGGTTTATTTGCTTTTGAATTTACATGTTGTCTTCTGACTTACTCTTTTGGTTCAACGTTATGTTCCTAAGATTGATTAATAATGTTGCGACTATAGTTAGTGCATTTTCACTGTCGTGTAATATTCACTAGCAGGAATTTACCACAATTTATTTCACCACGTCCATCGGTGGTTTCTAAATTTTTCCTCTTACAAATGGGTTCTGCCACACTCGTAGGTGTCTCCTGGGAAATGTGCGCTGACATGGCCATTGAACTAAAGCTTTATGTGACTGAATGATCTTAAAACAACATAAGACTCAAAGCTTAACAGTTCACTTACAGAAATCATGTCATGTGTGTATCTAGGGAAGAGCATGTAGTATAAATTTTTCACCTTTGAGGCAAAGCACAACAAGAATGAAACACTAATTGCATGTCAATTGAGATTTGATTTGGCTCTCCCATGAAATTGCAATGAATATTGACTTAAATATCCATGTTGCTGTCCTGTAAAACATCCACACAGGAGAGGCCTACAACTGGCATGGCAAGTTCTACAAAGTTGTCATGGATCTTGGCTTCTTCCAGCTTTCCAGTGTGCAACCCTAAGAGTGTGACCTTTGTCTTCATGATCCAAAAGGACTGCTCAACTTCTAGCCCTTATCTCTGCTTCTTAGTCAGTAAGAAGGAGAAAGAAAGGGGGTGTGGGGAAAGGCACACCTTCCATTCAAAGACTCTTCCCCAAATGGCACATGACATTTCTGAAGACTTTATTTATTTATTTGACAGAGAGAGAGAGTGAGAGAGAGCATGAGAGGAGAGAAGGTCAGAGGGAGAAACAGACTCCCCGCAGAGCTGGGAGCCTGATGCGGGCCTTGATCCCAGGACTCCGGGATCATGACCTGAGCCGAAGGCAGTTGCTCAACCAATTGAGCCACCCAGGTGCCCTGCACATGACATTTCAGATGACATCTCATGAACCAGAAGGTAGACACATGGCTCAAACCTCATTTCAAGAGAGACTGTAAAGTGTAGTGTTTATTCTGGGCATCCCTGTCCTCAGCTAAAAATTCTATTACTAAAGAAGAATGGGAAAGGGACTTTGAAGACAATTAGCAGTCTCTGAGAAAATTACCACAGCTAAAGTGAGAGCAGAAAGGAACACAACCCTAAAAAGATTTATGTTGAAAAGTATAAAGAAAAAATAAACACTGATAATATCACCACCCAGTGGTTACCACCATTAATTTTTTTGAGATATAGTCTTCCACACTTTTCATCCATATATACAACCAGTGTATCCATAATTATACCTATATTTCTATAAATGTAGCCATACATTACTTTTAAAGGGACTATTTTAATTACTGCAGTAAGTCAAAGGGAAAGAGAACCAGGTTGTTTTTCTCCCTTTAAACTCTTAATAAGCTTCATGGGAAAACCAACATGGAGTAACTACAGGAAAGAGGAAAGTGTGTTCTATAATTGCATGTTTATATTTCTCAGAGTTGCTAAATGCAAAACAACTTTAGTGGCATACCGTGTACTCTGGAATAAGGTTTTATAGGTGAATTTAAAAGAAAAATGATTAGCCATCCTAGAAAAGATACAGTCATGTCTTCAATAGGAAAAGTGACCAGAAAAATTTATGGACAAAAGAAATCTGAGGAAATCCATCAGTAGAGTTTCCTAGACCACAGGTAGGGAGAACGAGTATCTATAATTATCACTCCTAAGCATACCCTACCAGATGAGCACAAGAGAGGCTCTTTGGGGATCTTTTCTCTGTAAAAGAGTCTTTTAAATAGTGAACCAACATGACATACGACCGTGATCAAGAAAAAGGACAATTATATAGGGCTGCAAATACACTCTACAAATGTACTGGGACTATGTTCCTATCATCATGGAGACCACGGTACAGTAGAGGAGACAGAGAGGTGCCTGTAAAGATAAGTGGACTTTAGTGTATGCCAAACACGGTACAAACCACTTTACATGCATTACTGAGTTTAACATTTAGGACAGTCTTTTCTTATTCTTCTCCCCTTTGACACATGAAGTAAATTAAGCTATAGGCTAGGCAAGTTGGTTGAGGTCAACAAAGCTAGTGAGTAGTGGAGCTGAGATCCTCCCCTCAGGTCGATCAGATATTAGAGCCCCTGCTCTAGACAACCCAAGTAGTTAATGTTATAACAAAAGTTCGTATAAGATTCTGAGGGAACACATAAAAAGCACCAGATACCTGCCAGGGGGAAACGTGTAAAGCAGCACAAAAATGAAAAAGCGTGAAGTATAAATACGTCAGCAGTGTTGAAATAAAGATGAATTGTAAGCATTGATAAACAAATGGAGAAGACAAGATCTCCGCGTGGGAGCTTATTAAGGCTGGATTTTAGAAGCAGCCTTTTTAGTTTTGTGACTCACTACGTAATTCCATCCTATATCATCTGATATCTTTACCCCTGTTTTAGTAGTTAGTCATATATTAATAACCTTGCTTTTTATCAAGGTATTTTTTCCTGCAAGTTGCCTCCATATATAGATTAGTGGCCATAAAAAGCAAAATGCAACACATTTGATTCTTTGTTTTCTGGATCCCTAACAGAGGGACACACTAGCATACAAGGCACACAGTACATGTATGAGTTGAAATGATACCTACTTATTTAAAGTTGATTCAAAGTGATCTATATAGAAGCTATGCAGAGAAGAGCCAACATATGGATAATGGGGGGGGAGTCCCTGAAGAATAAAAACAAAATATTAAAATAGAAGAAATACTTAAAATTAGAATTCAAGAGAAATGTCTAGAAATAAGAGAAGATTTGGATCTACATTTTGAAGGTAACATAGAGAGATGAGATGGAGATTAGGCGGGGACCAGAGCCCATTGGTCCTTATAAGCCACTATAAGAAATTTCAATTTTGTTCTAAGTGCAATAGGAATTTGGAGGACTTTAACCAGAGGCACCATTGATTATACAAAATGGAAGTAAAAATGTGCATGGCCCTGAAAAAAAAAATGAAATATGAGAATTAAGCCATGGTATTACTTTACAACACAAGGCCTTTCTGCTTCCACATTAGCTGTGGCAATCTCTTACATTCCTTCATGCATGGGACCCCTCCCTTTTCTCCCCACTTATCATGATGAGGCAAACTTTATGCCAACATTTTTGGCATAAAGAATTGGGAAACTAAGAATACCAAGCAGTTTAGGGATTAAGGGTGTGAAATGAGCACTAGAATTGTTGAGATAAGCCTAGAAAGCATTGCTAGGTGATAGGCACGGGAAGTGACCGGGTAATCAGAAACCTGTTGCTAAGGTAGAGCAAGCTAAAATTACAGTGCAGGGCTGGAGAGGAGAGAGTATGAGGAGGAATATTCAGGAAACAAGAGCTAGGGACAAGGCCTAGAATTCTTTCTGTTCACCGTACCCTGGAATATCAAAGTGTTTATTCAAGAGAAGGTAGCAGAAAAGGAATCAGAGAAAGGAACAATCAGGAAGATTTTAAAAGAAAAATAAATGATGCCTTGCATACAAACCTATACTTTGGTGGGTGGAGAAGTATTAGGCCCTTCCCTGTCAAACTTTTGTCATTTTAATATCACTATTATCTTTTTTTTTAAGATTTATTTATTCATTTATTGGACAGGCAGAGATCACAAGTAGGCAGAGAAGCAGGCAGAGAGAGAGAGGGAAGCAGACCCTCCGCTGAGCAGAGAGCCCGATGCAGGCTTGATTCCAGGACTCTGGGATCATGACCTGATCCGAAGGCAGAGGCTTTAACCCACTGAGTCACCCAGGCGCCCCTCACTATTATCTTTTACTTTTATTCTCTGGATTCTTAATTTTTCATTCTCTACCTCTCAGATTGTATGTAATTTCCTGTAAGATTGAAATTCTTATGTGGAGGGGCGCCTGGGTGGCTCAGTGGGTTAAAGCCTCTGCCTTTGGTTCAGGTCATGATCCCAGGGTCCTGGGATCGAGTCCCACATCGGGCTCTCTGCTCAGCAGGGAGCTTGCTTCCCTTTCTCTCTCTCTCTCTCTCTCTCTCTGCCTGCCTCTCTGCCTACTTGTGATCTCTGCCTGTCAAAAAAACAAATAAATAAATAAAATAAAATTCTCATGTGGAGTGTTTTGTGCTTGGCAGCATGGAATATTAAACTATTGTGGGCTGACTTTCACTACAAATATATTAAAATGCTGTATAAAATCATACAAAAAATTTTAATTAGTCAAGATGGAGAGAAACAAAAGAAGAAAGAATAAACAGAGAAGGAAACTCTTTTTCAAGAGCAGTAGACTTCAATTATCCTGTAGGAACCTAGCGAAGTGGGAAACTAGACTTTGATATAAGGGATTTGAGCTGGAAGGTGGGAATTAGACATCCATGAAGGGAAAAATACAATACAAAATACAAATACCCTGTAATTTGTAAAAATACAAATACCCTCAACTTGACAAAGTTGGAACTAGGACTTTGCCAAGATGGTCTATTAAATTCATGACAAGGGAACTAAAAAAAGAGGCATCCCAATGGCCCATAGAAGTTGCAAAGAAGCTCTATGCCCAAAACTAGACGGATTACATGTCCATCAGGGGAATAAAAACTCTAGACAATTCAAATGAGGGTATAAGTTTCATATTTTTAGTGCCTGTAGGTATAGAAGTCCCTAATTGTCTAGGACTCACAGAATTTCCCAAGCCCTGACAAGAGAAAATATAAAACATCAAAGTAGAGTGACTCTCACAGTTCAAGGGACTAAGATGAGAAAAAAGAATATTTCATATCCTCCAAAACAAGTTCATAATATACAAAAGAGATGAACAAATGAACCAGCGTGAGGTAGAGCTCACATATACAATAGAAAGAATTTATGTGCTCCGAACCAGGGGTAACAGCAAATGAGAAAGAGAATTCTAGATATTTAAGTTAAAATGACAAAGGAGTTGACACCAAAACATGACCCTTAAAGGAAAAATTGATAAATTGTACCTCATCAAAATTTAAAACTTCTGCCTTCCAACAGACCCCGTGAAATGATGAAGATAAGCTACAGACTCAGGAAAAATGTTGGCAAGCCACACATTCAACAAAGTACTTGTATCTAGACAATACAGGAACTCTCAAAAACTGAATAGTTAAAAAAAAATTCATTTAGGAAATGGACAAAAGATATGAAGAGACATTTCCCCTAGAAGATAGACAGCTGACAAGCACATGAAAAGGTTCTAGACATCATTAGCCACTGGGGAAATGCAAAGCATTACAAGATACCACTGCACACCTATTAGAATGTTGGTGAGCTCTGAAGAGACTGGATCATTCATACAGTGCTAGGACATAGCCATTCTGCAATACAGTTGACTATTTCTTTTGAAACTAAACACACAATCATCATATAACTCAGCGACTGAACTCTTGAGCATTTATTTATTTCAGAGAAATGAAAAAAAGTTTTTTTTAAAGATTTTATTTATTTATTTGACAGACAGAGATCACAAGTAGGCAGAGAGGCAGGCGGTGGGGGTGGGGAGCAGGCTCCCTGCTGAGCAGAGAACCCGATGAGTGGCTCTATTCCAGGACCCTGGGATCATGACCTGAGCCGAAGGCAGAAGCTTTAACCCACTGAGCCACCCAGGTGCCCCGAAAAAAAATTTTATTTTAAAGACTCCATCCATTTATTTGAGAGACAACAAGCAGGGGGCGTAAAGGGAGAGGGAGAAGCAGACTCCCTGCTGAGCAAGGAGCCAAATACAGGTCTCAATCCCAGGACCCTGGGATCATTACCTGAGCTGAAGGCAGCTGCTCAACCACCCAGGTGCCCCAAGAAATGAAAAGTTACGTTTACACAAAATCTGTACGTGAATAGTCATAACAGACCTATTCGTATAAGCATAAAACTGGAAACAACCCAGACGTCTTCAGCTGGTGAAAGTTCAAACAACTATGGTATATTTCAGCCATAGAATACTACTGAGCAATAAAAAGGAGTGAACTATTAATTACAAACACAACTTGGATAGATCTCAAGGAGCATAATAGATCTCAAGGAGTGAGACAAGCCCATCTCAAAGGTTATATACTGTATTATCCAATGTATATAACATGCTTGATATAACAAAAGATAAAAATAGAGAACACATTTGTGGTTGCTAGAGGTCAAGAACAGGGTAGGAGAGTGAGGGAAGTGGGTGTGGTTCTAAGAGCAGCCCATGTCTTGCAGGCATGGGTCACTTCTGTATCTTCATCGTGGTGGCCATTCCACAAAGCTATACATGTTAGAAGATTGCATAAAACTACACACACACACATGCACACACACAACACACAACTAAACACACACACACACACACAAATGAGGAAAGAAATCTAAGAAAGAAAAGAAGCTATGATAAAGAAAACCTAGGCAGATTTTTAAAATATGAACAAAACCTTTAGAAATGAAAAATATTGTCACTGGAGTAAAAAAAAAAAATATTGTCACTGAAGTAAAAAGTTAAAAGACAAATTAAACAGCATATTAAACATAGCCAAGAAGAGAATTTGTTACCTGAAAAATAAGATTTGAATAAATCACACAGGATGCCGGTCGGAGAGATCAAGAGGTGGAAAATGCATGAGAGAATTCCAAGAGAGGACCCGATGAGAAGATGCCATATCCCTCTAATAGAAACTCCTTGAAGGAGAAAATAGGGTAAGAGGCAATGTTCAGGGAAAATAGATGAAGATTTTCCATACTTAAAGAAAGTTGTAAATGCTCATATTGAAGGACCAGGCATGAAAACACACCAACCAACCAACCAAAACAGGCAAGTCATGGCAAAACTACAGAATACCAGAAATAACAAAAAAATCTCAAAAGCAACCGGAGAAGAAGGACGTATTAACACAAAGAGCAGCAGTCAAACTGGCAGCAGATTTCTCCTCAGTAACAATAGAGTTTGAAAGATTAGATTTGTATCTTCAAAGAAATAATAGTAAGAGAAAAAAAACTAACTAATAATTATACACACTAATATATCTTCTAAAATAAGACTAAAATGAAGTCATTTTCAGGCAAAAAGAGAAAAAGTTTATTACTCACTGGCTATCACTGAAAGATCCGTGATAATTACTTTTTCCTGGAGTTCCAGAAGAAAGAAATCAAAAGTGAAGAAATGAGATACAAAAAACAGTTGAGAGATAAACTGGCAAACATGTAGGTAAAATGGACACAAATATCAATTATAAAAAGAACATCAATAATATTGAAGACCGGAGGACAGAAATCAAATATTAAATTAAATAATTTAATTTAATAAGTATAGTAATTTATTAAGTAAATTAAATATGAGTGAAGAAGAACATGTCAAATGGGGGGTGGGGAAATTAAATTTAAAGAATTTAAGGCCTTTGTGCTGTTTGGGAAGAGGATAGAACTCTTGGTTAACTGGGAACATTATTAACAACTATACATGTTAAATATTAACAATAACCAAAAAGCCTCTAAAAATATAGATATATAATATACAACCCTCCAACCAATAGAGGGGAAAAGAGGTCTTAAAAAAGCAAGACAAATAATGGGGCACCTGGTGGCTCAGTTAGTTAAGGCTCCAACTCTTGGTTTCAGCTCAGGTCATGATCTCAGGGTCATGGGATCAAGCCCCACATTGGGCTCCGTGCTTGGAATGGAGTAAGCTTGGGATTGTCTCTGCCTCTGCCCAACTCCCAAATCTCTCATTCACTCACTCTCTCTCTCTATAGGAGAGATAGTGATAAAGAAAATCATTATTTAATAATGAAAGGAGTAATAATTCTCTACTGTTTGATGTTGTTTTTTCATTGTCTTGAACAATGCCTGGCACATAGTAGGTGCTCAGTAAATGAATGGTTGAATAAATTAAGTCATGAGGAAATTATAGACCTAATAGCAGAGCCTTAAAATATATACAGAACAGGAGCATCTAGGTGGCCCAGTTGGTTAAGCATCTGACTCTAGATTTTGACTCAGGTCATGATCTCAGGGTCATGAGATCAAGTGCCACAAAGAACCCTATGCTCAACAGGAAATCTGCTTCTCTCCCTGTCCCTCTGCCCCTCCCCACAGCATGCACACACTCTCTCTCCATAAATAAATAAATAAATAAATCTTTAAAAAAAAAAGAATCTGTCAAGATTATAAGGAAGATTGATAAACCCATAATAACATTGGTTAGATTTTTAACATTTCTCACACATGACATAATGAGATCAAACAGACAAATCTAGTTAAAGATACAGATGATTTGTGTAACTGACTTAACAAATTCCATCCAAGAGACATATTGAGGACTCTATACCCAACAATTATAGAATACATTACTTTTCAAGAACACGTAAAATTATATAGGAAACATTTAGAAATATTAACTATGGGCAAGATGATAAAGGAAGTCTTAAAAAATACTACAGAATTTATATATAGATCATGTTTTCTGAGCACAATCTGATAAAGTTAGAAATAAATAACAAAAATAATTTTTATATATATATTTTTAAAGATTTTAGTTATTTATTTGACAGACAGAGATCACAGGCAGGCAGAGAGGCAGAGAGAGAGGAGGAAGCAGGCTCCCTGCTGAGCAGAGAGCCCGATGCGGGACTCGATCCCAGGACCCTGAGACCATGACCTGAGCTGAAGGCAGCGGCTTAACCCACTGAGCAATTTTTAGGGACACCTGGGTGTCTCAGATGGTTAAACCTCTACCTTTAGCTCAGGTCATGATCTCAGGGTCTTGGGCTCCTTGCTCCCTGGGGAACCTGCTTCTCCCTCTCCCTTTGCCCCTCTCCCTGCCTGTGTGCTCTCTCTCTTTCTCTCTGACAAAGACATAAAAAACTTTTAAATATTTTTTAAGATTTGGAGATTTTAAAGCACATTTTTATTAATTAAGTCTTCTAAGAAGAAATAATTATGCATATGAAATACACAGAAAATGAATGGCAATGAAAACATTGTATATCAAACCCATAGCACAAACAGCACAAAAGGAAAATTTATTGCCTTACATGCATATATTTTAGAAAGAAGAATGAAAATTAATGAGTTACATTTCTAAGTCCAGATGTTACAAAATGAATAATGGAGTATGAAAGAAAGTGGAAGGAAGAAAATAATAGAATCACAGCAGACATTCATGAGATGAAAAACAAACACTGAAGACTCTAAGAAGGTAACAATTTATTTACTTTGAGACACTTTTCCCTACATTTTAACATTTCTGAAATATTTTACAGTTGGTGATATCTAAGATTCAATTAAATATGGTAGGCAAAGTTCTGGTAAGGTTAACTGGTGAAAAAAGAGAAGGCACAAATAAACACTATTAGAAATGATATGAAGATATAACTATGATTACAATAAAAACTTCTTTGGAGTAGGGAATTTGGGTAAATTGGAAGGGGAGGTGAACCATGAGAGACTATGGACTCTGAAAAACAGTCTGAGGGGTTTGAATTGGCGGGGGGGGTGGGAGGTTGGGGTACCAGGTGGTGGGTATTATAGAGGGTACGGCTTGCATGGAGCACTGGGTGTGGTGAAAAAATAATGAATACTGTTTTTCTGAAAATAAATAAATTGGAAAAAAAAACTTCTTTGGCCAAATTACTGCTGATAAATTTGAAAACAAATGACATGGGTTTTTAAGATAAATTATTAAATTTAACTCAAGAAGAAATAGACAATGTTACTAGACTTACGATCATAAAAGAATTGGAATCATAAATAAGTCTACCACAAAAAAAAAAACATGAGGTTCATAATATTTTACAGGCAAGTTCATTTCCAGGAAATGAACTCAAAAGTGGAAATTTCGGGGCACCTGGGTGGCTCCGTGGGTTAAGCCTCTGCCTTCAGCTCAGGTCATGATCTCAGGGTCCTGGGATCGAGCCCCGTATCGGGCTCTCTGCTCAGCAGGAAGCCTGCTTCCTCCTCTCTCTCTGCCTGCCTCTCTGCCTGCTTGTGATCTCTGTCTGTCAAATAAATAAATAAAATCTTTTAAAAATAAAAAAAGTGGAAATTTCATTTTAAGAGGCTAATATATCTCTGATACCAAAACCAGACAATGACTGTAAAAGGAAGAAAAAGTAGGTCAATCTTGATTATGAATATAAATATAAAAATATCCTATATAAAATAATAACAAGCCAAATCCATAAATACAGTTTTATTTTAAAATAATGACCAATTGGGTTGATCACACAAATATAATGATGAACCATCCTAAGAGAAAACCCATTGCTTCATTTCAACACATTAATACATTAAAAAAGAAAACCACATAATCACCTCAGAGGATCCTGGAAAAGCATTCAGTAAAATTCAACATCTGCTCATGATAAAAATAACAATAACAACAACAAAAATGACAAATCTCTTTTTTTTAAGATTTTATTTATTTATTTTATAGAGAGAGAGCTTGAGCACAAGGAGGGGAAACTGCAGGCAGGGGGAGAGGGAAAAGCAGACTCCCAGTTCGAGGAAGGAGCCCAATGTGGGGCTCCATCCCAGGACTCCCGGACCATGACCTGAACTGAAGGCAGACACCCAACAGACTGAACCACCCAGGTGCCCCAAAACCAACAAAACTCTTAATTAGAAATAAAAGGGCACTTCCTAGCCTCAAAAGGAATATTGAGCAAAACTACTGAAAATAGAGTCAATAGTGAAATGTTAGAAGCATCGTTATATTCAGGGAAAAAAGACAAGAATGACCATCATCCTCACCTCTGTTTAACATTGTCATGGAGATCCTGTGCAAGAAACAAATAAAATGTGTAAGAATTAGAATCATAGAAACAAAACACCCATAACCTATTAATCGTAGTCATTCCAAATTCTCATTCTGATAATCTCAGCATCTCTGCCGTATCCGAAATTGGTTGTGATGCTCACTCTGTCTCTTCAAACTGTATTCTTTGTCTTTCAGTACGCCTTGTAATTTTTAAAAAAGATTTTATTTATTTATCAGAGGGGGTGCTGGAGCACAAGCCGGAAGAGAGGCAGGCTCCCCACTGAGCAGGGAGCCCCATGCCAGCTCCATCCCGGGACCCTGGGATCATGACCTGAGCCGAAGGCAGACACTTAACTGACTGAGCCACCCAGATGTCCTTGTCTTGTAACTTTTTGAAAGCCAGTCATGCCACATAGACAAAAGTAACTGGGGTAAATAGGCCTTTTGTGGGTGGTTTTATATTTAGCTGACTGGGGTTATACTGTGTTTACTGTTTACTGTCCCTAGAGGGGTCAGACGCTAAGATTTCCTCTGGGGTCACTATTTCTATCTGCCCTCTTGTCTTTAGGTGTCTCTGAAGACTTCTTAAAATTCCATCGGAGACATACAGTCCTTTTAGTTGTATTGCCTTGTCATTATTCAGAGGCCTTCTAGTGGTAGTGGTGAAGTGTAGGGTGGAACTGTTCTATAGTTCCAAGATTAGGTCACAGACTTTGAATGAGTCCTTGCCCCCAGGCTGTGACTTTACAAGTGCTTCTGAGTTCCATTTAGTTTTTTACCCCCTTCAGTGAGACAAGAAGTTTAAAGGGGGCTGACATTAGGTAGTTCCCTTCCTTTGGTTGGTTAGTGCCTGGTAAAATTCCAGTCAGTCGGACTCTGGTAAAAATAGTTTCTCTTGAGGACTTGCTAAGAACAGAATAAGAAGAAGATGGGGCATACTTTAAAACTGAATTTAAGATGTCAATATCAAGGGACGCCGGGGTGGCTCAGTCAGTTAAGCGCCTGCCTTCGGCTCAAATAATGATTCCATTGTTTGGGGATAGAGTCCTGCATGGGGCTCCCCTACTTGTGTGCTCTCTCTCTCTCTCTCTCTGACAAATAAATAAATAAAATCTTTAAAAATAAAATAAAATGTCAATATCCAGTCACCAAAACCATAGTTAAAAGACAGGTTCCAGGGCATGTGGGTGGCTCAGTAGGTTAAGCATCTGATTCTTGATTTTGGCTCAAGTTGTGGCCTCAGGGGTCGTGAGAACAAGGTCCACATCAGGCTTCACACTCAGGGAATCTGCTTGGGATTCTCTCTCTCTTTCTCTCTCTCTCTCTCTCCCCCTCTGCCCTTCCTCCTACAATCTACTTCCCTTCAAATAAATAAATAAATCTTAAAAAAAAAAAAAAAGACAAGTTCCATTTTGGCCAAACACAGCCAGTAGATGTCTGAAAGAGCACAACCTCTTCGAAGAGCAATTTGATTATCTTGTAGAATTGGACACATGTATGTATCCTAGGCCCCAAGAATTCCATTCTTAGTTCTATACTCTGAACTAGTTGCCTTTTTTTCAATGTATTGTTATTTGCACTAATTGCAGAAGCCATTGTGGGTAAAACTGCTGGTGATATAGCACAAATCAAGGCTGTGGTACCAAAGCGGTCTGTCAGCGTACTCCTTACTGTCAGACACTTGAAGTAAAATCAACATCATCGTCATCCGTACTTAGTTGTACTTTCATCAATGAAACAGTAAAAATAAAAATTATTAATAAATTTTATTAAATCTCATCTCTGAAGTACATGTCTTTTTAATATTAATACTCTGTGTAATGAAATGGGAAATACACATAAAACACTTCTTCCCACGAAAGTATGATGGTTCTCTCAAGGAATAGTTTTTTTGTTTTGTTTTGTTTTTTCGCTCTACGAGCCGAACTGGCTGCTTTTTTCATAGAACACCCTTTCTACTTGAAAGAAAAACTACAAAACTATGGGTATTCAGACTTGGGATTTTGGCAGGCGTTTTCTCATAAATGAACAAAGTGAGCCTGTCACTTCAAGGAAAGCAACTGACTGCATCGGTTGCCAGTGATAAATTTTGAGCTTTCAAGCAAAGTTAGAATTTTGGAAAATTTGTGTCCACTACCATGACCTTGATGGTTTCCCAATTTTAAAAAATCTTATGATTAAATAGGTAGTGAGATACATAAATGTGGGTTTTTTTGGTGCTGTGTAATAAAATCTATTGACGGTTGGTTGTAAGGCGTGTATAACTCAGTGAACCAATGTCTACCCAATGCCCAGGAAAGATCAATGGGTATTAGTGTAACAAAGCATGAGAAACACATTGATACAATTTCACATCCCCCATTTGCAGCTAACCTTTAAGAAATTATTACCTGTAGACTTCTGATTTAGTATCTTTGATGAGGAATATCCAAAATTATCTAAGAAGGTTATTAAAATTCTCCTCCCTTTTCCAGCTACCTAACCGTGGGAGACCTGTGGCCTTCATATACTTTAACCAAGACAACATATTGCAACAGATTGAATGTAGAAGCAGATAAAAAGGTCCAGCTGACTTCTATTAAGTCAAATATTAAGATTTGCAAAAATGCAAAAACAAAGACATTATTATTGTTATTTTTATATGAGCTAGTAAATAAACATTTTTAAAAATTTCTCAGTTTTAATTTCAAATGCCATAAACATCAATAGATATAATCCATACAGAAAAAAGCTATTTGGGGTCCTTAATAATTTTAACAGTTTAAAGGATCCTGAGAGCAAAACCGCCACCCTAAAGAAAAAAAAAAAAAACTCCTATATGTTCCCCAAGAGATACACACAAGTCTATTTATACAGCAGTGTTCGTGATTCCAAAAAAATAAATTACTTAGTAATTATCAGTCAGGGAATGGATAAATACATTTTGATATAGTCATATAATAAAACACCTCTTTGAAGTCAAAATAAATGAGCTAGATTTTATGTGTTAATGTGGATGATTTTGGAGCATGTTGAGAGAAATAACATGTTGCTAAATGAGGGGCACAGAATGATACCACTTATCTACGTTTGAAAAACAGGAATATTGTCGCTTATGGGTACATGCGTATTTAGTGAGAATATAAAACCCATGGAAACACAGGAAGATATATACCAACCTCAAGATGCTAATGGGATCTGGGGCCGAGGAGAGCAGGGGGAGGTTCAAATGTACACACACAGATTATTTGGCAGGAGATGGGGCGTAACTATGGCACAAAGTTAATGTTTACTATTTGGGGCCATAGGTATGGTTCTCTGTATTTTTATCCACTTGAAATATCACAATATAAAAATATACTCGTTTTTAAATGCCTCTGTGCATTTGCTCTCAGTTAGGAAAAATCCAACTGGCTGGTTCCCAGTGGAATACATTTTCTCCATCCAGGGCTGGACGGCCAGCTGTCCTGCTCTCTGCCGGCTGCTTCTTGACCCTCCTAGATGACTTGGGATATTTGAAGGGTAATGTCTTTTCTGTCTACAAAGCTCTTGATCCCGGGTTCTCAGTCATGGCTGCAAAGGAAATTCTCCCTCAGATTTCTTACAGAGCTCCTGCAGCTGTCAGGCAGGGCAGGAAGCCAGCATACCCAGAGACAACTTGAGCAGGCATCAGCATAGCTCCCACTTGGGGCAGAAGTCCCAACACAAAGTATCCTGTTCCTGTTCCTTTTCCTTCTGAAGCCAGAGAGCGAGCCTTTGATTCATGGGGCGATGATATCATGTAGCCCGCTGGGTGTAGCTGGGCTCTGGGTGAGCATGTGGGAGATACCTAATTCCCCTAGCATTCCCCCGAGCCTCAGGAGCCCCACTGGATCATTCTGTGGTAGAGCTGAGATGATATTTTTACCTTTAAATTCATACATCCACTCGGCTTCCCAGAATTTTTATTAGGAGTACCCTCAGCAGCAATTTCCAGACTTCACAGTCTCCGATAAGGAGGAAAGAGCTTGATATTCTGGTTTTGTTTCTGTTTGAAGAGCGGATCCCCGGAGGAATTGCATGTGTCCCAGATTCAACACAGCTGTTAATTAGAGCTGAGAACACTTGGTTGACCCCTGTGTGGCTAATTGCTAGAATTGAGAAGTGTCTCCAAGGGCCTCATATGATAACAACGGAAAATTGTACTGAGCATCACCTAACGCTTCTGGAACCAGTTCAGGACGGGAAGCAATAGGCTCCCTGCCGTTCCTGGCGCGAGAGAGGCAACTATGTGCTGAAGGAGCGGTATTAAGGATTCTCTTCAGTGATTAAAACACCCACATTTCACTTTGGATGTGTGACTTGAGGCAGTGTGCACGGAAGGGCTTATCAGAGAGCCCGGGATTGTGCGGAATGGCGTATGTGGCCTACTTTGGAGGGCTTGGACTACTGCCCCTGACGTCTCACCTCCGGGGCCAGCGCCGCGGCTCAGGGCGTGACACAAGTCCGGACAGGAGGTGAGCAGCTTCTGAGGTGCTGCCTGAGCCAACTGTTCTGTTTCCCCAACTTAGAGGGACAACCAAGTGTCGCTCTTACAATGAGAAACACATGTAGAAACCACCTAGTTCCCCTCTTGGTGCAGAAGGGTAGCCTCCCCCTGCCCACCAAGAAAAGGCGATTGTCAGAGAGCTGGTCAGAGGAAGGAGGAAGGGGAGGCAACCAGGGGAGAGGAGGTGGTGGGGAGGGCAGAAGGGCAACCCTAGGAGAGGCAAGGGAGAGAGGTGGCTCTTCCTCCTTCCTCCCCAGGTCCTGGGACAGAATAAAAGTCAGCAGAACCGACTGTGAATGTTTTGTCCTCCTCAGCCAAGAGGCCTAGAGCATACCCCAGATAGTGTAATGGCCTGGCCAACTCTACTCCCTTGGCCTGGCCTGAGGAAGGTCACCTGGAGCCAGCAGTGTAAGCAGAGACCCATGATCCCTTTTCCAGAAGAGATCGAAACCGTGGGTCCAATTCAAGGAAGTGACAGCAATAGAACGCAACCCAGAGCCTGCCGCCCAGGGCCAGGGAGGGGAAAGAACCAAAGGGAGCTGGAAGAAAAGGGATCGGTTGCATTTTCTTCTAGACCCGATTCTCAGTTTTGGGCACCCCTTGAGCCAAGGACAGCTGGGAACCCCACCGATCTTGAATCTCTAAATGGACCTTTCAAATCTTCCTCCTCCTAACAGACACCTCTACTAGTAAATGGAAGGTGCCCTGTGAGGACAATAGCTGAGGAAACGGGGGACAGCAAATATGGCTGCCGTCTGTAGGTGACACACTGGAGAAGAAAGCCTAATACACAGGAAATCACAACGTTCAACAAAGACCATCGGATGTTCAGCACAATGGGGCAGTGCCAGGCTGAGTCTGTAGGTACTGGAAGGGGCAGCAGTGAGGGCTGGGGTCGTCTGAGAGAATTCACGGAGGAGGCTGGACTGGGGGTAAGTGAGGCACTTGAAGGTAAACACAGAAGCAGAGTGCCTTGCTAGATGAATCGACAAGGCTGATCTCACTTGATTGGAAGGTCCATGTTAGAGAATGGTGAGAAATACCATTATTGCCCCACAGTTACATAGAACTTTATATTTTGAGACTTTTCAGATGAATTTTCATAATCACTTCTCACAAAGCTTTTAAGATATAATTTTTACTTTTTAGAATTGGAAAATATCTTAGATTGTTACATAGCCCAGGCTCCACACATTACATTTGAAGAAATGCTTCCCAAAGAGTTCAAGTGACTAACTCAAGGTTGCACAGTTAAGTAACTCCAGGACTGTAATTCAGGTCTCATTCTTCTACTGAAATGGACTTACCAAAAAGTGTATAAATGTAATTTTGTGTTTATTCATATGCATTTACTTTCTACAATAAAGACCAATACTTAAAAAAGAATAATTGTATATGTTTTTTTTACAGGAAAAGAAATATATGATCACCTCAGAAAATTTAAGAAAATACAAGCAAGCCAAAAGATTAAAATCATTCATAAATACAGCATCCATTTTATCGGCTTTGAAAATCATTAAAAGTTGGGCACCTGGGTGGCTCAGTTGGTTAAGCGACTGCCTCCGGCTCCGGTCATGATCCTGGAGTCCCGGGATCGAGTCCCACATTGGGCTCCCAGCTCTGCAGGGAGTCTGTTTCTCCCTCTGACCTACTCCCCTCTCATGTTCTCCCTCACTCTCTCTCTCAAATAAATAAATAAAATCTTAAAAAAATGAAACCCATAAAAGTATGTATGATTTTCACTTGATCCTTACACATAGGTAGCATTATTTTAGGTATAAATGGCTCTGGTCCCCTTTAAGGAGAAGCACATTAAATAGGATTATGTGTCGAATCTCAAGGGCATGACATTTAGAGGCCAAAGGTCTGGGTTCAAGACCTGGTCATTACCAGCAGTGTGGTCTTCCATAAGCCAGTCAACTTTCCTGCACTTTGCATTTTCACTTTCAAAATGATGGGGTTTCAACGATCCCTTTCTTAGCTTGCTAAAATGTCCTTTCTGGGACTTCAAACTCAGGCATTGTAAGCTTAGAACAGTTAATTAAAACAAAACAAAACAGTTTCTGATGTTTTTAAAGGAATGTAACAGCATGTTAAAATAGGCCTCTTCCTTTCTCAGGGTTTTGGCTGGGGCTCCAAAGCGGAGAACAATGGGTTTATGCCCCACCCCCCCTGTACACACACACACACACACACTCACACACATTGTAAGCGAGATACAAGACTGTCTGGGCAGGACTTGTAGAGACTGACCTCGAGCTTGTTCTGCCTCAGTTAGACCTTCACACACACCCAGGCTTTGCAGAGAAGGCTAAGAGAAGGGACCTAGAGGCTGCCTTCTCATTAGGCTGCTTCTCATTCCACTGGGGGAGGAAAAAAATCTTTAATGAAGGGCTGGCTGGTGGCACCTCGGGCAGCAGAGCAAAGCCAATGGGTCCCAGAGGGAATAAGCTGCACTTAAAGAAACAATAGAAAAGTTTATGCCATTAGGACATGAAGAAGAGAGCTGGACTCATTATCTTACATCCTCAACGAGACCCTTCTAGATGATTCCAACATTACAACACACCGTGTGGGGTGTTCTACTGGGATCCAGATGATAGGGGGGAATTTCAAGAATCTAGCTGAGGTGGGTATCATCCAAGCAAGGCTATGGTAGGCTATCCCCGGGGAGGAGGGGGTCTCTCCACAAGTCTCCCAAGGCATCCCACTACGGAAATACCCATGTGATGACCACTGCAAGGGCCACCGAACACTTTGCCCCTTCGTCTCTAATTCCCTCTCTCTCCTGGGCCCGGCTAGTGAGAGAGGAGGTGAAACAAAGAGAATAGAAACGTCCGTGAACCGTGGTTGCAACACTGGCGGTGGCCCACACGAGGGGGAGGGAGAACTCTAATTTGGATGAGAAACTGAAGTTTTGAAATGACATTGCACAGAACTTTTCAATACTTGAAAGGAAGCAGACAATCATGGGTGAGGAAGAAAGATTGGAGAGAGCAATTTAAAGGGCCAGTCATAAGGTCAACCAAAGTTGCTTTCTGCTTGAATCCTCCCAGCTCCTGCTGGTTTCACACACCAGTTACCAGAGGGTAATTTCGGGGAGTTGCGGGAGGGTTGGAAAGGGGAGTGATACTGGAGGCCAGATCCCAATCAAGAGGCTGTTGTCTGGAAATTGTGTAACAAGGTGTGCCTGGATGGTTCAGCCAGTGAAGCATCTGCCTTCAGCTCAGGTCAGGGTCCTGGGATTGAGCTCTGCTTTGGGCACCCTGCTCAGCAGGGAGCCTGTCTCTCCTTCTCTATCAGCTTCCCCCTCCTCCCTGCTTGTGCTCTCTCTCTCTCTCTTTCTCAAATAAATAAATAAAACCTTAAAAAAAAAAGAAATTAGCAATAATGCAATGGGAACTGAGGGTATTTCTGAGGTAAATCTGGCAGGAATTAATGACTGCTTAGGCGTGTTAGACAAGTAAAGTGGGCGACATGTAAGCTTCTAAAGTTTCTAGCCTGAGAGACTGGAAGATGGTGACTTGATGGATAGCAATGCCACTTCTACAGCTAAATACGTGTTCTAAAGAGATCTCACACTTAGGTCAATGATGCCACATTTTTGGAACCCTTTCTTTTGAGTCTCCAGAGCCAGTGGCTTCTGAGCCAACTTATGAGTCATACAAAAAAAGTCATTACTTTTCATTTATCCATTTTTCATTTAATCCACCATTTAACAAACTTTTGTTAAGTATCGCCTATGTGTTATGCACTGTGCTAGTCACGGCAGGGAAAAATGAGGGGGGCACCAGGCTCCATCCTCAGGTTGTCCCTCGCCCATATGTTCCCACCTACTCTGGTTACCAGGTTAACCCCGGTTTTTGTGGTCTTATCCCCATTTTAACTACCTTCTGCCATTGCTTTTATATAGAAAGGAGCCCAGTCTGGTTTAAATTGGGTATTACCATCTTAGGTAGATGAATTTATTTCCATTTGTCCATTTTCCATTTTGTTTTATGTCCTACAGAATTCAGGCCGTTATGACAACATGGCCCAGAAATTTGATCTCTGTCCAAATTTGCACTTTCTAAATGTAAGTAGACACTCAAAATGAGTCTAAAAATCACTGGCACAAAATGTACCCAAATAGGCCCACACAATTGTTCTCTTTCTCTCTCTCTGTAACACACACACACACACACACACACACACTCATAGTGTTCAGACTCAGTTCAACGTGATAAAAATATGTTTCTAGTACTTGGAATATCAAAGTTTGGTGTTAAGTCCTCCATGGGATATAAAAATTAGAAACAGAGTTCATTCTTTTCAGGATCCCACCACTTAGTAAGAGAAATAGATGCATTTAAAGATAGACGTAGACATACGTGATACATGGTAAAGTGTGAAGTGATATAATAAAAGAATAAACAATAAATTATAATAAATTAACAAGGGAGAAAGAATCTACGATAACCTCTTGTATTCAGGTTGCTTGACTTTTGGGCCTTGTGTACAAAGATCTGGGTTCACGGTACTCTTCAATTTATTGCACAAACATTCCTGAGCACCCACTATGTGGCAGGAACCTTTCTGGGTGTTGAGAATAAGCACCTCTTATTCAAGGTGGGGATACAGTCAACGAGGAATCAGAAATCTGATCGTGGTAGCAACGGGAAGAATTAAAGCAAGACGGTGGAAAAGCAAGTTATTCAGTGACTCTTACCTGGATAATCAGAAACAGCCTTATGAGGATGGAACATTTAAGAAGGAGCCATCTTGAGAAGGAAGATCAGAAGGACAAGCATCTCAGACAAAAGGAATAGCTATTGCAAAGTCCCCTGGCAAGGATGAATTTTATGTGATGCAGAGAGGAAATGAAGGCAGGTTGTGCCTAGAACACTGTGAACAAGATGGGGAGACTGGAATGAGATGAGATTGAAGAGGTGGGCACTGGACAGGTAAGTAAGGCTAGGTTTTAAAATCAGGTAAGGTTTAGCTGATCCTTACATGTGCATGTGTACACGTGTGCACATGTGCGCGCACGCACACACACACACACACACACACACACACCAGGTTCCGAAACTGTTTCAAGCTTTGGCAGAACTGCTGGAATCTATGACTGCATTGTAGGAAATAACATTTCTTTGGATCACATTTAAAAACTCATTATTTTCTACTCACATCTAATTCTTAATTTGACTACAAAAGTCTAAGAAACAAAAGAATATTTGCAAACCCTACATGAACTCTACGCATTATCAATGGTTATCACTGATCAGCATATAGAAAAAGCCATGCGTGCCTAAAGAACACTTTGAAAAAAAAATCCCATGACAGTGGGCTGGGTGAGTGGAAGAATTCCAGTTATGGGGATGGAGAATGGCGGTTTTTGCTATGTTTCTCATTCGGCTAGAGATGATTAGGCCATATTCTCAGCACTGGTTTTGGATAAGACCCCTCTCTTATTTTATTTTTCCAATCCCTGCTCTGTAGGTATCCTTTCTAGTATGTTTGGAATATGTCCTCTGATGGGTAGGTACCTTTGATAAATGGGTGGGTTGTTTTCCACAAATGTGGTTTTAATTAGTGGACATGAAATCGTTCTATGATTCTGTTCTGTCTTATTTATTTACTTAAGACTATTTTTAAAGGTCTATCCATATTGCTCTGTATATCTCTAATTCATCATTTCCAATTGCTGCAGAGTATTTTATGATAAAGATTCTTCATTATCTTTACTTACCCATCCCCCTAGAGATGGAAACTAGGCTGCTGCACACTCTCTCCATATAATGAACATCTTCCTAAAGATGCCCTTATAGGCTGCGGTGAGCTCCTCTGGGGGATTACAGGGTCATAACAATGACTCTCACTCAAATTCTCTTGATAAAGCTGGATTGCTCTGCCAAATGAATGCAGTAGTCCACATGCCTATTATATGTTCATTAATGATTTATACAGAATAGACTAAGTTTCAAAGACATAGTACAAGATCCAAGTCTTCCAGTTCAGTTCTAAGGCTTTCTCCATGGGGAAAATGCCTTTCTGAGGAAGCCTACCTTACCCACTTCTATGTGCACAAGCTCAGATGCAAAGTTTAGCCGAATTACTCCTTGAGGCGTATAATTATCCTTCCCCACCCTCAGTCAATGATTATTTGTTGAAGGGCACCTAAGAGAAGACATTGCTTTTTTTTCTTCATGAGGTCAAGGTTTTATTTCCTTTCATCATCAGGTCACCTGCACCAAGCAGGTATGGACTAAGGATGAGATCCTCCCTTTCCTTAAAGGAACTTACAATCTAATTTCCTATCATTACCATAATCAACATTACTACAGGTAGCAGCGATATTTCTCACAATATCCCTGTGGTTCTGTTTTCTTACATCTGCATTTCATGGTCTCATAATCTCTTGAAATTAATCATTTTACCTATCCCCTTGTTCTTCATTTCTGGACATTACAAACTTCCTCAAACTTCAGGTCCCAAATGACCAAGTCATACCAGAAGACAGTCACAAGCTTCTGACTAGTGCCCAGCATGGAGCACAGTAATTCTGTTGGGAGTTCAATACTTCATGAGCAAATATGGCAGAACCATAAACTAGATCCATTTTAGCTGTGGTCGGTTATGCCCTTGGGTTTGAAATAATTAATTTCCTAGACATGTGGGTCCCAGATGAAATTCATGCTGTGATTTGATTTTTTAAATGCAAAAAAAAATTCTCCAGCAGAAATTCATCACCAACATGTTAAGGAATTTGATGACTAAAAATAATCTCCCCATAGAGTGTATGGATGTGGCGTGCAGACTTGGAAGTGAAGAACACACCAGTGAGTCTGTATAAGAGGGAATGACAGGAGCTCTGAACTGGGGACCCAGCTTTTGACTTGACTGGTATCAAAGGCTGTCTCACATGTCAAAAAAAAAAAGAGAGAGAAAGAGGATTTTAATCAATTAAATAAGAAATCATTTTAAATGCCTAACGATGGACACCAGCCTTCAAATCATATTTATTCCCTAAAAGACAAATTATAAGTTGGGAAGAGTGTAGCACGAGATCCTCTTTTTTTTTTTTTTTTGAAGATTTTTTATTTATTTATTTGACAGAGATCACAGGTAGGCAGAGAGAGGAAGGGAAGCAGGCTCCTTGCTGAGCAGAGAGCCTGATGCAGGTGCTTGATCCCAGGACCCTGGGATCTTGACCTGAGCCGAAGGCAGGGGCTTTAACCCACTGAGCCACCCAGGCACCCCTAGCACGAGATCCTCTAACATCTCCCTTTTGGGGCACCTGGGTGGCTCAGGGGGTTACAGCCTCTGCCTTCGGCTCAGGTCATGATCTCAGGGTCCTGGGATCGAGCACCACATCAGGCTCTCTGCTCGGCGGGGAGCCTGTTTCCCTTCCTCTCTCTCTGCCTCTCTCTCTGCCTACTTTGATCTCTCTCCTTTTGTCAAATAAATAAATAAAATCTTTTTTAAAAATTCATTAATTAAAAAAAATCTCCCCTTTGATTCTGAGAAGGAATCTGTACTTGCTACAGGTTTATTCTGTACACATTTTGGTGGCTCTCAATCTTTCCCCTCAGAAAATGGTTCTTCTAGATCCTGGGGTAAGAAATCATGCGGTTGCTTCAAAAGGAGAATGTGGAAGCTGAGGCTGGCAGGTGGTAGTTGTTGAAAGCTGAGAACACTGACAGATTTACACGGAGCCTCTAAGCCCAAGGCCCTTCTTTAGGTTCTAGGGGTCTAGAACCAAATTTAGTCTGCAAACTTGAGGCAGAGAAGTAGAAGGCACCAGCCCAGGGAGGGAGGCATGCCACTATCTGGGGAAGAACATCCCGTGCGGAGAAGATCTTTTGCAGTTTGGAAGCAACAGCTCCTGGTTTTGAGCAAGTGTCTTCCTGGGCCTAGCTGATGCTGGGAATGGCAGCAGCTATCTTGCCAGGCTGGTTCTGCAGTATGGTTCTGAGAGTTGTTCCAGAAGTTCAGCCTATAGCCTGTTCTTCCAGCCTTTCCAATGCTTATATGAGCTATCTAATAACTCCCTTTCTGCCTAAAGTAGTTACTATGGATTTTATAGTTGATACCAAGCACTTGACCCAATTTTAGTTGATTATAGTATCAGTCTCAGGGTTTTCCTTTGTACTAATTAGTGTGTTATGCCTCTTTATCTGATTAGTCAGCTTTAAATGAAATCTTTTGACCCCTTAGCTATTAAAGATTAGGAAATCTGTGTATTTTACCCTCCTTGATTTTTATTGCACAACTTCCTACTAGCTGCAAAGATCCCAAGTTTTGGGGAGCTGACTTTCCTATGTAATTCCTACAAACAGTCATACTCCTAAATACTTGGTGCCCAGTATCTAATTACCCCCAGACATAATGTTTTTATGCTTGCCCTATAAGAAGAAAGAGTAATGCGGGAGGAGAGGGCACCCTTTCGTTGAAACTCAAACCTTCAGCTGATTACCTAGATTCTGGTGTGTCTCTCCATGGGATGATGAGAAGATGAGGATTAGTCACCTTTTCTCTTCTAGAGGACCCCTGGCTTATAGTTTCCACCAACAAAATCGGATCCTTAAGCCATACTACATGATGTAGAGGAATTCATTCTGAGCCCTGTTTCACCATGAGTGGTAACCACAAAGCGACTCACCTTGTATTACCATGAAGAATTACAGTAATTCCTCAGGATATTAAAAAAAAAATCAAAGAAGAGTCTATAACCGCTACATCATGAATAAAAATAATCAATAAAGCAATAATTGCTGTAAGCAAAATCAAAAGACAAATGACAAACTGGGAAAAATATTTGCACAGCATATCACAAAGGTTTATTTCCTCAGTATAAAGAGGACCTATAAATCAATAAGACCAACACCCAAAAGGAAAATGGGCCAATGATATGGATACACAGTTTATAAAAAAGGAGGTACAAAGGAAACACTAAGACAAACACCTTTTAAACATCTGAAATGCAAAGATTTAATTTCAAAGTATACTAAAACTCCATTTTTCACCTCTTAGAATGGCAAAGACCAAAATGTACACTAGTCCCTGGTGTTGACAAGGGTCTGGAGAAATGGGCATGCTTACTGATGGGAATATAAATTGGTACAACATCTAGGGAGGTCAATTTGGTGATATCTGTTCAAATGATAAGTGCACATATTCTTTTAGCCAGTACTGCAATCTTAGGGGTTTATTCTACTGATACACTTATATATATACAAACTGAGTTATGTGCGATTGCAGCATTGTTTATGAAAGCAAAATACTTTTAATCACCTGAAAACAAGAAGGAGAATAAGGAACTTAATCATTAACAAAATGGCCAAGTCGCTTCTACCCTAAAACTTAACATATATGAATGAAGGCGATTTTCTATGGTTGACAGTCCAACCCAAGTAAGAAAGGAGATCCGGGCAGAGAGATTGCATACTACAGAGCTGGCAGAACCCAGAAGGCTCAAACACAAGTGGATTCCCGAGGTGCAAAACCAGTAGTACCTCGCTTAGAACCAGACTTGGTACAGGCCATATGCTGAAGGTTTTTCTGGACTCGATTTAAGACTACAGAGGGGTAGGGGAGCAGACAAAGAAGAAGGTTGTAGACACACCATCTTAGCATGGTGTTGCAAGTTTGAGGAAGAGCTGTCAGTAATAAGCTGCCCTCCCATTGCTAAGTTTTTCCTCTGAAGAGGAGGAAAGGCTAAGCCAGCTCATACAAGCACACATACCAACCCTGCTTAGATTCTTGGGACACAAGGAGAGGTTCAGCACTCTGCTTTGGTCCCTTCCCCACAAGTATTTCAGCACATAGGTAGTCTAAGCAGTAGGGTCTCCAAGAGACATCATTCATATTGCATTTTGTGGGAACGGCACCCCCAGAAGAGAACACCATACGGAGATTGTCCTTTGGAGATGTATAATGTGTCAGCCCTGCTGGAAAAAGTGCCCTTACTTCAGGTAAGAAATAATCAAAAGGGAGACAGCACAAATCTTTACAAAAATACAACAAAAAAGGATGAAATCAATAGGGAAAATTATTGGCAGATAAAGAACTATAGCAGAAAGGTCTTGCCACAAAGACAATGAAAATTATGACCAAAAAAATTTCCATTATCTCTAGGAACTAAAGAAAAACTAACTTCTAAAATAATAATAATAATAATAATAATAATAATAACTTGTATATAACAAGCACTTAAAGCAGAGATACAGGGGGTCAAGGAGAAAATGACAAGACAATTGAAGTTTATTTTATTTTTTTAATGATTTTTATTTGTGTATTTGACAGCGAGAGAGAGAGAGAAAGAGAGATCCAGTAAGAGAGGGAACACAAGCATGGGGGGTGGGAGAGGGATAAGCAGGCTTCCTGCTGAGCAGGGACCCTCATGTGGGGTTCAACCCCAGTACCCTGGACCATGACTGGAGCTGAAGGCAAGGTGCCCTGACAACTGAAGTTTAAACATGAGTTAGTGGGGTGCCTGGCTGGCTCAGTCAGTAGAACATGCTACTCTTGATCCCAGGGTCATGAATTCAAGTCCCACACTGGGCATGGAGCCTTCATGGAAAAGACAGACAATCCAATAGAAAATGGGTAAAGACTTGAATGGTTATTTCACAAAAAATAAGCACATGAAAAGATTCTAAACTTGAGTCCTCAGGGAAATGTAAATTAAAATCACAATGAGATGTGGCTAACAGAATGCCTAAAATTAAAAGAACGAACAATATAAATAGAGGGTTG
The DNA here is from genome assembly GCF_020171115.1 of Neogale vison. NCBI lineage: Eukaryota > Metazoa > Chordata > Mammalia > Carnivora > Mustelidae > Neogale > Neogale vison. Next base: position 125,434,036 of record NC_058098.1, read on the forward strand.
CCAGAGGGGAGGGAGGGTAAGGGTTGGGCCATTGGGTGATGAGCATTAAGGAGGTCATGTGGTGTAATGAGCCCTTGATAGTATATACAACTGATGAATCACTGAATTCTGCCTCTGAAACTAGTAATACACTACATGTTAATTAATTGAATTTAAGTTTAAAAATATATGAAGGAGTTCTTTGTATATTTTGCATAGGTGTCCTTTGTCCCATATATGTATACAAATATCTTCTCCCAGTTTGTATCTTACTTTTTCACTCTAATGATGTCTTTTTGATGAAAAGCTCTTTTTTTTTTTTAAAGATTTTATTTATTTATTTGACAGAGAGACGTCACAGGTAGGCAAAGAGGCAGGCAGAGAGAGAGGAAGGGAAGCAGGCCCCCTGCTGAGCCGAGAGCCCGATGCGGGACTCGATCCCAGGACCCTGAGATCATGACCTGAGCCGAAGGCAGTGGCTTAACCCATTAAGCCACCCAGGTGCCCTGATGAAAAGTTCTTAACTTTAATTAGATCTCACTTAAGAGTATTCTGATATTTAGTGCTTTTTGCAACCTGTTTTTTATATTTATATTTAGTGCTTTTTTTCAACCTGTTTTAAGAAATCATAGCCTAGGGGCATCTGGATGGCTCAGTCCTTAAGCATCTGCCTTTGGCTCAGGCCACGATCCCAGGGTCCTGGGATGGAGCCCTGCATTGGGCTTCCTGCTTAGTGGAGAGCCTGCTTCTTCCTCTGCCTGCTGCTCCCCCTGCTTGTGGTCTCTCTCTCTCTCTCTCAATCTCTCTCTCTCTCTGTCAAATAAATAAATAAAATCTAAAACAAAATAAAGATTAAGAAAGAAGAGAGAAAAGGTATTTACCATCATAGAACTGAGGGCCACAGCAGGAGTAACAAAGAAATAGTGAACACTTGAAAACCTGTAAAGAACACAGAAGAAAGGTTTGAGAGAAAAAAAAGCAAAATTAAAACAAATATTGTGAACTGTCAATAAGAATATGTCTCAGGAAAGTCACTGGATTTCAGTGGCAAAGAAAAGAATGTTTTGAACATTTACCCAAAGTTATCAGCTCATCTACAAAGGGAAAAGTTTCAGATGAGCTTCAGAATTCTCCATAGTAACATTCAACAACAGCAGAAACAAACAAACAAACACCAGTGAGGCAATCCTTAGAAAAAAAAAGAGTGTAATCCCGGAATTTCATACACAACTAAACTATCATCGTTTAACTATAATGCAACCAAAATATTGTCAAACAGCCAAAAGTCAGGGAGTCATTCCTTTCTGGAAGAAAATCCTTCAGGACAACCTTTAGCCAATCGAGAGAGGATGGAGAATTTGGAGAGGTGCATTCATCAGATATGAGCCAACACAGAGAACAAAGAAGGCTGCTGCCCCAGAGACTTGTTTCAAACTCTGGACAACCGCAGGTCATGAAGCTCATCAGAGATATCACCAAGGTAGGAAGACCGTGGCATGGAAGATGGAGCAAACTGCCTGAACTGGGCAACACTGGAGAAGTAGCCAGTAGCAACCACAGAGAAGGTGAATGGCAGGAAGTACCATCAGGACACACCTTGGTGAGACAAGCAGATCACAAGTCATGGACCCCAGACTTAGCTGTGAAAACTATGAGACGAAGAGCATCCAGGCACCCTCGATACAAGCAGATTCAAGATAGTGCAACCACGGCACAAAGCCAGGGAGTCCCTTCCCCAACACAAAATGGAAGAAACACTAGCTAAATCCAGATACAGCTTAGGGACCGCAGGAGGCCACAGAGCACTTTTATCACAGAAGAATAAACTTGAATGTGGAGTAAATGTTTAGCATATGCTGACTATGGCTATAAGCTTTTTACATGTTTTAATTTGTTTGATCTTCGCAGCATTAAAAGATAAATAGTATTACTCCCGTTTTAGAGATGCAGAAACTGAGACACAGAGAGGTTAAGTAGCCTGCTTCAGACCACACAGCAAATAAGTGGTCTGGCTGAAACATAAATAGAGACAGTCTGGTTCCAGAACCCACACTCAAACAATTACACATATGGATTATTATTTTTTTTAACACCTTTATTTACTCTTTAAAAGTAAGCTCTATGCCCAATGTGGGGCTTGAACTCACAACCCCAAGATCAAGAGTCATGTACTCTACCAACTGAGCCAGCCTGGGTGCCCCTTTAAGTGGATTGTTTAAATCAGTCCACAAGGGTAAACCTGAATCTTTACAAATATGGAACTGGTAAAGTAGATTATGTTACAGCCACTCAAGGGAATTTAATGTGAGTGGATTTTGTACTATGTGCATATGTTACCTAACCAAAGCCATGTGGCTTCCATAAGCAGACATAAAGAAAGCTGAGGGGCCTCCCAGGGACCTGGGATGATGAAGGCCATCTCACCGATCCGAGCTAGGCTCTCTGGTAGAGGGAAAGTTTTACTGATAATGCTCTAAATGAAAGCAGTATCCTTCAAAGGAAAAAGAGAAAACAAACACGACAGCATGTTTAATAGGGAGGTTCGATCGATTTCAGATTCCAAAGGGTGTTGCGAGAGGCCATATGGAATTTTCAAAGTAGATGCCAAGAACAGGTTAGACAACTGACCCACATAAAAGGCCTAACTCGTTGGGAGAGGAGAGAGGGAGGATTTTGTGAGGAAGATTTCTCTGGAAGGAGCTGGGAAACCTGCTCAAAGTTGGGGAGCATCAGCCAGGCCCCCTGGAAACTGGCTTTGTTTTTTTTTTTGTTGTTGTTGTTTTTGTTTTTGTTTTTAAGATTTTACTTATTTATTTGAGACAGAGATCACAAGTAGCCAGAGAGGCAGGAAGAGAGAGAGAGAAGAAGAAACAGGCTCCCCGCAGAGCAGGGAGTCCAATGTGGGGCTCGATCCCCTGACGCTGGAATCATGTCCTGAGCCCAAGGCAGAGGCCTTAACCCACTGAGCCACCCAGGCACCCCTGGAAACTGGCTTTGTACTCCTTGCGGGGTTAGTTCCGGGGACCATGACCGAGAATGATTAAGGGGCCAGGTCGCAGAGAAGAAGGAAATAGGGCCCTTCTACCCCAAGAGCCTCAGCAGATCCCTTCCCGTTGTCACTTTGTCCTGAGGTCATTTAAAATAGATCCTACCTGCGAGGGCAGCTTGCTGGGGTGAGGGGCACAGGTAAAAAGAACAGTGGCAGGAGCAGACCCCAAGAGAACGGGTACAGCCAGCCAAAGGAAAGGGCACTGCTCAGGTCAAAGGATCTGTCAGTCAAGGCCCAGGAGAGGGTTGGATAAAGGGCCTCGGAAATTGACCAGGAGAGTGTTTCAGACATTGCGAGGCCCAGAGAGAGGGAAGCCAGGTAGTACTAGCGAGTAAGTACATTCATGCTAGTCCCCTTTCTCCTTCCTATCACACCCATTCCAGGCTCCCCGCTCCTGGCAGAGCTCCTCACCGACAACAGACAACATCTACCTGCAGGAAGGCAGTGAACAAAGAGAAGCATTTTCCCCCTCCCTCCTCCCGTGGATCACGGAGTCTAGTCTGCGACAGGCCCCAGCCAAAGGAAGGGAAAAGCTGTAATTACGCGGTTGAGGCTCTGTGTGTGACTTATAAGCCACCATAAGGATGCTTATTACCTGAGAGGGATGAGAAACGAAGGACGGGCTTGAGTCTTCACCCCGAGCAGGGGGAACAGGAGGACACACAAAGAAAGTTGCTGTTTGATGAGCCAGTTGCACAAAAAAGATTAGTTAACTAGGGTAAAAGTGAGTTTTTTTCATCGTTTTTCATTCTAATTAGGAATAATTAGGCCTTATCATGAATGACTTTTTAAAAAGATTTTATTTATTTTTCTGAGAGAGAGAGAGAGAGAGCATGAGCAGGGGTGAGGAGGCAAAGGAAGAGGGAGTAGTGGACTTCCCACTGAGCAGGGAGCCCGATGAGGGACTCCATCCCTGGACCCTGGGATCATGACCTGAGCTAAAGGCAGATGCTTAACCAACTGAGTCGCCCAGGCACCCCATCATGAATCATTAGAAAGGTCTATTAGTAATATATCGAATGTAGACATTGATCAAGATAGGTGCAGACATCAAGAGAAGGAATAAAAAGGCTCCTGATGTTGTTTTATTGTTATACTGGGATGCATTCATGAAAAGCAGAGGAAAAGGTGGACACATTTCAATGGAAAAGGGCCTCATGCTCCCCCATCCACCCCGCTGTGTACTTACAGGCTCCAGGTATGCGAGGCCTGCCTAATCTACGGCCACTCCGAGTCATGGATTCCAATTTGGCTGCCTCATTCGTTCCTCCACTTGACCTGCTACGTAACCTGAAAATTCTTGTGCTTCATCCTTCAAAGCCAGAAGGAAGGCACAGTGGCAGAGTTCCACATAACAGTGACGTCCCAGGGCGCCTGATTGGCTCAGTGGGTTAAGCTGCTGCCTTCGGCTCACGTCATGATCTCAGGGTCCTGGGATCGAGGCCCGCATCGGGCTCTCTGCTCGGCGGGGAGCCTGCTTCCTCCTCTCTGCCTGCTTGTGATCTCTCTCTGTCAAATAAACAGTGATGTCCCACCTTGTGGGAAAACATGTGGATGTTTATCAACTCCGGTGTAGTTCATCACGTGAACTACACATTGCGGTAGATCTCCCTTATCACTGGTAACTTTTTTAAAAGATGAAGGAATAAAGTTCTATCTTCTAAAAAAAAAAAAAGAAGAAGAAGAAGAAGAATAAAAAGGCTCCAGATATGTATGACTTGTTCCGATTCTCCACACTTGAAGAAAGTCCCATTTAATGATAGAGTATGCAGAAAGTTTCATCCCAATACACAAATTAAAATCAAAGCCAGCGACGGCCGCTCACCGGGCTCAAGCTCATAAGGGTTGAGTTAATTATACCCTCATGGCCATTATTGCCCATGTAAGACGGGAGACTGAGTCACTTCTCCTGGAGTGACCACTCTTCTCCTGGAGTTTCTTTCTTTAAACATTCTATACACTTGTTGATCCAAATAAATCAAGTGAAATGTTTGTGCCCCACCATTTGTAATTCACCAGCTGTCTTCCGCGGTTTTGGGGGCCAACACGCACATTCTATTTCTCCATGTTACATGAAAACTAGATAGTTTCTAGTTTTCTTACATCTCAACTCTTTTCCATTGCACCCTGAGACGTAGATCTCTGTGTTGCACATGATGTGTGCCCTTTGGAGATAGAGCCCCATGACGGTGAATTTATTCTTCATTTCAGGTTGATGTCATCATCACAGAAGGCTATGGCAGGAAGCACCCAGAAGAGACTTGTCATCTTTCAGGTGCCTAAAATGAACTGGTGGATACTCATTGTGTTAATCAGAGAGACCTGGGTCAGCTACGTTAGAGAAGATAAAACATTAACCTTTAATCCTGATAAGTTATTCAGAGACCATACAGTCAAACTGTGCAAATGTGAGCGATTTTTTTTCATTTTTTTAATATTTTTTAGATTTATTCATTTATTTCAAAGAGAGAGAGAGAGTGCATGGTGGGGGAAGAGGGGCAGAAGGAGAGGGCGAGGGAAAGCAGACTCAGGACTCAGTCTTCAGACTCTGAGATCATGACCTGAGCTGAAACCAAGAGTCATCTTGGTTGAACCCACTGAGCCATCCAGGTGCCCCATTGTTTCAGAATAATATACATCTGATTCTTCTGCAAAGCATGACTATCTTCTAAGCCAAACTTCATTTTGGAAGTTTAATTCTCCCAAAGTAGAACTTTGTACATGCAATATTCTCCCAATGGTTGAAGTTATTTGTTGTGTAGGGAATGCAGTCCTTAGTTCCTGTTTCTATGAACACCAAGTTTCCCCAACTTTTAGCATTTATATACTAGACAAAGGCTAATGTCCTGATATGTCAAGAGTCCCTACTCAAAATGAAGAAGACAACCAACCCCCACGAGACAAAGGAACCAAAAAATAAAGTATGGATAGTTCCCAGGAAAGGACATTAAATATATCTCATACAAATGAAAAAGATGATAGGGCACCTGACTGGCTCAGTCAGTAGAGTGTGCAATTCTTATTTCAGGACTGTGAGTTCAAGCCCCATGTTGGGTGTAGAGATTACTTAAGAAAATAAAATCTTCCCCAAAAGTAAATAAAATAAAAATAAAAGATGCCTAGCTTCATCATAATGAGGGAAATAACATTTTAAATGTGAATGCAGTACCATTTTCACCAAGAGATTGGTAAAGATCAAAAAGTTAGATGACACATCTGAGTTGTAGAAAGCAGGTATGCATACATAGACAACATCCTCAGGAGGGCTACAGGGCAGTATCTATCAAAATTACAAAGAACAGTATGTATCAGTCAAAATTTGCAGAACTGTGTACTCGAAATGGTAAAAAATCTGCTATATCTAAATTATACCTTAATTTAATTTTTTAATGAAAAACATTAAAGCCAGTCTCTTCACAAGAAATCCTATATTGCTTTTAAAGCCTATATTGCTTTTAAAGAGAATGAGATTGGGGCGCCTGGGTGGCTCAGTGGGTTAAGCTTCTGCCTTCGTCTCGGTCATGATCTCAGGGTCCTGGCATCGAGCCCCACATCAGGCTCTCTGCTCAGTGGGGAGCCTGCTTCTCCCTCTCTCCACCTGCCTCTCTGTCTCCTTGTGATCTCTCTGTCAAATAAATAAATACAATCTTTAAAAAAAAACAAAGAGAATGAGATTGATCTATACTAGCAATAAATTCTAAGATATATTAAGTGAAAAGAGCAAGGTGCAGAATGGTGTATGATCCTTGCATATTCCTTCTAAGCAAAGACAATTGACATATACTGACTGACATATGTAGATCAGCTGGGCATCTGCCTTCAGCTCAGGTCATGATTCCAGGGTCTTGGGATCAAATCCTGCATTGGGCTCCTTGCTCAGCAGGGAGGCTGCTTCTCCCTCTGCCTGCTGCTCCCCCTGCTTGTGCTCCCTCTTTGTCTCTGATAAATAAAGAAATAAATTTAAAAAAAGAAGGTATCCTAAGTGAAAAGAGAAATCTGTGCCTTTGCAGAGTAGGACATATTATTGAGGGAAAGGGGGAAAGATGATATTTACATGCCTTTGTTTAAATGTGCATAACACCTCCCAGAGAAGAAAACATCAGATGGATGGCCTCTGGGAAGGAGATCCGGGCACTGGGAAGAAAAGGGAGTGGGAAAGAAAGTGTTCACAAATATTTTGAGCCATGTGAAAGAACTACCTATTAGCATAAACTGTAGGCTTCGCTGGTGTAGTAGGACCAATATAGCTGTGTGATACAGGACGGGGGCTCATGGTGAAGATGACCTTCTTTCAGCACAATCAGCGTGTCCTTTACCACCATTAAAACACACACACACACACACACACACACTCAATAGAATCTGCCTTACTATTTTGTTTGCACAGGAAAATGAACTGGGTCTGTTTCCAGGGAATGCTCCAGGTAGACAAACTGGAATCATCCTTCCAATGACAAAACATTTCTCACCCTTTGACAAGGACGTGGACTCCTGGAGTGCAGAGCGCACAGGTCACAGCGGGGGGAAGGCTAGAGGCATCAACTTAAGAATGAAGCTTTTCAGAAAGGAACAGTTTCTTCACAGTGACCTCTGTCCTCAGGCGCAAACGTCTCTCAGCCAAGACATTGTGGTCACCCGGGTGGGCCAGCGTGTTGTGCCTGTTTTCCAGAACAGCATGGCTTGAGCAGAACAAATAGCTGGAGAAATTCGGGCCTCGCAGCAGGAGACCCCACTTTTACAGTGATAGGCTTATGTGTACAGAAAATTGATCAATATTTCTAAGTATCTGCCAGATTATTATACCCCCATGATAATGGGAAATGATTTAGATTCAAAAAGGAAACAAGTGTACATGCTGACTTGAGGACTGTCCCCAGAGCACATTACCACAATAATGATTAGAGTTCATTAAGTATATCATATCAAGAATACTAATTTAAGCTCATTAAATTATATGACCGGGGAACATTACTATCTGAAGAAAAGACGGTACAAATATTGGACATAAGAAGTTATAAGTGCACTTATTCCCTATGAAGTATTTTCCATATTAATTTTTGTAAGCTTCATTTTATTTATTTTAGAGAGAGAGAGAGCACCGGGGGAGGGGGGCAGAGGGAGAGGATGAAGGAGAAAAGCAGACTCCCCGCGGAGCACAGAGTCCAGTGGGGCTGGATCTCACAACCCTGCGATCACCACCTGAGCTGAAACCAAGAGTCTGATGCTTAACTGACTGAGCCACCCAGGCTCCCCCACCCTCCTCGTATTAATTTTTATGACACATTCAGCATCTTGGTCAAAAGAGATTCTGAACCTCTGTATCAGTTAGGGTCCCCTGGGTAGCAAGTGAGAGAAAAATCGGATCCAAACACTGGCTTCAACAAAATACGGACTTACTGGATTACGTAACTGAACAGTCCAAGGGTAAGACTTGGTGCTACGCTGCTCTCTTGGCCTGAAGGCTGAAGTGTATCACCCTGGGAACCTTTCCGTCTGTCTGTCTGTCTCTCTCTCAGCTCCATTCTGAGACTGGTTCCCACTCAAGATATCAAGATGGCTACAGCAACTCTGGGCCTCACTCTAAAGGTATAAATCTGGCAGGACAGAGAAAGAATCTGTCTCTCCCAGAAGTCCCAGCAAAAGTATTCGCACCGATGCCGAACCAGGCTTCTGGGAATCAGTCCGTCCGTCTGGCCAGGGGTATGCAACATTTGGACGGACCGAGGTTGCACGCTCTGTGTCTGAGGCAGGGTTAAGCCCCAGCGGAAGCAGCCACACCGGGGAGGCAGGGGTTTCCACAGATGGGAGCTGGAGTGTGGTTCCCAGCAGAAGGATGGCTACATGGTAGGCAGTGAAGAGAACAGCTGTCAGTAAGCAGCTGTGGCCTGAGATAATTAGTGTGCCGTGGAAATCCAATAGGAATGATGATCCACCACGAACAAGAAAGGCACCCTCAGAGAAAGAGGATAGGAAATAGATGTTTACACCCATCGTTGGACATTAATACTTCAAATTAAAGAGTCAAGGTTTCTGGACTTGATAGGCAATTTCAAAAAGAAAGAATAATGCATGTTTCTGGACTTGATGTGGCAATCTTAAAAAGAAAGAATAATTGCTTTATTCTTCAAAACTAAAAAAAAAAAATCCTTCATCAAACAAGCTTTGAGAAGAAAATTTTATCCTGAGAATTACTGCAAATATAAGATTACTCTCATCTAAAAGCATGTCAGAAATAAAAGACAGTGCTGGGAATCAGCTGCTGTCAGTTTTAGATGGAATGTCTCCTTTGAACATGATTTATTCTTTACCATGTAAGGTTCTTCTATCATATGTAAACCGGAGGTGACTCGTACAACTCATGTCGTCGGAAGATAAGCTCTAGAGTGAGAAGTTTGGGTTAGAAGTGGAATGATTCTTAAAAACACTTTTACAGTCAGTTTCATCAAGCATTAACAGCAAGAAATTAAGTCCTAGAATTTTTCTAAGTCACTGCAGAGAATTAATAATTATCAGAGGAAGAAAAACATTTTACTAGTTTCTGTAGAAGCATTGTCCTGCCCTTGGCACGGGGCCCGGTGGATTTAGCGTGTGTAATTTCTCCAGAGCTCCTCTGGCAAGGGCTATTGGTAGCCTACCCAACAGATATTCCTGGCTTCTTTTTGGCTTTAAAAAAAAAAAAAAAAAAAAGTACATAAGTAGAATAAAAGCCCTGTTTCAATTGGACAATGATGTGCCCAGCTTCAAGGTCTAAGTAAAGCATGCCGTTCTCATTTCCCTTTTGTTGGTCCAGGGAGGGGCATGTGGTCAAGTTCTGGCCCAAGACGTCTGCTAGGAGCCTCAAGGTTTCTTCCTGCAGAGGAAGACTGATGAAAAAGAGAAGCCCGGCTTGCTCTGGTCTCCTCCCTAACCTGCTTAGGACTCAACAAGCTGAGGGCGTAGTGTTTAGAGCAGCTGTGCCACCTGCTGGCCGGAAGGGGAAGGCCAAGCGACCAGCGAACTTGGACCCAGATGTCCAGCTGCTCAACGCCCCAGTCATCACCTGCTTCTGCATATTATGCGTCATGTGGTTTGAGCACTTTTAGTCGGATATTCTGTTGCTTTTGGGCAACGTCATTGGTCCGTGATACAGATCCCCTCAAATTTCTGACTTGTGGTTTCCAGACTAAATACCACACGGCTGAACCTGGAGGTTATTTATTTGCCTAGCAAAGCCTAAAACAGAGGACTGACTTTCAAGCAGTCCTTCTTGCTGAACAGCTATTTCTTAAACTGTCCTATTTGTTTAAATTTGATCTGGCGTTCCCACCTCCCCGCAAAATAATTCAAGCCAGACTTCTCCCCCCATCCCACCCCATTTCCTTTGGAAAGCCATTAAAGACATGTATTGGTAAGATGACATTCCCTCGCAGCTGACACCTGTCCTCCTGTTTCAAACACGGCAATCAGCACAATTTGCAGAGAGGAGTTCTGAGCTCATGGTAAGGAAGAGCCTTCACTCAAAGCCAAAGCGAAGACACAACAGGCCGCTCCTGAGGGTGGTGGCAGATGGCAGACCTCACCCACAGAGGAGCTGAAGAATAAACAGAATGACAGGACTTTGTAAGGGAAATTTAAGTGTCAGATGGAATTAGACAAAATAATCTTCGAGGTTCCTCAGCTCTGAGATTCAAGGATTGTCTGTTCTTCAATCTTGAATCTTAAAACTGAAATAGACCGTTTCTTGTTTGACTCTGCAAAACTGTTTTTGTTACCATCTTCTCTCTGTAAATATCTGATAGATTCCTATTTCTTTTCTACTTTCTGACTGCCTATTCCTCATCCTTAATGTTATGTAACCCATACTCTATACCCCACCTTTGGATGAAAACTCTTCTTTTACTAATGACTGAAGATTTAAGCTAAATCCTACATTTTTCTTAATCTTTAAAAAAACTAGATAATTGGTTTATTTCTGCAAATGTTTCGAGAATCAACATGCATTTTTAGAATCCTCCTTCTTGTATACATGCCTACAATGTCAGCATCTGATGGAGTTGCTTGCTGTTGTGGGTGCCCTTGTTCCTTGTTGTCTTTCTCTTTCTTGATTCTCATGTCTGCCTTGCATGATTTTTCCCCCCAGCTTTACTGAGATATTTATGTTTATTGACATATAACATATATAAGTTTAAGGTACAGTGTGATGATTTGAAACATGTAAAGAATGCAAAATGATGACCACAATAAGGTTACTTAACACCACCAAACCCTCACATAATTACATATTGTGTGTGTGGTGAGAATATGTAAGATCTACTCTTTTCACCTGTTAATTATAGTCACCACGCTATCCATTAGATCCCCAGAACTTACTCATCTTAGAGCTAGAAGTCTGTCCCCTTCTTAATCTTTGTACCGTCTGGAATGTCTGCTGTGTCTGAAACTGTTTCCCAACCCCTCTGTGACATTCCAGACACCTGAGGGTTGTTTGTCTCCTTTGTAGTCACTATCAAGACATAACTGAATCACCTGGGGGATTACACACATCCAAGTTCTAGTCCAAGATTCAGGGCGTCAAAGAGGTGGTACCTTTGTCTGAACATCGCATGTTTTTAGAGTATACATTTCCCCTAATCCTTCTCTCATGTATTCTGGTTTGTAAGCAGGGGAGAGCTGAAGGATGGCTGTTAGAGTACCAGGTCCTGGTCAGTATTACACAGTTAAATTTAGATTTTAAATAGCTGAGAGAAAAGATTTGACATGCGCTATGAAAAAGTGACCAAGGGGAACTTCTCAAAAAGGAAAACAAACAAACAAACAAACAAAAAACACTAGCCATAAGGTAAGCCACAGAGTGGGGAATCATATTGGTATCACATATTATTGAAAAGAGACAAGGAAGGAAGGAAGGAAGAGAGGGAGGGAGGGAGAAAGGGACTTCACCTCAAGAGTATAAAGAACTCTTACAAACCAGTAAGAAAAATCTGGACAACCCAATGCCGATTCATGAAGAACTCTGGAAATTGCCCATGAGACAGCCAGCCCCAGACCCTGACGAGCTCTCCAGCTTGCAAGCCATCTTGCAAAAATGTCGGTGAAATAAACTTCGTTACTCCTCATCACGCCTTCGCGCCAGCCCTGAGCGCACCTCTGTCCTGGCTCCTTGCCAAGTTACTAGCAACAAGCTCATCAGGCATATCATTTTGAGGTTGCAGAGGAGGAGAGGGCGAAAGAGAAAAGCTGTCCACGCGGACTTGTAACTGCAGCAGGTGTCAGTGGGGAAAAGATTTAATGACTGAGCTGAGGCTATTTAGTGACTTTTCATTTGGTGTGTAATTCTAGGTTGGCAGCTGTTTACTTGAGAACATTAAAGATATCGTTCCTTAATCTCTGGCTTCTATAACCGCTGCTGAGAATTCAGCAGTCAGTCTAACCATTGCTTCTTTGAAGGTAAACTGTCCTTTTTCCCTCTGGCTTCTCTTAATAGTTTCTCATTGCCTTTGGTTTTCTTCACTTCCCTGTGCTGCCTCTGTGGTGGCTGGCTTCCTATGACCCTCCTTGCGATCCACTGGGCTTCTGTGGGTTGATGTCTGGAGCTGAAAAATCCCAGCTATTTTTTCCTTAAATGTCGCTTCTACCCCGTTCTCTTTTACTTCTTCTTTTAAGCTCTCCAACTGAATGCTCATTGTATTCTCTCTTTTTTCCCATTCTTTTTTTCTTTGTGCTACATTCTGAAAGGTTTCATAAGATCTTTGTCAGAATTCTTTCTTAATTATGTCTAATTTGTTCTTAAATGCATCCACTGATTTAATTTAGGCTACTCGATTTTTTTACTATTTGATTCTTTTTCAAGTCTATGTCATTTTCTTATACGCTAGAGTTTTCTGCTAAAATATTCATACTTCACTTGTATCTACTTGAACTTGGTAAGCATAATTGCTTTACAGTCTGTATTTGGAATCCCTGAAGGTCTAGTTCTGCAGTCTGATTTTTTTTCTTGTTCCTAGTGTTTTATCATCTTGTACACCTGGTTATTTTTTCCTATGTCCTGAAAATTGTATTTTTAATTATTTGTAAAAACAATTTGAGACCTACTATGATGTTCTCTTTCTCCAAAGAGAATTTGTTTTTAAGATTTATTTCATTTTAAAAAAAAGATTTATTTCGTTTTAGACAAAGAGAGAGCATGAGCAGGAGGAGCAGAGGAAGAGAGAGAAAGAGAAAGAGAGAGGAAATCTCAAGCAGACTCTGTGCTGAACTGCAGAGCCTGATGCAGGGCTTAATCTCATGACCCTGAGATCATGACCTGAGCTGAAACCAAGAGTTGGACGCTCACCCAACTGCACTCCCCAGATGCCCCATCCAAAGAAAATTTTTATTGCTTCTACCAGGCACTTGGAGACACCAACATTCCAATATTTCCCTAATCCAGTTTCAGGCTTGAGATTTCCCAGGCCACCCAGGTGACTCGAAGACAGAACGCAGTATAAGCAAGGGCTGGTCAACTTCCAGGTCACTCATTTCTAGAGTCCGTCAGTCTCCACTCGGGGTCCAAGGCACTTACCCGTGGTGGGCCCCAGGCCCCGACTTTCGTCTCCCTAGCCCTAACGGGTCTGTCAAACCTCCCAGCCACCTGAGATCACCACACATCCTCAGGACAACATGGCACCAGTACCGCGCTCATCTTTATGAATTTTAAGTTCCCCAGAAACTTAACCTGGTAATTCTTCACTATTTGTTAGTTTGCTGTTTCTGGACAGGTAATTTTTATATTTTGCTCAGCATTTTAGTTGTCTTCAATGGGAGGATTTTTCTAAATGACTGGAAGGAGAAGACTAACCTTATCTTTTCGTCTCCTACTTAGCATCCTGTGACTTTTTGAGGAAGCACAGACATAGTGGAGATGATGAAACTTGGGCATTTGGTATTGCCCTCTCCATGAATTTGTTGTGTGGTTTACCTAACATTTGACTCTAAGTTTTGTGGAAACAAATTAAAATTGGCCAGGAGCACCTGAGTGGCTCAGTTGGTTAAGCAATTGCCTTCAGCTCAGGTCATGATCCCAGAGTCCCAGGATCAGGTCCCACTTCAGGGTCCCAGCCCCGCAGGGAGTCTGCTTCTCCCTCTGACCTTCTCCTGTCTCATGTTCTCTCTCTCTCAAATAAATAAATAAATAACCCCCCCAAAAAAGGGAAAAAAATCTATTTTAACACACATGCTCAAATTCATTAAGGAAATGTAAGGAAAATGCAAGGGAATTAAAAAATATATATATCACTGAGACCTGAAAGAACTTTTGTGTTATTCTTCAAAATGGCTTAGTCTGTGTTGGTAAACACAGCAAACTGACAACTTTATAAACTAAACCAAAAAGTTTTGGGTTACCTAATTATTCAGATTTAATCCAGTCTTTAAAGAGGATTACATTTGATCCTGGTTTGTACTAGTCACAGGTGACATATTTTTCTATTGGGCTTTCTTCTAGATCCTGAAATGATCTATGAAGAAATAAGAATCCCCTTGCTGTCAAATGTTTTTGATAAGAGATGTTTTACTCACACAAATATGGAGCTTTCAAATCTGTATGAATGCCAAAGATTATAAATTACATTCTGGGCAATTGTGGAAAGTTTAAAGCATGTGAGATGGTATTGTTAATGTGTTAGCTGCAATAGACTGGGTTATGCCGCAGGATTAACCGATCCCCAACCTCCACTGGTTTAACCCATGAAAGTTGACATTTCACTCATGCAAAGTTGGCTGCAGATACGGGGGCTCTTCCCGGCACCTCCCTCCCAAGCACGTCTGACATCCAGGCTGTTCCATCTTGTGGCTACACTGTTCCCAGGTCTAGCCTCTGCTGTTGTGGCGGCGGGAAAAGAGAGAAGCATCAAAAACTAAAAAGTGCTCCTCTTTATTCTTTGTCCCAGAAGTGACACATGTCACTTCCACTCACAGCTCGCTTGTCATAACTCATCACATACACCCATCTAACTGCAAGGGAGCTGGGAAATGTACGGGAGCACATGGATATTCAGTGACTAATAAATTATAATAAATTACATCACTTTAAATATGATTGAACTTAAAATGAACTCCTTGAAATATTTCCAAGGAAGAATTATTCCTGAAACAATAGGAAATCCATGGTGTGATTTCCAGTATTTAAAGAAGCAGATCCTCGGCTGTCTCTCCCCCACAATGGTTACTTTTTTCAGAGGTTCTGACAGCTTTAACACAACATGGAGCTTCCTTAATTCTTGGATACTTGCCTTATATTTAAAGAGAAGGAACTGGACTGATTGATCTCTAACATCGCTTAAGAGCCCTTGAAAACACTGTTTATTTTTTTATTCTAACTTGGAATAATTTTTTTCAGAATTCTGTTGTGCTTTTTTGTTTTTGTTGTTTAACCTAAAACTTTAACTATGCACCAGAAGTTCCAGCCCCTTGAGGGAAAGATAATTTTTTTTTTTTTTTGATAAGTGAACTGAAGCTTCAGGAAAATCTTATGCATCTGGTTTTTGTCACACGAGATTTCTATCCAAGGACCTTCTTTTTTTTTTTTTTTTTAATGAAAGCATTTTGTTAGGCAGTGTCGTTAAAAAATGGAAACGCCTTTCCTCAGGGGCAATGGCAAGGTGAGGGAATCAGATTATTCAAAAAAAATTAACATGACCTCCAGTCATTAAAACTTCGCTCTCCGTATAAAACTTAGCACATCTGAGTTTTAGTAAGAGAATTCTTTAGTAAGAGAATTAGGCTAAATTTGTTTTGCTAATAATGTTTCCTGTATTCTGTTTATTGGTAAGAGACTGAGAGGCTATTGGTAAAAGTCTCCGGACTTGGGGTTGCAAAATCAGATCCTACAGGGTTTAAAGAGGTCGACGAAGCAGATTCACGGTGTGAGGACAGTCTAGAACAGAGCGAGCTTGTTGAAAGCAAGGATCCAGTATCAGGGTATTGTTGTTAGGCAAGAATTTGGGACCTGTGTTGCCAGATCTTCCAAATTAGGACTGAAAGAAAGAGAGGAGTTAAGAAGGTCAAGAGGCTGCTGGCTTAGAACGGAAGAGGGGAGGGATGGTTGCCGGGAGGAGAGAGGCTACACCTTTCTTCTCTTGGCTTCCCTCTCTCACTCAAGCAATTTCTTCCTTACACAAGATTAAAGAGAGAAAAACCAGGAAAGCAAAGTCTGTGGGATACAAGAAAGTAAAATTTAAGACGGCAACACAGCTGTCAGAAGTCAAGGCCTGAAAACAAAAAAGGGACAAAGATTAACAACCCCGGGAGTAGTCATAGTAGTAACAAACAGCTACTGGGCACTTACCACGCACCAGGCACTATTCTAAGAGATTTACATGTGTTTATCCATTGAATCCCCAGAACCACTGTGTAGTAAAGAATTTATCCTGAAAGAGAGGTCTGGCCTTTGTCTAGCTCTAGGAAGTTACCTCTATCCTCTTGGGATACTCCAAGTGACAGGGGATGTCTTTGTGGCTCATGGTGGACCCCTGGGACCACACCTGAGACTTACACTAACAAGGTGACCCATGGTGGGCCCATGGGTCGTCTACACGAAGCGGAGGATTCAAGGTGGGGGCTGGCCATGGTCAACCATGAGATTAGAAGGGTGGGGCTTTGGCCCACATGATACCCTCTTGACTTCCAAGGAGGGGAGAGGGATTGAGTTCTACCACGTGGGTAATTCAATCAATCATACCTGTGTAATGAAGCCCCAGTCAAAATTCTGGACACCGAAGCTGCGAGAAGCTTCTCTGGTTGACAATACTCTGTCACACTTCAGTGTTGGGAAGATAACACATCGAGGACGATGGAAGCTTTGCTTAAGCTTCCCACACTTAGATCCATCTGTACCTCCCTTTGGCTGGGTCTAATTTGTATCCCTTGCCAAAAATAAATGTGACTATGAGTTTAATAGCTTTCAGAGAGTTCTTGGGAATCTTTCTAACAAATTATCAAACCTCAGGCTAGTCATGGGTACCTCTGAATTTATAGCCCGCTGATGTGAAGTGAGGTGGCCCTGGGAGCCTCCAGACTTTATGCTTGTGTCTAACTGAGGGCAGGCTTTCAGGGACGGTGCCCTCTGGGCACTTTGCCAAACTCCTCTGCATGCACTCAAGCGATTGTTATGATGACAGAATAACACATAGAGTGTAAGGAATCTGCCTGAGGTCACACAGGACATAAGAGGAAAAGCCTGGGTTAAAGCTTATGCCTTCGGCTCAGGTCATGACTCCCAGAGTTCTGGGATGGAGCCCCATATCATGCTCTTTGCTCGGCAGGAAGCCTGCTTCCTTCTGTTTCTCTGCCTACTTGTGATCTCTGTCTGTCAAATAAATAAATAAATAAATAAAATCTTTAAAAAAAAAAGAAGAAAAGCCTGGATTCAAACAAGGGCATTGCAACCACCACATTATATTCTGCTCCATTACCTCAAACTCAATGGAGAGAATATCTAATAGCAACTTGGAAAAGGTTTGCTTAGACCTATTTTCAAATGCACTGGGATACACGGTTAAGAATCTGTATTTTATAGAACTGCTCATTATACACACATACACACACCCGAAACAAAATGTGACACCCTCAGATGTCTTCCAAACTCGGTTATTTGTGTTTTCTAAATGCTATAAACCTACCAAATTGATTTCCTATCCAGTTAAGAATTTTGCATCAGCAAAATTTAGAAACGCTGGTTTGGAAAGTGGTTTTAAAATAGTACTTTCCAATTCTGGTTTTAAATTGGGATAACCTGGGGAATTTTTCAAGAAAAATGTAAAACCCAGGCTCCGCACCTAGAGTTTTTAATTCAGTTAGTTTAGGATGGAGGTAGGGCATCAACATTTTGTGTTTTTTGAAGTCTCTGGGTACTTGCGATGTACAGCAGGGACTTGAGAACGGCTGTTCAAAAATAGCACCTACTGTGCGATTTCAAGCAGATGTTTTAAGGAATCAATATGCTCTTTTATTTTAAAAGGAAAATGCGTGGCTGACTATGGTGATCTGGATCCCTTGCAGCTCCCTTTCATGGCTATGGCACCTATGGTAGTTTTATACCTAGACTGCAGAAGCAACCGTTAGACGGGGCGCCGGGGTGGCTCAGCTGATTAAGCGGCTGCGTTCAGCTCAGTTCATGACCCCTGGGATCAAGTCCTGCATCAGGCTCCCTGCTCCATGGGGAGTCTGCTTCTCCCTCTGACCTTCTCCCTCTCATGCTGTTTCTCTCTCTCTCTCAAATAAATAAATAAAATCTTAAAAAAAAAAAAAAAAAAAAAAAAGGAGGGGCGCCTGGGTGGCTCAGTGGGTTAAAGCCTCTGCCTTCAGCTCAGGTCATGATTCCAGGGTCCTGGGATCAAGCCCAGCATCTGCTTCCCTTCCTCTCTCTCTGCCTGCCTCTCTGCCTACTTGTGATCTCTGTCTCTCAAATGAATAAAAATATTAAAAAAAAAAAAAAGAAGCAACCATTAGAGCAATTAAAAAATAAATATGAGGAGGAACTCTGTAACTCTGAAGACATGTAGTGACACATTGGGGACTCTTTTCACTTCAAAGTGATTTTATTCATTATTAAGAGAAAAACTATTCTTTTATATTATATAATTATATACTATAATTCTTTATATATAATCTTCATATATAATTATGCAAATATATAAAATTATGCATAATCATATCTTATATAAATATAGAATATATATTTTTAAACATGTATTAATACAACAGATATTAATAATATACAAATAGATAATAGAAACATTACTATATAATACCAAATTATTTTCTGTCTCAATTTACACTCCCACTAGCAAAGTATTAGAGTTTGCGTTGTTCCGAGCTTTGCCCACACCCAATACCGGACATTAATTTTTGCCAGCCTCATGGATATAAATTTGTACCTGAATGTATCATTTCCTTGAAAATAATTAATTTGAGCATTTTTCCATCTGTTTATTGTCTAATTGGGTTTTCTCTTCTGTGAAGTTCCTGTTCTGGTCTTTTGCCCATTTTGGTAACTTCTAACATGACAGCCTATCTAATCCTCTGAAACCAAAATGTGCCACGGTGAGATGATCTTCAACCAGAAATCCTTCCGAAGTGTGTTTGTATGAAATTCCTTAAAGTTTTTAGGTGATCATTCTATAAACACTGAACTTCTAAATTTAAGTCAGGCCATTGAAAATCATCCAAGGGGCACCTGGCTGGTGGTTGTTGGAGTGTGTGACTCAGGGTTGTAAGTTTGAGCCCCACATTGGGCATAGAGATTACTTAAAAATAAAACAAAACAAAACAAAACAAAAAAAGAAAGAAAGAAAGAAAATGATCCAAACTACCCACATATCAGCAGGGCTTCCTGCTTTTTTCTATCCCAAACCTCCCTTCTGACTGGGCCACATTTTTCTGGGAAGATCTCCTAGTGGGATCACATGCAAGGCCCTGTGTTTACTGCAGGACAGAAACCTAGAGAGAGAAGAAAAACTTCCAACAGAACCAAATATTGTGGAGGAAAATAGATGAGAATATGATTGGAAAGCTGCCCGTCAGATGGAGTTTTCTTTATACATCTGCTTTCTTGACAGAGGATGAAGGTAAAGGTACACGAACGAGTAGCACAAATGAAACACCATTGTCCAAATGCAAACAACGGGGACTTCAGGGGTATTGCTAAAACATTAAGAAGGAAAGACTCGCCCTGCTGGGTCACCTCCACAATAAGCAAACCCCAGTAATCGGGTCTGTAATGATGGAACTGCTGGGCTCTGTCCTGAGTTTAGATGCGGCTCCATCCTTGACAACCAATCCCTTGTGTAAATCTCAACTCCTTCAGCCTGCTAACCCTCCAATTCTCTCACCCAGCAAACCCCAACCCTACTGGTATTCTTTAAATAAAATTTGTCGTTCCCCAAAAATGTTATAATTCAGTGTATTCTAAGGAGCTTTTTATAACTTGATCATTTCCCCCATTTCTTCAAATTCCTTATAAGTTTTAAATTTAGTCTTTTTATACAGTCTCTCTCGTGTGTGTGTGTGTGTGTGATAATCTGTTTCAGTGAAGAAGTACACTGTAGGGAAATACTTTGAAATATACTATCAGTGTTTCTACATCAATGTGGTTCTCATTCAAAGTCCTCTGTCACATTAGTTTTTAAAGGCTCATCAATGTAAAAGGAGGTGATTTACTTGGTTATTTCTGAACTTACCTTATGAACTGCTTGTTGATTCTATTTCACTATAACAAGATAAATACTTGTATCTGAAAGGATGAATACCCAACTTTTGTAGCAACATGGACAGGACTGGAAGAGATTATGCTGAGTGAAATAAGTCAAGCAGAGAGAGTCAGTTATAATATGGTTTCACTTATTTGTGGAGCATAACAAATAACATGGAGGACAAGGGGAGATAGAGAGGAGAAAGGAGTTGAGGGAAATTGGAAGGGGAGGTGAACCATGAAAGACTATGGACTCTGAAAAACAATCTGACGGTTTTGAAGGGGCGGGGGGTGGGAGGTTGCGGGGAACCAGGTGGTGGGTATTATGGAGGGCACGGATTGCATGGAGCACTGGGTGTGGTGCAAAAACAATGAATACTGTTACGCTGAAAAGAAATTTAAAAAAAAAAAGACAAATACTTCTGTTTTCATTGTTTTAGGGAAAACAGCTCCAGATCGGAGCCTGCTATTCTTTCTGTTCTGGGGAGAACTGTCCAGAGAAAGCAGTTGTGCATGCTCAGATAAGGGGAGACTGGAGCCTGATGAGCCAGTTCATGTGGAGAGCGCTGCTGTCTGCCTCCCACGGTGAGCTGACTGCCAATGGCAGTGACCTTGAAATCTGGTGGAAAATCTAATTTTGCTGAATCAGAGAACCTCTCTAAAACAGGAGAATGTGATGTTCCCAGCCACACACACACACACACACACGCACACAAAACCTGCTCTGCCTGGTTTTCCAGTGTCCTGGGAACCGCAGTCCTCCTCCTCTCTCCCACTTTACCCAGGGAAACTTCTAAACACAATGGACACCTTGGGCTTATCTAGGCTAGACTAATATAATTAGACTGCTTTTTGAAATAAAGATAAAAATCAATAGTTCAGTTAAGTTTCAAAGGGAGTAAGTACGTCTTTAAGCCCTAAAGAAAGCAAGAAAAAGAGGCACCTGGGTGGCTCAATCGGTTAAACATCTGCCTTCCACTCAGATCATGATCCTGGGGTTTGGGGACGGAGACTAAAGTCAGGCTCCCTGCTCAGTGAGGAGTCTGCTTCTCCCTCTCCCTCTGCCCCTCACTCTGCTCATTCTTTCTTACAAATAAATAAATACAATTTTAAAAAGAAAAAAAAGAAGGCAAGAAGAAAATCTTAAGGATGCTAGGTCAGAGAAGAATCAGGAATTCCTAAAATGCAAGGGGAATCTGCCTCAGATCCCATAACAAATGATAAGCTGGCGCCCTTCTACCTGTGCCGTTCTGATACTATATCAGAGCCACAAACTCAGTGAAATCAGGAATTCTTTTTAGTGGACATGAGTTTATTGTCCCAACCTGTTATTTTGAAAAATGTCAAGCTTACAGCAAGTGACAAGAATAGAACAAAAAATACGCCATTCGCGATTCATCTAGAATCACTAAGAGTTGACATTTTGTCATGTTTGCTTTATCCAACTTTCTCCACACACTTTCTTTCTCTCCTTTTTTCCTTTTTCTTTCCTTCCTTCACCCCACTGGATCATTTATTTTAGTTAGTTACAGACTGCCATGACACTTCACCCCTAAATCTCTCAGATGTTTCTTCATTTCTTTTTACTTTTTTTACATTTTTGAAAACATTTTATTTATTTAAGTAATCTCTTCCCCCAAAGTGGAGCTTGAACTCGTGACCCCAAGGTCAGAGTCCGATGCTCTTCCAACTGAGCCAGCCAGGCACCCCTCACAGATGTTTCTTCTGAGAACAAGGACAAACTCCTACAGGCACTATACAATTATCACATTGAGGAAACTCAACACATATTAACACTAATACACAGCCCATATTCAATTTCCCTAATTATTCAATAATGCGTATCATAGCTTTTGTTTCTTTCAATGCAGGATCTAGTAAAGCATGATAAATTCAAGATTTTTTTAAGACAAAGAAAAAGAATTTAACTCCTGAGGTCATCCTGGAAGCAATGAAACATTTCCTACTTGCAAACAAAATTAACACTGATGACTATGAAATACATTTGGTCTAAAAAACATTGATAAAATGTAATAACCACACTCACCTAGAATACGGTCCTGAAAAATTTACTACTGGGTGGCACTAAAACATTTAATTTTAATAAGAATCTACTGTTTGCCTTATTCTTTTTCTGTAGAGACTGAATAGAGTATCTTATATACCATTTTTACAATTTTTTAAAGTCAGTGAGAAAAGTGAAGCGATATAAAAGTCCTGTTTGATGAAGGAAATGTTAGTGTAAAAATATACAAAAACAACCCAAAAAAAAAGCCAACTTCTAAGAAGTGACACTAGAAGTGGATCTTTAACAAATTCCATGTTATTCTCCTTGGCTGTGATGATGTATAAATGAGCTCTTTCTTAAGTCAAGCGGAGAAAGACAACTATCATATGATCTCCCTGATATGAGGGAGTGGTGATGCAACATGGGGGCTTAAGTGGGTAGGAGAAGAATCCATGAAACAAGATGGGATAGGGAGGGAGACAAACCATAAGTGACTCTTAATCTCACGAAACAAACTGTGGGTTGCTGGGGGGAGGGGGGTTGGGAGAAGGGGGGTAGGGTTATGGACATTGGGGAGGGTATGTGCTTTTGGGTAAATTGGAAGGGGAGATGAACCATGAGAGACTGTGGACTCTGAAAAACAACCTGAGGAGTTTGAAGTGGCGGGGGGGTGGGAGGTTGGGGTACCAGGTGGTGGGTATTATAGAGGGCACAGCTTGCATGGAGCACTGGGTGTGGTGAAAAAATAATGAATACTGTTTTTCTGAAAATAAATAAATTGGGGAAAAAAAAATGAGCTCTTTCTAATCACATGAAGTGATCACAAGTAGTGGGTCATAGTCTGCAAGTCCCAAAAGGTATCAACAGTTTTGGAGATGAAAGGATGAGGGGAAAAAATAACAATCAGTATGACCTATGAAACTGTGTTTATCAAAGAAAGAGAACAAAAACAAAAATTGGAGTTATTTATTAAGTTAAATTTACAAAATAGATGATGTAGCATTCAATATTCTCTGTGAAAATGAACCAGCTTTTAAAAAAAAAAAAAGATTTTATTTATTTATTTATTTTAGAGAGAGGGAAAGCATGCAAGCAGGGGGAGGGGCAAAGGGAGAGGGAGAGAGAGAATCCCAAGTAGACTCTGAGCTGAGCCCACATGGGGCTCTATCCTACTATCCTGAGATCATGATTTGAGCCAAAATCAAGAGTTGGATGCTTGGGGCTCCTGGGTGGCTCTGTCAGCGAAGCTTCTGACTCTTGGTTCCAGCTGAGGTCATGATCTCAGGATCTTGAGATCAAGCCCCAAGTAGGGCTCAGTACTCAGTGGAGGGTCTGTCTCCCTCTCTCCCTCTCCCCCTCCTCCCACTCATGCATACTCTCTCTCTAAAATAAAATAAATACAACATTTTTTCAAAAAAAAGAAAAAGAACACTTAACTGATTGAACACCCAGGTGCTCCAAAAATGAACTAGCTTTAAATATAGAGTGCATATTAATGAATTTAATAGGAATAAGTAAACATGAAAATGCTAATCCCCTAAAAGCTGGATCAGATAGGGGCACGTGGGTGGCTCAGTGGGTTAAAGCCTCTGCCTTCAGCTCAGGTCATGATCTCAGGGTCCTGAGATGGAGCCCCACGTTGCGGGGGGTGGGGGGGGTCTCCGCTCAGCAGGGAGCCTGCTTCCTCCTCTTTCTCTGCCTGCCTCTCTGCCTACTTGTGATCTCTATCTGTCAAATAAATAAATAACATCTTTAAAAAAATTTTTTTAAAAAGCTGGATCAGATATAATTATTACCAGACAAAATAAACTTTAAGGCAAAACCATTACTAAAAATAAAGAGGGTAACTTCATAATGATAAAAGATTTTATTCCCCAGGGAGTTAGAACAATTTTAAACTTATATGTACTTTATAACATAACCCAGAAGTATATAAAACAAAACAAGTTGAGACAAGAAGGAGAGAACATAGAAATCATTGTGATGGATTTTAATGTACTTCTTTCATTAACTCCAGTAGATTATAGATCTAACTGTGAAGGCAAAACAATAATGTTTTTAGAAGGTAATTTAAGATAATAATTTCACGCGCTTGAGATAGAAATCAATTTCTTTAAAAAGGTGCAAGTATTTTTTTAAAAGATGCATATATTTCCTACCAGGACATAGAAACAGCACACTGACCGTAAATGGGAAAAATTTAGATAAATTTGACTAAATTAAAATGAAGAACTTTTGTTCATCAAAGCACATCACAAAAAGGTGAGAAAAAACAAGCTATAAAATAGGAAAAGATATTTGCAATACAGACAACTAACAAAAGGTTTATACTGATAACCTACAGAGAATGCCTATGAAGTCAAAAAGAAAAAGTTGAGGCCCTAATAGGAAAATGTGCTCAAACACTGGACAGGTCTCTTTACAAAAAGGAAATGTAAATGGTTAACAAAAATATGAAGAGATGTTAAACTTGATTAGTAATCAGGGAAAGATAAATTAAAACCACCACGAGATACCATTACACAGCCCCAGATTGCCAAAACTTTAAAGTCCTAAAAATGCCAATGCTGGTGAACATATGGACAACAGGGATGCTTAGAGCATTGTGTTTATATTACCAAATTTTAAGACACATCCCCCTAGGGATCCAGATATTCTACTCCATATTATATATCCTGGAGAAAGAAAGTCACATGCGTGAGAACCAAAACATATATATGCCCAAGAACGTGTATAGCAGCATTGCTTGTGATATCAACAGGAATGACCCAAATATCCATCAACAACTGAATGGATAAATTAAGTGTGGTATAAGTACACAATAGATATTACTCAGAAAGTAAAAAAGAAGTAACAAATAAGCAATATATAATATAATCAATTCCATATACTTATATATGTATTATATATTCTATACATTATATAACTTAAACTTTTATTTATATTAAATTATATATAATTTTTCAATAGATACACATTTATATACATATAACACATTTATAAATATATAAAATTACATAGAAAATAGAGGCATATCAAAGCTAAAACTTTAGTCTTTGAAAAGACAAACCTCTTTAAAGATCAATCAAGGCAAAAAAAGGAAGATACAAATAATATTGAAAATAAATATACATGATATAACCATGATGCTAAAGAGCCTTTAAGATAGGAAGATATTTTTGAACAACTTTTTTTAAGATTTTATTTATTTATTTGAGAGAGAGAGAGCATGAGCTGGAGGTCGGGGGAGCAGAAGGAGAGGGAGCAGACTCCCCACTGAGTAGGGAGCCAGACACAGGACTCAATCTCAGGATCCTGGGATCATGACCTGAGCTGAAAGCAGATGCTTAACTGACTGAGGCATCCAGGCTCCCCTGAACAACTTTTTAAAAGAAATAGTTTGAGCAACTTTTTGCCAAAGAATTTGAAAGTAGAAAAATATAGCTTACTTAAAGTGATGCAGGAAAAAAACAGAAAACATGCAGGCCTTTATAATAATTAGAGAAATTGAATCAGCTTCAATTACTCCCGTAAAAGAAAACAACAGACCCAGACAATTTTAGTAGTAAGTTCTCTCAATAACTCAAGAAGCAAATAATTTCAGCCTTATACAAACTATCTCAGAGACTAAAAAAAGAGAAACAACTCACTTTATGAGGCTGATTTTAT
This sequence comes from Neogale vison, assembly GCF_020171115.1. Taxonomy (NCBI): domain Eukaryota; kingdom Metazoa; phylum Chordata; class Mammalia; order Carnivora; family Mustelidae; genus Neogale; species Neogale vison. The sequence goes on from NC_058098.1 coordinate 125,459,947, forward strand.
TTCAACATCGGAAACCTAATGAGATTACATGATGGGAAAATTATAAACTAAATTCATTCGGACATCAAAGCAAATCCTCAGCAAGACACTAGGAAAAGGAATCTAGCAATATATGAAATGATGATACACCACGTCGAAGCTGGGGTTAACACAAGAATGCAAGATGAGTGTATCAGTTACCTACGCTACATTAAAAACAAAGCACCAAAACCAAAATGACAACACTCTGAAACAGCGGCTTGCAAAAGTTTATTATTTCTCACAATGCTATGGGTTGGCTGGGCCAACGTTGGCCTGGTTACTTTCATGGCTGCAGTCAGACGGGAGTTCAGCTGGGGGTGGATGGCCCAAGCTGACCTTACTCATGTATCTGGGACCTCATCTGCCATGTCTGGAAAGGCTGGGATTCTGGACCTCTCTCCATGAGGACTATCCTGGGCTTTTCCACATTTAGAGAAGTGCTCTAAGGGGGAGAGAGCAAAGGAACAAAATCCCTTGAGGCCAGGGGTCAGAAATCACTATACTTGGGTCGAGCCCCACATCGGGCTCCCTGTTCAGCAGGGAGCCTGCTTCCCCCTCTCCCTCTGCCTGCCGCTCTGCCTACTTGTGATTTCTCTCTCTGTCAAATAAATAAATAAAATCTTCCCCCCAAAAAATCAATTGCCTTGGGACGCCTGGGTGGCTCAGTGGGTTGAGCCGCTGCCTTCAGCTCGGGTCATGATCCCAGGGTCCTGGGTTCTCTGTTCAGCCGGGATCCTGCTTCCTTCTCTCTCTCTCTGCCTGCTTGTGAGCTCTCTCTGTCAAATAAATAAATAAATAATCTTTTTTAAAAAATCAATTGCCTTTATATTCACCAGTAATAGTAATGAGAAAATGTAAAGATATTATTTTTGTGAGAATCAAAAACTAACAAGTTTCTGTTTCTGGTAAAAGAGAGTAAGAACTATTCCATCCTCTCTCACACTGAATACAGCTATGACACCTGGACAGAACTCAAGCAGCAACTCTTTGATGAGTCTGAGCATAAATAAGACAAGATTCCCAACATCACCAGCCAGCAAGCAAATGCAAGCCAAAAGCACAATGAAATGCCACGTCATACCCACAAGAATGCCAGTAATCAAAAAAGGCACTAACAAGTGTCAGCAAGGAAGTGGGGAAATTGGGACCCACATGGAATGCTGGTAGAAATGTTAAACAGCACAGCCATATTTTGAAGAGAAACCCAAGAGAACTGAAACTTGTCCACACAAAAACTTGTACAAAATGTTTGTAGCAGAGTCAATCATGATAGACAGAAGTGGAAACAACCCCAATATCCATCAACTAATGAATGGATAAACAAAATGTGGTATGTCCACACGACAGAATATAATTGGGCCATAAAAAGGAATGAAGAATGGAGTCGTGCTAGAACATGGGTGGACCTTGAAAACATTGTGCCAAGTAAAAACGAAACAAAACAAAACAGACAGGAAAGGCACATGTTGTATGATTTCAAAATCTATGTTAGGGTTTCCCAGAGAGGAAACATGACTGTGTGGACTGGCGAGTTCAAAATCGATCAGCAGGGCGCCCGGGTGGCTCAGTGGGTTAAGCCACTGCCTTCGGCTCAGGTCATGATCTCAGGGTCCTGGGATCGAGTCCCGCATCGGGCTCTTTGCTCAGGGGGAGCCTGCTTCCTCCTCTCTCTCTCTGCCTGCCTCTCTGCCTACTTGTAATCTCTCTCTGCCAAAATCGATCAGCAGCCTGGACGTTCAGGGAAGAGATGGTGTTGAAGGTTTGAGTCTCTCTTTTTCCAGGTACCTCTGGCTTTTTCTTCTTAAGGCATTTGAATGATTGGATTAGTGACTTCTTTTTTTGTTAAATATTTTATTTATGTACCCGACAGAGAGAGATCACAAGCAGGCAGAGAGGAAGGCAGAGAGAGAGAGAGGAAGGGAAGCAGGCTCCCTGCCGAGCAGAGAGCCCCACGTGGGGCTCGATCCCAGGACCCCGGGATCATGACCTGAGCTGAAGGCAGAGGCTTAACCCACTGAGCCACCCAGGCGCCCCTGGATTAGTGACTTCTAATGGGTATGGGCTTCCTTTCTAGGCTGGTAAAAATATTCTGGACTAAGTGATATTACAAAAAGTCACAGAATCACACACTTTTTTAAAAGATTTATTTATTTATCTTAGAGAGAGAGAGCACGTGCACATGAGTGGGGCAAGGGACAGAGGGCGAGAATCTTGAGGCAGACCCCCTGCTGAGCAGGAACTCTACACAGGGCTGGATCTCATGACCCATGAGATCACAACCTGAGCTGAAACCAGGAGTCCTCTGCTTCACTGACTGAGCCACCCAGACACCCTGAAACTGTACACATTAAAGGGGTGAATTTTATAGTATGTGAGTTATAGCTCAGTAAAGGTGATGCTAAAAAATTCTCACAGTTTTTATGAATACAGACAAGCAGATTCTAAAATTTTTTAGAAAGGAAAAGGAACGAAATGGCTAAAAAATTTGAAAGAGAAGAACAAAGAATCACACTATCCAATCTCAAGATTTTCTATAAACCTGCAGTAACCAATAGAGGATAAGCTGCAGTCCATAAAGGCTGAGCCCTAAGTCCTAGGAGATTTTTCATAAAAGGAAAAGTTTTCTTAAAGCTAAATATTTTTATTTATTTATTCCATTTTAATATATTTCCCCATTTAAAAAAAATAGAATTTGAGGCACCTTACCAAAATCTAGTATTGAGTGAACCAATAAAAGACAAGTGAAAACATAAGAGTAAAACAAAGGCACAAAAGTCACTTAAAAATAATACACAGGATGGAGGAGGAGTAGCAGACTGAGATGACATCAGGTCGCAGGAGTTCGGCTAGATAGTTACCAAACCATTCTGAACACCTACAAACTCACCAGGAGATCGAAGAGAAGAAGAGCAGCAATTCTAAGAACAACAGAAAATCGACCACTTTCTGGAAGGTAGGTCGTGTGGAGAAGTGAATCTGAAGCCACGGAAAGATAGACTGCGGAGGGAGGGGCCGGCTCCCAGAAAGCAGTAAAGCAGCAGAGCACAAAATCAAAACTTTTAGAAGTCAGCTCCACTGAGGGACATCGCTCCAGAGGCTAAGCGGGGGTGGAGCCCTCGCGGGGACAGCGCGGTCTCAGGTCCCGTGGGGTCACGGAAAGACCAGGGGTGTCTGAGGGTGGCAGAGTTCCCAGGTATCGGAATGGGGAAGCCGGCGGCAGAGACGGGGCTGAGGAGTGAGCTCTCAGCTCCGGGTTACCTTAAACTGTGATCCGAGGCACCGTTGGGCCACTGTTCTTCGAGAAGGGACCGCACAAGTGGCAGATCCAGGGAGACTCACCTTTCTCCTCTGGAGAAGCGTCTTGCAGGAATCTGCTGGGTTTGGAGACTCCAGATGGGGTTGTGTGTCAGAGACAGAAATGCTCAGTCACAGGCCAGGTGATCCCAGAGCACGGCCGGAGACCAGGGAGACGGGAGGGATTGAGCGCTTTTCTTCGAGGGCACACTGAGGAGCAGGCCCTGAGCTCTCAGCTCCTCCAGGCCAGAGACTGGGAGGCCACCATTTTCATTCCCATCCTCCAGAGCTCTCCGGAAAGTGTTCAGGGAACAAAAGCTCCCGAGCAAACCTGAGTAGATTACTTAGTCTGGCCCCTGGCAAGGGCAGCGCAGTTCCACCTCAGGCAAAGCCATTTGAGAATCACTGCAACAGGCCCCTCCCACGGAGGATCAGCAAGAACATTCAGCCAAGACCAAGCTCACTGATCAAGGAGAACAGCGGAACTTCAGAGCTGGGGGAAAGCCGTGCATGGAATTCGTGGCTTTCTCCCCATGATCCTTTAGTCTTACAAAGTTAAATGAATTTTTTTAATTTTATTTTTTTCTTATTCTATTTTTTTCAACTTCTTTCCTTTCTTAATGTTTTTTTAACTAGTTTATCTTAACAATAATTTTCTTTAAAAAATCTTTTTAACCTTCATTATTATAGTCATATTTTATCCTTCATTGTATTTAACCTTACTTTTTGTGTGTATATATATATGTGTGTGTATACACACACACACACACACATATATATATATGGCTTTTTTTTTCCTAAATAATTTGGGGTACAATTTCTTCTAATAGATCAAAATATACCCTAAATCTAGCACAGGGCTTTGTTCTACTCTTTAGCCTGAGCACATTCTTTCCACTTTTTTCTTTCTTTTTCCAATCAACTTATCTTATTAATTCCTTTTTTAGAATTTTTAAAATTTTCATCTTTACAGTCATATTCCATCCCTTCATCGTGTTTACCCTTATTTTTGTATATACATAAGTTTTTCTTCCTTTAAAATTTTGGGAGGTAATTTCTTCTAAGAGACCAAAATTACACCCAAAATCAAGTGGGTGGCTCTGTTCTATTCACCAGATATATATAGATATAGATATAGATATAGATATAGATATAGATATAGATATGAATGACACACACACATATGTATTTTTTTTCTTTCTACACCTTTCTTCTATCCCCAATTTGGGGTCTCTTTTGACTTGGTTAGCATTCATTTTTCTGGGGTCTTTGCCACACTTTTAGTATTTTATTCTGTCATTCATATATTCCCATCTGGATAAAATGACAAGGCAGAAAAACTCACCACAAAAAAAGAACAAGAGGCAGTACCAAAGGCTAGGGACCTAATCAATATAGACATCGGTAATATGTCAGATCTAGAGCTCAGAATGACGATTCTCAAGGTGCTAGCTGGGCTCAAAAAAGGTGTGGAGGATATTAAAGAAACCTGTCTGGAGAAATAAAATCACTTTCTGGAGAAATAAAAGAACTAAAATCTAACCAAACTGAAATCAAAAAAGCTATTAATGAGGTGCAATCAAAAATAGAAGCTCTTACTGCTAGAATAAATGAGACAGAAGAGAGAATGAGTGATATAGAGGACCAAATGACCAAGAATAAAGAAGCTGAGAAAAAGAGAGACAAACAACTACTGGACCACAAGGGATATTCAAGAGATAAGTGATACCACAAGATGAAACATTATTAGAATAATTGATATTCCAGAAGAAGAAAGAGAGAAGGGGGCAGAAGGTATATTGGAGCGAATTATTTTGAGAATTTCCCTAATATGGTAAGGGGAACAGCATCAAAATCCAGGAGGCACAGAGAATCCCCCTCAAAATCAATAAAAATAGGTCCACACCCAGACATCTAATAGTAAAATTTACAAGTCTTAGTGACAAAGAGAAAATCCTGAAAAGAGCTCAGGACAAGAAGTCTGTAACATACAATTGTAAAATTATTAGATTGGCAGCAGACTTATTCATAGAGAACTGGCAGGCCAGAAAGAACTGGCATGATATATTCAGAGCACTAAATGAGAAAAATATGCAGCCACGGACACTATATCCAGCTAGGCTATCATTGAAAATAGAAGGAGAGATAAAAAGCTTCCAGGACAAACAAAAACTAAAAGAATTTGAAAACACCAAACCAGCCTTACAGGAAATATTGAAAGGGGTCCTCTAAGCAAAGAGAGAGCCTTAAAGTAGTAGGTCAAAAAGCAACAGAGACAATATACAGTAAAAGTCACCTTACAGGCAATATAATGGTACTAAATTCATATCTTTCAATAGTTACCCTGAATGTAAATAGGCTAAATGCCCCAATCAAAAATACACAGGGTATCAGAATGGATAAAAAACCAAAACTCATCAATATGCTGCAAGAAACTCATTTTAGACCCAAAGACACCTCCAGATTCAAAGTGAGGGGGGTGGAAAACAATTTACCATGCTAATGACATCAAACAAAAGCTGGGATCACAATCCTTACATCAGATAAATTAGATTTTAAGCCAAAGACTATAATAAGAGATGAGAAAGGACACTATATCATACTCAAAGGGTCTGTCCAAAAAGAAGATCTAACAATCTTAAATACCTATGCCCCTATCATGGGAGCAGCCAACTATATAAACCAATTAATAAAAAAAAATCAAAGAAACACATCGACAATGATACAATAATAGTAGGGGACTTTAACACCCCCTCACTGAAATGGACAGATCATCCAAGCAAAATATCAGCAAAGAAATAAAAGGCTTTAAATGACACACTGGACCAGATGGACGTCACAGATCTATTCAGAACATTCTATCCCAAAGCAACAGAATACACATTCTTCTCTACTGCACATGAAACGTTCTCCAGAACAGATCACATCCTGCGTCACAAATCAAGTCTCAACCCGTAGCAAAAGATTGGGATCATTCCATGCATATTTTCAAACCAAAATGCTCTGAAGCTAGAACTCAATCACAAGAGAAAAGTTGGAAAGAACTCCAATACACGGAGGCTAAAGAGCATCCTACTAAAGAATGAGTGGGTCAACCAAGAAAGTAAAGAAGAATTGAAAAAATTCATGGAAACAAATGATAATGAAAACACAACTGTTCAACATATGTGGGACACAGGAAGGCAGTCCTGAGAAGAAAGTTTATGGTGATACAAGCCTTTCTCAAGAAACAAGAAAGTTCTCAAGTACGCAACTTAACCCTACACCTAAAAGAGCTGGAGAAAGAACAGCAAAGAAAGCCTAAATCCAGCAGGAGAAGAGAAATCAGAGCAGATCAGAGCAGAAATCAATGAAACAGAAACCAAAAGAACAGTAGAACAAGTCAACAAAACTAGGAGCTGGTTCCTTAAAAGAGTTAATAAGATTGATAAACCCCTGGCCAGACTTATCAAAAAGAAAAGAGAAAGGACCCAAATTAATAAAATCATTAATGAAAGAGGAGAGATCACAACCAACACCAAAGAAATACAAACAATTATAAGAATATATTATAAGCAACTATGCACCAGCAAATTTGATAATCTGGAAGAAATGGATGCATTCCTAGAGACATAATAAACTACCAAAACTGAACCAGGAAGAAATAGAAAACCCGAGTAGACCCATAACCAGTAAGGAGATTGAAGCAGTCATCAAAAATCTCCCAACAAACAAGAGTCCAGGGCCAGACGGCTTCCCAGGGGAATTCTACCAAACATTTAAAGATGAATTAATACCTATTCTCCCGAAACAGTTCCAAAAAATTGAAATGGAAGAAAAACTTCCAAAATCATTTTTATGAGGCCAGCATTACCTTGATCCCAAAACCAGAGACCCCATCAAAAAAGAGAATTACAGGAAATAAAGCTTTGCTTGGCCTTCAAAAAAAAAAAGAGAATTACAGACCAGTATCCTTGACGAACACAGATGTGAAAATTCTCAGCAAAATACTAGCCAATAGGATACAACAGTACATTGAAAGGATCATTTACCACAACCAAGTGAGATTTATGCCTGGGCTGCAAAGTTGGTTCAACATCTGCAAATCAATCAATGTGATACAATACATTAATAAAAGAAAGAACAAGAACCATATGATACTCTCAATAGACACTGAAAAAGGGGCAAAGTACAGCATCCTTTCTTGATCAAAACCTTCAAAGGGTAGGGATAGAGGGTACATACCTCGATATCAACAAAGGCATCTATGAAAACCCACAGCGAATATCATTCTCAATGGGGAAAAACTGAGAGCTTTTCTGCTAAGGTCAGGAACACGGCAGGGACGTCCGCTATCATCACTGCTATTCAACATAGTACTAGAAGTCCTAACCATAGCATTCAGACAACAAAAATAAATTAAAGGCATCTGAATCAGCAAAGAAGTCAAACACTCACTCTTTCCAGATGATATGATACTTTATGTGGAAAACACAAAAGATTCCACTCCAAAACTGCTAGAACTCATATAGGAATTCAGTTAAGTGTCAGGATATAAAACCAATGCATTTCTATACACCAACAACAAGACAGAAGAAAGAGAAATTAAGGAGTCAATCCCATTTACAGTTGCACCCAAACCATAAGATACATAGGAATAAACCTAACCAAAGAGGCACAGAATCTGTAAACTATAAAGTACTCATGAAAGAAATTGAGGAAGACACAAAGAAATGGAAAAACATTCCATGCTCATGGGTTGGAAGAACAAATATTGTGAAAATGTCTATGCTACCTAAAGCAATCTACACAGTTAATGCAATCCCTATCAAAATACCATCATTTTTTTTAGAGATGGAACAAAAAATCCTAAAATTTATATGGAATGAGAAAAGACCCCGAATAGCCAGAGGAATATTAAAAAGTAAAGCCAAATTTGGTGGTTATCACAATTCCAGACTCCAAGCTCAATTACAAAGCTGTAATCATTAAGAATGTATGGCAATGGCACAAAAACAGACACATAGATCAATGGAACAGAATAGGGAGCCCAGAAATAGACCCTCAACTCTATGGTTAACCAATCTTCAACAAAGCAGGAAAGAATGTCTAACGGAAAAAAGACAGTCTCTTCAACAAATGTTTTTGGGAAAATTGGATAGCCACATGCAGAAAAATGAAACTGGACCATTTCCTTATAACACACACAAAAATAGACTCAAAATGGATGAAAGACCTCAATATGAGACCAGAATCCATCAAAATCTTTGAGGAGAACACAGGCAGCAACCTCTTCGACCTCAGCCACAGAAACTTCTTCCTAGAAACATCGCCAAAGGCAAGGGAAGCAAGGGCAAAAATGAACTATTGGGACTTCATCAAGATCAAAAGCTTTTGCACAGCAAAGGAAACAGACAACAAAACCAAAGACAACTGACAGAATGGGAGAATATATTCACAAACGACATATCAGAGAAAGGGCTAGTATCCGAAATCTATAAAGAAATAATCAAACTCAATACCCAAAGAACAAAGAATCTAATCAATAAATGGGCAGAGGACATGAACAGACATTTCTGCAAAGAATACATCCAAATGGCCAATAGATACATGAAAAAGTGCTCAACATCATTCAGCATCAGTGAAATACAAATCAAAACCACAATGAGGTACCACCTCACACCAGTCAGAATGGCTAAAATTAACAAGTCAGGAAACAACAGATGTTGGAGAGGATGTGGAGAAAGGGGAACCCTCCTACACTGTTGGTAAGAATTCAAGCTGGTGCAGCCACTCTGGAAAACAGCATGGACGTTCCTCAAAATGTTGAAAATAGAGCTACCCTATGACCCAGCAATCGCACTACTGGGTGTTTACCCTCAAGATACAAATGTAGGGATCTGAAGGGACACGTGCACCTGAATGTTTATAGCAGCAATGTCCACAATAGCCAAACTATGGAAAGAACCTAGATGTCCATCAACAGATGAATGGATAAAGAAGAGGTGGTATATATATACAATGGAATACTATGCAGCCATCAAAAGAAATGAAATCTTGCCATTTGGGACGACATGGATGGAACTAGAGGGTATTATGTTTAGTGAAATAAGTCAATCGGAGAAAGACAACTATCATATTATCCCCCTGATATGAGGAAGGGGAGATGCAACATGGGAGGTTTGGGGGGTAGGAAAAGAATAAATGAAACAAGTTGGGGTCGAGAGGGAGACAAACCATCAGAGACTCTTAATCTCACAAAAAAAACTGAGGGTTGCTGGGGGAAGGGGGGTTGAGAGAGGGTGGTGTGATTATGGACATTGGGGAGGGTATGTGCTATGGTGAGTGCTGTGAAGTGTGTAAACCTGGCGATTCACAGACCTGTACCCCTGGAGCTAAAAATACATTATATGTTTATTAAAAAAATTTAAAAAGTAAAAAAAAAAAGGAACTAGATGTCCATCAACAGATGAATGGATAAAGAAGAGGAATACAATACAATGGAATACTATGGAATACTATGCAGCCATCAAAAGAAATGAAATCTTGCCATTTGCAACGACATGGATCGAACTAGAGGGTATTATTGCTGAGTGAAATAAGTCGATCAGAGAAAAACAATTATCATATGATCTCCCTGATATGAGGAATTTGAGACGCAATGTTGGTGGGAGTTTCGGGGGTAGGGAAGGACAAAAAATGAAACAAGATGGGATTGGGAAGGAGACAAACCATAAGAGACTCTTAATCTCACAAAACAGAGGGTTGCTGCGGGGAGGAAGGGTATAGGGAGGGTGGTCGAGTTAGGGACATTGGGGAGGGTATGTGATATGGTGAGTGCTGTGAAGTGTGTAAACCTGGCGATTCACAGACCTGGGGCAAAGAATACATTATATGTTAATAAAATAATAATTTTTTTAAAGTAACACACAAACATGCAAATCATTGCGCACACTCTACCCTCTAGAATTACAAGCAGATTCGGCCAAACACTTTCCAGCAGCCAGCCCCCAGAAGAAGCAAAGTCAGTTTCAGGTCCACAGTGCTCATACGATAAAAGACAAAAGCAGATGCTCACGAGAGAGTATCATTTCCGGATTCTGTGAATTGAGAGAACGTTCTCCCAATTAGGAAAAATACTACTGTGCGGGGGCGGGTGAAGGTGTGAAATGTCATCAGCCTTGGAGCCTGCAGCCCCAGCAGTGACAAGGAGGAACATCCCTGGCACAAGCGTCAACAGTTTGACACCAGGTGTTGGCAGCCTGGGAACGGAGATAGGAAAGTCTGCAGCCTGCAGGGGTGTGGCCTGCAGTTGGCCTCTAAAGAGAGAAGAGCAAGAAAACTCTGAGGCAGCCAAGAGAACAAATTCACAGAACACTTGTGAGATACCACATAGGGATTCCAAGAACTCTTCACAAGGAAACAGAAGAGTTCTTAGAATAGGTGAGGGAAGAGAGAGAAATACTGCTATGTCACTGCTATTTGGGTCCACACATGGGATTATGTGTTTCTTTTCATTTTTTGTTTTTTTTTATGAAACCCATGAGTGTATCTCTTAAAAACTTTAATGGAACAGTTAGCTTACAGTGGAAAATACCAGAATTCTGCCCCTTTGATCCTCATTTTCAAAATCCCTCTCCTCTTTTTTTTTTTTTTATATTTTTTTATTAGAGAGAATGAGTGAGAGAAAGATTGAGAGAATAACTGGAAGGGACAGAGGGGAAGCAGACTCCCTGAGGGGCAGAGGCCTGACACAAGACTCCATCCCAGGACCTTGGGATCACGACCTGAGCCGAAGGCAGATGCTTAACCCGCCGAGCCACCCAGGCGCCCCCACAAATTCCCCCTCCTCTTAAGCAACTTCTCTGAGGGTTTTTTTTGGCTATTTATCCTGGTTTTCTCTCCAGGTACCTAAACTATGTGCTTACATCGCCATTTTTTTTTTCATTTTTTACTTTACCTATTATCTCTTGATTTGCTATTATGGTAAATGGAGATTTACCTCTCTTAAATCATCTCCCTCAAGTACAAGCTTTCCTCGTCTGATTGTACTTCATGTTATGCCGCTTGGCAGACACTGCGTTTTTTAGGAATTAGAGGTTTGTGGCAACCCTCTGTCGAGGAAGTCCGCTGGCACCATTTTCCCAACAGCACTTGATTGCTTCGTGTCCCAGCACCCTATTTTGGTTAATTTTGCAGTTTTTCAAAATTTTTCATTATTTTTATATTTGTTATGTGATTGGTGATTAACGATTATGATTATGAATGATGGTTAACATTTTTTAGCAATAAAGAATGTTTCAAATAAAGTATGTACTATTTTTTAGATATAATGTTATTACACACTTAACAAACTACAGTATAATGTAAGCATAAGTTTCATAGGCACTGGGTAGGCAAAAATTCATTTGACTCACTTTATTGCAACAGTTGCTTTATTGCCATGGTCTCGAACTGAATATCTCAGAGATGTGTCTGTATATTCATTTAAATATTCTTCCTCATTCCCATTTTCCCAAATCTGTTCCATGGGCATTTTTGTTTAAGCAAATATTTATTATTTATATTAGTATAGTTTCTACTATTCATACCTGTGATAGGGCGTACTATGATAACATTTCATTTTTGAACAACTTTATGTTATTTCCAGTATAAATAATTGCTTTGGTTTTTGTTACTTGTCTGGTTAGTTTTTCCATGTCAAATCACTAATTCAATTCCGAACTATCAAACAGAGCTAAAAACAATTTCTGAGTGTATTAAAATACATTGGCTGGGCACCTGGGTGGCTCAGTTGGTTGGACGACTGCCTTCAGCTCAGGTCATGATCCTGGAGTCCCGGGATCGAGTCCCACATCGGGCTCCCAGCTCCATGGGGAGACTGCTTCTTCCTCTGACCTCCTCCTCGCTCATGTTCTCTCTCACTGTCTCTCTCTCAAATAAATAAATGAAATCTTTAAAAAAAAAATACATTGGCTACTCCATACACTTAGTACACTAGTTTTCTCCAGTTAGTTTTCTCTCCAAGTGACTTTCTGGGAGCCCTCTGTCTCCATTTTCTTATTGGTACTGGTTGTTCATGAGGCATGCTCCCAACTATGGTCTTGAAACTAACCATCACTAAAATTTAGGAAACTCCCCCCCACACACACTTACTGTGTTGAATCTTTGCTCCCTGGGATCCAGTGTCTTTATCTTTCTTGGTTTCCTTTTTTACATAACTTAGTGTTTCTGAATAAACTTGTCATGATTTTACTCACTTACCTGAGTGGTAACTTGCCTAAGTAGAGAATTTCAGCTTGGATATAATTTGTCTTCAGAATTTTAAGCCACCACTCCTTTTTTCCCCCCAGATTAATCTAGTATTCTTGGTTTGTTTGTCTTTGTGTTTTTTTGTGGGGTTTTTTGGTTTTGTTTTGTTTTTATCTTTTTTTTTTCCTGAGTCCTGGATTGCTTTTCCTTCCTTTGGATTCTTGCTATGACTTGTTTGTTTCTTTGTATATTTAGCATTGGTTGTCTTTGTCTTTCTTGTTTAAATCTTTTTCAACTATGTGTGATTATTGAACACACATATTCAGATTTTTCTAGGGCTATTCCAGGGAAGAAAGCTGAACCTTCTGATTGCTGGGTATGTGCGGATAAAGCTATCAACATTCTGGCTTTCAGCTTTCTTGGCACTAAGAGACTCAAGGGAGTGGGTGGAGAATTATCCTTTATTATATGGACTTTTTCTTAATCTCACTCTTTATAGTATGGCTTCTGCTTTGCCTGCCACTGTACTTGTCCCCGATTTGGGGCCCATCTTTTCAATTTATCCATGCATTAAACCTCCAATCTCCTGCTTAGGGCATAGGAGAGAAATTAGTCTATTCTATCAAAGAAAATAGATACTTCTGCATAGGAAAAGATACTGGGGAAAGGATATCTAACAGTTAAACATAGCAGATTGAACATATGGCTCTTATTTCTGTTGCCTCCAGAAACTCTGCTAAAATGAGAATAAAATTTTTGAAATGAATAAACACAGTAAAGAGAGAACATGAACAGCGATGTAGCAGTCAGAGCTCTGGCAGAAAACAGATTGGCACACTCAAATGAGAATTGAATAGAATTTAATAAAACTATTTACAGAGGTGTGAGCAGGATTAAGAGAACTGACAAGGGATGATGAAGTACATGGGGGCTAACAACATTTGGAAGCGATCATCATCTCTAGGCCTCTAGGGGCAAGTGGGAAGAATGATGACTGGAATCTGGTTAAAAGCTCTAGGCATGGAAGAGAAGAACACTATAGGAGTCACAGAGCTAAGTAGAAGGATTGTGCCACCACCCAAACTGTGGTGTTCCAGGGAAAAGTATGTGGGGAGAATGCAGTGATGAGAATAAATATTCTTACATCTACAATTCTATTTCCTCCCACTCTCCAGTCTTCTGCCAGTACCTCCAATTAGCTGAATCCAACTGGAAGCCAAAAGTCAAGGGAGCTGAATTCCACAGAAGTATCTTCTCTGCACACAGAGCAGGGCAAAAAAAAAAAAAAAAAAAAAGAGAGAGAGAGAGAGAGAGAGAGAGAACATGAATTTGGAAGAGCAAAATGATAAATAACACAAGTACAGACAAGAGATGTCAACAAATTTTTAGAAGATAAAAATTAGATTAAGGAGTTGCTACAATTGTGAAAGCTTAGTACCGCAGGGGTTTGCTAAGAAGAAAGCTGAAATCATCACAGTATTTTATAAATGCCCAGAATCTGGAGGCACCAGTTATCACTAAAGGCAGAAATTAATGCAGAGCTGAAAAGAAAAGGACTGGTTGGAAAACTTTAAATGTCTTGCTCATAGCCATAAAACTCCATTCTGCAGAGACAAGTGGACCGTCTTTCCCACTCTAGCAGAAGACAGGGCATCAGGAAACTTGCAGTATCTAGTCACAAGAACACCAGACACAGCGGAAGGCAAAAATAATTATTTGTACAGGATTCAGAGCAGGATATCCCAATTCTTCTGGGGAGCTTAAGGTTGAACTAGAACTACTACATAGAAAATTACTAGAAAAAACCCATAGGCAATTATTAATTCTAGTAAAATTAAAAAGCTATATAATCAGTAGTATAACAATACAAGTATATTAATTTAAACAAAAAATGTGAAAATAAAATACAAATAAAAAATGTGAAACAAATATATTGGAAGGGTGAAGGGAAGGAAGGGGATGTTACGTGGCCAAAATCCCATTATTCCATAATATGAAGTCAATAGGTAGCATATAAAGAGCCACTTAAGATTGTTTTTGGAAAAATAGAATAAAAAAAAAAAAACAGGAGAAACAGCTAAAAGAATTCAAAATTTTGCTTCTAAGGAACACATTTCAGAGATGGGAATGGGGGTTCATGGTGCTATACTATTCTCAATATAAACCTTATCATCATATTGGACTTCTTCAAATTATGTACATATTTCACTTTCATAAAAGCTAACAAAGGATATATGTGTTGCCATTAAAATAGTAAGGTTCACTCAGGGCCCAGAGAAGAAAAACAAAGCTGAGGAAAAGCTTAAGGGAGGGTCATATGGTGGAGGACACACTGGTCTCATCAAACCCCTCAGAATTCAGATTCATTAAGTACTAACAGAAGTTGCCATTGACTTGTAAAGACAACAGAAATACATTTTGGATATACAAGAGCATACCCTAAAACACTCTTCAGAAAAGAACTACAACCAAATTATAGATTAACCAATTATAAATGTAACAATGGAGCAGTTCCTATCTAATCAACTTTCTAGTGGATAATAGGTATAAATTCTGAGAAAAATTGTAAAAAATCAACAACTTGAAAGCACTGGAGAAAGACCAAACTCAGGCCAAAAGTAGGTAGTAGGGGCGTTTACATTTGAAAAAGGGGAATGTTTCTGAATAAGTTCTCATTGTTAACCCGTTTAGCTTGAGGGAAGGTTCCAGGTGACCCCGAATGGGATAGTTAAACGTGAAGAAGAAAAGGGATGGGGGCACCTGGGTAGCTCAGTCGCTTAAGACCCTAAGACTTTGACTCAGGGGATCTCAGTGTCATGATCTCGGGGTCAAGATCTCAGGGTCATGAGATTGGGCCCCACTCCAGTGGGGAGTTTGCTGGAGATTCTCTCTCCCTCTGCCCCTCCCCTTGCTCGCTTGCTCTCCCTCTCTCAAATAATAAATTTTTCTAAAAAAAGAAAAAGAAGAGTGTGAGGTGACAATAGCCCTTGAAAAGAAAGGGCAGATCACAAATAGGAGAGAGCCAGAGAGAGGGAGACAGGGTTCTGTGTATAAATTCTGCCCCTATATCTGCCTGACCTTGAACTACACTTGTGCAGGGCAGACTCTGTGCAACCCAGCTAATGCTAGAAGAGCTGAACTGAGATTTCAGCTGCTGCCCACAACAATAGAAAGTTTGAGGTTTGAGTCTAGCCAAGTTAACTGCCAAGTTAAACTCCAAGCAAAGCAAAACAAAACAAAACAAAACAGGGCATGTGGTTAGCTCAGTTGGTACAGGATGTGACTCATGATCTTGGGATCATGAATTTGAGCCCCACATTGGGCATAGTTTACTTAAAAAAAAAAACCTTTCTGGAGAAATATAGCAGAATCCAGAGTCTCTACAACATATTGTTTATAATATCCAGGATACGGTCCAAAATTATGAGGGGAAATCTGGGAATTTGGTAGAATAGAAAGTATCAGTAATTTGTCTCCCCTCCTAGATAACAGTTGATGGCAGAATCCGTCTGATACACAATTTTGGAACTCTGGAGTCTATTGAGGGCTTGCAACTTCCAAGGGAAGGCTAAATTGGTAAATTGTGGTTAATTTTGGTCAATTTCAGTTCTTAGCACAGGAGCAAGTACCCATTCCCCACCCTCAGCCCCATGATAGGTAGCTATGCATGCCTCCTAAAGCAGGTACACACAGCTTGTAGAAGTCAGCATAGGCAGAAATTACCCTCCAAATATCTGGGATCTGTGTTTTGGTTATAGATTGCTGCTTCTGATCAGAGAGGTACACCTCTTTGCACCTACTCCCATTGTTGCAAACTCCTACCTCTCTAGGTTAAGGGATTTAAAGGGCTTTTTCCTTTTCTTTCTCTTTTTCCCCTTTTAGGGGTCACACATTAAAGAATAGGATATTCAAAAACAATTGCATAAATGGGGAAATAAGAAAGTAGCCATGTATGCCCAGGGAAAAGTGTAGGCTCAGAAAAGATCAGAGAAGATCTTAAGTTCATAACTCACATATGTCCCTGACGCAGAGCCAGGATACAATAAATTTTTTCAAAAGAATAAACAAACAAACAACAAGAAAACCCCATAGCAAACCCTTGGGAAAGGAGGGAAATCTGATTTTAAGTGTTACCACATTATTAGATTAAAATGTCCAGTTTTGGGGCGCCTGGGTGGCTCAGTGGGTTAAGCCGCTGCCTTCGGCTCAGGTCATGATCTCAGGGTCCTGGGATCGAGTCCCGCATCGGGCTCTCTGCTCAGCAGGGAGCCTGCTTCCTTCTCTCTCTCTGCCTGCCTCTCCATCTACTTGTGATTTCTCTCTGTCAAATAAATAAATAAAATCTTTAAAAAAAAAAAAAGTCCAGTTTTCAGGGTGCCAGAGTAGCTCAGTTGATTAAGTGTCTAGCTCTTAGTTTTGGCTGAGGTCATGATCTCATGGATCATGGGATCAAGTTCTGAGTCAGGCGCTGCACTCAGCAGGGATTCTGCTTCAAGATTCTCTCCCTCTGCCCCTTTCCCACACATGAGCACACTCTCAAATAAATAATCTTTAAACAAATGTCCATACTCAAGAAAAAAATCACAAGGCATAAAACAAAATAGGAAAAGGTGCCCATGCAAAGGAAAAATTTAAATCCACAGGGACTTTCCCTGAAAAAATTTGATGACAAATCTACTAGAAAGAGACTTTAAAACAGCTGTCTTAAAGATGCTCAAAGATCTAGAAAGTCAAGAAAATGATGTATGAATAAAATAGAAATATCAATAAAGAAATAGAAAAAATAAGAAGAAAACTAAAAGACATTCTGGGACTGAAAAGTACAATAACTAAAATTGAAAAATTCTGGGGCATCTGGCTGGCTCAGTGGGTTAAGCCTCTGCCTTTAGCTCAGGTCATGATCTCAGGGTCCTGTGATCGAGCCCTGCATCGGGGTTTCTGCTCAGCAGGGAGCCTGCTTCCCCACCCCCTCTCTCTCTGGCTGCCTCCCTGCCTACCTCTGATCTCTGTCTGCCTAACAAATAAATAAAATCTTTTAAAAAAAAATTTAAAAAAAAATGAAAAATTCATTGGAGGTGGGGTGCCTGGGTGGCTCAGAGGGTTAAGCCTCTGCCTTCAGCTCAGGTCATGATCTCAGGGTCCTGGGATCGAGCCCCACATCAGGCTCTCTGCTCAGCAGGGAGTCTGCTTCCCCCTCTCTCTCTGCCTGCCTGCTTGTGATTTCTCACTCTCTCTCAGTCAAATAAATAAATAAAATCTTTAAAAAAATTCATTGGAGGGATTCAAAGGCAGATTTGAGCAAACAAAAGACAGAATCAGCAAACACAAAGGTGACAATGCAAAGTATTAATTCTAAGGAACAGATAGAAAAAAAGACTGGAAAAAATTAACTGACCCTAAGGGAGCTGTGGGATACCCCTAAACAGACCAACATGTACATCATGGAAATCCCAGAAGAAGAAAAGGATAGAGAGAATATATGAATAAATGTGCCTGAAAACTTCCCCAATTTGATGAAATACATGAATATAAATATCCAAGAAGCTCAGTGAACTCTAAGTAAGACAAACCGAAATAGACCCACAACACCAAAACAGGTCATAATCAAATTTTCAAAAGACAAAAAGAGAATCTGGAAAGCAGCAAGAGAGAAGCAATTCACTGCATACAAGGAGGAAGATTATCAGAAGCCTCCTCAGAAATTTTGGAGTCCAGGGGCACCTGGGTGGCTCAGTGGGTTAAAGCCACTGCCTTCAGCTCAGGTCATGGACTCAGGGTCCTGGGATCGAGCCCCACATCGGGCTCTCTGCTCAGCAGGGAGCCTGCTACCTCCTCTCTCTCTTCCTGCTTCTCTGTGATCTCCGTCTGTCAAATAAATAAATAAAAATCTTAAAAAAAAAAAAAAAAGAAAAAGAAATGTTGGAGTCTAACATATCCAAGGGGCTAAAAGAAAAAAAAAAAGAACTGTTAACCAAGAATTCAATATCCAGCACAACTCTCATTTGAAAGTGGAGATACTGGGGTGCCTGGGTGGCTCAGTGGGTTAAGCCTCTGCCTTCGACTCAGGTCATGATCTCGGGGTCCTGGGATCGAGCCCCGCATCAGGCTCTCTGCTCAGTGGGGAGCCTGCTTCCCCCTCTCTCTCTCTCTCTGCCTGCCTCTCTGCCTACTTGTGATCTCTACCTGTCAAATAAATAAATAAATAAAATCTTTAAAAAAAAAAAGTGGAGATACTGATACATTAATGATAAACAAAAGCTGAGAGAATTCACAGCCACCAGAGCTGCCCTTCAAGATATGCTCAAGGCGATCCTGCAGGCTGAAATGAAAGGACACCCGAGAGTAACTTGAAGTCATGGGAAGAAATAGAAACTTCCCTCAATAAAGATAAATACACAAGCAATTATAAAAGCTACCAAACTACAGTAATCAGAACAACGTGGGGGCACCTGGGTGGCTTAGTCAGTTAAGCAGCTGCCTTCAGCTCAGGTCTTGGTCTGAGTCCTGGGATCGAGTCCCACATCGGGCTCTTTGCTCAGCAGGAAGCCTGCTTCTCCCTCTCCTGCTTCCCCTGCTTGTACTCTTTCTCTCTCTCTCTCACATAAATAAATAAAACCTTTTAAAAAACAGTGTGGTACTGGCAAAAAGACAAACATACAGACCAAGGAAGTTTAATTGAGAGCCCAGGAATAAACCTTAAATATGTGGTCACATTAATTTCTTAAAAGATTTTTATTTATATTATTGAGAGAGAGAGAGCACAAACAGGGGGAAGGGTGGAGGGAGAAGGACAAGCAGATTCCCCACTGAGTGTGGAGCCTGACACAGGGTTCAATCCCCAGACCCATAGATCATGACCTGGACTACATGAAGTCAGACACTTAACTGACTGAGCCACCCAGGCACTCCATTTGGTCAAATGACTTTCAACAAGTGTACCCAGACCATTCAATGAAGAAAAGATGGTCTTTTCTATAAATGTTGCTGGGAAAACTGGATACTCACATGCTAAAGAATGAAGTTGGACCTTTACTTAACACCATACACAAAAATTAACTCAAAATTAGTAAAAGACCTAAATGTAAGACTTAAAAGTAAAAAATTCTTAGAAGGAAACACAGGGCAAAACCTTCACTGTGTGGGATTTGGCAGTGTTTCCTTGGATATGACACCAAAGGCACAAGCAACAAACTAAGAAGATAAGTTGGACTTCATGCAACTTTAAAAATTCTGTGTATCAAAAGGCAGTGTCAACAGAATTAAAAAGCAAACCACAGAATAAGGGAAAATATTTGCAGAACTACATCTGATACGGGATTAACATCCAGAATATATAGAGAACTTGTATAACTCAACAACAACGGCAACAACAAATAATTCAAAAATGGACAAAGGACTTTAAATAAACATTTGTCCAAAGAAGACATACAAATGGCCAATAAGCACACAAAAAGATGAGCCACATCATTGCAAATCGGAACTATTATGAGATATCACCTCATATGCATTAGGCTGACAAATATCAAAAAACAACAGGAAAATAACAATGGTTGGCAAGGATGTGGAGACATTAGAATCCCTGTTCATTGCTGGCGGGAATATAAAATGGCATAGTTGTAGAAAACAGTTTGGCGGTCTTCAAAAAGTTAAACATGGGGGGGGGCGCCTGGGTGGCTCAGTGGGTTAAAGCCTCTGCCTTTGGCTCAGGTCATGATCTCAGAGTCCTGGAATCGAGCCCCGAATCGGGCTCTCTGCTCAGCGGGGAGCCTGCTTCATCCTCTCTCTCTGCCTGCTTCTCTGCCTACTTGTGATCTCCATCTGTCAAATAAATAAATAAAATCTTTAAAAAAAAAAAAAAGAAGTTAAACATGGACTTACCATAAGACCCTGCAGTTCTGCTCTTAGGTACACACTCAGAAGACTGCAAACAGGGACCCCTAGTCGTATGCCAGCGTCCACTGCAGGATTCACAATAGCCAGCAGGTGGAGACAACCGAAATATCCATCAATAGATAAAAGGATCAACGAATTGTGCCAAACACACGCAAGGTAATATAATCTAGCCAGAAACAGAATGAGATTCTGATGCATGCTGCAATGTGGACGAACTTGGAAATATACAAAGTGCGATGAGCCAGACACAAGAGGGAAAATGATGAATGATCCCACCTATGCGAAGTATCTAGAACAAGCAAGTTCGTAGAGACAGAGAGTAGGTTAGAAATTACCAGAGGCTGGGGGAACGGGGAGAAGGCATGACTGTTTAATGCCCACGAGTTTTTGTTGGAGGCAATAAAAAGGGTTGAATATAGATTGTGGTGGTGATTACATAACATTGTGAATATAATTCATGCCACTGAATTTTATACTTAAAAATGATTAAAGTGGTAAATTTTATGTTACATATATTTTACCACAATAAAGCTTAGAGCTATGGGGAATCGGGGCGGGGGGGAAGGTAAAATTATGGCCTCTATGCCACTATTTATTATCTCGAGTCTACTTTCTCTCTGCAGATTAACATTAAATATTTGCTTAGGACTCTAGTTTATAAGATTTATAAGGAACTTGGTTGTAAAATATTCTAGCAATGCCGTTTTTGTTTAGGAAGCTCTGACATACAAGGCAATGTTTCTTTCTTTTTTTTTTTTAAGATTTATTTATTTGACAGAGAGAAATCACAAGTAGATGGAGAGGCAGGCAGAGAGAGAGAGAGGGAAGCAGGCTCCCTGCTGAGCAGAGAGCCCGATGCGGGACTCGATCCCAGGACCCCGAGATCATGACCTGAGCCGAAGGCAGTGGCTTAACCCACTGAGCCACCCAGGCGCCCCCAAGGCAATGTTTCTTAAACATCTAAAAAAAATCTTCAGTAGTCCGAGACTTACCTGCATCAGCATCCTCTTAGGATGCTTGATAAAATGTAGATTCCTGGCTCCAACCAAGATCTACCAAACCAGGAAATTTGGGAATCAAGGCTATGAAAGAGCATTTTAAAAACGTGTCCAGAGAGAAATTATGCTTAGGTCATAGGCAATTATATGTATGCACAGTTGGTTAGGCTTACTCAACCTGGTGCAAACAGCCAGTTTCCAATGGCTTCCTGGAACCTTGGAAGGCTGGGAACACTTGAGATATTTGAACTAAGTTAACCCAACTTTGTAGTAGCTGAAGGAGCAAATAACACCCCTCTATTTAGACTGAACAAAATAAGATTTTTAGAAAGAGAGAGGGAGGAGCACCTGGGTGGCTCAGTTGGGTTAAGAATCTGATCTGACTCTTGATCTCAGCTCAAGTCTTGATCTCAGGCCTGTAAGTTCAAGTCCTATCCTGACTTCCACACTGGGCCTGAAGTCTACTTAAAATAAATAAGCAAATAATTTTTAAAAAGGAAGAAGGAACACATTTTCTATATAATTGAGGATTTAGGTTCAAGGGATTAAGTAAAGGAAGGGTATACTTGTTCTGTTTGTGGGAGGCAGTCAAAGGCTGGTGTGCTACATTATTATAGCGTGTTCACTGTGAATGGAATGCTGTCTGATGAGTTTAATTTCAGCATCAGGCACCATAACAGTAAATGAGACATTAAATCGATGAAGTTCCTTTTCAAGGAGTGTGCAGCACTGGTTTTCAACCTTAATGTGCCTAAGATTTGTCTCACTAACACCATCCCCTCCCCATTCCACCCTTGAAATTCCCCTTCCTTCCTTCCTTTCTTTTACCTTTCTTTCTTCCTACCTCCCTACTACCTTCTCTCCTTTCTTTCTTTAGTTTCAGAGGTAGAATTTAGTGATTCCTGAGTTGCATATAATACTCAGCACCCATTACATCAAGTGCCCTCCTTAATTCCCATCCCCCAATATCCACCCCCCCAGCAACCTTCATTTTGTTTCCTAGAGTTCAGTGTCTCCATGGTTTGCCTCCCTCTCTATTTCCATCTTATTTTATTTTTCCTTCCCTTCCCCTGTGTTCATCTGTTTTGCTTCCTAAAGTCCACATATGAGTGAAATCATATGGTATTTGTCTTAGCATAATACCCTCTAGTATAATACCCTCTAGTATAGTACCCTTAGCATAATACCCTCTAATTCCATCCGTGTCCCTGAAATTCTGATTCAGAGATTTGGGTTGGGACCCAGAAATCTTCATTTTAAAGAAATACTCTAGGATATTCCCATGCATGTGGTCCAAAGAGCACACTTGGAAAAACACTTGGGCTGCATTTGATAGAATGTCTTGACATAACTCAGGCTCCCTGGGTAGAACATCAAAGGAACATTTGTAAAAGGGCTGAACTACTTACCCATTTCATGAGTCCCGAGCGGAGAACTAGCAAGAATTAAAGAATTAGATGCATGAAAGTACAGACAGGACATTTCTGATACTCTGCTAAGCTCCCCGGTGAGGGAAAGCAACACCCTACATTTCTTGACTTTAACACTAAATCAACAGCAGCAACAACCCCCCGACGCAAGCACGTTAATTTTCCAGTCAGTGCTGATGCACACTCTAACCGCTAGAGGGAGCCCAAGGATTTCCACACACAAAACCCATTCCCTAGCAGGGAGAAATTTAACAGGGGTCAAGAACTTGAGGACTTTATTGCTAAGGGAACAGCAAAGTCTGGAAGGAGCTAAAGGCTAAAAGCATTTCATTACACATGCAATGTATAAAATGAAAACTCCTTCTGTCCCCTATTTAAATCTTTGCATCTTAAGACAAAAAAAGAAAGAAAGAAAGAAAGAAAGAAAGAAAGAAAGAAAGAAAGGGTTCTCTGAGGTAGCCTGGGCTAGATTTGCCAGGGTTGTTAAAGAAAAAATTATTCTAAAAATATTGTATTGTAAAAGAAAAGAGGGAGGGCACCTGGGTGGCTCAATCCGTTGAGCATCCAACTCTATCTTTCTTTCTTTTTTCAGATTTTATTTATTTATTTGATAGTGAGTGAGAGAGGGAACACAAGCAGGGGAAGAGGGAGAAGCAGGCTTCCTGCTGAGGGGCTCATCCCAGGACCCTGGGATCATGACCTGATCCAAAGGCAAACGCTTAAAGACTGAGCCACCCAGATGCCCAAGCATCCAACTCTTGATTTTGGCCCAGGTCCGACTCTTGATTTTGGCCCAGGTCATGATCTCCGGGTCCTGGGATGGAGCCTGGCAGTTGGCTTTCCACTCAGCAGGGAGTCTGCTTCAGGATTCTCTCTCTCTCTGCCCCTCCCCCTCTAAAAAGTAAATAAATTTTTTAAAAATATATTGCATTATACATTTCAAATCGCTAAGAGAATAATCTTAAAAGTTCTCAGCACACCAATAAATAAATAAATACCATGTGAGGTGATATTCATTTCACAATATATAGGTCTATAAAAATCATCCCATTGTACGCCTTACATCTGCACAATGTTATATGTCATTTATATTTTAATAAATGTGGGGGGAAAAGAAAAAAATATTCTGACACTTATTAAAATGGTAAGAAAGACTTCATTCAAGACTGTTGGAATAGGCTTCAATACTATCAAAATGGAGAGAGGGATCAGGCTGAATTCGGAATTGAGTAAGGACAAGTGGGGATCAATGGCCAAGGAGCAGAGTGAAGGGGCCAGTGGATGGAAAATTACTGGAGGAGACAGCAAGGGTAGGGGGGTTTTTGCTACACTGACTTAGCAGGATTCTACCGCAGGCCAAGACCTTAGAGTCAAAGGTAGGGAATGAAGAACTTGATCAGATATGGAGGGTAATCAGGTATCACAGGTGGGGTATTTCTCTTAACTGACTTGGCAGGATTCTTTTTTTTTTTTTTTTTTTTAAAGATTTTATTTATTTATTTGTCAGAGAGAGAGGGAGAGAGAGCGAGCACAGGCAGACAGAGAGGCAGGCAGGGGCAGAGGGAGAAGCAGGCTCCTTGCCAAGCAAGGAGCCCGATGTGGGACTCGATCCCAGGACGCTGAGATCATGACCTGAGCCGAAGTCAGCTGCTTAACCAACTGAGACTTGGCAGGATTCTTGCTAAAACTTGGCTATTCAGGCCAGACAAGGGGTCTTCAAGAGGTCAAGGTCGAGGTCCAGTTGAGAAGAGGGCTCAGAGGAACCTGACTTATGCTTGGTCAAGGAGACAATCTTTGTCAGGGCTTATGATGAAAGGGTTCTCTTTCTCTCGGTTTCCTTTTCCATTCTTTCCTTTCTCTTCCCAGGATAAGATCAAAGCGTAGCCCCAAGGGCAAAGGACCTGTAAGACCTGCTTTTTGCCTAGACTTGGATCTTGAAGTCCTGCCTGGCTTAGCAGCAGCTTAGAATAACAACTGAACCAAATCCCCAGCCTCCAAAAGAGTAAATAATATCCTTAAAAATGTCCATTCATGTATTTTTCACAGAGATCTAGTGGGTGTCCATCTGGGTGGCTGTAGAGTATTTGGGGCTACAAAATCCAAAATCTCTTTTATGCACACAACCAACCTATATAATTGAATGCACAGTAAATACACCACACACACACCCCACATGAACACTCATTCTGATTTAGAAAAATAGATACCTAAATAACAAAACCCCTTTATCTTTAGAGACCTAGAAAATAGATTGAATAATATTTCCAAATTTAATCTAAGACTCTGTAGATGTGTTATTAAAAAAAATTGAATGAACTAAAGAGTAATCCAATCATTAAAGACTGTTCTGTGTGTGATTTTCTACTAGGTGTAGAAATAGAGAAGACCTAGGATGTGCCCAGCAATATACTTGTTGCCTCATCACTTGAAATAAATTTACAATGGAGACTATATGTCCCCTTGAAAGATGAAGAAAGACTACATAACTTGTCCCAGGTAAAATTGTTGGAAAGGCAGAACTAGAAATTTAATTGAGGTCTGGGGTTAGAATCTTATTTAAAAATTATTTCTATCACTTTAAAGTAAAATATTCTAAACTAAATGGAATCATGCCCCATGCTTTGTAACCTATTTTTTCCAAATAGTATATCTTGAATGTCCCTACTTCATAGCCTTCAAATTCACTGTTTTGTTTTGCTTTTTCATAAAACCTTCACACTTCTGGAAAATAGAGGGCAGTTTGAGAAAACATGGTTGATTTCTTTCCCTCCCTATCCCATATACCCCACGCCTTGCAAAATGACCAAAGAAATCTAAAGTAAGGAACGTTCTGTATCAGCTCTGACAATAAAGCACACAAAGAGCAGGCACCTTGGGGAATTGAATTTTACTACATTTAGGACAGTTGGTGTTAAAGAATACCCAGGCACAATTGTCAGTTTTAGCAAATAAAAATACAAGATACACAGTTCAATTTGCATCTCAGAGAAATAATAAATAACTTTTATACTATTGGTGCATGAGATATTCATTGTTTAACGTTTGGATTTAACGGGGCATCCTGTATTTTGTCTGGCAGTCATACCCCACAACCCATTCAGAGCTTCCCTGAAGGAACTTCAAGGCCAGGACAGAAGGAAGGAGGAAGGAAAGGAGGGAGATGCTAGAGCTCAGGTATGGAGAGACAATGGTTGGGATTGGAGGAGCATGGCAGGGCTGAGTAGAAAAGCTGCACTTGGGGTACAAATTATTTGCTAAGGATCCCGTGGGTTATAAGCAGCCCTAAGTTCAAGGGATGTCAAGAGATGTTAGGTGTAGAAAGCTTAGGGGGGGTAGAATGGGACCCTCTGAAGCACTGCTAGTTGATGAATAAGTTAATGGGAGTTTTTCTAGAAGACAATTTGACTACACATCAAAAGCTTTAAAATATTTAACCTAGCAATAGCTCCACTAGAAATTCATTCTAAAGAAATGATAAATGTGTTCTGTAAAGTGTTGGGTATAATAACAAAGAAATGGATCCGTGTTAAGTGATGAACAACAGGAGAATATTTAAGTTATGGTACACCCATATGCTAAGGAATATTATACAGTCATTAAAAATGATGCCACAGAGTACATACTGATATGAAAAGAATTTTCACTGTATAGTTTGAGTAAAAAAAAAAAAAAGAGGCAAACTACGAAACTCCTTAATGGTAAGATTCTATTTTATAAATAGATAACATAGGTAGATATATCAGTCTCTCTGTGCATATATATATATACACACATATATATATATGCATTTTGTGCATAAAAAATCTCAAAGGGTGTATACCAAAAAGTTAACAATGGTTTTCTCTAAATAATTGCAATGTGGGTAGCTCCTTTTTACTTACATTTTGTAGTTTATTTTTTAAATATATATATATTTTAAAGATTTTATTCATTTATTTGACACACAGAGAGAGATCACAAATAGGTAGAGAGGGAGGCAGAGAGACAGGGAGAAGCAGGCTCCCCGCTAAGCAAAGAGCCCGATGAGGGCCTCGATCCCAGGACCCTGGGACCACGATCCAAGCCGAAAGCAGAGGCCCAACCTGCTGAGCCACCCAGGGGCCCCTAGTTTATTTTTTAAATCTGTATTACCTAGGTAACTTTTTAAAGGTATTGTTTAAACCTCTCATTGGTGAACATACGCTTTTGAGTAACTATGAGATTCCAGTTATAAAATGGGCTTTACTATTAAGGAATGTCTCGTCAAGGTAAATGAGCACTGAGTTTCTACTGAGTCCCAGGACTCTCGGCCCTCCCAGAGTCTAAAGGCCACATTCCTTGGTGAAGTTCCTTGGCTCTCATCCTTGCTGGCTCTGAAACCCCATTTGTCAGCCCATTTGTGATCATCTCTCAGGAGTCAAGTTCACTGATGAGCAAACTAGGACGATGTATTAATTTGTGCTGAGAATGATCACAGTCACATAAGTCAGAAGAGCACTCCCAGTGTAACCAGCACATTTCTTCCCTGTGGGGTGACACAGGGAACCAGATTGTGATTAGAACGTTGCTTGCTAGGCCTGGAATCATACTAGGGGCAGGTAGTAACTTGAAAATTTAATGGGACCTGACTAAGCTAGGCAGGACGTACCCTGTTCTCAATAAACATGGCCTTGCCAATAGGACTATAAATACGAGTCTGAGGTTCCTTCTTCCCAGCACAGTAGTAGTTCGATAGGCACTGCCAAAATTTATCTCCGAGATTCCCCTTTTATAAAAATCTCGCCCCCTTAGCATGGACAGTCAGCACGTTCTCATGTGTGGAGCCCTTCTACTTCCTTCAAGGCATTTTCAGCTATTTTTTCTCCTGCAGTGTCGTATTCTGATAGTTTAACTCTGAAGAGTATTTCCTCAATTTCTTTTCTTTTTAAAATTATTTAATAATTTAAATCAGTTACTATAAAAGAGTAATAATGATTTCCGCAGCACCTGTTAGATTTGGGTAGGATGGTGGGTGAGCAGAATAGGTGAAACCTTTCTCAGTTTTTGTTGCTTGCACAGGCTAGTTATTGACAACCTGGTGGCAAAACAGAAAATATATGCAAAATTACGTTTCTTTCCTTCTTCTCCCCCTCCCCTTCCCTTCTTCTTCTTTTTCTTCTTCTTCTTCCTCTTCTCCTCCTTCTCCTCCTCCTTCTTGGCTTAACAAAACACATTTCTTTTTTTTTTTATTTTAATTAAATTAATTAACATAAAATGCATTATTGGTTTCAGAGGTACAGGTCTGTGATTCTTCAGTCTTATATAATACCCAGAGCTCATTACATCACATTCCCTCCTTAATGTCCATCACCCAGTGACCCCCTCCCTCTACCCCCCTCCCCTCCAGCAACCCTCAGTTTGTTTCCTATGACTAAGAGTCCCTCATGGTTTGTCTCCCTCTCTGGTTTTGTCATTATTTTTTCCTTTCTTTCCCTATGATCTTGTTTTGTTTCTTAAATTCCCCATATGAGTGAGATCGTATGATAATTGTCTTTCTCTGATTGATTTATTTTACTTAGCATGATACCCTCTAGTTCGATCCACGTCATTGCAAATGGCAAGATTTCATTTTTGATGGGTGTCTAATAATTCATCATATATATGTATATGTGTGAATATATATATATATATATATATATAGTCACATCTTCTTTATCCATTCATCTGTTGATGGACATTTGGGCTCTCTCCATAGTTTGGCTATTTTCTTAAAGGGCATTTTAATATGCATTTACATACAACAAACTTTTAAATAGTAAACGCATTTTTAAAAAAAATATTCAAACTCGGGCGGGTGGATGAAAAGCGTTTTTGAAGAAATTAGGGGTCAACACACAAAGAGGCTTTCATAGCTGCTCTCTCGCTCCTGGATCAAGTTCATATTGGAGCAAAATTCTTTTGCTCAAACATGAAACTGAGCTTCTACACTGATAGAAGACACCAGGCTCTGGGCGCCTGAGTGGCTCAGTGGGTTAAAGCCTCTGCCTTCGGCTCAGGTCATGATCCCAGGGTCCTGGGATCGACCCGGCATCGGCATCTCTGTTCAGCTGGAAGCCTGCTTCCTCCTCTCTCTCTGCCTACTTGTGATCTCTGTCTGTCAAATAAATAAACAAAATCTTAAAAAAAAAAAAAAATAAAGACACCAGGCTCAGCTCTGACTCTTGAGGAGTCATAAAGGAGTTGCCCCTTGGTGTAGCTTCCTTGGTTGCCAAACAGTCTACTCAAATTTTCCATGACTGGAACCAAAGTCCACATAATCTACTTAACATTCTGAGTTCTGAAGAACATGGTGTACCCAGTGTGAGTTATCCAAAAAGCAAACCAAGCACAGTCTTAGGGAACTGGCAGCAAAGGTATACCCTTGAGCACGCATATCTGTATGTGTGTGAGTGTGTACACGTGACATTCACACATGCACACACACACAATTATTTAGAAATACTTTAATGTTTGAGAGTTCAAAAAAAAGGGGGGGGCAACAAAGGGGTGCTTGGGTGGCTCAGTCAGTCGGGCGTCTGCCTTTGGCTCAGGTCATGATTCCAGGGTCCTAGGATCAAGCCCTCTATGGGTTCCTTGCTCAGTGGGGAGTCTTCTCCCTCTCCTTCTGCCACTCCCCCTGCTGGTGCTTGCTTTCTCCTTTTCCCTCTCTCTGTCAAACAAACAAATAAATAAATAAAATCTTTTTTTAAAAAAGACAATGAAATAATTTCCATGCAAAATTAGAAAACAAACAAATCATAGAACTTAGTGGACTTGCTGATTTTAAGGTTTGGTGTGTTTTGGTGCTTTGTTTTGTTTTAATTTCACACGTGTGTGCTTTCATTTTAGGGCCTCTACACTCTTAATCCAATCTTGCTGACATTAATCCTAGTATAAACGTTTTTACAACTCTTAACATGAGAACCACCTGATTTCCACATTCATCAGGCCATGACATTTATGTATTGCAAATTTCAACATGTTTCAGCCATGGGATACTTTCCTGACTCCTTCTAAGAAGCCATGAAAAGTTTTTCACATCTCTCTTTCATCATATACCAAAATAGCTCTTAAAGTTAATTATACTTAGAGTTAGCATTTTGTGCCAAACACCCAATATCTAACCATTAATTATTATTTCCTAAGTATTGAGAGTACAGTGTAAGCCTCTATTACATGTCAAAACCTGCTCTTTGCACTGAGGCTTGCCATATAAATTACAAAACAAATCAATTCAAACTGGGCACTACATCAAATTAAAAGCAAGGCTAAACTTGAAGGACACAAAGTTCAGGTACATTTTGGTAAATCCCTAGGAAGTTAGCATAATTCTAACTAAAATGTGTTGGTTGGAAGGTAGAATTCTGTGTTTGTTTTAACTACTAACAATGCCACTGCCACTGTTTTGGGAAAGAATGCAGAACTTAAGAAGAGAGTGCTAGGGACGCCTGGGTGGCTCAGTTGGTTAAGCAGCTGCCTTCGGCTCAGGTCATGATCCCAGCGTCCTGGGATCGAGTCCCACATTGGGCTCCTTGCTTGGCGGGGCTGCCACTCTGTCTGTCTGTGCTCGCTTGCGTGCTCTCTCTCTCTCTCTCTCTCTCTCTGGCAAATAAATAAATAAAATCTTTAAAAAAAAATGAGAGTGCTAGAGTCACAACACAATTTCAGTTACTCTCTCTTGTCGCAAATGATAAAGTCAAACCACAGCATAAACTTCTGATACCACCCAGATTCTCCTTAGGCATCTAAATAATTAAAATAAATAATAACGAAAATAAATGCCATCATAACAAAAGTATCAGAGACACTTAGCATACCACAAAGACATTTCAATATTTATTTTTTCTTTCCTTTAAAAAAATCACCACCAGTACCATTATGTCTGTCTGACCAAAATATTACAGGAGAAATCTTTTCTGGTGCCTGTCCGGTTCCTATTGTTCCTCCTTTTCCCCTTGTCCTTCAGACATTAAAATTCCAAAATCACAAGACTGGATTGAGTCCGACTTGTTTATACAGGTTGATTCTCCCTCCCTGACTGCAGTTAACTGGAGCAAGAGTGGGCACCTGACTCAAGCTGGACCGCTCAGTCTCATCCCAAGAAATCTGGAAGTGGAACTGAGGGATTTAAATTTCTTTTATGTGGCTAGACCTATAACATTTACACCTCAAAAGAAGAATACATGAAGCCCAAAGTTTGTAGGAGGTGGGAAATAGCAAAGACAGAGCAGAAATAAACGAAACCGGGACTAAAAATGCAATAGAAAAGGTAAGTGAAACTAAGAGCTGGCTCTTTGAAAAGATACACAAAAGAGAGAAATCTTTAGCTAGACTCACCAGGAAAAGAGGCAGGCTCAAATAAATAAATTCAGAAATGAAATAAATAGAAATGAAAGAAGAGACATGACAACTGATTCCACAGAAATACAAAGGATCGTGAGACTACTCTCAACAATAATATGCCAACAAATGTGTCAACGTACAAGAAATGGATAAACCCTAGAAAATTACAGCCTCCCAAGGCTGAATCATGAAGGAATAGAAAATCTGAATGGACTGATTACTAGTAAGGATATTGAATCAGTAGATAAAAACCTCCCAAGAAACCAGAGTCCAGGATCAGATGACTTCACTGGTGAATTTTAACGTACATTTTAAAATGAATTAACACCAATCCTTCTCAAACTCTTCCAAAAACTTTAAGAGGAGGGAACACTTCCAAATTTATTTTACAAGGCCAGCCTTAGCTTAATACCAAAACCACACAAGGACATTACAGGAAAAGAAAATTATAGGCCAATATTTTGAACATAGATACAAAAATCCTGAACAAAATACCAGCAAACCAAATTCAATAATACATTAAAAGGATCATATACCGTGATTGAATGGGATTTATTCCAGAGATGCGAGGATGGCTCAACATCCACAAATCAATTAATATGATACACCACATTAATGAAATGAAAGATAAAAATCATATGATCATCTCGTTAGATGCAGAAAAAGCATTTGACAAAATTCAATATCCATTATGATAAAAACTCAACAAGGTGGGCATGGAGGTAATGAACTTCAACATAATAAAGGTTACAAATGACAAACCCACAGCAACATTGTCTCAGGAACAAGAAAAGAATGCTTATTCTCACCACTTTTATTCAGCATAATATTGGAAGTCCTGGCCAGAACAATTAGAAATGAAAGGCATCCAAACTGGAAAGGAAACGGTAAAAACCTTTCACTATCTGGGGGCAACTGGCTGGCTTAGTTGGAAGAGCATGCAACTCTTGATCTCAGGGTCATGAGTACAGGCCCCACATTGGGCATAGAGATGACTAAAATATAAATTAATTTAAAAAATGAACCTGTGACTGTTTGCAGATGACATATACTATATTTATGAAATCATAGACACTCTACCAATCAAAAAAACCTCTTAGAGTAAAAGAATTCAGAAAGGTTGCAGGATACAGAATCAATATACAAAAATCTGTTGTGCTTATATGTACTAATAATGAACTACCAGAAACAGAAATTAAGAAAATGATCCCA
The DNA here is from genome assembly GCF_020171115.1 of Neogale vison. NCBI lineage: Eukaryota > Metazoa > Chordata > Mammalia > Carnivora > Mustelidae > Neogale > Neogale vison. Next base: position 125,492,366 of record NC_058098.1, read on the forward strand.
TTTACAATTGCACCAAAAATGAATCAAGTACCTGGAACAAACTCTACCAAAGAGGTGAAAAACCTGTACACTGAAAACTCTAATAAGACACCAATGACAAAAATTGAAGAAAACGCAAATAAATGGAAAGATATTCTGAGGATATTCTATCCTCATAGATTGAAAGAACTGATATTATTAAAATGCCCATACTACCCAAACCAATCTGCAAATTCAGTGCAATCCTTATCAAAATTCAAATGACATTTTCTAAGAAATAAAACAAACAATCCTCAAATTTGTATAGAACCACAAAACATAAGAACCCCCTAATAGCCAAACCAGTCTTGAGAAAGAACAAAACTGGAGGCATCACACTGACTGATTTCAAACTATACTACAAAGCTATAGTAATCGAAACGATATGGTACTGGCATAAAAATAGACACATAGATCAAAGGAAAATAACAGAAAGACCTGAAATAAACCCGCACATAAATGGTCAATTAATTTAATGACAAATGAACCAAGAATATACAATGGTGAATGGACAATCTCTTCAGTCAATGGTGCTGGGGAAACTAGACAGCTGCATGCAAAAGAATAAAAGTGGACCACTCTTTTACACCATAAACAAAAATTAACTCAAAATGGGGGCACCTGGGTGGCTCAGTCAGTTAACTGTCTGCCTTTGGCTCAGGTCATGATCCCAGGGTCTGGTGATGAAGCCCTGCATTGGGTTCCCTATTCAGCAGAGAGCCTGCTTCTCCTCTCTCTCCGCCCCACTCCTTGCTTGTGTACTCTCTTTCACCCATAAATTAATAAAGTCTTTAAATAAAAAAAATTAACTTAAAAATGGATTAAAGACGGGGCACCTGGGTGGCTCAGTGGGTTAAAGCTTCTGCCTTTGGCTCAGGTCATGGTCCCAGAGTCCTGGGATCAAGCCCCGCATCGGGCTCTCTGCTCAGCAGGGAACCTGCTTCCCTCTCTCTCTCTGCCTGCCTCTCTACCTACTTGTGATCTCTGTCAAATAAATAAATAAAATCTTTAAAAAAAATCCCCCCCCCCAAAAATGGATTAAAGACTTGAATGTAAGGCCTGAACTCCAGGAAGAAAACATAGGCAATAAGTTTGATATTGCTTTTGGTGATGATTTTTTTGGATTTGACACCTGAAGCAAAGCGAACAAAAACAAAAATAAACAAACTTCAAAGGAAAAAGCTCCTACATAGCAAAGGAAACCAACAACAAAATGAGAAGCCAGCCTACTGAATAGGAGGAAAACTGGCAAATTATGTATCTAATTAGAAGTTAATATCCAAAATATATGAAGAATTCATAACTCAATACCAAAAAAATCCAACTGAAAGATGAGCAGAGAGGGCGCCTGAGTGGCTCAGTGGGTTAAGCTGCTGCCTTTGGCTCAGGTCATGATCTCAGGGTCCTGGGATGGAGCCCTGCATCAGCCTCTCTGCTCAGCAAGGAGCCTGCTTCGCCCTCTCTCTCTCTGCCTGCCTCTCCATCTACTAGTGATCTCCCTCTCTCTCTCTCTGTCAAATAAATAAATAAATAAATCTTAAAAAAAAAAGAAAGAAAAGAAAGAAAAAGGAGCAGAGGATCTGTATGGACATTTTTCCAAAGAAGACATACAGCCAGCCAACAAGTATATGAAAAGATCATCAGGGAAATGTAAATCAAAGAGATATCACTTCACACCTGTTAGAATGGGAATTATTTCAAAAGATAAGAAATGACCAGTACTGAAGAGGACATAGAGAAAAGGGAATCCTTGGGCACTGTCAGGGGAATGCAAACGTGTGTAGCCACTATGGAAAACAGAAGGGAGTTTCCTCAAAAAATTAAAAAGAGAACTGCCATATGATCCAGCAATTCTACTTCTGGACATTTATCCATAAAAAATGAAAATATTAACTTAAAATGATGTATCACCCCCGTGTTCATTGCAGCATAATTTATAATTGCCAAGATAAAGAAACAACCAAAGTGTCCATCAGTGGATGACTGGATTTTTTAAAAATGTGATATACATACAATGGAATATTATTCAGCTGTAAAAAGAATGAAATCTTGCCACTTGTGACAACATTGATGGGCCTTAAGGTCATTACGCTAAGTGAAGTAAGTCAGACAGAGAAAGATAAATACCATATGATCTCAGTCGTATATAGAATCTAAAATATAAAACAAACCCCAAAAAACAAAAAACAAGTTCATAGATACAGAGAACAGATTATTTATGGTTGCCAGGAGTGTGGCAACCATACTTTGGTGGGGGGGGAGTGAGTGAAATGGGTAAAGGGGGTACAAACTACCAGTTATAAAATAAATAAGTCATAGGAGTGTAATGTACAGCATTAGTTATATATAGTTAATAATATCGTCGTACATGTTTGAAAGTTGTTAAGAGAGAAATCTTTGTTCATATCACAAGAAGAAAAATTTGTAATTATGTATGGTGACAGCTGTTAATGAGACTTATTGTGGTGATCATTTGGCAATATATACAAATATCAAATCATATTGTCAACTGAAACTAATATATCTCATTATATCTCAATTTTTAAAAAGAATGTATAAGAATTGGCAAAATTGGAATACCATAATATATAAATGAACAAAGAATGTGAATAATTCACAGAATAAAAATTAATTTTATTAATAAAAAGTAATTTTATTGCCTTTATTAATGAAAGTACTAAAGTGTTTTTATCATCTTATATTGTAATGATCTAAGAAAAACTATTTAAATCAAAAAATTATTTTGTCTAGTAATTAAAACTTTTAAATGTGGATGAAATATTTTGAGGAGGGTGTGGTGGAATTGGTATACTCCTATGCTGCTATGAGAGAGTAAATTAATGTATTTTTATGGAAATTACCAATAATTATATTTATGCAGTAATTATAGTTCTGAGAATTAATTATAAGGATGAATGCCAAAAGAAAGAAAAATGGTATCTGTGAAAACATTTATTGTGAAATGCTTTTAATATGTGTTTAGGTATTTAGAAAGGAAATGTAATTTTTAATAATGAAAAATTAAAAGCAGCCAGTAACAGGAGAATCATTAATTATGGTACTTTATTCAATAGATAGTATGTGGTTTTTAAAGATAAGTGTGAAAAATATAGAAAACATGCTATTATGGAATAGTATTTATGACTTTAAGTGAGGAAAAGCTGAAAATTGTATTACACAATGAGTACAGTCAAATAATGAGTATACATCTAAATGGACAAATCCTAGGAGGAAAATGAAAGAGGTTTGATTTTTCATTATGATGCAGCTACATGACTTAGAATCTATGTGTAATTTTGAACTTATTGGAATTATTGAAATAATGTTTTTTGGAAAATAAAAAAGAGTAAAACAGCCCCTTTTTTTCCTGAAGAAAAAAGTGAATTTTAGAAAATAAAAACATTGCTGGATATGGGGCAGTTGGTCAACAACTTTCTTATATACCAAAACAATTGCTGGCATTATCCGGAACACAGAATTGAAAATTCTTAGTGCTGTAACAGAAAGAACTTGAAACTATTTCTTAGAACAAAATGAGATGGACAGATAAATGGATGCATAACATTTACACAAAGGTTTTCATTAATCACTTCTTGATGAAAATAAGGTAATAGGCAACCTCTTAAAGATGACATATTCTAAAATCTTTTTAAGTTTCTCATCCTACAAATGAGGAATTTGTAGGAAGAATTTAAAAGTGGGGTAGAAAAATCTGTTGCTTCAAAATGGACTGTCTACAACATTGGGCAAAAGAAGCCAGACACAGATAGAAACACACTGTATTTCACTTACATAAAATCTAGGAGCTGGCAAATTTATGATGTGTGTACTTTACCATCTGCAAATTATATCTCAATAAGGAAGAAAAAAATGTTCCATAGTCAGATAAAATCATTTCACAGAATTGAAACTCAGACACAGACATTGAGGGTTTATTTTCCTTCAATTGTCTATTTGGAATGTAATGAAGCTTTTCTAAGTATTTTGAGTAATGCGACCTTCCTAAATTACCTCGGGTCAATGTGGGTGGTCATGAATGGCAAGATGTTCATTTAATTAGTTATAATGGCTCACAGTGGCCAGACTGAGCATACATCCTTAAGGCTAATGCTGCTATGCTCCTTCAAGTGATCAGGTAGATTCTCTTAATTCTAAAGAGTTATGTCATTTACAGGACAGACTCTTAAAGGAAAATAAGGAATAAGACCATATATGTCCCACCTTGGAAGTCCACAACCAACACAGAAAACAGGAGTGCACATGACATGAAGTGTTGACTGCAGTGGGAGGAATCACAAGCTCCGGGATCATCACCTGGTGTGTCTGATTGCTGAGTGGAACTTGACCCACTATTTGAATCTTCATATTTTGGGGAACTGTTCTTCCAAGATAAATTATTTTGGAAGTTCTTACCCATGCATATTAATACAAAGATAGAAATTACTGATGATGTAATATAGTGAGAAGAAGCCTTGTAGAGTACAAAGAGCGTGGTCTTGAAGGTCATAAAAATAAGGATTCAAATTATAGCTCTTCCAATTCCTAAATATAATTATGGAAAAATGGGGGTGCCTGGGTGGCTCAGTGGGTTAAAGCCTCTGCCTTTGGCTTAGGTCATGATCCCAGAGTCCTGGGATGGAGCCCCGAATCAGGCTCTCTGCTCAGCAGGGAGCCTGCTTCTCTGCCTACTTGTGATCTCGTCTATCAAATAAATAAATAAAATCTTTAAAAAAAAAAAGAAAAAGATATGGCCCAATTTCTCTCAACTACAGTTCCTTTACCTTGTGAAATGAGGTTTATAATATCTGCCATGCATTGTTATCTTTCATTAGAAACTATAAATATGTGTGTGTATATGGGCTTGGCACACTCAGGGAACAGTGATGGTGGTGATTCAGCATTTATGGCTGAATGGTTTTGTTCAAATGCTGTACTTTTTTGGACATTCAAACTTATTCATTTATTAAAAAAGGCAAAAACATTCACAAGTTGAAGAATAGCTTCTAAGGTTCAATTAATTTGCAAACAAGCCTATTTTTTTTCTTTCTTGCCCTCCTATGTAGTTCTCCTGAATTAAACACTTTTTAAAAAATTATCATGTATTATTTGCTTCAGGAGTACAGGTCTGTGAATCATCAGTCTTGCATAATACATAGCAATCACCATAGCACAAACCCTCCCCAATGTCCACAACCCAGCCACGCTATCCCTCCCCCACCCTTACCTCCTAGCAATCCTCAATTTGTTTCCTGGGATTAAGAGTCTTTTATGGTTTGTCTCCCTCCCAATCCCATCTTGTATCATTTTTTTCCCTCCCTTCTCCCTATGACCCCCCCCACCTCTCCAATTCCTCATATCAAAGAGATCATATGATAATTGTCTTTCTTTGATTGACTTATTTTGCTCAGCATAATACGCTCTAGTTCCATCCACTAGATGACATCCATAGTCGTTGGAAATGGCAGGGTTTCATTTTTGATGGCTGCATAGTATTCCGTGTGTGTGTGTGTGTGTGTGTGTATACATATATATATTTATCTTCTTTATCCATTCATCTGTTGATGGACATCTAGGTTTTTCCCATAGTTTATCTATCGTGGACATTGCCGCTATAAACTTTCAGGTGCACATGCCCCTTTGGATCACTACATTTGTATCTTTAGGATAAATACCCAGTAGTCGGATTGCTGGGTCATAGGATAGCTCTATATTCAACTTTTTGAGAAACCTCCGTACTATTCTCCAGAGTAGCTGCACCAGCTTGCATTCCAACCAACAGTGTAGGAGGGTTCCCCTTTCTCTGCATCCTTGTCAACATCTGTCATTTCCTGACTTGTTAATTTTAGCTGTTCTGACAAGTTTGAGGTGGTATCTCACTGTGTGGTTTTTTTTTAAAGATTTTATTTATTCATTTGACAGACAGAGATCACAAGTAGGCAGAGAGGCAGGCAGACAGAGAGAGGAGGAAGCAGACTCCCTGCTGAGCAGAGAGCCCGATGCGGGGCTCGATCCCAGGATGCTGGGATCACGACCTGAGCCAAAGGCAGAGGCCCAACCCACTGAGCCACCTAGGCACCCCCTCACTGTGGTTTTGATTTGTAGTTCCTTGATGCCAAGTGATGTTGAGCACTTTTTCATGTGTCTATTGGCCATTTGGATGTCTTCTTTGCAAAAAATGTCTGTTCATGTCTTCTGCCCATTTCTTGATTGGATTATTTGTTCTTTGGGTGTTCATAAACGCTTTTTTTAAAAAAGACTTTACTCAGGTATTTGCCAGAGAGAGAGAGAGAACAAGCAGAAGAACTGGTAGGTAGAGGGAGAAGCAGGCTCCCTGCTGAGCACAGGGCTAGATGTGAGATTAGATCCTAGGACCCCAAGATCATGACCTGAGCTAAAAGCAGACACTCACCCCACTAAGCCAGCCAGGCATCCCTGAATTAAACACTTTGAAACCATAGGTACTTGAAAAAGGAAAAAGGCCTACTTATTGGATACATGCAATACAAAAGGAAAAAAAAAAAGAAAGAAAGAAAAGAAAGAAAAAGGAATGGCCAATAGCACCAAGAACCCAATCTTAATTTCCATCTAAGTCCCAAGGCAGAAAATTCTGGTCTAGTCATTCTTCCCTAGGGTGGATGAGGATGGCAACCCAGCTGAGGTTGCTGACCCCATTTTGTGCAGTGATTTCATTGCTGTAATTCTTAGATGTTCATCTTGTTCTTGTGGGAAGTCAAGACAGGGCAAGTTTTAAGCGTATCATCTAAACGAGGAAATGTGGCCTCCCATTTGCCTGGGGTCTTCCCTCATCTAGTGTGCTGGTACCACAGCAAACACAGCAATTCCCTCTCTCTCTCCTGAGAGTGGGGGTGGGATCCAGTTATCTTTTTTTTATATTTCATTGGTTTAAGATATTATCTTCCTTAGGAAGAAGAAAATGGTAATTCTAGAAATAAAAATGTTTGTCCAGCTAGACTAGGCCAAGCAGTACAAAATGATCTGATCCATTGTGTATTTTAAAGTAAAACATTGTTGCTGTCTGAACCCAGAATAGCATAGCCTGTGTTTCTCTATTTGAAGGGGGAAAAGAAAATCACAACAACCCAGCATGGGAAAACTACCCACACAAGACTGAGACCTGATTTTCCCTCTTTCCTTTTATACGAAGTTTAGATGATCACAAACAGATCTTTACCTTGCATCCCAGGATTGTTGTGAGGATTATAAATGAAATAACAAAATTACTCTGTCAAGGGCAAAATGTCACATAAATATTAGCTAGTTTATCACAGAAAGGGAACTGGAATCACTCCAAGTTTGTGCTGGAGAGGGCAGCAATGAACTGAACAGACAGCTGGGCAAATATGCCAGACAGGAAGCATGTCTGACTCCCGAATACAGGCTGAATTCCCTTTAGCTGAGCTACACCTGCCAGACTGGAAGCCCCTGGTGCTTCAGTCATGAATGAGCACGTCCTGTGCAGAGCTCTAGGGCCTTGCCCTAGTCTGGCCTTTGGCTCCAACCTGCTAAGCTGGCCCAGAGTCTTGTCTGGTCTAACTTCCACTCTAATATGCCTGGTACCGCCTCTTCCAGTACCAGCAGGCCTTAAGCCAGAGCCTCGAGTTTTGCATGACACAAGCGACCCAATAATGAGAACACTCGTTCCAGTGGGCTCGGGAATTATCCTTCTCTCCTCTTTCCCCTTAAATCACTGCTATTTCCATTTCTTCTCTGTGTCAGGGTTCCAGAATAGAATGCAGGAGGTGATGAAGCTGGTGACAAGATGAAGGAACTAATTAGGCCCATTAACCACGTCTCTGAACTGGGTCTCACCTGCTTCCCCTAGTGCCAATTCCTCACTAACTCCCTGTTTCCAGTAGCTACAAGGTAATAGATTCTTAATAGCTATCGGTTGAATGAAAAAAAAATCAAATTAATGAATCAGCAAATACATACCAGATGAAGCCCTAGGACTTTTCCTGGACCCTGACTTTCCCTATCCCTGACCTGATTTTCATGTGCTCTTATGGCCAAATACTAGGGCAGTCTCTGCTTGGTTTCCCAAACTGACTTTGACTTTAGTGCTTTATGCACAAAGAATGACTGTCAGCACATCTATTCTTTTGTGTGAGTTTGGAAAGAAAAAAAGAATCTAAAAAAGAACAAACCTCACTTTCCATCTATTTCTCAAAAGGAATAGCATAATTCTGATATGTGTGCGTGCGTGCGTGTGTGTTTAACACTGGTATAGAGATATTGCAAAGGTTTTTTCCCTACAGAATAAAAGAGACACCCTTGGTTAAAAAGAACAGTTGCTAACAATAGAGGCATATTAACTCCTACCAAAGATAGAAGGTAAAAGGAGCACAGCTTTAGATTCCCACTGTTCACTACTCCTATCTTTAGATGCCCTGAGGATCAGAAGGGCAGAGCCAGGTTTTTCTGGTGTTCAATGTTGGTTCAACACTGCTACACCTATATGAACCCTAGATGATACCAAATAATCAAATATATGTGTAACTGGAATGCCAGAAGGAGGTAAGAGACAGAATGGGGCAGAGAAAAAGTATTTGAAGAAATAATGTCTAAGATTTTTTTTAATTTGATGAAAGACAGAAATTTGCAGATACAAGATTGTAAATAAACACCACACAGAATAAACACCAAAGAAGTACACACTGGTGCACATCAGAGTCAAATTATTGAAAGCCAAAGATAAAGAGCAGACTTTGAAGACAGCAAGAGAAAACAGCATATTACATAAAGGAGAAAATGATCTTGTCAACAGCTGACTTTCAGTAGAAACCATGAAGGCCAGAAGACAAAGGGAAAACATTTTTTAAATGCCAAAGAAAAAAACTCTTGTCAATCCAGAATCCTATATTCTATATATCTAGGGGATATGTAGTTCAAGTATGAAAATAAAATAACATTTTCAGATAAAATTAAGGAACTTGTAGTCAAACTGCACAACAAGCAACAATAAAGGAAGTTCTAAACTATTTGTTTATCACGTCGTCTTGGAGATTTATTACTAGTGGGGGCATTACATGTGAACTCCAGTTTCTCATAGCCTTCCTTCTTTTTGGATAGATAATGTATTTACCAGATGGGATGGTTAGAGTCTGGAATCGTTTCTCTTCTCTATTATTGCCTCTTCCCACCACTGTGGGTTTGTTTTGAGGGTAAACTGAATAGGAATGGGGTTAAGGATGGAATCCTTGAAAACTAACAGAAAGAGAAATTGATGTAACAAAACATGTATGTGGTTGGGGTGGGGAGAACCAGCGCGGGTAAGGAAAACAGACTGAGATTAAATGCTCTCCAAGGAAAAGCTAGGTTACTAGGAATAGACCTGAAAATCTATCCTAAATTGTGGAAGAACTTGGGGAAGAAAAATGTAATATACTTAGTCCCTTCCCCGACCTCCATGTCTTCTTATTCTACAATAACTCCTAATCTTCTTTAGATTTGACAGGTATGTCTCTATGTCTTAGGTCGGACTCAGTTCCTTCACATATCTGATCACCAGTTGGTGTGGGAGGTAAACAAGAGATGATGGGATTTGGGAAATACAAAGGAGAAAAATTACAGATACAGTTCCAAGGTATGCTCTATGAATAGAGGAGGACATCAAAGAAGTAGAATGATGTTTCTATCATCTACGTAAATCATAAATACTCAATGAGTAGGATAGGTTGGACAAACTAGCCTCAAAGTTCCTTAAAGGAGGAACCCTAAGATATGTTTTAGCAGTTGGGATACTATAGGCCCCCAGTTGTATACAGGACACCAATTTCCATGAGAGGTTGCTAAATTTTTGGCTTATTTTAGGGAGATGTTTATTTTTTTTATTTGTTTATAAATATTCCTTTTAACAAACTTAATTTTTGTCCTGCCATGGATTTGGCACCTCCTTCAGAAAGAAAAGGGACTCACGGTGAATTTCACCAGGTCCAGAACTCAGAAACACAAATGACAATGACCAAGTGGTGGAAGGGAAATGGAGACAAGCTATCTGCCTATCAGGAATTAAAAAAGAGGTTTTGCCCTAGGCCAAGTCTTTGGAGCAACATGCTGAGAAGGATTCAGAGGCTTAGAAAAGGGATTGAATACACGCTCTGAAAGGAAGTACCACAATTATTTGGTGATGTCTGCTATGGGAATGAGACTATGTGGTCAAGAGTGTTATTCTTAGCTTGGGTGGTTTGTTTGCAGATTGATTGGTCCCCAGGAGATAAGAGTTAAATTAACCCTAGTAGATAAAGGACTTCCTAGACTAACACAAAGGAATCCAGCCTCACTGTGTCACCGAAGCACAGGGCCTGTCTTTCAGGTCTTGGTCAGGTCTTAATCGAAGAGTTAGAAAAAACACTGAGTGCCGGAGCGGGAAAAGCCTGTTTATCATCATTGATGTTTGCTAAGTTCCTCACATGAGTTGGTTGGCCTAAGGTTTGGACCCATCCTTCTAGAGCCAACCTTGTTACCTTCTCTTGTCCTAACAAGTAAGTAAGGAAGCCATGGGATCATTTGGTTTGTACAGATTTCTCCTTTACCAATATAAGTCAGGGGGAATATGAGTTTTGTACATGGGACTAGCCCCCACTCTGCCTCTAAAGCCAACAGAAATATCGGGTCTTGTAATCCCATTTTGTTATACTCATAAGAACCATGACTCTGCCTCCAACCCCAACTAACAGAAACCCTCTGTCTAGAAGGAGTGCTATGTCAAGGGCAAGGGTAGATGGCGGTTACTTGAGTTGAGGTCTAGTGTTTTGTGCGGAGACTAGGAGCTGAAAGTTTTGAGGAAAAAAGAGATACTCTGATCTTCACCTGTCAGGTGGCTGTAGGGTGGGGAAGGATGTTCAGCTTCTGCAGACTGGGTGGTATTTGGGGAGAGATGAACGTCTTATTGCTCGTGAGAGTTTGGGGTGGATGCTCTCCCAAGTGGAGGCGGGCCCCTACCTTGTTGGCCTTTTTTATATGGTATAGAGGAAAGTGAGGAATGCTGAATGGATGACCCTCGGGTATGGTCAGTCCTTCTGAGGACTGTACCAGACCCATAAACAAGGGCGAGAATGACCTCCTTCTCCTGCCTCACATCCCCTTTCCAGGAGAATCCCGGCTCTCTCATCAGCGGAGTTAACCTTAGAGGGAGAGAAGGCTCCGGAGAGAGCCCCATGTGGGGTGCAACAGGCATGCGTCCGACAAGGCTAGGCCTTCCCCGAAACCTTGGGGGTTCTGCAGTGGCAGGAAACGCACCACCCAACCTCAACATGTCACCTCGGGGAGGAGGAGCCAGGTGGGCCGCCGCTGCTCCGGGAAAGGGCTGCGGGGCGCGGGGCTTCAGGGCCTCCCCGAGGGGCGAGAGGAGCGCCGGCACCAGGCCCGCGGGGTCGGGTGCCCCAGGACTCTGGGGGTGAGGAGCGGCGCCCGGGCCAACCTCGCGTTCCCGAGGGTGGGGGAGTCGGTGCCGGCCGCGGGCGGGCGGGCGGGCCGTCAGCTGCCCGGCCCGTCGCCTACCTCCCCGCCCCCCGGCTTCCTGCGGAGGCCGCGGCCGCCATGTTGTTGTGGGGCTGAGGCGGCGCCGCGGAGCCCGAGCGCCGGTGACAGGCTGCGCAACAGGTTCGCTGTGGGCGGCCTGGCGACGAACCGGGCGGCGGCGGCGGCGGTGGCCGACCAGGGTCTCCCGGCGTCCGTCCGCGACCGCGCTGCCGGTGCCGAGGGGCGCGGGGTCGCGCTGTGACGTGCAGGAGGCGCGGCGGGGGCGCCAGGTGGGTGAAGCGGCCGGCCGGGGCTGCGGTAGGGCGCGGGGCAGGTGCGGGCGCCGCCGCGCTCGCCGCGGGGAGGCTCGGCGGGCCCGGCGGGGAGGCGGCTGCGCGCCCCGGCCGCCGCGGACGCCTCGGGAGCCGCGGCTAGGCCCCTGGCGGGCTTGGCGGCGCCGGGCGGAAACCTCCGGCCCCGGTTCCTGCTCCTGCGGCGGGGCAGGGGCGGACGCCGAGGGGCCGGGGCCGGGTCGCCCCTTCCCGCGCGGCGGATCCCCAGGCCCCGGCCTCTCCTGGCAGGTGCGGACGCCTCTGAGGGCGGCGGCGGGGGCTGGGGGGCGGCGTGGCCCCTCGTTTTCGCGGTGCCGGCCGAAGAGGGCCCTTAGGGGCAGTCGCACGCTTCCTCGGGGACCCTGGGACCCTTCTTTTTTATTTTTGTGTTTTCGGCCGAGTTGGCTTTCCTTGGTCATGGCTGGCGCGGAATGTCAGGTGAGCCGCATCCCGGTGCGTCAAAGTAGCCCGAGTCACGAGCGGCCAGTGGGCGGATGCTCGGCGTCCACCGCTCGCATTAAACCAAAGTTGGGAAATGTTACCGTTTGACTTTAGCGTTATTGACTTCCAGGGTGTACAGGAAGCACGGAAAGGTGTAATCTCTCAAGCCAGAGTAAAGTTTATTGCTTATCATTATTGTTATTATTTTTAAAGACTCCTGCGTGTGCGTAGTGAATGGGTAAACAGAGGCTGAAACTGCAGACGGCTTTGCATTCTGTAAAAAGGTGCTGTATCTGGGTGATTAATCATGTGCTTTGTCGTTGAACGATAGCCAATGGCAAGTTTGCTTCATTTGAGACTTGGATTAATTATGAATTAGGAATGTGTTTGATAGAGCCAACCAGTTTATTTTAGGAACTAAGGTTAACACAGAATGATCGCTTTATTAAATGCACTAGTTTGTTTTTACTAGAGTTTACTCGCTTACCCAGAGATAGGCTAGGTGTGAGTTGAAATTTTGTGTTGTTTTCGTCAGCTTAATTTAGGTGGCATAGACTTTGTAGGTTAAGTTCTTAAGCCTCTTAAGAAAATTAATTGCCTCTTTCCCTGTCCTTGTTTGCTGTATTGTTAGTGATAAAATTTAAACGCAATAAATCATTAATAATGTCCCTTAAATTTTAAAGGCAGTAGCATCTCTGATGTGCATACCTTTAGGTTTCTTTGGCTGTGTCTAACATTCTCTAGTAATTTCTTGCTCCCATCCCCCAGCTTTGAGATATGATTGACATACATCTCTTGTAATTTCAAAAGTGTAGAAGGTGGAAGTTGTATTTAAAAGCTTAACTTAAAAACAGACAATTCCATATTTTTCAAGGACGTGGGAAAATGTGCATTGCTGCTATTTTAATGTAATATTCATGAGCAGCAGAAAAGCTTGTATTTCTTAATGCTCTAATGCATTTATTCCTCTGCTCACCTTTATAATGAAAGGTAGAATTGTCTGAAAAAAAACTTGACCTATCCTGAATTATTGAGCAGGAAAGTACATTGTTCAGCAGATCTCAAGGCTAAAATCCCAGTCTGTTCTGAATATGAGGAAATGTATTAGGCATGTTCTGGGAGTGCAATTACAGTCACCCCCCAAAATTGTACTTTTGCAAAAAGAATAGTATAAGGAATCTCTGTATGCCAGTCACCCACATTTAGGAGCTGTCAGGATTTTCTTTATCCATCTCTTTTTCTTTCTTATCTTTATTTTTTAGTCATTTCACCATACATACTTAACACATCTTGGATTTTTTTGGTGGAATTTTTTTCCTCATAACCTTAAGATTTTTATTTTTAATGTCTCTTTAAGACACAGTTTCACAAATTTCCATCCTTCTAGTAAGATGAAAAGAACATTTATTGACCATCTGTTTCACATAGTTTCCTCAATACTAAAATATATTTGCTATTGTGGTTGTGATTTATTGAACACTTAGTACATGCTAGGCCGTGTGCTGTTTTGCATAATCAGTTAAAGCTTAGGAGTACCGTAGGAGTAGTTCTTTTTCTCCTGTCAAACAGATGAGTGAAATGCTAACGTAGAGGTTAATTGATTACTCTCCATCTCTGAGCTAATAAGTACAAGAACCAGGTTTCAAACCAGGGTCCTTCTAACTTTAGCACCTGTGCCTTTATCACTCCTCTTGGTTCAGGAAAAGAAAAAAAAAAGTGATTTGGGTATTCGATAAATATTTGTTGTTACAGTAAACAAATGAAAATAAATGTTAGTCCACTGATAAGTAACTAGCATTTTTATATACTATATTTAGTTGTAAAGCATTTTATGAACAAATTCCAGAAATGATTCAGAATAATTATGTTGCTAAATTATATCACTTAAACTTATTTTACTAAAAATGTGGTATATTTATTCCTATCTGCATTTGCTTTTCTTTCTTTCCTTTTTTTTTTTTTTTTTGGATTCTGATCTTTTCAATAACTTATTTATGGAAAAATTTTTATGGAATAACTATTTTTGAAGAAAGACTAAGAAAAGGCAGACTTTTTTTTCATGTACTAATTGTTAAAGGCAGGATTCCAAGTGTGAAGTAGAGAAATAACGTTTAGAATTAATTATGTAAATGAATAGATCTAAAGATGAAGGTGCATCAGGAATGCTGTGTTTTTTTTTTTTTAGTTCATTTTTTACTTCGTACCCTTCTGTAATTACAGAGCACAGCAACTGATGACAGAGGACAGCCACTGATGTTAGATTCCTGTTGGGTAGACTGCATATTTGTAGGTATTCTTTGAGAAGGAGGAACTGAACTTGTCTTAAAGGATCTTAAGGCAGAGAGGAAGTGGGGGAGGAGGGGAGGAAACAGAGCAGAAATAGGGCAGTGAATGCTTCAAAAAATAAGGTATTTATACAACTCTAAGAGGGCAGCATATTTCATTTGCAAATGTATAGTATTATTTTGAGAGATTCACTTAAAAAATCATTTCACAGCTCTATCAGGACACTGAATGATTTAGTTACTTGTGAAGTTATTCAGCAGTGGTTATGGGAGACATTTAGGGATCAATTACCAGACAGTAGACATTTAACTTGTCTCTCATTTAAGCAACCGTTTTATGTTTTCTAGATTATTTTCTTAGCTAATGCATATTCATTTTAGACAAGTATATGTGGTTAATAAAAATTTCACTTACTTTCCTTGTAACCATAGTAGATAAAATAAAGACTTTCAAGTTAAACCTCCTGCTCCTAACTAAATAGCTGTATGACCTTGAACAACTGATTTTAATTCTCTGAGCTGCTGTTTCTCATCTATAAAATGTATGTCATAGTGTTGTGATATAAAGTGTTTCCCAGTGACTGCTGCTTTGTATGAGTGCCCAAGTACCATTATTCCAACTAGCTTCCGTGAGAAATTTAAAACTAGCTTAATGCTTTTTGGTGGGAGGGGGGGTCTTTTTACCTAGTGACTGAAAAAAATTTCAGGAAGGAAATATCTATATCTGCAAAAAACCCTACTGCTTTGGATTATCACTTGCAAGTCTTTGAATCCAGGTGCTTAAATAATGTGTACTTTTAAGTGTGAAGAGCACTTGACTGGTGTGAGGCGGATGAGGGGGAGGGGAAGAATGGTCAAGAATGGTGGGCCATGTCAAACTACAAAGTCCCTGTAGATAAACCCCAGCAGGGTTTACTCTGACAGTTGGGAGGACACTGATAACTACGGCTTTATCATTTTCTTTTTGCTTAAACACATTGGCGTAGGTATTTGGACATTTTACATCACCCTACTGCCCTCCTTCACACTTAAGAATGAGTGCTTAAATATAAGAATTAAGTAGGTCAAGTTCATAAATTTCCTAGCATATGTATTATTTGGTAATTTTACTTTTTAGTGAGCATGAAATACATTTTCGTGAGTATAAGTGAAAACTTGAAGATTAACAGAGAATGATGTGAGCTGAGATGCATGTGTAGCACTTTTCTAACATTGTGATAAGTCCTGGAAACCTGAACGGTAGAACAGAAGCTATGGTTTAATTTCCATTTACCTTCTCCTTACTAGGGGCATTTTAGGCTTTCCCTCTGCCAAAGTTCCAGTGAGGTTCCAGCTTACAAATTGATTTTGTCTTGCTGCCGAGACATTCCATATTGGAAGGCTTTCCCTGTCTTTTGTTCTGGTCCTGATCCTCATTCTATGATTCTGACTTGGAGGTTTTGGCTCCTTTATAGCTGAGTCAGTTGTATGGTTGAGATGTCAAGAGCCATTTAGACTAAATACAGATAACCCAAAACTTTTTCTGAACATTAAATTACTCTCTAGTACCTGGATTTTATAGTTTTTGTAGCATGGTGGTAATCTTATCTTGAGAAAGTATATGCTGCAGCTCCCTCTTAACAACTTTGTTATTGCTTTCCTCATCAGATTGACTTTGTCCTCTGTGTCTTTGTCATCTTTGTCTTTCTAGGAACTTCAGTGAGAGAGAGAAAAAAAAAAAAGCCCCCCCTTCCTCGTAGTTTTCTGTCCTCTGGTTTAACTTTTTCTTTATTATCAACAACCATTTTTCATCTTTAAAGAATTAAACCAAACAGAAGTTACTCATAATCGTGGTACCAAATTAACTCTTTTTAACAAATATTGAGTGCCTTCATGCCAGGAACTGGTCCAAGCAATGAGTATATAAGCAGTAAACAAAATCTGCAAAAATTCCTGCCCTGGTGCTGCTCGCATTCAAGAGGGAGAAGAGAGACAATAAAATGTTTAGAAGTTAGAGTTTGCTAGGGCTATGGAGAAAAGCAAGGTAGAAAATGGGGTTAGGGAATGTGTGGGCAGTTGTGTGGGGGGTAATTGAGAGAAGTAAATTTGCCTTATTTGAAGTTATTATTGAGGAATTCAAGATTTGGGAAAAGATTATTCTGTGTGTTTTAGGAGTAAACTTAGTATTTCACATCACTGTTTTTAACGTAAATGTCCATCATTTCAATATTACTATTTGGTTTGCACCCAGCACACCTGTGAATATTCTTGTTTTCTAGTAATTTAAGCCAGAACAACAAACCTCAGGCACAGCATGAATCTAGAGCAGATTTGTCAAATGGTTTAGAATAGAATCTTCATTTTCTTTTTCCTAAAAGTGGCATACTATGTTTGTTTTTAAATCTTGTAGGCTTTTTGTTTATACCATTTTTATGACTAATATATGTTCTTTTGGAAAACTGGAAAGCAACAGGAAAATTGAAAGAAGAAAATAATAGTCATTAATAATCATATTACCCAGAGAAATAGTCAGTATTAATATTCTGGTAGATATCCTTCTAGAAATTTTTCTTTGCAAAAAATGGAATTATATATTCTTAGCTTGCTAGCATTTATCAAAAACATGGTTCTATTTTATTGTATATTTATCTGCAGTGTAATTTTATTGGCTAAATTATATTGCTTAGCTACCACCGAACATTCATAATGTCTAATATGTACTGAGCATTCACTGTATTCTAGTTACTTTTGAGACACTTTACGTATTTTTACTTGTTTAATTTTCAGCCTCTCCGTAAGAACTGTTCTGTTATTATTTGTTTTATTTTATTTATTTTACAGTTGAGAAGATTGAACAAGGATAGGTTCAGTAATTTTCCCAAGATCCCACAGCTAATAAATGGTAGACAGAGGATGTGAACTGGACTTATATTGGTTCAATAGCATTAAAGTATTTCGTAATTATTTTTTAAATTTTATATTGTGCCACAGTTAACATCTTTGTAATTGTATCTGTGTGCACATCTGTGAGTGTAAACTTATTGCCAAATTGTCTTCTAGAAAAACTTGTCAGTACCAAAGTGTTCTCCTACCAGTGATACCAGTCCTATTTACCACATCCTCAGAAACATTGGCTTTTTTTTTTCATCTGCTAATTTGATGAGGACCACCTTGTTTTCCTTATTATTGAAGTTATACTTTTAAAGATTTTTCTTTGAGAAATATTTATCTCTGCCCTTTCTCACTTTTTTAGCATTTTCATCTCTTAGTTATTTCTAAGGATTCTTTGTATTTTAAGAATAGTACCTCTTTGCCATATAAGTATAATTTTTCCCAAGTTTGTTTCTTACTTTGTTTTTAGATTTTTATCAATGATAATAGAATTTGTATAGTATTTCCCTTATGTAGCACTGTTCTTATTTGATACATTTATTCCCTCATTTAATTTTTAAAACATTCCTATGGGATAGGTGCTATTATTAGCCCCATTTACAAAGTCCTCTGACATTGTCTTTTAATTCTCAAACAGCTTTTTCCTCTGTGTCTTTGCCTATTTCTGTTCCCAAGTCCTAAAAAATCTCCTTTTCTAGCCTACTGGGTGATACTTATTGATTAGTTCTTCATTACTCAGTTGAGGAGTCGTTTCTTCTGGGATTGCTCATCTTAACAACTTTCTAGTTCTCTAAGACAAAGTTAGGTGCCTGTCTTCTGTCCTTTGTACCTATAGCACCTATATAGAATTCTGAGTTTGGGCCTTATTCCTCTTCTGTATTTCCTGCTCTTATACATCTTATCCAGGTGTTATACCTGTGATGACTTGGTAAATATTTGTCGATTTGAATTAAAGGTACTTATGATGTTGTTGGTGTTATCAAGAAGGGAATCCACCTTCTGAGTATATAGAGTAGAGAAACTTAATACTGAGGAAGTAACAATGGAACTGGGCTTAGAAGGGCGTTGGGGTTGGGGGTGGGGCCTAGAGACAAATCCAATGAAAGCAGACTTGGGTATTTCCCATTCTGGGAATAGCAATTTACCTAGAGTGACTTTGAGGATTATTAACTTTGCCTTTGGGAAGTCCTGAGGAAAAAGATCCCCCTTTCAGTCCAGTATACCTCTTCTGGTAATCAGAATATTCCTTCTTGCTCAGTTTCTCTTCTGACTTCCCCCTTTTTTTTTTGTTTTCAGTGTAATGAAGGAAGTTGGAGGGTCCTGATGTAATCCTGGTAAGGTTTGGAAATGCTTTAGGAAGTTTGGTGAACTGGTGGAGTAGGTCCGCTGGTAGCTTCTCCCAGAAGTCAGAGCCTTAGGGGAGAGAACAACTGTGAAGCTGTTGTCTTTGGAGATTTGGGGTTCTAGTCACACTTCTCCCTGTTAGTGCATTGGATGAGATTTCACCTCCTTTTCTCTACAGCATTCATTCATTTCTGTTCTAATTTTGTTAAGAGACATTCTTCTCTAAATTTACTAGTTTAATTTTGCTGGCCTCTGAGTATTATTAATATAACTTGTTTTTCAATATTTTTCCAAATCCTTTTCTCATTCAATTTAACTTTATTTTTTATTATGTAACTTATATTTATTGTAAAAATAATGCATGCTGATTAAAGAAACTTTGTAAAATAAGGGGGAAAAAAGTAGGCTAAAATGTTGTGTCATTCCACGTCCAACAGCCAGTAACAATCACATTTTGGTGTCTCCTACCCACCTTATTTTTTTTTGTTGTTTTTACATATATATTCTGTGTGTTTTATAATACAGCATGGTAGTTAAGAATAACATGGCTTTTGCTCCGTGGAGTTTTAGTTCTAGCTTGGCTTTTTATTAGCTCGATGAGTCTAACAGTCTCACTGAACTTTGGTTTGTCCTTTTTAAAAAGTGGAGATCTCATAATAATACTTACCCTTAGAGCTGTCAGGAGGATGAAGAGATAATGTATGGTTAGCATGGTTATCTCATAATAAATTCTTTATAAATATAACAGTATAATCAGGCCTGTCTTTGGTTAGGTTAGCTGGGGCTGCTGACCTAGGCTATGCCTGGAGGAAAGGGAGCATGTCTGGGGCACTGTACCTTTCTTTCCTGAAACAGCAGTTTCAAAAATTTTTTAACATTCCTAAGGGACCTTTGCAATTGTTTACAGTGAGGCCTTCTTTAGAGTGTAATTTATCTTGAGCCAGCTGTGCAGTTGGTGGCTGGCCCTGAGCCTCAAACCCTTCTAGGATGGCCCTATTATAATAATGATGTCAATGATAACATGTAAAGACCTAAATGTCAGGCTTGGAACGTGCCAAGTGTTCAGTGATTTTTAGCTGTTATTATTATTTTCTTACTGATGCACATTATATCATAAATTATAAAAATGTAACCAGTTTCCATGTTATTACATGGTGTAGCCGAACTTTGTTTTTTTCTTTTTTCTTTTTTGTTTTTTTTTTAAAGATTTTATTTATTTATTTGACAGAGAGAGATCACAAGTAGGCAGAGAGGCAGGCAGAGAGAGAGGAGGAAGCAGGCTCCCTGCTGAGCAGAGAGCCCGATGCGGGGCTCGATCCCAGAACCCTGAGATCATGACCTGAGCCGAAGGCAGCGGCTTAACCCACTGAGCCACCCAGGTGCCCCACGAACTTTGTTTTTAAAAGTAAGCTTATTGAGATATAAATGTAGATATCATTATGAATTTGATATTTGACTTAAGTAACAGCATGATTCATGGTTCAGTGTATTCCCAATTGCTGGTCACTCGTCTTACTTTCAGTTTTTTTCTTTCTGTAATAATAATAATTATTTTTTTAGATTCTATTTATTTATTTGACACAGAGAGAGAGATCACAAGTAGGCAGAGAGGCAGGCGGGAGGGGGAGGCAGGCTCCCCACCGAGCAGGGAGCCTGATGTGGGGCTTGATCCCAGGACCCTGAGATCATGACCCAAGCCGAAGGCAGAGGCTTAATTCACTGAGCCACCTAGGCACCCCTCTTTCTGTATTAATTATTAAATGCTGTGAATATATACACATTTTCTCCATTTATCATATTTTTGTGAAATAGTTGGCTCACTGCCTCTGAACATTAGTAGGGTTTTTGGTGTATGTTTTCATACTGTCTTCTGAAGAGCAATACCAGTTTGCATTCCCATGAGTTATGTCTGTAGCACTTACTTCCCTCACCTTTGCTAGCCCTGGCTATTAGTCAAGGTTTTGTTGTTGTTGTTTAAATTTATTTAAGATCTAGGCAGTATTGGTTTCAGAAGTAGGATTCAATGCTTCATCACTTATATAAAACCCCCAGTGCTCACCACAAGTGCTCTCCTTAATACCCATCACCCATCAGCCCATCCCCCACGCACCTCCCTACGTCAGCCCTCAGTTTCTTCTCTCATGGTGGGGTGCCTGGGTTGCTCAGTTATTGAGCATCTCATTGAGTGTCTTTTTTTTTTTTTTTTTTTAATTTTTTTATTGATTTATTTGACAGAGAGAGATCACAAGCAGGCAGAGAGAGAGAGGAGGAAGCAGGCTCCCTGCTGAGCAGAGAGCCCGATGCGGGACTCGACCCCAGGATCTTGGGATCATGACCTGAGCCGAAGGCAGCGGCCCAACCCACTGAGCCACCCAGGCGCCCTCATTGAGTGTCTTGAGAAGCGTCTGCCTTCTACTCAGGTTGTGATCTTTAGGTCATGGGATGGGGATGGAATCCTGCACTGGGCTCCCTGCTTGGCGGGAGTCTGCTTCTCCCTCTCCCTCTGCCTGTCTTGCCTCCCCATCATGCTCTCTCTCTCTCAGATAAATAAAATCTTTAAAAAAAAAAAAAAAGAGGAGTTACTTATGGCTTGTTTCTCTCTTTTTTTCTCCTTCCCATATGTTCATCTGTTTTCTTAAATTCCTGCATGAGTGAGATCATATGATATTTGTCTTTCTCTGACTGACTTATTTCACTTAGCGTACATAATACACTCTAGTAGGGACCTCAGTGGCTCAGCTGGTTAAGCGACTGCCTTTGGCTCAGGTCATGATCCTGGGCCACCGGAATCAAGTCCCACATTAGGCTCCCAGCTCTGCAGGGAGTCTGCTTCTCCCTCTGACCTTCTCCCCTCTCATGTTCTCTCTCACTCTCTCTCTCTCAAATATATATTATATTTTAAAAATTAAAAAAAATTTTATTTAAAAAATAAAATACACTCTATTAAAAAAAAATACACTCTAGCTCCATCCTCATTGTTGCAAATCAGCCAAGGTTTGATTTTGTTGTTGTTTTGTTTTGTTTTAAATAAGTTTTTTGGGAGAAACAAAACAAAATTTCACTTGCACTGCCTTGAATATTCATGATGTTAACATTTATTACCCAATTTCTTTTCCCCTTTGCAAAGCTATTTGAGGTCTTAGAGTTTTCATTATCTACTTTAATAGTTCTCTGTACATTAAAAATATTGACTATCATATTTATTTTGTTTTTTCCCCATTTATCTTTAAATTTTGTTTTCAGCAAACATTTAAAATATTTATATAGATGAATCTTAATTTTTCCCTTTGAGTTTTCTTGAGTGGTGTTAGAACTTAGTTTTTGTTTTGTTTTGTTTTGTTTTTTGTCAGAGAGGTGATATTTTACTTGAAGGTGAAACATTTATCTGAATGTTTCCCTCTTCTTATTCAAGACAAGTAAATAGTTTTGTTTCAATATTTAGCCTTGATATGAGACTGAAGAGAACAGACCAAATAGCCGGCACCCACCACCTTCTCCTTACGGCGGTGCGGGCTGAGTCACAAGCTATTCTTAGGTGGCTTTTTTTCCCCCTTTGTGTGGGTGAATTGTCTTATTCAGAGTTGTTGACTAGTTCTTCTAAAATTGATTTAATTTAAATCTGCAATATTATTGGAGTAGTAACGACTTCAGTATTAGTTTTACCGTTTCTGTTCTTATATACCTGCTTGGCTTCTTAGTTGATTCTTTTTAGGCTAAGCTTAACAATTACAAAAAATCAGACTTATAATTTATATTTAAACATCTTAAACAGAGAATGCTAAGTTGCAGAACTAGAACTAGTAACTAATTTTGAATAGGAAAGTTATCTTTGAAGTTTTTAAGTCTCAGCATGTTTTGTGTATTTGATCCCTAAGCCTTTAGAAAGAAATAATAGTAACCTTTTCCTCAGATATGAAAGTGAGAAAAAATGTGTCCTTCTTATCAGTAATTGGTACGACTTTAGTTTGTTGCACCAACTCAGTGAAATCAAGATAACTATTGTGTTAAAAATAGCATTGAAATAATAGTAGTAATAGCCATCGTTTATGAGCACCTTCTGTGTGCCAGATGCTTTGCAGACATTATATCTAAGCCTTAAAACAACCCAGCATTTAGGTACAACTATCCACACTTAGAGGTTAGGAAGTTGAAGCTGTCACATGGAGTCCACAAAGCCAAGGAGTAACTGTGCTGGGATTTAAACACAAGTTGGTTGACGTCCTTTCAAAGTTCAAAGTTATCAGCCTTCTTGTCCACACTGCAGTTGAAAGAATGCTAACTTCTGAGAGTCAAAGCATTTAGGTTTCTTAAAGGATATTTTAGTACCAGTCACATGGCTGACTTCTGGACATTAGGTATATGAAGATGAAGAGGCATTCATAGGAGTTCACCATGTCATAGATGTGGTTGGCATGAAAATAGAAGTTAATAATACTGGGTAGTGTGTAGTTTAATGGAGATATATACAAGATTAAACAGGAATGTAGCAAAGGAAGCTTTTATAAGTGGAAGTATCACTCAGGAGGGTAGGTAGTTCCATAGGGTCAGAGAGTGGGGAATGAAATAAGATGGGGCAGAGATAAAGGTGGGAACATATTCTAACACTAGGAAAATAGGCAAAGGATAAACCGTAAAACACCTCATATGCAATGTGAAAGAGATTAGTTTTTTTTAATGTAACAGTTTTGTTGAGATATAATTCATACCATAAAATTCACCTTTTTAAAGCTTACAGTTCTGTGGTTTTTATTATATTCACAGAATTGTGCAGCTATCAACAATACCTAATTTTAGAACATTTTTAAAGATTATTTTAAAAGATTTTATTTATTTATTTGAAAGAGAAATCACAAGCAGGGGGAGCAGTAGAGGGAGAGGGAGAAGCAGGCTCCTGTCTGAACAAGGATCCCGATGGGGCGCTTGATCCCAGGATGCTGGGATCATGACCTGAGCTGAAGGCAGACACTTAACCATCTGAGCCACACAAGTGACTAATTTTAGAACATTAAAAAAAAAAGATATTTACTTATTTGAGGGGATGGAGGGAGAGAGCAGGAGCGGGGTTTGGGGAAGGGGGGTGGAGAGGGACAAGCAGACTCCCTGCTAAGCAGGGAACCTGAGGCAGGGCTCTTTCCCAGGACCCTGGGATCATGACCTGAGCCATAGGCAGATCCTTAGCCAGCTGGGGCACCCAAGCACCCCGAATTTTAGAACATTTTCATCATCCAAGAAAGAACCCCCTTATCCATTAGCCCCATTTCCATTCCCCCACCACCCCGGTCGTAAGCATAGGTTTTGGGGTCTCTATGAATTTGCCTATTGTGGACATTTCATATAAATGGGAACATAAAATATGTGTGGTCTTTTGTGATTGGTTTCTCTCGCAACCATGATGTTTTTAAGGTGTGTCTTTGTTATAGCATATATGAATAAGTCACTCCTTTTCATGGTTAAATATTCTATTATATGGATATACCACATTTGGTTTATCCGTTCATCAGTGGATGGACATTTGGGTTGTTTACACTTTTTGGCTATAATGAAGAATACTGCTGTGAGCATATGTATACACAGTTTTGTGTGGACATAGGGTTAGGTTTTCATTTCTCTTGGGTTCATACCTAGGGGTAGAATAGCTGAGTTATATGGTAACCTATGCTTAACATTTTGAGAAATTGCCAAGTTGTTTTCCAAAGCAGCTGAATCATTTTACATTCCCACCAGCAATGTATGAGGGATCCAATTTAGGAGATTCGATTTTATACTACTGATGAACTATTATTACACAGAATCATGGTGGAGAATGGCTGAAAATTTTTGGATTAGGTTACTGTTTCTCCAGTATGGTTCAAGACACATGCAGGTGAGCAGACTTTTCCTGATGAATATGATGATGAATATGAAACTAAAATGAAAGTTATTTTCTTGTTTCTTAGGAGCTACTGTTATTTTGTGTCCATAGTCTAGATTTTTGTGTTAGTATACTTACTGATAATCTGAGGTACTAAGGATTACTGAAATTTAGTGTTTATAAACTAAAATTAACCAGTTTCTAGAGCCTACTGAGGGCTCTATTTTAGTTTTCTTTTACAAAACTTGTTAGCTGGAAAAAATACACTGTGGGAAAAAGACAGTCTCTTCAATAAATGGTGCTGGGAAAATTGGACAGCTATATGTAGAAGAATGAAACTCGACCGTTCTCTTACACCATACGCAAAGATGAACTCAAAATGGATAAAAGACCTCAACATGAGGCAGGAATCCATTAGAATCATAGAGAAGAACTTAGGCAGTAACCTCTTCGATATCAGCCACAGCAACTTCTTACAAGATATGTCTCCAAAGGCAAAGAAGACAAAAGTGAAAATGAATTTTTGGGACTTCATCAAGATCAAAAGCTTCTGCACAGCAAAGGAAACAGTCAACAAAACAAAAAGGCAACCCACGGAATGGGAGAAGATATTTGCAAATGACAGTACAGACATAAGGCTGACTGATATCCAGGATCTATAAAGAACTTCTCAAACTCAACACACACAAAACAGATAATCATGTCAAAAAATGGGCAGAAGACACGAACAGACACTTCTCCAATGAAGACATACAAATGGCTATCAGACACATGAAAAAATGTTCATCATCTCTAGCCATCAGGGAGATCCAAATCAAAACCACATTGAGATAACCACCTTACACCAATTAGAATGGCCAAAATTAACAAGACAGTAAACAACATGTGTTGGAGAGGATGTGGAGAAAGGGGAACCCTCTTACACTGTTGGTGGCAATGCAAGTTGGTGTAGCCGCTTTGGAAAACATGTGGAGATTCCTTAAGAAATTAAAAAATAGAGCTTCCTTGTGACCCTGCAATTGCACTTTGGGTATTTACTCCAAAGATACAGATGTAGTGAAAAGAAGGGCCATCTGTACCCCCATGTTCCTGGCAGCAATGGCCATGGTCACCCAACTGTGGAAAGAACCAAGATGCTTTTCAACGGACGAATGGCTAAGGAAGATGTGGTCCATATACACTACGGAGTATTATGCCTCCATCGGAAAGGATGAATACCCAACTTTTGTATCAACATGGATGGGACTGGAAGAGATTATGCTGAGTGAAATAAGTCAAGCAGAGAAAGTCAATTATCATATGGTTTCACTTATTTGTGGAGCATAAGAAATAACATGGAGGACACAGGGAGAGGAAGAGGAGAAGGGAGTTGGGGGAAACTGGAGGGCGAGGTGAACCATGAGAGACTAGGGACTCTGAAAAACAATCTGAGGGTTTTGAAGGGGAGGCGGATGGGAAGTTGGGTGAGCCTGGTGGCGGGTATTATGGAGGGCACGTATTGCATGGAGCACTGGATGTGGTGCATAAACAAACAGCACTGGATGTGGTGAATTCTGGTACACTGAAAATAAATTTAAAAAATTACAAAGCCCTAAGTACAATCCTTATACTTACAAACAAACAAACAAACTAAAAAAACCTGTTAGCTATACAATACTTTGGCTGCATTGAAAAATGCCTACAATGTAAACCCACACTCAAATGTAAATACTGTTTTCAGTGCAAGCATTGGTATTATCTTAAGTTTGAGGTAGTTCCAGTTGCTGTCCTTGAATTAGCTGTAATTATAGAATCATGTTAAATTTAATTTTTTTTGCCCACTTTGCTCTTATGCCACTGTTGCATTGTATAATTCTTCATCATGGAGTTATTTTTCTATTGGAAAATGGAAGCAGGTGATTGGTTAGGTTGGGTCTCTTGTCCCACTTAGGTGCGCCACAGTTAGAATACTTTGAAAACGAATGGAATACGTAGTGGAAGGATTCTTTCCTACTCTAGTATTGTATGTATTTTTAAAACTGGGAATTACTATATTTATAATTAAGTGCCTTAGCTATGGAAAACAGGAACTCTCTGAAAATCTTCACATTGGCTTGACAGGTCTGAAAAACCTTTGGAATTGTATGCTACATTTTATACATTTGTGTTTTTTTCCAGAAAGAGCAACTATAGGTTTGCCAGACTTTTTAAGTCCATGACTCCTCAAAATTAAAGAACTCGGATTGGTGAAGAGAATTTGTAAATTTGTGTTTTTGAAGTATTCGAGGGAAGTGAGTCCTTGTTTTGATTAGAGATAGGTATTTTCTGAACACTGTTGGTTTTAGTGGGACTAATTCCGCATTAGAGTATTTCTATCTTACTTTTTTATGGTAGTTTTTCTCCCTGTCAGAACTTGGAGTTTGCTTTTAAAATCCTCATTCTACTATTTTATATTTGCTTTCTTAATAGATTAGGATGTTCTATTTAAGAGCATTATTTTTGCTGCACTGATAGCATACTTTCTAGTAACTGAAACATTGATATTAAAAAAAAAAACAAAACTTAAAGTAGACT
This sequence comes from Neogale vison, assembly GCF_020171115.1. NCBI lineage: Eukaryota > Metazoa > Chordata > Mammalia > Carnivora > Mustelidae > Neogale > Neogale vison. The sequence goes on from NC_058098.1 coordinate 125,519,542, forward strand.
GATAGAATAGGAAAATGGATGGTTGCTTTTGTTCCCACTGGCTACTGCTTTCATTTTCTTTACTCTCTTGTTCTGTATGTGTTTGGATTGAATTTAGAAACTACCAGTCACAGATGGAAGCCATTCCCACTCAGGACCTTCTGGGTGTGGCATTGCTTTTGGATTCCAGGCTCTTTAGGCCTTTGCAGCAGGGTACGTGTGGAGGAGTATACTTCTCCTTTGTAGTTTTTAGCACTGTAGCATGGCAGGGTTTGAGAGATTGGTAATTTTAGTTAAATGTTTTTGGTAAAACAGACTTTTTACTTAATATTGTTTATAATACACTAAGATATAGACAAGAGCAAGGCTCTGGGTCATATTTGCTATTGTGTTGAAAGATCGTATAGTAGAATACAAAAACATATTTGGTCTTTGTCCCTGGTGCCTGGCACAGATTTCCTAAAACCTTTGGAATTTCCTGAGTGATAGGAGTGTCTTTTATTCATAATAAGCCCCTTCCCCTCACACCTGAGGTATGCTAATAAGGCTTAGAGTGGTACCCCTAGATAGCCTGAGGATGAGGATACTTTCCACCCCACCCACTGACCTCCAGGAAGAGGAGGTGGGCACTAGAGATTGAGCTCTGTAAAAGCTCTAGGACAGTGAGGTTCAGCAAGCTTCCAGGTTGGTGAATGCATTGAGGTGCTGGGAGGGTGACATGCCTGGAGAAGGCATGGAAGCTCCATGTCCTGCCCCCCATACCTTGCCCAGTGTGTCTCTTCCATTTGGCTCTCCTTGAATTATAACCTTTATATTAAAACAGTAAATGTAAATAAATTGTTTTTCTAGGTTCTGTGAGCTTTTCTAGCAAATTCTCAAACCCATGGAGGGGATCATGGGAACCTCTGACTAATAGCCAGCTGGTTGAGCTAAGGCCTCAACCTGTGGGGACTACATAACTCTAGGTGGTTAGAGTTAGAATTGAATTGTTGGACACCTACTTGGTGTCAGGAAAAAAAAAATCTCCATAGAAGACATTACTGGTTTTTGAAAGACAGGTAAACTTACCATAGACTTCTCTTCTTTGAATTACTGAAAATTGTCTATTTTTAATTGCTTGTCATTTGGTATGTGCAGTTCATATGAGATTTTAAAAAACAGCAACAAAACTTGGAAAAAAAATCAGTCACAGCCTTTCAACCTAAGTCAGCTATTTTTAGCATATTAATTTTTTTAATGTTATTTTAGAGAGAACATGAGCAGGAGGGGCAGAGGGAGGGGGAGAGAGAGAGAGAATCTCAGGCAGACTCTGAGTTGACTGCAGAGCTGGATGCAGGGCTCAATCCCCTGACTCTGAGATCACAACCTGAGCCAAAACCAAGACTGTTCCACCCATGCACCCCAGTATATTAATGCTTTTTAATTAGAGTATCTATCTGTTTATAACATATACACATACATATATGATTTTTACATAATTGCAATCAGTATAGATTTTTGTCTACTTACTACATGGAAGGAGTTTTTTGTGTTGCAATGATTTTCATAAGTATTAATGGCTATGTTTTTTTTTAATTTTTTAAAAGAAAAAAAAAATAAAAGATTTTATTTGTTTGATAGAGACACAGCGAAAGTGGGAACACAAGCAAGGGGAGAGGGAGAAGGAGGCTTCCCACAGAGCAGGGAACCCGAGGTAATATTCCATCCCAGGACCCTGGGATCGTGACCTGAGCCGAAGACAGACGCTTAACGACTGAGCCACCCAGGCGCCCCGGTGTTTATATTTATCTAGTAGATAGACTATGATTTATTAACCATACTCCTCTATTTTCAGGTGTATGGGTTTGTTTCAAGTTTTTTGCTATTATAAATGAAATTGATGAATATTATTCGTTGAATGTATATTATACATTTATACATTTATATTATACATTTATTATACATTTGTCAGACTCTCATTAGGTGCTTCATAAAGATAAGGTTCTTTCCCTTAAGAGGTTTTCTTCTAATCCTTTACATGCACATTTATAATTTTGAATATTTGTATCCATATTCTAGAATTTCTTATTTTTTATTTTTTATTTTTTTTAAAAAGATTTTATTTATTTATTTATTTGACAGAGAGATCACAAGTAGGCAGAGAGGCAGGCAGAGAGAGAGGAGGAAGCAGGCTCCCCGCTGAGCAGAGAGCCTGATGTGGGGCCCGATCCCAGGACCCTGAGATCATGACCTGAGCTGAAGGCAGAGGCCTCAACCCCTGAGCCACCCAGGCGCCCCATAGAATTTTGTATTTTTAAAAAAATTTACATTATATTGGGGTGCCTGGGTTGGTCAGTTGTTAAACGTCTGCCTTTGGCTCAGGTCATGATTGTGGGGCCATGGGATCGAGCCCCGTGTCGGACTCCGTGCTTGGCAAGCAGCCTGCTTCTTCCTCTCTTACTCCCCCTGCTTATGTTCCCTCTCTGGCTGTCTCTCTCTCTGTGTCAAATAAACAAATAAAATCTTTTTTAAAAAATTTACTTTATATCACAAACATTACTTATTATAGCCTTGTAATTATCATTTATAATACATGTGTGATATTCTGAAATTTATTTTCTTGTTCCTTTCCCTATTGGATAATTAACCTGATTTGTATACTCAGTAGTCATAAAAGAAAAGATTGACAAATCTTGGGATGAAAATAAAAAAGTTGGTATAGTAAAAAATGCCTTCAAATCAAAAGGCGAGAATCTGGGTGAAGAGTTTTATGACGCATGTTACGAGTCTGGAAGAGTGAGGGAGAGAGGGAAGTGTGGTGGTGGGCCGGGGGAACAGGTGAGCTAGGGACCTGTCAGGCTGGTGGGAGCTAGTGGTCAGGAGTTTAAAGTGACGCCAGTCAACACCTTCATTCATGTGGCCATGAAATAGTAGTGGGGTTTTACTAGATGCATAATATACAGGAAGAGGGGAGAGTGAACTTTGGGATGCATACAATGACTTACAATTTGGGTAAGGAGAGTTATTAGGACCTAAGGAAGCTGATGTTAGGGCATAAAGAAGAATGAGAGACAGTGAAAATTTGCCAAGACCAATAGTTTGTAAGTCCTGGTAGAGTTAAAGAATTTCTGGAAAATGGGCTGTTGATCAAGGCTCTGGTGAAGGAAGAGTGGGAGGCTTGAAGTGGGTTACACAGGAGTCCAGTCATTATAATAACAAGGCCTAGGGTGTGACCTGGGAGTGCCCAGCTAAGATAAGATGGAGGATAAGACATTTGGAATACGGGGGTCAAAGACAGGATGTGGGTAGGATCATCTGTGGGGAGACTTGACTTCACCAAGATGTATTGCAATAATGGTGGAGAGGGGATGGTGAGGTAGGTGTGAAAGCAGTTAAGGAATTGCCATGGTGATTGTAGGGGACAGCAGTGAGGGAGAGCCAGTGGTCAAGTCAGATGCACTAGTTTTCTTTTTCAACTTTCATTTATGAAAAATGTCAAACATGCAAAAGTTGAAAGCAATCACTTATTTTCTAATTACCTTCATTTACCCATGTACTTTTTAATTTAATGTGTTTTTTTTTAAGATTTTATTTATTTATTTGACAGAGAGAGATCACAAGTAGACGGAGAGAGAGGCAGGCAGAGAGAGAGGGAAGCAGGCTCCCTGCTGAGCAGAGAGCCCGATGTGGGACTCGATCCCAGGACCCTGAGATCATGACCTGAGCCGAAGGCAGCGGCTTAACCCACTGAGCCACCCGGATGCCCTAATTTAATGTTTTTATACTTTTGCATGAGCTTTAATTCTTTTTTGGAGAAGACGGGCTATAAATAAGTTCATTTCCAGATTCCTTTCCAGAAGAGTAGTTGTGCCAATTTTCATTTCTATCAGCTAGGTATTAATATAATTCTCATTTTTACAGCTATTGTTATAGTTCCTTGCATTGTTAAGCTCTTAACTACTTCATGTGAATAAACCACCACCAATTTTCCCAGACCACACTCCTCACTCCGCTTTTGCACATATTACCTCAGCCTAGAATGTTACTCTCCTATATTCATTCGGGTAACAAATGTTCCCATGTATAAAGCATAGCTAGTTGAACACAACTGAAATTCATACACCTGAGTGACTCTTGGGAACATATTTACATGAGACCTTCTTTTGTTGCTTGAAGAGAAGAGAAATGTGTGCTTAGCCACCTCAGAGCCATGCCCTTTGGATGTCTGGGCCCGAAGAAAAGCTGTACTTTCTCAACTCCTTTTCCTTCTGCTTCCAAACTTATATGTCTTTATTAATCTTTACTATCTATAAAGATATTTATCTTGTTGTTTTGTCCTATATTCCCAGAACCAGAAATGTGTGGCCCATGTTCTAGCTTTATACTCTAGAGCTGTCTGCTTTCTCTGGACTCTTAGCTTTCATTATTAATTAACCTCCTTTCCTTCTCCTTTTGGAAATTAAATCTCTTCATCTTCCTCTAAAAATAGTTTTGTTCTCCCATCTAACAGGAAAGCCTGATAACCTTGCCTCTTTCCTGAAACCTCCTGTCACTCCTCCCCATCCCCCCTTCCCTCTCCTTTAACAACATATTCTTGAGTCACACTTTACTGCTGGTCTACTTCAGTTTGACTTACAGTCCATTACCTGCACAGATGGCTGAAACTAATGGCTTAGTCTTGACTTCTATGACATTTGACAGTTATGGCCATCATCTCTTTGAAATGCTTTTCTTTCCTCTATGTTGTGATTTCTCCTTTTTCTCAACCTCTGTTCTGATCATTCTTCTCCTTTTTCCTGTACATGCTTTTTGTGGATAATGTGGATAATGTCATTTACTGACCTGTTTACAGCTCTTCCCAATCCATGATAGCTACCAAATCTGGTCTGCAGCCTGGGCAGAATCCTTACCATCTCTTAAACATTTCCACCTGGATGTCTTTGTAAGTGCATCAGATTAAGTAAGCTGAAAACTGAACGTTTTGTTGCTCACCCCCCAAATCTAATACTGAAATTTCTACTTTTTTAGAGCTTTTGTCTTGGTTAGTATTACCACTACAGTCACCCAAGAAGAAACCTATCTTTTTTTTTTTTTTTTTTAAAGATTTTATTTATTTATTTGTCAGAGAGAGAGGGAGAGAGCACAGGCAGACAGAGAGGCAGGCAGAGGCAGAGGGAGAAGCAGGCTCCCTGCCGAGCAAGGAGCCCGATGTGGGACTCGATCCCAGGATGCCGGGATCATGCCCCGAGCCGCAGGCAGCTGCTTAACCAACTGAGCCACCCAGGCGTCCCAAGAAGAAACTTATCTTGATGCTCTTCTTTCATCAGCAGCATTTAGCTGATCAGAAAATGCTGTCCATTCTAGCTCAGAAGTGCTTCTTCTCGATTGTCCAAGTTAAAATTCTCACCATCTGGATTACATCAGTCACTCATAACTGGTGTCCGTGTCTCAAGATACTCCCATCCAGTTCAGTTCCTATATTGTTTCTCAGAATTCTCTTCATCTGCCCTTAAAAGATCAGGTTCTTCTCTTGTTTCTTATATATGCTTTCCCTGGATAAAGTCACTCACTGATATGATGCCAACTATTTCCAGTCCCTGATGACTACCAAAACTGAGTGTCTGTCTTGCATAATAAATACGGTCTCTCCATGACTTGCACAGTGAAATTCAAAATCAATAGCGTGACATACTTTGCTGCTTAAATTGTATAATCTTGGCAAGTTACTTAATCTCTTTGGATTCTCTTTAATTGTCTCTAAAATGAAGGGGCTGAAATTCAGTATGCTGTTTAATTCTTTAAGAAAAAATCATCAGATAAAATATTATAGAGAAGCCTTAGTATGTGAAACACAAAAACGGAGCTACTGTCATTGAAGTTGGTATCCTCTTCCAGTCCTGCATTCCTCTTCCCTATTCCACATCTATCGTATCGCTTTAAAATTTCTAGAATTGCAAGGAGCCAAGTTTAAAACTATTGGGTCTCTTACGGTGTCTTTTAACAATTAAAATTAAGTGAGTTCTTTGAAATCCCATGGCTCTCAAATCACACCGTCTTTGAATAGGAAAGTCTCTACTGTGATACAGGCTATGTACTTTCCTTTCAACCAGTCTTTCCCTTAGATTCAGGTGCTTTTCCTTTCTCCGTATCAGTGTCTGTCCACGCACCTATACAATGTCTTTCACTCTGAGAATGCATGGAACCGACTTACTTTTGCCATCATAATCACATTAGAGCCTTCTTACACAAATATTACCTCCTTTGTGATATGTGCCCTAGTTTAACTCACCTCCTTAGTAGTGGTAGTTCTGTTCTCTGGGTTCTTACAACATTCTTCAAATCCTTTTATTATAGTGACTATTAATGTCTGATAACTAAACAAATGGATGAATGAAAGAAGTGATGGCTAGACAGGGAACAGGTGTAGAGAACGTATTGTACACTGTAAATTTCCTTCTACTGCAGAAACTGTAAAGAAGTAAGTAATTTTGCCTCAGTCATTCTCTCATGGGACCGACCTTGATCTCCTTTGGAATCAGATGATGAAGGAACATTTTCTCCAACTGATCAGTAAGTTTGGAGAGTTGGTTCTCTGTACATAGCACGTGAAGTGGAGGAGGCACTGGAGAAAGTTTTATAAGATAGGCCTTCAGGAACTTGATTATCTTGCTTTTGAATGTCAGACCTTCAGTCAGATTTATTTAAGCTCAACAATGTTTAACGAACATGATCAGTATAACTGAAAAACCCAAGTCTTTCTGTCCCAATGTAAAAGCTTCAGAAACCAACAGGCCATAAAACTTTCTCTCTAAAAGTATACTTAGAAGAAAAAGTTGTGGATCGACCACGTTGCAAAGGATGATTTGGTCTAAAATCCAGGGCCTAGTACCTGCAGGGTTTCAAGGAGGTCATTTAGAGTTTCTGTTCTGTATATTCCGTTCTGCGGCACCTTGCTCCATGCTTCCCTTGCTTCGTTTTTGTTTATCTTGCCCATACCACTCATTTACCCAATTCATTTGTTCAGCAAATCTTTATTGAACATTGTCTTTGGGAGGTCTGGTTTAGGCACCAAGCCTAAAAAAAAGTCTTTGCCCAGAACAAGTGAAACATGCAACTGAAATACAGTATGATAAATGAAGTTACGGTGGGACGAACAAATGGTGGACGACTTAGGAGATTGTGGCTAACTGGGAGGACACAAATCTCTCAGATAGGGTGTGTCATTGAGTTGAGAGTTGAAGAATGAGAAAAAAGTGTGAATGTGATGGGGAACAGCTCTTTACAAAGAAATAGGGGAGTGAAAAAAGCATCACTGTTTAAAAAAGAAAAAAGCTGAATCAAGGGAGCATGTCTAGAGATGAATGTGGTAAAGTAGATTGAGGTGAGGTTCTAAATTATGTTTCATACTCAACCGTGTTTCATACTAACAAGTTTGGGCTTGGACTTATAGTTGTGAAATAAGGTGTTTTGGAAGAAAACTAGTAGCTCTGTAGAAGGTCTCAAAGCAATAAGATCATTTTAGAAAGTTCATGCCATAATTCACACCATCTCTCAATGATGTGCTTGGGAATCTCTAGTAAATGACCCAAGTGATACCGTCAGCCAAGTTGGGGAACTCTTATGTCCAGATCATTGGACATAAAAGATGTGGTTTCTAGGATCAGCTTTGCTACTGGCTAGCTGTGTGAACTTGTACAAGTCTCTCAGTCTTCCCATCTTGAAAGTTGAGGGTTTTGAACTAAGTAAGTACTGTGATTGTTTCCTTCTCAAACTATTCTTCTAGACAGACAAAAATTTTTTTAACTTATAATGTCTACAACTTACCCTCTTCTGGATCTTAAAGAAGGATTGCCTGCTTCTGTGAAGCATTTCTACTTTTCTCTGCCTTAGTATGAGTGTAGTTGCCAAATTCTAAAGTGGTATTTGCGGGGCGCCTGGGTGGCTCAGTGGGTTAAGCCGCTGCCTTCGGCTCAGGTCATGATCTCAGGGTCCTGGGATGGAGTCCCGCATGGGGCTCTCTGCTCAGCAGGGAGCCTGCTTCCCTCTCTCTCTCTGCCTGCCTCTCCATCTACTTGTGATTTCTCTCTGTCAAATAAATACATAAAATCTTTAAAAATAAATAAATAAAGTGGTATTTGCTTTATATTGATTTGCAACATTCTTCTTTGCCTTAGGCCTGCTGTCTACCACATGTGTTTTCTTGGTGTCTCAAAAGGTAACAGTGCCAGTTCTCCACTAATTTATAATGTGCAAGGAAAGCTCCGTGTGAATATTCTCTTTTCCACATGAATATTCTAAAGCCATAGGTAATTAACACAGTGTTCTAACTGCAGGATAACTGCAAACTGCCAAGAGTGCGCATCATCATATTACCCCTCCTAAGGAATGGAGGCAGGTGTTTGTTGGATGCTGACTCCAATCACCCACATCTGAAACAGGCATCAGGCAGGTAACTGGGGAGATGCTGATCACCCTTTTCTTCCTCTGAGAGGGTTATACCAAGAGGAAAGAAATAATTAGCTGTCCCCTAATTTATGTACATGAGAGACCTGTGTGTTTTAAGATACCTCTGGCTTGTTTTCCTTCTCCCTACAAATGTACCACCATTGAGTTGAGCTGCTTCTCTCAGGAAGCTGCGCCCTATTCATCATTAATTATTATCCCAATTTAAGAGAAGAAGAGGCATATAAAGCCCATGGGAAGGGAAGTTTGTGGCCTTTAAAATTAGCCAGGTTTGGGATTGCGTCCTGGCTTCATCACTCAGTGAATATTGGCAAGTAATTTAGCCTTTCTGTTTCTTCATCTGTGAAATGAATACAGTATCCTCTGCCTTGCAGGGATAATTGTGAAAGTTATTAGTGTTATCAAAGGTGTTTAGCAGTATCTGGCACCTGGAAGCCTGCTTTACAAGCTCCTCTGTTTCTTCTCTGAAGCTCCTTGTATGCAACCTAGAATATATTAGACTCTCAGTATTGAGCACAACACATAGTAACACATAGTAGATGATTAATAGAAGTGTATTGCATTAATAGTAAGCACTTATTAAATTGTAGCTAGTATGATTACATAAAGTAATCATACTGGGGCACCTAGGTGGCTCAGTGGGTTAAAGCCTCTGCCTTCGGCTCAGGTCATGATCCCCGGGTCCTGGGATCAAGCTCCACATTGGGTTCTCTGCTCAGCGGGGAGCCTGCTTCTCCCCCCCCCCCGCCTGCCTCTCTGCATACTTGTGATCTCTGTTTGTCAAATAAATAAACTATTTTTTTTTATTTTTTTTAAGATTTTATTCATTTATTTGACAGAGAGAGATCACAAGCAGGCGAGAGGCAGGCAGAGAGAGAGGAAGGGAAGGAGGCTCCCTGCTGAGCAGAAAGCCTGACGTGGGACTCTACCCCAGGACCCTGAGATCATGACCTGAGCCGAAGGCAGCGGCTTAACCCACTGAGCCACCCAGGCGCCCCAATAAATAAACTATTTTTAAAAAGTTAAAAAATTGATTTAAGTGTAAAATGTCTAATTTTTCAAAATTTCAATTGTTATTTCTTTGTACAAGTACTATTCTGCAAGTAGATTAGTAGAATTGTTAAGCATGAGGTAATTATTTGACAACAGGGCAGAGAGAATTGATATAAACATAACAGATATGAAGTAGTAAAAGCTTGTTGGTTCCAACAAACTGCACTACCATAGTCAGATGTTATCACAGTCAATCAGATGTTACATGTATACATCTATGTAATGATACCTGCATGTGTGGCTGGCTAAATCCCATGTACCATGGGCTAAATCCCAGGTAAAGAAAGTTCTGTAATACTGGTACCTTCAGCTTCACTTGCCCTCCCTTCCCATTACATTATTTGATTCATTCTTTGGTTTTATTTCAGAATCATACCTGTGATTACTGAGTATCGATTATGTGGCATTCTGTTGTATTCATAGGATATGTGATGACTAACTATAAGTTCTAGATAGATAATCTTTAAATTTTAGACCTAGATCTAACTGATTAAGGCTTTGTGACTGTGGGATCCTATTCTTTGTCCTTTGTAAGTGCATGCTTTCTCTTCAAACTGTCCCTGGTAATTCACATGCTTTTATGCAGTTACACAGTGTGTTGCATGTAACATTTTTGGAGGATTTTTCTTCTACATTTTGAAACTATCTCCTCTCAGAGATCTAATAAAATAGGTCTTGCTACTTGCTACTACGTATCTTTAAACAGTTTCTTTGCAGGCATGTTAACTTATTTTGGTTTAACATTACTGATAACAATTTAAAATTGGGGAAATAAAAGTGTCAGACTTTTTTGTAGAATTTCTGTATTGGGGAATTATCAGTCATATCGATATTTATGAGACTTCTCTGTGTTCACTTTTTCTTAAAACTGGTGACCCCACAATTCACCCAGTCTCACAAACAAATTCTGGGAGTCATCACTTTGATTCCTTTTATTTCATAATCCCTCATATCTAAAGAGTTTCAGGGTTCTACCTGTTTTAAACCCTTCCTTATTATTCCAGTACACCCCATCTGCTCTGTTCCGTCTGCCACTATTTTAGATCAGGTGTCAGTTATTGTTCTCATCTCTTCCCTAACTGATCTCCCTGGTATAGCTGTGGTCTTTTCTTCACCATTGATTGTCTTAAGTGAAATCTATGTCCCTCTTCTTTGACCATTTTAAAACTCCCTGTGAGCGGGGCGCCTGGGGGGCACAGAGAACAAACTGTTGGCTGCCAGAGGGAGATGGCAGGGGAATGGGTGAACCACGTGAAGTAATTAGGTGTATACTTATGATGAATCACCATATCATACACCTGAAACTAATATAACATAGTGTTAACTATACTGGAATTTAAAAAAAAATTTTTAAAAGCTTTATTGCAATGGAACTTTAATCTTGTTACCACACTTAGACTTCACCTGTCACTATACTCTTCCTAGGTATGAGGAAATTCCACTTACGTACAAGTTAGTGTTTTCTTTCTTCCTTTTTCAAAAGGTAATGTAAGGTGTAGGTATTGGACTTGTTTACTACACAGAAAATAATATCTAAACATGGTGGGGTAGTCAAGAACTCACTTTACATGGGGTAAGAACACTGGATTTGAACCTGTGGCTCACAAGGAGGGTTTGGGTTTATTGGTTGTTTTTTTTTTTGTTGTTGTTGTTGTTTTTAAGATTTATTTATTTATTTGATACATAGAGCACAAGTAGGCAGAGCTGGAGGCAGAGGAAGAGGAGAAGCAGACTCCCTGCTGAGCAGGGAGCCCTGTGTGGGGCTCAGTCATGGGACCCTGAGATCATGACCTGAGCTGAAGGCAGATGCTTAACCCACTGAGCCACCCAGGCACCACAGATTTCGTTCTTTATGGCTGAGTAGTATTCCATTCTGTATACCACATTTTCTTTATCCATTATCTGTCAGTGGACAGTCAGGCTGCTTCCGCAACTTGGCTATTGTAAATAATGCTGCAATAAACATAGGGGTGCGTCTGTCTTTTCAAATTAGTGTTTTCATCTTTTGGTAAATACACGGTGCTGGAATTACTGGATCATATGGTCATTCTGCTTTTAATATTTTGAGGAACCTCCATATTGTTTTCCACAGTGGCTACACCAGTTCCATTCCTACCAATAGTGCACGAGGGTTCCTTTTTCTCCACATCCTCACCCATACTGGATATTTCCTGTATTTTTTATTTTAGCTGTTCTGACAGGCATGAGGTAATATCTCATTGTGGTTTTGATTTGCATTTCCCTGATGATTAGTGTTGTTGGGCATCTTTTCATCTGTCTGTTGACCATCTGTATGTTTTTTTTTGTTTGTTTGCTTGTTTTTGTTTGAGAAATGTCTGTGTCTTTTTTAAATGGATTATTTGTTTTTGGGACATTGAGTTTTATATGTTCTTTGTATATTTTGGATACTAACCCTCTATCAGATATGTCATTCACAAATATCTTCTCCCATTCAATAGGTTGTTTCTTAGTTTTGTTGATGGTTTTCTCTGCTGTGCAAAAAAGCTGCACTAAAGCTTATTAACACCTAAAGAAAGAGTATACACTTTAAGAGGGGGGATGGTGTATGGTGGTAGCATACAGAAAAGCTAGGAGTCACAAGAGTAAAGTTGGCAGTGTCATTCAAAGCATTATTGGAGGTTTAACTGTCCGTCCCTATTGTGCAGTCCTTGGCTTATTCTTGTTGTGTAGATAAATGTATCTGACTGTCAGTGCATGATGTCATTAAGCATTCTAATCACTGGTAACTCCCTTCTCTCACTACACAGTCATCTGGTTGAAATTTAGTAGATGTTGTAGTTTGCTTGATAAGAAGAAAAGGGACTGTTTCCTCGGCTATTAAATTTCTCTTTGTAAATCAGTAAATTGGATGTATATACCAGTCTTTTGTTGGTGTGACTAGCTTTTGGTGGTTATACTGATACAGTCATATTTCTCTTTGAGCACGGCAGATTCACTATGATCTAGTGCCTTGTAGCATTTCCAGGCAGCTGGTTAGCCAGCTCCTCTGGAGCTCCTCTGGGGACACCATCCACCATGATGTGTAACTCTTTGTGCCTTCTTTGTTCACATGGCTTGTGTAAACATTTTACCTTGGGCTTCTAAAAATGTTAATATTTAAATGATTTGGGTAAATAGATGAGCTACTGAACGGTCTTTTTAATATAGTGATTTTCCCCTGCAGTTTATAAGCCATGGTTTTAATTACTAAGTACATTATTATAAATTTCCTAGGTCTTCACTCTCCCTAACTGATCTTACCCTCAAGATTCATGGAATGAATTTTTAATTTATTCATAGTAAAATAATGAATTCAGGGTTCAAGATTATATTGCACTCTCCCTTCCTGGATGTTTGCAAAATAGCAGCTATTTATCAAACACTCACTGTGTGTCAAGCAGTGTACTGGAATATATCTAAAACTTAAAAAAAAAAAATACTCGTGCAGAGTATTTTTACAGATGAGGAATCTGAGACTCGAAAAGATTAAATAACTCTCCCGCCTTCACAGCTAGGAAAATAGCAGAGTTGGGATTTAAATCACAGCTGTTAATTTCCAAAGTCACTTCTGTTCCTAGTACAGGGTACTTGCCCAGCACAGTTAGTTGTTTAAATAAACATATATATTATAATAATTCTGGGAAATTTTTATAAACCTGTAGAACCCTGTGCCACATTTATTTTGGATATTTTTCTCATTTGGGGATTTTTTAAAGAAAAGAACTTATGGATTTCCATGTTATTATACACTTAATTTATACAGTTGATTTCTCTGAAATAGCATCTTGCCTAGCTCTAACAACCTTCCTCTCTCCCAAGTTGATGTCTACAAAGCTGATTCATGCCAAGGGTTTCTTTATTCAGTATTTGCTATGAAATATGGGACTGTTTTTTCTTATAAATGTTTCTGTTTTAAAGGCAGTATCATTACCCAACAAAGTCTCCTACCCTTCCTTCCCTAAATGTAAATCCTGCCCCTTCAGCAGCAGCAGCAGCTCTGCTTTGTTTCCTATTGGAAGTGTGAGCTCAAGGGGACAGACATTCCCACTGCTAAGCTGGTGCACTAAAGCTGTGATCTGCCCTTGTTGTATTATTAATGGCACAATGTTTTTATGTTGCAGATGGCTGAGAGCTAGCAAGGAAAATTCAGGACCATGATGGCTCAGTTTCCCACAGCAATGAATGGTAAGCTGCTTTGTGCTTGTGGCAAGATAAAGAGGTTATGCCGGGTGGGGGGGGTTGTAAAGGTGGTAAAATATTCGTCTTGTTATTTTTCCTTGAGCTAATAAATGCAAAACTTAAAATATTCTTACTGAAAACGTTTTGATAGTTTACTTCAGAACACTGCATATTTCTTCTATTAGAATATTATGCAGTAAATCCTGTGGTTCAAAGTAAGCACGTTCTGCTGTATCATCTGGAATGTGTGCTTGCCTTTTAGCAGTTAAGAATAACCTAAAGGTATATTGTGTTTGATGCATAAAATGGGAAGACAAAAAGCAGAGTGCTGTAAGTGAAGACTGTTGAAGGTATTTCAGTAGTTTAGGATGATTGTAAACTGACTAAGTTAATAAAGATTCATTTAGTAATATGCACATAAAATTAAGTATTCCTTTTAAAGGGTTGTGTGTGCCTACACACACAATTGTTTCATATGAAACATTTTTTTTTTTAAGATTTTATTTATTTATTTGACAGAGAGAGATCACAAGCAGGCAGAGAGGCAGGCAGAGAGAGAGGAGGAAGCAGGCTCCCCGCTGAGCAGAGAGCCCGATGCGGGGCTCGATCCCAGGACCCTGAGATAATGACCCGAGCCGAAGGCAGTGGCCTAACCACTGAGCCACCCAGGCGCCCCCATATGAAACATTTTTAAAGAAAATGTTTATATAACTTCAGTAACAAAAAGTTTTTAAAGTTTCTTTTCTGATTCTAGTTTTCTTTTTCAAATACAAATTAACCACCCTTAATAAGTATTAAGGTGTGTATGTCACTTAGAATTAATGCATTATATTTTTAAGAGAAAGAAAAAATGCATTATATTTTTAAATTGCTAAAGAAATCTAAGATGTGAACTTCTTAAATTTGTGGTAAATTTCATTAGCCAATTATAAAGGAATAGAGAGTCCAGTCAATAACTCTTTAACATTTAAATCGAAAGCAGTGATATTAAAGAACACTAGGAGAAGAAAAAGAAGGAAGCTTCATGAATTAATTCTACCGCTTTCAAACCATGATTCTGTTTTAATGCTCCCATCTTATATTCGATCAGTTGTATCCTTTTTAAAAACACGTTTTCAGTCATAAGGCCAAATTAAGCACATTGTTAACAAAAAAATACATGTTGTATATCTAAAATTTTAAGATTCAGAATTGACCTTGTAAGATTTAGAAAAGTTTCGGAAAATTGAATTATTTGTTTAAAAGGTAAAACTAAATTCTGTGTGGTAGAATTCTATGTCATGTAAGGATGGGCTTGAGATAAGAGTTTTGTTTTGCTTTTTGCCTTTTCAGAACTCTTATTTAAAGATCACTGTGAGCATTGCTGGAAATGGTATGGGGTTATGAAGATTATTTGATGCCACAGGCAGTTTTTAAAAATTGAATAATGGCTTTTTTCTTCATAATGAGTGATAAACATAAGCCTAGAATCAGGGTAATAATTGTAGTACTAAACTGCTCTACCCAAACTTAGGATTTCTACACACCACACATAGGAGTTTGCATTAAACACATAGTTTAGTTTCAAACTTCAATCAAAATGTTAAGGCTTACAAACAAAATGGACATAAAAGAAAGCAGTGTAGGTAGGCCTAGTCTTTCTTCATTCTGTTTCTTCCCTTCCCTTAACATTTGTGTATCTACTTGTAGCTCATTGCATTATATATGGAAGAATAATACTGACAAAATGTTGGATAATTACTTTAGGAGTGACGTTTAGGAATCAAGGTAGTTAAAAAAGGATTAGAGGTAGTAATTTTTTTTAAATTCTGAAGAATTGATAGCAAATGTAGACTTTGTACCCTCCTTAGTTTATAATACAGCTGAAGATTGAAGATGATCTTGCTCATATCTAATTCGTCAAATTCAGAGTTTAAGATCTTACTAGAAGAGGCATTCACATATAGCACAAAACTTTCAAAAGCAGTGTTTGCTCTTCTAGTAAATGCTCAATTATAGATGGTGTTAAATCTTTTCGATGCCCAGTACCGTTGGAACCTGTCTTTAAGTGCCCTAGACCAAGCTGTGTGTCTAAACGCTTCGAATGTATTTCTCACATTTTGCCATGTCTATTTCATCATCTCAAGACTAACTACAGATTTAGACTTCTTTGGTTCTCACAAAGATGTGCTGCCTTATGTAGTAGCCATTAGCTACATGTGACGATTTCAACTTAACTTTAATAAAAATTAAGTAAATTCAGTCGCTCAGTCATATAGCCACATTTCAAGCTCCCAAAGCCACATGTGGCCATTGTATTGGACAATGCAGATACAGAACATTTACATCATCTCAGAAAGTTCTATTGAGTAGATATTCTTTTCTTAGTCTCTTTGATGCTTCACTTCCCATCTCCTCAACAGAGCAAAAAAGATCAGTGCGTCATATTTTTACCACTCGTGACTCTAATTCTGGTGTCTTCTGCACCAGCAGAATCATCCTTGCCAGAGTCTTCTTTGATCATGGTAGGTTTGCTTTCTGCTTTTCAAAAATGTAATAAAACTGTAAACACAGCCTGATATTTGAGTCATCAGGTGATAAGCAAGAGGCTACTTCAAATTCATGTTACTGTCTGTTGATTATAGTGTACTGTAGCTTGTTCCAGCCTTAAAATTGGTGGGTGGGGGTACTGAAAACTGGTTAAATGAATAAGAAGTTCTGAAGCCCATGACAGTGGCAATATTCAAAATATGGAAGAGGGAAGGAGGATGGGGTGGGAGAGAATGGCTAATGGCTTTAGGAGGAAAAAGTGCCATTTTAGAGTTTTATTACTTTTTCAGAATTTTAGAGTTCATTGGTCTTTTCATCTGTGTAATTAGGAAATTGTTAAACATTGGATCTGCAGAAGTAGAGGTGGTACTCACTGAACTTATAACAGCCCAAGCATGCATTATTCATATCCTAGTTAAGGCTTTAGTTCTATCTAGACCAGTATTCTAGTTGTGTTTTAGAGATTTAAGTTTGTACTGGGTTGACATACATCATTTGACTATTATTTTGAACTGGACCCAGAAATAGTCTTCAGTTAATTTTGCAGCATATAAGCAGGATTGAACATGTTTGAATCGTGTACCTTCAGAACTGTGTGTTAGGATACTGCTATGCTAAACTCAGCTGTGTTGACTTAACCTTATGGAACTTGTGTGTGTGTGTGTGTGTGTGTACCCATACATGCATATGCATATGTGTATGTATGTTTGTCTATGTATGTGAAATAGGGATGACACTATCTACTGCATGGGATTTAGTAGATAGTGGATATTCTATAAATGTCTATTTTTCCTTCCACGTAGAGCATAAGAACATTTTTGACAGAGCCAGTAGGTGAGAAGATGAGAATAAGCAACAGAAATCTTTATGGAAATACCACATTCTCAATTTAGTGATGAGTGGGGGAAGTGGATAGAATATTAATACATTTCTAAAGTGATCAGACAATGTAAAAAGATGTTGGCTTTTCAAGGAAATATTAAACATCAACCCCAAAACTTAGGTTTTCCTGACTTTCTATAGGTTTACAAATAAATACAGAGAAAAATTGGGAAATCTTTTACTCTAAGTTCAAAATAGTAAACTGTTGACTCTTGGAAAGGTTCTGTGAGAAAACCAGAATTGGATCAACTTTTTTTTTTTTTTAAGATTTTATTTATTTATTTATTTATTTATTTATTTATTTATTGCGGGGGTGGTGCAGGAGGTAGCGGGCAGGGGGAAGGGGCAAAGGGAGAGGCAGAGAGAGACTATCTCAAGCAGACTGCACACTCAGCCCGATATAGGGCATGATCTCACAAACCCGAGATCTTGACCTGAGCGGAAATCAAGTTGGACACCTAACCAACTGAGACATCCACATGCCCCAGATCAACTCTTTTAAAATGGTTTTTGAAGTACATATATTTTCTAGTTTTCTTACTTCTGTGTAACTTTTCCTTTGTGTAAAATTCCTAGTGCATTAACATCTTACATATTAATGTGGTCATTTTTTAAGTGTCCAGTTTAAAGGTTATTTAAATACTACTTAAAAATTATGCCTTGTCTGGGCGCCTGGGTGGCTCAGTGGGTTAAGCCGCTGCCTTCGGCTCAGGTCATGATCTCAGGATCCTGGGATCGAGTCCCACATCGGGCTGTCTGCTCAGCAGGGAGCCTGCTTCCTCCTCTCTCTCTCTCTGCCTGCTTCTCTGCCTACTTGTGATCTCTCTCTGTCAAATAAATAAATAAAATCTTTAAGAAAAAATTATGCCTTGTCTTAATACCTTAGGCATTTTTATTCTATAAGTACATTAATCATGATAACATTTAATCATGATTGGTGTGTGTGATTCTCTTGGCTAAGAGAGTGTGTGAGTTCCTTTTAAAGCATTCATTTTATTCATCCTTGTATCCCTAGTCGTTATTCACAGTGGTGCCCCAAAATGGTTTTTGGCTGAATAGGTATGAAGGTGTCAAGGTCGTTGGAACTAAACGAGAGACCTTATCAGATAGTTGTGTTGGCCACTGTGAAGACAGGTAGCCAAGGAAAAGTGAGGTGTCAGTGGGACATAAAAAAGCACTGTCCTGGGGCGCCTGGGTGGCTCAGTGGGTTAAGCCGCTGCCTTCGGCTCAGGTCATGATCTCAGGGTCCTGGGATCGAGTCCCGCATCGGGCTCTCTGCTCAGCAGGGAGCCTGCTTCCCTCTATCTCTCTCTCTGCCTTCCTCTCCATCTGCTTGTGATCTCTCTCTGTCAAATAAATAAATAAAATCTTAAAAAAAAAAAAAGCACTGTCCTTCTGATGCCGCAGAGCCCTCTGCAGTCTTAGGAAGCAGTTTGCCACTCCCTGGGGGTATATACACTCCCTCGATGTGTGTTAGAGCAGCTCGAGCCTTCCTAACCAGACTCTCCAGACTTAAAATAGTCTTGAGGTTTCTGACTAAACAGCCTTGCTCTCAGTATTTTCTGGCAAGGGTACCTTTACCAGAAGGAGAAGAGTCTGAGAAAGATTTTAATGCTCTGACTTCTCCTTAGTTATATTGTTCCCTGGCATTGGGTTGAGTAAGGAAACTAATTTATTGACAGCCTCCATGTGGCTGGTATGTATTAGCTGCTGTATTGTTTTGTTTGTTTTTTAAAGATTTTATTTATTTATTTGACAGACAGAGATTACAAGTAGACAGAGAGAGAGAGGGAGGGGGAAGCAGGCTCACTGCTGAGCAGAGAGCCCGACATGGGGCTTGATCCCAGGACCCTGAGATCATGACCTGAGCCGTAGGCAGAGGCTTTAACCCACTGAGCCTCCCAGGCGCCCCTGTGTTGTTGTTTTTTTTTGCTGTTTTATTTTTAAGTTGAGTTTATTGAAGTATAATTTACCCTTCTTTTTTTTTTTTTTAAAGATTTTATTTATTTATTTGACAGAAATCACAAGTAGATGGAGAGGCAGGCAGAGAGAGAGAGGGAAGCAGGCTCCCTGCTGAGCAGAGAGCCTGATGCGGAACTCGATCCCAGGACCCTGAGATCATGACCTGAGCCGAAGGCAGCGGCTTAACCCACTGAGCCACCCAGGCGCCCCATAATTTACCCTTCTTAAGTATATATATAGTTCAGTGGGTTTTAATAAATGCATACAGTCATATAAATCAGGATATGGAACATTTCCATCAAATAGAAGGTTCCGTTATCCCCCATACCCTGCCCTTAGCCACTGGCAACCACTGGTCAGATTTCGGTCCCTGCAGTTTTGCTTTTTCCAGAATGTCATATAAGTGAAATACACAATACATGGCTATTTGTATGTGGCTCGTTTCACTTAACAAAATACTTTCACAGTTCATCTATGTAATTATATTTATTTTTCTTTTTCATTGCTGAGTAGAATTCCATTGTATAAATGTGTACCACAAGTTGTTTATCCATTCATCTGTAGAAAACATCTAGGTCGTTTCCAGGCTTTCGTGTCTAAACCAAATGTCTAAAGCTACTATAATCATCAGAGGACAGATTTTTATCTGGAAAAAGTCTTCATTTCTCTTGCATAAATACCCAGGAGTTTTCTCGTTTTTTTTTTTTTTTTAAAGATTTTATTTATTTATTTGACAGAGAGAGATCACAAGTAGGCAGAGAGGCAGGCAGAGAGAGAGAGAGAGGAGGAAGCAGGCTCCCTGCTGAGCAGAGAGCCTGATGCGGGACTCGATCCCAGGACCCTGAGATCATGACCTGAGCCGAAGTCAGCGGCTTAACCCACTGAGCCACCCATGCGCCCATTCTTGTTTTTTTTTTTTTTTTTTTTAAAGATTTTATTCATTTATTTGACAGAGCGAGCGCAGGCAGGGGGAGTTGGAGTGGGAGAAGCAGGCACCCTGCTGATCAGGGAGCCCACACAGACCTCCATCCCAGGCCCCCCGGGATCATGACCTGAGCTGAAGGCAGACACTTAACCGACTGAGCCACCCAGACACCCCTACCCGGGAGCTTGTTGCTGGGTTGCGTGGGAAATGGATATTTAACTTCATAAGAAGTTGCTAGACTCTTTTTTGTAAATTGTCTCAGTTTCCTTCCCCACCAGCAGTATGTGAGAATTTGAGTTGCTCAGTATGCTTGCCAGCAGTTTTTAAAAAAAACTTTTGACATTCTATGGGCATGGAGTGATATGTTACTGTAGTGTTGTGTTTTTTTTTCCTTTAAGATTTTTATTTATTTACTTGACAGGGAGAGAGAGAGATCACAAGTAGGCGAGGGTGGGGAAGCAGGCTCCCTGCTGAACAGAGAGCCCGATTGGGACTCGATCCCAGGACCCCGAGATTATGACCCGAGCTGAAGGCAGAGGCTTAACCCACTGAGCCACCCAGGCACCCCTGTTACTGTAGTTTTAATATGTATTTCCTGGGGTGCCTGGTTACTATAGTTTTACTATGCATTTCCCGGGGTGCCTGGGTGGCTTAATAGGTTTAGGCATCTGCCTTTGGCTCAGGTCATGATCCTAGGGTCCTGGGATCAACTCCCCCAACTCCACCCCCACTGTGTCAGGCTCTGAGCAGGGAGCCTGCCTCTCTCTCTGCCCCTTCCCCTGCTGTGCTTTCTCTCTCTCTCTATCAAATAAATAAATAGAACCTTCAAAAAAATAATACTCATTTCCCTGATGATCAGTGACATTTAACATCTTGTCACATGCTTATTTGCCATCTTTATCTTTAATATGTCAGTTCAGATCTTTTGCCCATTGGGGAAAAGACAGGGAGGAGCAGGGATTGTATTAATGAGTTGAATAGTTCTTCATATATGTTGGATGCATGTCCTTTATTATGTTTTGCAGATATTTTCTCCCAGTCTGTAGCTTGTCTTTTTATTTTTTTTTTTAGATTTATTTATTTTAGAGAGAGAGCAGGCTCATGCACACACAAGAATGAGTGGGGGGAGGGATATAGAGAGAGCATCTCATGCAGACTCCCAGCAGAATGCAGAGCGAGACATGGGGCTCCATTTCACGGTCCATGAAATCATGGCCTAAGCTGAAATCACAAGTTGGATGCTTAACCAACTGAGCCACACAGCCACCCATTGTCTTTTTACTTTCTTAACAGTGTCTTTAAGAAAGGAGAAAGTCCAACTTAACAAAAAGTTTTAGTCATTTGTGTCCTAATATCATTTCCTAATCTAAATTCACAAAGAGTTTTTGTTTGCTTTCATCACAAAAATTTTCAGTTTGGCTCCTGTGTTTAATTCTATAATCCATTTAGAGTTAACTCTTCATATGTGGTGCAGGATTGAAATGGTTTGATTTGTTGTTACTGTTGTTGTTCATGTGGATGTCCTGTTCTTTCATCCTTTCAGTGAAGGGTTCAGTGAAGGGTTATCCTTTCCCCATTGAATTATCTTGACGTCTTTGTTGAAATCAAGTGATAACATATTTGTGGTTTTATTTGTTTTTAATTATTGTCAGGGCAGGTAGTTTAAGATTCTTAATTTTAAGTCTGTGGATTCTGACCCTGTCTTCAACACTTAACAACTTTGATACCTGGGGCAAATTATCTAATCTCTCCATGCCTCTGTTTCCTCCTCTGTAAAACAGTAATAATAGTAATAGTAACCTCATAGAATTCTTGCGAGACTTTTAGAAACAGTGCACATAAAGCTTTTAGAGAAATACCTAACACATGGCAAGTTTCATTAAATGCTAGCTGTTGTTACTTTACCAATCTAATAGATGAAGAATTATATTTAGTGTTATTTTTAGAGTTGATGTATTACTTATTACATACAGTCTTTACAACCCTGTAAACTTAGATAATCTTCCTAGTTTTTATTATTTTTTAAAGATCTTATTTATTTATCTGACAGAAAGAGAAACAGTGAGAGGAAACACAAGCAGGGGGAGTGGAGGAGGGAAAAGCAGGCTTCCCGCTGAGCAGGGAGCCGATAGGAGGCTCAATCCCAGGACCCTGGGATCATTACCTGAGCTGAAGGCAGATTCCTAACAAGTGAGCCACCCAGGCGCCCCAGTCTTCCTCATTTTTAGAGGTGGCAGCTAAAATACAGAAAACACGAGCATATTAACCATAAATATCGAGAGACTGTGTAGCTCACAGATCAGGCTACCTGGGTTCCGATCTCAGCTCTGCCACTTACTAGTTGTGTGACCTTGAATAAATAACTTTACCACCATGGGTTTTGGTTTCCTCACGTGTGTCATGGGGATAATAGTAGTACCTAATGTAGAGGGCAGCGGTGGGAGTACTGAGGTACTGCATAAAAAGTCTCTGACATAGAGTTGGGGCTCAGTGCAAGTGAGCTGCTTCCTTCTCTGTCATCCTGTGTTGTTGTCATTGTTTTTCTGTTGTCATCAGTTTTCCAGATTCCTAGGTCCACACTGCTAGTCACAGGGGTCATGACAGGTTAATTTGTTTACTTTATAATAAATTGATAAACCAAGGGTTTACTATGTGTGTGGTATTTATTTAGAAAGTGTGTAGGTTTAGCTGTTTTAGGAACTTAGTTCTTCAGTACGTCTGTTTCTATATTTTTAACTTTAATCTTAAAGCTTGTCTTTAAAAGAGGATGTTTATAGATTCTTTTTAATCCATTCATTTAGGGCTAAGAAGTATTTGTTAAGTCATATCCATCTTAGTGTTTCAAAGTATAGTGGGTACCTACTTTCAATGATAGGCATTTCCTGGAAGCAACTCTGTAGGGCCGATTTTTATACCATAAACAGCAAATTTATATGAATTTATATACCTAAACATATTTGGTTTCTTACTGGTAGAAGTTGAGTAAACTGAAAAGGTAGTCAGAAGTGAAGTGTATAGACCATTATTAGCTATGTTGAATGTGTAGAGAGGATGGGAATACTATCTTATTCATCTTTTTATTTCCTGAATTTAGCTTATTGCCTATTTCTTGTGAATGGTATAGTTATTGTTCTATAGATGTTAATGGGGTGAATGAGTGAAGAACCTTAGGGCTGTGTCACATATATGGTTGTGATGGAACTTTACCGTTTGTGTCATGCAGGGATAGAGTACTGTCTCTACAGGGACACCTGTGATTCATATTTACATTTTAGAATTATTTGGAGCATTCTCATATATACATACTATAATTTCTTTGTCTTTCACTTCTGGTTTAGGAGGGCCAAACATGTGGGCTATTACTTCTGAGGAACGGACTAAGCATGACAAGCAGTTTGATAACCTCAAACCCTCAGGAGGTTACATAACAGGTTTGTATTTACATTTTATTTGTCAGTTATGTTCCTTTTCATGTATTGTCTTAGAATTAGTTTTAATTTGATTACCATCAATTTTGTATTACCAAGTGATTAAATTCCTATCAGTCAGAATTTATGCATTAAAAAAATTGTGGCTTTCTTATTTTATCTGCAACTGTCTTAATTTGTTGTTTTGGATTTGGCTTATGGAAGATCTTTTCTTGATCCTAAAGGATATCCAAGAATTTCAGTTTCCCACTTTAACATTGTTTCTAGAATGTTTTCAGTTTCTTTCTTAAGTAGTTGAGACTTTTTCCCCAACCACATTTATTAATATGCTCCGAATCCATTGTGCCAGTTCCCTGTATGATGGTCAGTGTTACTAGGTCTAGAAGAAGTATGTATCAGACCCATTTCCTTGAAAATAATCTAGAAGTTTTTTCCTACAATCTGTTTTTAGAATGCTGGTCCTCCGTTTTTGAGAGGTGATACAAAGCATTGATTGTTGGCACTAGCTCTTGTCTTGCAAGATGACCTCCAGAGCCTAAGGAGGATTAATTTAGGTGTGTCTTTCAAATTGTTTTGTATAGATTAAACTTTTTTTCGGTGCCAAAGAACCTGAGTGCTTTATTTCCAGTAATAGTAACTATAATGACTAATATTTACTAGATCTGTGCTGTTAGTGTTGATCTGTGCTGTGAAACCTTTCAGTCTGATTTTGGAATCCATCCTCTTAGCCATTATAGCCTAATGTTATTTGTGCTTCTATAATAATAGCTACCTTTCCTGGTATCATGGCTGGGATTTGCTCACCCTGCTTACAAGTTAGTAACATAGTCTGTTACTGTCTCATGGATGCGGCATAAGACCCAGGGTTCCTCATAAGACCCGGGGTTCCTGAGTCAGAGACAAAGGACTTTGTTACAAAGGGCACAGCTAGTGTTAGGAGCATCAGCACGTTCCTGTAGACTTCTCTGTTCCCTAAGTCCCACAGGGTGATGCAGAGAGCCCAAAAGGATGGCAGAAATGCAGCAGTTGTGTCACAGGACAGAAACAGTGACCCTGAGGGAACCCACCATCTTTAGCAAGCAGGTTGTTTTTTGGCCGGGGGGAACATTACCTCTTCATGCCTCAAGATTGCTCACCACAAACCCAACCTGAGAAACAACCCAGGTGGAGAGCAGTTAGGGTCTTGCCTTCTTGGCACACACGGAAGGATGTAGAGGATTGTGCGAGACCACGAGACCAATTGGGGGACTGTCTTTCCCAACACCTGGTATTTTTTATTTAGAACTCTTTTAGGGAATAATGTTCTAAATTATGAATTTTATTAATTGGAAGTATTATCAAGTTATACACCAGTTATTATGAAAAACCTAAGATGAATAATGTAATCTTTCATCATTGATTAATGCATATAACTTGATTTGTGGCTTTCTTGTTAAAACCTAAATCTTTTTAATGTAATGTAAATAATTTTATGTGCTTATTTTTGTTTAATTTATTCCTTAGTGACTGCAATTAAAATGAAAATAAAGCAATAACATTATTATTATTATTGTCCACTACTGTTATTCAGAGGCATTGGAGGAATTCCATTTACTAATGTGCTTCTCGATTTTTGCTTTTATTACCTTCAGGTGATCAAGCACGTACCTTTTTCTTACAGTCAGGCCTGCCGGCTCCTGTTTTAGCTGAAATATGGTAAAGTGTTCTCTCTTGTAGATGAATTTAAATTTCTGATAGTCTGGTTTTATTTTGTGTTTGATATAGTCTTAATCTAAAGATTTTTTTTATCATAGTCTGCTGTTAAGTATTTCTTCAGCTTTTAGGAAAATAAGTTTTATTGAGTAAATGACTGAAAATAATTGGGCTTTTATTCTATTGGACAGATTTGTTTTGTTTTGTTTTTTTAAGAGAGAATGAGCTCAAGTTGGGGGGGAGGAGCAGAGGGAAAAGCAGACTCCCCACTTGAACATTGTGCTCAAAGCGGGGCTTGATCCCAGGACCTGATCATGACCTGAGCTGAAGGCAGACACTTAACCAACTGAGCCACCTAGGCGCCCCTCTCTTGGACAAATTTTTTAATGTCCTTAGAATTTTTAAGGAACGATAAATACATTGCCATTGAAAAATATTTCTTTATAACTTGGCAAACTCTCAAAAATCTTCTTTATGTTACTTTTAGTTATTTCATTTCTTTCTTTCATCATCTGTAAGACCAAAATTAGCCCTCCCTTTTCCTGCTCATACCTTAAACAGAATTGTTCTTTATATTTTCTAGGGTTTTATAAAAAAACTTTTTTTAAGATTTTGTTTATTTATTTGATAGAGGGGGAGCAGGAGAGGGAGAAGCAGGTTCCCCACTGAGCAGGGAGCCCCATGCGGGGCTTGATATCAGGACTCTGGGATCATGACCTGAGCCAAAGGCTGATGCCCAACTGACTGAGCCAACCAGGCTCCCTAGAGTTTTGTTTTTCAATGCATTTACAAGAAATGTCAACCCCTACCCCTTCTTTCTTTCCACTTGGAATATTCCCATGCCTGGTAGAGTACTGGACACATAGCAGGCTTTCAATAAATATTTGAGCAAATTAATAAATTAAATTTAGAATGATTATACTCTTGAGTAATTTCTTTCTGTCCACACTGGTGGAATTCATCCCAAAGGTCTCATAGATTCTCTTTACATGGATTCTGTGTAGATGGGCAGTATTTCATTAGATGCGATCTTTGGTCACTATTTCTTAATTTACAGATTTTAGCTTTTTGGATTTTGTTTGCTTAATTTTATATTTATGGTTATTAAGTGATGATCTGTATGTGAATACTACGTCATTGTTTCTATTTTATTATCCTCAGAAATAATGCTAGCACTGCATACTAATCTGCCTACTTCATAATTCTTTTAGGGCTTTATCAGATCTGAACAAGGATGGGAAGATGGATCAGCAAGAGTTCTCCATAGCAATGAAACTCATCAAGCTAAAGCTGCAGGGCCAACAGTTGCCCGTAGTCCTCCCTCCTATTATGAAACAACCTCCTATGTTCTCTCCATTAATTTCTGCTCGTTTTGGTATGTATTTATTAATTGAATTGGCTGCTTTTGATAGTTAAACTTGATCCCTATACATAATATTTAAGGATTAGAAAAGGGTTTGTTAGCATAAAACAATAATCCTCAGACTCCAGGTTAATTGTGTCTGAGATAAGATGTTAAACTTGCTGTCATAGCAGGGGTGTCCTTGTGTCCCAGTTTTCCAGGGACAGTTCTGATTTATGCCTGTTGTCCTGGCCTCAAGTCTGGTTAGTGTTCCCTTTCATAATTCCCAGTTGGATGATAAAGTATCTGACCCCCTCCAGTTAGAGCTGATCTTAAATACTATTCTTAGTTTCCTCTCTACTCCGAATGAGTCACAGAAAAAATATGAACAATTTCAAACTCACTTAGATGGTTTAAGTAGGAGGTGATTTAAAATTATTACTAAGTAGAAATTTTTTTTAATTTAAAGGTTAATTACCCAGCTAAATTCAGGGCTAAAAGTTGCAGACTTTGTGCTCATTGATATATATATTCATCATAGAGAATCTGGAATCTGTTTTCTGTTAATTTTGATTAGCCAATTTTTTATTAATTATATATAAGAAGCACTCATTGGTATGGAACAGTCAGTTAGATTCTGTGAATCTACATGTTCTTTGATTCCAGATGTTAGATCCTAAAATACTAAATTCTTTCATTATTTCAGTGAGCTCTGGAGATAAAGACCAGATCACTATGTGACCATACTTACATAGAGTGTACCTAGTAATCTAGTTAGTAACTGAATAAAAGTCATCATTTTATTCTTTTTAAAGAATTGTCCTTAAATCCATGGATGTATTACTTATAAGAAAAGTGAAATATGTGGCATACTTCCTTCTCACAAATAATGCATATACATAAATGGGTCTCCTAACGTATCTAGTAAATATCCTTTTGCGGGAGATGGGGAGATTGGGGGAATGTATGTGTGTGTGTGTTAGTTGAGTAACTCAACAGCACTATATTATCCTTACACAAAACCCCACATTTAATCCACTAATGCAGTCTCTCTTTGAAAGTACTAATATTTAATTGGAAAAGTTCCTTAGAAAGCATTCCCATAGTTCACATAGGTCAAAATGTTGATATTAAAAGCAGTGGTGTATCTCCCTTGCTGCTAAGTCAAAGCTGCTTTAGTGAACTTTTTAACTAGAAGACTAATTTGCCCATAGTGTCTCTGTAAATGTGGATTTGCTCACTGTACTGTCAGTTTGTTTTCTGTGTTTTATAGTCCGTTGCTAGCACTGGGAAATGTGTTCTGTTTTGTCTCTAGGAATGGGAAGCATGCCCAATCTGTCCATTCCTCACTCATTGCCTCCAGTTGCACCTATGACAACCCCCTTATCCTCTGCGACTTCAGGGACCACCCTTCCTCCCTTAATGATGCCTGCTCCCCTAGTGCCTTCCGTTAGCACATCATCACTACCAAATGGAACCGCTGGCCTCATTCAGCCTTTATCCATTCCTTATTCTTCTTCAAGTAAGTACTTCTAGCTAATGACTGAGAAACTGTCAAAGAAAGAAACTGGTATACTTGTATCCCAGTAAATATAGATTTCCTTCATACTTTGTACAATTGCTTAGCGTGAACCATTTTCTTTCTCCATTTCTCCCCCCCTCTTTTTTCTTTTAGCATTGCCTCATACGTCATCTTACGGTCTCATGATGGGAGGACTCGGCGGCGGTGCTAGTTTACAGAAAGCCCAGTCTCTGATTGATCTAGGATCTAGCAGGTATGAAGGCTTAAAACCTCCAACTTTTAATGCTTTCAATAAGGAGTATCTACAAACGACTTTTTTTTTTTTGTAAGCTCTGAGCTTATACAGATTTTTAACTTCACAATGGCCAAATGTAGAATTGAAGGTAAATTTACTACTTATAATTCACATAAAATAATTCTTTATTTTTAGGATTAGTAAATGCATGGAAAAATGTTTCACATAAGCCAAAAATGTTCTGTTTTTAATTAGTCAAGTTTTTGCCCAAAATAATCTACTTTTTGTACATGTTTCTCAAAAAGTTTCATAATTATGGTATATCATTAATTATTTTCTTGAGCAAATTCTGCTGATTGAGTATCTTTTAAATTTTAAAGAACACAAAGTCTTCAGTATTCATTCACCACACCTCATATAAATCATAATAATATTCTTCAAATCAGTGTAGCAAGAGTGTTAGCTTTAACCGAAAAGAAGGGTCTTGGTGTCCCAGCTTAGCTGCTCACTGAATGTATGACCTTGTTTTTCATAACATCACTGAGCCACAGTTTGCCCATTGAAAAGGCGGGGACAGTAATACCTTTTACATTTGTCATGGGGATAAGAAACAGTATTCGTAAAGGTCCTAGCACAACAGAGGGCCTGGCACATAGTACGTTCTTGGTATAAGGTAGTTCTGTACTTCATATGGTATTTGCTTTCCTAAGATTGAGGTTAAATTATTTAAAACTTTAAAATATCAAACACAAAAGCAATTACGTTGTACTATAGAAGGTATGATTCTTAATGTTTCTGCCTTATAAGGTTTAACTAAATGTATTTTATTTAGTAATATAAAGATTTTAAATAAATTTTGTTATAGCTCAACTTCCTCAACTGCTTCACTGTCAGGGAACTCGCCCAAGACTGGGACCTCCGAGTGGGCAGTTCCTCAGCCTTCAAGATTAAAATATCGACAAAAATTTAATAGTCTTGACAAAAGTATGAGTGGATACCTCTCAGGTAAGTGACATTCGGTGCTTCAGAATGTGAGAGAGTTAAAGTTTTTTATATGAATTTCTACTGAAGAACATTTGAGTTTATACTTTGTAGCTTATCTAAAATTTTAACATCCAAAAAGTTTAGCAGCATTTGGTAAATACAGATATTTTAAGTAGTGTGAGAGCTCAAAGATGGATACAACTTGACTGATTTCTTCGAAGTTCTTACAATGAAGTTGAGCACACAGGTAGACCCCCAGGTTTTTGGAAAGAAAACCTCTCCCTTCAGAAGATTAAGCGTCACGCTTCAGTGCAGTGAAAGGAGAACCTGTGACAAGCTCCGTTGTGTGGGACTTAACCTCAGCTTTTTCCCTGCGGGTCCTCTTCCTTGCATCTTTCTATGCTTACCCTTACTTAAACCTCTGTGAGCACTGTCCACCTTTTAATGTTCCAACCAAGAGGTGCCCGTAAGACTTGACCTCAGGGGGCGCCTGGGTGGCTCAGTGGGTTAAGCCACTGCCTTCGGCTCAGGTCATGATCTCAGGGTCCTGGGATTGAGTCCCGCATCGGGCTCTCTGCTCAGCAGGGAGCCTGCTTCCTCCTCTCTCTCTCTGCCTGCCTCTCTGCCTACTTGTGATCTGTCTCTGTCAAATAAATAAATAAAATCTTTAAAAACAAACAAACAAACAAAAAATACCAAAAAAAAAACCACTTGACCTCAGGCGGGGCTCCTGGGTGGCTCAGTTGGTTATGCGCCTGCCTTTGGCTCAGATCACGATCTCAGGGTATTGGGTTCAAGCCCCACATCGGGCTCCCTGCTCAGTGGGGATTCTGCTTCTACCTCTCCCTCTGCCTCTCCTCCCCACTCACACTGTTTCTCTTGCCCTCTCTCAAATAAATAAAATATTAAAAAAAAAAAAAAGACTTTACCTCAGGTCCCTACAGAACATTTGAGTCCATCTCGAACACTATCCAAACTTTTCTCTTTTTTTCTTTTTCTTTCTTTCTTTTTTTTTGGGGGGGGGGACCTTTGATTTGTATTATTGCTGAGTAGGAATAAAAACTTGTACCAGGAAAGTAGAATGTGACAAGGAGGTGAAGTGATTAAACAAAAAACATTTATGGAGCAGCCTGCTGGAAGAGAAAAGAATGAACTGGTTGAGCATACTACTCTGGTACTTCTGTCCTCTCCAAAGACTAGAGGAAGCAAACTTTTCTAATAAAGGATAGTGAAGGGGATATAAACAGATGGTAGTAGGCCAAGGGGAGTTCCCACCTTTTAACTGCCCCTCTCTCTCCACTCAGCAACTAATTTATAGTTTAGACAGAGTAATAAAATAAGTGTTTTAAAATATTAGAGCTTCAAAGTGCTTAGGGAAAATAGAGTGGGAGATACTAAAGAGATTAGATAAAACATCTTATAGGAGGGAGCATTTCAGCTCCATCATGAAAGGAAGAGTTAGGGTTTGGACAGATAGAGATTGAAGATGATAGCATTTGAGGGTGACAGAGAAGAAGTCTTAAGAGCAAAAAGTACATGGTATATTTGGAGAATATGTATGGGATCTCTTAATTGTGCAATGGGGCAAGGGAGCAAGAAAGCCTTGCAACTGATTGGGCAAGCAAAACTGTATGATGTTTTCTTTAAATTTACATCATAAATTTGTGATAAAAACTTTAAAAAGGCAAGATGGGGGTAATCAGGCCTTGGGCTGGACAGCTCCTTTCTATACACTTAGCACCATCCACCACATTTGCGTCTAAGGTTATATATGTCAGATTCACTAGAAACTGAAGGGGGGAGAAAAGGGCAAGGTAATCATGCACACAAAATTCAGGACAGCAGTTCCCTCTCCTGAAGGAGGTATGGAGATAAAGTCATGGAACATAGCTTCAAAGCATTTAGTAATGATCTAGTGTTAAGTTTGGGTGGTAGGTTCAGGCATGTCTTTGTATTGTATTTCATAACCTATAATTTGTTATTTTATATGTATCAAATAGTACATAGTTACTTTTTTCTGTGATTTTATCAAATTACTTGAAATAAGATATATTTTAAAGTCACACTTTTTTTTTTAACTTTTTTTTTAATATCATTTTTTTTTTTTTAAAGATTTTATTTATTTATTTGACAGAGAGAGATCACAAGTAGGCAGAGAGGCAGGCAGAGAGAGAGAGAGGAGGAAGCAGGCTCCCTGCTGAGCAGAGAGCCCGATGCGGGACTCGATCCCAGGACTCTGAGATCATGACCTGAGCCGAAGGCAGCGGCTTAACCCACTGAGCCACCCAGGCGCCCTTTTTTTAACATTTTAACATCTCTGAAATTAAGGACGTGTTACCATCAGTGGTGTCTTAGCACTGTCATGGTTTTGTTGGCAGTGTTTTTTTTTTTTCTTTCTTACTGTTACATAAAATAATGATATGTCTTACAATTGATGGCATCTTAGAATCTGTGAAATATGATATTCAACACACTTAAGATTCATGAAAAGTCACAACTCCCATTTTTTTAAAAAAATGAACTTTGGGCCCTACATTTTACATTAAAAAGTGGACTAAAAAGCCATGTACAAAAATGTTCATAACAACTTCATTCAAAACATCCCCAAAAATGTGGATATTTAATATAAATAACGTGGATATTATTTATAAATAATATTAAATTACCTTAATAAATAAATAAATAATATTAAATATTTGTGTAACACAACATTTCACAGCAAAAAGATGAATGAATTCCTGCTACATACAACGACATGGATAATGTATTGAGTGAAAGAAGCTTGGCTCAAAGGGTCCACACTATTTAATACATTTATATAAAGCTGAGCAACTGGAAACATGATGGATGGTGATAGAAATCAGAATATTATAGTTACTCTGTTGGGAAGGGACCATGCACAAACCTTATGAGGTGCTAAAAACATTCTGTATATGGGCGCCTGGGTGGCTCAGTGGGTTAAGCCGCTGCCTTCGGCTCAGGTCATGATCTCAGGGTCCTGGGATCGAGTCCCGCATCGGGCTCTCTGCTCAGCAGGGAGCCTGCTTCCTCCTCTCTCTCTCTCTGCCTTCCTCTCTGCCTACTTGTGATCTCTCTCTCTCTCTCTCTGTGTCAAATAAATAAATAAATCTTTAAAAAAAAATAAAATAAATAAAATAAAATAAAAACATTCTGTATGTTGATAAGGATGTTGGTTGCATATGCGCATACCTGTGTAAAAACTCATCAAGCAGTACACTTAAGATTAGTACACTTTACGTATGTACTAAAAACATACAATAAAAACAAAGGTGGAATATGAAGGTCAATAGAAAGTCACCTGTGAAGTATTAGTCCCCTAATGTTACTTGATTTGTATATGCCACATTATATGAAGGTCATATATTGAGTTGTTCGCAGAGTATTAACCTGAGACCTACAAGAATGAAGCTATATTCATAGTTAAGGGAAAGTTGTTTTTATTTTTATTTTTTGAAGATTTTATTTATTTATTTAACAGACAGAGATCACAAGTAGGCAGAGAGGCAGGCAGAGAGAGAGAGGAGGAGGAAGCAGGCTCCCTGGCTGAGCAGAGAGCCTGATGCAGGGCTCGATCCCAGGACCATGACCTGAGCCGAAGGCAGAAGCTTTAACCCATTGAGCCACCCAGGCACCCGTGTTTTGTTTTGTTTTTAAATAGGTGTTTCTTGTGTCTTGCAACTGAGCATGAGCCCCAGGTATATGAGGCTGGGACTGACCTAGACTTACATGTTTTGCTTTGTTCAGTGAGTGTAGCATTCAGTGGTCTGATTTTCTTTCTCTTCTTCTTCTTCTTCCCTTCCCCCTTAACTCTTGTGATTTATTTAGATTAATTCATTGACTCGTAGTTGCTGAGTCACATATCTTCTGGGCACTCTGTGACATACTGAAATGCACGGGGTGTGGGGAGATATGGTCCATATCTTTGAGGAGTCCATAGTATATAGGTCACATAATCATAATATTTGATTAGTGGTTTAAAAGTGCGGTGATTGGGGTGCTTGGGTGGCTCAGTTGGTTAAGCATCTGACTTTTGATTTCAGCTTAGGTCATGAACTTGCTGTCATGAGACTGAGTCCCACTTTAGGCTTCATGCTCAGCAGGGATCCTGCTTGTCCCTCTCCCTTTTTTTTTTTTTTTTTTTTTTTTAAGATTTTATATATTTATTTGACAGACAGAGATCACAAGTAGGCAGAGAGGCAGGCAGAGAGAGAGAAGGAAGGAACAGGCTCTCTGCTGAGCAGAGAGCCCGATGCTGGGCTGGATCTCAGAACCCTAAGATCATGACCTGAGCCAAAGGCAGAGGCTTTAACCCACTGAGCCACCCAGGTGCCCCTGTTTCTCCTTCTACTCCTCCCCCTGCTCACTTGTTCACTCTCTCTCAAATAAATACATAAAATCTTTTTAAAAAATAAAAGTGCTGTGGTTAATAAAGATGAGAAAGTGACCAGTATGTGAGGATATGAAAGAGCTTCAGGGAAGAGATGACAGCTGAGCTGGACCTTATAGGATGAGTAGTCCACCAGGTAGAGAAGGAGGAACTAGCCTTATAGGCACAGGGAATATGATATCAAAAGGATTGGCAGACCAACAGTGTAGATGTTCAAGTGAGCTTTTCTTAGTAGAGTACTCTGCTGGCTCTCTATAGCCCTTTGTACGATTTATACCTTGCACATTTAAGCCTTCCACCAGTAGGCTTTTAACCATTTACATTCCTTCCTTCTTCCTGTTTGCTCTCTTGCCCCATGCTAAGGGATCTACTTTCAGTTGTCTTTGACTAAAAGCTGAAACATTAGTTACTAGACCTTTTTTCAGGTTTGAAATAACCTTCCATTTCTCTTTATTAGAAAAGTCCTCCTTATAAATGAAACAAGATGGGATCGGGAGGGAGGCAAACCGTAAGAGACTCTTAATCTCACAAAACAAACTGAGGGTTGCCGGGGGATGGGGGATAGGGAGAGGGTGGTTGGGTTATGGACATTGGGGAAAGTATGTGCTACAGTAAGTGCCATGAAGTATATAAATCTGGCGATTCACAGATCTGTACCCCTGGGGCTAATAATACATCATATGTCAATAAAAAAGAAGAAGAGTCTTCTTTTTAACACAAAGACCTCCTCAAATCTCACTTACGTGAAATCTACTGAGGACTAATTATTTGGGAGACGGTATAAGCTATTTGCAGTGTTTTTTCCTTACGTGATTTCTGTTAAAAGACCAGATTTTTTTAAGACTGAGATTTTAAAGTTACATAATATAAATGTCCACTTGCATGTTATAATTTATGGTGTATTTATGTCTGTTCCGTATGGTATATATAGCTTTGATTACCCAGATCTCATGTTCAAAGCTCAGTGAAACAGTGGGTTAGCAGCATTCAGGCTGGCTCTGCAGTAGGAGCTGAGGAAGAGTTGGTGGATGTACTGTTTTCTGTGCAGTTGTTTGGATGGTTCTCAGCTCAGGCTGAACCCTGAGTAGAGGCTGACTCCCAGTACTCATGGCTCAGTCGTCACCTGGGAGTGGGAGGTGCAACACCTGCGTTACTGGCTAGGAGACCTGCCCTGGAGAAGCCATGTCATTTTATCCACGGTCAGAAAGCCCCACACGTGGCCATCAGGAGTGAATGCTCCTGTGAATCAGACCTGAATGGATTCCTGGGATTTCTGTGTGGCCATCATCCTGACATGAAAATGTAGGGCAGGAAGCCTGTGACAGAAGCATATTTTTGATGACTGCGGGAGAGAAAAGAAGTTGGAACAGTTTGTTACAGATTATAAGCAATCAGTGAATGCTGTTATTACTCTCGGACTCTATCCCATAAGTCCCCATTGCACCTTAGAGAACTTCGGATTACGATTTAATTCATCACTTTAGCAAATATTTATTGAGCATTTATGTACCTGGCACTGGGTACAATCGTTAGTGAATAAGGCAGTCAAGGTTTTTGTCCATAGGACTTAGCAGAAACAGACAATAAATAGGTAAACGGGAAGATAAATGTTACATTACAGATTGTGATATGAGTTATGAAAGAAACAAACAAGAAGTATATTATATTAGATCATAGGGCAGACAGAGAAGACATTTCTGAGAAGGTGGCATTAAATTGGGACTTTCAGGGTGAGGACCCAGGCAGGCAGTGATGTCAAATTTTAGAACTTGATGTTGGATATGGGTGTACATGAGGGAGGGATCAAGGGTGACTTTCTGCTTTCTGGCTTGAGACCCTGGCAGGACAGTGATGCCACCCAGAGCAAGGGGAAGGCTGAAGGTAAATTGGGTGAAAAGGGCTGTGAATGGGGATTGAGAGAGTCATTTGGTATGCATTTGGTTTGAGATGCCTGTGAAATACTTCAGCAGGTTTTTCAGTTGGATATAGAAATCTAAACCTAAAGCAGAGGTTTAGGCTGGGACGCACATTTGCAAATTATCTAGGTGCTATTTAAAGTCACAAAAATGAATGTGAACACACAGAGAGAACAGAGTGCCCAGAACAGAGCCTTGGGGAATCCCAGCATTTACAGGTCACTTAGAAAAGAGAAAGTAGAGAGAGAGGAAAGATCAGAGAGAGATGAGAAAGTCTGAAGATGCTAAGAAAGCAGTGCTTAGAGGTGCACAGGGAGCATGAGGAGACCTGAGAGCTCAGCCTCCAGCACTTTCTGTGCCAGCACTAGGACCTTCGTGCTGGTCAGTGGTGTGTACTTGTTATTTTCTAAAAGGACATGGGGGAACACTTGAGTTACTAATTCTTGATTTTAAATTCCTTGGGGGCAAGGGTTTTGATTACTGTGTTTTGATTACTCCCCAATGCTCAGCAGCTGGCATATGGTAAAAACTTTTTTGATGTCGAAAGTTTCCAGGATAGTAGCAGTATTATTTCATGGAATACAGTCATTTCAGTTTGCTTGACTTTGAAGAGGCTAAAGAATTTTCTTTCTTTTTTCTGGTTTTTCCCACTCAATCAGGTTTTCAAGCTAGAAATGCTCTTCTTCAGTCCAATCTTTCCCAAACTCAGCTAGCTACTATTTGGTGAGTTTGTCCATTGGTCGTGATTTTTAACTATACATCCTCTGTTGTAGGAAAAATACTGTTTCTGTCAAAGTTTGTGACTCAAAGATGTTCCATAAAAGCAGCCATTCGAAGCCTAATACAACCCTAAAATCCAATAAAATTGTACAAATTGTTATTTTTTGGCAATGTAGCATTTAATTATTTTGCAAGTAAAACTGGTTTGTCTTTTCATAATGGCATCTGTGGAGAATTAGAGAATGTCTCATTTTTAATTTAGAGCTAAATGTGATTTGATAGGTCAATTATCCATGAAATGAGACAAGCCACCTTTTCATAAGGAATGTTTCTTTTTCTCCCCTCCCTTGTGTGATAGAACAGTGAACGGGAAAAATAAGCTCACTTTTCCATGTATATTTATATTTCACTAAAGTATGTTAACCCAACTGTTTATTGTAATTATTATTATTTTGAAATTAAATATTGAACTCTTTTGAAAATACTTCACTCTAAGTAGACTGTTTATAAGCTGTGAATGTTCACATTTTCTTTAGGACCCTGGCTGACATTGATGGTGACGGACAGCTGAGAGCTGAAGAGTTCATCCTTGCGATGCACCTCACTGACATGGCCAAAGCCGGACAACCGTTACCACTGACGTTGCCTCCTGAGCTTGTCCCTCCGTCTTTCAGGTGGGCGCCTCTTGAGGTGAAGAGGCATGGTTTTGATTTTGGGATAGACATGATGATTATGTTGCGATCTCCTGAGGCCTCTGCTCTAGTTTAGTGGGAAGTTAAACATTGACACTGACATTTGATTTTGGTATTTAATGAGTTACACCAGCAAGGAGTAGAAATAGGTTTGTTTCCACCGTGTTATAGATAAGGAAACTGGCAGCTACAGACTAAGAACACAATTGCTCACGGACAGCAGTCAGCTAAACCATGATGTGAATCCAAGCCTCTCTGGCTAGACAGTCCGTATCCTGCCCAATACATCATAACTTTAGACCATATTGCACTCTAAGTGTCTTTAATACTGCATTCTAAATATTCAATGGCTCTAGTTATTGGTAGTACAGCTGTATATACCGTCTAGAAATGTCCAGACTGTTTGGTGCTAAATTCATTTGTTGTCTTCTTTTCTTAGGGGAGGAAAGCAAATTGATTCTATTAATGGTACTCTGCCTTCATATCAGAAA
Source organism: Neogale vison (assembly GCF_020171115.1). Taxonomy (NCBI): domain Eukaryota; kingdom Metazoa; phylum Chordata; class Mammalia; order Carnivora; family Mustelidae; genus Neogale; species Neogale vison. The sequence continues at coordinate 125,556,923 of NC_058098.1, forward strand.
ATTCAAGAAGAGGAACCTCAGAAAAAATTACCAGGTAACATTGAATGTCTAAGTTGTATGTTTACAGTGGGTTCTCTTAAATTTTACTTGAGTTGTAAACAAGTATTTAATATGTTACATTCTTAATATTTTATATGCTATAAGAGAAAACTATTCACCAAAAGGGTTAGATTCTGACATCAATAAACTGAAGATAGTAAAAAGTGAGAAGTATTTAGGAAGAAGAGACAGTGTATGTGTTTGGCAAGAGTCTTTGTATTAGACATCCTAGTTAAAATGCTCCTCCCACTTTAGGAAAAATCACTACAGCAAGCTTTGTGATGAAATCTTCAGCTGTAAAGAAATGTTTAAATATTGGTTGAAAAAGTACATATGTATATATTTTAAAGTATTAAAAAGTTAATGAACTATATCAAATAAAATAAGTATATAGCCGTATAACTTTATTTATCTGAAGAAAATACTGAGAAAACAGCATTTTTATTGGCAGGAATAGTAAAATTATTTCTCTCAGATGGATTCAAACTTAGAAATTTGTTTTCCAAAAATGAATCCTCTTAGACAAAAGTAAATACTTGACTGTTTACATTTGAGTTAAAACTATCCTTAGGGGAAGTATCCACAGAGTAACAGCACTCAAATGATCACGAGGCATGAGGGTGTTGAAACTGGAGTCCGCGTTCTTGGGCTGTTCATGTGCGAGGGCTTACCACATGTTTTATTTAGTTACTTTTGAGGACAAGCGGAAGGCCAACTACGAGCGAGGAAACGTGGAGCTGGAGAAGCGACGCCAAGCGCTGATGGAGCAGCAGCAGAGGGAGGCAGAACGGAAGGCCCAGAAAGAAAAGGAAGAGTGGGAGCGCAAACAGAGAGAATTGCAGGAGCAAGAATGGAAGAAGCAACTTGAATTAGAAAAACGCTTGGAGAAGCAGAGGGAACTGGAGAGACAGCGGGAGGAAGAAAGGAGAAAAGAGATAGAAAGACGAGAGGTTGTTTTTAACTTATTTTGTTTCCTCAGAAAATGATTATATTTAATAAGTGACTTTATTCCATTTGATTTAAAAATGGGTATTTTTGTTGTGTCTCTTTCTCTGCATCATTCATTCTTACTTATCATCTCCATCTCGGAGCCTGCCTTCCCTTGCGGAGGGGAAGAGGGCCCTTGCTTGTGAAGGGTTTTCAGGGCCAGTACCTGGTGGAGGAGGCCTGTCTGCAGGTGATAAGTCATTCAGAGGAGGACTGATTGCAGAGCTGAGTTGAGTGAGGAGCTGAGGTTAGTGAGCCAGAGGAAGGAGTCCGTCCAGGCAGGGCATGAACAAAAGTAAGCTTGGGATCCAGAGTAAGAGGCCACGGAATTGGAGCCGCAGAAAGCTGAGACTGGGGAGTCCGGAGGAGGAGCACAAGGGTGGGCTTGCACAGGTCCTTGGGATAAATACTGCTGTGTGGTGTCCCTAGGAGGACTGGCTTTGTTTTAAGGGGCTTGGGATGGAGCACAGAAATCACAAAGACACTGAAGTAATGTCAGGAGAAGGGTTTTTCTTCCCTGATACCAGAATAAAGGTATGATTATTCTTATTAACACTTCTATTTCTGAGATTGTCTTTTTATTTAAGAAAAAAGTAACTACAAATAAAAAGATGGTTCCATGAAACAGTCAAAAAGTCTGATGGATGATGTTACTTTTGTGGAAGGCCATAGGTTAGGCCTACTGCTAAAACTGGGTTTGCCCTGTTTCCTAACTTAGGCACTGAAGCTCACTAAATGCCAAACCCTGCCTCACCTCTCTGTCCTCCCATCACTTTTTGAATGAGGCAAAATTGTTAATTTAAAAATTAATTCATTGGGGGGCCTGGGTGGCTCAGTGGGTTAAAGCCTCTGCCTTCAGCTCAGGTCATAGTCCCAGGGTTCTGGGGTGGAGCCCCGCATCGGGCTCTCTGCTCAGCGGGGCTTCCTCCCCACTCTCTCTGCCTGCTTCTCTGCCTGCTTCTCTGCCTGCTTGTGATCTCTGTCTGTCAAATGAATAAATAAAATCTTTTTTAAAAATTCATTATTTTCAGGCAGCAAAACAGGAACTGGAAAGACAACGTCGTTTAGAATGGGAGAGAATTCGTCGACAGGAGCTTCTCAATCAAAGGAATAGAGAACAGGAAGAAATTGTCAGGTTAAACTCTAAAAAGAAGAGTCTTCATCTCGAGTTGGAAGCACTGGTATGCCTGAGGTTTGGAGTGAAATTGCTTTGAATGATCTAGAGTTACCTGTTGAAAATATTGTTCTTTTTTTTTTCCTTAAGATTTTATTTACTTATTTGAGAGAGAGAGAGAGCAGCCACAAGCAGGGAGTGGGGAGCAGGGGGAGAGAGGGGGGGAAGGAGACTCCTTGCTGGCTTAGTCCCAGGACTCCGGGATCATAACCTGAACTGACTGCAGACACTTAACTGACTGAGCCACCCAGGCGTCCCTGTCATTGCTTTTTAAACCTACCTCATGAATACATTATGTTTTCATGGGATTGAATAGTCATGTTTTCATGTGTGCTTCTTAACAGTCTGGACAACATAGTTTACCAGAACAGTGACTCAAGTTGTGGTCTCAGTGCCGAAGCTGCCAAACTGTGCATTCCTGGGCAAGGCATCCCTTCTCTGTGTGTTGCTTTGCCCGTCTGTAAAAGATAGAGTTGTGTCAGTTTGGTAAAAAAAAAAAAAAATTTTTTTATTTTAGTGATTTTCAGTTTTGAAGTTGATGTCTAGAAGTGGTCTGCAGAGGGGTGACCAGCAGTGGGAGGGGGGAAGCGAAGGCAGCAGGGCAGCGCTCCCTTCTCCCCAGCACTTCGCATGACTCGCAACACACAAGCTCCACAGTTGCTTGCTTTGCCTTTCTTGGAGTTTTATCTGGATTTGCTTGGAAAAAAGGATTCTGCTAAATAGAAAAAATGATTTGAAGCTCCTGATCTAAACAACCTCTTAGGACTTGTTCCAGTTCTGCTGGACTGTGGTTTTTAGCTAATACTGGCCAGTATGCTTACCAGATTTTACACTTCAGATGTCAGAGAGTCAAGTTGTTTAAAAGGCTTTGTTGCAAATAAATAAAAAGATAAATGGCTTTGCTGCAAATGCAAGGTGAGAAGATAGAAAGGGTGTAGGTTTAACACTAGATTCTAAAAGCCTGACCTGATAGTGTAATAGGATTTTGAAAAAAAATACATGTGTAGCCATGTTGTAGATTCAAGCTTAGATCTTTTATAATTGGATTCTAACATTTTATTTGGTTTCTGACTTGAAATTACAATTTTTAAAAATCGCATTTGTGGTCATAAAGGTGCTATCTTATGCCTTCAAATGGATAAGAAAGCATATCACAATTATTATTCATGCCACAGTACTACAAAATAGGTTTAAAAATCTTTAACTTCTTTGTGTAGCTATTTGGATTTCTATCTGAACCATTATTTTAACTATGTTTTTCCTTAAAATTATAAAAGGGAACCTTATGATTGATTGTTTTTCCCCCAAGAACCTGGATTGCATACCAAGCAGTAACATAGATTAATGTGAAGAGTCTGGAAGGTCCAGAGCCTGTACTCTGCTGAAGATAGGAACATGAACGCTAGGGTAGACATTGTATATTCCTTTTAGCATGTGTGTTTCTCAAATATAAAACTAACTTTTCAGTAAAAACTTTAATTATCAGTGATTTTTAAGCTTCATTTCTCCTCCTCACCTTGCTGTATTAACTAGGGCTACCATAATGAAATAACCCAGACTAGGGGGCTTAAACAAAAGAAATTAATTTTCTCACAGTTCCGGAGTCTGGAGTCCAAGATCAGGATGTCAGCAGGTTTGGTTACTTCTGAGACCTCTCTCCTTGGCTTGCAGATGGCTGTCTTCTTGCTGTTTTCCTTACATGGCCCCTCCTCTGCCTGTGCATCTCTAGTGTCTGTTTTGTGTCCAGATTTTCTCGTGTCATAAGTCAGGTTATATTAGGGCCCATCCATATGACCTTATTTAACCTTATGATCTCTTTAAAGACCCTGTTTCCAAATAACAGTCACATTCTGGGGTCCTGGAGATTAAGACTTCAACATACAAATTTTGGGGAGATACACTTCAGCCCATAACACCTCACCCTTCTCCTTAGTCTCCATTAAGAATCTCTGCTAGTTTGGGGGGCACCTGGGTGGCTCAGTCGTTAAGCGTCTGCCTTCAGCTCAGGTCATCATCCTGGGGTCCTAAGATCGAGCCCCACATCAGGCTCCCTGCTTGACAGAAGGTCTGCTTCTCCCTCTCCCACTCCCTCTACCTTTGTTTTCTCTCTCACTGTCTCTCTGTGTGTCAGATAAATAAATAAAATCTTAAAAAAAAAAAAAAAGAAAGAATCTCTGCTAGTTTGGGTTCTTTTTACTTCTCAGAGAAGAGGAAAGGAATATTTGGTGTAGGAGAAGAGAATTGTGGCTAAAAAGGTCCTCCTAGACCCTGTTTAATTAGAGGAAATTAGATGGCAATGTGGAGAGTAGAAATTTCAGAAGCTTCAAGGAGACAGTGCCGAAAGTCGCATGTAGATGTTTATCTCTCTTCATTATTCTTTGAGACTACCTCTTTAATATTATAAATTAATGCCTCACTGCTGGATTCAGAAAAAATTCAGCGTGCTATGTTTGTGCTTGGTCATATTAGCATCTGGGCCCTTAACCCTCTGAGAATGGTATATTTCCTGCTAATAATAACTCTGTCCGGAGTTAACAGATACAACCTTAGAACACCTTCCACTTAGTTGTATTTACTTATTTTTAGGTAGGCTCCATGCCCAATGTGGGGCTCAAATGCACCACCTCCAGATTAAAAGTCATATGCTCTACTGACTAAGTCAGCCAGGTGCCCTCCCCCACTTAGTTTTAGATATTTATCTAGACTGAGTATAAATGATAACTGACATTTAAAAGTTTAAATGAGAATATAATTCTTCTGATAGGCGCTTTTTCTATTAGTGTTTTAAGTCACTGTATGTTTATATGCTCTTCCTATAGAATGGCAAACATCAGCAGATCTCAGGCAGACTTCAAGATGTCCGACTCCGAAAACAAACTCAAAAGACTGAGATAGAAGTTCTAGATAAGCAATGTGACCTGGAAATCATGGAAATCAAGCAGCTCCAACAAGAACTTCAGGTTAGTCCCTTGCTGCTGAATTGTGCATCAGTGTGAGCAGTTGTAAATAATTCTTCCTAATAGAATAGTTTTCATTTTGGGGTGATGAACCCCTCTGGGTCTCTGATAGACATCATTCCTAGAAGGATGTAAATATATATACCATCTTGTATATAATATCAGGAAGCTCATACGCCCTCTAAAGCTCTACTAGACATCTGGTTAAATTCTGCTTAATATTTGTACATAAATGAATGCCTTTCACTTTGACTTTTAAGTCTTTAATAAATATATAGATATACCTTTACATTAAACTTAAGTTTATTGCTACTACTTTTAGGAAATTTTGACTTAATGTTATTCTTTCACAGTTGCAGTGAAGAATGTCCCTCAGGGACCTCGTCATCTTCTTTACCTGTGCAGTAAGGTCTAGCTCAGTTATCGTGGTTGAGAATAAGGACCCTGGGAGCATTCTGCATCTTTAGAGTCCTCTTAACCAAATTTCTGCTTCCGTATGGACTAGCAATTAATTAACGAAGTGTTCTTACTGTGTCACAGCTGGTACAGACAGAGGCCAGATAACATTCCTGTCTGATTTAAACCTGCTTCCCTAATTCCTGAGTCTCCAATTTCTCTTCGATATTCATTCTGGGGTGTCATGACCTGCTTACAAATACCATTTGGTGCAGACGGCAAAGGCACCTCTCACCTTGTGCCTGCGGACATCCGTCAGTGCACGGAAGATTGTAAGACTTCCAGACATACGCCATTACCAAAGATTTTCCTCACCACCTTTACTCCAGCCAATCATTCATAAATGGATGTATGTTTAAATATTGTATTTTAAATCATGCGTAATTCCATTTTAATTTATTTGTAAACTGTAGGCAGTTTACAGCTACACACTATTCCTATACTAAGTTTTAAGAGTGATTAAATCATGTTTTTAAGTCTTCAAAAAATGCTCAGACAACATGATAGAATTTTAATCAGGTACTACTTTTTTTTTAATAAGGATTATCAAAATAAGCTTATCTATTTGGTACCTGAGAAGCAATTACTAAATGAAAGAATTAAGAACATGCAACTCGGTAACACACCTGGTAAGTCTCTAAGGTTTGTTTTACCTCTTTTATTTTCTGAATGACCGTACCAGTCATACTCTGTTACTTGTTAAAATAACATTATTCTGTTATACATAGCATTTCTTGTCTGTAGTTAAAAATTTCAAAATAAGTGAAAAAAAATCACAGATATTAGAGCATCTTTAGCAATAAAAAGTAAGTCAGTCAATCGGAGAAAGACAATTAGCTTATGGTCTCACTGATATGAGGAATTTGAAAAACAAGACAGAGGATCATAGGGGAAGGGAGGGAAAAATGAAACAAGATGAAACCAGAGGTGGAGACAAATCATGAGAGACTCAATCTCAGGAAACAAAACTGAGGGCTGTTGGAGGGGAGGGAGGTGGGAGAGATGGGGTGGCTGAGTGATGGACATTAGGGAGGGTATGTGCTATGGTGAGAAAAAAACCCTTATAAATAAATAAAAATTAAATAAGTAGTCATTGTGGTATGCCTTCCTATCTTCATAACATGTGTTTCAAATATCAGTCAAATAAAATGTTAGACTATAGCTAAATAAGATCTAGGTTTGGCTTTAACACAAGACTGTATGTACATTCTGGCAAAATCCTACACTGATGGAAAGAATTTCAGGAAATTCTACCATAGGACCAAGCCTGTGAAATTCTAGGTGATAGTGTATAGCAGGTTTAGACCTAAGCAGAATGGAACGCTCTTCCCAGACCTTTCATATCACCTAACTGATTCATATAAAGACTTTTACTGGCTTTGCCCTCTGACACCTTTGGAGCAAAATAGTCCAAGGCAGTTTGTGGAATGTCACATTTTTCTTGACCCAAGGTCCAACCAGGATACTGAAAAAAAGATCTCTATGTTGGATAGCATGCCAGTAACAACATAATAGAAGAAAGGTTTACTTAAAAGTAAATCTGCAAATATCATGTTAGAACTGACTGAAGTATTCTAAATGTCTCCCTTTGAGTATCTGTCAGTCTTTCCATTACGGGGCTCTTTCTTATACTTCTGGCTCTTTAGGAAGCCCAATTAACAGCATCCCTCATCTTTGCCCAAGTTCAGAACGAATAGAGAAATAAGGCAAAGGAGCAAGACATATGAGAGACCAAAAATATTGCCTCATTTTTGGTAAAGCTGATATTGGACAGCCTGGCTTACCTGCGAGTGGGACAGTCACCCCTGTAAAAAAATGGGTGTACAACAAAGTAGAACAGGTTTCCTGTGGGCAGTTCAGTCGCAAGAACACGAGGGACTGGAAGGGTCTAGGCTGTGTATGCCCAAGTCCTTAATCGTAAGCCCACCAGTTACTTAAGGGGTGGGAAGAAGTGGGGAATGGTATCCTAGTGAAGGGCCCTTCACTTGGAAGAAATACCAAGCATAGAGAATTTTACTTTTGTGAACTGTTCTGCTGTGTCTCCCGCCTTCCACTGAAACCGTCTGTCCACGTCTCTTCTCAGACCATCTTCCTTGCACGCAATTGTCTTCTTGGCTTTTCGACGAATACCAGCCCCTACCTCACCCCTCCGCAGGCATTCCAGAGGCTGGATGAGCAGCCCTCCTGGTCTGTGCAGTCACAGAGAGCACAACTCTCGTTGTTGCAGTATTTGGACTGTGAATGGAATGTGCACTGTGTCTTATGGGGGACCTGGTAGAGCTAGTCTTTCTTACAGAATGCGATCCACCTGTTATTACAGTTACTGGTTCAAAACAGGAAGCTTTTGTTTGCAGTTTTCAAAACACCCTGTATCCCTTAGATTCCTCTCTGCATCCCTGTTGCCGCTGAAGATTACCAACCGTGGCCAAGCACCATGCTGGGCAGTTTTCATGCACTGTGTCTTTTAATTTTTACAACAGCCCGGTGAAATAGGTATTGTTATTCCCCTTGTGTAGCTCAGCAAAGCTGAGGCTCAGAGAGATTAAGTGGTTGCCCAAGGTGGTACAATAGTCGTTCTCAAATTCTTGTCTCATTCTGAAGCCCACTGTACCACCACGTTGCCTCTCTGGATTTTCAGTTTGCTCATAGATATGATCTATTCAAATCTAGTGTTGAAACATCCATTCTTCGTGATGCTCATTTTGAAGAGTACTAGGAGTGTAAATTAACTGATTTTTTCCACAGTGCTTGTCTCCCAACTGAAATAGACTCTGAACGACTTGAGGCTGGGACCCATGCCTTGTCCTTCTTTTTCCCCTGCTATTGAACCTAGTACAGTGCCTTGCACATAGCGGAGGTGTAATTTCTTGAGAAAATATTTGTTGAAATACTGGAAAGCTACAAGATAATTATAAGAGAATTTAGCAAGGTGTCTGGATAAAAAGCATGTAAAAACCAGCAACTTTTACTGTATATCAAAAGCACTTAGAAAATATCATGAACAGGGGCCCCTGGGTGGCTCAGTGGGTTAAAGCTTCTGCCTTCGGCTTGGGTCATGATCCCAGGGTCATGGAATCCTGCTCAGTGGGGAGCCTGCTTCCTCCTCTCTCTCTGCCTGCCTCTCTGCCTACTTGTGATCTCTCTCCATCAAATAAATAAATAAAATCTTTTAAAAAAGAAAATATCATGAACAAAGGTCTCATTTACATTAGGATTCTCATTATTATGTATAAAGAAATGTGTAGCTATAAAATTTTACTGCTAGATATGAAAGATTCCTGGATAAGTAGGTACATGTTATGTTCCTGACTCAGGAACGCTGATATAGCTCAACGTTGTTAAAGATGTTATTCTCTACTACTTTGTCCCGTACATTCAGTTCCATTCAGGTTTCTTTAAATGAAACCTGGCAAGATAATTCACAGATTGACCTAGAAGAGAACGTGCAAGGTTAGGCAAGACTTGAAAAAGAATGACATTGGTGGGGAGAACACACTAGCTCTACCAGGTATCAAAACATGTTAGGACCCCTGAAAGAAATAGTACATTTTATGTTAATTAATTGAATTTAAATTTTAAAAAATTAAAAAAAAAACATGTTAGGAAAGCTCTGTCCCTAAAGTAGCATATTATTGATCAGAAAGGAAACATAGAATGATGGAACTAAATATATGCCTTATTGTCTTCTAAATTGTGAGCTATATCTCACAATTTAGAGTATGACAAGTTTGGCATTTAACACCAATGGGGAAAGGATGGGCTTCCAAATAAGTGATCTGGGGGACAGTTGATGCTCTGAAAGGGAGGTAGGGAAGCTCTTTACCTCAATCCATGTACATAATTCTAGGTAAGCTAAGAGGTTAAATGTAAAAAAAATACCTCTAGAAAAAATGTTATAAAAACAAAGGAAGACTTTTTTATAATCTCCCTGTTGGAAACATTTCTTCAAATAATCCCTAGAGCTATGAGGGAAAATATTTACAGATTCAGTGATACAAAAATGAAGTTTTTCGTGACAAAAGACATCGATAAACAGTGCAGCATTGGAAACTACAGTACAACAAGAATTTATAGCTGCTGTAGATCAGAAATAAAGACAACCCAACAGAAAGAAAAAAGGCAGTGGATGGGGTGAGGCAATCCAAAAGGGTGGCCAGTGAGCCTATAAATAGGTGTTGATTTGATTTCAGTTGTTATCAAGGAAATACAAATTAAAATAACAATAAGGTTTCTTTTTTTTGCCCATTGGAGAAAATGAAAAAAGGTTGATAATATCCAGTGTTGATGAGGGTGTGCAGAAACAGGTACTTTGGTGTCATTTTATATTAGTGTTCCTTTTTTGAAAGACGGTTTGGCAGTTTTCGTCAAAGTTTGAAGTGCTCAAATCATTTTACATGGCAGTTCATTCACCTCCTAGCCGTGTAAAATACTTCCACATGTGCTTTCAAATACATATACGAGGATATTTATTGTAGCATTTTCGTGTAAATAGTAGGAAATTAGAAACAACCTAATGGCAATCCTAAAGAGAATAGTTATATAAATTACTTACATAATTTAAAAAATCATGTAGACAACCATAGAGTAATTTTATATTTATACATCTTTTTTTTCCAGTGTTACTACAATATAATTGGCATACACCACTGTGCAAGTTTAAGGTGTGCATCATAGGAGTTTGACTTAGATATATTGTGAGAGTAAAAGTCAATCACCAGTAGTAACAGAAGAATTTCTGCCAAATGTAAACTATCTGATGTTTGTATTTCAGATTTAGGGATTGATTTGCTTCATAAAAAATCATTGGAAAAGGAAGAATTATGCCAAAGACTTAAAGAACAATTAGACGCTCTTGAAAAAGAAACTGCATCTAAGCTATCCGAAATGGATTCATTTAACAATCAACTAAAGGTATTTATCTTCCATAATATTCATTTTTAGTTAGCTGCCTTCTTACCGTCCTTGTTTTGATTTAGTGGAATGAGTTAACTAAAGCTATTTTTGTTACATGTAGTATATTTGCATAATTTTTCTCATAATTTGAGCTATACCAGGTTTAAAAGATTGCTTTTGATGTTCTCTGTAGATACTATAAACATGGTTAAGTAATGAAACCAGTCATTTACCATGGTTTCCAGTTCTTGATCGTTTTTATTGGTATCTGTACATGTTAAGAATAAGTGCCTTTATCAGTATAGAAAGTTGATCTCAGGCAGCCTGATCTTGGGCAAAATTCTAAGATGGTAGATACGGAAAATTATTTAAAATAGTTGTAATGGTAGAGGCTTTTATAATATACTAAATTCTTTCATTTGTTTCTTTGTTATAATATAATTAACCTTTATTAAGCAATGCAATAACCAGTGAAATCCAAAGCATAATCTGGCACTCTGAATTTTGCATGAAAAGTAAGTTCATGATCTATTATTTGCTGCATTGGCAGAGCAGATGTCCAAAACATCTACTGCACGCTTACCATTCTGAGCAGTATTAGTTGTATATGGAAGCCATACCTCTGAAAGAAGTATTAGAAGGTAAAAACCAGACTGATGGCACATCATTCCAATTTGGGAATAGTCACAGCTCTCTATCTCTTCATATGACTTTTGCTGACTTATTTAGAGTAATACTCCACCACCTATAGCGTGAACATTATAAAGAAAAGAGATCATGGTGGCTTCAGTTCTGGAGGGGAATTTGGGGTGAATAATGTTAATATTACATTATATATGAGCATATATTTTATAGAAAATTTTTTTAAAGAAAACCAAATAATTTTTTGCTGGTGGACAGATAAGCCAGCCAAGTTATCATCCCTACATAATTTTTAAAAATCTGTACATAGTTTAATTGGCTTTTTATCTGCCTTATCTTACAGTGTGGGAATATGGATGACTCTGTTCTGCAGTGCCTTTTGTCTCTGCTAAGCTGTCTCAACAACCTCTTCCTCTTACTTAAGGTTATTTTCTAATATCTAGCTCCTTTTCTTTTGAGTTACTTTACTGTTTTCTTTTCTTAAAAACTAGACTATTCTTTGCATTTATCTGAGTGTCTTTGTTTGAAATAACATACACAATTTGGACCTTTTTTTCTTTCTGTTTGCTTGAATAGCCTTCTGCTGTCTAACTGCCTGTTTGAGACTAATGCCAGAAATTTGTGGGGTTACCCAGAGTAACCTGTCTCATAAGGAACTCAATACCCTTAGAAATAACTACCGATTTCCCTATAACATCCCTGTGCTTTGGGTTAACTCCTGGGATGATTACTGATTCAATTTAAAAGAAAGCAAGGGAATGGGAGATTAAATCGTTTACCCATATCACTGAAAATCATTATTTAAAATAAAATGTATTTCTTCTGAAATGTAGGGTAAGGTTATGTCATGTATATATACCAGGTTGCTTCCTGATACTGCTATAAGGAAAAATCGTAGCCAATAACGGAGGGGCAGCTTTAGTTATGTCTAGTTAGCAGGCCTCATGTTTAGACATGCTTGCAATTCAAATAAAAAATGTTCAAATCATATGCAAAAATAAATAGCTCACTTTGTCATTTTAGCACAGAGTATTTCAAATACTCAATGAATTTCTGTTTTAATATAGTTTAAAGAAAGGTGCTTTGCATGTAGCTCTCCTTGACCCTAGATTCTGACAGTGCATTCTGCATCAGTAGCGCAGTTGCATATATATGTATGTGCCTTCGTACATAGTGAAGACAAGAACATGATAAGTGGAACTCACGTGTTTAAGCAAATGTTGCGCAAGTTGGAAAGATGGTGTCAGCCTTTCCTTTATGGTTGTAGCGTGAATGGCCAGCTTATCTGGTCTTAGACCTTGTGGCATAGGTTGCATAAAAATTTCACCCTACATTTCTTCATCTACAAAATGAGGTTTGATAATGACTTGTGGGCTGTACTCACACACGTAAGTCTGATTATTTCAGTTAGCATTTGATTCTCCACAGGCCAGCAGATTATTCTTAGCTCTTGTTTTACTTTCTTCCTTATGCTTCTTGCCTTCCAGCCTTTCACTGCTTGTTGATACTTTCATCAGAGGCAATTTAGGATTAAAACTAAGAGGGGATGAGAGTGGCCCGGAGAATGTACTGTCCCAGAAAGCAAGAAGAGAGGCCTCTGAGAGTTATCACTGCAAAGCACTGCAGAGCAGTCAGCGTAGTCCTAAAAAATATCCATGGAATTGTCCGTGAGACCGTTGAAGACCATACTGAAAGGGCCATTTTAGTTAAGTGAGCAGAAGCTGAACTGCAGCAGATAGGAATGAATGGGAGTTAAGGAAGGGCTGAGTGAATGTGACCACCTCGAGGAGGAGAGTGCAAAGAAAACGTGAGGTCAAAGGAAAACCTGTGTGTGTGTGTGTGTGTGTGTACTTGAAGGATAAAGGATACAAAGTTTCAGTTAGGAAAGATGGATAAGTTCTGGGATGTGATGTACAACATGGTGACTCTAGTTAACAAGATCGTGTTGGATGCTTGAGATTTGCTAAGATAGAGAAAACGGTTAAAATACGTGAGGTAGATATGTTCATTGACACAGTTTGGGTGATCATTTCCCATTGTATACTAATACCGAAACATCAAGTTGTATACCTTAAACATACACAATTTTTATTTGTCAGTTTTATTTTAAGAAAGCTGGGGAGAAAATAATCAGGACCACCCTTGGAGGTGGTATCAGCTTTCTGTGAGGCATATGCTTACATGGGGAAGAGATTCGGTTGGGGCTGAGGAATGGAAATAGAGAGAGCCTGTGAGGTAACTGACCGAGTCTGTCTTAATGGTAATTTCCTGGCCAAGCCGAATGTCTTGTTGCTGAATTCCCAGCACCTGTAGGAGTACATGGTAGGTTAAGGGTGGCAGTAAATACTTGTGGAGTGAATGAAGGGTTTTGAATGTTCTCAAAAAAATATGCAGCACTTTAGGATTGATATATGGAGTTGATTAAAAAAAAGTAGAAAAGAATTTGTCAGAAAACATGTATTCCACATTCTAGGAACACTTGTGACTTCGTGTATTTTTTTCTATTAAGTAAAGGCTATTTTTTAAATGCAAAAAACGGGGCACGTGGGTGGCTCAGTCAGTTAACTGTCTGCCTTTGGCTCAGGGTCATGATCCTGGAGTCCTGCATTGGAGGCCCTAGTTGAGCTCCCTGCTCAGGAGGGGAGCCTGCTTCTCCCTCTTCTGCTCCCCCTGCTTGTGCTGTCTCACACTCTCTCTCTTTCTCAAATAAATAAACAAAATCTTTAAGAGACACACACACACAAACTTGAAGGAGACAGAAGGGAAGGCGAGGAAGGAAGGGAGAGCTTCAGGTTGAATATATAAGGTGGTGGTTATTGCTAGAGTCCAAGGGAAGCAGACTGAGATACAATCCAGAGCATAGATTTAAGGGTTAGGTAAAAAGTCTTTGGGTGTAACATATGGAGGAAAGATGAGTGTGAATGCGGCTAAATTTGCTTGTGGAGAGAGGACGCTGACAGCTTGAAGACTTACAATCAGAAGCAAGTTGAACCATTACAAGGAATCTTCCTGGGTAGTTGAGGACATGGAATAAGTTCAGCCAGGCTAGAAGTTGGGTGCAGATGCAGGAAGTTGTATTGATTTTTGAGATGGGAAGATGAGGGAGTTCCAGTCTGGTGGTTTAATGAGGCAAGGTTATTAGCTGATAGTGAGAAGAATGGATGCAAGCTTAGGGAGTTTAGGGAACTCCCCAATTCCCGGATTAGGGAAGATTAGGCAGTTCTGTTTCAGGAGAGAGAAGTGGGCATGAAATAGACATTGCAGTGGGGGTAAAGGGTGTATGCTTAGTAGAGGAAGACAGTACGTGTGCTGAGCCATGTTGAATGCCTGTGTGAAGTTGGAGGTCATGAATATAAATTGAAAGCAGGGACGCCTGGGTAGCTCAGTTGGTTGGGCTGCTGCTTTTAGCTCAGGTCATGATCTCAAGGTCCTGGGATCGAGTCCTGCATCGGGCTCCTTGCTCAGCAGGGAGCCTGCTTCTCTCTCCACCTCTGCCTGCTGCTCCCCCTGCTCGTGCGTGTGCTCGTGCGTGCTTGCTCTCTTTCTCTCTCTCTGACAAATAAATAAATAAATAAAATCTTAAAAAAATAAATTGAAAGCAGCATGCCTAATTGTATGATTTTTTCCCCACCAAAGTTCAGCTGCTTAGATAAAAACACAAAGAAGGGTGAAGCAGAGTCATAGTTCAAACACAGGTTTGAAGTTTTAATAGACATGACAATGAGGGAGGGACAGGGAATTGCAAATCTTGACACAGTAATTTCAGCAAAGAGGAACTCTGAAGTATGGACTGACATGAAGAGGTATGAGGAAAGAAAATTATGCTGCTGAAAAAGGAGAAGCTGTTGGGGTCATCGGGTGTTATCAGGTACAAGATCTCCAAGGATAAGAACCTACATTTGAAGAATGGGATCTTTAATCAGTGGTAGTTCTGTTTCTAATGATGACAAGATTCAACATAGAATAATGCAAATGGTGAGTTAAGTGGGGTAAAAAGGAGAGTTGAGGTTTTGATCCAATCCATGTGGTTGTCAAAGCCTTGGAGAGTAGTGAACATTAATGAATGAGGATCAGACCAGGTGATCAAGAGATACCAATAAAAAGGAAGAGGAGGGGAGTGTTGCAAGATGGTATGAGCCTCAGAAAAGCATGACCTCATAAAAGGGAAGAGAGATAATAGTCTGGAAATGACAGTGAGGAGCAAAGAAAATAACTTTAGTTATCTCCTCACCCTGATGTAAATGGAATATGTGGTAGTAAACTGAGAGAGAAATAGAGGAAAACAGCGTCCTGAGGGATCAGCCAAAAGGACAAAGAGCTAAGGGAATTTCCGTTCAGAGAAGCTATGCAGGTCTGTGAGGGGCTTCCTGAGCACAAACAGGAAGGTCCCCAGCAGTGGAGGGATTTGAGGAGAAGAAGGGTGGGAGATTGGGTCAGATCAAGGATAAACAGCCTTCTAGAGATGAGGATTTGGGTGGTAAAGGGTGACAGGGAAGGCCAGGTGGGTTGACAGGTGAAAGAGAAAATTGGCCTTTTTGGTCTTGGAGGAAGACAGGCAGTGAGTTCTAATTTGTGGCCTTTGAGACAGCGGAGCATCTGCTTTAGCCTATTTATGGTGGAATGGGAGTATAAGGTTTAAAATTATTTGTCTTAAGAAATTATGTTCTACTGGTCCCTGTCATATTCATGTATAGGATCAGTGGTAATTTTTACTCTTTTGCTTAAGTGACACTAGGACACACAGCAAAGCCTGTGTGGGTCGGCTCAGGGCGTGATCCTGGAGTCCCGGGATCGAGTCCCACATCAGGCTCCCAGCTCCATGGGGAGTCTGCTTCGCTCTCTGACCTTCTCCTCGCTCATGCTCTCTCTCACTGTCTCTCTCTCTCAAATAAATAAATAAAATCTTTAAAAAAAAAAAAAAAAGAAATTATGTTCTACTGGTCCCTGTCATATTCATGTATAGGATCAGTGGTAATTTTTACTCTTTTGCTTAAGTGACACTAGGACACACAGCAAAGCCTGTGTGGGTCCAAAGATGAGACATTTGACATGCCCTTATTCCATTAGAGAAATTCACGCACTGTCGTATCTTTAGCAGTGAGTTAATAGTGAGAAGAGTATTGGCCTCAGAATCTGAAGAAATGAGTTCTGGTCCTACCAGTGCCACTTGCTAGCTGTGTAACTGCCATTTAACCTCCAAATTTTGCTTTCTTCATTTACAAAATGAAGCTGACAGTATCTGTTCTGCCTTCTTTGCAGAGTCGTAGGGCGATTAAATGAGATTGTGTATGTACAGAAGTGCTTTATGAACTATTATGCACCATACAAATTTTTTCGTTGTTCTTATTAGTAGGGATCATCCTGAATCACCACAGTACTTTCAGTGCATTGAAGGTCATCACTGCTGACTTGGGATAATGATTGAGGAGATACTATTCCTTTGAGACAAAGTGGGATCTGCCAATAGCCAAATTGGGGCTTATCACAGACCTCTATCCTAAATTTCTCCATTGGGGCTTTGTCATTCTGGCCTTACTAACTAGTCCTCATTACTACAGACAGTGCTTCTGAAATTGAGTTTTACTGATGGCCCTTCTGATTCAGGATAGAGGTGGGTGATCCCCCTTACTGTTTAACAGACTGAGAGAATGAGCACACTAGGGTTGTTAGTGGTCATTACTAAGACTTGATGTTGCCTCCTCATAATCAGAATGCTGCTTTTGTGTTCTTGACTCCTTTAGAATGGACATGAATTACTGTTGGTTTCAAATCCCTTTAAATCATTTAATTTTTAAAATGTTTCTTATCTAATAAAGATATTTTTAGTAAGTTAGCTGAAAGTGGAGTTAAGTGAAAGTAAATATAGAATCTGTGGTACGATTTGGGGTTTGAATGACATGGTGTAGATAATTCAAAAAGAGGCAAGTCAATCTTCTGAGTCTCAGAATTGGTCATCATTTTATCCATTTTACAAGAATGCTATTAAGATCAAATGTAGGTATTATGTGTAAAAACACTTTAAAGTGCTACACAGATGTTCAGAGTTTTTTGTTTTGGGGTTTTTTGGATGTTAAGTTTGAGGTGCTAATTTGCGTTCTGCCAGGATTTTTTTTCATGACTAATAAAAATTTTTTGTATCACATTATATCACATTATTGAGCTAAGCTGTATTTTGTCCATTGAATCTCTTTTAAGACCTGGCCTTTGGAAAGAACATTATATCCTTTTTTTTTTTTTTTAAGATTTTATTTATTTATTTGACAGGCAGAGATCACAAGTAGGCGGAGAGGTAGGCAGAGAGAGAAGAAGAAGCAGGCTCCCTGCTGAGCAGAGAGCCGATGCGGGGCTCGATCCCAGGACTCTGGGATCATGACCTGAGCCAAAGGCAGAGGCTTTAACCCACTGAGCCACCCAGGCGCCCCCATTATATCCTTTCTTGAAGCAAAAATCAGAATATAACATTACTTACTATCACTATTAGAGGTATTCCGTATTAGTGGTTTAAGTTCAGCAAGTTACATCTTCCATTTCTACCAGGATGGCAGAATAAGTACTCTCTCTCAGTAATGAGAACAGTAGAAATAGGTGCTGGATTTAAAAATTTTTGTGAGTGCTTTGTTGACCCATGTTAAGGTACACTCAGGACTAAAACTAAGTAAACCAATCTTAAACCAAGTGGTCAAATTTAACATTACCAAAATGGCACAAACCAGCATTATAGGTCTCCTGATACATTGCGCTGAAAGAAGCACATCACTGCTGTATTATTTTTGCCAAAAATAATTTCATCTAAGTGTAAGGAAATAAATTGTAAGGAAATAAATTAGACACACCCAAATTGTGATTTGATCTATGAAACAGCTGACTGACCCGCACTCTAAAAATGTGAATCTCATAAAAGATGGAGGAAATCTTTATGATTTAAGGAGACCAAAGAGCCACTCTTAAAGGACACTAAAGAGTCATGACAGCAAAATGCAGTGTGTGACCCTCGATGAGATCATGGGTAAGGGAGAAAGCTATTATTGAGGACAGTATTCACGGTAATGGGGACATTTTTGAATATGAATTCTGTATTAAATATCAGTATATGGCTGTGTTAAATGTCTGTAATTTAGTACTGGCATTGGAGTTGTAGTTACGTGGAATAGTGATGAGGTATCTGGGGTGAAATCATCAGCATCTGCGAAAGTTTTCAAAATAAAAAGAAAAATTTAGAGTTGCACGATGTCAGGTGTTTGTGAAAATGAAACAGTAGATTAAGTATTTTTTATTTTTATTTTTTTTAAGATTATTTATTTATTTATTTGACAGGCAGAGATTACAACTAGGCAGAGAGGCACGCAGAGAGAGAGAGAGAGAGAGAGAGAGGAGGAAGCAGGCTCCCTGCTGAGCAGAGAGCCCAACGAGGGTCTTGATCCCAGGACACTGGGATCATGACCTGAGCCGAAGGCAGAGGCTTTAACCCACTGAGCCACCCAGGCGCCCTGATTAAGTATATTTTTAAGTTGTAAAAGTGCTAAGTAGATTAACCACCAGTAAATATCAACACTGGGAAACAGAGTGGTGGGGAGTAGTGTAAATTAACAGACTTCTCCTCAGTCATATCAGGGGTCAGTAGCTGCTGATTCGTAAATGAAGATGTATTGATATTAGGGTTTATTAAGGGCTTTCTCTGGAACTGACATGGTTCTAAGTGTCTTACTTATTGAATCCTTATATTAACCCTGTGATATAGGTCAGTATTATTCCTCTCCACATTTCACATAGGAGTAAGTTAAGACCCAGAAGGTGCCCAAGGTTATACATTTGACCATAAACAGTTATATTGGGGAAAAAAAAGATGAAAATATATAAGCTAAGCTTTCACCTTAAGAAGCTAGAAAAAGACTAGTGTAATAAAGCAAAAATAGTAGAAGGAAATCAATGAAACAAAAGACATTAAATACCGGGAATCAAGAAAACCAATATTTGACTCTTTTAAAAAGATTAATAAAATTAAACCTTTGGCAAGACCAATTTTAAAAGGAAAGTAGGTAGTAATAAAATTAGGAATGAAAAGGAAATAAAAATATATATGCTGCAAACATTAGAAGAGCATATTGGGGCGCCTGGGTGGCTCATTTGGTTAAGCAACCAACTCTTGGTTTCAGTTCAGGTCATGATCTCAGGGTCTTGAGATAGAGCCCGCAGCAGCCTGTGCACTCAGTGGGGAATCTACTTGTGGATTCTCTCTCCCTCTCCCCCTCAGTCTGTTGGTGCATGCTAAATGTAGATGAACAAATTACGACTTGCCAAAACTGACTCAAAATATAAAATATCTGGACAGCTCTATTGTTATAAAATATTTTAAATCTATAGTTTAAAATCTTTCCTAAAAGAGAAGCGCAGAGTCTTTACTGGAGGAACCAGTAAATCTAGTCTTACATAGCTGTTTCTGTTACCATTCAGCCTTTTGTCTAAGATAAAGTGTAGTCTTACACAGCTGTTTCAAAATACAGAAAAACGGGATTATTCCCAACTTATACAAAGCTATCAGAGACATATCAAAACATATTAGAACAGTATGAGAAAAGATCATTATGGGCCAGTTTAATATAGAGGTGAAAATTCTAAAAAATATTAAAAAGACAAATGTAGAATTTATAAAAAAGGATAATCCATAATGACCAAAAAAGTTGATTTATCTTAGTCATGCAAAGCTGATTTGACATACAAAAACATGTAATTTGCCCTATAAACAGATTAAAGGGAGAAAATGGTATGTTTATCTCACTAGATGCAAAAAACATATGTGATGGGGCGCCTGGGTGGCTCAGTCGGTTAAGCAGCTGCCTTTAGCTCCCAGGGTCCTGGGATCAAGACCCACATCAGGCTCCCTGCTCAGCGGAGAGCCTGTTTCTCTCTCTCTACCCGCCTCTCTGCCTATTTGTTCTCTGTATCTCTCTGTCAAATAAATAAATAAAATCTTTTTATAAAAAAGAGTATGTGAGAAAATTTTAAATCCATTCATGATTAAAACATGAAAAACTTATTAGCAAATTAAGAATAGAACTTCCTTAACCTGAAAAAGATCTGTCATTCTCTTAAGACTGCGACAGTACTGTCCACAAGTGCTGATTAATTTACTTGTCCTCAGTTAACTCATCTATTGAACAAGGGCCTCCTGGAAGCAATGACTTAATCCAAAGGAATGAGTCTAGAGATAGGATTTGCCAAGATTATTGCTGTCAGCAGAGGAAGTTTCTGGCAAGCCTTATAGTGCTCTTCAAATCTTATTAGTATGTGTGACTATTGTTTATGCATTCTCATTTGTTTAAGAAATATTAATTGAATATCCACATAATACCAGACCATTTTGGGTGGGGATACCTTGATGAAATTCAGTGCTGTTGTCAAGAAACTCAGTCCAGTATTGGAGGGAACCATACAGTCAGGAGACACTGATTATGATAGAGGAAGGCACAGGATGCCTTGGGGAGCATGGGCAGCTAATGAACTCAGACACTGCAGGAGTGGGCTGGTAAAGGAAGACTTGAAACAGTATCTTACAGGACACGTTGGAGGGCTAATCTTGCAGCCATAAGAAGATCAGATGTTAATTTGGCTCCTCTTTACTCTCTCTTTACCTTACAATTCTTTTTCTTTATGACCTCAGGCAATAATAATAGCTAAACTTCCTATGAACTTGCTCTGTGTCCTCCAGCACTTTATAGGCATTAACCCATTTAATCCTCAACAGTATTGTGAGGATTAAATGTACTAGAGTGCATGTACTAGTGAGGCATGTACTAGAATTAACTGCATTTTACGGATGAGGAAACTGCAAGTAACTCCTGATGTTACTCAGCACACCACTGACAGAGCCTGACTCAGACTGATGTTCCCAGAGTCCTTATCACTAAGCCAGACTGCTCCTCCATAGATTGTAACCACCATATCCTTCTGGTTTTCAGTAGAATTTAGAGAAAGGTGTGACCAAGAGAACTGTTGAAGCTGAGATTTGTGGAGACTTGCTGAATGCAGTATTTGTATTGTTATTGGCTTAAGCTGCAAGTCTTGATCTCAGACACTTGGGATGTAGTCTTCACACTCACACCGCATTGTACAAGGATCATATCTATCACTTAAATCAAGTTAAAAGGATCCACTTACAGGAAATTTTATTTCTGGAAAGAAATTGCGTTTCTTGGGTTTTGGGGGAGGTTGTTTTGGAGGATTTTTTTGGTTTAGTTTTGTTATGTGTGAGTAGATACCCCAAAACATTCTACCAAATATAGTTGACCCTTGAGCCACATGGGTTAGGGGCGCCAGTGCCCAATAGAGTTGAAAATCTGCATACAGCTTTTGACTTCCCCCCAATTTAACTACTAATAGCCTACTATTGACCAGGCACCTAACCTATAACAGTGATTAATACATATGTTGTGTAATGTATGTATATCATATTATATTCTTAAAATTAAGCTAGAGAAAAGAAAATTAAGAAAATCATAAGGAAAACCCATTTATGGTACTCTGTTGTATTTATTTTTAAAAATCTGTGTATAGGTGTGCACAAACAGTTCAACCCTGATTATTTGAGGGTCAGCTGTACTGTGGAAGGTTCCACCTTTGCCGTGAAACCTCTTGATTATTTGAGGTTTTTGTGAGGGCTTTTTCCTCTTTCTTAATCCAGTCTCTTTAAACTCTCTTGTTCAAGATCCTGTAGATAGCATGTAAAAGAAACTCATTTCAAATAGTTAAGCTCACAAGAGTTGTTACTGGAAGAGTCCCAGGACTGCTGAGTCCATACAAGTGCTACTAGGAAGGAGCAGTTCCTAGGCGTAGGAATGCAGTTGGGAGAGTCGGTTCCTCCAGGCCTCCCTCCCTCTGTCTCCAGTCTTTGCTTGCCTCTTTTCTGTATGGATTTCATTTCCACCCCAGTAGCGTCACTTGGTGGTGGGACAGCTCCAGGTTTGTCTTATCCCAGTTTAATGAGTTTAGAGAAGAAAAGACCTCTTTCTCCCCTTTTCAGTCTATCTGAATCCCAGGAAAGGATTCTGGCTCAGCTTGGATCCATGTGTATGTCCTTTGGACCAGTCATTCTGGCCAGGGAGGTGGGGTGCTGTGATTGATTAGTTAGGCCTAGATTAAATGACTGCAGCTGAGAGGGAGTGGGTGGAATCTGAGTGACAGATTCCTAACAAACTCACAGAATAGGGTTGGGCAGGTGCTGTTAGAAGATGGAAGGAAAATGCTGTAACCACAGGTTTAACCACAGGTTAAAGTAACCACAGGTTTCTGCTAAGGTGCTTATCTCTATCCCACGTTTTGGGACTTTTCTCTGCTTTGAGACTTCAAGCTTTTTGAAGGCAAAAACTTGAGAGCCAGCGGGCCCTAGATTTGATTCCCTGTGCATCTCTGTGACACCACATAGAACTAGATGCTCAATAAGCAAGTATTTATTTCAATTCCTGTTTGCAGTACTTCTCATTATTTTGGGTTACTGTAGTCATGATTTTAGGTAGACATTATCTTTTCCATTTTTAGTTTTAGCTGAATTACTTAATAATTGCTTCTGTGTTTAGTTCAGGACCTTACTCAGTCAACCTACATATGTAAAAAATATGACTGAATAAAATTCTTCTTCAAATAATAAGGAGATTGTTTCCCCATGTTTTTTAAAAGATTTGTTCATTTATTCGAGAGAGAGAGAGAGAGCAAGAGAGAGCGCATGCCAGTGTGAGCAGGGGGAGGGGCAGATGGAGAGGGAGAGAGAGAATCTCAAGCAGATTCCAAGCTGAGCTTGGAGCCCGATGCAGGGCTCTGCTGCACAACCCCGAGATCATGACCTGCGCCAAAAGCAGGAACTGGATGTTCAACTGATTAAGCCACCACCCTGTTTCCCCATATTTTTAATGGATTGGGTTTTTTTTTAATTGAAAATAAAGTATCAAATCAAAGATTTGGCTTATGAAGTTGGCTTATCTTTATTCCTTAGAAAAGAACTAATACACAAGTACATGACTTTAACATATATATTTGTCCTCAGTGGTTATAGGACTTAAGTACTTGTATTCAGGACTTTTTAATCATCTAGATATTTTTTAAACTTTTACTCTTCTTACTTTAGTTTAACTTGCTTTCAGATTTTTGTCTCTTAATAAAATGCCACATTAGTATATAAGATAAAAATATTTAAATCAATGTATATTGACTTATTTTCATTTTCTCCTTAGGAACTGAGAGAAAGCTACAACACACAGCAGTTAGCGCTTGAACAACTTCATAAAATCAAACGTGACAAGTTGAAGGAAATTGAAAGAAAAAGGTCAGAGCTAATACAGAAAAAGAAACTAGAAGATGAGGCTATAAGGTAATATAGCTGATAAATTTAATATACTACTTTACTATTAGAATTCTAATTTTGTTGCCCATATCTTAGTTTGACTATGAAAATTTAAGGGAAATAAAAGGATTATCCTTGGATGCTAATTAGAGTCTCAATTTTAGAAGTTCAGTTTTTCTTTTAGGGACTGAGATTATAGTAATCAATTTTATGTTCCACTGGTGAAGAATAGGGGGTTTGGAGTCAGACCTGGATTAGACTTCTTTTTTTTTTTTTTTTTTTAAAGATTTTATTTATTTATTTGACAGAGAGAGATCACAAGTAGGCAGAGAGGCAGGCAGAGAGAGAGAGAGGAGGAAGCAGGCTCCCTGCTGAGCAGAGAGCCCGATGTGGGACTCGATCCCAGGACCCTGAGATCATGACCTGAGCCGAAGGCAGCGGCTTAACCCAGTGAGCCACCCAGGCGCCCCTGGATTAGACTTCTTGATCTACCACTTACTATTTGGATGACCTTGGTTAAGTCACTTTACCTTTTGAACCCCATTTCTCCACCTGAGAAATAGAAATACTGATGCATGCCTCATAAGTAAAAATAATGTAGCTAGCAAGCCAAACACAAACGTCTTACACTCATCACTTCCTTCTCTCCATTGTAAATCTGTTAAGTTTGCTAAAAGATCACAAAACCCAAATACTTAATTTTATTAAGTGATAAGCTGGAGTGATGAGATGGAGTATATAATGCCATGTGGATGCACAGAGCCTATCAGTTGCCTCCATTTATAGCAAGAAGTAAGACAGTTGCAGAATCTGAGGCATTTGTGTAGAGACTCAGCATAATTTTTTTCTGTTGTGAGGTCTTGTTTCTAATATGTTCCTTAGCCGCGACCCCCTCCAAGTCCTCTAGCGTCAGAAATCAGTATAATTAACAAATACTAAGGAGCCAGCTTTTCTTTGCCTTGGAGATAAGTAGACGAGTAATGCCCATGAAGGAGCTAACAGTTACTCGAAAGGCAAGAAAGACACATTACCATGTAGTAGGCCTCGATTTTTAATGGCTTCAGAATAACCACTCCCAGCACACTTAATGTGTGGCGGCTGTTGACTGTGATGCAAGGACACTCTGGTTTTACTCCTTGTTCTTGATTCCTCATCATTCCAGTAGGAGTTGGAGACTGCCAAACAGATCTCTGTAGTACTTCTTACTCCACGACCCCCACTTTTGTGGCTGCTAACAAGAAATACTAGAATAATGTAAAAGCAGAGACAGTGAAGTTCAAATTTAGAAGTCTTTTTTTTTTTTTAACCACTTAACTGCCACTGAACGTTGCATAAGGGAATAGTGCAGTAACTACATAGCTAGTCACTGTGTCAGAATTTTCTGCTGATAATGTTGCAAGTGTTTTGCTATCTCTTCATCACCACTCACAATTTTTTCTAGGCCAGCAAGCCATATTAATAATACACATTTTCATTTCATTCATCCTCCTCACACATTATCCTGCTATAGAAGAGGAAAGAAATCAGAGCAGACACACATGTCGAATCAGTCCAGAGCTGAGTCTTAGAAATAACAACTTGATTTCTTAGCCGTTTGCCTAGGAAGGCTCCCTCCTTGTCCCCCGCTGTTGGTTAGAGTCAGGTTTTCAGTGTAGGTTTGGCCTCCTTGCCCTTTGTCCAGCTTCTGAGGTATATTCTGGCTCTGAATTGTTTCTCATGCACTGACACATAAGAAAGTTTATCAAAATTTAATTTCATATTCTTTTAACTCTCTAGTCTTTCTTTATCCCAGTAAACATGGGGTAAATACTCTGTGGTGTTTATAATCTCTGGGAATTCAAGTAGAGGCTAGATTAGGTCACCTTAATGTGGAAGAATGTGGGAAAAGGCGATGGAGGAACTCACCAGGAAAAGGAATGGTGGCTGAGATGAAGAAAGGACCTCAGAGAAGCGTGGCCCTCAAAGGAGAGCCAGATGTCAGTCACAGAAAGTGCTGGAGGAAACACTCTTTGCAGTGAGAGAGGTTATGGGAGGATTTGCAAAGGGTCAAGGGGAGCTTATCATGGGGTAATGAACCAGGAGTATGAGTGTAAGACAGTCCAGGAATGAGGAAGAGAAGTGGCAGAGTAAGTGGGTCTGCAGTTTTGGGGATTATATAGGAATTGAGACATGGAATTAAGCCAAGATGTCTTCCTTGGTGGGGCATAGACCATCTTGCCCAGCTAGAAACCAAGCTGCAGCTGTTATCAAATGTCATAGAAGCACATACAGAAGCGTGGACCTATAGGGGAACATGCCCTGCTCTCTAACAATGAAAAAGACTTCCAAGGGGTAATATAGAAAGTAGCTAATCTGCCCAGAAGCATTTCCTGTTTCCACAGTAACAACCAAATCCTGAAAACAGGGGTTAACTAGATAGTGGAAATAAGAGCTGAAATACAGTCCTTGTGAAAAATCTAGAGAGAAAGAAAGAAATCGGGAGAGAGAGGAAGAACATTTAGATATACCTTATGTATTTATTTTCTGAATAGTTCCCCTTTCTTCTCAGTATTGGGAGGTATGGCTGACAGGAGGGAATTTAAGGGTATGAGAAATTGTCAGTCTTACTCCCCAGTTCATCTGTTAGACCAAGGGTCCTCTCCTGATTAATTGGTTTTCCCCTTCATCCATGATCCCCACTGTTTCTCCACACCCCATGCTAATGTCTTTGCTATATGATAAATACATAAGATTATATATAAATACATAAGAAATATGTAATATTCCTATAGTTTGTGAGGAATAAGATCTGATATTTTTTATTTTGTTATTATTTTGCATAACAGAAATTTTAGGACATGATGCAAACTCTTTTTTTTTTATGTAAAGGAAAGCAAAGCAAGGAAAAGAAAACTTATGGAGAGAAAGTCTTAGAAAGGAGGAAGAAGAAAAACAAAAGCGACTCCAGGAAGAAAAAACACAAGAGAAAGTTCAAGAAGAGGAGCGGAAAGTGGAGGAGAAGCAGTGTAAGGATAAGGATAAAAATAGTAGATTTGATTTTTCTGAGACAGAACAATGAAAGCAGTAAGAATAAAAAGATTATGATGAAAAGCAAAAAAAAAAAAAATTTAAACAGATGTTAACCTTTGAGTCAGAAAAAAACTTTTTCTAAATTAAACTTGGAGAAGGCTTTATTAAAACAGACTGAGGGTAGAAGTCTTAAAACAACTTGCAGAAAAGAAGAGGATCATAATCACTGAGTAGCTATGAACAGACCTTGTCATGGTTTTCATAATAGAAGTAAACAGTTATAGTTTATTCAACCAGTGTTTACTAAACTGTTTATTTTAATGATACAGCAGTAAAATTTTAAGTCTTTGCATATTGAAATTTTCTCAGAAGGTATGTTTTGTTCATGATACAGCTCAGTATCCATTCCTAAGATACTTTACATATTACTGTATTTCTTTTGGATATACAAATATTTGAAACCTTATTGATGATACATGTGTTGAAATTTCTGTAAGCCAAAGCATTTATTCTGCAAATAAAGTTAAGTATTTTTAATCTTATTAAGGGGAGTGTATCTGTGAGCTCTTCTGCTTTTCTTTTAGAACCATACTGGTTAATCTACAGCTCTTTCTGCACTGAACCCTGTTCACTGCTAACCTCATCTGTGGCCTCTCTCTCTGCCTCTTCTTCCCTGTTACATCCTGAGTGCCACAGAACAAACCTCGCTGCTTGGCCTCCTTGCGCTTTGCACGGCTTAGCTGCCACCACTCCTCTGCCTTCCCCGACGTCCCTGCGCGTGGCACACCCCGCAAGTCATGGCTTTGTTTCATTGCCTCCTACTTTACTGAAGATGAATGTCCTTGTTTGCTTTTATATCGATTCTGTGACTATACAAGATATTTAAATCCTAACAAGCCTGTGTCAAATGGATTTTCATTTTACTATTTGATGTTCAGGTTTTTTTCCTTTTGATTTTACAAGTTCTTTATATTGAGTGATAAAGATGTATGTACATGAAAGTAGCAAATAATGACCATTATCTTCTCTTTAGGTGAGCCAGCTAGTGCTTTGGTAAATTATAAAGCATTGTATCGCTTTGAAGCCAGAAGCCATGATGAGATGAGTTTTAATTCTGGGGATATAATACAGGTAGGAAACTATCTTTTTTGTTCATGAATAAGCTTAATACAATGAAGTGTATAACTTTCTATAATAATAATGACTATAATTTCATGTAGTGATTTGTCATTTAAAAAGCATATCTTTAACATTATCCAATTTGGCCCTAACAACTTACTGCACAGTTGCGTATTACCACTGCCATATTCTAGGTAAGGCAGCTGAGACTTACACAACAGGTAACAGTCAGCAGGCCAGTAACTGAGTGGGTTGCAAGTACGTGTCTTTGATTTTCAAATCCTGTGTTCTTTACACTGTGCCATTGCTTCACATCGTAAAAGGTGATGCTGATTTTGTTAATAAATCACCAGTGAAATTTGGGGAAGCTGATTATTTTCTGGCAACATTAAAAGAATTGAAGGAGGCAGGTTCTATAGCTCTAATTAGATGCAGTCCCTTGTTCCTAGAAACAAAAGCCCTTTATTATATAGTCACAAACCACAGAAGATGGAAGAATAAGGGAAGATGCAGGGAAGAGCATTTGATACAGCTGTTGTGACGTAATGGAAAGAATACAGGTTTTAGAAGCATACTAACTTGGGTTTTAGTCTGTGCTTCAGTTTTCTTCTTAATAAATTAAGGTACTATTACCTGGACTACCGAGCCAGTGCCTGCTTTCATTTTTCCCTGCGTGGTCACCAGTTTGGTGTATTTTATCTGTTACACAGCAAATATTTAGTGATACTTGGCATAGGGTTTACTAGAAGCATCTGTTCAAACACTCGAGATGGTCTCCCTTTCTTCTGTTACCATTGCCACCACTGACAGTGCCACAGTCTTGTGGCCTTCCTCATCTTCTACCTGTTAATGATGATGAATTTGGTCCAGAAGTGAAGAGATGCAGCCTATGTGGTGAGGAGCCCACTTACAGTTCTGCTTATATCTTTTATTTACTTTGTCAACAAATATTTTTTGAGGGCTGTGCTAGGCTAGGAATATAGTGAACAAGGCACGGTCTCTACCCTTAAACCGCTGATAGTCTAATGAGAAAGACAGACATTCTAATGCAGTTGAGGAAGGAAGGTGGTGGAAAGCTACCAGCTTTACAGCAGACCTCGCCCGTGGTCATCAAGCCAGTCTGGTGGCAGTGACAACAGGAACATTGAGGTAGCTAGAGTTTCTCGACTATGTTCTGTGCTGAATCACTAATGTAAAGAATGAGCCATGTGTTACAGATGCCTGATTTGGATACCTTGGTTGATGACAGTGTCATTCACTAAGAGAGGAAGATCAGAAGGAGGGAATTGGAGTAAGAGTTACAATGAGTTTAATTTGGGGTGAGTTTCAGATTCCTAGGCAGCAGGTGGATACACCTCTGGCTCTCCAGAGATATAGAGGGATCTCAGGCAGAGATCAGAGGCGGCCAGGTTAAGTGTCATCACTCTGTTGTGATGGTAATTGACATGAGCGTAGAGGATGACTAATGGTGCAGTCCCCAAGAGACATGAACACTGGAGGTATTATCAGAGGAAGGGGAGTCTTAAAAGAAACGAGAGGTAGGAAAAAGCCAGGAGGGTAGTTTAGCAGGAGGGAATTTTGAGAAGAGTGGTCTGGGTCTGTATGTCAAATAAGATGGGACTTAAAAAAAAAAAAATAACCATTAGATTAACAGTATCACAACTATTGTTAAATTGGAGGAAAACAGTACTAGTTGACTGGAGTGGTCGGTGAAGAAGCCAGATTTTAGTGACCTGAACAAATTGGAAGGGAGGAAGAGGAGACCGTGAATATACAAAACTCTTTGAAGGATCTTGGCTTTTGAAAGTTGGAAGGGAGAGAAAATGATAGTACGTGTATGGGTTGAGGGAGGTTGTTCTATGTTTTGTTTTATGGTTTTCTGGTGTTTTTTTTTTTAACTTGGCTGAAGCTTGAGCAAGTTCAAATAATGATAGAGAAGATCTGCAGAGAGGGAAAGGATTAATGATACTGGATTTACTAAAGTGCACAACTGTAAATATACGGCTCAAATGTTTAGTGCACATGTGTGTATCTGTGAAACTACCACTCAGATCAACATATAGAACACAGAACACTCAGGAAGGCACCTCATGTCTCCCTGGCAGACCTCTCTATTCTGACTAGTGGATGCAGATGAGGAAGATTCTTGGTAAGGCTGGAAGGCTTGGAATCTAGAGCACAGGACGAGAGAATAGTGGAAGGACTAGATAACTTCTTAGAGATTAGAGGACGGAAAGAAAGGATGGATGGGATTATTAAAAATGCATTTTGCTGAGTTAGAAGGTGAGCTCAGATCTGAGGGCTTCCCTATCCTTGGTAAGATAGGAGGCAAAATCTAATCAACTTAATGGATGAGGGTAGCAGAAGAGATTTGTTTGAAAGTGAAAAAGATTACAAATTCTCCTGAGCCCTGGCAACATTTTCCATGACAACCTATTTTTCCAGTGTTCATATGTATTAATGCTGTTTTTGAAGTAATAATTTCCATTAACCTGTGAGAACTATATAAAAATTCCTAGTTTAATTCTCTGTGTAAATCTCTGTGTAATCAGAGCTATAAATAACAGATATGAAATTGGTTAAAATTGACCCCTGACAAAGCAAGCTTGATCTAATTCTAAAGATGAAATGAATGTTCCTTTTCTTTTTCTTCTTTTTTTTTTTCAGAGATTTTATTTATTCACAGAGATCACAAGTAGGCAGAGAGGCAGGCAGAGAGAGAGAGAGAGGAGGAAGCAGGCTCCCTGCTAGCAGAGAGTCGATGTGGGGCTTGATCCCAGCACCCTGGGATCATGACCCAAGCCGAAGGCAGAGGCTTTAACCTACTGAGCCACCAAAGTGCCCCGAATGGGCCTTTTCTTCTTGGAATGGTAGAAAATATTAGGAAAAAGTATTAAAGAAAGGACACTTTTAACAGTTTGTAGGAAAAGGAGGAAGTTAGTGTTCAAACGCCAGTATTCTTAACTGTCAGTGATCCGTGCTTTGAGACCAGCATTTAAATCAGGTAAATTGCTGAGCTTGCTACTTTAGGTTGCATACGTCCTTGGGGTCTGTTATGTTCTTGTCTTCAGTTTTAGTGCTCTGGATTGGCTGTTTTAAAGTAGTCTTAAACTAGATCTACAGGATGATATTTTAGCAGGGGTTTCTTTTGTTCTGTTTCAGTACACCATTTTATAGTTACTACATAGCTGTGCCAGCTATTCTAGAACTAATGAGTGTGTTTAACAAGCAAGGTTGCAGGATACAAGATCAATATACAAGGACAAACGTTCATAGTTTTATTTGTAATAGCCAAAAGCTGGAAACCACTCAGATGTCCATCACTAGGTGTAAGCATTTAAACAAAAATTGTGGTACATCTATACAATGTAACATTACTCAGCAATTAAAGGGGGAAAAAAAAGAAACTATAAATCACCTATGTGTGTTACCAGTTGAAAAATAGTATTCAGAACTCTTAGAGAGTTCAAGAAGACTGTCATAGGAACAGAAAAAACTAAGCAAAACAAAAATTAATGATTAACTATAGGATAATAACAAGTTTGCAAGAAAGTAAGTGTAATTATCAGAATAGTGCATAATTCAGATGCAAAAATTTATTTACAGAATCATAATAATGTAAACATTAAATATAATTTAACCAAAAATTTTGAGGTAGCAGTATTGATAGAATAAGAAGATATAGTAAAAGACAGTTAAACGTTGATTTTCCGTTATCAAAAGCCAATAGATAATGTCTAAAATTGAAACATTCAAGAAATAGTATAAATACGTTATTTAGAGGTAAAGAAGGTAATACAGAAGAAACAAATGAAAATGGCAAGTTACTATGAGGAGTGGAAATCAGGGCACAATGAGTGATAGGGTCTTCTATCATAAACCATGTGGAATGCTGTTTGTTTTTGTAAACGATTTTCATATTTAACTTGGATGGATTTAAAAATTAAATTTTAAAAAGGCACTTTGTCAGTCATTAGAGATAGTGAGTGACCTATTAATTTGTAGAAAATGGCATCGACTCTTTAGTTCAATGGGCTTAATTCTGAAAATGAGGCTACTATACAGTAGTCTGCATTTTCTTCCTTTGTAAATCCGTGGCATTCTAACCATTGTTAACCCTTGTTTTTGTTTCCATAGGTTGATGAAAAAACCATAGGAGAACCTGGTTGGCTTTATGGTAGTTTTCAAGGAAATTTTGGATGGTTTCCATGCAACTACGTAGAAAAAATGCCATCAGGTGAAAAATCTGTGTCTCCTAAGAAGGCCTTACTTCCCCCTACAGTATCTGTATCTGCTACCTCAACTTCCTCTGAGTAAGTTTTTGCTAACAGTGGAGTTTATGCATTTTTTTGGTAATGTATAAATACTTAATAGGTATTTGTGTCAGCGTGCTATGTAATCATAATCTAATCTGTGCTGGGCTCTCCAAGAGTACCTTTTGTTCCAAATTTCATACTGGAATTTAATAAATAAAAATGTAGGACAGTACTTTGTTCATTAATTTTTTCCCCACAAATTGTGTTTAAACACAAAGTAAATTATATACAAGCTGATAAATTTGTAGTACTTCACTAAATTTTAAATGATTAACTGTACTTACATCGAAGTGTTGTATTTACAGATCACTTTCTTCAAATCAACCAGCATCAGTGACTGATTATCAAAATGTATCTTTTACAAACCTAACTGTTAATACGTCATGGCAGAAAAAGTCAGCTTTTACTCGTACTGTGTCCCCTGGATCTGTATCACCGATTCATGGACAGGTGTGTATTTTTAATTTTGTGTGCTTTATCCTTTTTTTTCCTTTTTAAGATTTATTTATTTATTAGAGAGAGAGAGGGAGCACACACAAGTGAGGGAAGGAGCAGAGGGAGAGAAACTCAGACTCCGTGCTGAACGCAGAGCCCAACGCGGGGTTCAGTCACACAACCTTGAGATCATGACCGGAGCCAAAACTAAGAGTCGGACGCTTAACTTACAGAGCGTCCTGTGTTCTGACCCAGGCGCCCCTGTGTTCGTTATTCTTTGACATTGCTTCTAGAATGAAGATTTTTGTACAAAGGCATCATTTACTCTTTTAATCAGAGTTTGTAGCATTTGGTTTCTATTCTTACTGTCCATGTGTGATGTAAAGAAATTATTACTTAGAAGTTTCCCAGTGATTCATTTTCATAGCATCCAGTTATTACTAATTAAGGTTTCTAAGCTCAAAATGTCATTGTTATAAGTCTGATTATATTATTCTTAATTCATACTTGCTGTAAGTTTTTTGGGCTTGGGAGGTTTTGGTTTTTTGTTCTTAAAAAAGTTATTTGTGTGGGAACTATGTTATGTATATTTATCCTCTGATGTAGATGTGATCATTACATCTAACTGTTACATCTAAATTACAGATCAGGCATTTTTACATGAACATTATTGAAAAGAAAGCACAGACTTCATCACAGTAGAGTCCAGAGATATGCCTTCATTCAAAAAAATGCTTATTATGTGACCGTTGGTTCCAGGCATCTCATTACGTGCTAGAAATTTAATGGGGATTGGGGCGCCTGGGTGGCTCAGTGGGTTAAGCTGCTGCCTTCGGCTCGGGTCATGATCTCAGGGTCCTGGGATCGAGTCCTGCATCAGGCTCTCTGCTCTGCGGGGAGCCTGCTTCCTCCTCTCTCTCTCTGCCTGCCTTTCTGCCTACTTGTGATCTCTCTCTGTCAAATAAATAAATAAAATCTTTAAAAAAAAGAGAGAGAAATTTAATGGGGAAAAAAATCCCTGCTTTAAGAAGTCATAATCTAATGAGACAGACAAAGAAATAAATAATTGTAGGGGCGCCTGAGTGGCTCAGTCAGTCAAGTGTCTGCCTTTGATTCAGGCCATGATTTCCAAGCCCTGGGAACAAGCCCACCTTTGGGCTCCCTGCTCAGTGGGGAGTCTGCTTCTTCCCTCTCCCTTTGCCCCCACCCTCCTGCTTGCTTGTGGTCTCTCTCAACTGAATAAATAAATCTTTAAAATCTTTTTTAAAAAAGAAATAAATAATTATAAATTATGAGAAGTATTGTCATAAAGATACTCTGCAAAGTCTTGAGGTATATACAGCTGAGAGAGATCTCATTCAGTCTGTGGAAATTGGAGCATGGTTCATAAAGAGCCAGGTTTTTGAGTGGGAGGTGAAGATAAGTGAGATTTTAGCAAACAGAGAAGGAACGTTATTCCTGTGAAAAAATAAGTTGGGGAAGATCAGTGAGGCATGTTAACACAAAGAGTTTGCAGGATGAGAATTTTTTTTTTTTTAAGATTTTATTTATTTATTTGACAGAGAGAGATCACAAGTAGGCAGAGAGGCAGGCAGAGAGAGAGAGGGGGGAGCAGGCTCCCTGCTGAGCAGAGAGCCCGATGCGGGACTCGATCCCAGGACCCTGAGATCATGACCCGAGCCGAAGGCAGTGGCTTAACCCACTGAGCCACCCAGGCGCCCCCAGGATGAGAATTATTTATGGTGTGGCCAGAGTACAGGGTTCGTGGAGGAAGGGTCAGGAAGTGCAGTTAGAGGTGGAGGTCTCTTTGTGAAATGTTTGGTACAGTGCCCAGCAGCTGGGCAGTGGGCAGCCCCTGGTGCCCAGCAGCTTGGCAGTGGGCAGCCCCTGAAAGTTTCTAAGAGGTATGTATTTTAGAAACCTAACCCCACCAGAGTACAGGGGCTAGATGAGTGGAAGGAAGTGAAGGAAGGAGATTAAGGAAGGAAGGAAGGGTGCTGCAGGAGCCGGGGAGCGAGAGGATGGCGTGAGCCCGTGCCACAGGAGAGAAGACATGGAGAAGAGGAAATGGATTTCCCTTCTATATATTTTCAGGATCTTTAGCTCGAGTAACAGGAAGGAAGGTGATGGCATTGTCTTTGGTGGGCATCGCAAGAGGAGTGGGTTCCGTGGGTTCCAGAAATGCATCCCACACCTGCAACTTAGGTATCTGGTTTAGAGACAATGTGGTGGGAAGGCCACATAAGCAGAGTCTGACTTACAAGACTGGAGCTCAGGAGATAAAGTTATAATTAAGATATATATTTGAGGAAGCCACTCTGCCTTTGGGCTCGGGTCATGATCTCAGTGGGATCGAGTTCCACCTCCAGCTCCTTGCTCGGTGGGGAGCCTGCATCTCCTCTCTGCCTGCAACTCCCCCTGCTTGTGCTCTTTTTCTCTCTCTCTCTCTCTCTCTCTCACAAATAAGTAAATAAAATCTTTTTTTTTTTTTAAAGATTTGAAAAGGCATAGACATAAATAAGATAATTTAGAGAAGTCATGTGGAAACAGGCAAGGAAAGGGCTTGGACCAAAGATGGAATCCATCAAGCACCAGAGAGTGAGTTTTCTGAAGGACAGGGGTGTAAGCGATGTCAGCACTGTTCAGACATCAGGGAAGATGCGGGTTTGGAAGAAGCTTTTTGCGCTTTGATGTTATCAGTGACCTTGTCAAGAAGAGGTTCAATAGTGTGGTGGGTGCAGAACCTAAATTAAAATGGATTGAGTTCCTGTCTTTAAGGAATTTAGAAGTAGAAATTAAGTAGAGAGGTGGAGAGATTAGCTATTTTAGAGAGGCACTTCATGATGTTACAAAATATTTTTGGAAAATGGAGGGTATAATAGAAGATTTAGGGCACAGGTAAAGAGATGAGTCTTATCAACAAAACACTCCTTCCTCCAAGAGGAGCAAGGAAAGGAGAATGACTAAGAATACCAGGAGGAAGTTGGGGCGCAAAAGCTAAGAAGTGGAGGGAGGAGAGCACAGCCCCTGTGTATTGGTTAGTGGCGCGACCTTTGACCTGTAGTGACTGCAGGGAGCAGGTGTCGGAACTAGAGGACAGGAAGAGCTGTAGTAGCTCTTTGCACTTGTTCCGTGATGTCAGCTTGATGGATTTATGAAAACATTTCTTGAGTGTCCAGTGTTTCTCCTACAATCTAGTGTTCCTTTGTGCCAAGATGTTTCCTTGAATGGTAGGTGTTCAGTCTTTAACAAACAGAAGGCTATTCAAATGTTCCGTCATCTGTCATTTTAAATGGGTTGATAGATAAAGGTTATCTTAAGTCACCACCACACCAAACTTGTCTCTGTTTAAATAGTTAATAAGTTATATATTAGGAAAAAGAAGTCACGGTTACCTTTTTTTTTTTTTTTTTAATTTTGTGGTTTTGTATTCACAGGGACAGGTTGTAGAAAACCTAAAGGCACAGGCCCTTTGTTCTTGGACTGCAAAGAAAGATAACCACTTGAACTTCTCAAAACATGATATTATTACTGTCTTGGAGCAGCAAGAAAATTGGTGGTTTGGGGAGGTACATGGAGGAAGAGGATGGTTTCCAAAATCTTATGTCAAAATCATCCCTGGGAGTGAAGTCAAGCGGGAAGAGTAAGCATTTTGTGTTTCCATGAGATGTGGTTGTTGGTGTTTTCCCTAGTGAGTCCACCATAGAATGTAAAACATTTACGCTTGAATTTGACCATCAGGCAGGAGGGCAATTCCTGGAGTGAAAAAAGTGCGCTTCAGATATTTATATCAGTTTTAGAATATCTTTTATTCTAGTTATTTCCGATTCCTAAAGTTCTCAAAGTGCTTAAAATTTGAGATCTGTTGTTTTCTTTATGCTATCAGGTCAGTTAGAGAAGTTCTTTTTTATTTCCTTTGGAGCACTTCTTCCTTGTTGTTTATTTTGCATTGTCAGTTTTTAAATAAAGGTTTACTTTGCCAGAGTGGAGGGCTTGCAGTTTCTGGGCCTCCAGAATTCCTTGAAGATCACACCTTTCTAACTGCTCGTAAGAGACTGGGCTATAGTTACGCATTATCTTAACCATATCCCTTACTAGAGCATATGCTCCAGGAGGACAGGGTCCATGTCTTTTGTTTGTTTTTCAGTTTTTCCCTGCCTCGTGTCATCACAGTGCACACTAGCTTCTCAGTCATGTTAGCTCAGTGAATAAGCAGAGGAGTCAGTGAACGAACAGTCAGTTGAATCCATTTTCAGAGAACAGCAAGTGGAAATTAGACAAGGTCTCTGGCCTTTATTTCCCAGTGCAGAGGAGTCAGATCATCAGACATCTTTAAGATGTTTAAGAAATAAGTACTCTAATGTAGCAATGGGGAGCTGTCTCTTGTGTTTTTCATGGACATTGATCTAAATAGAAAAGTGATCTGATTGAACGAAAGAGACAGGTCTTTGGAAATCAAGAGGCTTGAGTTTGGATTCTTCTATTTTTTTTTTGTCAGGCTGTATAGAATCACCTACTTTACAGTTTTCTAATTGATGAGATGAAAAAAGTAAATTAATCTTTAAAAACCTTCTCAGTGCTGAGACTCTTTGTAGGAATTTTTATTCAAATGCAGAAATTTACTGTTCAGACTGACATGGAATTTTAGACTTAAAATTCTGTAAGTGATAGCAATTCAGAGCTGACAGGTGCATATTGGCACTGAGCTGGGCCCTTGATAGGAATTATCTATTTAAGCACCATAACATTTTATGGAGTAGAAGACATAAGTGCAAAGACAGTAAGTTTAAATGCTTTTCCCCCTAACTTTTCATTCAGTTCCTGACCTTTTCTAGCAGATAAGGCATACAACTTGAAAGCCTACAGTAATGGAGAGATCATGCCTTAAACAAGGCAGTCTGTTAAGCTGTGACCATGAGCTGTAGTAA
Organism: Neogale vison; assembly: GCF_020171115.1. Classification (NCBI taxonomy): domain Eukaryota; kingdom Metazoa; phylum Chordata; class Mammalia; order Carnivora; family Mustelidae; genus Neogale; species Neogale vison. The sequence continues at coordinate 125,594,209 of NC_058098.1, forward strand.
GTTTCCATTCTGTTCCCTGAGAACTACCTTACTGTATAATTTCCTCAAGGGTCCTGGGGAGCACTGGTACGTCCTACAGATGTCCACTTCTTAAATATGACAGTCTTCCACATTTTTAAAGACAGTTTCTTGGGTTAAATTGGAAATTAAAGCTTTACTGTTTCTGAAATATAAAAATAAAGTTCTGTGCTCAAAACAAATATTAAAATTAATATATTATGTTCTTCTTGTTTCTCCATATACCAAGCCAAGCCCCCTATGTGCTTTACTAAATTACCGTCCATTTACCAAAGCACTTGTGTCTTTTAAATTCCTCTAGAAAGGCAAAGTATCTCACACTTTAAAAAAACTATTTATAAATCATGTTGAAATTAATTCATTCAAACATTTAGAGGTTTTTAACTAGGCCCTTCTTAGTCCCCTAACGATCTTGTGTTATGAGAATATTTCTAGCCTGTGTACTGAAACAATATTTAAATTAATTTTAGAAAGCCCTAAAAGAAAGTACTGCAAACACCTGCTGATCACCTTTCTTGGTTTTTGCTTGTTGATGTCTTTGTTTCATTATTTTTTTAAATCTTTTTGTATATTTATTTGGCAGATCAGAAGCTTTGTATGCAGCTATAAACAAGAAACCTACCTCTGCAGCCTATACAGTTGGAGATGGTGAGTTTTTGGCAAGCTGTAAATTAAATGGGAGTCAGATTAGCTATTGACTCTTTGTCTGAGTTCCCACAGTTGTTATTTGCCTTGTTTCCATGTCTTCACTGTTAAAGTAGGCTTAGAGGAACCTGCCCCTTAGCTATTTCATATGAATATTGAGAATATAGAAAACATACGGCACTTTTAGAAAATCGGTACTCTAAAAATTCAGCATAGACTCAATAAGATCATAAATGAAAAATGTTACAGTGAGATAGCATGGAGGTTTTTGTTTTCCTCTTATTTTAGATATCCAGGTTAGGCAATTTTAATACATTTACTTACAAACTGCATTTTAATTACAGTGTATCATATAAGTCATTAAGTAGGATTTGAAATCAAGGTATACTTTATCATAATTATTACAAAGAAATTTTTTTCTATAGCCCTTTGGGCTGACTAATAATTTATTTTTTTATTTCAGTGTACTAAAAAATGAAAGATTATCCACCCTAAGTTTCTGACATTTATTTAACACTTACATAGCTTTATAAATGAATGATGTACGTCCCCTGTAAAATTAGTTGAATAGTAGAAGTACATTTTATGTTTACATCACTGCTCAAGAAGATTAGCTTAATGATAAATTAAGCCGTTTATTCAGTATCTACTATGTTAAAGTTTCTGTGCTAAAGCCTGAAAAATACAAGGATGAATAAAACACAGTTTCCCAAGTCCTCACAGTAGACTGGGGAGTATAGGCATACCACTGTAAGAAATTCTGTAATGAGTACCTAGAACTGAATTTTGAATAGGACCTATGAATCCACGGACAAGGCAGTTTTGGATCGTCTTAAGCAAGGAGTAGAATTTCGCATAGTGACAAGGGAAGAGAAAGCTCTTGTGGACGGAGGGGAAGTTAAGAGCCAGGGCATGGCTGTGAAAGGTTAGAGAGCTCAGATCACCAGCCAGATTGGACCCATACATAGGTTCACTGTGGAATGAGTGCTGTGAAGTGAGTCTAGGAAGGGAGGAAGGAGTGTTTGGGGGAGACCTTGCTAATTGCAGCATACCTAAACCTTACAGGCATTTTTGGTTTTGTTAAATCACCCAGTAATACTGGGAACATGAACAGTAAGTAGGTTGTAGATGGTGTTCCTAGTCATTTCTAGTTTGTGATGTACAGATGAAATTCCATGTTGACAAATAAAATTAACTGGAAACTAAGAAAGACTTCTACAACCAGGTCATTGACTGTTTATTCTAAATAGCAGTAATGACAGGGATGGAAACCAAAGCCAATATATTTTCCCAAAGAAGTCAGTATGTATTGAGCATCTACTCTGTGCCAAGCACTGTGCTAGGAGCCGGGTCACTGTGGTAGAACTTGGCTACTGGTACGGATGTCAACTGAATATTGGGCATTTCCATAACAATATATAAAAGAATTAGAAAAAAACTTAGCATATTAAATGATATTTTGCATAAGGAAATTGAAAAAGTACTTTCATATCTTAACTCTGTAGAGATACTTCTACCTGTTTGTGTTTTTGGATTCTCTGTGATAAGACGGTGGTGATGATGATGCTACTGTAGGGAAAAGAATAAACCCTATGATAAAGCTTTATGTTAAATAATCTTTTTCTCGAAATTATTAAATAATTGCCTCATTCTTTTTTCTACTTTAATATCTTTTCACATTTGGTTTCCTTAACTTACAAGGTCTTTTTTAGTTAATTTACACAAGGTTTGGAGATTAACATAATCTTTTGCTTTCTATAATCTTACAACCAAAATTCGTTTCTTTTTGTTTTGTTTCCTACAGAGTATATTGCACTTTATTCATATTCAAGTGTAGAACCTGGAGATTTGACTTTCATTGAAGGTGAAGAAATATTGGTGACCCAGAAAGATGGAGAGTGGTGGACAGGAAGCATTGGAGATAGAACTGGAATTTTTCCATCAAATTATGTCAAGCCAAAAGATCAAGAGGTAGAGTTATTTTGATACAGAAACAAAATTATTCCATTCTTGTGTATTGAGATTCATACTGAAAATAGAGACCCATGTATAGACAAGCTTTGGTTGTAAGGACACCACTGAAGGCGGCACCAGTTAAATAGAATTTATTGTGGGGATCCTGTTAAATAAGAGGGACAGGATTTCATGAAATTTCTAAGAGTAGGAGCCAAAGGTAGACCTGGGCGTCATGGTTACTGAAGCTAGGAAGGAGTCCCAGATCCCAGGGATCACCTTCAAGGAGTTTGTAAATCCTTTTTTTTTTAAAAGATCTTATTTATTTATCAGAGAGAGCGAGAGAGGGAGAGCGAGCGAGCACAGGCAGACAGAATGGCAGGCAGAGGCAGAGGGAGAAGCAGGCTCCCTGCTGAGCAAGGAGCCTGATGTGGGACTCGATCCCAGGACGCTGGGATCATGACCTGAGCCGAAGGCAGCTGCTTAACCAACTGAGCCACCCAGGCGTCCCGGAGTTTGTAAATCTTTGCAGCCCTGGTGTTAATGTGACTCATCTTATGCTCAGTTCTTGCCTCTTTTCATCCTACCACTAGTGCCGTACAATACAGCGGTTCTCAAACTCTTTGATTTGAGGAACTTTTTACATTCTTAAAAATTACTGGGGATTTTAGGAGCACCTGGGTAGCTCAGTCAGTTGAGCAACTGACTCTTGATTTCACCTCAAGTCATGATCTCAGCAGGGTCTTGAGATCCAGCCCTGCGTCTGTCGCCTCTGCGCTCAGCGGGGAGACTGCTTGAGATTCCCTCCCCTCCCACTCACACTCTCTCTCTAAAATAAATAAATAAATAAATCTTTAAAAAATTATTGGGCACTCTAAAGAGTTTTTAAAACTGTATGGGTGGGGGATGTCTGGATGGCTCATTTGGTTAAGCATCTGCCTTCGGCTGAGGTCATGATCCCAGGGTCCTGGGATGGAGCCCCACGTTGGGCTCCCTGCTCGTTGGGGAACCTGCTTCTACGTCTCCCTCTGCCACTCCCCACTTGCTCTCTCTTCTCTCTCTAATAAATAAATAAAATCTTTTATTTAATGTATTTTAAAAATACATATATAGGTTAAAATACACATATATATGGGTTACACATAGTTCTGTTTTCCATATTAGAAATTAAAACCGTGGAATTTTAAAAATACTTATTTTAAAGTAACAAAAGTAGTGATGCCTGGAAGGCTCAGTCTGTTAAGGCGTCTTCCTTTTGCTCGGGTCATGATCCCAAGTCCCACGTTGAGGGTGGGACAGAGTCCTTGCTCAGCGGGAAGGCTGCCTCTCCCTCTGCCTACCACTCCTCCTGCTTGTGCTCACTCCCTCTGAAAAATAAACAAAATCTTTTAAAAAATAAAGTAACAAAAGTAAATCCATTACATGGTAATATAAATAACTTGGTTCTTATGAAAATAATATATTTTCAAAGAAGAAAGTTTGTTAGAAAGAGTAGCATCGTTTTGTATTTTTGCAAAGCTCTTTAATGTCTGGCTTACCTTGAAGACAGCTAGATTCTTCACTGTTTCCGTATTCAGTCTGTGGTGACATATTTTTTTGGTTGACACGTGAAGAAAATTCAACCTCACACAGATATGGGAGAAGACACAGGAGTATTTATTAACATTTTCTGGTGCCTGTGGTTATGCTTTGATATTACTATACCAAAACTTAATAAGTGTTAAATTGTTACAGGTTAGTTACACATGAATCTAAAGCCATGTCAGTGAACATTTCTTACTGTTACATGAAAATTCACCACTCTGTCTTGACGTTGAATGGATTTTTTTTTAAACACTTCTTTTTTTTTTAAAGATTTTATTTATTTATTTGACAAAGAGAGATCACAAGTAGGCAGAGAGGAGGAAGCAGGCTCCCTGCTGAGCAGAGAGCCCTATGTGGGACTTGATCCCAGGACCCTAAGATCATGACCTGATCCGAAGGTGGCAGCTTAACCCACTGAGCCACCCAGGCGCCCTGAATGGATTTTTTTTTTTTAAAGATTATTTATTTATTTATTTGACAGAGAGAGATCACAAGTGGGCAGAGAGGCAGGCAGAGAGATTTTTTAATCCATGCATTGGTCATTTGGGAAGGATGGAATCCCTGAGTTATGCAAATATTCCTTGTATTGCCACATTTCATTATACAATATCAAAAAATTTTGGGACGCCTGGGTGGCTCAGTGGGTTAAGCCGCTGCCTTTGGCTCAGGTCATGATCCCAGGGTCCTGGGATCGAGTCCCGCATCGGGCTCTCTGCTCAGCAGGGAGCCTGCTTCCCTCTCTCTCTCTCTCTGCCTGCCTCTCTGCCTACTTGTGATCTCTGTCTGTCAAATTAAAAAAAAAAAAAAGAAAACCCTTAAAAAAATTTTATTTGTTAATATCACCATAGATCTCATGGGAAAATCTTCATATACTTTGAAACTGTCAAACTCATGGTGGTAGATGCAAGTTTTCCAAAATTTCAATTTTCTCTAGAAATCTTAAATTGGATCATTGGCCACAAGTCCCGTCAGCTGTATTCCTTGATGTGACAGACATACTTTATCTTGGAGAAAACGTCTGCTAAATCCCGAGTCTGAAGAGTTTGTCTTTAGTTGTTCTTTCAAGTAAAAACGTCCCGTGAAAACCCCAGTTCAGCACACAGTTGAATAACACAAGTGCTTCTCCTTCAGATAGCCATCTTCTATTCAGTATGCTGCGGAAACGCTGTAGGCTTGCTTCCATCTAGTCACACAGAATTTTTAAAAGATCATGTTTCAGGCGCCTGGGTGGCTCAGAGGGTTAAAGCCTCTGCCTTTGGCTCAGATCAGGATCCCAGGGTCCTGGGATCGAGTCCCGCATTGGGCTCTCTGCTCAGCAGGGAGCCTGCTTCCCTCTCTCTCTCTCTCTCTCTGCCTGCCTCTCTGCCTAATTGTGATCTCTGTCAAATAAAGAAAATCCTTAAAAAAAAAAAAAAAGAAAGATCATGTTTCACTAAGATTTCATAACATTTTTACTGCTTGACTGAGGACGTTTTTAAGTGAAACCGGTTTTGTTTGTCCTGTGATTATGTGGTTGTGAAGAATACTGTGACCTCTAGTATAATTTCACACCGCTGTCATGATTCATGCTAAGGCATCAGCAGTTTTATTCCTTGGGGTAAATGTCAACACAGTAAAAGAAGCAATTAATGTCTTAATACTGTGAATGAAAAAGGTCTTTATTTAATGAAAAAGCCCCTTGAAAGAGGCTCAAGGACCTTCCCCAGGGATCCGCAAACTGCCCGGTGAGAACCATCTAGGTTGACTTCAGGCTCTAACACTTAGAGGCCTTGGACAAGTTATTTCACCTTTCTGTACCTCAGTTTCCTTCTCTGTAACATGGGGATAATCATAATACTTAATAGGGTTATTGTGAGAATTATAAGTGACTGTATGTAAAATTTATCGGCTGTAACCCACATCTGTTGCACAAATGGTGATTTCTAAATACTGTTCGTGTAAGTGCTCGGAAATCGTTAGCCCTTGCCTAGCATCTCTTCAGCCTCAGTACTTCCACTATAGCTGTGTTCACTCACAGAAGAAAGGTGTTCCGTTCCTTCCCTTTACTTGTTCAGATTCCTGAAATGAAGAAAGGTTGTTGGTGCAGCTGTCCTGTAAAGTCAGACTGAGGTTATAGTTGCTACCCAGGGCATGGATTTTTTTGTTCTTATGTCAGGTTCAGGGGGAATATGCAAAAGAATTAAAAACATTGACTCCTAGGTAGCAGCAGTAAAACTCACATATGCCTTAAGGTATGTTGTAGGTGGTGGGCATTGATGCTAACCTGATAAATGAGAGGTATCTGGTCACATTTGGTATTCAGGAAAGATGCATTTAATGAGCTATTCTTGTTGAATCATTGGCTGCCAACATCAACCACTTGTGTATAATGTCTATTAGTAGACCAGATCTCCCCATAATTAATGTTTTGGATTCTTTACTTACTTGGTTAATATAAGACTAATTGTTGGGGCACCTGGATGGCTCAGTGGGTTAAAGCCTCTGCTTTCAGCTCAGGTCACAATCCCAGGGTCCTGGGATCGAGCCCTGCATCAGGCTCTCTGCTTGGCTGGGAATCTGCTTCCCTTCCTCTCTCTCTGCCTGCCTCTCTGCCTACTTGTGATCTCTGTCTGTCAAATAAATAAATAAAATTTTTTAAAAAAACACTAATTGTTATTTTGATCTTCATTTAAAGAAACAGTCCTGGGAATTAAAAATCTCTAATTCCTAGTAACCTTTGCATTCTTACATCTGGATTATTAGAAAATGGTAAAACAGTATGTCTTTTTCTTACAGAGTTTTGGGAGTGCTAGCAAATCTGGAACATCAAACAAGAAACCTGGTATGTATAATAATGAAGTTGCAAAATTACTATAGTGTTTAATTGTCTTGAATTCATAGTTTCTTATCTGTCTTCTTTTCAGAGATTGCTCAAGTAACTTCAGCATATGTGGCTTCTGGTTCTGAACAACTAAGTCTCGCACCAGGGCAGTTAATATTAATCCTAAAGAAAAATTCAAGCGGGTGGTGGCAAGGGGAATTACAGGTAATAACCTTGAAGTAACATTTATCATTTTTATTATAAAAGAAATGCGTGTTCAAATTAAAAAATAAAATTAAAAATTTTTAGATCACCTATAATCATACCACCTAAGGTAATCAATATTAACATTTTAATGTATTATTTTCCCTGTTCATTTTTAGTTTCATTTTTAGTGCATTTGAGCTGATATTATAAGTAACAATATGAGAATAATTTTCTATATAGACATAATTGTTTTACAATAATACCTGCTTTAATAAACCACAGGTCACCTTCTTAAAGGAAAGCATCGCATCACCTTTGCCTGGGATAACCCCAGGGTATAGCCTCTCTCCAGGAAAAGAAACATGATCCAGACTATGTACTGAGAAACTTGTTGGACTTTGCCCACGATAGTCTTATGCTTTTGAAACAGCAGTGAAAGGAAAGGAAATGTAGGCATAAGTGAACCTAGTTTTTTCCTAAAATGTTAGAGACAGTTATTGCATATGTCTTGATTCAGAAAGAGACTTCTTTTCTCCTAAATGTTCCTTACTAGAAAAACTAAAAAGCATTTTAAGATTAAAAGATGATGAGGGGTATAATAGCTGTATTTTTATGTAAGGTTGATATGTGATTATAATATGGAGGATAAACACAGCTTTGTTCTTGCAGATCAGCCTTACACAGTTCCTAGAGAGCAGTGGAGGTTCAAAGTTCAGTATCTTGAATAATCCCCTGAAATCCCACCTTCCTATTTTGCTTTGAAGATCAACCCAACTAAATGGGAAACATGGCTCCCCACAAATTGTATTTGTGATCTCTGTATTAATTTTTAACAAAGCTCCAAGAGATGTTCATTGTGCACTGTACCATTTTAAGGTTAACTTGAACTTACTAAGAAAACTCTAGAAAAGTGTTTTTAGTTTATAAATATTATTTGTGTGAAATATGCAGAGTACTCTGAGCCCCAAAGGCCTCCTACTAGCCTTCTACAATGGCATTTCAGCACCACTTGGAGATGCATATAGAGTCTTCTGGTTGTTTGATACTAACCTGGAAGGTCACTGCAGAGTTCAGCAGTTCCCAAGACCACCCTAACTTCTGACACCAGTTGTTAAGTTTGGAAGTCCCCAAGATCACTCTCAAGTTCAGTAATTAACTAGAATGACTCACAAGGGACTGAAATTATTCTTCTCATAGTTACGGTTTATTACAGCAAAATAATTTAGATTAAAATTAGCCAAGAGAAGAGATATATGGGACTGATTTAAGGACAGTTCCAAAAACAGAGTTTTCATTGTCCTCTCGTGGTAGAGTCATGGACAACATTAACTCCTGGCAACAACACATACTGCCGAGTATTGCCAAGCAAAGAAGCTCATTCAGGACCTGGTATCCAGAGATTTTACTGGGGTTCCATCACATAGACATGGTTCTGCCCATATGGCTTGAATGAGTCTCCAGTCCCTCTGGGGGTTGAGTTCATAATATGTGACCCAAAGCATCCACCATAAGTCACATTGTTAGACTATCTGGCATGGTCAAGGCCCCCAGAGAAAATAAGACACTGAGCAATCAGGACATATCACAGGTTTAGAGATTACCTCCCAGGAGCCAAAGGTAGAGTTCATACCTCTTTGGGGACAGGACTAAATTCTTTACTACACAGCCTTTTTTAGTTTATATCTCAGTAATTGTTTTTCATCTCATCTTTCAAATTCCTTTTGCTGATCTTACAGGCCAGAGGAAAAAAGCGACAGAAAGGATGGTTTCCTGCCAGCCACGTTAAACTTTTGGGTCCAAGCAGTGAAAGAACTACACCTGCCTTTCATCCTGGTACGGCAGTGGGTTAACTTGTGTCGCAGCTTCTAGAAGTTTTGTTGAAACTCAGCAACTTCTTAGATTAAGAGAAACTTTGAAAAATAGTAAAAATTATTTCTTTTTATAATTCTACCCAATGAGAACTTCCTTTCTAGAAAGTTCTGTGTGGAAACAGTCAACTGTTCGGTGATAATTGAACCAACCACTTAATTGCTTCAAATTTTTCAAGGTGGAATTCCTCTGCTCTCATACTCAAAGTGTAGTAGTTCATGTGGATTAACTGTAGCTGGGAGATTCTTGTTTTGTAAAATAAGGAATGGAGGAAGGGGGGTGAGAGAGAGCAGCTCAAGGGAAGTTTTAGCCTAGTTGTAACATGGGATCTTTGTAGGAATAATTAATCTATTATTTTGTTCTTTTTCTGGTAGTGTGTCAGGTGATTGCCATGTATGACTATGTGGCAAATAACGAGGATGAGCTGAATTTCTCCAAGGGACAGCTTATCAATGTTTTGAACAAAGATGATCCTGACTGGTGGCAGGGCGAAATCAACGGGGTGACTGGTCTCTTTCCTTCAAACTATGTTAAGATGACAACAGACTCCGATCCAAGTCAACAGTGTGAGTAATACTAAACTGTTTGCTCTCAGCTAGTACAAAAGCTTTAATATGCAGCACATTCTGTCCCCAGGCATGTCTTAAACTCAGCACTCTTCTTAGCAAGTCTATATTAGTGATGAAAGCAGTAAATTGCAAAAGAAATTTTTTCACAAAATCGAAAGTTAGACTGCTTAAATACTTTTTCTCTTAGCTTTAGACCTTACTATTGGACTATACCTGAAAACATGCCAACTCTTTTACAGGTTCTTGAGTTAAAGAGCAGTGTGTACTTCAACTTCCCTTTACCACCATCCTTTTTTTTACCTCTAATGATCTTTTTCTGCTTAATAAAGAGCAGCCAGTAATTACCATATTCACTTATTCAAATTACCCTTTGAGAGTACAGGTGCTATTAGTTTTGCAACCTTCTCATTTAATATCCATATATTTACACATCATCCAGGTTAGCAGAGAATTAAAAACCTGATTAAACTGTTTGTTTGCAAAACTCTTATTAGGTGATTTTTTCAAGATGCCTAATGCCATAAGAGATACATGAGTCAAGATCTGTTTCACTGTTTTTAGAACAAGGATCCAGATCACAGTATGAAATACGGTATTTTATAAAATTATCTCTTAGTAATTGCCTAGCCTTTCTTATATTTGACAATAAACATGCATTTATAATAATTAGAGAATTAAACAGCACTTAGAAATGCTTTTTACCTTTATAAAATGTCACTTTCTCCCCTACCTTTTTGATTTTGGTTGTTTTTGTTTTTTGTTTTTTTTGTTTTTTTACAGAATACATAATGATTCATCATGATTTGTATTTTTATCATTGTGAAATTATCTAAAATATTTATTAGCCTTTCATTTTAGTTTCTGAGAACACATAAATGGTAACCCAGTCAATCTGAGAAATGCTTATGATTCAGTGCAAGTATTATGAATTTATACTATAAATTCTATAAAATTATAAATACTATAAAATTGAAGTATTAGAGCATTACTTTCACTGTAGAGCTTGTAGCTCCAAAAATAGTTCTGATCCTGGAAGTCTTTCTTTTAGATAAAGCAACTGAATTTCTCAATTTGGATGTGGGATGAGTTGAGTTTTTTATGGTTTGAACATCCCCCCAAAATGTGGGCTATCTCCATGACCGTTTGTAAGCTCTGCTGATTGGTTTGGCAGCTTCCAGAGCTTGCCCGCTTATCTCATTAACTAGACATGCATGAGGTACCTTCCCTGGCCCCGGGAGGGGAAGATACTTGACAGACCTGTGGGGTCTGGAAGCTTCTTGGCTAGTGAAACTTGGAGACACCCAGTGCAGTGGTATGTTTGGCTTTTCCAGGATGTGAAGGGACAGGTTTCCAAGTGCGTTGTTGCTGTTTCTCTTGTTTTCCAGTGGAGGAACACTCTTTTCCAATTAAGTCTTATATAATAAGGAATACAAAGAAGAGATAAAAACTATTCTAAAGGAAGAACAGCCAGGAGTATATGAGTCTGTGAAAACTGGTTAAATTTTAGATTACCATTTGTGTTTCTTGGGCCCTTAACAATTACTGTTTTCATTTTATTATGTAATTGGGATGTTTTTTAAAGATTGAGGATTTTAATAATTCTGATTTGTTTAGTTGATGTTGCATGTTACTAGTCAAATTTTTTTCTCACCCACTTAATTTGCTTTATGTTCATTTTATTCCTCATTTTTCTTTTTATAGGACCCAATGTTGTCTTCCAGTGTGAAAGCACCCCAGAGACCCACTATCCAAGTTTGACTCTAGCGTGGAGGCAGGGCAGGCAGCCCTGATCAAATCTCTCCTACACAATTCATTAACTCCGTTTGAATGTTAGAGCCACTTGTGATTATTTCTTTGTGTTTCTAATTTACAGTTAAAATTTATTTGTAACAAGTTAAAGGATAGTGGGTCTTTGTGTGGCTTTCCCTGCTGTTCACTCTGGCATCCTTTAGCATTTTTCTTCTTTTTTAATTTGGTAATTGTAGGTCATTAGCATGCATATTGAGTTTGCCCTTACATGGTGGGAGTTCAAACACACAAAGACCCACTATTTGCACAAACTATTCTCACTGGTTTGGAATGGGCTGCCATGCTTTTCTAATGTTACTGCAACATGTATATTCATTACAGTTCAGATAAAACTTGCTTATGTTTTGCTCTTATGTTTGATCTGATCCTAATCACAGTGAGCTCTTAACTGGTTCGATATGTGATTTGCTCCCAGATATGCACTGTTTACTGTTACTTTCTAATATGCCACCATGAGAACCAATATTGAAATCGTTTAAAGGCCAAGAACTGGAAATAACCTTTTTTGTATTTTCTGTGTGTTTTTGGGTGGGAGCAATAACACTTCTGGGAAGCTTTTTCTCGGCAAAGAGGAAAGCAGCCTATCCCAGCAGGATGTGCAGAGTGGGCTCTGTTTCCTCTGTCTCAGCCACGCACAAACGGGCACTGTACTGTGGGAGTTCCTTAGGCTCTGTGAGCTCTGAGCTGAGGAAGGTCCTGCACCGTGTGCTGTAGCAGTCAGGTGGTACTTCTCTATTGGGGACCTAAAAATGGACTCCTGGAGGAATGAAAGGCTCCTATCATTGACGGTGAGGTAGGAAACCTTCCCTGCCTTAGCGTTTAGATCTAGAATACATTCTAAAGTCAAAATTCATGATACCTATTTTAATTAGGTGACTACCTGTCATAAAAGGACACGCGTTGACGTTCTCCTTAATGTATTTAGTAAAAATCATAAGGAATCCTTGAAGAGTTTAAATCCACTGAGGCAGGCATAGAGGCTCTGCTCAGTCCAGAATGAATTCGGGTGAAGGAAAGATGTGTGAGAGCCGCATTTTTCCTGTGTCCATGAAGCTGCTCTGAGGCTAGAAGATTGGTTTTACCGCCCAGAATTCTCCGGCTCGTATCTTGTCTTCAGACACATTGGCTACTTTGGCATAGGATTTTACTCCTTTTCCTTGAACAGAAAACACTTTAAAGATAATAAACATTATTATAAATAGGTAAATGATGTGAGAGTACCTAGCTGAAAGAAAAAGGGGTTTTAGTTGGCAGTATTAAATTATATTTGAAAATCAATGAGAAGTTTATGCAACTTAAAATGTTTACAAACTGCAGTGCAATCTACTGTTCATGAATGTCAGAGTATTATCAGGAAAAGTGTACATACAATCAGAGTCTTATTTCCTCACAGAGTTCTTTAAGAAGAGTGAAATATGTTTTTCTATCTCTGAGTTTCAGTTAGAGGCGTATTTTGTGCAATATTTATGTTAATGTGCCTATACATTGTGAATGAATAATTTCAGTCATTGCCTAAATCATAAGTTTTTTCTTGAGAAAGAATCAACAGTTTAGGTAGAACTTTACAAAGTTCAAATGTCTGTGTTTCAAAATGCTTACCGTTCCTGGGATGTATGATGATGTACATGTGTGTTCCCTGGGGCAGGGATTTCTAGTTAACTATTAGACCACCTCAGTTTTTAGTATTTGGCATCATCATGGTACTTTTATAAAATAGGATGTTAATAGGAAAGCAATAATAACACTTTACAGGTGGGGTAACAGATTGCCTGCAGTGACTAAAGGAGACAGTACAAAGACTGAGTCCTTGTGAATTCAGCTGATCTTCCAGATTGTACGGATTACTTGGTCTTGTCTTTTATTTTCTGAACTTTCTGCTTTTGCACTGTTTGATTGGGTTCAGATTAAGGACAGTTACTTTAAATGCATTTTAAACCCTGAGAGTGGAAATCAGACCTCTGCTAATTAGCCACACAATTTAGTATAACATTTTCTCTTTCTAATTTTGAATTTGGGCTTATCTAATACACTGATAAATTATTTCAAAGGTATTTTTATAGCTCAAATCGCTTCACTGTAACCCTGATAAATATAATTTATCAAGAATGACATTCAAGGAAAGCTTAGCATCTGTAATCAGTTAGAAAAATAATACATTCATCAGGTACCCATGGACTAAATCAAATCCCATAAGGGCATACTTAAGCTGGATGTTAGTCTGGAAAATAAGTGTACTGTATTTCCTAAAATACCACTCTTTGTGTAGGTATTTTGCCATATATTTGAGAGAAAGCTAAAAAGTAAAGGAAACTGAATGACATGTAAAAGTAACCTAAATCCTTAAAAGCGCATGCAGTCGGTCCTTCACGGTACCTCCCGATAAGCCACGTTGTTTGCTCTCTTCCTCGTTCAGGATGAGAGGCGGCTTTCAGTAGGCTTAGAAAGAAACATTAGAAGGAAACGGTTTATCAGGAACACAGAATTTTAAAATGGGGATAAATCTGAACCCCATAGGAAGACTCCATGTTAATTTTTTTTTAAAGCTGTTTATTTCAAGATTGTACTATGTGATAATCTTTTTTTTTTTTTTGCTGGTAAATTCTTTTTTTTTAAATTTTTAAAATTATTAATAAACATATAATGTATTTTTATCCCCAGGGGTATAGGTCTGTGAATCGCCAGGTTTACACATTTCACAGCACTTGTGATAATCATTTTTAAAGTATGTGATTAAACCTGATAGGTTTTCCAGCGATGAAAAAAGTAAGTTCTAAAACTGAAGCTGATTTTTTTTAGCAAATTTAAAAATTTAAGTCAGTCCCACCCATTATATAGTTTCCTCTAAAACTTTATCTTAAAAGAGTCATTTTAAAGTAGTACAACTATTTAAAAATGTAACTGTTATTTTAAAATACAAAATGAATAGTGACAGTTTAAAAGAAAGTGGGGGAAGGAAAAGTAGAGAAGGAAATGCCAGTTCCAGTCCACAGCTTTATTTGCCAAGTTTAAATTTTACCTAGTTATAAATTCTTGTAAATAGAATCTATAATGGAAATACTGAGAGACTTTGCCTGAAGTGGCATTATTGGATGCTGCTGTGATGCTACTGTAATAAGTTATTAAATTGTTGCAAAGTGCTGTTTTTGCCTTAAATTTTTATTTTGTGTGTCTTAAAACTATAGTATTAAAGGTGTTGAGATTGTGCAGATGCTGGGCACGCTTGGCATGAGGTCATCTGTTTTTATTTTTACAGAATTGTAATATAACTATGCAAGTGTGTTTATTAAAAGGACACAAACTACATTACTTGTATTGTGTATTTCTTTTGAAGCACCCTTTGAAACGTATTTGTAATTATATGTAGTCGTGATTGAATTTCTGTGGAATTTCTCTTTTTCCTTGACATAGTCTGTGGGTACAGGCCAGCAAGCTGTTTCATATTACAGTAGGCAAAAGAAATTTTTAAATGGTCAAGATCGAGATAATTTGATCCAAGATAATCATACGTATCTCAAAAGCAGAAGAAACTTTGATTTGAAAGTAAAAGAAAATATGATCTAGGGTAATAGACTACTATGTTATTTATAGTTTTTACTCCAACTTGTTTCTAAAAAATTGGAGGGAACTTACAAGTTGATCCTCATTGCAAACCCAAAATAAAACATTCTTAGTATAAAACAAGAGTCTATGTACAAGAAATTGTAGTGAATACTTGGAGGCCCCACACTTAAGTAGAGTCTGACACTTACACATTATCAAGTTGGTGGTTTCACCTTGAGTGAAAAAATATGTATCGAAATCCAACCCATCCGTCAGTGTCTGGCATAAACAACCTCTTTCCAGAAAACCTTTCCTCACCTCTGGAACTGAGTCTGCATAAGGCCAGACAGGAACTAACTGCTGAGAATATGAAAACAAGTGTCAGCTAGTCCTGGGCTCAGGTAGCACATTGCTCTGTGAGGGGGGTCAGGCACACAGGCAGATAATTCTAGAACAGCACACTAGTAAGCACAGTGATCGACATTCACTGGGCACCACGAGAGTACAGAGGGAGGAATACCTCATTCATTGTAGATGGGTGAATTAGAGAAGACTTCCTGGGGGAGGCATCTGGGCGACCAGTAAGATAAATAGGAGTAAGCCAGGTGGGCGGGATGGCGAAGGGTACCACAGACAAGAGACAGTGGAGGGGGTGATTTTATAAGCAGTTCATTATGGCTGCAGTGGAAGTGCAAAGCCAGAATCAGTGCAAGGTGGGGCTTGAGAGCCGGACCACAGGCTGGATCAGATTCTCTAGCCTGAATGAGAGATTCACTGGGACCACCTGGGAAGCTTTAAAAAAAACTGTTGATGCCTGAGTCCTCATTTAAATGGTCTAAAGCATGGTCTGCGTGGGGTGGGGGGGGGGGTTCAGAGCTGCCCAGATGATTCTGCTCTGAAGCCAAGGTGGGGAAAAAGTGATGAAACAGAGCTAAGAACTGTTTCTGAAGGAACATTGGCAGGAGTTGGTGATGGATGGGATGTGTGGGCAGGTGTGTATCCTGGTGACAGGTAGAATCGTTGTGCCACCAGCTGCAGTAAGGAGTCAGAGTTAGGGGAAGAAGAATTTGGTTTTTTCCTACAAAGCCCCCACAGTGGGCCACCAGGGTAGACCTGTCCGGCAGGCGGTGGGAGCAGCAGGACATCAGCCGGTGGGAGGAACGCAGCTTGACGGTTGAGCCCATGAATATAGATGAGCTGACTGTCCAGGGTGTTAGCAGTTACGGGTGGATCCGCAAAAGCACCCACAGAGGCAGGAAACAGGTTCTAGGAGAACAAGGACAAGCTGGCTGCACAGCCATTGCTCAGACCAATGAAAAGACGAGAAGGAAGTGCCCTTCACTGAGCCCTTACTAATCTAGGTACTTTTCTGAAGTTCCCTAATGTTTTTCCTCATTATGATTTTCTTTTTACAGATAAGGAAATGAAAGCAAAAGCTAAATAACTTGTCCGAGGTTACACAGCCCATGAGTGGTAGAGCTGGGTTCAGACCCACATGGTTTGTCTCCAGAGCCCATGCTCTCACCATCTACACTAGGGTGCGGCCACTGCGCCCCTTTAGAGCAGTGAGGCTCCGCAGTACAGCCAGCACTGGAACCAGGGAAAAGGAAAGAGGGAAAATCAGAGGCGGCACAGTGTTTCCTCTTGGTAGAAAGTACACCCAGAGAAGCAGCCAGGAGGCAAAGACTGAATGTGACCAACAAGGACAGGAATCGTTAAGAATAGTGTCTAGAAGGATAAAGCTGAACAAACCACTTTTTGGGTAGCAGCTTTGTTGAGATATGTCGTATACCATACAGTCTATCCATTTAAAGTGTACAGTTGAATGTTTTTTAGTATATTCAGTGTTGTGGGACCGTCACCAGAGATAGCTGATTCCAGAACATTCTCCTCACCCCCAAAAGAAGCCCTGTACCCTTTAACTTTTACCCTCCTGTCTTCCTATACAACCCCCACCTCCAGCCCTAGGCAGCCACTACTCACCTACTTTCCACCCCCATATGTTTGCGTATTCTGGGCATATCATATATGTGGAACCATAAAATGTGTGGGTTTTGTGATTGACTTATTTTACTCAGCATCATGTCTTCAAGGTACACCCATGCTGTGGGATGCCTCTGCCCTTCGTTCCTTTTCATGACTAAGTAGTAGTCCGCTGCGTGGGTACACCACACTTGCTTATCCATTCTTAAGTTGATGGATATTTGCGTTGTTGCTACTTTTTGGCTCTTAGGAACAACGCTGCTACAAATGTGTACAAGTTTTTGTGTAGGCATATGTCTTCATTTTTCTTGGGTATACAGGAGTATACTAGGTAGGAGTGGAATTGCTACATCAAATGGCAATTCTGTGTTTAGCTTTTTTTTTTTTTTTTAAAGATTTTATTTATTTGAGAGAGACCAAGAAAGAGCATGAACAGTGGGGAGGAGCAGAGGGAGAGGGAGAAGCAGGCTCCCTCCTGAGTGGGGATCCCGAGGTGGGGCTCCCTCCCAGGACCCCACAATCATGACCTGAGCCAAGGGCAGACGCTCAACCCACTGAGCCACCAAGACACGCCTCTGTGTTTAACTTTTTGAGGAACGTTTTCCAAAGTAGCTGCACCATTTAATATTCCCACCAGCAGGGCACAAGTTTTCTCTTTCTCCATATCCTTACCAACACTTGTTATTCTCTTACTTGTAGCCGTCCCTCTGGGTGTGAAGCGACAACTCACTGTGGTTTTGCTTTACATCTCCTCCATGACTAATGATGCTGGGTGTCTTTTCCTGTGCTTGTTGAGCATTTGCATGTCTTTGGAGAGAAGAGTACTTAGATCCTTTGCCTATTATTTGAGTACTTGGTCTTCCTAATCACGTTTTAAATTCGTTTTAAACAAGAACAAGTTCTGGGCACTTGAGTGGCCCAGTCGGTTAAGCATCTGCCTTCAGCTCGGGTCGTGATCCTGGGGTCCTGAGATGGAGCCCCGCATCAGGCTCCCTACTCAGCAGGAAGCCTGCTTCTTCCTCTGCCACTCCCTCTGCTTGTGTTTCCCCCTCACTGTGTCTCTCTCTGTCAAATAAATCAATAAAATGTTTTAAGAAAAGAAAGAAAGAACAGCTAACATTTACTAAGCGTTTACCTTGTACTGAGCGATGGACTAAGTACTTCGGGTACCTGTCTGGGTTAGTCAGTGATGGAGTTAGAACTCTAGTCCAGACGGAGTCTGACTCCAAAGTCGTGCTCTTAGCCTCACCCTACACTGCTTTCCGTAACCTGGAAGCAGCTGCAGCTCCAGATCACAAAAGCAGAACAACCATCTCTTAACTCCCAGAGTCAGGCGAGAAGAGTGTAAAGAGAATTCACTGTTTTAAATAAATCCAGTCCGGTCAGGTTACCCTGAAAGGTACTGGGAGGAACCTGCTGCTAGGGTCCCTGTGTCGCCGACAGCCACCTGTTAACCACGAGCTCTGTCAGACAGTGCTGGAGAGCTGGCGTGTCCACACCAAGCACGGGGTGGCAAAGTGACCAATTACATTGTCACAAACAGTTTGAAAGTATGGGCTGTGTGATCATGCTGCTGGGGAGAATTAGGAGTAAAGCAAGCTGTTTAGTAATGGGGAGACCAAACAGCCCCCGTCACCCCAGGCCAGTGCTAGCATAGTAATGGGTGCCCAGTGTGAGGGCTGAAGCGTGCAGGACAGTGCACAGGAGGCGGGCGGTGGGACCCCACTACTCACTGCATGTGTGACAGAGGAGGTTTGTAGGTACCAGTCGCCACTTAGACACAAAAATGACTTAAGGGAAGGTGAGAGCTCTGTTGGCATTTCCAGAAAAGTGCCCCTTATTCCCTCTAGATTTCAATCCAGCAAGCAGCAGACCAGGTCATGTTTCTGCAAACCATCGTCCACGGTTTGCCCCAAGGAGGATGGCTGTGTAGACGCCATTTAAAATGGCCTGGTATTTCAAAGTGTAAGACTTGAACCAAGAGGCCTAGGAGCAGGGATTTTGTAGCTCTAAATTCTGCACTAAGTCCCTTAGCCACCAAACTTCCGAGGCTCCATATACTGGCACAGCAGGGGTCCGAGTGGGATCCGCGGGTCGCAGGGCTGATGAGAGGTTGTAAGTTGTCATGCGTGTTGGTAACGGTTATTTTTATGTTCAGATTAAAGGCTCTCTGTTGGGCGAACCTGAAAAGATTAGAGTTGCATAACACCTCTTCGTGATGTTCTGCATCTGCCTGGCACGTCGCGTCCCTCACATGGGCCGGTGACAGAACGCTGCCTAGTCTAGAACATGTCACCAGGCTCAGCCTGAACAAAACTCCTTCCGAGGCTCAACTTCGGAGGCACCTCTTCTGCCATTAGGAGGTCTTCGCTCTCTTTTAGGCTTGTGACCTTTCACTGAAGATTCCAAAGTAAAAATAAAACCAATAAACGGTTTCTTTGTCCACTTGTGTTTATCAGCAGACTTACTTTGGGAAGCTCTGAAATACATTCACTTACCGATAACCGAATATTTCGCTTTTGCTTACTGATGGTCTGCAATATTAGAATATATTATTAACTTCTCTTTTTGTGCTTAAACAACCTAACTCCCGGTGACAAAGAATTGACAGGCATCAGGAAGACCTAGAGCTTAAAAGTTTGTTCAACAATTGTTTAGATTTCCAAAAACAAAACCACAAGTATCCATGGCTCTGTGGTAGAAGCATAGTGCCTGGTACGTGGTTGGTATTCGGTAATAGTTGCCAAGTGGATAAACCGCTGTTCTTTTACAAAATGAGATCTGCACTAATTTTCTGGTCCCCCGACAAAACTTCTTTATTAAAGGCAGCCTTCAGGGGCGCCTAGCTGGCTTAGTCAGTTGAACGTCTTGACTCTTCATTTCGGCTCAGATCACATCTCAAGGTCGTGGGACGGAGCCCCACGTTGGGCCCTGCGCTTGGTCCGGAGTCTGCTTGTCCCTCTCCCTCGCTCGTGTTCTCACTCTTTCTCTCAAATAAATAAATAAAATTTATTTTCTTTAAGGCAGTGTCAGAAAATGCACACAGTTTCGTCATCTGGATTTACTGTTAAAAATTGTCTTTTCACTGAGCTTCCAAACAGACTGAAAACCATTATGTGACACTCGGGCTGCTCCTTCGGGGTGGAGAATAGCGTCTTTCAGTGGCCTTGCTCTTCTCACAATGGGCAAGGACGTTTCTGGGACTTGATGACGTAATCCGAACAAGCTGTCTTTGTACTGGTCATCACAAACCATCTTTTGTCCTTCACCTTTTGGAATCTCTGCAGAGCTCCGTCCTCTGCTTTCTTAGGCGTCTCTTGTTTGCTTCTCGCTCTCGTGTGCATTTAAACGGCAGCCGCTCCCTGACTCTGTGGGACACAGTCTACAGGGCTGTTATTCGTTGTGCATAACTTGGCTGTCAGTCTCTGTGTCCTCACGAAAGTTGGGGGTGGGGGAGGGGGGGTCTTGTGACCCTGGGGACTTTGACCTGATCGTCGCCATGATCTCTCCTTTTTCTTACTTTGCCACACTTCCTGTCTGCCAGAAAGAACTTACCAGCACGTTCTCATCATTCTCTCTGGCCACCCGTAGTTACTATCATTGTACCATCTCCTGCAGGTCAGGGCTTATCTTCATATCATATTCTTCAGATACTTGTTGAAAACCTAGTGTGTGGGCGCCTGGGTGGCTCAGTGGGTTAAAGCCTCTGCCTTCAGCTCAGGTCATGGTCTCAGGGTCCTGGGATCGAGCCCCGCATCGGGCTCTCTGCTCGACAGGGATCCTGCTTACCCCACTCTCTCTGTGCCTGCCTCTCTGCCTACTTGTGATGTGTCAAATAAATAAATAAAATCTGTTTTTTAAAAAACCTACTATGTGTCAGACACTGGGGATATAGCAGATTATAAAGCAAAAAAAATTCCTCCCCTCTCAGAGCTGACATTTAAGTAGGGCAAGATGAAAACAAAATGAATGAGTATGTCATGTCTTGGGAAATTAAAGCAGGTTAGGGAAAGGGAGTGATGGGTTGGTGGGAGGGGGGTGGATCCAGATGGATTTCAGCTTTAAACAGGCTCTGAAGTGGTGACATGTGAGCAAAGACTTGAAGGACATCAGGGACATCTGGACGGAGCCATGCAGATACCTGGAAAGTCATTCTAGGCAGCGGGAAGAGCACATGCCAGGGCCTCAGTCGGGAACATGACTGTAATGCCTGAGGAACAGTGTGAGCCTGGTGTGGCTGGAACAGAGCAAGAAGTGAGGACAGAGGGTTAACTGGGGAGATAGGGGAGATGGTTTAGGTTCTTGGAGGCTTTTTGTAAGAACAGCCTTGGATTTTGCTGGGAGTGACAAGAACGCATCAGAGGGTTTTAATCAAAGGAAGGACACGATCTGATACGCTTTAACAGGATAGCTCCGGCTTGCTAGATGAAAGCAGGGGTTGGGGCAGGGAAAGGCTCAGAAGCAAGCAGACACGTTCAGAGGCTAGTTCAGTAATCCAGGTCCACAGTGGTGCTGGCCTGATCGGCATGATCCAAGCGGACGTCATGGGAAGTGGTCAGACTATATTCTGAAGATAGAGCCAACAGGCGGATTGAATGTGGGATGTGAAAAGAAGAAAAGTATCAAGGATGTCCCTAAAGATCTTGGCCTAAGCAGCCAGAGGCATGGAAGTGCCATAAAATGAAGGCACATGATGAGGGAGGAGGGGCAGGGAAGATGATGAGGAATTTGATCTTGGGTATGGCCCTCACTTACTTTTAAGATTGGTCAGTAGAGAGGTGCCTGGGTGGCTCAGGGGGTTAAAGCCTCTGCCTTCGGCTCAGGTCATGGTCTCAGGGTCCTGGGATCAAGCCCCGCATCGGGCTCTCTGCTCAGCAGGGAGCCTGCTTCCCCCTCTCTGTCTCTGCCTGCCTCTCTGCCTACTTGTGATCTCTGTCTGTCAAATAAATAAAATCTTTTAAAAAAATAAATAAAAAGATTGGTTAGTAGAGATGCTGGTGAGGTCCAGAGCATATATTTGGGCTGGAGTGCACGGGTGGGAATGCCTCGGTGCATCGATGATTCTTAAAGCCACAAGACTCGGTGGGACCACCGAGGCTGTTTGTGGAGAAGAGTTACAGGGCTGAGACTTTGGCTTCCAGTGTTAAGTCTGTGGGTTGAGGAGGAGCTGGGAAAGGAGAGGAGGGGACTGGCTGAGGAGGCAGCGCCCTAGAAGCCAAGTAAAGAAGGATTTTAAGGAGGAGGGAGTGATCCACTATCACAAATGCTAGTGATTGGTCAAGCGAATCGAGGGGCCTTTTGCTAAAGGAGGAAGCTACCTGGAGCTTTGGGTAATCTCTTCTTGAAACTACAACATTTGAAATAATTTCAATGCTTAGTGTTTCAGCTATTCAGGAAATGTGTTTACATAGAAATATAGAGGCTGGTATTTGTTGAAATTAATTCTTTGGGTACTTGAGAAAAATATTCCTTTGCCTATGTGTTCACTATATTAAGCCTGTTAATATACAAGGCTTTCATATTTACTAATTTTCATTGAGAGATATTATTATAACCCACTACTTTGATTATAGATTTTTCAAATCTTTTTTCTTTCTTTTTTCCTCTCTTGCACCCTCGTCCCTCCCTCCCTCCCTCCCTTCCTTCCTTCCTTCCTCTCTTTCAGAGGTCATTTTGTCAATTAATTTTACATTTTCATGCTGTCCTGTTAATTGCAAATGAAACCAGAATTATTATACCATCCTAAATATTTATAATGTTTACACAGGTCTTCAAAAGCCTATTTTGTCTGTTGCTAATAAAACCTCCCTAGTTCCTTTTTAATATACTGTAAATGTGGAGCCTTGTCCAAACCTTTACTTCTACCATTTCTGTAAGATTGCATTAGGTGTCATTGTAAACAACATCTAGCTGAAATTTTTTTTAATTCCCGTATAATTAATATGTAGTGCTCTGTGAGTTTCAGGCGTACAATATAGTGATTCGGCACTTCCGTACAACACCTGTGCTCATCACAGGGCGCGTGCTCTTGTCCCCATCACCTGTGTGTGTCATTCTCCCCGACCTCCTCTGGTAACCACCAGTTCGCTATATTTAAAAGTTTTATATGTACATTTAAGAGGGTTTGTTTGATTGTTTGTTTGGGGCGCCTGGGTGGCTCAGTCGTTAAGCGTCTGCCTTCGGCTCAGGTCATGATCCCAGGGTCCTGGAATCGAGCCCCGCATCGGGCTCCCTGCTCGGCAGGAAGCCTGCTTCCCCCTCTCCCACTCCCCCAGCTTGTGTTCCTTCTCTCACTGTGTCTCTCTCTTCAAATAAATAAATAAAGTCTTTATTTTTTTTTAAAGATTTTATTCATTTGTCCGAGAGGGAGAGAGAGAGGATGAGAGCGAGCATGAGAGGGGGAAGGTCAGAGGGAGCAGTAGACCCCCTGCTGAACAGGGAGCCCGATGCGGGACTCAATCCTAGGACTCCAGGATATCATGATCTGAGCTGAAGGTGATTGTTCAACCAACTGAAGCCACCCAGGCGCCCCTAAATAAAATCTTTAAAACAAACAAACAAAAAAACAAACAACAAAAAAAAGTTTTTTGTTTGTCTTGTTTTGTTTGTTTCATTTCTTAAATTCCACGTATAAATAAAATCATACAGTATTTGTCTTTCACTGGCTGACTTATTTCATTTAGCATTATACACTCTAGATCTATCCACTTGTTGCAAATGGCAAGATTTCATTCATCTTCATGTCTGAGTAATACTCCATTTTATAAACACACACACACACACACACACACACCTTTATCCGTTCATCTATGGGTGGACACTTGGGCTGCTTCCATAATACAGCTATTATAAATAATGCTGCAGTAAACATAGGTGTGCTCTTATCTTTTAAATTCATTTTTTCTTATTCTTGGGGTAAATATCCAGTAATGAAATTGCTGAACTGTATGGTAACTCTATCTTTAATTTTTTGAAAAACTTTTATACTGTTTTCTCCAGTGGCTGTACCACTTTGCATTTCCACCAACAATGTAGGAGGATTCCTTTTCCTCCATATCCTTGGCAACACTTGTTTCTTATGTTTTTGATTTCAGCCATTCTGATGGGTGTTAGGTGATATGTCACTGCAGTTTTGATTTGTGTTTCCTTGATGCCAAGTGATGAGCATCTCTTCTTCTGTCTTTTGGCCATCTGGATGTCTTTGGAGAAATTCCTGTTCATGTCTTCTGCCCATTTTTAATCAGATTATTTGGGGGTTTTTTAATGTTGGATTGTGTAAGTTCTTTACATATTTTAGATTCTAACCCTTTATCAGATAATGTCTTTTGCAAATATCTTTTCCCATTCATTAGGTTGTCTTTTTGTTTTGTTGATTGTTTCTGTTTTTGTGCAGAAGCTTTTTATTTTGTTCTAGTCCCAATAGTTTATTTTTGCTTTTGTTTCCCTTGCCTCAGGAGACATATCTAGAAAAAACTTGCTGTGGAGGCACCTGGATATCTCAGCCAGTTAAGCATCTGATTCTTGATTTCAGCTCAGGTCATGATCTCAGGGGTCATGAGATTAAGCCCTGCATCAGGCTCTGCTGTCAGTGTGGAATCTGCTTAAGATTCTTTATCCCTCTCCCTTAGCCCCTCCCCCTGCTTTTGTGTGTGTGTGTGTGTGTGTGTGTGTACTTGTGCTCTCTCGCTTGCGCTCTCTCTCAAATAAATAAATGAAATCTTTAAAAAGAAGAAAAGAAAGAACTTGCTGTGTATGATGTCAGAGAAATCACTGCCTGTGCTTTTCTAGGATCTTTATGGACTCAGTCTCACATTTATTTAGGTTCTCAGTCCATTTTGAGTTTATTTTTATGTGTGATGTATGAAAGTGGTCCAGTTTCATTCTTTCGCGGGTAGCTCTCCAGTTTTCCCAACACCTTTTTTGAAGAGACTTTTTCCCATTGCATATTCTTGCCTCCTTTGTCAAAGATTAATTGATCATTCAATCGTGGGTTTATTTCTGGGCTCTCTATTCTGTTCCATTAATCAATGTGTCTCTTTTTGTATCAGTATCATACTGTTTTGATTACCACAGATTTGTAGTTTATCTTGAAATCTGGGATTGTGATACCTCCGGTTTTGTTCTTTCTCAAGATTGCTTGGCTACTTGGGGTCTTTTGTGGTTCCCTACAAATTTTAGGATTATTCTGGTTCTGTGAAAAAAATGCTTTTAGGTATTTTTATGAGTTGTATTAAATCTGGGGATTGCTTTAGGTAATATGGACATTTTAACAATACGTGTTCTCCCAGTCCATGAACATGGAGTATCTCTCCATTTGTTTGTGTCATCTTCTATTTCTTTCATCAGTGTTTTATAGTTTTCAGAGTACAGATCTTTTACCTCTTTGGTTCCTAGGTACTTTTTCTTTTTGGTGCAGTTGTAAATGGGATTTTTTTTAATTTCCCTTTCTGCTGTTTCATTATTAATGCATAAAAATGTAACAGATTTCTGCATATTGACTTTGTATCCTGCAAGTTTATTTACCAGTTCTAGTAGTTTTTTGTTGGAATCTTTAGGGTTTTCTATATATAGTATTGTGTCATCTATAAATAGTGGAAGTCTTACTACTACTTTACCACTTTGGTTGCCTTTTACTTCTTTTTTCTTGTCTGATTGCTGTGGATAGGACTTTCAGTACTATGTGAATAAAAGTGGTGAAAGTGGACATCCTTGTCTTGTTCCTGATCTTAGGGGGGAAAGTTTTCAGTTTTTACCATTGAGTATGATGTTAGCTATGGGTTTGTGTGATGTATCACATTGATTGATTTGCAAATATGGAACCACCCTTGCATCTCAGGAATAAATCCCAATTGGTTGCAATGAATGACTTTTTTAATGTACTGTTAAGTTTGGTTTGCTAGTATTTTCTTAAGGATTTTTGCATCTATGTTATCAGAGACATTGGCCTATAGTTCTTTTGTGCTGTCTTTGTCTGATTTTGGTGTCAAGGTCATGTTGGCCTCATAAAATGAATTTAGAAATTTTTTTCCTCTTCTATTCTTTTGAATGGTTTTAGAAGAATAAGTTTAACATGTCTTTAAATGTTTGTTAGCATTTATCTGCAACAGCATCTGGTCCTGGAGTTTTCTTTGTTGTGGGTTTTTAAATTTTCCAATTCGATTTCGTTGCTGGTAATGAGTCTGTTCATATTTTCTATTTCTTCCTGATTCACTTTGGGAGATTATATGTTTCTAGGAATTTATCCATTTCTTCTAGGTTGTCCAGTTTGTTGCCATATAATTTTTCATAATGTTCTCTTATAACCCTTTGTATCTCTGTGATGTCGGTTGTTATTTCTCCTCTTTCATTTCTGATTTTGTTTGAGTCCTCCTTCTCTCTCTTTCTCTCTTTTTCTCTTTTATGAGTCTGGCTAAAAGTTTATCAATTTCAAAGAATCAGCTCCTGGTTTCATTGATCTTTTCTGTTGTTTTTGTTTGTTTGTTTGTTTGTATTTCACTTATTTCTGTTCTAACCTCTACTTTCTTTCCACTGGTTTGGGTTTTTA
The DNA here is from genome assembly GCF_020171115.1 of Neogale vison. Lineage (NCBI taxonomy): Eukaryota > Metazoa > Chordata > Mammalia > Carnivora > Mustelidae > Neogale > Neogale vison. The sequence goes on from NC_058098.1 coordinate 125,620,730, forward strand.
TTTGTTCTTCTTTTTCTAGCTCCTTTATGTATAATGTTAAGTTGTTTATTTGTGATTTTTCCTGTTTCTTAAGGTAGGCCTTATTACTATGAATGTCCCTGTTAGAACAGCTTTTGCTGCATCTCAAAGATTTTGGACCATTGTGGGGTTTTTTGGGTTTTTTTTTTTAAGATTTTATTTATTTATTTGACAGAGAGAGAGAGATCACAAGTAGGCAGAGAGGCAGGCAGGGGTGGGGGGAAGCAGGCTCCCTGCTGAGCAGAGACACCTCCTCCCGCAATGTGGGGCTCAATCCCAGGACCCTGAGACCATGACCAAAGCCAAAGGCAGAGGCCTAACCCACTGAGTCACCTAGGCACCCCAAGGACCATTGTGTTTTCATTTTCATTTGTTTCCATATACTTTCTTATTTCCTTTTTGGTTTTTTGTCTTGTTTTGTTTTTAAGGTTTTCTTTCTTTCTTTCTTTGAGGGAGAGCATGAGCTGGGGGAGCAGCAGGGGGAGAGGGAGAAGCAGACTCCCCACTGAGCAGGGAGCCCAGTGTGTGGTTTGTTCTCAGGACCCTGGGCTCATGGCCTGAGCTGAAGGCAAATGCTTAGCTAACTGAGCCACCCAGGCACCCCTCTTATTTCCTTTTGATTTCTTGGTTGATCTATTCATTGTTCTATTCATTGTTTAGTAGCACGCCAGTCTTCCTGATGTCTTCTGGTTTATTTTCACTGATGTCAATGTTATCTAGCTGTATCTGTGGGATGAGCTCTGGCTCTTGCTCTCTGTGTCAAATAAATAAATTTTTAAAAAATTAGTTTTAAGTAAATTTAAAATCCACCTTGAATTTATACCTACCATTATTGTTACTTTATATCATCAATGATTATTTTGATTTCTCACATATTTACTAGTGTTTTTGCTCCCCCTTCCTTCCCTCTTTCTCTTTCCTTCTTTCTTTTCCTTCCTTCCCTTTTCTCTTTCTTTCTTCTTTTTCTTTCTTCACCACTCCTTACATCTCATTATTCCTTCTTTTTTTTTTAAGATTTTATTTATTCATTTGAACAAGTGAAACAGAGACAGCAGGGAGGGAAGGGAAAAGCAGGTTCCTGATGCAGGGTTCAATCCCAGGATGCTGAGATCATGACCTGAGCCAAAGGCAAACACTTAACTGACTGAGTCCCCCAGCCCTCCTCATTATTCCTTCTTATTCAATTTCCTTCTTCCCAAAATACAACTCTTTATAGTTCCTTTAGTCAGCCTATTAGTGGGAAATGCCCTCAAACTTTGTCTGAAAATGTTTGTATTTCTCCCTCAACCATGAATGGTGTATAATTAGAATTTGGGTTTGACAGTTATTTTTGCTCAGTTTAGGTATAGATTCGTTTTTATTTTTTCCATAATCGGGAATCTTTGTTCCATTTGAATATGTGGAGGTATATCTTTCATCGATTCTAGAAAATTCTCAACCATTATAATCTCAATATCACTTCCTCCCATTATTTCTGTTCACCACCACCCCCCTCGCCAGATTCCCATTAGATGTATGGGGTGATGTCATTCTGTCCTCTGTGTCCCTTAACGTCCATTTTATGTTTTCCATCTTTTTGTCTTTCCAGGCCACCTTCTTTTTTTTTTTTTTTTAATAAATCTTTTTTTTTTAAAAGATTTTATTTATTTATTTGACAGACAAAGATCACAAGTAGGCAGAGAGGCAGGCAGAGAGAGGGGGGGCAACAGGCTCCCCACTGAGCAGAGAACCTGATGCAGAGCTCGATCCCAGGACCCTGGGATCATGACCTGAGCCGAAGACAGAGGCTTAACCCACTGAGCCACCCAGGCGCCCCGATAATAACATTCTTATTAGTTTCTTTTTACATTTGCCCATTATTTTTTTTAAGATTTTATTTATTTGTCAGAGAGAGAGCACACACACAAGCAGGGGGAGCAGCAGCAGAGGAAGAAGCAATCTCCCTGCTGAGCAAGGAGCCTGACGTGGGACATGATCCCAGGACCCTGGGATCATGATTTGAGCCAATGGCAGATGCTTAACCGAATGCATCACCCAGGCATCCCTGGCCATTCTTTTTTATGGATGGTGTTTATGTATTTAAACCCTTAATGTATATCTTGAGTTATTTTAAATATAGAAACTTCACTTTTTTTTTATGAGTTTATTCTATTACTTTATGTTATTGGGGGTTTTGTTGTTGTTGTTAAGATTTTATTTATTTATTTCACAGAGAAAGATAGCACAAGCCAGAGGGAGCAGCAGAAGCAGGCTCTCCACTGAGCAGGGAGCCTGATGTGGAGCTCAATTCTAGAACCCTGGGATCATGACCTGAGCCGAAGGCAAATGCTTAACCGACTAAGCCACCCAGGCACCCTTCTTGTTTTGTTTTTTAAGATTTTATTTTAAGAAATCTCTACACCAGGATGGGGCTGTAGTTCAGAACCCCAAGTTCAGGAGTTCAGTGCTATACCAACTGAGCCAGCCAGATGACCCCCTTTAGGGTTCTTTCTAGTCATCATTTTTATTTATGGTGGATCAGTTCTTATTTTTGGTAATTTTTTACTTTGAACTCCTCTTTAGTGAGATGGTTTTCCTGTGGAAATCATGTGGAACCACGGTTGTGAGAGAGACCCTCTGGACAGTGCACATTTTCTTTGGCCAACCACACTAAGGGTATCACCAGCTAGGGACCATTTTTCTGCTGATCCATCAGTTTTGGAACTCTTGAACTCCCCATTTATGTGAGATGCAAACCTAGCAATTGTTTACTTCTTGACCCAGCAGACTTAAAAGCTCTCCTATCCTCTCACTCTTCTAGCAGGAGGAGAGTTCTCCCAGTTGGCCCTGTGGTCTCCTTCCGGAGCCTCCTCTCATTGGCCAAACCTGGGCAGAAGCCAACTGAAATAGGAGCTTATACAAGCAGCCTGTGGGGTTGGCTTCCCTGTAGTACAGAGCAGAGGAGAGGTGAGAAACAGGTCTGGGGACCAACCTAACGGTCTGCCATTTGACAGATATTTCCTGGTCAAAACGCTATGTTAAATTTGATATTGTAGAACTGTGGGATATCCTGTCCCTGACCTCCAGTGGGAGAGACGGACACACCAACTATATAAGAGGTGAACTATAGCGCAGGTTACGTTATGTGAAATGTTAAATACAGATGCAGACTAGCCTGGAAGCACAAAAGAGAGGCAAGCTGGGGGTAAGTGGGATAGGGATGGGAGAGCTCCCCCAGAGTAGGGTCACATGAGCTGTACCCTGAAGGGTTAGAAAGCTGGCTGTGTGTGGAGAAGAGGGCCATGGGCAGTGTGGACAGCTCATCATGAGGACTGAGCCTGGGCCAGGGCGGCTAACAGGCGGGCTACATGGTCAAAGGTGAGGCTGCAGATGTAGCTGTGGGTAGATTACAGAGACTCTGGAGCCCTGTGCTACTAAGCTAAGACTTTATTCTGCAGATAGCAGAAGCCGCTAAAACATCCTGTTAGGGAAGGAACATAATAAAAAATGTTCCAGCTGGCTTGAGCTGTTTAATAGAAATATAATGTAAGTCACAAATGCAGCCAGCCCATCTGTAATTTAAAATTTTCCAAAAGCCACATTTTAAAGAGTAAAACATGAAATTGATTTGAATAATTTTTTACTTAGCTCAGTATTATACAAAATATTACCATTTTAATATGCAGCCAACATAAGAATTATTAATGCATTATTTTATGTGCTAGGTTTTTTTGTACTAGCTCTTTGAAATCTGGTGTGTATCTCACACTTAGAGCAGTTCTCTGTTTGGACTGGCCCAGTTCAAGTGCTCCGTGTTGCTAATGGCCAACATGTTGGACAGTGTGGGTGGAGAGGACAGCAAGGGGTCAAAAGGAGAGGTTCGGTTAACGACGCGGCTCCAGGAAGAAACAGGATCCCCTCATCCCCTCACACAGGAAGGAAGTACAGGGGTGAGGAGCAGGGAAGTGAAGGGCAGAAGTAAAAGGGCTGCCATGCCTTTCTTTCCCCTGACATCAGAGGTAAGAACGTCTGAAAGTGAGGGTTGGGGTCAAATTGGAAACTTGAAGAGAATAAAATTTTAAGAACCTTTGTACTGAAAGAATTAATTAATTAATTTTTAAAAACGATAAAATATCTGAGACTTTTCCTGTTATTCCAAGGTACAGAACATAGGCTGATGCTCGTGGGTTTTACCATAAATCGTTTCCCGAAGTGTGATCCACATACCAGATGGTACACTACACGGTGGCAAAATAGTACTGGGACGACTTGTTTGCTTTTTAAGCAGGCTCCAAGCCCAGTGTGGAGCCCAGTGCAGGGCTTGAACTCATGACCCTGAGATTAAGACCTGAGCTGAGATCAAGAGTCTGACACTTAATCAACTGAGCCGCCTGGGCGCCCCATAGGAGAACTTGTTTTATTCTAAAAGTTATGTATTTATTGTAGTGAGTATTAGAAGAAACATAATCAATACATAAAACCCATGGTCCCCTACATATTTAACTCAAACATGAGTAAATTTACAGGGAAGGACGTGGGAGAAGGTGAATGGCTGAAATCCGTACACATGGGTGTAAGAGATGCGGTAACCTCAGAGACTTAGAAACCGTTCCGATGCGGGGCACCTGAGTGGCTCAGTGGGTTAAGCCTCTGCCTTCGGCTCAGGTCATGATTCCAGGGTCCTGGGATCGAGCCCCGCATCGGGCTGTCTGCTCCGCGGAGAGCCTGCTTCCTCCTCTCTCTCTCTCTCTGCCTGCCTCTCTGTCTACTTGTGATCTCTGTCTGCCAAATAAATAAATAAAATCTTAAAAAAAAAAAAAAAAGAAACCGTTCCGATGCTCATCCCAGTCAGCTGGTAACTCTGACCAGTGATCCCAGGTCACGTCGCCATTGACATTTCCCCTCCAGCCTCCCTGCTCCCCACAACCTAGTCAGACAGGCGTCTGTATTAGCTTCATGGGGTCAGGACACCTGGTCTTTCTGTAGCTCTCGCCGGCAGAGCAGGGTACAGTACGATCCCCAGAAAAGCTGGATAATTTTGAACATGACAGTGGCACCATGATGTCTTCTTGAAAGCACCAAACACAACCTGCCTTATTTTATTTCTGTTTTACTGTGAGAAGAATTTTTTTGAAGCTGTTGGCAACACGTACAGAAAATAGACCAATTTTCTCCCTTAGAACTGTTGGCCCAGATCTATACAAAATATATAAAAACTCAAAGGCAAGCAAAAAGAGAAGCCCCCTTGAAAAGCCCAGTCTGATCCTTGCATTTTCTGCCTCTGTGGCTTTATATGTTCCCAGTGCCCCACAAGCACATCTCCGAGTGGTGCCTCTGCGTCGGTCCACGCCTGTCCCATGGATGAAGGCTGGGGCAGTGTGACACCCCCGCCCCCGCTGCATCTCATGGTTGCCTCAACCTCGACGGTCACCCACACCTCACTCGGCTTTCTGTCTCCCTCACGTGGTAGCTTGCTGGTACCTACCTGCTCTTTCTCTTTGTCTGAGGAAGGCCTACCTGAGGTAGTCCGCCGCCACCGTGCGTAAGGCAAGCCCTCAGCTATGTACCAAGTAATTCTGGAATCATGTCGGTTCTCGGGCTGACATTCAGGTCAGCTCCCGTGTGCCCTTGAATTGATCCAGACTGAGCAATGGCGCTCACCCTGACGCGAGGCTGCTGGGGACTTGCCTCGAGGTCTTACAGCCATGATGTCCTGGAGCCAGTTCTGGTGGCTAAGGCAGTGACCTTGTTGGGACCTGCTGAATCCCAGGAATTTCAGGTTTCCTAACTGTAACACTTGACTTTGAGAAATCTAGAGCAATGTTCCTCAAACATTTCTTAGCAGTAAGATACTCTACATACCTACGTAAAAGTGTTCACAGAGCAGTACCTCCCAATGCTGCACGCCAGCTGGTTTGTATTTATTTGTTTGTGTTAATGCTAAGCCTGACCCACATGTTTTAAAAGATTTTATTTATTCATTTGAGTGTGAGAGAATGAGCAGGGGGACAGGGAGAAGCAGGTTCCCCACTGAGCCAGGAGTCCAACCTGGGCCTCTATCGCAGGACCCTGAGATCATGACCTGAGCCAAAGGCAGAGGCTTAACCCACTGAGCCACCCAGGTGCCCCCCGACCCACTTTTTTTTTTTTTTAAGATTTTATTTATTTGAGAAAGAGCACACAAGACAGGCGTTGGAGCAGTGGGAGAAGGAGAAGAAGATTCCCCACCGAGCAGGGAGCCTGACTCAGGGCTGGATCCCAGGACCCTGAAATCATGACCTGAGCTGAAAGGAGGCAGATGCTTAACCGACTTAGCCTCTGAGATGCTCTTTTTTTTTTTTTTAAGATTTTATTTATTTATTTGAGAGAGTGAGGGAAAGGGAAAGAGAGCGTGCCTAACCCACATTTTTAAAAAAACAAAATTGATGGACGGATCCACAGATGGCTTATGACCTGCAATTTGGAAAACACTGGTCTCAGGCATTTGATTGATTTAATCAAATCTGTCCCTCAGCTGATTGATTTAATCAATCAAGTATCTTTGATATCTCGAAGATCACTATCTACCTTTGAAAATGTCCCGCAGCGATGAGAACCGCACAGGTTCTCCACAAGTTCAGAACAGTTCTCCTCTGAGGCCATTCCTAAAACCCCTTCCTCTGTCATTGATTTGGAAGAGAAGCGCGGACCCCCGTGAGATGGCAGGGGCCTGGCTCCCTGCGGCTCCGGGGGAGCGGGCGGCGAGGCCGGCCTTCGGCAGGTGGGCGCCGCTCTGCGGACCATCGGGTACTCCGGAAAGCTGCGTGGCTCTTTCGAGGCTCCGTTCGAAACCCAGCACATCTGCTGATAATTGTCTGTTTCCTACCAAGAAGACGAAAGGGCTGTTTTGAACCTGTGCCCTGTCTTCCCGTAGGGTGCGCGGACCTGCAGAGCCTGGACACCATGCAGCCGGGGGAGAGGAAGAGGCAGGGCTACATCCACGAGCTGATCCGGACGGAGGAGCGGTACGTGGACGACCTGCAGCTCGTCGTGGAGGTGAGGCCTGTGTTCCCTGTCGGCGCCGACTCCCGTTCCCAGTGACTCCCAAGCCAGCGACAGCCGCTAGAGCAGCACTTAAAAATGGTCTGTGTTTGAGTAGACAAAGTAAGACTTGTTTCCGTGGCTCCTCGTTCCCACCAAAGGTGTCAAGGCCCTCGGGATGAGAAGCCCAGTTAAATAAACAAGCCGCCGAAGAGAACACGTGTCCCCAGCGGGCCCAGCAGGTGCCTAGCCGTGACCTCGCTGGAGGCGTGGCGGGGAAGCTCCAGCGGCCCCCAGAAAGGCCCGCCCTCGCGCCATCTTCCAGCCCGCGTGCAAGCTGGGGCTTGCGACCCACACACTTGTTCTGCTCCAAGTGCACTCTGCCACGCTGCTAGTGGGTAACGTGTCTCTTCCCCGCGAGGCTGTGAGCCCCTGACAGCAGGGACATGCATCCTTCATCCCGTGTCCCCAAAACTCAGTGTGGCCCTTTACAGGCCTTCCCGTCGGCCCTGAATGAATTACGTGTGTTTACGTCTACACTTCCCTGACCTGGAAGGATGGCGAGAAGAAAAACCCATCTTGTCATTGACCCCTCCGAGTATCACCCCGCCGCTGGCAGGTCGCAGTGCTGGGAGGTTGCCAATGGCCGTGGAAGCGCCTGTCGGACACCGGCGTGGAGCGTGCACTGGGCCGCACGCCTCCCCCACTCAGACCCGTCACTTCCCCGTGGGTTATTCCCACTCTGCCCGCCTGCCCTGGCTGAGGAGCAGGGGCTCACGTCGGGGGCAGGTAGAGTGAGAGCGCGGTTCGCAGGCCAGGCGGGCGCATCGCCATCCCCACGGAGGCTCTCAGAGGGCCCGACCGTCCTCCTCTGCTTCCCTCCCGGAGGCAGGTGAATGGGATGAGTAAGTATTCATCAGCGGGTGAGAGAACAGACCAGCAGGTGCCTTCCCGGCCTTCCCGGCCTTCCGGCGCCTCGGAGCAGACCCACCACCTTGCCAGGGCGCGCTCCGGTCAGAGGATCCGGACATCCTCGCTCCAGTCTTGGAACGACGAAGGTTCAGAACGTCCGGTTCATAGCACTGTTAACCTGAATCCTTCGAGTCCGTGCTCAGTACAACTCAGTAAATCGACACTCACCGAAGACCTGCCACGGGCAGAAAGCTCTGTGCTGGAGAGCAGAGGGGAGGAGAAAGTTCCCGCCCTCAGGAGTTCACAGTCACGCGGACAGACAGACAGACAGATAGCAGCAGAACAGAGAGGTGGGGGCCAGGAGAGGGCTGACCACCCCTGCCACAGAGGAGAGTCAGGACAGACCAGAAGGACAAGGACGAGTGTGCCTGGAAGAGGAAGTAGGAGTGGGAAGGCTGTGCCCGGGAGCCGGGGACCTGCGGCTGGTCCCGCGTGGCGTGTCCAGGCCTCGGGGGCCAGGCGGGTGAAGCTGGCAGGGCAGGCCGCGCGGGCGTGGGGAGCCTTCGGAAGGAGCCTGCGCCTTATCACAGGGCCCTCGAGCGCCTTTAGCAGGCTGACGTGTCGTGTGTATCTCGGAAAGATCACACAGGAGAAGGTTATCTCGGGTAACTTCACGGTTTCCGAAGACTTTAGACTAGTCACTTGCTGGGAATCCCACTTGTCTGTGGAAACCAGCTTAGAGTCAAAAAGACTGGTGTTTTTGTTCTGGCTCCTTCGTGGTCTAGGTTTGTGACCTTGAGCAGATCACTCTCTCAGCCTTTCTTTCCTCATGAGTGCCCCGGGAAAAGCAACAGCTGAAGGGCGCCTGGGTGGCTCTGTCAGCGAAGGGACTGGATCTGGATTTCAGCTTAGGTCATGATCTCGGGACCAAGAGATCAATCCCCACCTCAGGCTCCACGCTCCGTGCAGAGTCTGCCTAGAATTCTCTTGCTCTGAACCTTCTCCAACTCACTCTGTCTAAAAAACAAATAAATCTTTAAAAACAAATAATAATAATAATAGCTGATTGGGCTTGCCCTGCATCATCTGTGAAGTTCACTCAGAACCCACTCACAGCATGTGCACACACGCACACAGGCGTGTGCAGATACGTACCCATCAGCTTCGTAAATCCTCCAGTGTCATGGAATGTAGATAGAGGGTAGCATTTCTGCTCAGCCAGCCAGCCTCTGAAGTCCTCATCTGCGTGGGGGCCGTGTAAATCACCACTTTCTCTGTTGCTGACCCTCTCACAGACCACTTCTGGGACTCTGGGCTGCCCAGCCCCTCAATTCTGCAGCTTTCACGAGGTGCGGGTACTTTATACACATGGTTTCATTGAACCTGCTTCATCTCCCTAGGCAGTAGGTAGGAGAAGCTCCTCTTATTGATGAGAGTACTGGCCTCAGTCCTTCTCAGAATTAGGCCTAATAAGGGGCACCTGGCTGTCTCGATCAGTGGAACATGTGATTCCTGATCTCAGGGTTGTGAGTGCAAGTCCCAAATTGGGCATGGAGCCCACTTACCAAAAAAAGAAGAAGAAGAAGAAGAATTAGCCCTAGTAAGAACCAGAGAGCAAACAGTAGGGAAATTATGCAACTTAAAATTTAGCAATCAAGGCGCCTGGGTGGCTCGATCAGTTGGGCATCTGGCCCTTGGTTTTAGCTCAGGTCTTGATCTCAGGATGGTGACATTGAGCCCCAGGTCAGGCTCCATGCTCAGCGGGGAGTCTGCTTGAGATTCTCTCTCTCCTTCTCCCCCTCAACCCCCCATGCTTGTACTCTCTCTCTCAAATAAATAAATAAAATAAAATTTAGCAATCAACTCAGTGTTATATATATGTGACAAAACACGAAATTCTGGTCCTGAAACCAGTAATACACTCTATGTTAACTAACTAGAATTTAAATTAAAATTGGGGGGAAAATTTAGCAATCATAAGTAGGCTTATTTAAAAACATCATGATCATATTAGTTTCAGTATGTGAAGTTGTTGTTTGATTTAGACCACATAGCCTGTGTATTCACACCCCAGCTAACATTTCTTTTGTGTCTTGAATTTAGGTTTTTCAGAAACGGATGGTGGAGTCAGGCTTTCTCACTGAAGGAGAAATGGCCTTGATCTTTGTAAACTGGAAGGAGCTCATCATGTGTAACACGAAGCTGCTGAAGTGAGTTACGAGCGACTCCCACACAGCAGTGGACACCCCCAGCCCCCAGGATCAGGACGTCCTCACTTGACTCCCCACAGGGCTGTTTAGCAAAGGAACTTTTAATTGTTCTCTGCTCCCTCAAGCTTTTTATTTTATTGTCATTTTATGAAATGCCCCGTAACTGTAAAATACGTAATTCTTGAAATTGAGAAATACAACAAAGAAAAAAATTGGACAAAGAAAAATTAAATCATAAAATCATATATTAACATAGGATTTCAAAATTTGCTTGACTCTAGTTAGAGTAGGAGAGAAGCTGTAGCTCCTGCCCCAGGCATACTGGCTGGTCTGGCAGTCTCCTCAGTCCCTGTGTGAAATTCCATTCCTTGGGGTGACTTCCCATCCCCCTCGCCTGTGAGGACGGACTCCAGGGCGCAGGGGACTCAGCACGCCCAGCCCAGCCCTTGCTGCATCTCTGCCCTCCTCAGGGCGCAGCAGCTCTCCTGAGGACAGTGCTCACCTCTCCCTCCATGCCTGGCCTCTGTGGGCTCCTGCTCCCTTTTTCCCCTTCTTGGTTCAGCTGAGAACACATTAGAATTTCTCTAAAGGAACTTTGCTAAGAACCAAAAATGAGTCCAAAGCAATTCCAAGGACCTAGAAATACCCCCGTGTACAGACTTCCGTTTTCTTACTCTTCTTTGCTAACGTTTTACCCAGGTTGGCTTGGCCAGCAGCACGTAGGCCCCCGCTGCCGCCTCCTGACTCTCCCCTCACAGTGCCAGGTGTTTAGGTAACTCACTGGTTCTCATTTCCTTAGTCTCCCATGATATTCATCCTTTATTTACTGACGAAGTTCGCTAGAAACTGACCATGGGAGTGTGTTGGTTGCAGGGCCTTGCGGGTCCGGAAGAAGACGGGAGGAGAGAAGATGCCGGTGCAGACGATCGGGGACATCCTGGCCGCTGAGCTGTCCCACATGCAGGCTTACATCCGGTTCTGTAGCTGTCAGCTGAACGGAGCAGCTCTGTTACAGCAGAAGACGGACGAAGACACGGAGTTCAAGGAATTTTTAAAGGTAACTCCATTCTGGGATCGAGGGCAGGCCACCTCGTTCTGAGCCTGGAGGCAGAGACCGCTGCCCGTCAGGGGGCTCGGCCTGGGGAAGGGCACCCCCCCCAACTTGCCAGAGGAAACACCAATATGGCAAAGAATGTTTTGAGTGTTGGTTCATGTAGAATTGACTTTTCTTGCCACTGGGACCATGTTGTTGCCCATCTATTAGTAGAGTATTATTTAAGCCTATTAAATCAGCTACTTTATACCCCCAAAATATCCAGAATGTCACTTTATTAAATTTATATTAAATTTGTGAACTATACCCATCTTATTCCCAAAAAAGCATAGTTTACTCAAATATATCAAAAGCAACAAGATAAAATGTGAGTGTATGCATACAGTGGGACCAAAGGAAACGAGAGGAGAAGGGCGAAACTGGACTTAGGACGTTGCTTAAACACTCATGTGTGACTCTGTCCATGTGCTCCACGTGTGCCCCGATGTCCCCAAAAAGTCCAGAAGCCAATGAGAGGACACATTCAGCTCCGTGGAGCCATGGTCGTAAATTAAAAACAAAGCCTTGGTGCGCAGTCACGCTAGAAGGGCCGTCAGAGACCGCCGTGGGTAGTGTAAGGGGTCAGCGACAGCCTCCCAGAGATCCAGCAGCGAGATGCCCGGCGGCTACCGCAGCCCAGCCCGGTGTGCGAACGCGAACACATCTTCGCCCGTGTTGGGCAACACACACTCTTCCCACACATGTTAAAGTGGTGACAGAAATGAGAGTTAAATCTGCTTTCTTCCTTTTCTACGTGTCTTCTTGTTTTTTGGTTTCTGAAATACTGCATATTGGGGTCTGTTACAGCCACAGTGCCTGAAGGGAGAATGCATCATTTTAATGTCTTCATTATCAAAAAAGAATGGAAAAAATAATTAAGCATAGAATGTAAGATATTTAGGCAGAGGATAAAAATTCCAACAAAAAAATGGAGTAAGTAATAAAGATAAAAGCACAAATGATATCAATATATCTAAGAACAGATACACTGAAAAGCACTAATAGAATATAACTGTGGGGCGCCTGGGTGGCTCAGTCGGTTAAGTGTCTGCCTTGAGCTCGGGGCATGATCTCGGGGTACCTGCTCAATGGGGAGTCTGCTTGTCCTTTGCCCTCTCCTTCTGCCCGCCCCCTACTCATTCTGTCTCTCTCAAATAAATAAAATGTTAAAAAAAACAAAGAAAGAAAGACAAACCCATCTAATTCACTGCATAAGGCAAAAGTGTTTCTGACCCCCAAAGCCTATATTTGCATTTGTATTTAATTACAAAAATGAAAAAAAAAGAGTTATAACCCAATATCTCTTATAAATATAGTTGTTAAAATCTTAATTAAAATATCAGCAAATAGGAATGCCTGGATGGCTCAGTCCTTAAGTGTCTGCCTTTGGCTCAGGTCATGATCCCCGGGTCCTGGGACCCAGCCCTGCATCCGGCTCCCTGCTCAGCAGGAAGCCTGCTTCTCTCTCTCCCACTCCCCCTGCTTGTGTTCCCTCTCTCACTGTCTCTCTCTGTGTCAAATAAATAAAGTCTTTAAAATAAAATAAAATAAAATCCAGTGAATAAAAATAAACCTTACATGAAAAGAAAAGTCTGTCATAACCAAATAGAATCATCCCAGGAGGCCATTATGCATCGTCCTAGAATAAAGCAGCCTTCAGAATCAGATGGCCTGGCGTGTGAGCAAGGCAAGCTACTTAACATTTGGTGCCTTCGGGCTCCAGTGTGTAACCCAGAGATGGTCAGATACTACTTTTAAAGTACTTTCTAGGGGGTGCCTGGGTGGCTCAGTGGGTTAAAGCCTCTGCCTTCGGCTCAGGGTCCTGGGATCGAGCCCTGCATCAGGCTCTCTGCTCAGCAGGGAGCCTGCTTCCTCCTCTCTCTCGGCCTGCCTTTCTGCCTACTTGTGATCTCTGTCTGTCAAATAAATAAATAAAATCTTTAAAAAAAAAAAAAAAAGTACTTTCTAGCAGAGACCAGCATGTATAAGCATTCAGTAAATGTTAATTATATTTACATTCTTTATGATGATCTCCGGGAGGCAAAAATGATTCGACTAAAGTAAGGCCCTGAGGACTGACTCTTCATGAAGTTGGCTACTAGTAAGGGTAGGAGGCACAGGCTTGCTTAGAAATGAACCAGAAGAAACATACAAGGGAACTGAAATTACAGACACAAACACTGGTCAGAATAAGTAGATAAATGTGGGACTGTGAGTGCATGCAAATGCTTTAAAATAATGAATAGTAGAATGAAGGATATTTAGGGGTGCCTGTCTGGCTTAATTGGTAGAGTTTGTGACTCTTGATTTCGGGGTTATGGGTTCAGGCCCCACATTGGGCACAAAGATTACTTAAAAATAAAATCTTTGAAAAGAAACTGGATCTTTACCGTCTAAAGCATGAGTAAAAGATTTTTTTAATTTTCCAAATAGTAATAACAGCCACAGTATAAATAGGGTATCGGTGTCATCACAACTGTTAACAATAGTAAGAATAAGTTTATAGTCTCATAATGAAAGGCATTGTGTCGATTACATTATATTAAAAACAAAATCTAACAATAATATTCATTCTTTTTTTTTTCTTTTTTCCAATTTATTTATTTTCAGAAAAACAGTATTCATTATTTTTTCACCACACCCAGTGCTCCATGCAAGCCGTGCCCTCTATAATACCCACCACCTGGTACCCCCCACCTCCCACCCCCCCGCCACTTCAAACCCCTCAGACTGTTTTTCAGAGTCCATAGTCTCTCATGGTTCACCTCCTCTTCCAATTTACCCAAATTCCCTACTCCTCTCTAATGCCCCTTGTCCTCCATGCTATTGGTTATGCTCCACAGATAAATGAAACCATATGATAATTGACTCTCTCTGCTTGACTTATTTCACTCAGCATAATCTCTTCCAGTCCATGTAACTGTTTAAAAAGTCTCAGATAATACAGAACAAAATACATCTTAGATATATCCAAAAACAAAAGGAGGGAACAGTTTTAATATCCCACCGTGGCAAAAGTTAAATTATAATAAATGTGCTTTTCAGTCATTACCAATGGTCATTAAAAAAAGAAAAGGTCACCCAAGAATAGTAGCTACTTTATTCAGGTTAATAGGAGTAGAAGCAAATATGTTGGGGTACTTAGTTTCCTGGGGCTAACAGTCTACAAGGTCATGGAGACAACTCAGACGTGATCCCTCTCCCTGTCTTACCCAGTCTGGAGGTGACATTACGATAAAGGCACCCACGGGTTATTGTGGGGCTCGAGAAGGATCACTGAAAAGGAGAGAGGGCGTCAAGGAAGGGGAGAGGCTGCCCAAGGGGAGGCATAATGTGAGTCTTCAGAAATGACTATGAACTAGGTGGAGAGAGAGAAGGCACAGTAGCCAAGTGCACTCATGACCTGGCACATCGTAGGTGCTCAATAAACGGTAGTGACTGTTTCGAACTAAAGCAGAGACAATGGCAGGCAGAGGCAGGGGAAATCAAGAGCTATTTAGAAGATGAACTGGCGTGAAAGGGGACTCCCCGGCGTGTGGCAGGAAGGTGGGTGGGTGCAGAGTGGTGCAGCAGCTCAGGGGCGGAGGTGGAAGAGAAGGCTTTCGGGAAGGAAGGTGAGGACTTCGGGGTGTGTCGAGGTACTGAGTGGGAGGTCCACGTAGGAAGGAGAGTGAGGCGGCAAGCATGGAGCTCTGGAGAGGGTCTGGGTGACGCTCAGGACTTCGCTGCACGGGGCCCCGGGCAGCACCATCACTTAAGAGCTGGGAGAAGAGGAAGGAAGTGGGGATCGGGAAGGAGCCGGCTGGGAAGACAGTGGTCTGTGCTTCCGGAAGCAAAGGAGGGAGAGATGGCATAGCCACAAATCCATGTGAGAAAGAGAGAAATGAAAGCTTCTGCTGGGTTGAGCATCAGGGGTAGGAAGGTTGACCTCCCCTCGGAGGTCTGTTCATCTGAGACATACCATTTTTAAATCCTGAGTCTTTAAGAGAAATTAGGAATCTACAAAGTGCTCAACATCAGGAGTACAATCGATGCTTCCTTTGTTTTCCTCAAAGGTACATTTGCTCATGAGCCTCTCCATTCTTTGCAGAAGCTGGCTTCTGACCCTCGCTGTAAGGGGATGCCCCTGTCCAGCTTCCTGCTGAAGCCCATGCAGAGGATCACCCGCTACCCTCTTCTCATCAGAAGCGTGAGTGCCCTGGCGGGGATGGAGCGGCGGCCCGCAGAGGGCCACGGAGGCCCTAGCCAGGGAGCCCGGGAGAGCGCCAGCCTCCCCGGCCACACGGTCTGACTGGCCGGGCCATGTGTGCGCACACAAGTGCACACGGGCATCCGGATTAGGCAAATACAGGTCAACCAGGGTCACTGGAGTAACCTGCGCCCCCTCCCCTAGGAAACTCCGCTGGCCTCTCAGAGTCAGGAGTGTGTTTTTCTAGGCAGGGCGGTCGCCCTCTAGGTCTGCAGCGGCGGAGCCTGTCTTGAGCCCAGACAGAGTCCTCTGCTAGTACAACCCTGGACTGCAGTCTTTCGGGTGAGAGCAGAATTCTTCTCCCAGCTGAACACCTGTACCTGGATGGTCTCAGGAGCCCCCGACTCAGCACAGCCTCACCCGGGCTCACCACCATCCCCGCGCCGTGCCCGCCTCAACTTGCTAACTCAACAGTCCTAAAAGCCATCCATCTTTTAACAGAAACTAGGTGGCCCTCTTGAGCCAGTATGCCTTCTGAGAAGCATCTTTCCATAAGTTATCATAGATGCAATTTTAATCATCTTACAAAGGAAAACAGCAGAAGTAGTGTAAGACTTGCTTTTACGGATTATCCCTTGACCATTGGTCTCTAAACCGCGCTGGCTCAGTGTGGACCTCGTGCCACAGTGATGATACCAAGCTGACCCCTTAATGCAGTCATCCGCAGGCCCTCAGCTGAAATAGCGTGAGCTGGATGGGTCTCAAAATTCAGAATTTAATTCAAATACTGTCTCTTATATGACATCACAACAAAGCCTGGCCATCACCTTTAACCAAACACGGTAGTATTCCTACAGTGACGTACGTGAGTCATCACTTCCGAGTAGAATAAATAAAGGCCTCTCTTCCGGCTAGGTCAGGTTTTGTCACCAAATGAATATTGGACTTTCGGGGCTTTGTCCCATTTTGGAGCTGTAGACAGAGGACTGTGGGCCCACCGTGACCAGAGTCCAGTCAGGAGGCATCTGCTGCGGGGGCCCCACAGGGGGATGCGCCTCTGTTCTTTTGCATTTGTGACATTAGTTTGAAGGCACTTCGGAATGAACTGAACATGTTTCCTACTAGGGGGTGACATGATTTTATTGTATTTTTCCCGTAGCAGAGGATTCATTGCTTTCTACAGATTTTTTAAAAAGACCAGTGACCCCCAGAATGTTACACGTGATTGTCCTTCAGCAGGTTCACACCCAGGTCCCCTGGTGGGTTAAAGGCACTGGCTCAAGTGACTGGGGGCGGCAGGCAGGCCCCTTTCACACAGGTCCTATTGCTAAGACCCCACCGAGAGCCCCTCGATGCCCAGGTCTCAGGGCACTTGATCTCCTTACCCGAGTCCCTGTCTCCCCAGGAACAGAGGAGCCATGAGCTCCTCAAGGGCAGTTTTGCGGCCAGTGGCCCGCGCCCAGCACGTGCAGCAGCCAACACGACGCCTGGGTGGGTGGGTACGCTGCTAACCGGATGACGCGGCCCACTCTTTTCCAGATTCTGGAGAACACCCTGGAGAATCACGTAGACCACTCCTCCCTAAAGCTGGCTCTGGAGCGGGCAGAGGAGCTTTGCTCCCAAGTTAATGAAGGAGTTCGGGAAAAAGAAAATTCCGACCGGCTGGAGTGGATCCAGGCCCACGTTCAGTGTGACGGTCTCGCAGAGGTGAGCCCTGTGGGGCTAAGCTGGGGCCCCCTGGGCAGCCGCTGGGTGGGGAGCCGGAGCCTGTGAACAGTATCTGCCTCAGCCCAGCCCCCGGGACTCACCATCCTGTCCCTTCTGGGGTGTCATTTCCCTTTCTTAGAAAGAGAACTTTGATCTTTTTGAGTTCCTTGAATCCAGCCATTAAGATCCGTATTCTGTGGCTCTGAGTAATCCTTTTCACGATGCCACTCTGAACTCTGAGGAAAAATAAACACAAGGATCTTTTGTGTCAAGGTGGATGGTTCCAGCCACCTTCCCAACTACAAGATTCTACCACAGCACCTCAGGTCCCGGGCACTGGCTTCCCACGGCGCACAGGATGGCTTGTGCTGGCACTCACAAAGCGACAATTTCTCTTTAAGCAACTGATTTTCAACTCCCTCACCAACTGCCTGGGGCCCCGGAAGCTTCTGCACAGTGGAAAGTTATATAAGACCAAGAGCAATAAGGAGCTACATGGATTCCTCTTCAACGACTTTCTGCTCCTGACCCACATGGTCAAGCAGTTTGCTGTTTCCTCAGGCTCTGAGAAGCTTTTCAGCTCTAAGTCCAATGCCCAGTTCAAAATGTATAAAACGGTAAGTGTCACGTCCCTGGCCATGGCATCAGGAGTGTAACGAGGTGTTTCCGTCACCTCGAAGACCTCCTTCCTGGCCTGAGCCTCCCTTGTCCCCATGCAACTCTCTTCCTCCCTCTCCAGATGGCTCACTCCCCCTTCGTCACGTCCCAGGGAGGAAGGCCCAGTGTGGCGGGGCCCTCACTGCCCTCTGGCCGCTGATGGCCAGACTCCAGCTGTAGGCTCTGGCCTCCTCCCTGGCAAACTTGACATGTAGCCCCCCCGCCGCCCCCATCCACATTCAGCATCAGGTCTCTATGAAACTGAAGCGGGAGCAGAGTGCTGAGTGACCCTGACCCATGGACACTCGGAACTCCTGTCCCCAGTTCAGGAATCTCTGATCTGCCCAACATGCTTCTTCCACAAAATGGACACTGTCTCTTTTTCCCTAAGTAGAAGGCTCGAGAAGCCAGCCTCTTCTCTGCTTCTCAGCAAGGCTCTTCAGGGGCGCCTGGGTGTCTCAGTGGGTTAAAACCTCTGCCTTTGGCTCAAGTCATGATCCCAGGGTCCCAGGATCAAGCCCCGCATCGGGCTCTTTGCTCAGCGGGGAGCCTGCTTCCCTTCCTCTCTCTCTGCCTGGTTGTGATCTCTGTCAAATAAATAAAATCTTAAAAAAAAAAAAAAAAAAGGCTCTTTGGGACAGACAGCGCTCTCTGGAAGCATAGGCGGGTGGAGGGTTCTGGCCCATCTCACAGCCTGTGTTTCGGCCCTAACTCTTTCAGCCCATTTTCCTGAACGAAGTCTTGGTGAAACTGCCCACAGACCCTTCCAGCGATGAGCCCGTCTTCCACATTTCTCACATTGACCGGGTCTACACCCTCCGAACAGACAACATTAACGAGAGGTTAGTCCTGACCAACTGGGACTGCCTTGAAGCCTGGACGGCTCCGTCCCACTAGCCGCCTGCAGACATGCTCCAGTGCTGCTCCTTCTGCACCCCAGGCTCCCCTGACGGTCCCACCCAGCCCCGTCCCACCGGCCAGCCTCGGTGTGGACTTGCCGGCTTGCTGCCATCAACTCAGCCTGTGTCCCTGCCTCGCTCTCTCCTCAGGATCTTCCAAAACGGGAGATCCGGCACCT
Organism: Neogale vison; assembly: GCF_020171115.1. NCBI lineage: Eukaryota > Metazoa > Chordata > Mammalia > Carnivora > Mustelidae > Neogale > Neogale vison. The sequence continues at coordinate 125,639,593 of NC_058098.1, forward strand.
CGCTTCCTGCTAAAATCCCTCGTGTGGCAGGCCAGGCTCCTTCGCCCAGTCTCTGAGGCCCGTGTGCGTGTCTCAGCCCCAGCCCCATCCCTCCACCCGCCAGGATGTCTGCCCGCGTGTGGAGCGCCGCGCTCCTGCTCTCTGCCCGGCCACCATCCTCCACGGCCACCTCTGTGATGGCAGATGGGGGCCCGCCCCCTCCTCTGTGCGCTCGCTTCTTTGCTTTCAGGTCGAATGTCCCTCTGTCGTGCTGAATTGCCACTGTGGTGGCGCCCTGCGTCTCCCTCTGGGTGTCAGCACCCTGCCGGTGTCTGGTGTTCTCTAAGCGGTAGCTGCCCACAAATCCCAGCTTGATCTTCAAGTAGCGAACAAGCCTTTCGGTTGAACTAACACTCGGTCTGTAATGGGAAACTTGTCAAAGCCGAGGGCAGCACAGGAGGGCCGAGCGAGGGCCGAGCTTTGGCGCTCCTGGCCGAGCCCCGGAGGCGTGCGGGAAGGCCAACCCCAGGGCTGTGCTCTGCCTCTCCAGGACTGCCTGGGTCCAGAAGATCAAGGCGGCCTCTGAGCAGTACATCGACACGGAAAAGAAGAAACGGGAAAAAGCTTATCAAGGTACTTGGTGGTGCCCTGGAGGGTTGGAAGCAGCTGCCAGGGGACCCCGGGGAGGGGGACAGGCCCCACCCTCAGGACACAAGCTGCTGCTCCTGCAGAGGGGGCTAAACAGCGACAGCCTGAAGGACAGTCTTGCTGGGGGACCAGGCAGTTGTGATCCCATTGGCTGCTCCTGCCCTCGGGGCCTCCTTGAACCCACTACCCACCACACAGATGGGGGGCATCCGGTGCCAGCCCTGGGACCTCGCTTCTCTTGTGGCAAAGGAAGAAGGTCCTTTGCACAACCAAGCCCACTTTTGCTTGGTCCGTTTTGCTTCACCCAACGTCACGTCTGCGGCCTGCCTGCCTTCAGCTCCGCTCCTCCTCTCCCCTCCAGGCGCCTGCCCCAGCCCCCTCCACGTCCACCCGTCCGCCTCCGACACCCGGGCCCAGATCCCAGGGCTCTCCTCCTCCTCACACTTGCTGTCCCCGTCATGTGCAAATGGCTCCCTCATGGGACACCAGGGACCTAACTAACCCATGGCTTCACTCACTCTGAGGTCCCTGCACCCGACGGCAGGAAGTCAGAGCGGCTCCTCTCGTTCTACCCGGAGCCGCCCTCGCCTAAGCGTCTCTGTCCCTCTGCTGTTTCATAAAGTCACGCTGGGCTGCTTCCCTGAGCCCACGCTCCGGCACACCGCGACCTCTCCCGGCCGCCTGCTGGGCTTCGCACCCTGGCATCTCCCGGGAAGCCCCGGCACCCACACTGCAGGCTCTCAGCCCGCACGCTGCCCTGCTCGGAGGCCGCGTCGCGCACCTTCTATCATTCCCTTCCCTCGTCCTGGTCCTTCCCCGGTGGCACAGCCCAGTTAAGACCCTCTAACCTCCACCCTGGCACAAGGCCCCCGTCGCCCGTCCCTTTCATTTCCAGAGCATTCTTCTTACAGGGCTTAATCTCCTTGCTAAGCGTCTTCCTTGTTGCCTCCCAAATTAAGGGTAATGTCCTACCCCAGACTCAGGGCACAGCCCCACTTCTTTCCCTCTGCCTCGCCCCCACCACTGCCCGACGGAACCGCCCTCCTCGGAAGCCCTGCCCGTGCCCGCCCCCAGGCCTCTCCTGTCCAGGCCTCCCCCTCACGTTCCCCTGCTGTAGCTGCAACTCTTGTTTTTTTTATTCAGGTTCCCCTTATTTTGTTAAATCTCTTGAAAGGTATGTGCATATTGGCTTTTGCTGATTGAATCTTGTTTTAATGGTACTTCAAATGCTTGCCTTTGAAGAATCAACGACTGAATGATCTGTAAAGCATATAACGATCTCTTAATTGGTCAAAGACATAAATCAGTGTTTCTGTTAGTTTTGCTTAACACCAATATCTCTACATACTGTTACGCATTTTCTCTATGTTCAATTCTTTAGACATTTATTACTTACTCTGTGCCAAGCTCTGTGCTAGTCCTAACTGGGCCTTCATAGATGAGTATGGCCCAGCCCTGTCTTTAAGGGGAACGGAGTGTAAGTGCCACGCTGGAGAGGTTGGCCTGGCGGTCCGGGAACCACTTGTCGTAAAGTTTTACACGCCCTAAGTTTTGAAAAATCAATAGCTCACAAGCAGCCTTTTGTTCATTTTTAAATGCTTGAGAGCAAAACCTGCTTAACTTCATATTTACCAAGATAATCCCGAGTTCACAGACTCATTCTCCTCCATATGAAAGGGTTTTGAGTACATCCTCAAAATAGAGCAAGGTCTTAAGTGAAACTGCTTCATAAGCTGACGTGTTTACATGTGACGGAATGACAGTGGGTGGCTAATAGCCTTTGGTACCTGGTGGTGACTTTTTTTTTACCTTGCCATTGACAGCCTCTGTGACAGGGGCGATCCCAGTCCTTTGTCAGACTCAGTTGTCCTGTGTGGAGATGGCAGTTCTCAGCTACCAGATCACGGAATTGTGCAGTTTAAATGATGGAACTTTTGTAGAGGTCTAGCACGGTGCCTGACACAAAGTATCCAATAAATGTTAGCTGCTTTTAAGTGCTGAACGGATAGAATGTATTATTTTATTACTGCGACCATCGCTAGGCAACAGAGCGTTAACTACAAGGCTGCATAAACACGAGCTCTGCAGCGGCCTCTCCTGGAGAGGAAGTTGCGGGACGCGCAGAAGCTGGGGATAACGGGTGCGCAGGGGGCAGAGATGGGGGTCCAGATGGGCCGTGTGCATCCTCAAGGCCGGGTAGGATGCAGACAAGCAGGGAGAGCGGATGAGGCGCCCCAGCAGGGACACAGTCTGGGCAAAGGCAGAGCAGCCAGATGGTGGTCGGCCAGGCCCAGCACCGTGGCAGGGGCCGCAGGGGAGCGTTAGGTCATCTAGAGCTCCGTGTCCTACGTGCGCTCCCTGCACGCTCGGAGAAGAAATTAACCGGGCTTTCCTCCTCTTTTGTAGCTCGCTCGCAAAAGACTTCAGGCATCGGGCGTCTGATGGTGCAGGTCATCGAAGCTACAGAATTAAAAGCCTGTAAACCAAATGGTAAATGCTTCTCCTGTTCCACAGATGTGGTAACTGCTCTGTTCTTTGCTGGTGACTCTTCTGAACACTGACTAATGGGGCACTTTAAAAATATCAGTGTTTCCACTGTCACTAAAATGGTCTTTGGACCCATATTATCACCGGTATGTTTTCCCAGTAAGTTCCAGTGCCTCCCTCCTCAGCGCGTCTGAATGGAAGCCGCACGGACACTTGCCTGGGCTCGTGGGAGGCAGCTGGGACACGGGAGCCCGCACGGGTGCTCCAGGCTTGTGCTGCTGTTGGTACTGGGCACACGGAGACTGCCGGGCAGATCTGGGCCCCCAGCGTGACTCCTGATCTCGTGGTCTGGATCCTGCTTCTACTCAAGGAAGGTGCTGTTGTCCTTTATTCTACCCACACATGCCACATGCGTCTTTGCTTTGTTTTTTGTTCAGGAAAGAGCAATCCATACTGTGAAATCAGCATGGGCTCCCAGAGCTATACCACCAGGACCCTGCCGGACACGCTCAATCCCAAGTGGAACTTTAACTGCCAGTTCTTTATTAAGGATCTCTACCAAGATGTGCTGTGTCTCACCATGTTTGACAGAGACCAGTTTTCACCGGATGGTACAGTATAACTCGACCAGGGAACCCAGAGTTTCCCCAGTACTCTAGAATTTGGGGTCTGGGTCCAGGGTACTTGGCTTCATTTTTACCCCATGACACCTAAGGAAAAGGACAGGGGCCCATGGGGAGAAGCAAGGCTGGGGAGGGGGATTCTCCCCGGGGTAACGGGTGCCCTCCGGAGTGTTTCCCTCCGGGACCCCAGTCCCTCCCTACAGAGTAGCAGAGCGCTGCTCCCAGCACCTCCTGAGTGGCTGACACCTCCTCTGACTGCAGAGACTTGGAGCCCAACGAGGCAGTCTCCTCCCACACACCCCCGCTCTGCACACAGTCGCAGTGACAGCCACTGAGTTGCATCTGAAAGCGATTAGAATGTCTTCAGATACTCCTAGTACTTCTCTTTAGCGACTTTTATAAAGAAGGAACATTGACTCTGGCATGTCTTTTCACCAGATTTCCTGGGTCGTACTGAGGTTCCAGTGGCAAAAATTCGCACAGAACAAGAAAGCAAAGGCCCCACAACCCGCCGACTCCTACTGCACGAGGTCCCCACTGGGGAGGTCTGGGTCCGCTTTGACCTACAGCTTTTTGAGCAAAAAACTCTCCTGTAGAGGGCTCAGGGATCTGCCCAAAAGGCCAGGGCTAGAGCCAGACGGCCGGCGCTGCACCTGGGCCGGAGGAGCACCGCGGCTTCATCCATCACGGGCCACGCGCGCCGGGGCTACTTTCTTGCACACTAAATTGCTAGCAATCTATGCAACCATGATCTTTCCTATAAATAAACCAAACCCATAGCACAGTGCCTTGTATTAGTGTTAACATCTCTGGCTGTGTTTAGATGCCAGGGTTTCCATTTTCAGGGCTATAAAAAGTATTAAGTGGAAATGAGGCATCAGAACACTGGACACTGTCCCGTGGTTGAATGTACCCAGGGCGGGTGGTTTGGGTGACACTGTAGCCATTCCCTGCCGGGGGGCCCAGACCGGGGTTCGGGGGGTGGTGCTGTGCCGCGCCACAGGCGCTCAGGAGGTGGAGGACTGGGGAGAAGCGCCGCCACCTCGGCGCGGGCACAGCCTCGTGCTGAAGTCGGTCTACTCTGCACTGAACGAAAACACAAACTTGACCATTTTGTTCCCAATTAGATTTTATCATCTCTGCTGAGACAATAGAGTTTGAAATATAAAGGGGAAAGCTTGGTTTACTTTAAATACTGTGAACTCTAATGATATGGAAATATTTTTCAACTTTAATTTTCTGAAGTATAAATTATTTATGTAAATTCCTTGTTTTGCCTATTTCATAGGACATGCATCTTTAAGCTTTATCATTGCCAATATGTACAGAAAGAATAAAAATATAAGTTTATGAATGTAACTTCTTTCAAAGTTTGACTGATTTATGTTTCACCTGAAAGGCTCTTAAAAGGTAAGTTTTGATGGCTCAGTCGGTTAAGTGTCTGCCTTTGACTCAAGTCATGATCCCAGGGTTCTGGGATCCAGCCCCACACTGGACTCCCTGCTCAGCTGGGAGTCTGTGCCTCCCTCTCCTGCTCCCTCTGCTTGTGGTGTCCCGCTGGCTCTCTCAAATAAATAAAATCTTTTTTAAAAAATTAAAAGGTAACTTCAGGGGTTGCTGGTAATGAAACCAAATTTTCTTTCTACAACGGTGGCAAAACCAAGGGCGGCATGGGGGTGGGGTGTGCCGGGGAGACCCTGCAGCCTCGTCTTGACTCCTACTTGCTCTAGGACTCTGGTCCATTCACCTGCTGTTTCTGGGGCTTGGCCATCTTAGGGGGCTAGACTGCTGACCTCTGTGGGAGCAAAGACCCTTCTGGGTCCTTCTGCTTGCCAGGTGAGCAGGAACCTCAGGGGTAACTTGGGACTCCAGAAAATGCACAAACATTAAACCTCCTGAGCAGGCCCCTCAGAGGGGCCCTCTCGCAGCCCCTTTCCCCTTCCCTGTCCTGTCAGAGCCACATACGCACCGTCGGAGCTGCTTATTTGGGCTCTGGAGTTTGGAGTATGAAATTTGTTTTGAACATTGATAAAAATAAGGTCTTACCCACTAAGTCCCGGACTCGTGAGTGCAGCAGGACCAACAGCTGACTTTTGGAAAGAACCACACAGGCTGGGGGAGCCCTGATTCTCAGGGAGCTGGAAGAACAGGAATGGTCCAGGTGTCCCTCCACCCCAGCCCCCACTTCTGTCTCAACATAATCACTAAGAAAAAAAAAAAAGGCTAGAAAACATAATTCAGAATATTCAAGTAAAAAAAAATCATCGTTCTAGGTATTCATCCTGGGCACTGACTTGTACAACCTAGATGTAAAAGAAATATGGCCCAGTGTCAACAAAGGAGACCCCACTCAACATCTGAAACCAAAACAACTGGATGCATCAATTAAGGCGAAGTTGGGCTGGTCAGGCACAGCCTCCCCGATCTCCTAGAGGGTCTCCCTTAGGGTCTTGGGAAGCAGATATATAGGTCAGTGTCCAAGTCTGCCTCTGCCTGGTCTTCTAAAGCCTGAGACGATTTTCTGAAGGGTGAGGGAACGGGCTACGCCTTTAGACTCCTTGCATCCCCCGGGGAAGGACTGAGCGGACCCGAGGGATGCCCGCAACCCCTACCCCACCGTCCGTGCCCTTCAGGATCAGGACACTGTGGCACACCAAGCCGCAGGATAACCACCCTCTGAAAGGGACCCGAATCCTGACCAGTCTGACCGACGTGTGGGGAGAGAAGCGCTCTGGTGAGCAGACCAGTGCTTTGGCACCGGAGGGCCTGGACTTGGAATCAAGAACGCTGCTGCTTTCGACGATGCAGCTGACCTTGAACAAGTTCCCGAACCCCTCTGAGCTTCATGTAACAGGAGCTGCTACTACTATCTTACTGTCAAAGCTTCTGCATGAATAAAACACCTCACCTAGGTCACAACAGGAGCTCAATAAACGGTAACTATTCCTGTGTGCTTATGTCTCGCAGTATCTGGAGACAGAAACCCTGTCGCAGCATTTTAACTGTTGCACAGACACCACAAGCTAAAGCCCGGCGGAGCTTTACCGCCAGGGGCCTCCCTGCAGACGGCGCCGTTCCGGGCAGCCTCACGAGCCCCAGCTGCAGGGAGGCCAGGTGCCGCCCCAGGACCTCGGCCGTCATCCCTCTTTCCACGGGCCGTGCCCTGCACCTATGCCGGCCGCCCCCGGCCGCCCCCCGAGCATGGTCTGTGCTGTCCGGTTCCTCCACCCTGTGAACAGAGGGAAGCGCTGAGTGTAAGGTAGGGAAGGGGCTGACGGCAAGGAGGAGGCCTCAGAGGATCCCACCCAATACTCAACCGTCCTGCCTGAGCTGGGACCTTCCAGGCAGCCCTCTCCTCACCTCTCCCCTGCTCTCGGGCTTCTGCCACGCTCAGCCAACGCTCAGCCCAAGCCCTAGGTCTTTGGACTCCACACGGTACCGACCTTTCTGTGGTGGGACAGAGGTAATCAGCTCCCCACAAAACACTCGCGCTCTCTGCCCTTGTGCTCAGAGCAGAGAGGGGCTACTCTTCCCAGCACCAACCTCCCTGTGGTTGGGGACAGCCATGTGACTGGTCCTCACAGGTCAGAACATGTGAGACCTGGCCCACCCCCCTCACAGGGGGCACTGCTGCATGACCTCTTCCCTCTTCGGGTGGACAGGAATGAGTTCCCCAAGGCAACCTTGGAACCTGGGCACTGAAGATGACAAAGGTTCCCTCAGCCAGAGGACAGCATGGAAGAGGGACAGCCTGCCAACCTACCCTGTTCTGGTACCTGAGCAAGAAATAAACTTCTGTCGTGTGTAAACCACACTCCAGTTTTGGGCTCTTTTGGGAGCAGTCAAGCTCCCCTGCCAGAAGGGCAGAGCTGACCAGTCCCGTTCAGGACTATGGGGCTTGGCTCTCAGAATGATCCACAGAAGACATTGCTGACAGGGGCCCTGGGTGGCTCAGTTAGTTAACCAGCAGCCTTCGGCTCAGGTCATGATCCCAAAGGCCTCACATCAAGTCCCACATCCAGCTCCCTGTTCAGTGGGCAGTGTGCGTCTCCCTCTGCCTCTCCCCCTGCTTGTGCTGTCTCTCTCTCTCGCTCCCCCTCCTCTCCCTCTCTCTCTCTCCTTTCTCTCTCTCTCTCAAACATATAAAATCTTTTTTAAAAAATTGCTGAGGAAAGGGTTATGGAAACAACCATATAAGGAGAATCCATTTCTGAGAGACCGGGGAAAACAACAGGAGAGGGTAGGACTTGGGTCACAAAACATCTAAAGATGTTCCTGCTCAAGAAAACTAGTCCCTCGTCCTGCGTGTGCTGGAGGCGAGAGCGGGGCAGTTGGTGAACACACAGATCCACGGCCCTGCAGACAGTCCTGAACCCCTTTCAGTTCCCGGGCACCTGGAAGCCTCCTCACCGTCGGGCACTAGGATACAGGACGAGGGAAGACGAGAGAATGAAAGGGAAGATGTGCCAGTCAGACGGCGAGCTCTCCGTAAGAAACCTGTGTGTGGAAAACGCGTACATAAAAAATAACTTTCGTGTATCGAAACCATCACTTGGCCTAATTTTTAGTACAAATTTCATTTCAGAAGATTCCCATCTATTGTGACTACACTAAGGAGAACGAATTTGTTTGGTCTGGGTTGGATGTATAAATGGTAGAAAAACGGCGGAAGAGCAAAAACTCCAGAAAAATGTGAGGAGATCTCAGAGGACAGAACTCAGTGGCCAGAGTTTCTCTCATCTTGTATGGGCACAATCTGTCCCCCCAAAAGCAGGGTCCAGGGTTCCCTAATATGCTCCTTCTCTGAGTTTCCAGACCCCAGGCTCCCCGCCAGAGGCTGTCTCATCTATGCAGCAGCACGAAGCCCAGAGGCAAACCCATCGTTTCTCGGGGAATTAAATGAAGCCTCTTCTGCATCCTTTCTCTCCCTGCCTCCCTGGGCTCCTGCCTTCTCTGCCCTGGGGAAGCCAGGGAAGAAGGAGGGCTCTGTCAACGGCTCAGATTCCACAATCAATGTCTGCTGTCTCGTGCACGCGGCAAACCTGGGCCATCCCCGCCCTGTTCCCCCCAGATCTTTACCACTCACCACACAGTTCTTCTCGTCCCTTTTATTCTCCTGGCTGAGCTTCGAGGGATGAAACTTCCTTTCAAAAGCCGTCTGACTTGGGCCGGTGGTCTTGTTCTCTTTATCAGGCAGACATTTGTTTTCTGAACAGGTAAGTTTTTCAGAACTGCAAAGAAAAGCAGGGGGAAAAAAAGTATCTCAACTCCATACAAACAAAATTGTATTATTCAATAATTGTCTGAAAATTAATTTTGCAAACTCACATCACTTGGTGGCTGTCCATCAATTGTCCATCAGTCAGTCTGCCCCACCCACACCCCTGCTAGCACAACCATTAGACAGTCATGTGGCCCTTCTCTGCCTATGGCCAAGGTACCTGGTCCAGGGCTTCGGGTCCCACAGTTATAAGTGGGACAGGATGGCTTTCAGGCAGTCCTAGAGTGCCCAAACCAGAAACTCAGGTAGGCCCAGTGCATCCATTTTCTAGCACATGCACAAGAAAGCAGAGAAAGCCAGTGTGCAGACTTGGGATCTAAGTCCTACCCTGTCCTATTGTTTTCCCCAGTGTGCAGAGAAAGCTTTGTAAAGCAGGTTCACAAAGAAGCTCTGATGAAAGCCACTAAGTCCCAAAGAGGAAAGGACATGGCTGTCAGTCCTTATGCAGCCTGGCTGTCCTCATGAGCCCTACAGTCTGAATGTATCCCCCCAAAATTCCTAAGTTGAAACCCAACCCCCAATGTGATGGGATTAGGAAGTAGGGCCTTTGAGAGGTGATTATGTCATGAGGACAGAGCCCTCGTGAATGTATGCTCCTATAAAAGAGGCCCTAGAATGCTCTCTCACCCCCTTATCCACGTGAGAACACGGCAAGAAGGTGCTGCCTAAGAACCAGGAAGCGGGCGCCCGTGAGATACCGAATCTGCCAGCACCTTGATCTTGGACTTCCCAGCCTCCAGAACTGAGAGAAATTAATTTCTGTTGCTTATTTATATTTTTTAGTATTTTTTATTTATTCATTTGAGAGACAGAGAGAGCACAAACAGAGGGAGAGGGAGAAGCAGACTCCCCACTGAGCTGGGAGCCCGACATGGTGCTTGGTCCCAGGACCTAGAGATCATGACCTGAGCTGAAGGCAGACGCTTAACTGACTGAGCCACCCAGGCGCCCCAATTTCTGTTGTTTATAAGGCCCCCGTCTCTAGTATTCTGTTGTAGCAGCCAAATGGGCTGAGACACTGACTGTAACTTCATAATAGACCAGTGCTCTCTAACCTACCAAGGCTCCTCCCACACCCCCTGCTGGGTTTTTTTTCTGACTTAAGAAGGATTCTGCTTTTTGTAATCAAACTGTCTCTGACTAACACAGCCACCTTTTCTTTAAGTACTTGTCTTACTTTACTGAGCAGCCATGTGGAGGCACCTCCGGGTATGTCCTGCCAGAGGATCTCCCCAGGGCTGCTCCCATTCCTGCCCTGGGAACCCCAGGCCTATCTCGGCATCTAAGCCTTCTTCTTCCTTCCTTCCTTCCTTCATTCATTCAGCAAGATTTACTCATCCTCTACTGCATTCCAGCTCCAACGCTGGGAACACCAAGTTAAAGACGACACAGTCCCTGCCCTCAAGGGGCTTGCTGGGGTAGGAAAAGGCAGATGGAGGGCGTGAGAATTCCCTCTACCGTCTGGATTGGGATGGTCAGGAATGAAAAGAAGGGGCAAAGGCATGAACCAATGTGGCAGTGCAGGCAGTTGTAACTGTGCTGACTCGACCCAGATATTTCTGTAGTTTAGGAAAGGGATTTTTTTTTTTAATTTTTATTTTTTATTTATTTGTCATAGAGAGTGAAGTGAGAGCAAGCACAGGCAGACAGAGTGGCAGGCAGAGGCAGAGGGAGAAGCAGGCTCCCCACCAAGCAAGGAGCCCGATGTGGGACTCGATCCCAGGATGCCAGGATCATGACCTGAGCCGAAGGCAGCTGCTTAACCAACTGAGCCACCCAGGCATCCCAGGAAAGGGATTTTTTAGATGAAGACAGAAAGGGTTGCAGAGTCCAGACAGCACATTAGGGTTATGGGAAGCCACTGGAAGGTTTTCAGTTGGAGAGGGATGATCACTTCCGAGAGAGTCCTCTGGCTGCAAGGTGGAAAATTCACTTGAGGACGCCAGACTAAAGGGCTGACAGCCACTTAAGGAACCAAGGAGTAAGAAGGTGGGGGATTGAAATAAAGCAAAACAAAGCCTTTGTCTCACTGAGGGATAAGGAGTTACATAATTATTAATGTTTAAATTAAAATTGTTGAAATGTATAAAGAAGCCAAGAAAGCAGAAATAAAACATAAAATTTCTAAATCAGAAGAGGAAACAACGCAGACTGTTCGTTCCAGAAAAACTCAGGGTGAGAGACTAAAAGGAAATATCAGGAGAACATAACAGGACTTCTATTTTTTGTGTAGAACTTACAAGTTTGCACAGGCCAACACTCCTGCTGCAACAACTAGGAAAAGAGAATGTTTTACCACCACCTCCTAGGAAAAAAAATTCCCAATTTTAAAGTTATTGAACAATTTCAGAGAGGAGAACACTCTTTCAGAATGAGGTGGCCATCCCGGGCTATTTTCTCTGCTGAGGGAATGTGCCGACCTCAGGTGGCAGGGGAGGGACTGATTCCTCCATGGTCCCAGCATATCTTTGGTGAATTTTCTCTCCCAGGCCTGGTTGCTATCTTGGCAGGTGGGTAGTTAACCTTGTTCTCAACATCTTCCTCCCGGTGGTAGGCACATCGAACAGTACCTTGAGATAGGATCCCCCAGGGCGGGAGGGAGACCCTTCTGGCCCTGAACCTTCCCCAAACCTCTCAGAAAAAGAACCAAATACAATGCTAAAGCTATAAAAATAGAACACCTGAAGATAACTCACTGACAGGTTTAACAAGAGATTATTAGACACAACTGAAGAGATAATTAGTAAAATATTTAGAATCAAGTATAAAGTAACAAAAAAAAAAAAGATGGAAAATAGGGGTGCCTGGGTGGCTCAGTGGGTTAAGCCTCTGCCTTCCGCTCAGGTCGTGATCTCAGGGTCCTGGGATTGAGCCCAGCATCGGGCTCTCTGCTCAGTCGGGAGCCTGCTTCCCCCCGTCTCTGCCTGCTTCTGCCTACTTGTGATCTCTCTCTCTCTGTCAAATAAATAAATGAAAATAAAATGCAGACCAGAGCCCACCTAGCTAAAACATGCCACATTCAGACCTGGGACCAAACATGCCCACAACAGGCAAAGAGACCTCTGAAAATGACTGGCCTACAGGATAAAGTGGTCAGGACAAAAAAGAGCAGAGTATACACAGCACACGGTGGAGACACTTCTGGAAGTGCCAGGCTCTGGGGAACAGGAAACACTACACAGCAGGGCACCACAGACCTCTTCTTCACAAGACCATCACCCTCAAGAACACGAGACGTAGCTGACTTTCCTAACATAAGGAGACAAGCAGAGTCTTAGACAAAATAAGAGGACAGAAATAAAAGAACAGGACAAGGCTACAGCCAGAAATCTAAGCATAAGTAACATGGCTGATGGAGAATTTAAAGCATTGATCATAAGTACACTCTGGACCTGGGAAAACAATGGAGATATCTGTGAGACCATTAACACAGACATAAGGAATAACATAGCAGAGATAAAGCACTCAATGAACACAAAGAAACACACACTTGATAAAATGAATAGCGGGCTGGAAAAGCAGAGGAATGAATTACTGACCTGGAAGACAGAGTAATGGAAAGTAATCAAGCTGAACAAGTATAATGCTAAGTGAAGTAAGTCAGAGAAAGACAAATGCCATAGGATTTCACTTATATGTGGAATTTAAGAAACAAATGAGCAAGGGGGGGGTTGGAGAGAAAGGGAGAGAGACAACCCAAGAAACAGACTCTTAACTATAGGGAACAAACTGATAGTTACTGGAGGGGAAGTGGGTTAGAAGATGGGCTAAATAGGTGATAGGGATTAAGGAGTGCACTTGTCAGGATGTGCACTGGGTGATTAAAATACTTATTAAAAAATAAAAATTCAGTGGGAAAAAATCTTTGAAGTGGTTATCATAGGAAGGAAAATAGATAAAATCTACTATTAGTAACACCTACTACTAGAAAATTTGGTTAGTGCACTGGGATGAGATTTTACTTATTTATTTATTTATTTTTTAACTTTTTAAATTTTTTTTTACTTTTTTATTTTTAAAGATTTTTTGTGTTTATTCTTATGTGGGAGAGAGCACAAGAGCAGGATGAGGGGCAGAAGGAGAAGCAGGCACCCCGCTGAGCAGGAAGTCCAAAGTGGGGCTCAATCCCCACCTCTGGGATCATGACGTGAGCCAAAGGCAGGGACCAGCTTTTAAAAGTGGGGCACTGGGGACCATCAGTTAAGCATCTGCCTTCGGTTCAGGTAATGATCCCAGGGTCCTAGAATCGAGCCTGAGCCGGGCATCAGGCTCAACAGGGAGCCTGCTTCCTCCTCTCTCTCTCTCTGCCTGCCTCTCTGCCTACTTGTGATCTCTGTCTCTCAAATAAATAAATAAATAAAATCTTTTTAAAAAAAAACAATCATTGCTTTACCATACCCTTAAGTATCAGAATTCCCTGGGGCACGCAGCCACAGCCGGCCGGCCAACTGAACCACACTCTTGGCCACCTTTGATCCTGGATCATTCATTCCCATTCACAGAAATTTTTCTCTGCCAGGAGCTGTTCTAGTTCTGGGGCCTACAGCCATGACTCAGACAAAATAGTTCTCAAGGGATTTATGTCCCATCACCCAAATGACTTATATCCCAAAACACCATGTTCCTTTACCTCCATGAAAGCAACTGACTCTGTCTCAGGCCATTCTTTCAATTTTTCTGTCCTGTAATGTTCACCATAGGTAGGCACTTTCTTGGAAGCCATGGATAATAGGATCCCTGACGGAAGAGAGAGTAATCGAAGAGACTTCACAAGACAGAAAGCAGTTTGAGTTCTGAGTAAAACAAAACAGAAATCCATGGCGCCCTAGAGCCTGTTTCCAAAAGGGTGATTATGCCTCCCCCACATGTGGCTGCTGGGTCCTCCCGGCTGGCAGGCCTCGGCCAACACCCACCCATCACCATGGAGGACCCCCACTCTCACCCCCGCTCCCGGACCACCACCCCCAAGACCTAGGGCCTCCCCACAGGCTTCTTCCTCCCTTGGTGGAGTGCCTGGCCGGCTAACCCACCAACCCACCTCCAGCAGGTGACCAGCGACGGAGAGGATTAAGGGAGGGAAAGGGAACATCCTTTTCAAACCAAACTAAAGCACTAAGCTGAAACCAGAGCCCACTTCCCTGGAAGCCCCTGTCCCAGCAAGGGCCAGTCAAGTGTGGAGGAGGTCAGGGAGGAAGAGGGCGCGCGCACATGGGGCCTTCAACTGGCCAATCCAATGCTACCTTATACTTTGTATCAAATTAGTTGACGTCTTATAAATTCATACTACAGGGGCGCCTGGGTGGCTCAGTGGGTTAAGCCGCTGCCTTCGGCTCAGGTCATGATCTCAGGGTCCTGGAATCGAGTCCTGCATCGGGCTCTCTGCTCAGCAGGGAGCCTGCTTCCCTCTCTCTCTCTCTGCCTGCCTCTCCATCTACTTGTAATTTCTCTCTGTCAAATAAATAAATAAAATCTTTAAAAAATATAAAAATAAAAAAATAAATTCATACTACAGAGAATATACAGTTTTCCTATATGAACTAGGGCTACGACTAGGAAAGGGATGATTTTTAGTGTCCCCTTTGCCTAAGGAAAACAAAATCCTGCCATCTTCCCCTGACTAGGGATCACACTAAAGGGTGACACACAGAGTCAGAATCAGCAAGTGTGTAATCATACTCAAAATGAATTCTTAAATTTTCTGAAGTCTGTTAGAAAAACCTGGGGAAGGGCGCCTGAGTGGCTCAGTCGGTTAAGGCTCCGCCTTCAGCTCAGGTCATGGTCCCTGGGTCCTGGGGCTCCCTGCTCCAGTGGGTGCCTGCTTCTCTGTCTGTCCCCTGCTCCTGCTAATAAACAAATAAATAAAATAAAGAAAAGGGGAAAGAGAGAAAGAAAGAAGAAAGAAAGATAGAAAGAAAGAGAGGGAAGGAAAGGAAGGAAGGGAGGAAGGAAGAAAGAAGAGAGAGAGAAAGGAGGGAGGGAGAGGAGGGGAGAGAAAAGGAAGGGAAGGGGGGGAGGGGAAAGGAGAAAAAAAGGGGAGAATGTGAGGCAATGGGTTTTAAGGGTACCTGATGGAACCTACCTTGATTAAGGAAAGATCAAGTGAAGTGAGACAGGCACTCAGTAAGGTAGCTATCATTATTTTTATTGGATCTTTCAGACAATATTTAACATCTACAGAAAATACATTGGCAATAACCATCAATACATGGTATTGTGATTCCTTAACTATCAGACAGACACTGAACTCAGAAGGGAAGCAGGTGAGCGCCTTCCTTGGTCCTCACCATGAGTGAGTCCCGCTGGCAGATGACTTCCTCCGGAGCAGCCTTCTTTTGTGTCCCTCACCAATCAAGGATCAGGGTGTACACTCCTTGGTCGCTAAAACCTTTTAAAGGTGACAGAAAAGAAGTCACGTGTGATACAGGAATGGGGAGCCTACAAGAGCAGAAAGAGTTCCTCAGCCCAGCAGAGCTGAGCCTCCCTGAAGCCTTGTCCTTCCAGAGCTGAGGGACTCCTCTCTCAGGCAAAGACCCACCGAAACCCACCTCAGCCTCTCCTCACTCTCTCTGGATTCAAAACATGCAGAGATTTGGGGACAAGCCAACCCTATTATGGGGTGGAAGGGTAGATCACTGATGTGTGACAGGAGTTGAGGGACCCCCCCCCATGGTCCTGCTTTCAGACTGTCAGGATGTCTGGATTACTAATTTACACTAGGATTATGGTGATTTAGAAAATAGTACCTTCCTTTCTTCCCTTTTTTCAAAACTCTGAATCTTGGTCTTCTACCTCCACTGTCAACCGACAGATGACCTTCTCACTTGAGTAATGAAGTGAACAGAAATAAACAATGTTCCTTCACAAAATTCACCAAGCTATATCCATGTACTCTCCCTCTATTTGGGTCCAGAATCCCACCTCCTTACAGGTAAAAGGGGGTAGAGAGGATAGGGGAATGGATGTGGGGGGAGACTGTTGTAACTAGAAAAGTCAGAGAAGGCTTCTCTGAGGAGATATTTGTGCAGAGGTCACCCAGGTCTGGGTGAACTGAGGAAGTAAGACATGGAGAAATCTGGAGAAAGAATGTTCCTGGTAGAAGGAAGGACAGAAGCAAAAGTCTGAGATGGGAGCAAAGTTGGTATGTTCAGAAAACAAAAAAGGGGGCGCCTGGGTGGCTCAGTGGGTTAAAGTCTCTGCCTTCAGCTCAGGTCATGATCCTGGGGTCCTGGGATCAAGCCCCACATGGGGCTCTCTGCTTGGTGGGGAGGCTGCCTCCCCTTCTCTCTCTGCCTGCCTCTCTACCTACTTGTGATTTCTGTCTGTTCAATAAATAAATAAAATCTTTAAAAAACAAAGACGACCAAAAAAGGCTGGTGAGGCTGGCACAGCAAATGTGGAGGGAAGTCAGGAGCTGAGGTTGGAGCGGAGGCAGGGCCCAATGGTCCAGGGACTTACAGACCACGGTAGGGAATTAGGATAAATTCCAAAGTGTGACAGGAAGCCATTCACAGGTTTTGCGTAGGGGAGAAATCGGATCTAACATTTTTTAAAGAACACAGCTTCTGCATGGGGAACGGATTATACAGGGGCAACTGCAGAAGGAGGAAGACCAGGTAGGGACACGACGGCCTGAACTGGGGAGAGTAGTGAGAAACTGAACAGTTAGTAAGTCAACAGAGCTGACACCTGCTAGACAGGGAAAGTGAGGAAGAAGCAAGAAATCAAAGACGAGGCAGCCGCATCTCTGCCTGCCCACGGGTCCTGTCCCCGTGCTCTAATAAACCACATTTTTGCACCAAAAAAAAAAAAAAAAAAGAAAGAAAGAAATCAAAGACGACCCCTAGATTTTTGTCCTGAGGGGTCCTGGTTGGATTATAATCCTATTTTCCTGTATGAGGGGAAATCCGGAGGCAAAGCAGGTTTTGGCAATAAGAGGGACACAGATACAAAAGTAAAGAATAATCCTTTTGGGGGCTGGTTAAAGTCAAGATACTCACAACCATTATAACATGTATTTGTACAGTATAAGCACAGAATAAAGTATAAAGCAACTTGGGTTTCTTCCCTGCTGTTCATTTCAAACCTGTTCTGTTGATGTACTTCCCCTACCCTACCTTCTTTGTTTTATTTTCCTCATTGTACTTATTACCACCTCACATATATATTTATTGTCTGTCCCCCCTCCTTCAAAATGTAAGCTCCTCAAGGGGCGCCTGGGTGGCTCAGTGGGTTAAGCCGCTGCCTTCGGCTCAGGTCATGATCTCAGGGTCCTGGGATCGAGTCCCGCATTGGGCTCTCTCTGCTCAGCAGGGAGCCTCCTCCTCTCTCTCTCTCTCTGCCTGCCTCTCTGCCTACTTGTGATCTCTGTCTGTCAAATAAATAAATAAAATATTTAAAAAAAAATGTAAGCGCCTCAAAATCAGAGATTTACCTCTTTTGTTTACCACTATGCCTCTCAAATAACCCCTGGGTCAGAGTAGGTGCTTGTTAAAATTTTGAAGAAGAGGGGGCACCTGGGTGGTTTAGTCCGTTAAGAGTCTGCCTTTGGCTCAGGTCATGATTCCAAGATCCCGGGATCCAGCCCCACGTGTGGGGGTCCCTGCTCAGCAGGGAAGTCTGCTTCTCCCTCTCCCCATCCCCTTGCTCATGCTCTCTCTCACGCTCTCAAATAAATAAGTAAAATCTTTAAAAACAAATATTTTTTAAGATTTTATTTATTTGAGAGAAAGAGATAGCAAGAGAGAGTATGCAGGAGTGATAGCAAGAGAGAGTATGCAGGAGTGGTGGGGAAGAGGAGAGGGAGAGGGAGAAGCAGGCTCCCCACTGAGCAGGGAGCCTGACATGGGGTTTCATTCCAGGACCCTGAGATCATGACCTGAGCAGAAGGCAGACACGTAACTGACTGAGCCACCCAGGAGACCAAAATCTTAAAACAATTTTTTGAGGAAGCAAGCAAGCAAGCACGGGAGGATACTAAAACATTACAGTAAAAGGAGTTAAACCACAAAATAAAGTTTTAATAAAACTTCCATGAGTAAGTAAAAAAATGAGTTTCCTGACACTTTGGAGTAGGGAAATGAAGAGACCAAAAAGAAGACAGGAAGAGTGTACGTTTGGAGTAACGCACCATTCCCATATTGATCTCTAACTGGAAGATGGGAAGGCTGTGCTGAGACTTTTCCTCCAAATCCACTCCTGAAAGAGGCTCTACCCCAGGGCACTGGGACACACAAGGGTGTAGAGAAGAGAAATGAAGGGGAAAAGTGGCACGTAGACCCGGAAGCAGTAAATTAGGTGCGACCGGTCACATGGCCGCCAAGTTTAACTGTAGTTATCGTAGGATGAGAAAACTGTGCTCTGTGAACACCTGTATTTCTATACATTTTACATTTTTAAATTTGGGGGCCTTTACTTCCTAAATTTTACTACACTAAATTTAGTACATGGTGCTTTTGAAAATTTTCTGCCTGTCTTGGTTGAATTAAGGGGAACAAAATTTGGGGTCTGGCTTAGGGTGTGGTAAGTGGTAAATGGTAGGGATGACAGAGATGGCAGAGAGACAGAAGAACAGTTAACATTCCTAAAAGGGAGGTAGGAAAATCTGGAAATCCACCCACCAAAGGGCATGTCCACTGTGTAATAACTCCCAGGGCAACTCTCTCCATTCCATCTGAATAAAGGAAGCTGCTTCTGTTTCTTCTACTCTCTCCCTCGCCTTGTTTGGGGTAAAGAGGGTGCAGTCCACTGCCTTCTCTCTTCCTGAAAGAAGTTCCCAGCTGCCCAGATTTTGGTATCAGCAATTTCTACCTTGTGTATGGCAAAAAGGACTCTCCCAGCCCTCACGGTGTCCTGGTCCCCTTCCTGCTGAGGGTCAAGGAAGTGGCCTACACAGTTGGCCTCTTTGAGACTTAGATTTCTTCTCTCATGAAAACACGGAGATTCTTTTTCCAGAAAGGATGATCCTTTATTTCTGTAGGAAGGAACCAGAAAGAAAAGTATTCTCTTAAATAACAACTCACTTGTAGCATTAAAAAAAATTTTGGGGGGCGCCAGGGTGGCTCAGTGGGTTGAGCCTCTGCCTTCAGCTCAGGTCATGATCCCAGGGTCCTGGAATCAAGCCCCACATCAGGCTCTCTGCTCCAAGGGGCGTCTGCTTCCTCCTCTCTCTCTGCCTGCCTCTCTGCCTACTTGTGATCTCTGTCAAATAAATAAGTAAAATATTAAAAAATAAATAAATAAAAATTTAAAAGTAATTAATTAATTAATTAATTAGGCAGGGCAGGAGCTTGGGTGGCTCAGTGGGTTAGGCCTCTTCCTTCAGCTCGAGTCATGATCTCCGGGTCCTGGGACTGAGCCCCCGCATTGGGCTCTCTGCTCACCAGGGAGCCTGCTTCCCCCTCTCTCTCTGCCTGCCTCTCTGCCTACTTGTGATCTCTCTCTGTCAAATAAATAAATAAATATCTTTAAAATTAAAAAAAATAATAAAAATTTTTTAAAAAATTTTAATTTAAAAAAATTTTTTTAGTTGGAAGTTGGTGAGTTTTATATGGATCTACACATTTTTATAAAAAAGAAACCCAAATGAATAGCATTACCTAGCTTTAATATTAGTTTCATGTGTAACTGCTTTGCTGCTTAATCAAACAGCTGAGTGGGGTTCTTTCAGAGTAAATGTCCACCTCACAGAGTTGTCCATTGTGTCTTCCTAAGGAAGGTCTAACTGTCGAAGTCCAATATGCTTTCCCCACCCCTGATGCCATAACTGGGATGTTTCCCTAATTCACAATCTAATCCACCTCTTTTCCAGAGGGAAGCTCATAGACTTAAGCCTCTAGTCTAAAATACAGGCCCTCCGTTACTCAAATACGCAATATTCTCCTTCATAGCTGGGTTCCACTCTGTTAGAAAGGATATTTGAGAACAAAAGTCCTCCTTTTATAACAAACATAGAAATTAAGTAGGATCTAAATGTTTATTATCCTAAAACCTGACCCAAACAGATCCATGAGACCGTGGCCGTTAGAGATTGTAGAGAAACTTAATCTTTTGAAACCTAGGATTCAAGAGTGATTTTGACTCATTCCATCTTTTAAGGCCTTTAGCTACCAAGTGAACAGGACTTACTTTCAATACTTCTATTATTCCTGAATTTAAACTCCCATTCAAAAAGCAGCCAATTATTAAACCACCCCTCTAGGACACTGAGAAGCCCACAGCATCCACCTCCATCTCAAGAGTCATGTGTTTCTACAATTAGTCATTAATCATTTTTTCTGCTGCCCATGGCAGCATCAATCATCTCTAAAAAGCCCTCTGGCTTTGGCCACACTGCATTTATCCATCAAATTCTGAGTCTACTCAGAAAAAGGAAAGTGTACTGCAACTTACTTTGGGGCTTTTTAGGAACAGAGAATTGTACATCATATAAGCTAATTTTTCTTCTGCTTTGCTTGGTTTTTAAAATTATTTTTTATATTTTCTATTACGATCAACAGCTTTACTGAGGTGTAATTTATACACCACACAATTCACCCATTTTAAGTATGGAAATCAATGATTACTAGTGTATTTAGAGCTGTTCAACCAACACCATGATCTAATTTTATAAAGTCTAAAAACCTCAAGCTCATTTACAATCACTGTCCATCCTCAACCCTAGGCCTAGCCCTACAACAGTCTACTTCCTGTCTCTATAGATCTGCCTTCCTGGACATAGGATTATACAGTATGTGGTCTTTTGCGGCTGTCCTCTTTCACAGAGAATAGTTTTGAGTTTCACCATTTCATAACAAGTATCACTACTTCTCTTCCTTTTAATCACCAAATAATACTCCAGGTAGAGATATGGCACATTTTTTTTTACCCACTCACCAGCTGATGAGTATCTAGGTTGTTTCCACTTTTTGGCGATTGTGACTAATACCGCCATGATCACTCACAGTCAGGTCATGGTCACTTATGCGGACGTATGTTTCCACTTCTCCTGGGTAGGAGTTGAATCGCTGAGTCACAGGGTCATTTAATGTTTCACATTTTGAGAAACTGCCCAACCCTTTTCCATAGTTGCTGCACCACTTTACATTCCCTGCACCAACAGCTGCGGGATCTCATTTGTTTTAATCAGCTAGTTAAACAGATTATGTAACTATACAGAGAAATCTCTTCCTTGAATTCCATAACTAGGCAATTGAGAGGATCCCTCTGTCACAAGCAGTACATACTACCACTCTCCTCGTAATATTGCTTCATTCTCGGTGTACCTACTATCCACCAAAACTAGTCCAAAATTCCATTTTTCTGCTCCAATTCTGATTTTAAAAAATCTCCTGAACTTTGAGTTGTTAACAGTCTGTCTTCTGTCCCTGCTTGTTATTTCTGAATGTGTTAGCAATTTGTTCTTCAAAACCAGAGTTGAGGAGCCCCTGGGTGGCTCCGTAGGTTAAAGCCTCTGCCTTCGGCTCAGGTCATGATCTCAGGGTCCTGGGATCGAGCCCCACATCAGGCTCTCTGCTCAGCAGGGAGCCTGCTTCCTCCTCTCTCTCTGCCTGCTTCTCTGCCTACTTGTGATCTTTGTCAAATAAATACATTTTTAAAATCTTTTAAAAAAATAAAATAAAATAGGGCGCCCAGGTGGCTCAGTGGGTTAAGCCTTCAGCTCAGGTCATGATCTCAGGGTCCTGGGATCGAGTTCCACATCGGGCTCTCTGCTCAGCAAGGAGCCTGCTTCCTCCTCTCTCTCTGCCTGCTTCTCTGCCTACTTGTGATCTCTGTCAAATAAATAAATAAAATCTTTGAAAAAAATAAAATAAAATAAAATAAAATAAAACCAGAGTTGAGGCAAGTCACCACCTCACCCCAGCACAGAGGCAGGAGGGGCCCAGTGTCATGCCACAGGAGCGTGGTGTATACCTCAGCACCATTCCAGCAACTTAAAAGGATGGCAGGGGATAGAAACACAGCCAAGCATCTTTAATGAAAAAAGCAAAGACTCACTTGGAAATAACTGCTTTTTCATCTTGCTGAGCCTCCACGGGATGAGGAACTCTTGTCAAGGGTTTCATATCAAAACTACAATCGTTAAAATTCATTTTCACTTTTAACCTTTAACAAGATAACATGGTGTGAGGATGTTTTTGAAAACAAAACTATCTTACATTTATACAGAAATTATTGTTATATATTGACTGCTATGTATATTGTCCAAAAGACCATTATTTCAAACTAGTATACATTCTTGAGTACTTAAGCACTACTGAAACTGACACCCCTGAGTGGTTCAGTCAGTTAAGCATCTGACTCTTGGTTTCAGCTCAAGTCATGATCTAGGGGTCCTGAGATCCAGCCCTTTATCTGGTTCCCCGCTCAGTGGGGAGTCTGCTTCCCCTCTCTTTCACCCTCTGCCCCTCTCCCTGCTCCTGTACTCTCTCTCTAGAATAAGTAAATCTTAAAAAAAAAAAAAAAGATTTTTCTCTTCCTCTCCATTTGTCTCTCCCCCTCTCTCTCTAAAAAATAAAAATAAAAAGATGTAAGGTCTAATATATGTCTAATTTGAGCCCAGAAGCAGAATGGAACAAATAAAGGAAAAGCAATCAAGAGATCATTGCTGTGAATTTTCAAGACTGATGAAAAATGAACACAGAGATCCAGGAAGCACAATATATACCAACAGATTAAATAAAAAGAAATCTATACCTAGACACCTCTAGTAAGAGTACAGAATACTAAGACTGGGGCACCTGGATGGCTTAGCCGGTTAAGGGTCGGCCTTTGGCTCTGGTCATGATCCCGGTCCTGGGATAGAGCTCCGTGTTGGGCTCCCTGCTCAGTGGGGAGCCTGCTTCTTCCTCTGCCCCTCCCCCTGCTCATGCTCTCTCTCTCGCTCACTCTAATAAAATCTTTAAGAAAATAAAATAAAATTTTTAAAAAGAACCTTAAAGACAAAGATTTTATAAGCAGCCATGGAGAACGAATGAAAATCAGAGTAACAGCAGACCTCTCATAAACAACAGAAACAAAAACAAGAAGCATATGTTTAAAGCATTAAGAGAAAATAAATACCAACCTAGAATTTTGTACTTAGCAAATTATCTTTAAAGAACAAGAATAAAGGGGAACCTGGGTGGCTCAGTCATTAAGCGTCTGCCTTCAGCTCGGGTCAGGATCCCAGGGTTCTGGGATCGAGCCCCGCACTGGGCTCCCTGCTCCCCCCCCCCACCGCACCCTTTGGGAGCCTTTTGGTCCCAATTCTGAACTAGGTGATAGGCTGGTTCAAATGTCTACTAGGGTAAATTGTAATTCAATTGGTCACCTAGCATCACTGTGGAGTTTCCTGTGTGTGTTACAATCTCATTGGCCACCTGTGTGTGGCCAGGCCCAACCACATGGCCTTTGCTCTATAAAAGTTAGTCTGGAAAGCAGGGAGGGGTCATCCTCTCTGTAGGGGCGGCCTGGCCCATCTTCTGTTTGATGATCAGTTTGATTCCTGATGCTTGGCGTGAAATAAAGCTTTGTATCAGTCTCGCTCCTTTAATCACAGACCCATTATTGGGGTACCCAATTTTGGGGGGACCCAACATGCCTACTTGTGATCTCCATCTGACAAATAAATAAATAAAATCTTTAAAAGAAAGAAAGAAAGAAACCACTTTAGGTCCAGAATCCTATACCTGTACTAAGCAGAGATCTGCTACTATTAGAACAGGGGCAGGAAACTCACACAAGAGTTTGGCTGCCACAAGGAGAAGGGAAAGGAACTCCAAGAACATGCTATTCCTGAGGCCCAAGGACATAGAGCATGCCTTAAACTGTGGCAGGATAAGGAAAACAGAAAAAAATTCCTCTGCTCCCACTATGAGCCTAGCAATAACCGGCAACAGCAGTATACTTCTGGGAATGAAGCAAAAACATGGGAGAGACTCCCCCCACCCCTCCCCTACACAACTCTGTGAAGCAGGCTTACAGAAACAGCCAAAAACTGATAGGGGAGTAGAAATGCTTGAGAAAACCCTTCTGGCAAGCCAGCCCCTACCCTAAGCACAAGGTAACAGCAGCCCAACACTAAAGGCATCTGAAGCCTCCAATGCACTAAAAGTAACAATAGCAACAGTAATACCTAAACCAAGCTGAACTTCTGACTAGATAAACCCAATTCTCCACACTAATGCTTGACAGAAGCAAAGGCATATCTGTTTCTAGATATATTTGGTCTATACTGTTCTACCTCTATTTCCTGGTATTTAATAAAAAATGACAAGACATGGAAGAAAAAAGGCCAGACAAAAGAACCTCAAATATCTAGCATTTAATAAAAAATTATAAGACACGGGGTGGGGGGGGGCAAGACAAAAAATAATCCATTGTCAAGAGTGAAAATAATCATTAAAACCACATTCAGAAATGACCCTAGCATGAGAACTATCAGAGAATTTAAAATAACTATGACTAATATATTAAAGAATCTAATGGAAAAGTGAAACTGTATAAATGGGAAAGTTTCAAAAGAAATGAAAACTATGTGAAAAAAAATCAAATGGAAATGCTAGAAATAAAAATCACACCAGAGACAAAGAATTCCACTGATGGACTAATCAAAAGATGGGACACAGGGGTGCCTGGGTGGTGCCTTCAGCACAGGTCATGATCTCAGGGTCCTGGGATGGAGCCCTGTGTTGGGCTCCCTGCTCAGTAGGAACCTGCTTCTCCCTCTGCTCTCTGATCTCATGCTCTGTCACTATCTCTGTATCTGGCACACACACACTGTCTCTCTCTCTCTCTCTCTCTCAAAATAAATAAAATCTTTTTAAAAAAGAGACATGGAGGGGCGCCTGGGTGGCTCAGTGGGTTGGGCCGCTGCCTTCGGCTCAGGTCATGGTCTCGGGGTCCTGGGATCGAGCCCCGCATCGGGCTCTCTGCTCAGTGGGGAGCCTGATTCCTCCTCTCTCTCTGCCTGCCTCTCTGCCTACTTGTGGTCTCTCTCTGTCAAATAAATAAATAAAATCTTAAAAAAAAAAAAAAAAAAAAGAGAGCTGGAACAGCTGAGGAAAGGCTCAGAGAACCAAAAGATAGGTTAGTAGAAACTGTCCAACTGAAATATAAGCAGAAAAAAAATTTTTTTAACAGAAAAGAACAAAATAAGAGCTACAGAGCTATGAAACAATATCAGATGGTCTAACATATATATATTGGAGTCTCAGGGGCACCTTCGAGGCTCACTCAGTCAGGTGTCTGCCTTCGGCTTGGTCATGATCCCAAGGTCCTAAGATGGAGTCCCACACTGGGCTCCTTGCTCAGCAGGGAGCCTGTTTCTCCCTTTCCTTCTGCCCCACGTCCCTACCAGTGCTATTTCTCTTGTGTAGTCTCTCTCAAATAAAAATCTTTTTAAGAGGTGCCTGGGAGGCTCAGTGGGTTAAAGCCTCTGCCTATAGCTCAGGTCATGATCTCAGGTTCCTGGGATCAAGCTCTGTATTGGGCTCTCTGCTCAGTGGGGAGGCTGCTTCCCTCTCTCTCTGCCTGATGCTCTGCCTGCTTGTGGTCTCTCTCTCTCTGTCAAATAAATAAATAAAAATCTTTAAAAACAATTTTTTTAAAATCTTAAAAAAAACATAATAATAGGGGCACCTGGCTGGGATCAAGCCCCACATCGGGCTTCCTGCTCAGCAGGGAATCTGCTTCTGCCTCTCCCTTTGCCTACTGCTCTCCCTACTTGTGCTCGCTCTCTTTGTCAAATAAATAAAATCTTTAAAATAATAATAATGATAATAATAATAATAATAATAATTGGAGTCTCAGAAAGAAAAGAAAAACAAAGAATGGGGCATAAGAAATAATTGAAGTGATAATGGCCTCATATTTTCAAAAAAAAAAAAAAAAAGAAAGATGTCAAACAACAGATACAAGAATCTCTGAGAACCCTAAGCAGGATAAACAGAAAGAAAGGGGACACATACGCACACACACACACATACTCAGACACATCACAATCTAGCTATTGAAAAGCAAGGAGAAAATCTTGAAAGTGCCCAAGAAAAAAAGAAACATCAAAAATAGGAATAAAGAATTAGATTTCTCATTGAAAAATGAAATTTTTTAAAAATCAGAATTATGACAAAATTTATACCACTGTCTCAAGAACAGTTTCAAATTCCAAAGGTTCTATAATTTCTATTACACTAACCATTACCTGCTCCTTTTACAAAATTCACTTTCTATGTAAGTTGTAGGCAGCTTAAGCCACTCATTTGGAGTCATAAAGTGCCTTGAATTAGAAATTCTTGGGAATCTGGAATGCAGTTTGGCCTTTTCAATCTCTTTAAATTCTTTCATTGTATATATTTTGCCTGCAGGAAGATTAGTAACCTAAATTAGCACAATTAAATGCAACTCCCATTGCTCTTGGTTGTAAAATCACGTAACATTTAGGCACTAAGTACCAGTCTCACACTGAAGAAGAGTTCTTTTTTCATCATCTTTGTCATACTGTGCCTTTTTCAAAGGATCACGAAATGGTGGAATGGTAACCTATAAGAAAAACATGTCTTTTGAGAACAGGATTGCAGGTCTTTTTCAGTCTAAACTAAGCAACTGTGTACGACTCTTAGGCCAGATGAATCAAGAATATAGTCTTGGGGTGCTCAGTGGCTCAGCTGTTAAGCGTCTGCCTTCAGCTCAGGTCATGATCCCAGGGTCTTGGGATGGAGCACTGCATCGGGCTCCCTGCTCAGCAGGAAGCCTGCTTCTCCCTCTCACACTCCCCTTGCTTATGTTCCCTCTCTCGCTCTGTCTCTCTCTGTCAAATAAATAAATAAAATCTTTTAAAAAAGAATAGTCTGGGGCACCTGGGTGGCTCAGTGGGTTAAAGCCTCTGTTTTCAGCTCAGGTCATGATCCCAGGGTCCTGGGATCGAGCCCCGCATCGGGCTCTCTGCTCAGCAGGGAACCTGCTTCCCTTCCTCTCTCTCTGCCTGCCTCTCTGCCTACTTGTGATCTCTGTCTTTCAAATAAATAAATAAAATCTTTTAAAAAATAAATAAATAAATAAAATTAAAATTAAAAAAGAATAGTCTCTACATATTTCAGAGTAACCATTATTTATATTTAACACATTACAAAGAAATGAGGGCCCTCCATCATAGTTAACTCTAATTTTTTTTAATTTTTAATTTATTTGGCAGAGAGAGATCAGAAGTAGGCAGAGAGGCAGCCAGAGAGAGAGAGGAGGAAGCAGGCTCCCTGCTGAGGAGACAGCCCGATGGGGGACTTGATCCCAGGACCCTGAGATCATGACCTGAGCCAAAGGTAGAGGCTTAACCCACTGAGCCACCCAGGCATCCCATAGTCAACTCTAATTTTAATAGCTTTTTCAGATCATTCTAATATGAATTGATCTGACTCAGATCAAATATTCTTCTTAGACACTCTACCCAAACGCAGTAAGTGGTAGTTTCTTTTTTTTTTTTTAAGATTTTATTTATTAATTTGACAGAGAGAAATCACAAGTAGACGGAGAGGCAGCCAGAGAGAGAGAGAGATAGGGAAGCAGGCTCCCTGCTGAGCAGAGAGCCCAATGCGGGACTCGATCCCTGAGATCACAACCTGAGCCAAAGGCAGAGGCTTTAACCCACTGAGCCACCCAGACACCCCAAGATTTATTATTTGAAAGGCGGAGAGTGGGGAGAGGGAAGAGAGAGAATCTCAAGCAGACTCCCCACTGAGTGCGTAGCCCAACTCACGGCTCGATCTCATGCCCTGAGGTCATGACCTGAGCAGAAATCAAGAGTCAGAGGCCTAACGGACTGAGCCACCCAGGCACCCCGGCTGTTATTAACAGAATACTATGCAATGATTAAAATTATGTATTTACATTTATTGACAAAGAAAGAAGCAAATCATAGAACTATTGAGGGAAAAAAATGCAGATTATAAAACATAATGTGTGTTACAACAATTTGTAAAATAAAAATGTGTATATACATCTACATATAGAAAGTAGTCTTGGCTATCTAGAAGGATATACCAAAAAATGTTAATAAGTTCATTCTGTGTAATGAAATCGTGAGGGTTTTTTTTTTAAGATTTTATTTTATTTTGTTTGATGTATTTAAGAGAGAGAGAGAGAGACAGAACATGAGTAGGGGAAGGAGGCAGAGACAGAGGGAGACACAGATTCCCCACTGAGAGGGAGTCCCACTCAGGGCTCCATCCCAGGACCCTGAGATCATGACCTGAGCCCAAGGCAGACACTTAACCAAATGAGCCACCCAAGTGCCCCTTAGAGTGGTTTTTTAATTATTTATTTAAAAACAGATTTTGAGGGGGGGCACCTGGGTGGCTCAGTTGGTTAAGCGTCTAACTCCTGACTTCAACTCAGGTCATGATCTCAGGGTCGGGAGATTGAGCCCTGCATCCATGCTGGGCAAGGAACCTGATTAAGATTCTCTCTCAAGGGGCGCCTGGGTGGCTCAGTGGATTAAGCCGCTGCCTTCGGCTCAGGTCATGATCTCAGTGTCCTGGGATCGAGCCCCGTATTGGGCTCTTTGCTTGGCGGGAGCCTGCTTCTCTCTCTCTCTCTCTGCCTGACTCTTTGCCTGCTTGTGATCTCTCTCTCTGTCAAATAAATAAAAATAAAATCTTAAAAAAAAAAAAAAAAGATTCTCTCTCAAAAAAAAAAAAAACAACCTTTTTTTCATGTATCATGAAAATGTATTAAATTTCTAACAAATTTTTTAAAGTCTATGAAATTTTAAAATATTACCTATTACCCAATTATTATACCCAAGTATTTTCAAATTTTACAGAGGTTTAATTTACTTTGGACTTTGCTTTTTTATTCCTTTCTAAGACATGGAGGTAGCAAACTATTCTTAAGATGTTACTGCATTCTTAGGGAATCACTAAATAACTACTTATATATTAGAGCTACTCAGAATAACCAACCACATAATACCAAATAATAAGAAATCTATCCTACCTTCAGAAAATTCGGGTCCTCTTTGCTCATATAAAAAGGATCATATTCTTTGGGATCATAATGTTCTATAAATACATTTCCCTATAGAAAGGAAATAAAACTACACATAACAAGAGGTGCACGATTAATTTTAAGTGTTAACAAAACTCAAGAGTCACACAGTTGCATTCTTCTATAGTTCAAAACAGCATCAATGACAAATACAAAGGGGAAGGGAAGACCAAATTTGAAATTAAACTTAATGTAACCAAGTAATAACTATTATAGTGACAGAAGGAATCCACTTAAAATTTGCAAGAATAAAAAATGTTGGAACACTAACAGATTTAGAAATTTATTTTTAAATGCTTCCTAGTCAAATATCTCAATCTCTTAGAAATGCCAAAACAAATATTTTACAGCTTTGTAAATAACGGAGTTCTAGAACTATATATAAGTATCGTGAGGGGCACCTGGGTGGCTCAGTGGGTTAAAGCCTCTGCCTTTGGCTCAGGTCATGATCCTGGGGTCCTGGGATCGAGCCCCGCATCGGGCTCTTTGCTCAGCAGGGAGCCTGCTTCCTCCTCCCTCTCTGCCTGCCTCTCTGCCTTCTTGTGATCTGTCTGTCAAATAAATAAAATCTTTAAAAAAAAAAAAAAGTATCCTGAACCTGGAGCCAAAATTTAATCGGTATATAAAATTAACAATTACATTTAAAAAGCAAAAAATACAGATTCTAATGTACACATTTAAATCCAGATCTAACCCTCTTCCCTCCATCCTTTCCACATACCGTGGATTTAAGAACAGTATTCACAACAGAGATTAATATAGAGTCAGAAGGGGCAGGCTGTTTGGATGTTTATAAAGATAATCATAGCTTTAAACCAACTGAAACAAGTATCAAATAACCTCTTCGTACCTTTTTATTTACATGTTTTAAAAAACCATCTAATTCTTCTTGTCTCCTTTTTTTAATCTTCTTATATGAACCAACTTTTTCTATAATTTTCTTCTGGAGAGGATGTGCGACATGGTCAACCCATCTTTTATGCAGCATCTCTTTTCTCCTTGCCTTTAAGAAGTCATGATGTTGTAAAGACTTATCTAGTTCCTAATAAACAGTGAAGGAAGAGACAATTATCTTAAAGCTACATTGTTCTAAACTTTAAACTCAATTACAGTCCTAAGAATAACCCACAAAGTCATTCATTAATTCAATCATTTATTTGGCTTCTACTGGGTGACACATACGATAATGGAAATAGTGAATAATATACAGACAGATTAGACAACATGAGGGCTCTCCCTGGAGAGACAGACTACGAAACAAATATACAAAACAACTGAGGGACAATATACCAAAATATACACACACACGAACACGTGCACACACGCACACACATACACACACAGAGAGACTCAGATACCTGCACATCGATGTTCATAGAACCATTATTCACAATAACCAAAATGAAAAACCCAAGTGTCCATCTACAGATGAATGTATAAATAAAATGTGGTATATACACAAAATGGAATATTAGATAGCCATAAGATGGAATGAAGTTTTTTTTTTTTTTTTAAAGATTTTATTTATTTATTTGACAGAGAGAGATG
The DNA here is from genome assembly GCF_020171115.1 of Neogale vison. Lineage (NCBI taxonomy): Eukaryota > Metazoa > Chordata > Mammalia > Carnivora > Mustelidae > Neogale > Neogale vison. The sequence continues at coordinate 125,670,175 of NC_058098.1, forward strand.
ACAAGTAGGCAGAGAGGCAGGCAGAAAGAGAGGAGGAAGCAGGCTCCCTGCTGAGCAGAGAGCCTGATGCGGGGCTCGATCCCAGGACCCTGAGATCATGACCTGAGCCGAAGGCAGCGGCTTATCCCACTGAGCCACCCAGGCGCCCCATGGAATGAAGTTTTAACACATGCTTCAAAATGGATGAATCTTGAAGACAATATGCTAAGTGAAATAAGCCAGACACAAAAGGACAAATATTGTAGGATCCCACTTATTTGAAATTATCTAGAATAAGCAAATTCAGAAAGAGAAAATAAATTAGAGGTTACTCGAGGGACCTCTGGGGCAGAGGGGATAGGAATTCATTACTTAATGTGTATGAAGTTTGGGCTGGGATGATGAAAAAGTTTTAGAAATAGAAATAGATAATGGTGATGATTTCATGACATCCATCTATTTGGAAATAGTGATAATGGTTGTACAACATGTGAATGTAATTAATGTCACTGAACTGTACCTTTAAAAAATGGTTAAAAATCGCAATGTTATGTTATATATATTTTACCACAATGGGGAAAAAAGGACTAAACTTTTCTTTTTAATTCCTAGAGGGGGAGACATTCGGGATGGGCCTTAAAAAATGAAGAGTTGTATAGGAAAAGGAGGGATGAGAGAATGTAGAAGAGGTATGTTCTATGGAAGGAAAAAAAAAAAAAGGCAAGAGCGAAGAAGCAGGAGCACAGCACAACCTGGCCGAAACGGCAAGCAGCCCATAGAGAAAATGATTGATTTAGGCTATAAACTAAAACTTCTTATCCAAAACGTATTTGCCTCTCCCCTAGGGAATGAAATCATGTGATTGCTACAATCAACAACATGAAATTCAAAATCAACCAACCAGGAACCCTGAGAGCTTCTCCAGGCTCTATCCCTCCCTAGCTTCAGGTCATAGCAGTGTCCAACCATTTTTAATGAATAGCTCCTTTCCTTTTTAAACAATTCCAAAGAAAATTTTTCTTTCTTTTTTTTTTTTAAAGATTTTTTTTTATTTTTATTTGACAGAGAGAAATCACAAGTAGGCAGAGAGGCAGGCAGAGAGAGAGAGGGGAGGAAGCAGGCTCCCTGCGGAGCAGAGAGCCCGACACGGGGCTCGATCCCAGGACCCTGGGATCATGACCTGAGCCGAAGGCAGAGGCTTTAACCCACTGAGCCACCCAGGCGCCCCAAGAAAATTTTTCTTTACAGGTTATCCACTCCAGTGTTTACATGCACGTTCATCTTGTCTTATAATTAAGCCCATCCTGTTATAGTTAAAGCCTCCTTCTTACCTATGCATCCCTGGGTAATTATTGGTCACTGCATTCCAGTAACAGCTCTTAAAGCTCTTAATACACACTCACACCACAGAAGCCCCACTGGATGAAAGCGTAAGCTGGGGAAAACTCTTACAGAATTCCCACAAAGTATAAAAAGAGATTGCTTAAGGTTAATCCTAGGGGCGAAGGAGTGTTTTCAATTCTATTTTCTCTATTTTTTAAAATTTGTATAATGATGATGTACTACATCTAAAATGGATAAACAAAATTTAATTTTTAATTGTGACACATTCCGTAGCCAATTCTTACCTTAATCACATAATTTTCTCTATATAATATTGATTGAATAGCTGCCTCGGTATCTTCTTCAGCTAATGCCTAAAATGACAAAATGAAATTTTGAAAATCCAATCTTAAAAATAAATCAAATTATTGGGGTACCTGGGTGGCACAGTCAGTTAAGCATCCGACTCAGTTTTGGCTCAGGTCATGATCTCAGTCCTGAGATCGAGCCCCATGTCAGGCTCTGCACTCTGTGTGGAGTCACCTTCAGTTTCTCTCTCCATCTCCCTCTGCCCCTCCCCACCCCATTCTAAAAAAAAAAAATTTTAATTATATTATTAATACGGGCGCCTGGGTGGCTCAGTGGGTTAAGCCGCTGCCTTCGGCTCAGGTCATGATCTCAGGGTCCTGGGATCAAGTCCCTCATCGGCCTCTCTGCTCAGCGGGGAGCCTGCTTCCTCCTCTCTCTCTCTCTCTGCCTGCCTCTCTGTCTACTTGTGATCTCTCTGTCAAACAAATAATAAAATCTTTAAAAAATCATATTATTAATACTATCTGGACTTGCTTTTATGTGACAGACATATCCCTGAAAAGTTCTCTGTAAATACAATTTTTCTACTTCAAATCATATCATCAAGTACTTTTTTTTTCCTGTAAGACTTTTTATTGATTTATGTGTGAGAAACAGAAAGCACGAGAGGGGTGAGGGTCAGAGGGAGAAGCAGACTCCCTACCAACCCAGGAGCCTTCATCAAGTACTTCTTAAAGGGTATTTGAATCTTTCCGTTATTTGCTTTAGCTCATTCAGGGGCAAAAAAATAACTCAGATTACAGACATTTTGAGTTCCAGCATGGTCAAATGACTTGCCCAGAGTTGCATGATAAGTAGAACCCATCTTTTTTTTCACATTTCATAAAATGCTTTTACCTTTATAAATTAAAATAGAGGGGCGCCTGGGTGGCTCAGTGGGTTAAAGCCACTGCCTCCGGCTCAGGTCATGATCCCAGGGTCCTGGGATCAAGCCCCGCATCGGGCTCTCTGCTCAGTGGGGAGCCTGCTTCCTTCTCTCTCTTTCTGCCTGCCTCTCTGCTGACTTGTGATCTCTGTCTGTCAAATAAATAAATAAAATGTTTTTTTTTAAAGATTTTATTTATTTACTTGACAGGGAGAGAGATCACAAATAGGCAGAGAGGCAGGTGGGGGGGTGGGAAGCAGGTTCCCCGCTGAGCAGAGAGTCTGATGTGGGGCTTGATCCCAGGACCCTGAGATCATCACCTGAGCCGAAGGCAGAGGCTTAACCCACTGAGCCAGCCAGGTGCCCCATAAATAAAATGTTTTTTTAAAAAAAAAGTTAAAATAGAATTAGGCTTCTATTTGAATTCATTCAGTCATTACTGAATTCTACTTTAATTCATTTAGTCATTACAGCTTCAAATATTAATAGATTTATTTATATACAAGTTGTATTTTCAGGGTTTTTTTTTGAAGAGTTATTTATTTGTGAGAGAGTGCACATAAGCATGTTGGGAGGGGGTGGTTTAGCAAATCCCAAGCAGAATCCTTGCAGAGCATAAAGTCCAAAGCAGGGCTCTATCTCACAATCCTGTGATCCCAGCCTGAAACCAAAAGTCAGACACTTAACCAACTGAGCCACCCAGGCATTCCACATTTTCAGATTTTAAAGCAACAATCTTCACAAAATAGTTCATAACATTAATTTTTTCCACTTGCATAACAAATCTTCCATGAATACCCGCCAGAAAATACAAGAGGCTGTACACAGGTCACTGAAATTGTATACTTAAAAATGGTCAAAAATAGGGGCGCTTGGGTGGCTCAGTGGGTTAAGCCTCTGCCTTCAGCTCAGGTCATGATCCCAGGGTCCTGGAATCGAGCCCCACATCGGGCTCTCTGCTCAGCAGGGAGCCTGCTTCTCCCTATCTGTCTGCCTCTCTGCCTACTTGTGATCTCTGTCAAATAAATAAATAAAATCTTTTTTTAAAAAAATGGTCAGGGGCGCCTGGGTGGCTCAGTGGGTTAAGCCGCTGCCTTCGGCTCAGGTCATGATCCCAGGGTCCTGGGATCGAGTCCCACGTCGGGCTCTCCGCTGGGCGGTGAGCCTGCTTTCCTCTCTCTCTCTCTCTCTCTCTCTGCCTACTTCTCTGCCTACTTGTGATCTCTCTCTGTCAAATAAATAAATAAAATCTTTAAAAAAAATGGTCAAAAATAGCAAACTTTGATGCTATTGATGCTATATATCTTTTACCACAATGTAAATATGATTAATTTTTTTTTAATTTCCCAAAGTGAGAGATATTTGGGATGGGCCTTTGAAATCTTCTGACAATTATACAAAAACAAAATATTCTCAAATTATCAATCATTGGAAGTAGCAGTCTTCAATTCCACTACTCTTGTTTTCAGAACAGATGAGTAAAACCTCAAAACCCAAGAACTAACCTTCCCAAGGATGGTTAACACCCAAGGAAATTAAGAGTCATGGGAGTTAACCAAGAACTAGAAGCCCAGAAAACCCTGCACTGAGTCAGAATTTAAACTCAAGTAAAGGGCGCCTGGGTGGCTCAGTTGGTTGAGTGACTGCCTTTGGCTCAGGTCATGGTCCTGGGGGTCCTGAAATAGAGTCCTTACATCAGGCTCCCCCTGCTTTGTGGGGAGCCTGCTTCTCCCTCTCTTTCTGCCTGCCATTCCCTCTGCCAGTGCTTGCTCTCTCTTGCTGTCAAATAAAAGGATAAAATCTTTTAAAAAATGATTTAGGGGCGCCTGGGTGGCTCAGTCGTTAAGTGTCTGCCTTCGGCTCAGGTCATGATCCCAGGATTCTGGGATCGAGCTCCACATCAGGCTCCCTGCTTGGCGGGAAGCCTGTTTCTCCCTCTCCCTATGCTTGTGTTCCCTCTCTTGCTGTCTCTCTCTCTGTCAAATGAATGAGTGGAATCTTTAAAGTAATAAAAAAAATTTTTAAATTGATTTTAAAAAATTCATAAAAGGGGTGCCTGGTCTAAAAAAAAAAAAAAGAATGAAAAAGGGGCGCCTGGGTGGCTCAGTGGGTTAAGCCGCTGCCTTCGGCTCAGGTCATGATCTCAGGGTCCTGGGATCGAGTCCCGCATCGGGCTCTCTGCTCAGCAGGGAGCCTGCTTCCTCCTCTCTCTCTGCCTACTTGTGATCTCTCTCTGTCAAATAAATAAATAAAATCTAAAAAAAAAAAAAAGGGGTGTCTGCCTTGGCCTCGGGCTGTGATCTGCGGGTCCTGGGATTAAGCCCCACTTTGGGCTCCGGGCTGGGCAGGGAGTCTGCTTCTCCCTCTTATTCTGTCTCTCCCCTGGTTTGTGCTCTGTCTCTCTCTCTCTCAAATGAATAAAATTGTTTAAAAAAATTAAAATAAAAAAAATTTTTTTAATTAAAAAAAAAAAAAAAACACCTCCAGATTCATTTTCTTTGCTCTTTCCGTCCCATAGAGTTGCTATTCATGGCAAATCTGTTGTTCTCAAAACCAATATGGGTACTGAATTAATATTCTAGACAAAAATATAAAAAACAATCTGAAGATGCTGGAGACTGACCAAAAGCAGAGAGAAACAAGAATGTAATCAACCCTCGGAAAAAGACCGTAACGTTGGTTGAAGTTTTAAGTTTTTATGACTTTTGTCTAAGAACAGGCCTCCATCAGAGCTAAAGGTGAGAGCTCAAACTCAGAAACAAGAAGTTTTACAGAATTCAGGAATTAGAAGACGGGGGACCTGGCTGGTCAGTCAGAGGAGCATGCAACTCTTGTTCTCAGGGTTGTGAATTTGAGCCCCATGTTGGGTGCAGAGATTACTAAAAAAAGATGGACTTTTGAAAAAAGAAGAAAAAAAAAAGAGTTAGAAGACAGAGTTCAGGGCAATCATAGGAGCTGGAAAATCAAAGGTGAAATACCTGAAATGAGAAAGCCGTAGAGGAGATGCCACCAATTTTACAAATTAACTAACCAAATTCCTGACAGATCCTTGAACTATATGTATGTACAAGGCAAACTCCTTTGGAAAACAGTCTGGCAGTTTCATAAAAAAGTTCAATTTGGGGCACCTGGATGGCTCAGTCATTAGGTGTCTGCCTTCAGCTCACATCGTGATTCCAGGGTCCTGGGATTGAGCCCCATATCCAGCTCCCTGCTCAGTGGGAATCCTCCTTCTCCATCTTCCACTACCCCTGCTTATATTTCCTCTCTTACCATCTCTCTTTCTGGGTCGAATAAATAAATAAAATATTTTTTTAAAAAGTTAAATTCGGGACGCCTGGATGGCTCAGTTGGTTAAGCGGCTGCCTTCGGCTCGGGTCTTGATCCCAGCGTTCTGGGATCGAGTCCCACATCGGGCTCCTTGCTCGGCGGGGAGCCTGCTTCTTCCTCTGCCTCTGCCTGCCTCTCTGCCTGTGCTCGCTCGCTCTCTCTCCCTCTATCCCTGACAAATAAATAAATAAATAAAATCTTTAAAAATAAATAAATAAATAAATAAAAATAAATAAATAAAAAGTTAAATTCACTTATTACATGACCCAGTCATCCCACAACTAGATACCCAGGAGAAACGAAAGCATATGTCCATGTAAAGACATATAAATGAGTATTCCTTTTTTTTATTATTATTATTTTTTATTAATTTATTTGACAGACAGAGATCACAAGTAGGCAGAGAGGCAGGCAGAGAGAGAGAGGAGGAAGCAGGCTCCCTGCTGAGCAGAGAGCCCGATGTGGGGCTCCATCCCAGGACTCTGGGATCATGACCTGAGCCGAAGGCAGAGGCTTTAACCCACTGAGCCACCCAGGCGCCCCTACATGAGTATTCCTAACAGCTTTATTTGTAATAGCCAAAAAATGCAAATGACCCAAATTTCCATCAGCAGGATGGACAAACTAGGATATACAGCACTCAACCAAAAAAAAAAGGGGGGGGGGGTAATGAGGTACTGATACATGCCACAACATGAATGAATTGCAAAATAATTATGGTGCGTGAAAGAAGCCAGATAAAGGGAATACATGCTGTTTAAGATTACATCTGTATAAAATTTTTTAAATGCTAAACAAATGTAGTGACAGAAAGCAAATCAGTGGTTGCCTTGAGGTTTGGCAAGGAGGGAAGGATGACAAAAGGGACACAGTAGAAGGAAACTTTGGGAATACTGAATATGTTCATTCTCTTCATTGTGGTGATAGTTTCACATGTGGGAACACATCAAAATTTATCAAACTGTACACTTCAAATATATGCAGCTTACTGCATATCAGTTATAACTTAATGAAGTGGTTTAGAAAAAAATTACAATAGTTTTTAAAAACACAAAGTGTTAAAAGTGCTTCAGGACAAATTTTATAACTGCTATATGGAAAATGTAATCATTTGCCCATGATTCCACCTTAAAGAGCAAGTTAATGAATAGCAAACGAAAGTTAGTAGAACGAATGGAATAATAAAGAGCAGAAATTAAATATAAAACATAGGAAAAAATATTAAGCACAAGCCACATCTCAGTACAACTACCCAAATACAAACTTCAAAATGCCATGCTACCGTTACCTCCATAAAAGAAAGTGGCTGTGGTTCAAACCATTCTTTCGATCTCTTGGGCTTGTGAAGCTTGTCAGTTAACTGATCATCACTGTCTAAATTTCTCATTGTGGTCACAAAAAACAGAGCCCCTAGGGAAACTTAAAAAAAAAAAAATGAGCTTATTTAGTAATGAGAATTCACAGTCCTGCTTTCTCTTCTGCTTAATTAACAATCCTCGTGACCACGAAGGGTGTGGAACAGATTCTTAATTAGTAGCCACCCACACTTTCCCTAGTAAGAGGCCTTCACCATCGTTTTTTATTAGGTCTTCAGAACCACCGTCTTTTAAGCAGGGGAGGTTCTCACAGGACTGACCCCAGCAACCCCCGGAATTCCAGGCTTTCCACGTCCTTCTACCACACAGCCCGTTCGAGCCGGCGTGGCAATTACCAGACAGGCCTCTAGGGGTCGCACTGCAGTTTTCCTGACTCAGGACCGCGAACCCAGCGAGTTGCAACTTACTGGTTACTGAAGCCCACGCGAGGGGCTTAGTAGAGAGGGAGGGGCTTTCACAAAAATTTGTGTCCTCAACTTCTAGGACGACCAAAGCACCCCCCCACACACACACACACCACCACCACCCCCCGCCCGCCGATCGTCACCTGAGGGGGATGTCATTAGGGCTTGCGCCCGTTGTAGACCTACAGGACCCACCACCCCGTCCCTTCCCTCCCATCCCGTCAACAAGATTAGTGCCTGCTCCGCCCGGCCTGGCAGGAAAGCTGCAGACCATCCAGGTACCTCAGCTCCCTTCCCAAGCACGCGAGGGGTCCTGCCCCAAGGCCCACGGCCCCGCAGTGGTCAACTGCGACAGGAGAGTGCGCCCCCCAGGGCCTGCGGGCCCGTCAGGTTGGGCCCGTCGCCTCGGAATGACAGAACGTTCGAGTCCAGTGTTTAGTTGACGTAGCCCCCCGCAGCCCCTGCGCCGCGACAGACGACAAGCTAGAACCCCACCAGCCACCACTGCGACCCCGAGCCCGGGACAACTGCGCTGCCGAGCCCAGCCCCGCGGAGAAATAACCGGGGTACCCGGGTTGGGGCGCTGGTGGGCGGGTCGGAAGTAGCGAACCACACCGAAGCGCTTCTCGGTGACGGGCAGATATTGCAGCCAATAGCTAGGCACGTCGCCTTTCCGTCCCGCCTTCCCCCGCGCCCGTTGACTGGCCGCCGCTCCGCTCGCCGGCCTTTGGCCCAGTGCCACGCTGCTTTCCGAGTGCCGGCTTGCGTTCTGCTCACGCTTGGACCATCGCCTTCCCCTAAGCACTCTGTGTGTCTTCCCAGCCAACACGACTGGACGTTAAACACCCCTCCCTCGCCTCCAGTCCTTCTTCAGGGACCCCCCCACCCCTACCGCCGGCCCCGTGGCCTAAACCACTGCGCAGGGAGTGGCCGGAAAGGGCACTTGGCCTTATGTATCCCGTAAGGACTAGTATTTGTGGAGGTTGTCCTTAGGAAGGAGGCCAAAATGCGGAAAAGGCCGCTTTAAACGCGTTAAATCCGCTGGATCAGTGCCCATAGTTCGCGGGGATGCTGGTCAGGGGTAAGGACCCGCTGACCTCATTGATCCTTGTTAACTTAGATCCATGGCTCTGCGTCCCGCAGGTGTTTGGGTTCGGTTTATAATCTCGGGTGACTCTGGAGCAAACCATTGGTATAACTAGAAAATTGTGAGCAGTGGTTTTAACAAACTCAATAACCTGCTGTATGAATTGCGATTTTCTAGGATTCTATTTTCCTCTTTGAATACTGGTGGCTATTACATGATGGACCACCATTTTCCCTACTTCCAAAGTGCACGCGCTGAAAACTGTCCGAAGTGTCTAAGGAGACTTGTATTTGCAGGCCTTCCCAAAGGTAGCCAGAGTGAGTCGTCTCAACTGTAGTTCCCCTTTTCAGAGCGGAGGGAGCATGAGCCATCTGCAGAACTTGCTGTTGGATACTCTGCTGGGAACAAAGCATGTTGACAGTGCAGCCCTCATCAAGCTCCAAGAACGAAGCTTGTGTGTAGCATCACCAGGATTTAGTGTAAGGAAAAGCAAGTTTGGGCATTACCTTTTTTTTTTAAGATTTTATTTATTTATTTATTTATTTGACAGAAAGAGACACAGTGAGAGAGGGAACACAAGCAAGGGGAAGTGAGAGAGGGAGAAGCAGGCTCCAACCCAGGACCCTGGGATCATGACCAGAGCCGAAACGCAGACGTTTAATTAACCAACTGAGCCACCCAGGCACCCCAGGCATAAGCATTTTATCAAAAGTTTTTCTGTAAATAGCCATAGTAAACATTTTAGATTTCTGGGCCATGTGGCCTGAGTCACAACTACACAACTACTATGCAGTTTGAGTGGGAAAACAGGCATACATAAAAGAATGGGTGTGACCATGTTCCAACAAATCTTTATTTATGAACACTGAAATTTGAATTTCATGCAACTTTTACGTATCACAAAATATTATTCTATTGCCTTTTTTCCGATGACTTAAAAATGTAAAAACTATTCTTAGCTGGCAGGCCTACAGACAGTGGGCCAAAATTCGGCCAGCTTGTATAGTTTACCCACTCATACTCTATTTCTGCAGATAATGCCTCATGACATCCGAACACTTGTGAATGGATTCGCCAAGAACCCTTTGCAAACTAGAAGAGAAGGATTGTATTTCAAGGAAAAGGACTACAAATGTATCCGAGCTGATGACTATTCACTTTATGCTAAGAATGTGAGTGTTCACAATTTGAAGACAGCTAGGTAAAAAACCTTGAGAAAAGAATTTGATTCCAATCTGCTGTGTCCCCTGATCCTATTTATAAAAAAAACCTAACCCCATTACTGCAGTGACAATGTCTGAGACAGCGGTCTAGTACTTAGGAAGACCTGTGTAAAATAAAGTAGGAACAGGGAGCCTACCTGAGAAACATTCATTCCCAAAATCTATCAACAGAAACCTGCCTGAAGTATCTCTTTTCACTATTCTATATTCTACATGCCCCTTTTAAAAAAGAAAGAAAGATAACATTCTTATGCTTAACACCTCTCCTAGCTCTATTGCCTATAGGGAAATAAGAAGATAAAATTCACATTTACTGGATGGCCTATCTTGTGGGTTAAGCACACTTCATCTGCATTCTAAAGTAGCCTCATTTTACTGGAACAAGGAAACAGAGCATTTGCAAGGTTAAGTAAGTCTTCTTTAGTCATGCTGCAGGAAATGGAGTGCTGGGATTCAAGCCCAGAGATGCCCAATTCCAAAATCTATTACTTTCTCATTTTTAAAAAATATTTTATTGGGGCGCCTGGGTGGCTCAGTAGGTTGAATGTGTGCCTTCTGCTTGGGTCTTGATTCCAGGGTCCTGGGATAGAGGCCGGCATCGGGCTTCCTGCTCAGCAGAGAGCGGGCTTCTCCCTCTCCCTTTGCCTGCCATTCTGCCTACTTGTGCTCTTTCCCTCTCTGTCAAATAAATAAATGAAATCTTTAAAAAAATGTATTTATTTGTCAGAGAGAGACACACAGATAGCCAGTGAGCGTGAGGAGGGAGAAGGAAAAGCAGACTCCTGCTGGACTCCCACTGAGCAGGGAGCCTGACACAGGGCTTGATCCCTGCACTCTGGGATCATGACCTGAGCTGAAGGCAGACTTGCCACCCAGGCGCCCCTGTTATACCAGTTGTTCTCACTGGGATGGGGTATATTCCAATCAGTGGAACTTTTTCAAAATACACATGCTGTTATTACAAGTCTGATATTTTCTAAGCAGACAACTAAATTAGTGGGGAAAAAGTGAAGAGTCCAGGGACGCCTGGGTGGCTCAGTTGGTTAAGCAGCTGCCTTCAGCTCAGGTCATGATCCCAGCGTCCTGGGATCGAGTCCCACATCGGGCTCCTTGCTCGGCAGGGAGCCTGCTTCTCCCTCTGCCTCTCCCTGCCTCTCTGTCTGCCTGTGCTCGCTCTCTCTCCCTCTCTCTCTGACAAATAAATAAATAAAATCTTTAAAAAAAAAAAAAAAAAGTGAAGAGTCCAAAACTAGATATGAGTATATGGAAGTAAAAAAATGGCACAAAATGTGACTGGAGTGTAATTGCTAGTCCTGTGACTTGAACTGAAAGTAGGGCATTCTGTTTTACTCTTATCCAGGAAGACACTGGTGTGGTTGTTGTGAAGACACATCTGTACCTTCTGGTGGCAACTTACATTGAAGGCATGTATCCTAGTGTCTGTGTGGAAGCCACGGAGAAGCTGGGTAAGTTTGTCTCCCCACGCCTGTCTTTGTTCCCTATGACAAAGATCTGACTGCCAGTCACTGAGAGCCAATAGAAACCACGCAGGGTAGAAAGGAGGGATTTATTGGAAGGATGTTGGGTTACTTACAGATTCACTGGAACAACGGAGTGGAACGGAGCCACAGTGAAAATGGACTCCAGGGACAGGAATACTGCTAGAATGCTTCTCTAGTCTCTGTTTCTAAGAGGGTCAGTTTTGCTCTGTCCCATTGCAAAGCCTTCTTTCCTGGCTGGTATCATGGCCAAGCCTCACATTGTGCCTCTTAATCTCTTTTAAGACCCTGATTTGACAAGTCTTGGGTCATATAGTTTACCCCTTTATCAGTCATTCCACACTACCCCACCATCTATTAGCTGTTGGGGGGCTAAGGGTGAGTAAGGCAGCAGGGTGTAAAAAAAAAAAAAAAAAAAGTAAAACCAGAAATTTAGCTGCTGGGGGTCACTCTATGTAAAGGACCCTTTACAGGAAAAGAAATTACTGAGCCCTGCAGCTCCCTTGTTGAGGTCTACTGCATTCCCCTTCCAAGTCTTTATGTCTTTGAATGAAGATCTAATGTAGGACTAACTGGAAAATTGTATCTATGAAAGTTGAGTTTGATGATGATAAATTATATTTTAGATTTTTTTTTATTTTTTTATTTTATTATTTTTTTTTAAAGATTTTATTTATTTGACAGAGAGAGATCACAAGCAGGCAGAGAGGCAGGCAGAGAGAGAGGAGGAAGCAGGCTCCCTGCTGAGCAGAGACCCCCCTATGCGGGACTCAATCCCAGGACCCTGAGATCATGACCTGAGCCGAAGGCAGAGGCCCAACCTACTGAGCCACCCAGGCGCCCCTATATTTTAGATTTTTTAATGTAAACTTAAATTCCTAAAAAAAAAAAAAATTGCTGGAGTTGCTTAAACAGTCCTTTAAGATAGTAGAAGCCCCTACTTCTACTAGTGAGGAAAGCAGCCATTCTTTCATTCGCCTGGGTGGCTCAGTGGGTTAAGCCGCTGTCTTCGGCTCAGGTCATGATCTCAGGGTCCTGGGATCGAGACCCACATCGGGCTCTCTGCTCGACAGGGAGCCTGGTTCCTCCTCTCTCTCTCTGCCTGCCTCTCTGCCTACTTGTGATCTCTCTCTGTCAAATAAATAAATAAAATCTTTAAAAGAAAAGAAATATTCAGTGACAATCTCCTATGGGTGCTATACTATCCTAATAAAGCAAGAAAATCAAAGCTGTAAACAGATAGTCTCTACCTTCCATGCCTCTATACATGCTGCCCTATCTGTAGTGTCCCTTTCTGTCCCTGCCCTTTCACATCCAGTTGTCAAATTCTTTTTTTTTTCCCCTAAAGATTTTTTTTATTTATTTGAGAGAGAAAAAAATGAGCAGGGGGTAAGGGTAGAGGGAAAAGCAGACTTCTCGCTAAGCAGGAAGTGAGATGTAGGACTCAGTTCCAGGACCCTGAGATCACAATCCCAGCCAAAAGCAAATGCTTGACCGACTGAGCCACCCAGGGGCCCTTAGTTGTCAAATGCTTAACCATCATTGAAGATGCAAGTGAAATCTTCAGCTTCTCTCCACTATGCTACCTATTTTATGCATACCCTTATAACTAGAGTTCTTGTTTATTGTTAGAGCCACTAGAGTTGTTTGTTTACCTGGACTGTGAGCCCCTAGAAGATAAGAATTGTGTTTTAATCTCCTGTCTCTGGTACCTAAGAGTGTCTACTGTTGAAAAGGCAATTCGTATATGTATGATGAACAAATAAATGAGTGACCTCTGCCTAGCAGAATCAGGGAAGTCTCCAAAGAAATGAATCTTAAAAAATTAACGGAGAAGTTAAGTATCATCACAGAAAAAAATACACACATAAATGTATGTATGCACAGACCTTCCCAGTTGTTAACAGTTTCCTGGCATGGAATGTCATAAACCATGCTACATAGCTGGCAATAAGGTATTCTAAGAGTGAATAGGACGGAGCCTGGACAGGACACAACTTTGGAAGCATCTAATAGAAGGAGTGAACTCCAACCTGGGAGAAACAGGCAATTGCAATACCAAGGACCTTTTCTGAGCAAGTGTCCAAAGTTTGAGGGAGGTTCAGTTTCAATAGACTAGGGCTGGAGCAGGAAGACAAAATGGAGACCTGTAGAGTGGGGCTAATTATCTAATTAAAGGTATTCAGAAAATGAGGCTAGGAAAATGGGAAGTTAGGCTGTCAAGAGGCCAGAATCTGTCCTTTCAGCCTGGGCCCAGGGCTAATTCCCCAGGTCTCCTTTGGAGACCAGGGAACTTGTCCGACCACTGTAAGGTTGATTCTGTGGCTGGCAGTAAAGGTTGAGACTCCTGTTAGGACCACAAAAGGCTCCAAAGAGTGTGTACTGCTTAGAAGGACATAGCTGGAATCATACTACTAAAATCCCACTGCTTGGGAAGGGCTAGGCTGATCTTGGAAGTGGCTGGATTCTCATGAGGGATGGTTGAGGCTGAAACCTACTCAGGAGCCAGTTACTTGTCTCATTACTTCTGTTTCCTTCACTTGTTTTTCTCATAATTGTATTTCTGTCAAAACATTCTACATGATAATTATAGAAATTTTAAGAAAGAGAATTATGACTATTTAAAAATGTTTAATTGTGAAAGATTCTAGGAGATATATGTATGTTTGAGAGCAGGGAGTGAGTCTTAACTATTCAGTCATTCTTGTATTTCCAGAATCTAGCACATGGTAGTCACTCCCAATGTCTGTGGAATAAATATAATGAAGCACTTTGTGGTGATAATTTGTTGCTCACAAATAACCACCATGTTCTTTTCCTTTTCAGGAGAATATCTAAGAAGAAAAGGAAATTAAGTCACCAGAGGACTATGAAAGACAGCTCTCATTATTTTAAGAAATAGATCCTAAAGAAAAAAAAATCATGCTTTCTTTTGTGGTTGAAAACACTAGGAAGAAGATACTAAAGAGGAAGAAGTTAAGGGAGCAATTTTTCTTATTTCAAGAGATCTTCTTTTTTAATTGGAATTCTTTGATAAGCTATACTTGGTTTGTTTGTTTAAGTGTTGGTCATTGACATGAGTATGAGAAACCTGCTATCTGCCCAGAGCATATCTGTTGAGAGACTCCTCCCTGAGGGTCTTGTGCTCCCATACATCTTGCTGGGTATGCCAAGAATGCAAAGCTCATCATCCAGGCCCTTTCTCGGGGTGATTTTGCAGGAAGCAACCTTGAACAAGGAGGTAATGCCTCCCTTCAGAACAAAGAGCAAACTTTCTTACTGCTTGCTATAAAAGAGGTAAGTTCCCTGAACTCAGAGCTGTAATGCCACTCATTACATAGGTGACACCCACTGGTCCACACCACCCCTGTAGGACTTGGGGAGAAGGGCAACACAAAAGCCACACTTTGGGCCACAAGTCAAGGTATTTAATGGATGTTCCATGCTCCCCACCACCTACAGGCTTGGATTTTGTTGAACATGGGGAAGGCCTTTCAAAAGTCAACTCAAAAGAATTTTTAAAGAATCAACTCAAAAAGATTTTTTACTCCATCTTCTTGACTTCTTCTTAGTCCACACAACTTAGTATGGTTAAAGAATGCAACCTTCTCCAGAAAGGGTTCATCTCCTCTTGGTCACTTACTGGGTGATCAGGACAATAAGGGTAGGGAGCTAGAGAACCTATTTTGAAAATTCAGGATTCCACCCTGATCATTTCTGGGCATGATGCATCTTCCTTTCCCCTAATGGCAACTCCAGACCAACCTGGTTTGTACACTCTCAGGTACTCCTGAGGAGAGAACAGCTTACACCCCTGGCATCAAGTCTTAGACCTCTTGCAGTTCTTGACATGATCAAGTGGCAAAGTATAATTTTCTGAATTCCAAACACATGCTGTCTGGGGCTCTCCATGTAGACCCGCCTATAGATTTTGGCATCAGTCCTCCCGTGAATGGTTTCTCCTTGTAAATCAGCACATTGACATCATGTGGATTATATACTCAACTCTCCACATGCTGTCAAGCTGGGGTTATGAGCCTGCAAGGCAGAAGGTCTGACTCTAGGTAATGTCTAAAGTGCTAGAGGCCATCATGAAGCCTCTTGTCTGCTCACCAGCTCTTCCCGGACACATGCCCACTGCGCTGCTGGGATCCTCCTGGGGCCCTCCTCAAGGCAAGTGTCTCACTGTCTAGAGCCCTTCTATGTCGATCTGTCCAGTTAAGTTCTGAAATTCTCATCAGAAAGTTCCAACTAGGTCCAGTTCTGAAGAGAGACCCACAAAAATGACCCTTTGATGGTAGCCAGAGTACTTGCAGAGGTTCCCAGGGACTGGATGATCTTCTGAAACATCGGGATCTCCAAATGAGGGAGATTTGTGTCCTGGTGGTCCACAAAGACTTTAGAATGGGCACACAGGTGCAAATGGGTTTAAGTGATTAATTTTTTTTCCCAGATCCTCAATTTCCATATGTACTTGCCACAAGTGAGGAGTCGTCTCAGCTCTAGCTGCCCATCTGCCCACCTGCCCTCCCCAAGCTCGTTCCCCCAGGATACAAAAGAAAGGGGTAGGTACTCTCATCCAGCCCCAATCTTACTGTGATGCTTGGCCTGGATAGCAAAACCTGCAATGTGTGAGGTAAAGGGAAATTCTAAATTTTTTTTTAAAGATTTTATTTATTTATTTGTCAGAGAGAGAGGGAGAGAGAGCGAGCACAGGCAGACAGAGAGGCAGGCAGAGGCAGAGGGAGAAGCAGGCTCCCTGCCGAGCAAGGAGCCCGATGTGGGACTCTATCCCAGGACGCTGGGATCATGACCTGAGCTGAAGGCAGCTGCTTAACCAACTGAGCCACCCAGGCGTCCCTATTTTTTAATGTTTTAATCCTCTGTTGTCAAAAATCACATCATATGTGAGGGAGAGATTCATGAGAATAAAGTAAAGATCATTAATGAATGAGACATAATGAAAATCTTTGCATCATTTGTCTTAGGAAGCTTCTATGTCTTACCTATCTATATTTCTTAAAATTCAGAAGCAAAATGATTGGCATAGGACATGTATTAACAATGATTACTTGGATTGAGAAATGAGAAACCTTCTCTGATAGGAAGCACTTTTATTTGGCTGATTATTTAACAAGAGGACTGGCTTTGCCAATAAGAACATCACAGAGGCTTTTCATAATTAATATGCAGCTCCCAGATGTTAATGAAAATATATTTGAAGTATATGATGAGGTAGAAGGACTTGATTTTTAAAAAATTGTCTTAGCCTCTGAGAAACAAACTGAGGGTTTTGGAGGGGAAGGGGGTAGAGGGATGAGTGAGCCTGGTGGTGGGTATTAAGGAAGGCACATATTGCAGGGAGCACTGAGCGTGGTGCATAAACAATGAATCTTGGAACACTGAAAAAATTAAAGTAATAGAGTTGGAAAAAATTTTAAAAATAAAAATTGTCTTAGGAAAACTATTGAAATTAACATTTTTACTTTGTGAATCCTTTGTGAGTATATCAATTTAAACAAGATGTCTCTAAGTGAAAAAAAAAAGCAGCTATAATTGATCATCATTTGATAAATCCTCACAAAGTTTTGTTAGTATGACCCCAGATGCCTAGACCCCGAATGACACGTACAGCTGTACAACAAATCCTTAACCGGTTGAGTAGTTTTCAAGTCTTTGCTTTCAACAAAATTGAAGAAAGACCTAATTAAGTTGCCAGCTCATAGATCACTGAAAATAATTTTCAATGATAGATCATTATATAGTTTTTAATCATATAACTCAGAGGTATTCAGAGAATTGGCTGACATTCCTATAATGAAATTTCTCTTTCCCATCTAATTTATGCAAATTATATTCCTCAGAGCTTGTCTATAAAAATGAAAAACAGGAAGAGAATGAATGTTGATCCCAGTCTCATTCTAGCAATGAGGAATATTCACCACAGACATAATTACTTGGAAAAATTCAACCCCACCAATGGTCATTAAGAGCTATCTTTCCAATAAAATTTTACTTTCCATGTTCAATAATTATTAATATTTCAAATAATACTTAAAATATAAAAATTCAAAATAATATTTTGATCACTTGTGGACTAAGAATATTGTAATGATAATAAAATCCAGAAGAAACTGAACACTTAGAGCCCTGTGGTCACAGGAAATAACTTTTTAAATTACAGTACACATTTTTGTTCCAGATAAGAATGATCAATAAAGTATAAAATATCGCAATATATAAATTTCCTTTTTTTATGATTTTATTCATTTATTTGACAGACAGGGAGCCCGATGCGGGACTCGATCCCAGGACCCCGAGATCATGACCTGAGCTGAAGGCAGCGGCTTAACCCACTGAGCCACCCAGGCGCCCCAATAAATAAAACTCTTAAAAAAAATTTTTTTAATTTTTTTTTAATCCCGAAGTGTCAACAGTGCCAAACCTGAGAAACCCTGCTGTAGCCTATTCATACAGCCTTAACCTAAACTCAGACTGCCTCACTGGGCAGCAGCTTCCAGGTGCCGCTCCCTCATCCCCGGGAGGAAGAGCAGGAGAGGTAAGGATTCCTGGCAGCCTCCCCTTCCCCCTTTCTCCTAGTCCTCCTCTCTTTCCAGGCAGCAGCCCCCTGCTTGCCAACCCATACTTAGGATACCAGCCTTACAACACCAGGAGCTAAAGGCCTGGCCTGGCTGGAAAAACCGACCGCGGGCCCAGAGTCCGAGCCCAGTTCCCGAGAGAGAGGAAGTCCTTCCTTCTCGCAGCAGGGGCTGGACCATCTGCCAACGGGAAGAAAGATTAGTTTCCCCAGGCTTTAAAAAAAGAAAGAAAGATCAGAACTTGATTCGCTGCCACTAACTTTGCATCTTCAAAGGGGAAGGAGCCGAAGGAAGAGGAGGGTAGGCTCGGGTCAGTCCCACCCCCGGTACTGCCCACAGTGCTTCGCGCTCGCCGCCCAGGCCGTGCGGGACCCCGAAGTTCCTTCGCGGGGACCCGACGGCGGGGAGCGCAGGACCGCGCCGAGCCGCGGGGAGCAGCGGAGAGCCGGGCTCCAGTAAGTCTCCAGAAACTCACACCCGGGCCCGTGGGGGGGGGGGTGCGGGAGTGGGGGGAGTGTTCCAGCTCAAAGGCAGCGCAGCTTGCCTCACGCTCTGGGACGGTGTCCCCACTTCCCCCAGTCCTAACTTGCGTCCTCTGCGAGGGATCCGTCTGGAGGCTGCGGGGACCTCGCGGGAAGGAGCGTGGGGAGCGGCGAGGGTCAGACCTCGTGGAGACCGAAGGGGAAGCCGCTGGCCGGCAGGGGGCGCTGCGCTCCGCAAAGGGCCTCGGACTCCGTTCCTTGCTTCTAAGGTGTTCTCAGAGAACATGCTAGCGGTGCACTTCGACAAGCCCGGAGGACCAGAAAACCTTTACCTGAAGGAGGTGGCCAAGCCCAGCCCAGCAGAGGGTGAAGTCCTCCTGAAGGTGGCAGCCAGTGCCCTGAACCGGGCCGACTTACTCCAGGTGCCCAGGGGTCAGGCAGTGGCTGGGGCAGGGTGGGATTCCAGGGTCTTCCATAAACATTTACCAGACAGATGAAGGAATGACCTAGGGCATTGCCTGTAACATTCATCAGGATGTGTCTGCAGAATGTGTGCTGGGGGTTCTACGACAGTATACAGGCATGTTTACAAAGCAGCATCTACGCTGTGTTAATCCATCATCTGCTCAGGCCAACAGATAAGGAGATGGGAACTGCTCTTTGTTGAGGGGATTGTGTGTAAGGCTCTGTCTCCATTTCACTCCTCTGGCAACCCTGCTTACCGTCCGCATTATACAGATCAACAGCAGTAATCTGGGCAGCTGTAATTCAAATCTAGGGCTTTGGGGATCCAAAGTCTGCACTCTTTCTGCTTGTTGGATCCGGGAGCTGTAGGGTCCCGGGAGCTGGCCAGGGACTATACTCGAGGAATCTTTTTCCCTGCTGTTTGAAACGCTAAACTGAGCCAGCTGCATTGATTGGGGTAACGGAAACGTGCCAGAATCACCTGGGGGCACTTTTCTTTCTTAAAGATTTTATTTTTGTTTATTAGAGAGAGCGCTCGCACAAGCAAGGGGAGCAGCAGAGGGAAGGCAGGAGTCCAACCGACTGAGCCACCCAGACACCCCTGGGGCACTTTTCAAAAATAAACATGACCACAACGCAGGCATGTATACCTTGACAAAGCTCCTCAAATGGTTCTAGTACACACTCTTAGTTCAGCCCCTCTGCTCTGAGGCCTCCAGTTGGAGGCTTCTGAGGATTGCAATGCATGAGGACAGAGCCTGGCACTTAACGAGAACAATCATTTAGGAGTCCATGGTTTTTGCTGGTGGGCACCATCATGGAACCCAGATCTGGCTCTGGTCCTGGGCTACACTTGACTTCCCTGTGTCAATGGATCAGCCCTTTATCTGTGGGAAATGGGGTTAAATGGAGTTAATGGGGCTTCCGGGGGAAAAAAAAAATTAAAAAAAAAAGGGGGGGGATTCCATGGTTTTGTTCCTAAGTCTTGCTACTAATTTACTAATTTACTTTCAGACTTTGGACAAGGCATTTCCCTTTACAGGTCTGTTTCTCCATTTGTAAAACAAGGCATTCGGATAAATAGCTAAGGACCCTACCAGTTCTGACATCCAGGGATTATATGACCTACAGTATCTTACTTGAATTAACTTTTCTTGTCTCTTTTCCTGACTTACAAAACCTATCTTTATCCTGATCTTTTTGAGAAAAAGAGGGGCTTCTGGAAGAGGCCCAGGGATGGTAATGCACACATTCCTGACCATGCTTCTCACTTAGCTCACTCCTCTTTCTGCAGAGACAAGGCCAGTATGCCCCACCCACAGGAGCCAGCAGCATTTTGGGACTGGAGGCATCTGGACACATAGCAGAGCTGGGGCCTGCCTGCCAGGGGCACTGGAAAATTGGGGACCCAGCCATGGTTCTGCTGCCTGGTGGGGGACAGGCTCAGTATGTCACTGCCCCTGAAGAGTTCCTGATGCCCATCCCAGCAGGACTGACCCTGTCCCAGGCTGCAGCCATTCCAGAGGCCTGGCTTACTGCCTTCCAGCTGTTACATCTCGTGGGTGAGGAGGTCCCCCCATGCTCACCCTGTACAGTGTGGTTCCGTTACTTGATGACTCAGCCACCTGAAAACCCAGCAGTCTTCTGGGGTGGCTTTGACCTGGCCACTATGCCACACCCAACAGCTCACCCTGATACTATCAGTAGTATGAGGTCCTCATACGATGTTACCAATGACCTGATGTTGAGGCTGAAAATCAAGGTTAGCAGATGGAAAGCCTAGAAAGCACTGGATAGAAGGCCTGTGCCCATCTTCACACTGTAGGCCCACCAGTAGTCTCAGCAGCTCAGAGTCTTGCTGAGCTTCTCTGTGAGCCCTAGTGCGGTAGAAGGGGCCAGTCAGTCTTTTATTCCTCCTCAGTCCCACTGAAGTCAGTCAAGAGGTGATGGGGCCAGCCTAAGATTTGGTCCCTGTTGTCAGGGAATAGAGTAAACTGGGAAGACAAGGCATGTACAGAAATTAGACAACCATAGAGTTCAGAAGATGGCCTTGTCCCAAGATGGGAGTGGGAGGGAGAGAGGCACCTGGGTGGCTCATTCAGATAAGCATCTGCCTTCAGCTCGGTTTATGATCCCAGGGTCCTGGGATCAAGCCCTGCATCGGGCTCCCTGCTCAGCAGGGAGTCTGCTTGTCCTTCTTTCTCTGCTCCTCCCTCCAGGGCCTGCTTGCTCTCTGTCAAATGAAAAAATGAAATCTTAAAAAAAATACAAAACTCAAGATGGGAATAGTTAGTGTGGGCACAGGTGATAAGAGGGCTTTCTGGAAGAGAAGGACTTGAAGGGTGGGTAAAGTTGAGATGTGATAGAAGGCAAGCCTTGGTGGCTTAAGGGAGTGACCCAGTGAAATCAGCTGCTTCACTCAGAGTGAAGGATGATCATCATCTGTGAAAGACGAGACTAGGACTGGGTTTCAGTGGCCTTGAATGGCACATTGCCAGAACCTGATGCAAGAGCCAACTGAGAACCACTTTATATTTGGAGAAGAAAGTGACATAATGAAAGCTCCATTTAAGTAAGAGGATCCTGATGGTTGTGTATGGTGACTGGATCGTTGAGACCAGTTGGAGACCAGTTTCAGACTGAAGGGGAACGGGCTTCAGCTGGTGACAGTGGAATGGTACACATTTTTTTTTTTTAAGATTTTATTTATTCATTTGACAGACAGAGATCACACGTAGGCAGAGAGGCGGGCAGAGAGAGAGGAAGGGAAGCAGGCTCCCTGCTGAGCAGAGAGCCCAGCTCGGGGCTCCATCCCAGGACCCTGAGATCATGACCTGAGCCGAAGGCAGAGGCTTTAACCCACTGAGCCACCCAGGTGCCCCAATGGTACGTATTCTTATCTATTAAGGTACATGTCAGAGATGCGCATCTCGGGATCATTTCTTAAGTAAAACAGATTGTGGATGTGACTGCTAACAACTTTGTTTCAAAAGGTTTTCTTCCACTTTGATAAGAGTCAGTAAAACAAAAAAGAGCTGTCATCGTATTCTCTTAAGAGACCAAGAAACTGGGCATTTGGTGGGCCAGGGCCAGGGGCATGTGGTAGAATATGCCTGCGTGGGGCACGTGTAGCACTTGTAAAGAGAATGGTTCCTGTACTTTGTGCCACAGGAAACGTTCAGGCTGGAGAGACTGTGCTAATCCATGCAGGATCAAGTGGTGTGGGCACGGCTGCCATCCAACTCGCCCGCATGGCTGGAGCTATTCCTCTAGTCACAGCTGGCTCCCGGCACAAGCTTCAGATGGCAGAAAAGCTTGGAGCAGCAGCCGGATTCAATTACAAAGAAGAGGATTTTTCTGAAGCAACACTGAAATTCACCAAAGGTAAGCAGTAGCTCCTGCAGCCCAACAGGAATTTCAGAGATGGTTCAGTTAAGTCCTCACCAGCCTGAAGTTTGCCAGTGCTCTGCTAAATACACAGCAGCTACCCAGCCAAATTCTAGCATTCAGGTGTTTGACCTCTGGAGACAGGCAGGCAGTGTTAGGACTAAAATGTTTCTGTGTGCATTCTCGTAAGGGATAGCATTCATACGCTTTCTAGAAACCGGATGAGTCCGAGAGAGTTGGACTAGAATTAGCCAGGAGCCATTCTTCAGAGTCACTCTGCAATGAGTTAACAGGAGCTTGGTGTGGTCAGAGTAGGGTTAGGATGATAGCTCTCTAAAGAGGAGAGCCTCTATACCCAAGCCAAATGTGTCTGTTTTTGGCTTATCCCTTTCCATTTTTCGCATGAGTTAAAAAGGAAACGTGAAACGAATACTTGAAAAACTACGATTCAGATAACCCAGTGCAGACATTTCATAATTTAGATGCAAACCTGCCTGTCCTATAGACTGGGCAGACCTGTTCTGTTCTCATTCGTGCCTGGGTGACTGTGAGTTTTGTACTTAAGGGGGATCAAGAGAGATAAACCAGGTCATGGTGTTGCCCCATTTCCCTCTTGCTGTGGCTAGGAATCATAAAACATGAATTACAGCACACATGTATGTTAAAGTTCAGTTACCTAAACTCCATCTACAACAGTGTTTCTATGAGTAGTGTTTCTAGTTCCAAGCTACAGATTTACCAATCCCACCTGTGTATATTCCCATATATTCACAAATATACTATGGAATCTTACTTTGCACAAAGCCTTCTGTGTCTGAGGAGCATTACAAATCTGTGTTTCCTGTGAAAGGTGCTGGGGTCAACCTTATTCTAGACTGCATAGGTGGATCCTACTGGGAGAAAAACGTCAACTGCCTGGCTCTAGATGGTCGCTGGATTCTCTACGGTCTGATGGGAGGAGCTGACATCAGTGGACCTCTATTTTCAAAGCTACTTTTTAAACGAGGAAGTCTGATCACCACTCTACTGAGGTCTAGGGACAAAAAGGTGAATGATGAGTGAGAAGATAACGTGATGTAATTATTACCCACAAAAGTGTGGTGCGTTTATGTAGCTCCAAGAAAGGAAGATCTGACACATCTTCTGTGAGAGCATCTATGTAGAAACCTGCCCCCTCCCATGGATAAATAAGTAACCATTTTCACAGAACTAATTAAAAGTAGTCAATAGAAGTCTCAACATCTTGGAACGTAGGGAACATTTCGCCTGTTATTTAAAATTTTCTAACAGAATGAACAAAGCATTGACAGTATGAGGAAATACATTTCTAATAGTGCCAAGATGTTGTCTTCAAAGGAAAACTCTTCTTGGTGTGATAAGAAAGGTGAATAAGGTTAGTTAAGGTTCTGCCTTCAATAGATTATGTTATTGAAATCTTCTCTATGTGGGACTCCGGCTGGTGCCAGACGGGGGAATGTTTTCCCACTGAGTATTTCACACCTGTGGGATAGTAGAGCTTAAACATCCCTTTTGAACTGAGCCTACAGAAATCCTGTCTGTGGCCACCACCTGCTTTAAACCTTTAAGAACAGTCGTGTTGTCAGTGCCACTAATATCTTAGTACAGGATTCAGGCTTTTTCCCTGGTACAGAAGAGATTATACATTTGGGGGCATGCACATACGTGCTGGCAGTGAAGGGGGTGGGTACGCTCTGTGCATCTTCAGGTGTGTACACATTTCAGAGAGAGCACAGAGGCTAATAAGAGGATGGGGAGCGGCAAGGTAAAGTCTTTATCTAGGCTGATGTCTCCTTTTCCTTATCTTAAGTACAAGCAAAGGCTGGTGGAGGCTTTCACAGAACAAATCCTACCCCACTTCTCTACGGAGAGTCCCCAACGCCTACTGCCCGTGTTGGACAGAGTCTACCCCGTGACTGCAATCCAAGAGGCCCATGCATACATGGAGAGTAACAAGAACATGGGCAAAATCGTCCTGGAGCTGCCGCAGTGAAGGACAAGTTTCCCAGGACAAACTGGAGAAAGTCCCTAGGACGCAGGAAAGAGATCGGGTGCCACTCCAAGCCGCCCTGTAACCTACTGGCCCTCCCCTGGTCTCGCCTACGGATTCGTGTAAAAACAATCGAATGAAATAAAGAGTAGATTTGAAGGGTTGCCCTCTCACTGCGGCGGCCCCAGACCGCGGCCTGGGCCGCCGCGGCGCGGGTGGGGTGGGAGGCGCGACCGCAGTTGTCGCAGGGATTACAGCAAAGGCCGGGACAGTGGGTGCTCAACTGTGGCTGGCCCAGGGCCGGGGGTCCCGGGTACCGAACGAACAGCGTCAGCCACCATACAACGTGCCACAACCCCTGAAAGCCTCTCTGCGCAGCAACAGCAGCCCGGGCTCACCCACCAGCCCTACATCCCCGCCCCGCGCGCCTCACTGAGGCGGGTCCCTGGTCAGGACCCACCCTGTCCCTCCGCAGCTCACCTGGGAGCGGCCCTACCTCGTCCCGCTCTCCTAGGCCCCGCCCCTCTGGCCGGATCCTCCGCTCAGGGCCGCCGCGACAGGAACACCGCCCCTTCTTTAACCCAGGCCCTGCCCTTTCCGGTGCGGCTCGTAAAAGGGTCTCGAACGCTCGCCTTTCATCTTACCGTGCTCTCTTTTCGTTTCAGGTTCCTTCGGCCCCGGAGTCTTTTCGAAAGGGGACATTACGTCAGCACGTCTGGACGTAAGAGGGCGATCATCCGGCGTGTAGTAAAGCTTCCGGCGGAGGTTGGATGTTGATGTCCTGAATTGGAGGCCGTGTGGTGGTCCAGTAGAGCGAGCTCCGGAGGTGTCCGGAGGAATTCCAGTGTTTGTTGCAGTAACTTTATCAGCCCTCCAAGATGGCGATGCAAGCGGCCAAGAGGGCGAATGTGAGTTTCCGGGCATTCAGCAGAAGAATGGGGCGGGGTGGGGGGGTGGACCTCGCTCCTGGACTTTCTTAACGGCGTGGAACTGTGTATTTTGCCCCTGCTCGGTTCCCCAGGCCAGAGTAGCCCAGAACTTACTGTCCTAATGCTGGCACTTCCATCCTGGCCCTGTCCTTGCGGATATGCTCCTTGCGCCACAGTTCGGCTCCACCCCTTTTGAGAGTTCCCTCGGTTTCTTACTCTGGTGTCCTACAGCATTTGTTGCTTGATCAGCACCTACAAACTACGACCCCAAAGTCAGTAGCACAGCCTAGTCTGCAATAAGTAATCTAGTATCTCACAGGCAACCAAAGCTTAGGATTCTCCTAAAGTCACGGAGTGTTTTGGATTTTTCATTAATGTCTTAATATGTTTGAGCACCTACTGTGTGCCGGAATTGAGAGATAGGGAAGAATTCAGAAGTTAAATTTACCGAACATGTACTGTGTGCCTGACACTAGTCTAGGTATTGAATAAATACCTAGTGAATAAAACGAAAAGCCCTTCTGTTTACATTCTTTTGTTAGAGAATGGGGTATTATAGAAACCTAAGAAAAACTGTCTCAGGTAAAAGAGGGTAGGTCAGCTGTAAGGCTGAGAGATATAGGATAATGAAGACAGAAAATTGGACTTGGTGAGATGCAGAATTTTGGAGACCCCGCTGATGATCGTTTCAGTGGATGAAAACGTGGTTGCAGAGGGATGAAAAGAGGTTGGAAGTTAAGAAAATAGAGACAGCTCTTCAAGTTTTCATGTGAATAGGGAGTCCAGAGGTTGAATAATAGTTGACTTTATATAAGGTGTATTTGTGTGTCACTGAGAATGATCCAGTAGAGTGGGAGAAATTGATGATGTGGGAGAAAGATGAGGTAAGTTCAGGAGTGAAGGTTTTTGAGTAGAGGATGACAGGAAGAGGGGGTGGATATGGATGAATTTAGATCGGTGGGTTTAGTGACATGAATATAAGGTACTTACCAATTGGTGATGTATATTTTCTTCAGTAAGCAAGAGGCAAGATCAGTTCCTAAGGATAGGCAAGGAAGAAGTTACAGTGGAACTCAGATGTTAGAGGGAGTGGTGTCGGTAAGGTTTGAGGAAAGAAGGTGTGATACAGTATCGTACAGAGTGAGAAAGCAGATTTATGGGAGAAGTGTATTATAATTGGAAGTGTCAATTGTCTGTTTGAACTCAGTCCGTAATTTTAAATCTAAAACTTTATTGTACTTATTTGTTGACCATTTGTCACCACTACTAGTTTGAGGACAGGGAATAAGTATCCTCTTTTTCCTCTTATACAACACTTAGCGTAATACCTTAAAAAGCTGCCAGTTTAATAGCTTTTGAGCAAAAGTACATTTGAGCAAATGTACTTATACATTGTATTGTACAAGTACAATACAATACAGTTGGATTGTATTCAATTACATACTGGATTGTATGTAATTGAATATGTTAATAAGAACACAGGAGTGAACTCAGGATGGGAGATCTATATTTGAGAGTCATCAACTTACTGTGGAAACCATCTGTGTGGTTAAGAGATCAAAGAGTGTAGAATTAAGGAGAGTCATACAAAGGGTCAAAAAGGAGTCTAAAAGTAAGACTCTGTAGAAGAGCATATTTTAATGGCAAAGAAGAGTGAGAAGAACTAGCCAGAGTGGTAGGAAATAAGAGTGCCAAAAATAGTCAACACTGCCAGAAGCCTCAGAAGTTAAGTGTGACGACAATTGAACACTGAAGTTAAAAGGTTCTTAATGCGGGGCGCCTGGGTGGCTCAGTGGGTTAAAGCCTCTGCCTTCAGCTCAGGTCATGATCTCAGGGTCCTGGGATCAATCCCCATGATGGGCTTTCTGCTCCGTGAGAAACCTGCCCCCCCCACCGCCCCATTTGCACTCTGCCTACTGTTGATCTCTCTTTCTCTGTCAAATAAATAAAATCTTTTTAAAAAAGAAAAAAATAAAGTTAATACCAGGGTGCCTGGGTGGTGCAGTCTGTTAAGCACCCAACTGTTGGTTTTGGCTGAGGTCTTGATCTCAAGGTTGTGGGATCTGGCCCCATGGTGGGCTCCACGCTCATCACAGAGTCTGCTTGAGATTCTCTCCCTGTACCCCTCACTACCCCTTTTTAAAGGTCTTAGCATAAAAATATTTTCATCAGTGCTGGGGTAGAAGCTGGGTTGTGGTAGGTTGATGAGTGTCAGTGAAGTAAAGATTATGAGGTAAGTGAGTATAGATCTTTCCAGATGCTTGACTGAAGGAAAAGAAAAAAGCAAAATAGGGTAGTAAGTAGGGAGCTGATAAGTTCAGGGAAGGCAGAAACCTTGCTTTTTCCCTTGCCTGATAGGTGCAAAAGAAGGTGCTCAGTAAATATTTGTTGAGCAAAGGAAGAAGGATACAAATGACTTTTTTTTTTTTTTGCATGACAATTGTCAGAACATAAGCAGTGCTCACTTAGGGAATAGAAGCCAAGGATGAAGTGAAAACTGTAAATTCAAGAGAGGGAAGATATTATTGATGTAACACGTTCTTTAAAAGACCAGATAAGAGTCATCAATGGGAGTTTCATTGTCTTGGAAGCAAGAACAGTTCCCTTCGTTCTTTCCCATATATGTCTGAGGCATTGAGAACTTTTAAATGAGGTTGAAAATCCTTGTTTAACTGCAGTGAGTGACTGGATGCCTGGGTTTTATAGTAGCCCTGACTAGTTCCTACTAATAGTCCTCCCTAAAACTAGTGCCCAGTTGCTTTTCTGAAAAGAATGCCACTTTCAGGAATATCAGATTATAATCTTTTTTTTTTTTTTAAAAGATTTTATTTATTTGACAGAGAGAAATCACAAGTAGGCAGAGAGGCAGGCAGAGAGAGAGGGGGGAGGAAGCAGGCTCCCTGCGGAGCAGAGAGCCCGACGCGGGGCTCGATCCCAGGACCCTGGGATCATGACCCGAGCCGAAGGCAGAGGCTTTAGCCCACTGAGCCACCCAGGCGTCCCAGATTGTAATCTTTTAAAAATAATTCTTTTTTTTTTTTTAATTTTATTTATTTATTTGAGAGAGAGAGCTCATAAGTATGCAGAGAGGCAGGCAGAGAGAGAAGGGGAAGCAGGCTCCCTGCCGAGCAGAGAGCCCGATGCGGGGCTCGATCCCAGGACCCTGAGATCATGACCTGGGCCGAAGGCAGAGGCTTAACCCGCTGAGCCACCCAGGCGCCCCTTAAAAATAATTCTTATTCTTGACTATTATGTGGGGTTTCTGTTTGCTTTTACTGTGAGAATTTATTTTTACTTATTTATTTATTTTTAAGATTTTACTCATTTAGTTGACAGAGAGAGAGAGGGAGCACAAGCAGGGAGAATGCAAGAGGGAGAAGCAGGCTTCCCACTGAGCAGGGAGCCTGATGCGGGTCTTGATCCCAGGACCCATGATCATGATCTGAGCCCAAGGCAGATGCCCAGTGACTGAGCCACCCAGGTGCCCCTACTGTGAGAATTTATTATGGAGATCTTTTTTAGGTAGTAGCATTTCTGCCCCTGATTATAATAATAGTACATATTTCTCATTTTAGATTCGACTTCCACCTGAAGTAAACCGGATTTTATATATAAGAAATTTGCCATACAAAATCACAGCTGAAGAAATGTATGATATATTTGGGAAATATGGACCTATTCGTCAAATCCGAGTGTGAGTCTTACTGAGATTTTTGAAATGTCGTTTCACGAAAATGATTGTATCCTCTCAGAATTAGAGCTGGCAGCAAGGCCTAACCAAGAGCCTAGAGACTAAATGGATTGAAATCTGGGAGATGAGATTTTTTTTTTTTTTGGTATGGAAAAAATGACACCTTCCTGATCTAGCTCAGTGAGAGCCAAGAATAGTAGTTGTGAAATTAGAGAAGGCATGAAGTATAATGAATGGTTTGAGGGGAATGGGTGGGAAAAGAAAGAACCTTTATCGCATAACTATCATTTGTAAAATCAGTATGATGCTGTGTTTTTTATGTGCATTAACTCTAATTTTCTCTCCTGTTTCCTTTACTGACTCCAGAATTTCTGAATAAACTGAGTAAGGAGCTCTACAAGTAACTGAGAAAAATTATTTTTTTCCCAACCACAGCTTTCTATTGAAGATTGATTGGTTGGTTGGTTTTTAAAGATTTTATTTATTTGACAGCGAGAGAGGGAACACAGCAGGGGGAGTGAGGGACGGAGAAGCAGGCTTCCCTCTGAGCAGAGAGCCTAATGCAGGACTCTGTCCCAGGACCCTGGGATCATGACCTGAGCCAAAGGCAGACATCTAATGGCTGAGCCACCCAGGCACACCAAGATTGATTTATTATTACTACTTTTTTCTATTGAAGATTTAAAAGTATATGGGGGGGCACCTGGGTGGCTCAGTGGGTTAAGCCTCTGCCTTTGGTTCAGGTCATGATCCAGGGTCCTGGGATCTAGCCCCGCACTGGTCTCTCTGCTCAGGGGGGAGCCTGCTTTCCCTTCTCTCTCTGCCTGCCTCTCTGCCTACTTGTGATCTCTCTCTCTGTCAAATAGATAAATAAAATCTTTTTAAAAAAATAATAAAATAAATAAAAGTATATGGGAGAATAATTGCAACACAAGTTCAGGTTTTAATTAAATATAAAAATTGGTGTTTATATTTTCAGATGATATTTATTGAACATCTATAAAATATCATTTGTTGTAATAGGTGCTTTTATTTATATGTCACCAACACTACAACCTTGTGTGGAGGTGACAAATTGTCTGAATTTTGTTTTAAGACATATTTATTTGAGGGCGCCTGGGTGGCTCAGTGGGTTAAGCCGCTGCCTTCGGCTCAGGTCATGATCTCAGTGTCCTGGGATCGAGTCCCACATCGGGCTCTCTGCTCAGCAGTGAGCCTGCTTCCTCCTCTCTCTCTCTGCCTGCCTCTCTGCCTACTTGTGATCTCTCTCTGTCAAATAATAAATAAAATCTTTAAAAAAAAAAAAAGACATATTTATTTGAGAGAGAGCATGCGTGAGCATGGGAACAAGGGGAAGGGCAAATGGGGGTGGGAGAGAGAGAGAGAGAGAGAATCCCTAAACAGACTCCCTGCTGAGCATGGATTGGGCTCAGTCCTAAGACCTTGAGATCCTAACCTGAGCTGAAGGCAAGGGTCAGACACTTAAACCAACTGAGCTGCCCAGGTGCCCAAGAGTTGTCTGCTTTATAGCTTCACACAACTATTTAGTGATAAAATTTTCTAATTTATTTTTTTTTAAGATTTTATTTATTTGACAGAGAGATCACAAGTAGGCAGAGGCAGACAGAGAGAGGGGGGAAGCAGGCTTCCTGCTGAGCAGAGAGCCCGATGCAGGGCTCGATCCCAGGACCTTGAGATCATGACCTGAGCGAAGGCAGAGGCTTCACCCAGTGAGCCACCCAGGTGCCCCCAAATTTTCTAATTTTAAATTGAGTACACTACACAGATCCATAGCTGGTAATACTCTAATTAGTATAAATGGGCCACTTACCTAAGAGTTTATCTGAAAGGATTTCTTCTTCTTCTTCTTTTTAAGTTTATTATTATTAGTTTTTAAAATTAATCTATATACCTAACATGGGGTCTCAGACTCATGACCCTGAGATCAAGAGTCACATGCTTCTACTGAGCCAGCCAGGCACCCCTGAATGTCTCTTATATTTTCTTTCTTTTTTTTTTTTTTTTTTTCTTTTTTAAGATTTACTTATTTAGGGGCGCCTGAGTGGCTCAGTGGGTTAAGCCTCTGCCTTCAGCTCAGGTCGTGATCCCAGTGGTCCTGGGATTGAGCCCCGCATCGGGCTTTCTGCTCAGCAGGGAGCCTGCTTCGCCCCCTCTCTCTGCCTGTCTCTCTGCCTACTTGTGATCTCTCTCTCTCTCTCTCAAATAAATAAAAAAATTTTAATTATTTATTTATTTAGAGGGAGCATGAGCAGAGGGAGAGAGAGAATCTTAAGCAGACTCTGCACAGAGTGCAGAGCCCAACACAGGGTTCAATCTCATGACCCTGAGATCACGACCTGATCCAAAACCAGGAGTTAGACACTTACCCGACTAAGCCACCCAGCTTCCCCTGAATATCTCTTCCTTTTTTTTTTAAGGCTTTATTTACTATATGAGAGAGAGAGAGAGAGAGAGCGCGCACGAGAGAGAGTACTAGCAGGGAGGAGCAGGAGAAGCAGGGTTCCCACTGAGCAAGGAACCCAATGCGGGACTCCATCCCAGGACCCTGGGATCATGACCTGAGCCAAAGGCAGATGCTTTGCCAACTGAGCCACACAGGTGCCCTTGAATATCTCTTTCTTAATACATTTTCTTTTGTGAACTGAGAGCTGCTTCTTGGTTTTTAGATCTCTGTAAGATCTTGAGGACACTCCTCTTAAATCATTACTTTCCTTCCAGAAAGTCAACCAAATGCTAGCAATACATCATCATTGGTACTCATGTGGGGGTGGAAATGAGGTGTTACAGACCAGCCATCCTCTTCAGGAAGTCTTAGTCCTTTGCATATTTGATAAGAACTTTGGACCCTTTTCAAAGAACAATGCATGAAACATTTTGCATATGATTTCAATGGATACATGAATCCTAGGTTAAGAAATCCTGTTCTAAACGTACAAGAATGGTATAGAAAAGGTACCCTGACTTGGAGATCAGGAGGTAAGATCCTGCTTCAGGCCCTGCAACCTTAGACAAGTTGTCCAGCTTTTTGGCTTTCTGCTCCCTCACATGTAAGATAATGTAGATAGACTGCCTTTCAGCTTTTTAACATGGAGGCAGCATGTTAAATTTACTGAATTGGTTGTAACACCCGAGTTCAGATACTAGCTGGACATTGGCTAGTCATGCACAACTGGGCAAAATATTTAATCCCCCTGAGCTTCAGTTACTTACGAAACATAATCTTCCTAACCTACTGTCTTAAAAGAATTTTTTATTATTATTAACATGTAATGTATTATTTGTTTCAAGGGTACAGGTCTGTGATTCATCAGTCTTACACAATACACATACCCTCCCCAATGTCCATCATCCAGCCACCCCATCCGCCCCCGCTCCATTCTAGCCTAAAGAGTTTTGTTTTTTGTTGTTTTGTTGTTTTTTTTTTAAGATTTTATTTATTTATTTGACAGACAGCAAGAGAGGGAACACAAGCGGGGGAGAGGGAAAGGGAGAATCAGGCTTCCTGCTGAGCAGGGAACCCGACTCGGGGCTCGATCCCAGGACACTGGGATCATGACCTGAGCCAAAGGCAGACACTTAACGACTGAGCCACCCAGGCTCACCCTAAAAGAATTTTAATGAGGATCAAAGTAGGTCATGTCTGTGAAAGCGCTTTGTCTCGGAGTCTTTCCTTCCCGGTGTGCATTAGCCACCCCTCTCTGTTCTCCCGTAGCTCCTTCTGTGAACATCTTATAACACATGATTTTGCTGTTGTCTTTGTACTTGACTCTCCTGCCAGCCTGTGAGCTCCTCCAGGACAGGTATCATACATTCTTTTCATTTTGGGTTGATAGCTGTTATGCCTGATACACGTTAAACACCCTGTATATAAATATAAGTAAATGAGTAATACAGAACATGGTTGTGCTTGACTTGTGAAAGTGTTATAAAATTTACTGATAGTACACAAGTAAGAGATGCTTACATCAGTGAAGTTAGTGTTTCGGAAAGCCAAGGTAGATGATCAAGCAGTGGCATCTTTAGAAGATGCAGAGTAGCTCAGGGCCTTTGTACTCTGGTCCCTCCACTTGGAATGGTTTTCACGCAGCTCATCTCCCGCCTGCCTTCTCATTCTTCAGGTCTCCACTACAGTGTCACCTTTTTTTTTTTTTTTTTTAAGATTTTATTTATTTATTTGACAGACAGAGATCACAAGTAGGCAGAGAGGCAGGCAGAGAGAGAGGAGGAAGCAGGCTCCCTGCCGAGCAGAGAGCCCGATGCAGGGCTCGATCCCAGGATCCTGAGAGCATGACCCGAGCTGAAGGCAGAGGCTTAACCCACTGAGCCACCCAGGCGCCCCTTCACTTTTCTATTTCCAGTGCCTGTCACACAGAAAGAACACAGTATGTATTTGTTGAATAAATCCATAAAAGCAGGAATTTGGGTCTGAATTAGAGATTGAAAAACAGATTTTTTTGTTGCTGTTATTCCCTAGCTGTGATCATGCTTCATCATCTATCTGGAACCTAGAACTAAGGTGACCCACCTTCCCAGTTGGCCCAAGGACTGAGGGGTTTTCTGGGACCTGACTTTGAGTGCTAAAACCTGGACAGTCTTGGGCAAACTGGGATGAAGCTGCATCCCTTCCTGGCATGTAGCAGACACTTGATGCTTTGAACTTTTTAAAGCCCGCTCATACCTTTTACCTCTTGATTACTAAAACGTGTATGGTGTAGGGCAGGTGACAGGTCCTGATACGGCTGTTTGACACATGAAGCAGCGGAGGCTCACAGAGGCTGATGCACAGGATGAGGTTTTCCCATTCCTACCCTGAGGTTTACCACCAGTCGAGAAAATAATGTTGGCTCAGTGACCGCCACACAGCAGGTACAACTACATACTGTTTAGAAATTGAAGTTACAATATGGTTAAGATACTAGGTTGATAATCAGCAGCTAGGACACTGAGATGAGAATCTTTAAAGTGGGTTTAGTACCCATCCCTGTTCTAGTTCCTCAGAAGATGTAAGAGGGGGAGACCATTTTTTTCTTAAGCTTCCAGGAGAAAGGGTGTTAGAGAATTGGTGGGAGAGAGTAGATCTCCACTTTTCAGATGCCTCCTAGCACTTGTGTGCTTGGTGCTGTGAGAGAAAAATGAAATACAAGACCTTTCTTGGACAGTTAACAAGAACTAAAATACTAAGTTCTTTATGTTTCGTGTTTTTTTAAGATTTTATTTGTTTGACAGAGAGATCGAGCCAAAGAGTACAAGTGGAGGGAATGGCAGAGGGAGAGGGAGAAGCAGGCGCTGCACTGAGCAGGGAGCCCAACGCAGGGCTTGATTCCAGGATTCTAGGACCATGACCTAAGCCGAAGGAAGATGCTTAACCATCTAAGCCACCCAGGCACCCCAGGTTCTATATGTTTTTATTCCAAAGGAGAAATAGACTTTTTGACACCCCCCATTTTTTTTTTTTAAAGATTTTATTTATTTATTTGTCAGAGAGCGATCACAAGTAGATGGAGAGGCAGGCAGAGAGAGAGAGAGGGAAGCAGGCTCCCTGCTGAGCAGAG
This sequence comes from Neogale vison, assembly GCF_020171115.1. NCBI lineage: Eukaryota > Metazoa > Chordata > Mammalia > Carnivora > Mustelidae > Neogale > Neogale vison. Next base: position 125,704,764 of record NC_058098.1, read on the forward strand.
AGCCCCATGCGGGACTCGATCCCAGGACCCTGAGATCATGACCTGAGCCGAAGGCAGTGGCTTAACCCACTGAGCCACCCAGGCGCCCCCCGCCCCATTTTTTTAAAAGATTTTTTACTTACTTATTTGACAGACAGCAAGAGAAGGAATACAAGGCAGGGGGAGAGGCTAAGGGAGAAGCAGGCTCCCCACTGAGCAGGGAGCCCGATTCAGGGCTCGATCTCAGGACCCTGGGATCATGACCTGAGCCAAAGGCAAGTGTTTAATGACTGAGCCACCCAGGCACAAGCACCCTTGGTAAAATCTTTGAGGCAGTGTTTTTTTTTCCCTTTGGGTAATCCCCAACTTCCATAGCTAATGCATTCTTTTTTTTTTTTTTTTGAATTACAAAAATTTCTTTCTTTTTTTTGAATTACAAAAATTTCTTTTCAAGCTGTTGCATTCTTGAAAACTAAAAGTCAAAAGTCCTAAGAGTTGGGGTGTCTAGCTGGCTCAGTAGGGAGAGCGCATGATTCTTGATTGTGGGGTTTGAGCGTCATGTTGGGTGTAGAGAATACTTAAATAAACAAACTTAAAAAAATGTCCAAAAGTTGTTAGATTATTCCTGGAAAGTAAGGAATATTATAAAATCCCTTATTGGGCCTATTTAGCCTAACAGCCTGTAAGCATTCAAGGACACTGACCCCCTCCGACCAACCCAGCACCCTGTACGTCTCCCATCCCCCTTTACAGGAGGTATAAGCACTGATGAGGACCCAGCGCCGTGGTCTTGTCCTGGATCAAATTTTAACAGGGACCTCCCCTTCCCCTGGCCTCCTTCCTTTGCTTGACCCTATGTGGGGACCATGGCAGATGGAGAGGCAGCCCCCAGTCTTAAACCTTATTCCACAGTTGGCACTGGGTGGCTAGAACACAGATGGAGGGGTCCATCTTTATCACACTGGGAGCATAAGCTGAGTGGGACCTGTGCCCACTGCCCCCACTGACAAGCACATGGCCATCTGCTGCTGCAGTTTGTTGCTCTTCACACTTCCCTCCCTCCCCGCGAAGGAAGCTGGTGAGGTGAAGAGAGGAGGTGGCAAGGAAAACCTATACCAGAAGCAGCTCCATATCCACAAGCAAGGTCCACCTTCCACTTCTAGCCACCTTCTACCCTGGCGGGCAGATGAGCCCGCCCAAAAGCACACTCCCTCCCACCCGTGTTTGCCAAAGCTCAGCCCTTCTCCTGAGCCAGACAGGGCTGTGTAATGCATGAGCGTGCATATGTTATTAAAAATGAGTGTACGAAACGTTGGGAGCTGACTGTACCACATCATCGTTATTATTATTTTTAAAGATTTTATTTATTTAGTTGAGGGAGAGTGAGAGAGCACAGCCAGGAGGAGAGGCAGAGGGAGAAGAAGAAGCATACTTCAGCTTCGCGGGGAACCCGACACAGGGCTTGATCCTAGGACCCCGGGGTTAATGACCTGAGCTGAAGGCAGACGCTTAACCGACTGAACCACCCAGACACCCCTGTACCATATTTTAGAAAAGCAGTGAATCTTCTAAGTGGAAGAAACCGCATTGGGACACCTGGGTGGCTCAGTGGGTTAAGCCTCTGCCTTCAACTCAGGTCCTGATCGGGTCCTGGGATCGAGTCCCACATCAGGCTCCTTGTTCGGCAGGGAGCCTGCTTCACCCTCTGCCTCTGCCTGCCTCTCTGCCTGTGCTCACTCTCTCTCTCTGACTAATGAATAAGTGGAATCTTTAAAAAAAAAAAAAAAAAAAAGAAACCGCATTAACTCTTCACGTCCTTTCCTGGCCATAAAGGATAATGGCTGGCTGTTTTCCTACATATCCTCTATAATTTTGCCATCTTTTTGGTAGGGGCTTCCACCACCACCCTTTCTACAGACACCTATAGGTTTTATTTTTATGGATTTGATAAACCTAAATAAAATACTGCTCAGAAACATTTGTTTCCTACATTGATGGTGACTGTATTGTCTTTAACAATTGAAACTAAAAGGGTTAGGGAGGGGCACCTGGTCCTGTTTTATTATTTTTTTTTTTTCCTTAAAGATTTTATTTATTTGACAGAGATCACAAGTAGGCAGAGAGAGGGGAAGCAGTCTCCCTGCTGAGCAGAGCCTGTTGGTGGGGCTCGATCCCAGGACCCCAAGACCATGACCTGAGCTGAAGGCAGAGGCTTAACCCACTGAGCCACCCAGATGCCTCGAGAACATGACTCTTGATCTTGGGGTTGTGAGATCTAGCCCCACACTGGGTGTAGATACTGCTTAAAAATAAGATTTTAGGGGCACATGGGTGGCTTATTCGGTTGAGTGTCTGCCTTCTGCTAGGGTCATGATCCCAGAGTCCTGGGATCAAGTCCCAGTTCGGGCTCCTTGCTCAGCAGGAAGCCTCCTTCTCTCTCTTCCTCTGCCAACAGTTCCCCCTGCTAGTGCTCTCTCTGTGTCAAATAAATAAAATATTTTTTAAAAAATAGAATGAAATCTTGAAATTAGGGGCATCTGGGTGGCTCAGTGGGTTAAGCCTCTGTCTTCGGCTCAGGTCATGATCTCAGGGTCCTGGGATCGAGCCCCGCATCGGGCTCTCTGCTCAGCAGGGAGCCTGCTTCCCTTCCCCTCTCTCTCTGCCTCCTCTCTGCCTACTTGAGATCTCTGTCTGTCAAGTAAATAAATAAAATTAAAAAAAAAAAAAGAAATTAGAATGGAGTGAGGGAGAAAATTAAAATTTTTTGAAACAAGGGACTAGTTACCAGGTAATAGTGTAGTAAATAATTTAAGTATTGGTTCTGTTGCATAAATGTGCAGTATGAAAAACTTCATTCTAATCATTGCTGATTAATAACCATCACTCCTACGAAATGCTGTACTTTCCAACTTAAGACTGAGAATTGAGGGCGCCTGGGTGGCTCAGTCAGTTAAGCATCTCCTTCGGCTCAGGTCATGGTCTCCGGGTCCTGGGATTGGCGCCCAGTAGGGCTTCCTGCTCAGCAGTGAGTCTGCTTCTCCCTCCCTCTGCCTCTGTGCACGCCTTATGCACACATGCTCTTTTTTTCTCTCTCTCAAATCAATAAAATCTTTAAAAAAAAAAAAAAAGAATTAGTTCTTAGTGTGAGAAGTAGGAAAGACTAGGACAGTAAGCATAAAGACTGGGCCAAAGTTTCAAGCTAGCTCTTTGCTGCTAGTGCTTTGGTAGCTATAGGAGTAGTTTTGACACGGCAAGTTTAACTTGTAGCTGTTTTACTTAAAAAAGAAAACAAAAATTACCTTAATTCAAGAAATAGGCTTATCCAGCATACCTGTCCATAATCTAACAGTGTTCAGGTTGATCTCAAAATACTTTAACTTACTGTCTCTAATCTTCAGTGGTTAGTGGTTTAAAAGACAGTTCTTCAACCATCAGTGCTCAGGTAAATGTATTTTTTTCCACAGTATTTGTTACTTATTTATAAAGAAACTATTCCATAGCTCAGCAATCGTGTTTCATAGTTCAGGAACACAGGTCAGTGATAAATTTCCGTGGAACTCAACCCAAAGAAATTCTTTACATTCCAAAATCACTTTCCACTCTGAAACATACCAGCCTTTTTCATCTCCTCAAAATCTCTCATGGAATCATAATTTCTGGAGAAATCTGCGTATCCTTCTTTCTTGATTTGGCCACAGCAAACTTCTAGAAAGCTGCAACCCCTAGGGAATGTTCCAGCAATATGAAATCGCAGGTGCTTGGCCAGAAGGCCTCCCATCTGAGGTTTCGGCAAGCCCTGGAAGTCATGGTAGTTATTCTCCTTAACACCCAACCTCAAACCCAACGTCTTTCCTAACTCCAGTAAATGTATGTTTTAATTAAGTCTGATTTCACTCTGCAGGGGGAACACACCCGAAACTAGAGGAACAGCTTATGTGGTCTATGAAGACATCTTTGATGCCAAAAATGCATGTGATCACCTTTCAGGATTCAATGTTTGTAACAGATACCTGGTGGTTTTGTACTATAATGCCAACAGGGTGAGTATCAGGCCCCAGTCCTCATTTTGTGGGGAGCCCATGTTAAGAAGTAGTGTGCCAGGAGGGGAAGAGTATGCTCTGAGTTCTTGGTTCGCCAGTGCTACTGGTGAAATTCATGTGATGACAGATCGATAACTGTTAACCTTGGTGCTTACCACATTTCAGGCATTTCAGAAGATGGACACAAAAAAGAAGGAAGAGCAGTTGAAGCTTCTCAAGGAGAAATACGGCATCAACACAGATCCACCAAAATAAACATTTTCTGCATTTTCATTTTAGACTAAAACCCATAAGTGACCACATTACCCTTCTCTTATTTTTAAGTAATGCTGACTGTTGTAATTTCTTATTTGAGATTCAAAAGGACCTGCTTGAAACTTTGATACATGTTGGAATGTTATATGAATAAACTTGTAAACTTTTTGTAAAACAAAAACTTTCTCTTAAACTTTCCCTTTTTATTTGATACCAGAAAACAAATCAGCAGTTGAACTGTATCAAGAATTGTTTGGTGGTAGGTGGTCACAGAGACCAAGCTTCTTAAGAGCAGGGAGCTTTTTGTATTCTTTTTTTTTTTTTAAAGATTTTATTTATTTATTTGACAGAGAGAGATTACAAGTAGGCAGAGAGGCAGGCAGAGAGACATAGGAGGAAGCAGGCTCCCTGCTGAGCAGAGAGCCCGATGCGGGACTCGATCCCAGGACCCTGAGATCATGACCTGAGCCGAAGGCAGCGGCTTAACCCACTGAGCCACCCAGGCGCCTGCCTCTGATGTTCAGTCCAGTGCTTAGCCATCAGGGAAGTTTTTAGAGTGTTGTCATTTATTGAATGTTAACAACTCCGTGAAGGTAGCTATCTCCATTTTGCAGATAAGGAAACCAAAGCTCATTGTGTTGGTTGAATGAATAAAATGTTTACTTTAAAAGTTGCTATAACATCCACCAGTATTAATCTTACCAGTACATTTGAATAATACATGCCTTACAGTTAACGAAACACTTTGTCCATATGAGTATGCCATCCTTAGAAGTCAGTTTTAGAAGTGGCCATACAGGGACGCCTGGGTGGCACAGTTGGTTGGACGACTGCCTTCGGCTCAGGGCGTGATCCTGGAGTCCCGGGATCGAGTCCCACATCAGGCTCCCAGCTCCATGGGGAGTCTGCTTCGCTCTCTGACCTTCTCCTCGCTCATGCTCTGTCTCACTGTTTCTCTCTCAAATAAATAAATAAAATCTTTAAAAAAAAAAAAAAAAAAAAAAAGAAGTGGCCATACAGATGACAGCACACTGTTAGAAATTTGAGAGCATGTTTCTTGGGTAGTGGTGTTGATTGTTACATGCCTAAGATTGTGTTGTGCAGTCTTTTCCTTTAGTTAATAAATGTCTGAATATCTTGGACCTTAGGTCATAGTACATCTTTGCCATAAATAGAATATAATGCTTTTCTTATATATAAAATTTAATGCTTATTCTTATAACCATATGCTCCCATGGCATGGAAATAGTATGGTTATTACCACATTCATCATAGCTTGGCAGCTTGGAGGAGATAGCTATAATTTTCTTTTTATAGTTTAGACATGAGCCAAATGGAAAAACATGAACCAATTGTTTTGTATATAACTATAACCCAAAGTCAATTTGAAGGGTACAAGCACTGAATCATTTAAATGGACAAAAAGCATCTTCTACTTTTAAGTGCATTTAGCTTTGCTCTCTGTGCTTACTTTAAGCTAATATGCTCTTTTATACTTCTGGTACGGTCTTCTCAAAGCCTACTATTGAAAATGAAAAGATTATACCTCTTAATTATGTCAGTGCTTTCTGAAAGCGCTGTAAAAGACTAGAAAGAAACATTTCTAAGAAGGGCAGGGAGATGACAAAGGAGCCATAGCTTTAATTTCCTTCTGAATGCTTTTATGAATTCCTTATTAATTTGTGTAAAATGCATGGTGTGCCTTTAGGTATTTACCAATGTAAAATAATTTGCTAGAAGAGTTTTTGTAAGGGAAAAACAGGCTTTGAGTGTGCTTTGTCTAAGTGGCACTCTGGCTTGCCCTAGTGCAGTTTTTTTAACTTAATAACAAGGGGAAATTGCTTCTATTGACAATTATAGCCAGTCCCATCCTTTGGATCAGTACATCTGTTAGCTGAATCTCATGACCTAAGGCTAAGAGTTTTTAAAATTCCAATTGTCTAGGGAGCCTGGGTGGCACAGTCAGCTGAGTGTCCGACTCTTGGCTTCAACTCAGGTCAAGATTTCAGCGTCGTGAGACTGAGCCCCATGCTGGGCTCCATGCTCAATGTGGAGTCTCCTTAAGTTTCTCTCCCTCTGCCCCCCACCCAGTTCTGTCTCAAATAAATCTTTAAAAGAATTTTAAAATTAAAAATTCCAATTGTGAGGCAACTGGCTGGCTCAGTCAGTAGAGCATGTGACTCTTGATCTCAGGGTCGTAAGTTCAAGCCCCACGTTGGGTGTAGAAATTACTTAAAAGCTTTAAAAATTCCTGGGGCACCTGGGTGGCTCAGTGGGTTAAAGCCTCTGCTTTCGGCTCGGGTCATGGTCCCAGGGTCTTGGGATCGAGCCCTGCATCAGGCTCTCTGCTCAGCGAGGAGCCTGCTTCCTCCTCTCTCTCTGCCTGCCTTTCTGCCTACTTGTGATCTCTGTCTGTCAAATAAATAAAACCTTTAAAAAAAAAAAAAAGCTTTAAAAACTCCAGTTTGGCAGTTTTGTGGCCTGTCCCACTTTAAAAGAACTGGAATTCTGTAGATAAATTTTGAGCACCGTCTCTGCGCCAAGCCTGTGTGTGCTAAGATGCTGAGGATGGACTTTTCATCAGTCTTCTACACCAGGCATCGAAGGCTATTTCTGAGACTGCTTTTAAGAGTACAAGGGATGATGGTTTTGTGTTCATGCACATGTGTGAGTGAAGACGTGTGTGCCAGAGCTGCTTGACATCCACCTAGGTTAAAATTTGGGTTTCTAAGAAAGATTTTGTATGAATAGACTGGAAATTTGAAAATGACTAGTAAGACAAAGATCTCATTACCACTTCCCTGCTTAACATGGCTCTCACAGGACAGTGTCCAAACTTGTTAGCATAATTTTCTGCATCACCTTTGAAGAGCGCCAGGAACGCAGGACCTGTGAGGCCTAGCATATTCTCTCCAGGTGCTAGCCAGTAGTTGTTCACAGTGGTGTGTTTTGGTTTTCTTCGCGGGTATCTCCCATGACCACCTAGCCTATGAATACTCTACACTGAGATCTTTCTTCAGCCCCACAGTGGACACCCGAAATGGTCTTTGATGCCATTTTTAATTTTATCCTATTGATGTCACAGCAGAAAACAAGAGTACGTCTCTTATACAGGCAAAGTCCTAAGAAATTTTCAGACATCTGTGTCATTGAGAAAAGCTGGGGACTAAGACTTGCTGGAGGAAGAAAAAAACCAGAAGGGAATGGGTGCAGCACCCTCTGGCTGGTCTGCTCCCACAACAGAAGTGAGACCAGGGATCAGGTAATTAAAAGCAAAGCACCCTCTTTCTCATTTCTTTTCCTCCATCTTAAAGCACTGCCTCCTAACTCCTCGATCCTCAGCAGAGGAGTACAGCCCAAGGCTTCCTGGAGACAAAAGGGGTAGATGAAGCAGCCAAGATGACATGGACCCGTATCTCATGTATGACATTATGTGACACGTATCGGTGAATCTATGCAGGAAGTAAGTACTGACCGACCAGCCTCTCAATCTTAATTCCAAGTCCTCACTGACAGAATAACCCTGACTATGGCTAAGAAATTTTCTCAGCTATGTCAAGAGAAAAAAATTCTTTAGCCATATTGCCCCAGGCTCTACATTGGGCTGGTTATAAAACCCAACTGGGAATTCCCATAACTTAACAGTAAATATAGATGAAAATATGCAGTACATATGGAAACAAGTTCAGAATCATAATATCCCAGTGTAAGGGCAAAACTAAATAAACGCAAAAACAAGCTCAGAACCACACATTCTTTTCAAAAGTAACTTCCTAGTGTAAGCGTATAGCTCCAAGACCTAACTCACCTTCATTTGTTCAGGCGTGGTGGTCTTTTCCATTTGGGTGAGGGGAACTTGTCCCTCTAAGTCCAAAAACATTGCAAGGTCACGTAAAGTGTTCAGATCTTAACGCCACATTGCTTGGCTATGGGGTTTGAACAGAATATGTCCCTTCAATTAGAGAAGAATTCTGAGCCTGTGAGGTGAGTGGGAAGTTAATACCTACCTTGTAGGGCTGCTTAGAGGGTTGCATAGAGGGTTGGTGGCAATTTCATTTAAAAATACATAGAACAAGGCCAAGCATGTACAGAACTCACATCATAGCTGTTTATCATTCCTGGCTACTTGGAAGGCTCCCTTCCACTCTTTCCCAAGGGCAACTGACTTATGGAGTCCTTAAAGCACTTCCTTCCTGCAATAAGGATGGACAGGAATTTGTTAAGCACTTAGCCTTTATTTTACATACCATTTCCAAAGAGGACATTGTGTAAGTCAGCAGCCAACAGAATTTCTAAGAGAGGAAGTGACAGCAAAGGTAACTGGCTCAAGTCCCTCTGTGTATACCATATACATTTCATGTCTGAGCACCTTGTGTATCTGGCTTAAGTAAGGCAGTGTAGATTGTGCGAACAAGAAATCTGTATTCTGTGGTCAGAAATGGCTACGACATGCATCACGCAAAATGCACAACCTGAAATGCTTTGATCTGCAACCAAAGTTTCCTCAAGCAAAGATGCGCGTGAACGATGATGAACACATACGGAGCAACTTGGGCAGAGCACGGAAAATGCTGTGGGGCTGTGACGTTAGCGCACTGATCAAGAGCCCCGAGCAGGAGGAGCCGTCCCAGTGGCCGAGCAGGCTAAGAGGGTGAGCAGCCGCCATCTCCAGCCACCTCGAGTTCCTTCCTGCCTTCACTCTAAGTTGAGCAGCTCCACGTCAAAGATGAGAGTGGCATTGGGAGGGATGACACCAGGGTGGCCCGTGGCTCCATACGCCACATCAGGGGTGCAGGTCAGCTTCGCCCTCTGCCCCAAGCTCATCTAGCAGGGATGGGGGCAGATGGGGAGAGGAGAAAGAGGACCCAGCTTGATTTAAAAGAAAAAAGTAAGATAACTATGGCATTTTCCCACACCATCCTCAAGGTTAACTCTGAAGATCTGAGACGAATTTTCTGAGTGGCACACTGGAGTGACGCAGGATTTAGAGTCCGCCTCAGACCAGCAGAGACTTCACTGTGGGGCAGTCACTTCCACCAAAGCAGTCCCAAATCCATTCATCCAACAACCACTGCTGGTTATTCAATTAGCGCATGGCCCCAAGACTTCGATTTGTTCATAATCGTTCCTCACCCTCTTCCAAAAGAACGTAAAAAGGTTGTATAAAGGGCACACATCCAAATATACACTCAAGGAGTTAACAGGAGCAGTCCATTAAAGACATGAAGCAATCAGAGGCCACCGCGAGGTAGGGAGGGCTGAGGCACCTACTCTAACAGAGCACTGAATGGCCTCCGAGACCGAGGGAGAAGGGCATGAACCAGGGCTCCCCACGGCAGTCATCAACACCTGGCACTGGTAGGACAGGTGAAATTTGAATAAAGCGGTGAAATCTGAATAAATCGATTTTTAAATTTTGAATAACCAACCCCCAAAATTGAATGGATTGGTTCATAGTTCTGTATCAATGTTTATGTATCATTGATCACAAACTCATGTATAATTTGATCATTGTACTACGGTTATGTAAAATGTTCACATGTGGGGAATCTGGGTAAAGAATATATCGGAACTATTTCTGTGATATTTTTGCAAGTCTGAAATTTTTAAGTTAAAACAAAACAAAAAACTTGGGTCTCCCCACTCTCCTGCTGCCTCAGTCCCAGACAGCTGGTGGCTCACAGGCCTCCAAAGCTAGTTCCGAGCAAGCCTGGAGGGATGTGCTTGGAATGAGAGCCCCCAGTGTGATTGAAGGGGTCATGCTGGCAATGAGAGGGAAGGGGTGGGGGCACAAAGCCAAGGACAGAATCTGGCTGGCATTCCTGGCAGTAGAGGCCAAGCCACGGCGGTCTGTAATAGGGCAAGAGCAGCGTACTGAGCCCAGACTCCCCAAATGCCCCCTACTGAGGATTCCCATCCTACCTGGGCGGCACCCTCTTCAAAACCCTTGATGACTTCCTGTTTGCCAATTCGGAACTTGAAAGGTTTGTTTCTGTCTCTGGAGGAATCGAATTTCTTCCCATTTTGGAGCATTCCTGTGAAAGCAAGAAGAGGATGGAGAAGGGCAGTGGCCAGGAGTTAACTCCCGGATCTGGGGCCGCCTGTCTAAAACGGAATTCCTGGGGCGCCTGGGTGGCTCAGCGGGTTAAAGGCTCTGCCTTCGGCTCAGGTCATGATCTCAGGACCCTGGGATCGAGCCCCGCATCAGGCTCTCTGCTCAGCAGGGAGCCTGCTTCCTCCTCTCTCTCTGCCTGCTGCTCTGCCTACTTGTGATCTCTGTCTGTCAAATAAATAAATAAAATCTTTAAAAAAAAATAAATAAAATGGAATTATTATTCTGCAAAAACCTGTGCCTCTTCCAATCTCCCCACCTGCCCTGTCACCTAAGCAAGAAACCCCAATACTTTGCTCTGCCTTACCCCACACACAGCCTATCACGAAGTCCTACACATCTCTGCAATCTACCTACTTTCTCCATTTCTTCTACCACCCCATGACTCCACCATATCCCCATCATGTCTCACCTGTGTACGGAACACCCTCTAACTGGTCTTTGCACCCACTCTCCTTCCTCCGTTCCCGCAGGAGCTCCCGCAGGCAGAAAAGGCCTACACTGCGTGCAGGCACTTCCAGACCCGGGTGCAGGCACTTCCAGACCCAGCGGCTGCTGTCTGATAACCCTCTCTGCTTCCCCCTGCCTTGTCCTATTCAGGTCACACCTTTCTCAAATACCTCTGTCCTTTTCAGGTCACACCTTTCTCATGTCCTATTCAGGTCACACCTTTCTCAAATACTTCTGTGCTTTACAGCCTTTCCTGTGTCACTTCCTCGGCCCAAGGATGTTTCTGCCTCAGGCTGCCTCCCCACCTGCTTTTCACAAGGTTCTCCTGACATGCAAAACCCAAAAGCCATATCATTCCTTCTGGCAATGAACAGAGCAAAGTGACCCAGTCAAGGGTGGCCACCAGACCCCATAAAAAGGGCCTATTTGAAGCTGGAACAGCTCAATGCTGTCTCCAAGTGTAGTTGCCTTGTCATCCCTGATGTACAAATATTGTCTCATGCCTGCCGACTAAGGCTCAAGAGCTGTTTTTCTGTTTTTAGATCATATTGGTGATTGGCTCAAAGATCAGACCTTCTTTTTAAAGATTTATTTTATTTTATTTATTTGAAAGAGAGAGAGTGGGAGAGGGGAAAGGTCAGAGGGAGAAGCAGACTCCCTGCTGAGTAGGGAGCCCAATGTGGGACTTGATCCCAGGACTCCAGGATCATGACCTGAGCCAAACGAAGGCAATTGCTTAACGAACGGAGCCACCTAGGTGCCCCAGATCAGACCTTCTATAAACGATGCCCTCCCACGATTTCTTCCTGCACCCCGCAGATCACAACAAAAGGCAATTTTAGACTAGAGAAAAATCTGGCCCGTAAGTTCAGAGACGGGATTCTGACTTCATGCTGGCAATAACTCCCTGTGTAAAGTTAGGTAAATCACTTCCTTTCTCATGGCCTCAGTTATGCCATGTTTAACATGGGAGATAGGGACAGGCTTAGTGTGTGAGCATCTATGACTCCACTTCCTAATTCCTACCACTTAAATGTATGCAAGGGGCAGTCTCATTTTCCTGCTTTCTGGGTAGAATAAAATGGACTCTTACTCTGGGTACAAAATCAGGCAAAGGAGAAAACCCTGAGGCTACACAGATGGATACTAAGGAGATAGTACAAACTCAGGCACACACACACACAGGTTGCTAAGATAGAGATACCTGTGCGAGCTCATGGGCACTTATGCACCCACATTCGTTAGAAAGATCCAATGGTCAAACAGATGCGAAGAGAAGATTTAGATCCACGAATCTACATACATTCACCCAGACGCATACTTGGACAAGTACACATACGACTATTCACACACACATTCCCTTTGAAAACTACTTTCTCATTTCCCAACTTCTTCAGGTTTCACATGACTTAATATACTTCGGACCATATATAGTCATCTACTGCTACAAGTTCAGCCGAAACCATGCAGCTCAGAAACAGAAGCACATATATATGGTGACCTGATTCAACAAAGGTGTCATGGCAATGCAGCAGATAAAGGATGATTTTTTTTTAATAATTAATGGTGCTAGATCAATTGCATATCCGTATGGAGAAAAAAAATGAACCTTGACCCTTACCTTATGCACACATAAAAACCGATTCCAGATGAATGAGAGACTTAAATATGAAAAATAAAATAATAAAGCTTTTACAAGATAACAAACAGAAGGATATCTTCATGACCTAGGGACAAAGATTCCTGAACTGAACACAAAAGTACTAACTATAAAGGAAAAGATCAGTATGTAGAACTTCATTAAAATTAAGAACTTCTAGGGGCGCCTGGGTAGCTCAGTTGGTTAAGCATCTGCCTTTAGCTCAGGTCAAGATCCCAGAGTCCTGGGATCAAGTCCTGCATCGGGCTCCCTGCTCAGCAGGAAGCTTGCTTCTCCCTCTGCCTCCTGCTCCCCCTGCTTGTGCGCTCTCTCTCTCTCTGACAAATAAATAAAATCTTCAAATAAAATAAAGAACTTCTATTCATAAAAATGCCATTAAGAGAGTAAAAAGACAAGCGCTGGCATGGGCGGTGATTTGAATCAGTATAACTAACAAAAGCCTTGTATCTACAATATATAAAGAATTCCTGGGGCACCTGGGTGGCTGAGTTGGTTAAGCATCTGACTCTTTTTTTTTTTTTTTTTTTAGCATCTGACTCTTGATTTCAGCTCAGGTCATAATCTAAGGTTGTGAGATTGAGCCCCAGGTCAGGCTCTGTGCAGGTGTGAAACCTGCTTAAGATTCTCTCTCTCCCTCTCCCGCTGTTCCTCCACCCCATGCTCTCTCTCTCTTAAATAATAATAATAATAATAATTTCCATTAGTCAATAAGAAAAACACAGCCAACCCAATTTTTATATTGGACAAAACAAGAGCAGACTAAAGAGTATCTCCAAATGGCCAGTAAGCACATGAAAAGGTATTCAACTTCATTCGTCACCAGGGCAGTGCAAATAAAAAACCACAATGAAATACCACCGGACACCCACCTCGGTGGGCCGAAAACAAAACAAAAACATGGTGATGCCAAGTGTGGATGAGGATGCAGGAGAACTTCAACTCTCGTACATGGCTGGTGGCAGTGGAAATCAGCAGGACCACTCTGGGAGGCTGTCTGGCAGTATCTGATAAAGCTGAGCGTTGCTATATAATCCTGTGCCCAAGTAGCACTGCTGCTGGGTGTATACCAACCAAAATGTGTGCACATGTCCACCGAAAGACACCTACAGGACTGTTCAAAGCAATACTATTCATAATAGCTAAAAACTATCAACAACCCAAATGTTCATCAATTGTTGCAAAGATAAATTGTAATTTATTCATCATACAATGAACTGTACGGGAATAAAAAAGAACAAATTAGGGGCCCCTGGGTGACTCAATGTGTTAAGGATCTGACTCTCGATTTCAGTTCAGGTCATGATCTCAGGGTCATGGGATCGAGTCCCCATGCTGGGCTCCATGCTCAGCGCAAAGTTTACTTGAGATTCTCACTCTCTCCCTCTCCCTCTGCCCCTCCCCCTGCTCATATGTGCATTCTCTCTCTCAAATAAATAAATCAATCTTTAAAAAAAAAAAAAAAAGAACCAACATAATCTCACAGACATAATATTGAGTAAAATAAGCCAAACACAAAAGAGTGCATACTCTATGATTCCATTTCTATGATATTCAATAAGAGGACAAGCCAGCCAATTGATGGGGACAAAGGTATGCTGGTTACCTTCAAAGAGGTCTGATGACTAGGAGGAGGGATTAGGTAGATGCCTGGGCCGGAGCTCATTCTGGAAATGTAGATGCTGGTCCGGGTGGTGGTTAGATTTAAGTGTAATCACTTCGAAAAATTTCATTGAGCTGTACATCTCAGATTTACGTTCTCTGCTGTGCTTATATTTAATTAAGAAGTTTACCAAAAAGTCCCATACAGTTCCCTCTAGGTTAGAGGAAACAGTCCCTCCCTAAACTAGAGGCACTCATGTCCAACGTTAGTGTTTTTTTTTTTTTAAAGATTTTATTTATTTATTTGACAGAGAGATCACAAGCAGACGGAGAGGCAGGCAGAGAGGGAGATAGAGGGAAGCAGGCTCCCTGCTGAGCAGAGAGCCCGATGTGGGACTCGATCCCAGGACCCCGAGATCATGACCCGAGCCAAAGGCAGCGGCCCAACCCACTGAGCCACCCAGGCGCCCCCAACGTTAGTGTTTAATGCACATCGCCTGCTCTCTGTATCTACTGTGAAAAGTCTTTGCAAAAGGATGTTGTGGTTTTAGTAACTTGATAAGTACTGGTCTGTCTACAACATGTAGAACAGATAAATCAATTACACAGGTCAGAGGCCCCAGAGGACTCATGGTAATTAGGCCACATCACCGGGAGATAAAACACAGCTCTAGCCCACTGACGTCAGCGACCGACAACACAGCTGTTGAGAAATACCCACACTGTCTGCCTAGATTTAACCTGGCACTTCACACTGGCCCAGAGAACTGCTAAAAATGGCCCCATCTGAATATGTCCTAGGAATTAAACTGGCCTTGCTGTCTGCTAAGTGGCTGTCACCAAGTTTGCCACATTGGGAAGCAGGTCACAAGGCAGAGCACTCACCCCTCTGGGAACAAATACCTGCTCGTGATCTTCCTGCCAGCAGTCCTCAGGAACTCCATCTAGAATGTTCCTCAGCCCACCTGACCTTCCAGTATAGAGCATCCAAGAGGGATCGGCAGAGATGTGGGGCCCTTCTCCCATTCCCACGGCACCTTGAGACAGGCATTCCAGTCACCCTCCCAACACTGCCTGAGAGCCTCTGGATCACAGGTCTGTCCCACTCTCCAAACTCCCCAAAGAAGGAAGGAATCCTCCCTTTTCATCTGTGTGTCCACAGTGCCCAGCACAGCATGTTGCATACAGTAGGTACTCAATAATAGTAAGCCAGTCGAATAGTCTGTTTCTGAAAAAAGAAAGGAAATGAAGGAAATGCTGGGGCACCTGGGTGGCTCGGTGGGTTAAAGTCTCTGCCTTCGGCTCGGGTCATGATCCCAGGGTCCTGGGATCGAGCCCCACATCGGGCTCTCTGCTCAGCAGGGAGCCTGCTTCCTCCTCTCTCTCTCTCTCTGCCTGCCTCTCTGCCTACTTCTGTCAAATAAATAAATAAAAATCTTTAAAAAAAAAAAAAAGAAAGGAAATGCTGAGGAAGTCAGCCTCCTCTTCTCTAACAACATTGTAGGAGGAGAGACGAGTCTACAGGGAAGATCAAGGCTCTTAGGGCTTTAAGAAGGGACTTCTACATATCAGACAGGACCAGGAGGGCCAGGCTCCACGCTGCCCACCACAGAGGGAAGAGAATGGAGGTGGCTTAGCTCAGCTAGAGGCTGGTTCCACACGCAGCTCCTGCTGGGACAAGTGGGAAAGGGGTATCCTTGCAAGCCCCCGTTGCTGTATGCACAAGGCTGACTCAAGAAGTGAGGGGAGCCTACCTGTGTAGTGCACCACACACGTCTGTCCCTTCTTGGGGAACGTCCTTCCTGCAAAGAGACGTGAAAGAATAAGGTATTGGAAAAAGTCCCCTGGGATGTTCAGCTGTGCCTGTGACCCGAAGGTCTGGCCCACATTCCCCTCCTCACCATGGAGATGCCCACGGCTCTACTTCCGGCTCTGTGCCTTGTATGAGCCAGGCTGGTCCCTTCACCTCTCTTTATTTGATTTGAACTTTATTCCCTTGCATTCCTCCACTCCACTCTCTCCTTGTTATTTTCCTTTCTTCAACTTCTCCTTTTCCTTTCCTTCATTCATTCCCCAGACATCAACTGAAAGCCTACTACGTGCCTGGACCAGATTCCAGAAACACAGAGCCATCTATGAACTCATGGTGAAGTCAGGGAAACAGACACATAAATAAATAATAGATTATAATGCAGGATGATGGCTGCAATCAAGGATTAAGAAGCATAATCCTGGGAGCCTGGGTGGCTCAGTGGGTTAAGCCGCTGCCTTCGGCTCAGGTCATGATCTCAGGGTCCTGGGATCGAGTCACGCATCGGGCTCTCTGCTCAGCAGGGAGCCTGCTTCCCTCTCTCTCTCTCTGTGACTGCCTCTCTCTCCGTCTACTTGTGATCTCTCTCTGTCAAATAAATAAATAAAATCTTTAAAATAAATAAATAAATAAAATCTTTAAAAAAAAAAAAAAAAAGAAGCATAATCCTTCACACATATTTACTGAATACCTACTACATGCCGAAGCCTGGGCCTGATTTCAGGGACCCGGCAGTAAACCATACAGACAAGATCCCTACTCCTCTGGAGTTCACATTCTAGTGGAGAGAAACAAACAGTACTCAAATAAACAAGACGATTATAAATCATGATAATTCTCTAAGGAAAAGAAACACAATGACAAATTAAAGAAAGACGTGACGGACAGGCCATTTTAGAAAAGGGGGTCCAGGATGGCCTCTCAGAAAAGGTGACATTTGGGCTGAATCTTGAAGGATGAGTAAGATGCTGGGAAAAGCATTGCAGGAGGAGGGAGCTGCCTGCACATCAACTTTGAGACAGAAAAGGATTGGAGCATTTGCAGAAGAGAACCGAAGGCCCTGTGGCTGGAAAGAAGAGAGGGAGAGGGAGACAAGTGGGAAAGAGCCGGATCACGGCGGGGGGCGGGGGGCGCATCGTGGAGCTGGATTTAACTCCAAGTGCAATAAGAAATAAGAAGCCACTGGAGGATTTTAAGTAAGAGAATGACATAATCTGAATTAAGATTTTATAAGATCACTCTGGCTGCTGCGTGTAGGATGGACGATTAGGCGCCTCTTGCAATAATCCAGACAGGAAATCAATTATGGCTTGAATTAATGTGGAGGCAGCAGAGAATAGAGCAAAATAGATATATTTGGGAAACGGGGCTGACAGGGTACATTAACAGAGTGGGGATGGGGTCCAGGAGGAGGGAGAAGGAGAAATTGAGTACAATGCTTGGGTTTTCAGTTTGGGCTACAGGATGGACCGTGAACTAATTCCAGGTGGGGAAGACTGGGGAGGAGCAGATTTGAGCAGTTGGCAATCTTGAAATGCCTATTAGACATCTGAGTTTATATTGCAAGTAGGCAGATGGAGAGTCTGCACTGAAGGTATAAATCTGGGTGGAATTTAAAGCCACAGGCCTGGATGGCAAAGCTTAGGGTGGTTAACAACTGAGTCAACACGTCGAAGACACTACGGGAGTCAGGGAAAGCATCAGAAAGGAGATAAGGGTTAAACTGGGTCTTAAAGGATTAATAGTTTGCCAGAGGAAATAAAGGGAGATAATCTGGGAAGAGAGAACAACACATTCAAAGGGGCAGTCAGCACTAGTGAGAGCCCTGTCTGGCTCACTGCTGTAACCCCAGGGCCTAGCACAGAGTACGTGTTCAATAAATATTTGCAGAATGACTGGTGTGTTTAACCACTTTGCAGGAGCTTGGTGAAGTTGGAGAAGAAGGTGGTAGTGGGGGTAGGGGCTGTAGAAAGAGAGGAGGTTTGATTGTGGAAGGTAAGACTAGGCTAGATCACCATTTGTCTGGAGAACGAAAGGGAAGGCTCATTAAAACACAAGGCAGGGAGGTGGGGTGAGGGTCAGTAGAATGGGACAGGAAAGGTCACACATGCATTTTAAAGGGTCCTCAGGCTATGGTGTGGAAAATAGGTGGTGAGTTAGGGAGACCCAATGGAAGGCAAAAAGGCAAGACTGGAGGTGGGGTGACTAGTTTAGAAGATGTGCAGAAATCCAGGCGAGAGATGATGGTGGCCGGAACCAGGGCGGGGACTAATGGGATGGAGCCTAGAGATGTTCAGCAGAAGGACGAGTCCTGTCAGACTTGCTGTGGGGCTCAACCAAGATGCGGTTGTCCCCAGTGTTAACAGTACAATAGCTCGGCCCTTCCGTGTCTTCTTGCTGGACTCAGGGGTTTAGACTGTTGAAAGCAGAAGGCCAAAGCTCTTCCAGGCTTTCTCTAAAAATCTAATCTCCCTCAAGAGAAAATGCCCCTTGTCCTTGGCCAGGGAGAGAGGATAGCCAGAGAAAACTATAAAGGCTACTTCGAGCCAGGGAAGGGAGAAGAGGCCTCCAGCCCTCTGGCAGAACTCAGTGGCAGGGCTCTGGGGTGTGAGAGGTCTCAGGGTGACGCTTCCTGGGACCCAGCATCATGGTTCCCAGCATGGACAAAGAAACCTGTACCTGCCTGGTGATGGGGTAAGGGCCCGGGACCTCGAGAGACCACTGCTTTTTAACAAGGAGGGTGGCCTGGAACCAAGAGGTCCTCTAATTTCCTAGGAAGGGTGGGGGCTGTCAGTTATGTCTCACATGAAATCTGTCTGTCAAATTCTGCAGAAATGGAGGCTCTGAACTGGATTAAGTTTCATTTTAAAAATTTAAAAATGGCTATTCTTGCACATCCAGACCCATTTATGCAAGAGATGTCTGGCCTGTAAAGTAGTGGTGCCAGTCCCGGGGGCAGGGAAAGGGGAATAACAGAGGAGTGCTTGGGAGTGGGGAGGACAAGGAGCACGAGTTGTTTTGGACTTTCTGAATTGGGTCTCCATGGGACATCCAGGCAGAGGTCGAGCAGCAGTTGGATAAATGGACCACCTTGAACTCGGGTCGTAGGTCTGGGCTGGAGGCTTAAGTTTGGAGGCCATGGGTTTGCAGACGGTAATGAAAGCCATGGGAGTGTATAGGATGGCTGGAGAGGCTGAGTGGGGCGGGGAGGATAAAGCAAGATGCAGAGGCGGCGGAGGGAGCGCTTCTTCCTTCCCAGACTGGCTGGGTCCCCACTACGTCTCACCGCCAGCCCACAGGGGCCGCCCGACCGGAGGCCCGGAGGGGGGCGCGTTAGAAAGGGCTGCCCCAAGCAGAAGGGATCCCTTCCAGCTGTCCCCAGGGCTCACCTAGCAGACAGGGAAAGCAGAGCTAACTAAAGCCCTGCCCTGGGAAATCAGCAGTAGCAGATAAGTGAGTGGTTGCAGCCGCGACAGCGGCGGCCCGAAGCCCCCGGGGCGGTGGCGGGCCGCAGACCCCCGCCTCCTGGCCACCGCCTTCGATCCCCTAGGTGAGCCGGCGCGGAAGGGGATGGTGGAGGATCGTCTACTAGACCCCCAACAATCCTATCTGGGGTCTCCTCCCGCCGCCCCCATCCTATGTCCGCCCCCGACTCAGCACCCTCCGCGCCACCTCTGAATCAGACCCCCGCCCGCCCGGCTCCGCCCCGGGACCCTTCCTCCTCCCCCGGCTCCGCCGCCCGGTACCGTCTCCTGGGGAGATGGTCTCGATCTCCACGCCCATCGCAGTCCCACTGGCCCCGCCTCCGAGGGTCCCCGCTGCTGCCCCGACCCCTGCTCGGCTCCGACCCTGGCCCCGCTGGCGCTCCGGCTCGCCTCCCCGCCGCCACTGCAGAGCCGGAGGAGGTGCGGCGGGAGTCGGGACCTGCGCGGGGAGGGGCCACGGGGAAGGGGGCGGCGGGGCGGAGCGGCGCGGAAAGGTGGGGTCGACTGGGGCGGGGCCCGGGGGAAGGGACCCTGACGCGGCTGCTCCCTAGCTTGGCCAGGCCTACGGTCATCAACTCCGGAGGATGGTGAGGAAGGCATGAGACACCCGCGCATCTATGCATGCATCCATCCATTTATCCATCGATCTATCTATCCGTTCAACACATTTATCTAGCATGTACTCTGTGTTAAGCTCTGGGGAGTCAAGCCGGTCCCACAGACTAGGGGAAAGCCGGCAACTAAACCAACACTTTAAGTACATGCGCTCCCTGGAGTTCAGAATGTTAAGGAAACACCTGAGAGGTATTTACCCTAGCTCGACTGCCCGGAATGTAGGAGCATTCTGGGGACGCGCGGGGCGGGTAGGGGGGCGGGGGATGGGAGGGAATGGGATGGCAGGAAGGGAGGAAACCAGTCATTACCCTACTGCAACCACCCTAAACCCCTATTCACCATCCCTTCTGCCCCACTCACAGGGAACGTCCTACCTTGCAAGGCAAAGAACTGCGCCCTGCGGATACCAATTAAACTAAGGCAGAATCGCTATCACCAGAGAACGAAATTTGGGACGGGTGGGGACACGGAGAGTTAGTTACAGCGTGGAGTGATTCATGCTGTGGGATGAATGAGTAAATTCTATCCTGAGCTCCTCTTCCACGCCAGACCCCTCACCTCCACCCAAAAGAGTTCCAGGAATCTGGAAAGGTATCTTTGGAGAAGATAACATTTGCTTGAAGAATGAATGGAACTTTAATTTTTCCCTCTCTTTTTCTCTCATTTTTCCATGCCTTGTTTTTAAAATTGATGCGAAGCCATGATTCTGACCAGAGGATAAATGCCTGAGCAGAGGCATCCAGAATGGGCCCTAGAGTGTTCTTCCTCCATTCCCCCTTGGCCCCCCTGCCCCCACTGTCCCAGGTGGTTAGGCCAGACTTCAGGTTATCAGCATCGCTGAAGGAGGACTGGCTGTTTTGTTCAAGAAAGATGATGGTCAACTGTACTGTGAGGGTCAGCATCTGAAATTCCACATGGACTGCTTCACAGTGTGGCCTAGAGTCTCCCAGGTGTCTAGAGACACACTAGGTCCTTGGACTCTGGCCGTGGGGAGGCACTCTTGGGGTAAGTGTAGAACAGGGGTTTGTAGCTCGGACAGGTCCATGGAGCGGCTTCGGTTGAATGCACAATATCTTGTATGCGGATAAGAACATTTTTGTGGGTAGATTTGATCACATTTAAATAAGTCCTCAACACCTTCTCACCCCTTGTCCCTTATCCTCTCCCCCCAAAAGTTAAGAAACCGTGTTGACTCTAGGGATCCTGTACTCTTTCCTAGACTAAGAATCGAGGAGAAGTGGAGGAAGGCTCTACTCTTACGGAGAGTCAAACTGTGGCTGGTTTATTGTAGATTAAATTGTACAGAAACTACTACTCCCAGAGATCTGTGCAGCAAATCCCCAGCTTACTGGTCAGGGGAAAGACCCTCCCCTAACGTGACACAAGCAAAAGCCAATAGACAGAAGGCACTGTGGGGCGGGCCCGCTACCGGTCACCTATCAGAGGCCTTGGAGCTGATGCTTCCGGTATTCGCTCTGGGCTCCGGATCCCGCGGCAGCCGGGAGTCTTATTTTCTGTGGGCAGTGATACTGAAGGTACTTTGTTTTCGCTGCTGCCCAGCTTAGCTGGTGTCGGGAGGCTGTGTGTGGGCCGGGAGGGAGGTGGGGAGACCCAGGCGTGCTGAGAGGATGGGGAGAATGGGAGTAGGAGGCACGCGGGCGAAGGACTGGCTGCTGTGGACAAGCGAGGGACGGGTTTAAATGTTTGAATATATTCCATGTGACTCATTAGTGACACTTCTGGGGATGTATCCTAAGGAAACCATTCGAAATGAAGAACATGCTTTATGCATAAAAACCTTTATCACAGCCTTATTTATCATAAGGTAAAGTTGGCTTTTATTTTTTTTTTAAGATTTTATTTATTTATTTGACAGAGAGAGATTACAAGTAGGCAGAGAGACAGGCAGAGAGAGAGAGAGAGGAGGAAGCAGGCTCTGCACTGAGCAGAGAGCCCGATGCGGGGCTCGATCCCAGGACTCTGGGATCATGACCTGAGCCGAAGGCAGAGGCTTTAACCCACTGAGCCACCCAGGCACCCCTAAAGTTGGCTTTTTTTTTTTTTTAAACATTTTATTTGTTTATTTGACAGATAGAGATCACAGCTAGGCAGAGAAACAGGCAGAGAGGAGGAAGCAGGCTTCCTGCTGAGCAGAGAGCCCGATGTGGGGCTCGATCCCAGGACCCTGGGATCATGACCTGAGCCAAAGGCAGAGGCTTTAACCCACTGAGCCACCCAGGCGCCCCTAAAGTTGGCTTTTAAACCTTAAAACCAAGCGTCGCAACAGTGAGGAAATATACGACTTGACTTAGTGAATATTAAGTGGCTTCTAAAAATAATTTATAAAATTTAAATGGCATGGGAAAACGATATGTAATAAGTGAAAAGTCGTGATATGAAATTGTACAGTATGAGTGAAAAAAATTAACCAAAACTACATAGAAAAAAGCCCAGAGGGATGTAATTATAATTTTGTTCCTTTGGATGAACGTGGGGTTTTGTGTGTGTGTGTGTGAATTTACCTTTTTACCTTTCTTGTGTGTTAATTATAAAAAAGTGTAAAGAACTTGAAATTATTTTATAGTGGAAACACAACAAACAGAAAAACAAATTGGGGGTTGTGTAGCTCTGTTTAAACCAGCTGGAAGTGGTCCGGTTCGCCTAAGCCCCTTAATACTCCCGTGAGTTGTCTTTAAAGATCAAAAAACAGAATTAAATGGCCACAGGCTGAGCACCAGGTTTTGGTTCTGAGCATCTCTCTAGAGAACTAATAAAACAGTGAACTTTTCTTTCCCTAAAACTCCCTAAAATCTTGTAGTCTGAGGGTTGAGAGGCCAACAAGTATACAGTTAGCTTCAGGCAGAATTTAAATATTTTTTTAAATGCAAGGGGCACCTGGGGGGCTCAGTGGGTTAAGCCTCTGCCTTCGATCAGGTCATGATCTCAGGGTCCTGGTACAGAGAGCGCTGCTGTCAGGCTCTCTGCTCAGCAGGGAGCCTGCTTTCCCGACCCCCCGCCCCCGCCTGCTTGTGATCTCTGTCTGTCAGATAAATAAATAAAAATCTTTTTTTTTTTTTAATGCAAGATAATTGGGAAACTCCTAAAGCCTGTTTCGACCTCTGTCTTCTTGCACTGTGATCTTTCACTGCCAGGCTGTCCACTGCTTTGGCTTTAACTGCCTGTATTGTGACAGGGACTCTCAAATCCTTGACCTCCGACTGCCTAAGGTACATTGCTACCCTATAGACATCTTAGATGAAGCAGATCTAATACAAAATTTATCACACACTGCACACTGTTCCTACCTCTGAAGCACACTCTGCCCTGTATCTCTGATTAACAATTCTGATTAACAATTCTCTGGTTCAACAATTTCCCAAGAAAAAATTTGTGTGTTGTACTTAATTCTCCTTTCTTCCTCACCACTTATATCCTACCTGATATCACGATGTATTCCATCCTTAGATTCTAAGGAATTCCATTCCTTAGAAATCTCCTTTGAATCAGACCCTCTTTCTCTACTGAAGTAGCTACAAACTTGGCTCCCTTTCTCATTATGACATTCAGACTATTTTGTGGCCCCTTATTCAACTTACCAGGCTTCTTTCTGAGGTCTATCCTGCACATTCACATGAATGTGTGCTAATGCCTCCTAATTCCTCAGCAGCTCTTTGTGATCTGGGAGATAAGGTAGGAAAGCTGTATTGATCTCAGAAAATAGAAGGCCTGAAATACCCTGCTAACACTGTTAAGAACTTTTTAAAAATATGTGTCGACTGTAGAGGCAAAGTATTTGAACAGAAGAACAAAATGACCATAGCTGTGTTTTTGTTTTTAAAAAAAAGGTGATTCTGCCTTGGGCCATCTTGGTGGCTCAGTGGGTTGAGCATCCAGCTCTTGGTTTCAGCTCAGGTCATGATCTCATTCATCCTGGGATCAAGTCCACTTGAAGATTCTCTCCCTCTACGCTTCCCCTCACTCTCGCATGGAAGCGTGAATGCACACACTCTTTCTCTCTCTCAAATAAATCTTAAAAAAAAAAAAAAAAAAAGACGGTTCTGCCCAGTCACATAAGCATCCAGCCTCTGTGGGAAGGAAGAGCCTAGCGTCCAGAGGATATCTCCTTGACCTACCCTGCTAAAAAGGGAGAGGTGATCAAGACCTGAACTAGCAGTGGAGTACAAAGGTTTGGAACGAATTTTTATAATTTGTGTTAGGTTTTTGCCAAGTTTCTTCTTGTTATAAGGATGAAAATACTAAAATTAATTTTTCTAAAAATCTCAGTAACATAATCATGTTTGTCCTTCCCTTATATATAAATACTTACCCTATACTACCCCTGGTCATACATACCTTCAATG
Organism: Neogale vison; assembly: GCF_020171115.1. Classification (NCBI taxonomy): domain Eukaryota; kingdom Metazoa; phylum Chordata; class Mammalia; order Carnivora; family Mustelidae; genus Neogale; species Neogale vison. The sequence goes on from NC_058098.1 coordinate 125,729,130, forward strand.
ACATTAGCCTGACTTGAGTGGCCTAAAACATATCACATAAGTTACCTTTGATATAACTGGCCCGTTAGGAATTTTTTCTGCCCAGGAAAATGTATCATGCATTATTTATTAATAAAAGTCTTTTAAAGTGCATAAGTAGATATTAGAGGAAAACATATATTATCTTATATAAGACCAGTGGGTTAGAGATGGCAGTTTTCTTCATTCGTAACGACAGGGGACTTACTCCTCCATTTAGCAAGCCACCACAGACCCACTTAATCTGACATCATGTGGCAGCGTAATAGACCGTTCCTTCTTAGTAAACTCTACAGGCAAGGAGGACAAGGTTAGCAAAGAGGTATGAGAAATAAGTTGCAGATAAGTTCAAAGCAAATCACCAGGCAGTTTGGTAGAGAATACATTTTTTTTTCAAGATTGATTTATTTGAGAGAGACAGCCTGAGTGGGAGGGCAGAGGGCGAGGGAGAGAGAGTCGCAGGCAGACTCCCCATTGAGTGCAGAGCCCCACGTGGGCCTGGATGCCATGACCCCGAGATCACCACCCAAGCCTAAACCACGAGTTGGACACCGAACCATCTGTGCCACTCAGGCGCCGGGTAGAGACTGCATTTCTGTGCATTTAGAGTCCAAAGGCAACTTCTCAAGTTCTGTCTTTGACATATACTGCTCAGTAAAACAGGGTTGAAAAACGTCCATTGGGTTCAGCGACATAGATGCCTCTGGTGGGTTGGTGAACGCTATTTCAAGGAAATGGTATCAGGGTCGCTTCGGAGTGGGTTAAGAAGAGAGTGGTGACGAGGTGCTTGGTTTAGTCGGTGGAGTGCTCCGTTCTTGATCTCAGGGTCTTGAGTTTAAGCCGCAGGCTGGGTGTAGAGATTACTTAAAAAAAGGGGTAAAGAAGTGGACACTGCAAGTTCAGACAATTCTTCGATAACTAGTAAGATTGAACATCACTCTAAAGATTGTTTATTAATTGTACTATTTTGTAAATTGCCTATTGATAGCCTTTGGCCATTTTAAAATTCAGGTGTTTGGGTAAAATAGTATTTTTTTTTAAGATTTTATTTATTTATTTGAGACAGAGGGCACAAGCAAGAGAGCAGAAGCAGCAGAAGCAGCAGAGGGAGAAAGAGAAGCAGACTTCCCGCTGAGCAGGGAGCCCGATTCTGTGCTGGATCCCAGGATCCTGGAATATGATCTGAGCTGAAGGCAGTTGCTTAACTGAATGAGCCACCCAGGTGCCCCAGTGAGCTTAATGAGGTCACATTTAAATCTTTATTTCCTTCTTTCAATCACGAAAAGACTATTTGAATACATGCTTATTATAAAACAATTTTTTCAAAACATACAGAAATAGGAGAGTCCCATCTTATTTCTTTTCTTTTTTTTTTTTTTTTAGATTTTATTTATTTGACAGACAGAGATCACAAGTAGGCAGAGAGGCAGGCAGAGAGAGAGAGGAGGAAGCAGGCTCTCTGCGGAACAGACAGCCCGATGTGGGGCTCGATCCCAGGACCCTGGGATCACGACATGACCCGAAGGCAGAGGCTTTAACCCACTGAGCCACCCAGGCACCCCTCCCATCTTATTTCTTACATCACTGCACTCCATTTTAGTTATCTATCTTGAACAGTTTTGCTGTGTATCGTTCCCAATTTTTGTCTGATCTTTATGTAAATATATACAAGTACCCATGTTTGTTTGTTTGTTTTTTCTTCTAAAGGAAGAATATAGATGAAAGAAAACTGTTTGAATACCTTAAAAAGGAGATTTTTTTAAGACATCTTGGATCTTGAATTGCAGTAAAAATAATCACTCTGTTGGGACGCCTGGGTGGCTCAGTGGGTTAAGCCTCTGCCTTCGGCTCAGGTCTTGATCCCAGGGTCCTGGGATCTAGTCCTGTATCAGGCCCTTTCTCAGCAGGGAGCTTGCTTCTCTCTTCGCATTTGCCTGCTTATGTGCTCTTTCTCTTTCTGACAAATAAATAAATAAAATCTTTAAAAAAATATCACTCTGTCAAATAACACAGTGTGTTTTAGAATTGGATTTTGGTACTTAATTTTATAAGATTTTAATGTTTATGCACATGTATGATAATACATATAATTGTTACATAATCTATTTACAAAAAGAATTTGGGGCAGACATCCACTGTGTTGATTAACTCCATGATGAGTCCATGATGAGTTGATTCATTTCAGGCTTTAAGTGCATGTTGCATATTTTATTGGCTCTCCCGAATTCATCCCAGCATCATAGCCGGCTACACCCAAAAATTGTGATTACGGTAACTTAGACACAGGATTAGTAGTCAGGGTGCAAATTTTTTATTTACTTGATTCCTTTCAGTGTCTTGAAACTTTGAACCAAGAACTGCTACCATGGGCATTGCTATCATTTTGCCTAAATTACTGATTTTTAGTATCTTGCTTGTGATAAGGGAAGTTTGAACTAGGGGTGCCCAAAAAATATATTTTGGGTGCATAAATGGCCAAGTGTAAAAACTAGTATTCCACAGAGGCAATCATAAAATGAACCTGTGAGACAAAAGAAAAATCTGAAATTTCATTCCTATTATTAAAACAATATAGTCATCATTACATTTAAAAGGTTTGACCTTATATTTTTTTTAATTTTTAATTTTTAATTTTTTTTTAAAGATTTTATTTATTTATTTGACAGAGAGAAATCACAAGCAGATGGAGAGGCAGGCAGAGAGAGAGAACCAGGCTCCCCGCTGAGCAGAGAGCCCGACGCGGGACTCGATCCCAGGACCCTGAGATCATGACCTGAGCCGAAGGCAGCGGCTTAACCCACTGAGCCACCCAGGCACCCTAATTTTTAATTTTTTGACAGGCAGAGATCACAAGTAGGCAGAGAGGCAGGCAGAGAGAGAGAGAGGAAGGAAAGCAGGCTCCTGCTGAGCAGAGAGCCTGATGCGGGGCTCGATCCCAGGATGCTGGGATCATGACCTGAGCCGAAAGAAGAGGCTTTAACCCACTGAGCCACCCAGGCACCCCAGGTTTGACCTTATTTTGTAGGAAAAATAATTTCTCAGCAATATTGTGTCCTGGATTGTACTTGTGGTCACCAAGATACACACTTTCAGTGCTAAAAAAGCCACTTCCTTCAGCTGCAAGGTATTTTGGGTACCTCATTTTTATTTAACACTTTTTTCCATCATTCTCTTTTTCATTATTATGTCTGGACTGAAAATGATTTATCAGGAATTTTGGAGATTTTCCACCTCATGAAAACTAGTGACAAGTTCACTGTCTGCCTTTAATTCATTCTCACAGCTTATGAATAATTCCCAGTTAGGATGTTTAATTAAATGACCCATGACTAAATAGAATTTAAAAACTAAAAAGTAGGGGTATCTGGCTGGCTTAGTGGGTGAAGCTTGACTCTTGATCTTGGGGTAATGAGCTCCAGCCCCTTATTGGATGTAGAGATTACTTTAAACAGTCTAAAAAGGGGGGGTCCAGGGTCAAGCATCTATCTTCAGCTCAGGTCATGATCCCAGGGTCCCTTGATCGAGACCCACATCAGGCTCCCTCCTCAGCAGGATGCCTGCTTCTCCCTCTCCCACTTCCCTGCTTGTGTTCCTTCTCTCTCTCTCTCTTTCTTCAAATAAATAATTATTTTTTAAAAGTCTTAAAAAAAATAAAAGTTAAACACAGTTCCTTAATATTTTTTGTTTAATAAATACTAATGTAATGAACAGTTTTACCAAGATTAGAACTAGAATTAATTTCTATAACTGTGCATATATTTTTATTTAAATTTCATAAACATTGGGGCACCTGGGAGACTCGGTTAAGTGTCTGACTTGATTTCAGCTCAGGTCCTGATCTCATGGGTCATAGGATAGAGCCCTGTGTTCGGCTCTGTGCTCAGCAAGGAGTCTGCTTGAGGTTCTCTTTATCCCTCTCCCTGTACCCCTCCCCCCACACTTGTGCATACTCTCTCTCACTAAATGAATAAATCTAAAAAAAATAAATTTCATAAATGTGTTGATCAAAAAGATAATGTTTTTCTTTAAGTTACCTAATGTACTTTTTTAATATTTATATTCTGCTATTCTGTTTCTCAGTAAGTCAACTATGTGAAAGTTCTTGTTTTTGTCCTGATATTAATCTGCACAGTCATTTATTATTGCAACATTTTATTACTGCAGCATGTATATATATATATATATATATGTGTGTGTGTGTGTGTGTGTGTGTGTGTGTATGTATATATACACACATACATAGTGATAAGACATATGTATTCCTCAACTCACTGATAGAACCGTGAAATAGAATGTACCTGAGGCAGTTTTTGGCTTTTAAATAAAGAATGCTTATCATGTTTGTTTATATTTGAAAATGAATACTTATCACTTAGTTAAGTTAGAATATCCAGCTTGTTCTCATCACTGCCTTATTCCCTCCGATCTGACCTTATTATCTTAGATAGGTGTGGACACACCATTGAGGGATGCTAGCATTAGGCTGTTCAGTTTTCCAAAGGCTGAAATCCAAGCCAAATAGTAGATTTGGGCTGAATATTAAGGCAAAGCCAACTTTTGGTGCATCTGAACTTGAAAGTTCACTAAAGCAACAATAAACCAGGTTCTATACATAAGATGATTCAAGGAAAGATTTTCATACTATGGCACTGATAGAGACTCTACATTATAATAATCACCCAAAATAAAGACGTTTCTTCCCCCTGGAACTACCCTAGGAAGGAAACATTTGATTGTGGCAAATTCCTATATTAATTAGTTTTATAGAATGTTAAATTATATCATGTAAATATATGATTTATTAACATCGATTGTCCTCATGATTTAAGTGATAGTCTTTAAGACCTGGAGACTTGTGCTAATATGAATGGTTGCTTAACCTTTTTTCTTCTTTTAATCATACAAAAAATGAGAAATGCTAGTGTATGGCTGCATTAGGACTATACGACCCAGTAGGGAAGGGAAATATCTCTTAATATATATCCCCCCCAAAAATAAAAAATAATATATATATATCCCCCATTGTGTTATTGAAGAGGCTGGATTATTTAACAGACTTAGAGAGAGCATCCAAATATAGTTCGAAAAGGTTTACTGACAGTATCATAAGAGCCTAAAACAAGAAATAAAAATGCTATCAGAACACAACCGCTGGCAATACCATGACCCAACTGGAAACTCCTTTTAGGATATAATGGAAACAGAGCAATCCATCTGAAAGTACTTGCCAGTACTTAATGACATGTGTAGGAACCCACAGGTAAGGACTTGGTGAAATGCGAGGCAGTACAGGAAAGAAGAACTGGTCATTGCAGGTAATAAACTGAAGATGTCACCCGAGTGCTTTAGACTGTCAGGGCTGTAGGCGTTAGGAGGAGGAAAGTATCAGCTTTAGCAGGATGACTAAGGAAGACCTCTCGGAGGAGATGGTATTTAAGCAGGGCCTTCACTTCACCTGTCATTTATTATGTGTTTGGAATGCACCAGGCATTGTAACTGCGAAAATGAATAAAGAGGTAAGACTGGAGGAATAGGTAGGTCCACACTGGGCAGGGGTTGAATGCCCATCTGAGGAATTCAGACTGTCTCCTATAGGCTGGTGCTGTCCAGCAGAACTTTCCTCACTGATGGAAATGTTCTGTTCCGCCCTGCCCAATAGGAGAGCCACTGGCCACATGTAACTGTTGACCACTTGAGAAAGGACTAGTGTGACTGAGCAAGTGGATTTCTTAAAATTTTAATTAAATAGGGGTGCCTGGGTGGCTCAGTCATTAAGTATCTGCCTTTGGCTCGGGTCATGATCCTGAGGTCTTGACATTGAGCCCCACATTGGCTCCCTTGTCTGCATGGAGGCTGCTTCTCCCTCTCCCACTCCCCCTGCTTGTGCTCCCTCTCTCTCTCTGTCAAATAAATAAATAAAATCTTTTTTTTAAATACAGTAAAATAACATTTTCATTCAATTCATAAAGCACACATGGTTAGTAGCTACTGTATTGAACAGCGCAGCTATAGGCAGTAGGTAACGTCTGCCAATTTTTTTAGCATCCGCCAACTTTAAAGCTGATAAACGATATACTTAAAAGGACATTTTAAGATTGGTTTTGCAGAAGATGGACTGAAGACAGACAGAGGTGGGGAAACCAAGTAGGAGGAGAGCACTGCAGTCATCTGGGTTTGAGGGGACAGTGATTGATTCAGGATAGTACTGGCGCGAGTGACAAGGACTGGACTCAGAAACAGTTCTGAGAATTAATAGGACTCGACAACTAACGAAGAATACAGGAGAGCAGTCAGATGGAGTCCTGAGTTTTTAGCCTGAGTGAATATGAGAATGGTGATATCCATTAAGGAGCCACTACTGAGAAACAAAACAAACAAACAAAAAAACAACAACAACAACATTTTTTTTCTTTTATGCACACTGTTTGAACCGAGTGTGGGCAGGGCTAGTATCAGCCTTAATGTGAAGGCTAGCAGATAATCCGAACAGCACCACAGCTCCGCAGAGAGGCCGTAATAAACAGATGATCATCAAAAAAGTACAAGAGTACCCTTGGGGATAAAAATATATGTTTATAAAAAATAAATTTTTTTTTAAGATTTTATTTATTTATTTGACACAGAGAGATCACAAGTAGGCAGAGAGGCAGGCAGGCAGAGAGAGAGAGAGAGAGAGAGAGAGAAGCAGGCTCCCTGCTGAGCAGAGAGCCCGATGCGGGACTCGATCCCAGGACCCTGAGATCATGACCTGAGCCGAAGGCAGCGGCTTACCCACTGAGCCACCCAGGCGCAAAAATAAAAAATTTTTTTAAAAAAGTACAAAAGTAGGTGACATTGGCAGGAAGGGAGTGGGAAGAACTGAGTACCAAACTTCTGGACTCTATGCACATCTAAATAAAAATTGAAAACAAGCTGGATTCCCACCTCCAGGGGAAATCATGGCATGCCATAACGCAGCTACTTAAAAGATTGAGGGAGCAGCCCTATTTTTACTGACTTGGAAAGGTACCCGTGACTTAAAATAAATTAGTGAATAATATGTAACATGATCCTTGCAGTAATTGTCATTTTTTGAAAACCCCTTCCCTGATTTGGAAGCAACTGCCCGTTGTGTGAGTCTTGGTGGGAGGCAGAGCCCCAGCTCCCTGTTACAGAAGCCTTTGTGGGGAAACCCTCTCCCCATCCTGGCAGCTAGAACAGGGCATGAAGCTAGGCTTAGCCAGTGGGAGGTTTCCCCCTAGACCCCCCTAGGGATCTTAAGCAATTGCCATCAAAGAAGGGGCAGTGAAGTTAGATTCTCAGCTGCTAATGTGTGGGAGACAGAGTGGTGGCCATGACTTGTTCTGCCTGGTCCCACTTGGCTCTTGCTTGTTTGCAGAGCCTAGTTCTGGAGACTTTTTTTTTGGTTTTTGTTTTTGTTTTTGTTTTGTTTTAGTTTTGCTTTGCTTTTTTGCTTTAATTAGCCAGAGTGGCTTCTGTTGTTAGTACCCGGGAACTTTGACTTACACCCTACTTTTTGTTTAAAGGAAAAACAGAGTGCCTGGGTGGCTCAGTGGTTAAGCATCTGCCTTCTCAGGTCATGATCCCAGGGGTCCTGGGATGGAGCCCCGTATCAGGCTCCCTGCTTTGTGGGAAGCCTGTTTTCCCTCTCCCACTCCCCCTGCTTATGTTATCTCTCTCTGTCAAAAAAATAAATAAACAAATAAACCTTTTTAAAAAATAAATAAATAAATAAGAAAAGAAAAACAAACTGGGGAACCTGGTTGGTTGAGTCAGTTGGGCATCTGCCTTCAGCTCAGGTCATGGTCAAGTCCTGGGATCAACCCCCTGCATCCAGCACCACAGGGTGGATGCATCCAGGCTGCTTTTCCCTCTGACGCTCCCCCTGCTTGTGCTCTCACCCACTCTGTCTCTCTCAAATGAATACATTTAAAAAAAAAAAAAATCTTTAAAAATAAATAAAAGAAAAAAAAACTTTACACATACTAAAATTCTATTTATTTATTTATTCATTTTTGGTAGGTTTCTTTAATGATTTCAAAGACTACACACCAAATTGTTAACAGTGCTTTTATCAAGGATTTGAGACTGGGGAGGTGAGGTGTTGGCATAGAGTAGGAAAAAACATTTTCTCTTATTTTAGACACTTCTGGTTTGTCTGAATTTCATTGCATTGAGCATGTACTACTTTAGTAATTTAAATGCATGAAAAAAACTTAAGAATGAGAAAATAGAAGATAATACTTTCCTAACCTACTTTGCATTATTGTGAAAGGTGGTTGCAAGGAGCAAATGATAGGGAATGTGAAAATGGTGTGAAAATTATTAAGTGCTATCTGAATATGAGGAAGTAGAAAGAACAACAGTGACTTTTTCTTTTTTAAGATTTTATTCATTTATTTGACAGAGAGGGAAACAGCACAGGCAGGGGGAATGGGTGAGGGAGATGCAGACTTGGGAGCCTGATGCAGGGCTCGATCCCAGGACCCTGAGCTCATGACTTGAGCTGAAGGCAGACACTTAACCAACTGAGCCACCCAGGTGCCCCCAACAGCGACTTTTTTGAGTGTCATTTCACTGTGGAGGAAAAGGCATTTTGAAGGGAATTGAGGAAATAAGTGCTAATAAAGTTGGGGATGTCAATTAATATGATTAATTGATTAATCACAAATGATTAATTGAAAAAGCCATTTTGAAGGGAATTGAAGAATTAAGTGCTAATAAAGTCAGGGATATCAATTAATATGATTTGGCAGGAAAAGAATAGAAATTAGGTGGTGAAAGAAGTCTTCCTCAGTTTTGTTTTGGCTCAAAGAGAAAATGTGAGTGGTGGGAGAGGCGGAGGGAAAGGGAGAGAGAGAATCCTCAGGCTCCCTGCTGAGCTCAGAGCCCAACAAATACGACAACAATGACAACGTGGGGCTCCATCTCACAACCCCCAGATCATGACCTGAGCCGAAATCGAGATTTGGACACTTAACTGACTGAGCTACCCAGGCGCCCCTCAATTTTTAAATATGAAACTTTTTAGGTTGAAAGTACCATGCCAAAATACCCTCAATCTAAATTCAAGAATTATTAACGTTTTGGTACATCCATTTGCTCTCTCTGCATTTCTCTATAAAATGTATGGGGTTTCATGTTTCTGTTTTTTACTAAACCATTTGAAAACAAACTATAGGCATCATGGCACTTTACCCCAAATACTTCAGCATCATATTTCAATGGTAAGGACATTCTCCTACAAACCCACAAGACCATGCTCACACTTAAGAAAATGAATAACTCCACAATATCTTCTATTATCCATTGCACATTCAGATTTCTCCAATTCTAAAAATATCTTTTTTTAATAGAAAATTTTATTTCCTTGGGGCACGTGGGTGACTCAGGCAGTTAAGCGTCTGCCTTTGGTTCAGGTCAGGATCCCAGGGTCCTGGGATGGAGCCCCACATTGGGCTCCTTGCTCAGCAACAACCCTGCTTGTGCTCGTTCTTTCTCTCTCTCTCTCTCTCTCTCTGACAAGTAAATAAATTTTAAAACATTTAAAAAAAATGTTTATTTCCTCAATGCAAAAGCCAATCAAAGTTTATGTATTGCATTTGCTTGTTATGGCTCAGTAGTATCTTTTATTTATTTATTTATTTTTTTAATGTCTTATTCATTAATTTGACAGAGATCACAAGTAGTTAGAGTGGCCCGCAGAGAGAGAGGGAGAGGGAAGCAGGCTCCCCGCTGAGCTGAGAGCCCGATGTGGGACTCGATCCCAGGACCCCGAGATCATGACCCAAGCAGAAGGCAGCGGCTCAACCCACTGAGCCTAAGCCAACTGTCTTGTAAAATGTCCTATATTTTGCATTTGTCTGATTATATTCTCCTGGTAAGTCTTTCCTTCTTGCTGATTTCAGGCAACCTGTAACCAAAACGATGGAATTGGGAAAAGGAAGACTTCTCAGGACGGGGCTGAACGCCTTGCATCAGGCGATCCACCCCATCCACGGCCTTGTCTGGACTGATGGGCACCAGGTCATCCTGACTGATTTACAGCTTCACGGTGGAGAGGCCAGGTTCGGGGACTCCAAGGTCATTGCACAGTTTGAACACGTATATGGAGTGTCCTGGGCACCCCCTGGCGTGGCTGACGTGCCTGCTCTGCTCGCCGTCTGGCACAAGAATTATGTCACTGTGGGGCAGCTGTGTCCCAGCACTACGGAGACAAGCCAGTGGCTGATGTCGCGGACCTGTGAGATTAGAGAATCACACCCCGTCCTTCCCCAGGGCTGTGTGTGGCATCCAAAGAGTGCTGTCCTGGCTGTGTTGACAGCACAGGCTGTGTCCGTCTTCCCAAGTATCCACGGTGACATTCCCCCGGTGAAAGCGGACATCGACACCGGGGGCCTCATTCACTGTGGCTGTTGGACCCGGGATGGCCGGAGGCTGGTGGTGGCAGTTGGCAGCAGCCTGCATTCCTATATTTGGGACAGCGCTCAGAAGACTCTGTGCAGGTGCTCCTTCTACCCGGTGTTTGATGTGGACAGCTACGTGCGCTGCATCAGGGCCACCGCGGACTCACAGGTCGCTGTAGCCACTGAGCTTCCACTAGATAAGATTTGTGGCTTAAATGCGTCTGAAACCACGGACGTCCCGCCTGGTGGGGAAGACACTCGTCTGTGTGCTTCACCCGTTCCTGAAGGGGCACCCACCGGGGATCATGGGGCCGTTGATTCCGAGACGAATTTTGAGACCTCGGGTTCTCCTGTTTCTCCTTCCTTTTCAGATCCTCTAGATCTAACTCATATACATTTCAATACCTCCAAGGTGGAGGGTAGTTCTCTTATTTGTCTAAGAAAAAAGGACTGCTTGACAGGAACTGGCCTGGATGCCTCACATTTGGTCCTTGTGACCTTTGAGAAAGAAGTCACGCAGACCAAAAAAGTCACCATTCCCGGCATTCTGGCTCCTGATCTAATAGCCTTTAATCCTAAAGCCCAGGTGGTCGCGGTGGCTTCCAGTACTTACAATGTCATTTTTATCTATTCTGTCATTCCCTCGCGTGTGCCAAACACGCGGCAGATTCAATTAGAGAGAAGTGAAAAGCCAAAAGGTATATGTTTCTTGACAGATAAGTTACTATTAATTTTGGTAGGAAGACAGAAGCCCACTGATGCGGCATTTCTTCCTTCTTCAAAGACTGATCAGTATATCCTTCGTTTGATCGTTAGGGAAGTAACGTTGGAAGAATTTCCAGTAACAGTGGGTGAAAACCAGAAGGGAGGCTCAACTCTCAGTACTCTGTTAAATAAAACAGACGGAAAAAAGCGAATTGAGAGTCTTTCCCCAGATTTTTGTCCCCCAAACAGAGGGCTCTTAACAGCTAATGGCAGTGGGCAAAGCGGGCGGCCCGGAAGACCCCTTATTGAAGAAATCAGAAGTCCTCCGGCCAGGGTCTGGGACGGCTCCTTCGCCCTTGACACTGTAGCTACCCAGCCTGTTAACCGCTCACGGCCACGGCCCAGATCCGGCCCCACACCCCAGCCCGCCCTAACTCCCGCACCTCCTGACTGGCCTCCAAGCAAGTACATACAAAGGGAAAAGGAAATTTCCCAGCTGTCTAAGGAAATCGAAATTTTATCTAGGACCCTGACGGAAGTGCAGCGACGTCTCTCCGAACTCACAGAACTTCTACAAAAGGAGAGGTCCTCGGCTGCGTATCCTCTCTCTCAGGATCTGCCCTATGTGCACGTGACTTATCAGGTAACTTTCCCATTGAGGGGCTCCCCCTATACCCAGCGGGTACCGGCAAGAAAAACTCATTGTTGAACAAGATGGTGTTGTAGCCCAACTTCCCTGACCTGAGCGAGTTACATTACAGGCAAGTCGTTCTGCCTCTCCAGGGCGGTTGGCTGCCAGCCAGATGGGCACGCATGCCGGCATGCGCTGGGATTGTATCACCCGCATGGTGTAAAATAGGAACGATTGTACTCATCCTGGCCATTTACATTTCGGAAGAAAAAAATAGAATTCTCCTTATTGTGCTGTTTCACTGTGGGGAACTTTTCCTTGTGCATTGCAGAAAGGTTAGGTTGATTTAGAAAGATTTAACGCATGTTAAAGAGGCCCGCAGAGAGAGAGGGAGAGGGAAGCATTCATATCATATTATGTGAATGGAATCGTATCTTATCTGTTTTTATCATGAACATTTTCTCTTCCCATTGAACTTGGCCCGGCCCCCCACCCCACCCCCGCTATAACTCACTTTAACTCACAACTTAAGGTGGCTCCCTCCGTTATTTAGTTCCTGCTCCTACAATCTTACACACTTCTGTGTATACATAGGTCTCTAGATGCGGAGGGCCCTTGGTGAACATTCCAGCTGACTTCAGCTCTTCATTTCCGTGTCGTCAGTCACTCCCAGTCATGCTGTAGTAGTGCCCTTATGTGTAGCTATTTGCACTCCTACTTCTATTTCTGTTGGGTTGGTTCCCAGAACTGGAAGTGCTAATTTGAAGAGTATATATGTATGTTTCTACTTTTCCGAGAGTTGCCAGATTGCCTCTCAAAGATTTTTTACTTACTGCATCATCACATGCCCCTTTTCAACCTGTGAGACTGTCCTTTTCCTCACAGCCCCACCAGTCTGGGAAGTGTGAAGTGCTCTTCACTTTTATTCACTTGTATTTCCTTTACTTTTAGTGAATTTGAGTATGTCTTTGTGGTTTTTGGCCAACTGACGATGAATTGCCCATTGCTCATTTTTTTCCTATTCAGTTACCAGTTCATAAGAGGTTTTTGTAGATTATAAAAATTCATATACATGTAATAGTCTAGATTCTCTTGCATTATTTTATTACATCAGTTTTTTTTTAAAGATTTTATTTATTTATTTGGCAGACAGAGGTCACAAGTAGGCAGAGAGGCAGGCAGAGAGAGAGAGAGAGAGGAGGAAGCAGGCTCCCTGCTGAGCACAGAACCTGATGTGGGGCTTGATCCCAGAACTCTGGGATCATGACCTGAGCCGAAGGCAGAGGCTTTAACCCACTGAGCCACCCAGGCGCCCCATTACATCAGTTTTTGCACTTAAGTTTTTAATCTTTCATTAAATTTTGGTGCATGGTCCACTCAGGGTCTTGAGTTCAAAGCCCACACTGGGCATAGAGCTTACTTAAAAAATTAAGAAAAAAAAATGTGTATTTAATCCCACTGAACTTGATCTACCCCATTTGTTATCTATAAACTTAATATACTGGGATCTATTTCTGGATTCTCCATACTGTGACTACTAGAATGCTGATCTCTTTATCTAGAACATTACTGATATCATACTAATTTGATTACTGTGGACTTCTGTATCTTCATCTTAAAAGATATTTGCAGAAAGTTGGTATCAAAATCATTGATACGTAATATACAAATTTGTATACAAATATACAAATATACATATTGTTTAATATGGTCAAGAAGAGAAATTTTAATTAGTTTTTTCTTTTTTTTTAAGATTTTATTTATTTGATAGAGACACAGCAAGAGAGAGAACATAAGCAGGGGGAGTGGGAGAGGGAGAAGCAGGCTTCCCGCTGAGCCAGGAGCCCAATGTGGGGCTCAGTACCAGGACACGGGGATCATGACCTGAGTTGAAAGCAGCCAGCTTAATGACTGAGCCACCCGGGAGCCCCTAATTAGTTTTTTCTTAAAATAACTATTGTTTGGGGGCGCCTGGATGGCTTAGTCGGTTAAGCAGCTGCCTTACTGTCCTAGCATCCTGGGATCAAACCCCATATGAGATTCCCTACTCATCAGGGAGTCTGCTTTTCCCTCCCCCTGCTCTTGTGCTCTTGCTTTTTCTCTCTCTCTCTCCCTCCCTCTCAAATAAAAAAAATAAGGGGCGCCTGGGTGGCTCAGTGGGTTAAAAAAAAAAAAGTACTACTGTTTGACCAACTCAAGGATATAGGTTTTTTAAAGAAGCAGAGAATAGTTTAAAACTGAATTAAATTTTTTATTGTGAAAATTTTCAAACATATACTCTTTATTATGAAAAATTGTAAACATAAATAAAGACTACATAAGGAAATCCTTTTAATATCTGCCATATGGATTTAACAGTTGTTAACATGTTTTGCCATAATTACTTTTTATTTTTTAATTTCCTAAAATATTTTAGGTAAGAATGTCATGGTATTTAACCCATAAATATTTTGAGATCTAATTCTTTTGTTGTGTTAAATAATGTAGCCAAGGGGAGCCTGGGTAGCTCAGTAGGTTAAAGCCTCTGCCTTCGGCTCGGGTCATGATCCCAAGGTCCTGGGATCGAGCCCCGCATCGGGCTCTCTGCTCAGTGGAGAGCCTGCTTCCCCCTCTCTCTCTCTGCCTGCCTCTCTGCCTACTTGTGATCTCTCTCTGTCAAATAAATAAATAAAATCTTAAAAAAAAAATAGTGTAGCCAAAATCTCCTTATTTACAACTGGTCTAGTTACTCTTTTCTTTTTAAAGATTTTATTTATTTATTAGAGGGAAGGAGAGAGAGAGCGAGTGCATGCACACTAGTGGGGACAGGAGCAGAGGGAGAGGGAGAAGCAGGCTCCCCACTGAGCAGGGAGCCCAGTGCAGGGCTGCATCCCAGGACCTTGGGATCATGACCAGAGCCAAAGGCAGATGCTTAATTGACTGAGCCACCCAGGCATCCCACAATTGGTCTAGTTATAAAGATAGTAAAAAACTACTTACACATTCTGTTCTTAAGAAATGTTAACTCTATTGCTTTTGCAATCAGTTTAACAACTTTTATTTTTATATGTGAAGAAATCTTACTGTGTAGGTCCTGCCGTTGAAAAAAGAGCCATGCTCCTCTGCAATGGCAAATTAAGTCTGAAGACAGTTCAGCAGACTTTCGGCCTCTCTCTCATCGAAATGCTCCATGGTAGGTACTCAGATATTCAGATATTGGCTGAGTACTCAAGTACTCAGAATTCAGATACTGGCTCTACCCCACAACCCTTCCCTCTCCCATCTGTTTTGTTAAGTTTCACTGATAATGAAGATGAAGTGTACGAACCCCTCCGTGATTCACGAGATGGTTCACGAGAATTGTGCATTGTCTGCTGTATACGCAAGTCTATCATAAGGTGCCAAAACACATGGAAAATATGGGTTCTGCCCTTAAGGAACTTACAGCCTAAGTGGAAGCCCTGAAAGTACGCAGGAAAAAACTAGAGGAGTTACCAAGCAATATATAACAGCTGCAGAGGAATGACACAAAAAAGAATGACATAGGTACCTGTTGCACTAAACACAGAGATCCTAGCAGCATTACAGAGTTTTTCTTAAAGGAATTGTCGTTTTAATATGCAGCACACACGGGATTAAGGGCATCCCTAAATGCCAGCAAACTGAGCCATGTCCACTTTACCAGGTGCCCAGCACGCTGGGTTTTTTATGCCTCATTCTTCTCGCGATAGCCACTATGGTGAACATGAAATCCATTTCTTTTTTCCCCTCATAACATTGTAGCACCAGCATTTTCTGTTTTGACACATGAATTTGTGATATGATGTCATAATTGTCATTTGTCCTAGGTGGGGTTAATATTCTATTCTGAGTGTACTGTATTTTACTTTGCCATATTTCTCGGACCTTTCAGTGGTTTCCAGCGTTCAGCATCCTACATAGCCCTAGTAAAAACCTCTCTGCATATTTCACAGGTGGCCCTTAGAAAGTACAGATTTTCAGAAGTGAAATTACAAGGTCAAAGGTGAGGCACAGTAGATTTGAAAAAATTAGAATGGGTCCAGGCGTGCGGTAAGGCCACTGGCCTTGGGTTACCCCAGAACAAACCATTCAGGATTATCCGGACCATTCTAGTCTAGCCCCTCTGTGTGCTTAGGTGTCTAGAGGTTGGCTCTGAAGAATAAAGGTTCCTCCAGAGAGTAGCTGTTCCCACTTTCACATTGTTCCTGGAGAAACTGCTTAAAAACGTGTAGATAGGGACACTCCATGCACAACCCCTAACACGTGTGTGCCACATACACAATCCTGTGCGTAGCCCTGCGTGTTAAGTGCCTCACCTGGGTAAAGATGAGTGTCCCCAGCCATGCCTATGCCATCAGTGCCATCAGTGCCCACTCCTGCCGTATGACGTCCCCCTCAGCAGTACTCAGTCCTTCCGTCTCCCCACTTATCTGCACGGTCTTAGAACGATCAGTTCAATACTATCAACTGCTCTCTTCTTACCCTCAAAAAAAGTATTTGTCTTCTTTTTCTTCATAGACTAAGACGAGATATCCTAAATTGCCTGTGTGTTTATTTCACTCTGCAGACTCACACTGGATCCTTCTCTGTGCAGACAGCGAAGGCTTTATCCCGTTAACTTTCACGGCCACTCAGGAAGTAACCATCAGAGACGGCAGCTCAAAGGTCTTCACGGACTGTCTCTTAGAGCCTTAATCCTGCTCCTTCTCTCGAAGTCTTGGGAGAGTCTGACTGTCCAGAGTGAGGACGCCGCTGGATAACCCACCCATTTAGGCAGTACGGCCTGATGCTTCTTTGTGCAGTATTTGCTGCACGTGAGGCCACTCAGAGGAGAGCTGTTGTCCACCGTGGACTCTCCTCGGCTGGGATCCGCACTGTCGCTCAGAGGTGAAGCCCCTGCCTTGGTTGCCTCGGCTGCTTTTCCTCCTTGTCTCCTGTACGGCGACCCCCGGGCTGCAGCTCCCTGCTGTCTAGCAGAGCTCAGTCTTTGGTAGATGGCTCAAAAAGTGGTTGTTGACGTATTCGAGACTGTGTGGTTTTGTCTAAGGGCAGGATTCCCAGAACAAAACAGTATTCTGGTGCCATAGGGATCGTGTTTTTCGGTTTCTTTGAGGCTTTCTGTCCCTTGCCCCAAACCGTTAAAGCTGTCTTAGAAGCACTTAAAAGGTATTTTAACGTTGTTTTAGATCATTTTCTTGGCTTAGAGATGAGAGCAAGAGGTCCTGGAGAACATAGGCTCTGGCATATCCTTCTTAACCCAAACCAGCAGCAATCAGCAGAGCTCAAAAGAAGACAAAAAAATCGATTGACCTCTGTCCCCAGAGCTACCTAGAACAGGAAGTACTTCTGATGTTGGCTGGACCTTCCAGAGTTTAAGCCTAACTATCTTGCCTCCTTAAAAAGTTCTGGTGAGGGGCACCTCGGTGGCTCAGTGGGTTAAGCCTTTGCCTTCGACTCAGGTCCTAATCCCAGGGTCCTGGGATCGAGCCCCGCATCAGGCTCTCTGCTCAGCGGGGAGCCTGCTTCCTCCTCTCTCTCTGCCTGCCTCTCTGCCTCCTGGTGATCTCTTTGTCAAATAAATAATAAAATCTTAAAAAACAAACAAAAAAAAACAAACTTTTGGCGAACTAAGGTCCAGATACTCCTAAAAACTAGCCCTGGGCAAATTTCAAATGAAATTTCAAGTGCTTTGACCCCGCTGGACCCCACTCGAGTGTGTGCTTATATTAGGGTGCGACGGCAAGCACCGTGAGGTCTAAGGCATGATTTCGTGCTATTGCCACCCCCGATTTTCTCCCTGAAATGCTTTTTTTTTTTTTAATTCCAGTTGGGGGATCATAAAAATGTCCTATTTTTCTCCCAGTAGTCAGTTCCCTTACTTCAACTGTCACTTCAATGTTGATGTTTTTCTTTTCCCACCGTTCAAGTCTTAGAGATCAGCAAAGAGTCTGTGAGAGACAGTCGTCATTCAGAAAACTGGAAATTTCAGTGAATCTGAGGTAGGTAAAGAGTACCAGCTTATAATTACGGACTCAAGTGCCAACTTAGTAAATGGAGAGAGCCCTGATTGCAACTTGACACAGACACACCGCTTCTCAAACAGAATCATAAATTCCAGGGACAGACGCCTGACAGATCGATGAGTGTGTGGCTGGTCAGGGCAGCTCTGCGGAGAAATTGCCTCGGCCATAGAGGTTCCATTAGCACCGACGCATGCCCCGCTCCCCACTCTCCTTGAAAATTATCTGGAAAGGTTTCATACCCTTGGGGACTCCTGTCTGTCTGTTCCCGTTTATGAAGATGGAGCTGGGAGAGGGATGAGGCAAGGGCCCATCTTGTGGTTTAAATGCATTAGCGGCTGCTGGGATAATGGAAGTGGGGCCGCTGGTCTGTAATCAGGTGCCTGAGAGCCGTGGCTGAGGACAGCCTGAGGCCTGGCTCCTCTTGCAGAGAAAGTGTCTGGGCGGGATAAAAGCACACGATTAGGAAGCCTGGGGGGCTTGGGGACCCCATAGGAAGATCAGTGCCGGTGCCTCAAGGTACGTACAGGTTATGACTGCCATTTCCCTAGTCAGAGTCCTGTGAATGAGTCCATAAAATCACTAATGCTTGTTGTGGCCGTTTTAAATGTTCTGATGGTATTTTCTCTGCAAGCATTGCTGGTAGAAAGCAAAGTTCTTGGTTTTATGTTTGTGGACATTGTCTTTGTATTTCTTCTTGTGGACAGTCTGGCACATAAATTATGTATTTTTTTAAAGATTTTATTTATTTATTTGTCAGAGAGAGTGAGCACAGGCAGACAGAGAAGCAGGCAGAGGCAGAGGGAGAAGCAGGCTCCCTGCTAAGCAAGGAGCCCGACGTGGGACTTGATCCCAGGACGCTGGGATCATGACCCGAGCTGAAGGCAGCAGCTTAACCAACTGAGCTACCCAAGCGTCCCTAAATTATGTATTTTTTTTTTATAACAAGTCTGATTCCATGACAACTATCCTATGAAAAATACCTCCTTGGCCTCTGCTGCTGCTATTCTT
Source organism: Neogale vison (assembly GCF_020171115.1). Taxonomy (NCBI): domain Eukaryota; kingdom Metazoa; phylum Chordata; class Mammalia; order Carnivora; family Mustelidae; genus Neogale; species Neogale vison. Next base: position 125,747,921 of record NC_058098.1, read on the forward strand.
CTTCTTATTATTATTATTATTATTTGACCGAGAGAGAGAGAGAGAGAGAGAGAAAGAGATAGTGAGAGAGGGAACACAAGCAGGGGAAGTGGGAGAGGGAGAAGCAGGCCTCCTGCTGAGCAGGGAGCCCGATGTGCGGCTTGATCCCAGGACTCTGGGATTGTGACCTGAGCCGAAGGCAGACGCTTAATGACTGAGCCACCCAGGCGCCCTGGCCTCTGCTATTATTATAGTCATTGGAGCAATAGAAGATAATCCAGTATTTGCTGGCTTCGGATATAGGGACAGAAGAGCTATAATCTTTTAATTATTGTTAAATGTTCTGTTGAGAATATTTTGCATAGGGAAAAACATTATTTACAAATCCCATTTGGTGCCCAAATTTTTCTAAATTTTGTATGAGTGTTGTTTGATATACACAATACATACGAAGTATAAGAAGGCTTAATTTTAAAAAATTTTATTTATTTTTTAACAGAGAGCACAAGCAGGGGGAGTAGTCGAGGGAGAGGGAGAATCAGATTCCCTCCTAAGCCAGTAGCTGGACGCGGGGCTCAATCCCAGGACCCCAGGGTCTTGATCTGAGCTGAAGGCAGCTGCTTAGCCAACTGAGCCACCCAGGTGCCCCAGGAAAGCTTAATAATACAATGAGCCACCTCTTGCCTAATTTTTTTTTTTAAGATTTTATTTATTTATTTGACAGAGAGAGAGAGATCACAAGTAGGAAGAGCAGCAGGCAGAGAGTGGGGGGTGGGGAGCAGGCCCCCTGCTGAGCAGAAAGCCAGATGTGGGGCTCAATCCCAGGACCCTGAGATCATGACCCGAGCAAAAGGCAGAGGCTTAACCCACTGAGCCACCCAGGTGCCCCACTTACTGCCTAATTTAAGAACCAGTTTACTAGAAACCATTCTGGATCCTTTTCTATAGAGAGAACTCTACCCCAGAGGTAACTAATCTTCTTGATTGTTGTAGTGATCATTCATTCCTTTTTTTTACAGCAACCACCTACACACATTGGCCTAAACAACATAGTGTTTATGTCCTCTTGTATTTGAGCTTTATACAATGGTGTTATATTGTATATAGTCCTCTGCAGCTTAACGTTTTTCCCTCAATATCATTTCTAAGAATCATGCTTGTTATGTTGTTTGTTCTATTATTTTTGCTGTTTTGAGTTACCATAATATATCCATTTTCCTACTGTGCACATTGGTACCATTCCCTGGTTTTATTTTTGCAATTATAAACAATATTGCCTTGAATAGTCTTGCTAAGTATGTCCTGAAGCAAGTATTTGAGAAGTCTCTCTAGGGTCTTTTTTTTTCTTAATTGTCTTTATTTTCAGAGAGAGAGCCCCTGAGTGTAGGCACCCTTGTGAGCCTGGGTGGGAGGGCTCTCAAGCAGACTCCATGCTGTGCGGGGAGCCCCACGTGGGGTGGGGTGCAGTCTCACAACTGTGAGGTCCTGACCTGAGCCAAAATCAAGAGTCAGACGCTTAACCGACTGAGCCATCCCCGCCCTCTGCCTAGGGTCTTTGACATAGATGTGGGATTGCTGGAGCACAGGGGATGTGTAAATTAAAATTATTTTCTTAGATGGTTGCATCAGTCTTCACTCCCAGAAGCGATGTATCAGAGTTCCTATTGTTTTTCATGCTCAAGGCTTCTTGGGACAATGGAGTAGTTTTAAGTGGCTTCTCATTATGATCCTAATTTTTACTTCCAGACCACCAAGGACACTGAGCATCTTTCATGTGTTTATTGGCCATTTGGGTTTTCTCTTTTGCAAAATCCCTGTTTGTTTCTTTTGCCCCAATTTCTAATGGATTGTCTTTTTCTTCTTGAGTTGTAGGGATTCTTTTTATATTCTAGGTGTTGTTAATGCATGTGGCTAATAGCTTCACCCAGTTTGTGTCTTGTCTTTTCTCTTTATATTGGGTTTTGTTGAATACATCATTCATTTTAAGGAAGTCACATTTATCAATCTTTCCCTTTATGAAAGCTTTTCCTTTCACCTTTTTTTTTTTAAGATTTTATTTATTTATCTGACAGAGAGAGAGAGAGACACAGTGAGAGAAGGAACACAAGCAGAAGGAGTGGGAGAGGGAGAAACAGGCTTCCTGCAGAGCAGGGAGCCCAACATGTGGCTCAGTCCCAGGACCCTGGGATCATGACTTGAACCGAAGGCAGAGGCCTAACCGACTGAGCCACCCAGGTGCTCCCCCATTTATTTCTTTATTCAACATTCTGTTGAGTACTTGAGGGGACCCCTCTGAGTTTTCTGTCAGTGTAGCTCCCTCCCACCCAATATACTGTCCTGCAAACCCTAGCCACTTTGGTGTCCCCAACTCATCTTCTCAGCTTAGAGTCCTCTGGGTTCCGGATGGTTCTCTTTACCGTCATCTGGAAACTCCAGAAAACAAGCTGGGCTAATCTTAAACGTCACCTCCTTTGTTTCCCATTGTTCAGAGATTCCTCCTTTGTTGCTTCATGCCCAGCATCTTGAAAACTGTTGTTTCATATATTTTCTCCAGTTTTTCTTAATTGCTTCAGCTGAGAGACTAGGTCTGGTCTCTACTAGTCCCTCATGGCCAAAAGCAGAAGTCTTTTCACATCCTGTTCATTTATTTCTAGGTATTTTATATTTTTTTGTTGCTACTGTTTAAAAATTGTTTTATAACTGTTGCTGGCATATACAAATGTAGTTTGTTCTTGTTGATTTTATGTCCAACTATCTGCCTATACTCTTTTTTTTTTTTAAGATTTTATTTATTTATTTGACAGACTGAGATCACAAGTAGGCAGAGAGGCAGGCAGAGAGAGAGGGGAAGGGGGCTCCCCACCGAGCAGAGAGCCCGATGCGGGGCTTGATCCCAGGACCCTGGGATCATGACCTGAGCTGAAGGTAGAGGCTTTAACCCACTGAGCCACCCAGGTGCCCCGTGGCTATACTCCTTTATTCTAATAATTTATCTGTAGATTCTTGGGTTTTCTGTGTAGGTAATCATATCATTTACAAATAATGGCAATTTTGTTTCTTCCTTTCTTTTTTTTTTTTAAAGATTTTATTTATTTATTTGACAGAGAGAGAGAGAGAGATAACAAGTAGGCAGAGAGAGGGAGGGGGAGGCAGCCTTCCCACCAAGCAGAGAGCCCGATGCATGGCTCGATCCCAGGACCCTGAGATCATGACCTGAGCCGAAGGCAGAGGCTTAACCCTCTGAGCCACCCAGGCACCCCTATTCCTGATTTTATTTTATTTTTTTTTTAAAGATTTTATTTATTTATTTGAGAGAGAGAGAGACAGTGAGAGAGAGCACGAGCGAGGAGAAGGTCAGAGAGCGAAGCAGACTCCCCATAGAGCTGGGAGCCCGATGCGGGACTCGATCCCGGGACTCCAGGATCACGCCCTGAGCCGAAGGCAGTCGTCCAACCAACTGAGCCATCCAGGCGTCCCCTATTCCTGATTTTAAAGGGACTATTTCACTATTAAGAATGATGCTTACTATAGGGTTTTGGTAGCTATCCTTTCTCAGGTTTAAAAATTTCCTTTTCCTCTTGGTTTGCTTAGTACTTTTATCATGAGTGGGTATTAGCTTTTTATCAAATGATTCTATATCTATTGAGAACACAACTTTTTTCCTCCTTTGATCTGTTAATGAGGTAAGTTTCACTTGACAGATTTTTTCTCATGTGCAACAAACTTGTCATTCTTAGAACAAACCCAATGTGTTCATGATGGGTTTATTTTTTTAGAAATTGCCAGACTCAGTTTACTAATATTTTGCTTCAGATTCTTATTTCCATGTTCTGTGTTCAAGATCAGCCTGTAAATTCCCTTTCTTTTTTACTTTGCTTGTCTGGTTTTGGTATCAAAGTTCTTCTGGCCTGATATAATGAGTTGCAGGATCTGTGCTTTTTTTTCTTTCCTGAAAAAATTTCCAGAAGGAATGAAATGATCCTTTATGAAAGTCTGATAGCCCTTGGTAATATCATTTGGATCTCATGTTTACTTTGTGGGACTACTTTAACCCACTGAGCCAGCCAGGCGCCCTTGGGACTACTTTAAAATATTTATTTCATTCCTTGAATGTTTATGAGATCATTTAGGATTTCTGTTGTTTACACTCACACACATATACAATCAGTTCTGTTACAATGCTTGTTTTGAAAACACAAATTCCCTCCAACACAGTTACTATATTAAGGAACAATTAGCGTGTAACATGATTTCCTTGCTTATGTACCAGTGTTGTCCCAAAGAAACACTAGGTGAACACGGAAGTCTGTACCCAGCTGAACGGAGTCCTGTAGGAGTGCACAAACTGACACACAGACACAACTCAGATATCTCACAGGCACCTCTGTCAGTTGCCACGTGGGTTAGAGCCACACCCAGCCATATCTGGGGAGAATTTTCTGTCCCATTCCAAGTAACTTCTACCATTTGATAATAACCTACAAGCTGCAACCCTTTCCTCCCGTTGCTTAATCCACACTTGGGGGTGCATGGGGAGTACGTGGGGAGTGTGTGGCAGAGTGAGTGGGGGAGAAAGAAAATTTCTTTTTCCCAAAACCAAGTTTTGGGTTGCGGTGTCTTGATAGATGCTGATACAATTTACCCGAAAATGCAAGTGGCAGAACAGATGTGGGGAGGTGATGAATTCCGCTTTAGACAGAGGATGTTTTCACCCTGCCTGGAGAACAGTCAGGGGGCTTCTCAAGTTCAGCAGACAGTTCAGGGTTAGAAAGAGAGAGGTGTAGGGGCGCCTGAGTGGCTCAGTCTGTTGAGTGTCTGATTCTTAATTGCGGCTCAGGTTGTGGTCTCAGGGTTGTGGGATTAAGCCCTGCACTGGGCTCTGCACTGGGCTAGGCATGGAACCTGCTTAGGATTTCTAAAACAGGAGGTCTGGCTCTGAGAATGGGTGTCAGAAGAGGGTCAGGGACACATCCGGAGGCTCTGTGGGCATATATGAGTTGAAGGACCCAGAGGAGGAAGAATGGCAGAATTGGGAATAATAATTCCCAAACAGTGGGGATAATACTGTGGGATCGGAGCACAGGGTCAGAGGAGGGGATGCTGGCCTCTGGGCACGGGCCGTTCCTCCAACAAATGTGTTTAGTACCCGCTATCTCCACAGGCTTTGGAGTCAGGCCCACTTAGTTTCAAGGCCATCGCTGCCATCAGCTGATCTTAGGCAAGTTACTTAAGCTCTCTGAGCCTTTTCCCACATCTGAAAATGAGAATAATACATTTGGGGCTCCCCCTCGTCCCCGCCTGTCTCTAAGATCTAACCCCTGACCCCAGAGGTGGCCCCCAGCAGCTGTATTGGGACAGTACACTTCAGCTCCTTTGAGATTGCGCCCCTGAGAAACAGGTAACATAGAATTTGGCACAAGCTTCTCATCCTACGTGCATCGCCCATGTTTCCAAAGCACAGCACGGTAACATGGTAGAAACTTTACGTCACCTTCTGTCTTAGCAGGTGCTCTGTCCTCGCAGCCCGTGATTTTGCACTGTTGAGAAACTGTTCTGTGTGTGTGCGTGCGTGCATGTGCCACGCACAGCCAGGAGGGAGCAGAGCTTCCTGTCAGCCCGTTCCTAAGTCAGATGGGCAATGAAGAGAAGCTGACCCAGCTCTTTCCCTGATGCCCTGTGACCTCAAGGATCAGATACCCATGTCAGGGGCCCAACAGCAGAGAGTTCAAGCGTCAGACAGAGCAGCTCACACTGTGCACTCTCACTTGGAGGTCAGGTTCCTTCTCGGGCTACAGTGTTTGCGGAGGAAGCAAGATGTTTCATGCTTTGAGGGGTACATCCTGTCTGAGTGTGAGTCTGAGCTCTGGCAGTCTTAGGCGAGAGTCTGGAACTAAGAGGCAGCCAAAGGTCTAATGAGGAAGTGGGAGGGGGGCTAGCCTTGGGAGAGCTGACCCCATGGAGGGGACAGAGCAGGGGACTGGAGAGCCAGGTGCAGTGACATCAGGCATCCTCTCCCTTCCCTCCCTGGGCAGTGGTTTCCCAGGAGGTCGGATGAAAGGGAGGGCCATCGTCATATTTTGTAGACCTGGTAGAAGATAAAGCCTTTAATAGATATATGTATTTTAAAAATAAATCTCAGTGGATCTTTCTTCCCCAAAGATATGGCCTTTAGAAAACTGTGGTTCCTGCGCTTTTATAAGATACAATTTCAGAAAAATATTTCCGCAAAAATAACTTCTGTTCGTAAAGGGGATTGATGTTTGGTAGCTCAGTATCAGCTGTTGCCGGCTTATCTGAACGACCCGAAAGCCTTGAGAAACGCCTCTTGTGCTCTGCTCGGTCTCCTCCCCCGCTGCTGTCCCCATTTGCTCCTTCTGGGGTCTGTTGGTCTCAATGTCTCTATTTGCTTCTTTCCTGATGTCATCCCCAACAAGTCCATCTGTCCCACTCTGCCCGTTCGTGTGGTGTCTGTCAGCCTCCCTCACAGGTGTCCACTGGGGTGTCAGGAAGAGCAAGACATCTGTGTGTCTGACCTGTCAGGTAAGCAGGGGGTGGGCCTTCCTTTTTCCAGGAATAGTTGTTCTCGGGATGCTTTCCAGGTCAGAGCCGCCTGGAGCTGGGTGGTCCGGGGCACAGGCCTGTCGGATACGGTCTGCGGTCAACAAGCAAGAAGTGGCGGGTGAGGGTCCTGGGGCCCAGGCCAGTCCCTTCAGGAGATGTCCCTGAAGACTCCATGTCCCAGGGGGAAAGATGGGTCACATGTAACCCTTGAAATGGGCGTGCTAAGGGACTGAGAAGAAAGAAGGACTTTGAGTCCAGAAGACGCTGGCTCCTGTGGTTCCAGCCCACACACGGTCAGATCTCAAGCGAGGCTGTAGCTGGTCCTCCTGGAAAAGGGAAAGAAACCAAAGAGACGGATGAGGGTGGACAGGGACCGTGTCGGGCCACAGACCCCTGTGGACGTGTGTTACTTGGCCAGTCTGAGCCTCCACGCGGAGAATGAGGGCCCGACGGCAGTGCCACTTCCTGCCGACCGCCTGTGTTCCTCTGTGTGGGCGTGTGCTGGTGTTTGTGTGTGTGGGAGCATCTCCAAGCAGGTGGCCACATGCTCTTGAAAGCTGCCGGGCCAGACGTCTTGACACTGCGGCCCCGGCGTGGCCTTGGCCTCTGTGCTGGGCTGGGCCGGGCAGGCAGAAACGAATAAAACACAGCCCCAGCTTCAAGATCCCCACAGTCCCCTGGGAAAGCCAGCCAGTAGGCCTCTCATCCCTGTGCAGTGGGATCAGTGCCCTGGAAGCCAGAAGAACAAGGTTCAGAGTGTGGCTCCGCACAACCTGCGGGGCAAAGAGCAGAAGAGGACCCGGCTTTCGGCTTCCAGGCAAGAGGATGGTGCCGTCACAGGGAGAGGAGCCCCACTCGGAAAGGAAGGGGAGTTCAGTAGTTTGGGGCTCTGTGAAACTGACGCCATGCTTGTGGGACATCAGGGGGTGAGGGCAAATGAGAGCCACACACGTGGATCTGGAACTTGTAGGAAGTCCGGGGGGAGGGGCGGCTTTAGAAGTCACCAGGCAGGGGCACCTGGGTGGCTCAGCGGGTTAAAGCCTCTGCCTTCAGCTCAGGTCATGATCCCAGGGTCGTGGGATCGAGCCCCACATCGGGCTCTCTGCTCAGCGGGGAGCCTGCTTCCTCCTCTCTCTGCCTGCCTCTCTGACTACTTGTGATTTCTGTCTGTCAAATGAATAAATAAAATCTTTAAAAAAAAAATAAAAAAAAAAGAAGTCACCAGGCATAAGGGGGCTCCAGATCAGGCTAGGGGACCAGGTGCCTGCATAAGGGAGAGCAAAGGGAGCAGGGGCCGAGGAGGGAGCCCTTTCATACCGCATCCAACAGATAATCGAGGGAGGGAGACTAAGAAGGGATGTGCAGAGTAGCTGGAGAAAATCCAAGAGGGGACGCCTAGGTGTCTCAGTTGCCCTGGTGGTTCAGTCTAGTTAAGCAACCACCTTTGGCTCAGGTCATGATTCTGGCGTCCTAGGACCGAGTTCAGCAGCTGGGAGTCTGCTTCTCCCTCCATCTGCTGCTCTCTGTGCTTATGCTCTCTCTCTCTTTCTCTCTTCTCTCTCTCTGACAAATGAATAAATAAAATCTTTAAAAAAAGAAAGTCCAGGAGCAGGGACAACCAGGTGGCTCAGTCGGTTTCAGCTCGAGTCATCATCTCAGGGTCATGAGATCAAGCCCCGTGTTGGGTTCCGTGCTCCACGGGGAGTCTGCTTCTCGTCCTCTCTCTCTGCCCCCCACCCAACTCATGCTCTCCCTCACTCTCTCTGAAAAAATAACTAAATAAATCTTTAAAAAAAAAAAATCCAGGAGCATACGGCATCACCGAAGAGTGACGAGTCTGTGGGAAGAGTCTGCAAAGGCGGGAGTGTTCGACCTCGTAAATGTCTCAGGGACAACGGTGGGCCTGTTAGTCTCACGCTGGCACACGTTCGTGCGCGCCTGGCTGCTGGTACCCCGCCGTGTGTACCCGTGTGCGTGGGGTGCCCACCTCTGAAGGCTCTGCCGGCGGGAGGGGTCCTGGCTTGGCACCTTTGGTGCGGGGCCCACCATGAGGATGCACAGACCGGTGATGATCATGCAGGTGGGCACGGCCCCGATGAGGACCTTGAGGGTCACCACCACCCGCTCCGTCTGCGTGCAGGCTCCTGCCTCGTAGCCCGCAAACCTGGAGAAACAGCATCCCCACGCCTCCAGCTCCGATCCCACGGGACCGGCAGGAGGGCTCCCCGTACTCCACCCCCACACCACCCTGAATCTAGGAGTCATTCCCCGGCCAGATCAGCTTAACCATGGTGGAAGGGAGAGTTGGGCCGACCAGGGAGCGCCGATGGAACGGGGAACTCTGCCCTCTTCCCACCCGACTCGGTGTTTGTGCCTCTAGTACAGCCCGACCCTGGGACTCACTCCAGACTGAGAGTGGAGATGCCCAGGGCGCCTGCACCAGAAAGCTTGGTGAAGAAGACATAGGATGAGTAGAAGATGGTCTCCAGGCCCGGGCCAGGCTGCTGCTGCTGCTGGAAGGCATCCACCACATCTGGAAGCATGGACCTGCGGGAGAGGGCTGCAGGGTTATCCCTTTTATCCCCTTGACAGCCACCAGCCTGAGAGCTCTCTGAGGACAGGGACCAAGTCAGATTCATCCTTGGGTTCCTGCTGCCCAGGACCAGGACTGGCCCATGGAGAGCCTGACCACAGGTGCTTGCGTTTCAGCTCCCTCCCCCAACACGGCTGCCCACACTTCCTGCTGTCCACTGCTCTTCCAGGAGAGCTCCAAGGACAGAACTGGTGGCCTTCATCTCCTGCAGGTAGGAGAGCCCCTCCCCAGCAAAGGCAGGGCACAGGGGGCCTGGGACAACAGGTGGATGCGAAAGAGGACATACCCGTGAGGAGGGACATATCCCTTCCCCTTCACCCAGCCTACCAGGGTAGCAGCAAGGACACAGCAATGCTCAGGCCAGACACAAAGGCCACCACATATGCCACAGGTGCTGTGGGTACAGCAGCCAACAGGATTGCAAAAGGCACCATCACCTGGTGAGAGAGATACACCAGCTGATCCTTCCACCGGCCCCTGACTTGCTCTTTCATTCCCACACTCACCGGTCTTTACTAATAGCTCCTGCACCTGGTCCTTTCCAAGGGACTGAAGTCACAAGAGAGTACAGATCAGCCCTGCCTGGCCCCAGGAAGCTCAGGCTCCAAGGCCACCTCCCTGACCCTGCCACCTTCCTGCACCCACTCCAGGCCTTGCTTCTTGTCTCACTCACACAGATCCCGAAGGCCGATGTCTTCTTCCCAAATCGCTGTAGAACCCACTCCCACAGTGGGGTGCTCAGCACAGCTGAGACCTGTGATCAGAAAGAAATCATCCCAGCCTGGGCGGGGCTGCCAATGCCTTAACCCACCCAGGTTCCGGAAGCCCTGGCTTTTTTTTTTTTTTTAAATTAAAGATTTTATTTATTTATTTGTCAGAGACAGAGGGAGAGAGAGCTAGCACAGGCAGACAGAGAGGCAGGCAGAGGCAGAGGGAGAAGCAGGCTCCCTGCCGAGCAAGGAGCCCGATGCCGGACTCGATCCCAGGACGCCCAGATCATGACCTGAGCCGAAGGCAGCTGCTCAACCAACTGAGCCACCCAGGCGTCCCAAGCCCTGGCTTTTAGGTGGGATGCTTGACCTTGACTCTGCCCCCGGGTTGGAACCAGTGGCTATGAACTTTACGACCCCAGCCTCGATCCCACCTTCTGCTGGAGTGCAGGTGACCAAGATCACAGAGGAGTCCAGAATGTTGACCGGAATTCTGGCTACACAAGTCTTGTCAAGAACCACACCAGGTCCCCGACTCAGGTCTCTGCGGGAGCTTGTCTCCATCACCCCAGGACCACTCACCAGGATGGTCAGCACCACGCCCTGGACGTGATCATGTAGCCGGGAGGCATGTGTACAGAACAGGACCAGGTAGCTCTGCTCCACCTGAGGAGGCCAACAGCAAGTGGGTGTGTCTCGGGAATGGCAGGAATTCAGAGGTCAAGCGTGAGGCCTGGGTCGCAAGTCTGGCCTCTTCTTTGGGACCTCAAACACCAGCTGTTGCCATCATCATGCAACATGCAGTCCCCTCCCCCACAAAGGACACTCAGCCCCGAAACGGGTATAAATACCATTCCTAGTCCATTCTTCCCCTTGCCCGGCTAGTGGACCTTACTACCCAGATTTTGTCAGCTTCCTACTGCCTAGCCTTGACCCTCTCCCTGGTCCCACAAGTTCCGTTTAGGTCTCTCTCCTCCCTGCACCAGACTCTCTGGAACCTGTGCCAGCCACCATTTCTCTTGATTTAAGCCCAACTCTGGTCAGTGGGGCCGGGAGGCTGAACCTAAACAAACACAGGGTCAGTATGGCCAGAGCCAAGGCCAGAGGTACCTGAATGGCTGCCGAGATGAACAGGAAGGAGATGACCAGCTTCAGGTAGGGCCGGTGCCGGACAGTGAGGCCCAGCCCAGCCAGGAAGCTCAGGCCTTGGCCTGAGGCTGGGCCGGAGGAGTCTGCAACACAGGAAAACAACACTTGGGCTTGGCAGAGTCTAAAACCAAAACACAGGCCCAAGAGGAATCCTGTCCCCGCTTTGGCTTCCCACGGTCCGGCTGCACCCCCTTACCTGGTCGCTCCTTCACCCCAAGGCAGAGCAAACCAGTGCACACAGGGTAAGTCAGAGCAAGCACGGCGGCTGCAATGGAGTAGAGACGAGTCTGTGGGACAGGACAGAACTGGGCTGGGGGTGATGTCTCCAACCTACGGAAGTGGGTTGTGTTTCCCACAAACCCACTGGGACAGGAGTGTTTCCCAGTGGAGCAGAGGGACCTTCAGTCCAAGCTCAAGGATGCTGGGTGTCTCTCCTGCCAATCAGCAGAGCAGGAGACAGAGATGTTAGGGCCCAGAATGGTCCTTCTGCTGCCTCTGTGCTCTTGCATGAACAGGAGGGCATCCATGCCACCAGGGGTCAGCGCCCCTCCTCTCTCTTTCGCTCTCATTTTTTAAGGCAAACATTGGTGGCCCTTCTGCACGCTAGACCCTGAGATTACAGTGGTCAGTACATGACTCCTGTCCTTCCCTAGTAAGGGGCATGGAATGCAGAAGACAGACACAAGCAGAAAGCTACAGCATAGCGTGAGGCACGAGAACCCAGATAAATGGTGAAAACAGAAATGGTGCTACCTGCTGTCCAGGGGAAGATACATAAGTGATAAAATCCATGTAAAGACATGCATGGGAGTAACAGTCACCTGCTCAGGCTGAGGTTGTCTCTGGGGAGGGGAAGAAAGAAGGAGTGGACAGGGCCTCACCGGAGTACCTGGAGCTTTGTGCCTTGGCTCATGGGAGGCTCCACCTCTAGGGGTGGCCTTCTCAGCCTCCTGCTACCCATTCCTTTGCACTCCAGGCCAGGCCAGGCCAACCCGAGGCCATTGTCACCCCCATCCAGAGAGTGACCCAGTACCTTTGGAGAGGGGGCCCTGTGGAGGCCTGAGCGGGGACATGGACATACATGTGGAAAGAGCCAGTCTGGGAGGGGCAAGGCCACCATCTTCTGGTCCGGGCCAGCCTCCATGATGGGTCTGAGGGCACCTGGGTGGGGTCAGTTATGCATCTCGACTCAAGCAATCCCTCGGCTTTCCAGAGCCCTGTGTTTGCACTTTGCAGTGTTCATGGGCCCGTTTTGTAGCTGGCCCTGAGGAGAGGGCTGGGATGGATATACAGGACTCCACTGTCATGTTTTCTTGAGCCGGTGCAGGGCCCCTGGTGTGGTACTGGTCTCAAACCACCGATTCACAAGCACTGGTGGGGGGTCAGAATCCCCTGGAAGGCTTGTTCAGACAACATAGACTGCTGGCTCCCTCCCCAAATTTGTCAATCGGTAGTTCTAGGCAGGGCCCCAAGAATCTGCCCTTCTAACAAGTTTCCAGGTGATGCTGAGGCTCCTTGCTGCCCAGGGACCACACTTGGAGAACCGCAGCTGGATAATGTTTTGTAAATCTGAGCTATTTCCTAAATGACAAAGAAGAATGATGCAGGGAACACTGAGGAGAGGCCACAAACTGAAGCCAACCCCAGCTGGGTCCTGAAGGTGGGGGCCACCCAGATGGAATTCCTTTCCAATGTCACCCTGACCGGGCCGGGGGAGTCGCTGGAGGCTGGGGGACTCTGTGGGAGACTGATGCAGGACTGGGGTGACCGGGAGATGCTGGGGATGCCAGGTGCAGAAGATCTGGGGCCGAACGGGCGCATGGGATTTGGTAATGGGTGGGAGTGGGGGTCATGGCTGGAGAGGGAGGAGTAAATGTTGGCTCCCGGGGCTCCCGCGACAATCACATCACTTGCTGAAGGAAGAAGAGCTGAACTGGCTGGGTAACAGATGCGCGGACTTAGCTGCTGAGGAGAGACCTGGTTTGCGGGGAGACGAGGGGCAACTGCTTTCAGGTTTCCCCTTCTCCGTGCACGCTGCGGGTGAGGCCGGGGTGGGACCGGCCACAGGAGAGGTGTCCCCCCGAGCGCCGCGGGGACGCCAGCCCCTCTCCCCTGCCCCTGCCTGTGGCCCTTTCCCACCCCTCTCCCCTCCTGCTGCTCAGCGATCTGTTGCTTTCCGTTGAGAAGGCGCCCGGGCGGAGAAGCGGGGTGAGCGGGCCGCGGGCGGGGGGCACCGGCTGGAGGAGCGGGAGGGCGGGAGAGGCGGGCGACGCCCAGAGGCCGGGCCGCAGGGACACTCACCGCGTCGGGGGAGACGACGGCCGGCCGGGCGAGCGCGACGTCCTCGCACCTGTGCGGCCCGTGGGCGCCCGACACGATGAGCCCGTGGACGGCGGCTCCCATCAGCGTCCCCGCCATCTCCATGGTCATCCCTGGGACGGAGCGGCGCCGGGTGACGGGCGCTGGCGGGCCCGGGGTCCGCGGCCTCCCGCCCGCGCGCACGCCCCGCACTCACGGTACGCGGTGGCCGAGTCCCGCTCCCTCGGGCAGGGCGTCAGCAGCATGGTGAGCGCCGCGTAGGGCACCTGGAAGAACTGCGGGCGCCCGGGGCCGGGCTCAGGCTGGCCCCCGCCGCCCCCGCCCCGTCCCAACCCCGACGACCCCGGCTGGCACGTCCCGGCGGATGCCCCCAAACCCAGAGTAGGGGGCGGAGGGCGGGAGGGGTGAGCCCACCTGCCCGCTCCCCTCCACACAACACCTCACGGTGGCCACTGACCAGCAGCAGGGCCACCGGCTTACCGTGGCCAGGGCCTGGAACAGGCAGTAGCAGCCCGTGTACCAGAGGCCCCGCAGGCTGGTGAAGGGGGGCAGGAACCACAGGAGGAAGTAGGCCACGGTGAGGAAGGGCGTGCAGCCCAGCACCCTGTGGGAGCACAGCGGGCGTGGGGCACGGGATGGGGGACACGAAGGGCAAACCTGGAACCACCACACCCTTCTGGGTGAAGACGTCATCTGCCCCCAATAGGAGCCCTGGGCTGGGACTACCAGTGTGCACGCCATGGAGAAGGAGAGGGAGAGGGGGCTGATGGGCTGTGGCGGTAGCTGGGGGTGTGGGGTCACTCACTGCAGAACTCGGGGGGCACTTGGGGTTGGCCTTGCCATTCCCAGTCTCCAGGACCCTGGAGCACCAGCGAGGCCTATCCTCCATGAGGACTTCCAAGGCCTCCAGCCCACCCTGGCTACACACAGACCCCCCAATCAGTCGGGAGCCTACAAGGCTTTGTCCAGCCCTGTGCCGCCTGGTGACGGAGGGTCCCCAAGAATGTCTCTGAACTCCTGTCTGGCTCAGCCTAACCTAGTCCGGCGCCGCCACCTATAACCATCCGGTCGTCTCACCATCCACACGGGTTTCCACTAAGAAGCGGGGCTGTCACAAACCCGGTGGCCTCAGGCCAGGGTTGGAAGCCAGGACCCTGAGGATCATGGGGCTGCTCACCAGGGCATGAGGCGTCCAGACCCTGTCCTCCTGCTTCTGTTGATGAAGAACCCAGCCACAGGGTCGGCAGCTGCCCCAGACACCTTCCCTCCGAATAGGACAAGGGACACCTGGGCAGCAGGGATCTGAAAAGCACAGGTGGAAGGATGGCTGAGTCCTGGCAGAGTCAGAGAGGGTGTCTGGGCCTGCCTACCTGCCAGGAGAAAGGTCTGTGAGGTCTCTTTCCTGGCCACAAATCCAGAAGGTTCTCAGGCACAGCTGCACTAGTAGTGACGAGAGGGGGAGGGGAGGAGCCGACAGCCACACATTGCCACATTCCCATTACCACTCTTGCCCAGTCGCTTTTGGAGAAGGCTGGGGACCCTCATCTGAACAAGAAGGGTGACAGAGGTAGACTTTTTGTTTCACAGCGACAATGTTTTATTAATTTTTCTGATTACATAAATGACACACTCATTATAAAATAACATTCAAAAGCAGTACAGAAAAATATTGAGCAAAACTCCTTTGAAGTCTCCCCATCCTGAGATAACTGCCAGAGCATTTTGGTGATCACCCTTTCAGGCATTTATTTCTGTGCATTCATAATTTATAATTTTACATAAATGAGATCATATGAGTGTCATTTAACAAAATCATGGGTACGGTATGAGAAATCTTTCCTTCTGCTTACTCTCTATCCTCCACATTCCCTCCTATAGGCAACAGTAACAGCCTGTGTATATCCTTCTGTAATTTATTTTCTTCATGCCTCTATCTGGACCACGTATAGTCACATATTTCACATACCCATGTACCTACATATATGGGGCATGTCTTTATTTTGGTAAAATAGAACCCATTTGTATACTCTAAAAGCAACTTTTCTTCTCACTTGACAGTGCATCATGGAACTCCCTCCAAGCCAACTGGTACAGATCTAGCTCTTCCTTTTGAATGACTACACAACAGTCCATTATGTGGCTCTTACACAACTTATTATCCAACTACTTCTATATTGCTGGGCATTCATAGTTTCCCCATTTTTCACCACAAACAGCCTGCAGTAAACATCCTTATGGGGGTTGTCCTCAAAGGCATTTGGCTTACTATCAGTTTGGGGACAGAAGTGCCATCTATCCAGGGAAGTACAGGTTGGGGCAGGAGAACTGGGTACCAAGGAAGATGGAATAGGGGGCCCTGGGCTGCTTCCCACACTCACCTGTGCCACATCAAGCAGGAACAGTTGCAGGTAAAAGGCTGTGGCGCTGGAGGCCACCTGGTTGGGGATCCCACCAATGCCATAGCACACCTTGGTACAGAATGAGAGCTGACCAGCTCTGCTGTCCTGGGGGGAAACACAGGAGCTAAGCCCCCAGCCTGTGCAGATACACAACAGTCGCCCATACCCTCCTGAGCCTCCATAAGCATCCTGAGGTCCCTTTGTCTCGAGGGCTCCTCCAGAAACCTCTCAGTCCTCATTTGCCCTAGATCATCGTAAAGGGAAGTGAGACAGAGAGGGGGGGGAAATCCTAAGCTATGACCTCTCAAAGATCCCACATTCCACAGGACAAGTTCTTCCTTTTCCCCTCTCAGTGCTTCCTCCTGCAGTCTGCTTTGTGCTCTGAGTCAGCAAGCCAGAGTGAACTGGGGGGTCAGGAGGCTCCCAACTTTGCCACCAACTCCTGGTGTGACGTTGAATAAAGCACTGTATCTCCTGAAGCCTTCTGTGTCAGAGTATTCCTGCCAGTTTCAAGAGGTGTCTTGATGAAGCTGAGTGTTATTTGCTGCAGGAACTGATGGTTACATGTCCAGGACCTTGGCCAGTCCTCAAACCACTGGCAGCCTGACATCAGCTATGGTGAATTTATACCATAGGAATCAGCAAACACTACACATCAGAGTTGCTTTCTTTATTTTCCTGGGGAGACTATTTACTAGCCCACCACTGAAATAAAGTAATGTTCATGGCTCCAAGTGGTGTGTGTGTGCGTGAGACAGATATATATCTCATAAGCCCTAAGCTATCCAGTGAACTCCAGACTGGAATATTCGACTGCCTACTAACAGACCCACATGGTTGCCTACAAGGCATTTCAGCTTAGCATGGTCAAAACACAGTTGCTGATTTCCATCCATTGTCTAAACCAACTCCTAACCCTATTGTCCTTATTGCATTAAATGGCCCCAATGTCCAATGTCCACTCAGCAGCTCAGGCCATAAACCTTGATTTCTCTTTCCCAATTCCCTCACCAAATCTATCAGTGGCCTCCTAAGTGGCTTCCCAGCTTCTGCTCATCCCCCACTGTCCACACTCTATCCAGTAGCCAAGGTGATCTTTTTATAACATAAATTTTATCCTGTCTCATCTCTGCTTAAAACTCTCTAACTGTGGGGTGCCTGGGTTGCTCAGGTCATGATTAAAGCCTGTGCCTTTGGCTCAGGTCATGATCCCAGGGTCCTGGGATTGAGTCCTGCATCGGGCTCTCTGCTCAGCAGGGAGCCTGCTTCCCTTCCTCTCTCTCTGCCTGCCTCTCTGCCTATCTGTGATCTCTGTCTGTCAAATAAGTAAATAAAAGCTTTTAAAAAAACCACAACTCTCTAATTGCAGTTTGCCACTGCAGTTTGAATATAATTCCAAGTCCTTCCCATCTGGCCTACAGGAACCCACCCAAACAGTCCCCATCCCCTTTCCCACCTCACTTCGGACAGCTCTCCTCAACCTTGGTACCTTCCTTGCTATGCCTCAGTACGAACATGCCTGTTGCTGCCTCAGGGCCTTTGCACTTCCCATTGCTTCTGTTTAGAGGGCTCTTCCTCTCAGTCTTCGCAGAGCTGACTCCTTGCCATTCAAGCCTGAACGTCATTTCCTCACAGAGGCCTTCCCTGACTACCCAACTCTCTCTCTAGTGTACCTAATACCTAATACATTCTCATTTATTTTCTGCCTCTCCCAAGAGAATGTAAACTCTCTGAGAGCACGTGCTATAATTTTTATTCACCACCATGTCCCCATTACCTAGAACCATGTCTGGTATATAGCAGATGCTATATACACTTGTTGAAGAAATCAATGTCATGAAGACTAGGGAAAAGGCTCTTTCTTCAAAAGATGCTGGGAATCCTTCCTTTTGATCCTTTGCTAGGGGACAGCAGGGAGAGTGGAGAGGATGATGACTTCACCCATTTTAGTATCTTGCCGGACACCCCACATGGGCACTTCTGAAGGGAGGTTCTTGCCAGATAATGGTTTATCATGTCCTTTGCACGCTCTCCCTACCCGCAGAAGAAAACCACACACGAGGCAGGATGTCATCTCCTTTTCTGACGCTTGTGTTCAACTTCCAGAAATTGTTAGTAAGAGGCAGAATCCAACATGATAGCCCCACAGCAGCCCCTGTGCCTCTGCCCCCCTTCCCCCAACCCTCCTAGCAAGCTTCTGGCACATAGAAGTCACTTGGAAGAGAACTTCCGGCTGAAACTACTCTTGGAGGCCTGCGGACAGCAGTTTCACCTACTTGAACCTCTTAAGTCTTTCGCAGTTAACCGATCCCAAGTTTTAGCATTGGACTAACTGGGATTCAAATTCTGTGTGCCACCTCTAGCCCTACTAGAAGGTACTTCTGAGGTACTTCAGCGGGACTGGGCTTCATTTCCTCCCCTGTAAAATGGAGTGAAAGATGCCGAGGAGGTCGTTTTGAGAACTAAATGCTGGCACTTCTTTGGCCAAGGTCGGTTTTCCCTCCTGCCATTCATCTCCTCCTGAATTTCTAAATCTCCCTGGGAAAGGCGGGTCCCCAGGGGCCTCCCTATCTCCCTTTCTTTCTTGGGGGCCACGGGCCTTTGCTCTGAGATGTCTGACAGGAAGCACTGAGTTAAGGGAGAGAACTGAGGGGCTGAAGTGAAGCCTCAGACCATGGTCGCATTGAGCATGGAGCAAGCGATGGAGCTTTGTCCCCACGAAGCTCCTGGGTCCTGCCCCCTCTTGGACACAGCCACCCTCACCGGCTGGTGCGCGCCCCATCCACGCAGGGGTGAGGACGGCCTGAGGACACCCCCAGCTTCCCACCTGCCCTCCACCCTCACTGGGGGGCCTGCTTGCCAGAAGTCGTCTCTGTGGGCAGTGTCCAGCGAGCCGGTGCCAGGCTGCTCTCGGAGACTGGGGAGGGGAGGCGGCCCCCCACACGCAGCGGGAAGTCCTACCTGCCCCGGGGGCCGGGGAGCTCTGGGAAGACCTGGACTGTGGCGGGCAAGAGCCCGAATTTGAGAATCAGGAGACCAGAGGCTAGCCCCTGTCCTGCCAGCCTAGCGGACTCAACGCAGCAAGTTACCTCCATAGCCTGGGACTCAGTTTCCCTGTTCTCTTTGGCGCTCCCGAGTATCTCGGCCTTTCGGCTCTATTAGGGGGGCTCAGAAGGCTGAACGCCGGCGCCAGCGCCCCTTCCCGCCGCCTCCCTCGCGCAGCCCCGGCTCCCCACCGCCCCTCGCCCTGCGCTCACCGAGCCGCGGTCCAAGGTGCGCGCGTCCGGCTGGGGCGGCGGCGCCTCGACGGCGGGGGCCCGGGGCGCTCCGGGGGACGCGGCCATGGCGCACTGCAGCTCCGCCCGCGGCCGCGGCCCTGCGGCGTTATCGCCCGGCCGGCGCCCCGGCTCCCGCGGGGAGGGCGGCTCCGGGGGCCGAGTGGGCGCGGCGCGGCGAGGGGCGGGCCGCGGGAGCCGTTGAGAAGACGCGAAGGGCGCCGGTTCGTTTCCCCCGAGAGCCCAAACTCGCTGGGGGCTGGGGTAGGGGGCGAAGGCCGGTAAGTCCCTCGGGACTGCAGTCCTAGGAGCAGGTCCCGGAGGGAGTGAGAACCAGCGCCCTTTCGCGCTGATCACCCTGCTAAATCCTCGCGGGTGAAAAATCGCCAGATCTATTTACTTGAAAAGCGAAGCAATAGAATTGTCTTGTTTAGGACTATGGCCGAAAAGGTTTACAATCTACATTTGATACAAGATGCCTGAAACACACATTGTCCAGCCTCGCGCAGATGTGATGGGTGTAACTCGGGCCGGTGAACGGAAGCAGAGCAGTGTAGAGGCAGTTGGCCAGAGAAGCTCCCCCTCAAAGGTAAGGGGTCACATCGCACACAAAAAGTAACCTAAAATGCACCACAGACCTAAGTGTAAAGGCTAAAACTATAAGACACCTCGAAGAAAACGAGCAAATCATAACCTTAGGTTAGACAACTGTTGTTAGGGCGTCGTAAGTTGGGACTATCTAAATGATAAATTTTGTGCAGCAAACCATCCAACAACTGAAAAGATAACCCACTGAATGGGAGCATTATCTGCAAATCATAGACTGGTACTGGATTATATAAAGAATTCTTAAAACTCAATAAAAGACAATCTAATTGTAAAATGGGAGGATTTCTATAGGTATTTCTCCAAACACAATGAACACATGAGAAGATTCTTACGTCATTAAGGAAATACAAAGCTGGAAGATACACCACTGGATGGCTAGGATTAAAAAAGCCGGACAGGAACAAGCATCAGGGAGGGTGTGGAGAAATGACACCTTGCTGGTGGTATGCAACCGGTGGAGGCACTATGGAAATCCCGCTCTTCAAAAAGTTAAACCTGGAATCACCCAAAGACTCAGCAATTCTTCCTAAGTATATACTCCAGAAAAAACCATGTTCACACAAAAACGTGAACACAAATGTTCATAGCCACATTACTTGTAACCCAAAGTGAAACCCAAATGTCCATCAACTGATGGATAAAAGAAGTGTGGTAGGTATATATCCATACAATGGACTATTATTCCAAAAAAGAACATGGGTGAACTTTGGAAACCTTAAATGAGAAGATGGAAAAACCATGTACTGTATGCTTCCATTTATATGCAATGTCCGGTTTAGGTAAATCTGCAGAGACAATGTAGATTTGCGGTTGCCTAGGACTTTGGGTAGACTGACTAATGAGTGAGTACAGGGTTAAAGACAGGATGAAAATATCCTAAAGTTAGACTGTGGTGGTGGTTGCCCAATCCTGTGTCTATACTAAAACCACTGAATTGTAGACTTTAATTGGGTGAATGGTAAGGTATGTAAATTACATCCCAATAAAGCCATTTTTTTGTTTTGTTTTTTTTTCTGCTTTTAAAAGTAAAGGTGTGTGTGCTTCTTTCCATCAGATGGAACACATATGTGACTGGTGCTAAAGCAGCTCTCTTGTGGCCTGAGGCTAAATGCTGGCATCAGCAGATTAACAGCACAGGAGTCTGAAGTTTTATGAAGTTGATCTCCCAGTCCTGAACTGCTTCCCTATGGACTTTTGCATGGAAATAAAGTTTTGTTTAAGTCACTATTACTTTAGATTTTTCTGTACAGCTAAATATAATCCTGAAGTATATACTACCCAGTCTAAAATCATCCGTTTTCTATGCCTCAATTCTTTTTTCTAATTAGAGGTATAACTGACATGTAACAGTATACTAGTTTCAGGGGTACAAAGTAATGATTCAGTATTTGTATATACTGCAAATATGCCTCAATTCTTTAACCTACAAAATGGGTACCTTCCGTTTTTTTGATTGTGGAAGGATACTCAGGTAATACATATGTTAAATATTTAATTCCTTGGAAACTTAAATTCCTTGGAAACTCAAGCTGCAGTTTCTTTGGATAATCTACTTTTACATACATCATTTGATAGCATTTTTAGGTCTGGAAGCACTTCATTCCCAATATCTGTACTTTGCTGCATATACTACCATAATTTTAATTTTGAAAGAAAAAAAGTAAAAGAAGAAACCCTGCGTTTTTTGGCCTCTGCACAAAAATGTAATTTAAAGGCATCTGTCCCTAACAGCTATTATTCTAGTTAAAGTGATTGCATGTTCTGAATGTAATTTTTAGTTAAAGACAAGTATGTTAGACTTCAATATACAAAACAGCACTGGAATAACCAAGAAGCCTTTTAATTAATACAAAAACTGACTCACTTAAAAATACCTGAAAGGATGCGCACCAAAATGTTATTAGTGGTTATATTATTTGAAAGGTGAAATAGGTGATTTAAAGATCACTTCAGCATTTTACAATTTTCTACAAAGAATATGAATTATCTGTGAAAAAAATATTTAAAGCTAATGACAAAGAGCCAGATATTAGTTTACTGAAAAAGCCACTTCTATCTCAAGATTAGCGTGATGAGCAATTTCTTAATTAAATGGTTTGTACTTAGAGAAAGAACAAAGAAGTAAACGCTACCAAGGAGTCTTCATCCTAATTCAACTCAGGACACAAATGGTTTTTTAAAAAATGCACCTATTAAAAATACCACATTTTAACCTGAGGATTAAATGAAAGTAACACTGATTAAAGTACCTGGCAAACAGAAGGCACCTAATAAATGTTGATTCTCAAACTGAATGACTTTGCCAGTGCCAAATAAAAGTAACAAATACACCCAGATGCAACTACTGTGTAAGAAACAACTGTAGATTATTTCACAGATCCTTTTAATGAATTATTATTTCATTCTTAAGACAACATTCTTTAACTGTTAGCCAAAGATTGCTTTCAAAATAAGGCACTGAAACAGATGCATAATACCGTATTTTCAACACAATGAAATGTAAGGAAAAGTGTTCTGAATGAAAAAAAGTCTATAAAATAAAGTAAGACCAGTTTTACAGCCAGCATAATGCATACTAATTTAACTATTAAATCAGAATCTGTAAAACCAGAAATGTACTTCTTATATCAGCCTAAACAATGATTTTCAAGAGACTGATGAGTTTTGAAACAACTATGTAGGTCAAACTGTATTCCACACCTAAAATGTTTTGATTATTTTCAAGTTTGCCTTCCCTCGCCAAATTCAATTTGTATCTTCTAACATCAGTATGTTTTACATAATCCACACACTGAATTAACAACCTTTCAGTTTTCTATTTTTAAGGTAGAAAGCTTTAACGAATGATTCTCATTTTGAAAACCTCTTAGAGTATTATTCACATTAACGAAGGTGTTCACAGTTACAGAAATGAAGTATTGCTGATGATGGTTCTTTCTCCATAGGAATTTCTCACTGGGGTATATTTTACATGTACACACAAGAAAACCTCCAATGTAAATTCTGGATAGATAATTAAAAACTGGAAAATCCACAAAGGAGGTTTTTTTTATAGGTACGAGAAAGTATTTCCAATGAGAAGCCCTTTGATAGAAATATATGGAGAATCACATAGACTATGCAAATTAAATTATACAAAGCTTCATGACAGGCCTATAGGAAACCTTTTCTTACAGACTCTTGAAAAATATATTAACAATCATCTTATTTTTATATCTGAAAGAGTTCACTGATTTTTACCATCCCCTCATTTTAAGAATACCGTTATATTTCACTGGAGTGGGCTCTACTACAGCCGTAAACATAGTGACAGTACTTTCTATTATGTATCTGTTCACTTCTGAAAGTAAATGACAAAAGGAAAAGGCTCTCCTTTGCCCTTCCTCTCTTCCTGATAAAAAGATAAGCCTCTACCATATGGAAGGCTGCGAGCTAGAAAAGGAAGCAGTCTTGTTAGGGACCCGAACACAAGATGCAGCTTACAAACCGGGTCATCTAGTTGTGTGTATTTCCCTTTTGTTATTCATGAGCTTCTAATGAAAATCTCATTTAAATGTTCCAGCCTCAGAAGAGGCTGCCTGGAGAAGAGGAGTACAGGTTTATACCATGATTAAGAGTTAAAGGGCAACAGTCTAAGAACCAACCGTGGGAGAGAAAGGATTAAACCTAAAAGGTCCAGAAGTCCCATTTGAGTGGAGCGTCTTCTTCCACTGTTCCTGGTGAAACACGCAGGTTTATTTTCCTAGGGTGGAGGCACAGTGAAGGAATGGTTCTTCTACTACATACCTAAAAATCACTTGAGATCTTGCAAATGCAGAGATCTGGGACCCATCCCAGATACCGTGAATCAGAATGTGTGTGGCAGATGCTTGGAACAGACACTCTGAAGTGCTTCCCAAGTGATTCTTACACTAAGACTCGAGAATCACTGTAAACTGCTTTGTAAGAATGGTTCTTGCAGGAGGTCCCTAAGTCAAACTGTTTTCATAACCGAACTAAGACATCATTTGCCCCCACTTCTCTCGTGAATATACAGCAGCATTTACCACAGGCCACACGATGTGCAACGTCCAACAGAATGAAAGCTGAAGCAGATACAAGAGTCCATCTGTCTCCTCTAAGTCAGATGGTAAAGACAGTTGCAAAAAATGGAATACAATGCCACTTTACTCACTGAATTTTTTAGAAAATGCATTTTCAGTAAAATGTGGTTTTATATTAACATGTGCTTATTATTTTTAATGAATAAATATTTTATAATTTGTTTTCAGTATCATATAT
Organism: Neogale vison; assembly: GCF_020171115.1. Classification (NCBI taxonomy): domain Eukaryota; kingdom Metazoa; phylum Chordata; class Mammalia; order Carnivora; family Mustelidae; genus Neogale; species Neogale vison. The sequence continues at coordinate 125,771,796 of NC_058098.1, forward strand.
ATAACCCACATAAACAAAAGGTCTCAGGACCAAAAAGTCTGAGAACTGCTCTTCCAGCAGATACCCAGTGCCCTGTGCACATTACTGCTGATAGGTATGGCTACTAAGTTCCTTGGCACATTCAATGTAAATTCTGCTTTAAGTAAGATTCAATAGGGAATTTGCAAAAAAAAAAAAAACTTCTTAAACTTATCTTCAGGCAAGGGAATTCAATCTGACAATCAAATATAGAAGTCTAACCAGTTTGAATTAAAAGACTAAGATACAAAACATGTTTTCCTTAGTGGCATCAGAATGTAATAAATAATCCTTTAATATATACCCAGGTTGGCTCTGATATATATGGAATTGAAAGCCATACTTTATCTGATGCAGTTAAAAAATATTAAATAGCAATGTGTCAACACAAGGATTAGATTCTAAGTGAGTGGTAGCAAATGAAAGGCTAACTCAAAAATGTTAGCTAAAAACAAATCCCTAATTTCCAAAAGAAAACAAAATAACGGCTGAACTAGGGTTCCTGCATAGAAAAGAAGTTTTTAAAAATTACACTTCTTGAAAATGTCAAAATGTGAGTAGGCAGATTAATACTGACATTATACTAAGCTGCAGTTTTATTCTTAAAATACATTTTAGATACTGTGCCAAATGAGTGTATTTCACCATTAGAAAGTAAAAATTGAGAACATTTTGAGATTCAGGCATAGCTCTGGTGAAAGCAGTTCCTTCCAGCCTTCTGACTGTTATCTCAGATGTAAAATCATTACACTGATGTTTTAACCTGCCATGTAAATTTCTTAATATACCGTTATTTCAAAACTCTGAGACAGCTAACATCTGAACATACCGCTGCTGGTTGGGAGTATTTGAATGAATGGTGCCGTGATTACATTTGCTAATTTATACACATTAAATTCTGTATGATATATAGTGATTTAATATACCTTATTGTTGAATAACTGGTATTTGAAAATAAGTGTAGTTTTCTTTCTGAGCAGCTTTTTGGGAAAAGTGCACTGAATATAGTTTCTAGTCATGGTTCACTTTCCTAACTTGTACTTATTTAAAAATCTTCTCATCAGGAGGGAGTTAAATAGTGCTCGAACCAAAAGTCCAGTGAATCTCACTTCCTTTCCCTCATTTTGGTTTGGATGTTGTTTTACAACCATCATTTCTCTGCAAACTTTCCACTCAGTGTATCAAAAATCAATGTTATGAAAGTTCTCTAAAAGGTTCAGCGGTTTTTTGGAGTCTCTGAATGATTACAGCATTCTGTAAATCTGCTTCTTCCAATGTGAGTGTTTCATCTAGCAATTTGAGGAAAGGAAGAGCTGTGGCCAGGGAAAAGGGAGGACTTCTTTGAGATCCTTGGTATTTTTCGATGAAGTCTTTGATGTGGCTTATCCTGTAAAACAGCACAAACTATTAATATAATTTTATGAAAACCTGAGTAAATTTAGTAAGGTAATAAGCTGAAGATATCTTCCTAGTTATGTTAATACACGGAATAGTCAAATTATGATAGAACTTTTTAAAGGCTGATCCTGGATAGTAAGGAATTACTATTAATTATCTTCAGTGTGACAAGGGTATTATGGTTGCATTTTTATTTATACTTTGTTTTAAATTTAATATATATTATTAGTTTCAGAGGTAGAGTACAGTGACTCATCAGTCCTATATAATTTTACAGTTACATTTTTTATAGAGTACGTCCCTTTTAGAGTTATACATTAAAATATTTAATAGGAAACTATACGAAGTCTAAGATTTCCTTGAAAACAGTTCATTCGAACGGAATGAGAAATTACTGTATCTTCTCTTTTGTTTGGGTACGTGTGTATCTGGAAGTTCCTATAATATAAAGTTTATTTATCTGTAACTGGTTCTGAATGGATCATATATGTACTACACTATAGTACTATTACACAGATACAGGCTATGTCTCTTAAATACCAGGTCATGCTGTGTCTCAAACACAATTAGTAAAATTTCTCACTCAGTGTAGGCAGAACTGCAGTTACTGTAATCAACACTACAATAACTGCAATTTTGGAGGTAGCTCAAAGTTATGTTCACCTAAATATGTATGTATGTATATATTTTTAAAGATTTTATTTATTTGATAGAGAAACAATGAGAGAACACAAGCAGCGGGAATGGGAAGAGTGAGAAGCAGGCCTCCTGCTGTGAGCACGGAGCCTGATGCGAGCTTGATCCCATCAAGGACCATGACCTGAGCCAAAGGCAGGCGCTTAACGACTAGGCCACCCAGGCACCCCTATGTGTATGTATTTAGAGAGAACGCATACAGAGTTCATTACAACTAAGATGCCAGTGATTTAAAAACATATCACTTTATGTTTGCTAAAAAAAAAAAAATCCAGGGCGCCTGGGTGGCTCAGTGGGTTAAGCCGCTGCCTTCGGCTCAGGTCATGATCTCAGAGTCCTGGGATCGAGTCCCGCATCAGGCTCCCTGCTCAGCAGGGAGCCTGCTTCCTCCCCTCTCTCTCTGCCTGCCTCTCTGCCTATTTGTGATCTCTCTCTGTCAAATAAATAAATAAATAATATTAAAAAAAAATCCAGATTATGACAAAATACTTTAACACTTAGAATTTTTATATTTACTGAAAGCACAATTTCATGTAAACATTTCTCAAATCAAGCATGTGCTTCTATTAGAATAAAATGGTTAAGCCACTCTTTTAATACTTGAACATTGTTCAGACTCAGATCCTTTCAATCACTTTTGATTTGGTCATAATGTGGTATACATTCTTTTTTTTTTTTTTAAGATTTTATTTGAGGGGCGCCTGGGTAGCTCAGTGGGTTAAATGTCTGCCTTTGGCTCAGGTCATGATCTCAGGGTCCTGGGATCAAGCCCCACATTGGGCTGTCTGCTCAGCAGGGAGCCTGCTTCCCCCACCTCCCCTGCCTGCCTCTCTGCCTACTTGTGATCTCTGTCTGTCAAATAAATAAATAAAATCTTTAAAAAAATATTTTATTTATTTGTAAGAGAGAGAGAGAGAGAAAGCATGAGCAGGGTGAGAGGGAAAAGTGGGTTTCTCACTGAGCAGGGAGCCCAATTCGGGGCTTGATTCCAGGTCCCTGGGATCATGACCAGAGCTGAAGGCAGATGCTTAACTGGAAGCCACCCAGGTGCCCCTGGTATGTATTTTTCCACATAATACCAGCCCTCTGTATTAACGGGTGTGTTGGTGATAAAGAATTTCTTTAAAAAACAAACTGTCTCGGGCACCTGGGTGGCTCAGTGGGTTAAGCCACTGCCTTAGGCTCAGGTCATGATCTCAGGGTCCTGGGATCGAGTCCCGCATCGGGCTCTCTGCTCAGCAGGGAGCCTGCTTCCTCCTCTCTCTCTCTCTCTCTGCCTGCCTGTGATCTCTCTCTGTCAAATAAATAAATAAAAAATCTTAAAAAAAAAAAAGAAACTGTCTCTGAGATGATTTTTGTTCTGCTGAGACTTGTTCTGCATGCTTTGAGGCAGACGCCAAGAAAAAGGTAATTATGTAATGACTGTCATGTGGTCAACCATGGATTTTAGGATAAACTCTCATTTCAGAGGGGCTAAAATGGGAAAAAATGTTTAACTCAGAATTAATGAACTATGCTATTATCATGAAAAACAGAATCCTAATCAATTCACTAAAGTTCATTAACTGTCAGTCTATTAAACCTGTGTGAGTTGCCAAAAACTCTAGGACATAGTCTCATGTATTTGGGTACCAAAAGTTGGGGTAACGAAAGGCTAAAGCTAACAGCAAATGTTATAAATATGAAAAGAAAACAGCAGGGCACTTGGGTGGCTCAGTTGGTTAAGCAACTGCCTTTGGCTCAGGTCATGATCCTGGGGTCCCAGAATCAAGCCCTACATCAGGCTCCCTGCTCCACGGGGAGTCTGCTTCTCCCTCTGACTTCTCCTCTCTCATGCTCTCTCTCTCTCAAATAAATAAATAAATCTTTTTTTTTTTAAGTAAAAATTTTTAGACATACACTATGATCTCTGTGTTGTCATTAAGAGAATAAAAAATGCAAATCTAAAAAGCTGTAAGAGGGTAAAAATAGTAAGTACACATTACGCTCAAAAGGAGGCAAGAAAGGACGAATAAAGAGTAAGATGGGGTGCGGGGTGGTACAGTCAGTTAAGTGTTCAACTCTTGGTGTCTCCAGTGGGGCTCAGCAAACAGCATGGAGTCTGCTTAGAACAGCCCCTCTCTCTCCCTCTGCCCATTTTCTCACCCCCAGATAAACAAATCTAAGAAAGAAAAAAAAAAAAAAAAGAATAGGGGTGCCTGGGTGGTGCAGTCATTTGGGGACCCAACTCTTGGTTTCAACTAGGGTCATGATCTCAGAGTCATGAGACTGAGCCCCGTGTGGGGCTCCACGATCAGCACGGAGTCCGCTTGGGATTATCTTTCCCCCTCCTTCTGCCCCTCCCACTCATGCTCATTTTAAAATAAAATAAATAAACCTTAAAAAAAAAGAAAGAAAGAAAAGGGCACCTAGGTGGCTCAGTAGGTTAAGCGTCTGTCTTGGGCTCAGGTTACGATCCCAGGGTCCTGAGATTGAGCCCCGCACTGGGCTCCCTGCTCAGCGGAGAGTCTACTTCTCCCTCTCCCTCTGCCTGCCTCTCTTCCTGCTTGTGCACACAAGCCTGTTCTGTCAAATAAATAAAATCTTAAAAAAAATAAAAAGACATGGGGTAAAGAGAAAACAAAAGCAAGATAGTAGCCTTAAACTCAATTAGTTCAGGATATTACATATCAATGTCCAAAAGTGGACTAAACATTCCAATTTACAAACAAAGGGTGGTGGGGGGGGGTTGGGGGGGCATTGGGGTACCTGGCTGGCTAAGTCAGAAGAGTGTGAGACTCTTATCTCGGGGTTATGAGTTGGAGCCCCACATTGGGTGTAGAGATTACTAAAAGGAAAAAAAAAAAAAGCTTAAAAGTTTTGTTTTTTTTTTTTTAAAGATTTTATTTATTTATCAGAGAGAGAGAGGGAGAGAGCGAGCACAGGCAGACAGAGTGGCAGGCAGAGGCAGAGGGAGAAGCAGGCTCCCCGCTGAGCAAGGAGCCCAACGTGAGACTCGATCCCAGGACACTGGGATCATGACCCGAGCCGAAGGCAGCTGCTTAACCAACTGAGCCACCCAGGAGTCCCAAAAGTTGTTTGTTTTTTTTTTTTTTAAATAAAAAACAAAGCCTGGGCCACCTCTGCTGTGAACTACGGCGAGATGGTGACCACCGCCGGGCTTGGGGAGGCTATGCAGGGAAGCAAGCCCAGTTAGCCAGAGCCGCCCCTGCCCTAGCAGCAGCATCGGGAAGAAGCTATGGGAGCTGAGCCCAGAGAAGCAGCGGCGCCCTTATGGATGGTGGGCACCTGAGCCCAGACTCGCCCACCTACGTCTTGCACCTAACAGAGCAGAATGATGGCCTCAATCCAGTGATCCAGATCATTTACAGTGGAAAATTTAGACTGGATTATTTCTGGGCTGTCCTGCAGTGTGATGAAAGAAGTGAATGAGCTTTTTTTTTTTTTTTTTTTTTTTTTTTTTAAGAGATTTACTTACTCACTTGAGAGGGAGAGTGTGAATGGGTACATGTGGACAGGAGCAGGGCGGGGGAGAGGAGAGAATCTCCAGCAGACTGCTTGCTGAGCACAGAGCCTGATGCGGGGCTCGACCCCACCACCCAAGATCATGACCTGAGTCACAATCAACAGCTGGATGCTTAGGGGTGCCTGGGTGGCTCAATGGGTTAAGCCTCTGCCTTCGGCTCAGGTCGTGAACCCGCGGTTCTGGGATCCAGCCCCGCATCAGGCTCTCTACTCAGCAGGGAGTCTGCTTCCTCTCTCTCTCTCTCTCTGCCTGCCTCTCTGCCTACTTGTGATCTCTGTCAAATAAATAAATTAAATCTTTAAAAAAAAAAAGAGTTGGATGCTTAACTGATGAAGCCATGCAGACACCCTAGACATGAATGAGCTTTTAAACTAACAGGAGATGCTACTAAGTCAAAAGCAGCCAATTATGCAATGGGACATTTTTAGAAAGTTCTCTTGAAGTCACCTCAAAATGACTGACAAGAGGAAAGGAACTAACCCACTGTAATAAATTTGAGAAACAGGCCAAAAACTATGAAATTTAGCACCACAGGTATTAGTGGAATGAGGGCCCTGAGTTTATTGCCCATACTCTTGATTAGGATGCGAAGAATTACCACTGCTGGGAACATCAACAATGGGTTATTCAGGAATTTAAGCTTTGGGATAATGAGCTGCAATATGTAGACCAATTTTTTTTTAAGATTTTATGTATCTGACAGAGAGTGCCAGCACAAGTAGGGGGAGCAGCAGGCAGAGGGAGAGGGAGAAGCAGGCTCCCCGCCAAATCAGGGCTCAATCCCAGGACCCTGGGATCATGACCTGAGCCAAAGGCAGACACCTAACAAATGAGCCACCCAGACGCTCCAATGTAGACCAATTTTTTTTTTTTTGGGGTGTTAGAACAGCACTTTTTTTTTTTAATTTTTATTTATTTTTTTTATAAACATATAATGTATTTTTATCCCCAGGGGTATAGGTCTGTGAATTGCCAGGTTTACACACTTCACAGCACTCCCCATAGCACATACCCTCCCCAATGTCCATAACCCCACCACCCTCTCCCGGACCCCCCTCCTCCTAGCAACCCTCAGTTTGTTTTGTGAGATTAAGAGTCACTTATGGTTGGGGCGCCTGGGTGGCTCAGTGGGTTAAAGCCTCTGCCTTCAGCTCATGTCATGGTCCCAGGATCCTGGGATAGAGCCCCTGCATCGCATCGGTGTCTCTGCTCAGCAGGGAGCCTACTTCCCTTCCTCTCTCTCTGCCTGCCTCTCTGCCTACTGTGATCTCTGTCAAATAAATAAATAAAGCCTTAAAAAAAAAAAAGAGTCACTTACAGTTTGCGTAGACCAATTTCTTAAGGAGGATTTGAGAAGTAACTGTCTGGACCCAAAGATACTTTGTAATTTCTAACACTACTGGCTATACTGGAGAGAGAAGTCCTTTACCCTCCGGGAATGATCAAACTAGTACCACATAATGAAAGTGCATGCAACTATTTGGAAGGGATTTTACAGGACTGTGGTCTTCCCAAATATCCCAATCTACTAAATCCATTCCCTGATTTGCAACCAAGTCACAGGTCCCCCTAATTGCCTTTCTTGTGGATATCTATGAAGACACTTTTTAAAAGATTTTTTTTAAGATTTTATTTATTTATTTGACAGACAAAGATCACAAGTAGGCAGAGAGGCAGGCAGAGAGAAAGGAGGATGCAGGCTCCCTGCTGAGCAGAAAGCCCCATGTGGGGCTTGATCCCAGGAGCCTGGGATCATGACCTGAGCCAAAGGCAGAGGCTTTAACCCACTGAGCCACCCAGGCGCCCCTAAAAGATTTTATTTTTAATTAATCTCTACACCCAATGTGGGGCTCGAACTCAACCCTTTGATCAAGAGTCACAAGCTCTGACAGCTTGTGAGCCAGCCAGCCCCCCCAAGGAGTACACTATTTTTTTTTTTTTAAGATTTTATTTATTTGTCAGAGAGAGAGAGGGAGCGAGAGCAGCACAGGCAGACAGAATGGCAGGCAGAGACAGAGGGAGAAGCAGGCTCCCTGCCGAGCAAGGAGCCCGATGCGGGACTCGATCCCAGGACGCTGGGATCATGACCTGAGCTGAAGGCAGCTGCTTAACCAACTGAGCCACCCAGGTGTCCCAAGGAGGACACTCTTACTAAGCATTAGAGTTGTCTGAAATCCTGGCTTAAAAAAAAAAAAAGACACTTTAAGAAAGGAGTATTGGAAATATACTGAAGATCCTTTCAAAGCAAACACAGCATAGAAAGTGACCCATTGACAAACATATAGCATTAACACTATCTAGAAAAAGTTGATGGAATGCTTTAATTTTTGAAGAGACTCTATCTACTACAGGAATTTCAAACTAAAGTGATCACTCCCTTTGCCTGTGGTATAAAACATGCACTGCACTGCTTTTTTTTTTTTTTTAAGATTTTATTTATTTATTTGACAGAGAGAAATCACAAGTAGATGGAGAGGCAGGCAGAGAGAGAGAGAGAGAGGGAAGCAGGCTCCCTGCTGAGCAGAGAGCCCGATGCGGGACTCAATCCCAGGACCCTGAGATCATGACCTGAGCCGAAGGCAGCGGCTTAACCCACTGAGCCACTGCACTGCTTTTTAAGAACCAACTGTGAGGGTGCCTGGGTGGCTCAGTTAGTTAAGTAAACTGCCTTTGGCTCAGGGTCATGTTCCTGGAGTCTCGGATCGAGTCCCGCATCTGGCTCTGAGCTCAGCGGGGAGCCGGCTTCTCCCTCACCCCTCCCCTCTCATGCCCTCTCTCTCAAATAAAAAAGTCTTTAAAAAAACAAAACAAAGGGGCACCTGGGTGGCTCAGTGGGTTAAAGCCTCTGCCTCTGGCTCACGTCATGATCCCAGGGTCTGGGACTGAGCCCCATACTGGGCTCTCTGGTAGGCAGGAAGCCTGCTTCCCTTCCTCTCTCTGCCTCTCTCTGCCTACTTATGATCTCTCTGTCTGTCAAATAAATAAAATCTTAAAAAAAAATCTTCCTCATCTTATAAAAAACAAAACAAAACAAAAAAACCAATTGGGTGCTGCTATTCATACTGGCAATTTGATTATTTTATTTCACTCATTTATTTTTTGAAGATTTTATTTATTTGACAGAGAGAGAGCACAGGCAGGCAAGGGGGCAGGCAGAGGAAGAGGGAGAGAAGTAGGCTCTCCACTAAGCAGGGAGCCCAACGCGGGGCTCGATCCCAGGACCTTGGGAGTATGACCTGAGCTTAAGGGAGATGCTTTTCAGACTCAGCCACCCAGGCACCCCTAATTATTTATAAAGCAAAATAATTTGGGGGGAGAAGAAATAGTCTCACGAAGGAACTTCTGTATATTTACTCAATCCCTTAACATCAGCTCCTCCGTAAAGGGAATGTGGGCCAGGATCTGCAGCATTAATGCCTGCAAGTAACTTGTATGTAATGGATATAATGTAACTTAAATTTTAGTTCAGGAAGCAAGGAATGCAACTGTTACTTCTGGGCTCCTATGCCAAACTAACAAATCCCCAAAGAATGGTTTTATTTATTTTATTTTATTTTTTTTTAAGATTTTATTTATTTATTTGAGAGAGAGAGACAGTGAGAGAGAGCATGAGCGAGGAGAAGGTCAGAGAGCGAAGCAGACTCCCCATGGAGCTGGGAGCCTGATGTGGGACTCGATCCCGGGACTCCAGGATCACGCCCTGAGCCGAAGGCAGTCGTCCAACCAACTGAGCCACCCAGGCGTCCCCCAAAGAATGGTTTTATAACAAAATTACAGATGTATCCTAAAAACTTTTTAAATTTAAAATTAAAAAATAAAAACAAAGTCTAATTAATAATCACTTAATAAATACTGTTGGCCAGAGTTTTTCAAATGCTTTAGTTGTTCAAGAAAAGAAAAATCTAGGTGACTATTTGTTACTAAAAATGTTCCAAGTATTCTTCTAGACAAAGAAAGTTGAGATTCAAATATTTTATTTCCCTGAATATATAGAAACTTAGAGTGGAATAACAAATCCCCTCTTCCATTTTCCACATGTTTAGTTTGCCTTCCTCCCATCTGAAAGAACTTGGGTCACAGAAGGCACCATTTAAACATACGCTGCTTCTATTATTGGGGCACCTGAGTGGCTCAGGCAGTTAAGTGATGGACTGCTGATTTCCGCCCAGGTCATGATCTCAGGGTTATGAGATTGAACTCCACGCTGGGTGTGGAATCTGCATAAGATTCTCTCTCTCCCCCCTGTGGCCCCTCCCCACCCTCTCTTATAAAGAAATTGTTAAAAAATTATGAACACATGCTTCTATTATTATGATCATCAGCTCTCTGATTTTTGCTGTGTAGGGTAGTTTGCTATTTAGAAACAATATAAGCGAAATGCCTTGAAGAGAGCCTAATATATAGAAAGCATTCGATAGGTGGTAGCTAAAAACAAAACACAAAACAAGAATCAAAAAAGACTGTTAACCTAGACATAAAAACTAGACTCAAGTAACTATTGACAAGAAATACCTTTAAATATACAGAAACATAAATACATAGATAAATGAAATTAAAGAGAAAGATATGTACACCATGCAAGCATTAATCATAAAGAGGCTTATGTGACTATATTAGTATCAGGTAAAGTAAACTATGACAAAAAATTATCAGGGATTAAAAGGGACATTTCTCAGTGTTAAAAAGGTCAATTAATCAGAAAAAAACTGCAATTTTACCTCTATACAGACCTAACTACAGAGCTTTAACATATATAAAGTAAATTTTAACAGAAAGAAAGGAGAAATAGACAAATCCACAATTATAGCTATAGATTTTAGGACAGCTCTATCGCTAACTGATAAAATATGCAGAAAAATAAAGAAGTAACTCAATTTTTAAAAAAAAGTAATAGTAATTAGGGGCACCTGGGTGGCTCAGTGGGTTAAGCCTCTGCCTTAGGCTCAGGTCATTATCTCAGGGTCCTGGGACTGAGCCCCACATCGGGCTTTCTGCTCAGCGGGGAGCCTGCTTCCTCCTCTGTCTCTGCCTGCCTCTCTGCCTACTTGTGATCTCTCTCTCTGTTAAATAAATAAAATCTTTAAAAAAATAAATAAAAATAGTAATTAAGAGAAAGTGGAGGGGTGCCTGGGTGGCTCAGTCCATTAAGCGTGTGCCTCCAGTCAGGTCATAATCCCGGGGTCCTGGGATCGTGTCCCGTATCGGGCTCCCTGCTTGGCCGGTAGCCTGCTTCTCCCTCTCCCACTCCCCCTGCTTGTGTTCTGTTCCTGTGCTCACTGTCTCTGTCTGTCAAATACATAAATAAAATCTTACAAAAAAAATTAGAGAGAGAGAGAGAGAGAGAACATGGAGTTGGCAAAAGGAAAGTTAGATGGACACTCAAATAGAATGGAGAGCCCAGAACAGATCACCTGCTTTACAAAAAAGATGTTACAGCAGTTAGGTCAGGAAATTAAGTCTTTTCTACAAAGTGTACAATAAACAGGACTTGGCCATGTGACTTGCTCTAGTCAATGGGTTGTTAGTACAATGATACAAGTAAATGCACTTGTGCCTCTGCCCCTGTTCTGAGAACACTGACAAGTAGGGTGCTGATTCAAGGAGGAGAGACACAGGAGCAGACCTAGACTCAGATCTGTAGCTTAAGCTCATACTCCCTTAAATGATCTGCAAACATATGAATGAGCCCAGCTGAGATCAGCAAATCCACATCAACTGACATATAATACTTATTATTCCATGCCATGAGATTTTTCTGGCTGTTTACTGAGCAATGCTGACTGATACAGCCACATAAACAAATAGAAACCTCGAACACTACTAACAAAAATAGGATGGCTAACTGATTTCATATAATGGGAATACAGTATAGAAAGTAAATGAGGGACAGCAATACACATCAACATGGATGAGTCTCAAAAAAAAATTGTAGTGTAACACATATGATTCCATTCATGTCAATTTTAAATAAAAATCAAAACAGCATTTCTTTCCCCTTACTGAACCTGATCCAAAAGCCACTAGGAGCGCTGAACATGGGAGCCAGAAATGATGACAGGAGTTGAGGTGGCCCGGAACAGGGAATCAGTCTAAGCAGAGTTCAGAAGGCATCTGTACAGGAAAGCTGCCCACCTGCCTGTGGTGTCAGAGCCTGAGAAGCAGGAGGAGAGTGTCAGTGCAGGGGGAGGTAAGGCAGGGGTGGTCAGAGTATAAGCAAGGTTAGGGGTATGTCCTACAAAAGTTGTCCAGGACAGAGTGTCAGAAGCAAAGTAGGGTGAGGAATGTACCCAAACTGCGGGGTAGGAGAAGAAGTGGCCTGGAGTGGGCCGGAAGGAGCAGCCACTGCGGCATGTCAGAACCAAGAAGGGGTGAAGAGACTAAGCAGGCATTGGGGAGAAGAGGGGTACTGAGTGTCAGAGCCAGAGAGCATGAAGAGGTCATGGATACGGGGTGTTGAAGTGGCCTGGGGGATGTGTCAGAGATGCAGCAGGAAGAGAAAGGAACTGAAATGGGAACTCAGTCAGGATAAAGACCAAGCAGAGTAAAGAATTCTTCAAGTGGGGGAGGTGGCAACAGGGGAAAAAAGAGACTGGTTACATAGAGGAAGATTAATCAATCAGTAAATATATTAAGAATAATCGAGGGGTGCCTGGGTTGCTAAGCTGGTTAACCAAGTCCAACTCTTGGTTTTGGCTCGGGTCATGATTTTGGGGTCCTGGGATTGAGCCCAGCACTGGCTCCATGCTTGGTGCGGAGTCTGAGGATTTTTCTCCTTCTATCCCTCCCCTTGCCACTACTAAAATAAATAAATCAATCTTTAAAAAAAAAAAAATGGAAGCCCGGCTATTCACTGTGGAAGAAATTAAGTTATACATATGGAAAGGAAAAAACTGGAATAAACTCAATGGTGGTATATTGAGTCTGGAGGTATCTATGTGAACTCATGCTTTCATTGTGCAAAGACACAAAAAATACACATGTAAATGGGTACGTATGTATGTATATGTATGCGTGTATACACCTATAGCTCTCTCCACTCAGAAAGCCTGGGAGTGGTGCCATCAAGCAGTAAGCGTACCTACTACCCAGATCCTGGCTTCTCGGCACCATTGTCTACTAAAAAGAACCAGGGTTTTTTTGTTTTGTTTTGTTTTGTTTTAAGATTTTATTTATTTATTTGACAGAGAGAGATCACAAGTAGGCAGAGAGGCAGGCAGAGAGAGAGAGAGAGAGAAAGGAAAGCAGGCTCTCCGCTTCATTTCATCGGAGAGCCCGATGCGGGACTCGATCCCAGGACCCCGGGATCGTGACCTGAGCCGAAGGCAGTGGCCCAACCCACTGAGCCACCCAGGCGCCCCGAGAACCAGGGTTTTTTAGAAAAAGTATGATGAACTATTATTTCAAATTGAGACATGACACCCAAAAGGTAATGTGTGATTCTGAATGGCCTTTGGGTAAAAAGGATGGTTATCAGATTAAACGGCAAACTTTGAATAGGGCCCAAATATTAGCTCATAGAGGTGTATTAATGTTAAATTCTCAAATGGCCAAAATGTGGTTATATGTGATCAAGTCTCTGTGGGAAACACAAACACACAAAAGTATTTTGGGTGGGGATGTCTGGGTGGCTCAGCTGGTTAAGCGGCTGCCTTCAGCTCAGGTCATGATCCCAGCGTCCTGGGATGGAGTCCCACATCCGGCTCCTTCCTCATCAGGAAGCCTGCTTCTCCCTCTGCCTCCGCCTGCCATTCTGTCTCCCTGTGCTCGCTCTCTCTGACAAAAGGGAAAAAAAAAAGTATTTTGGGTGATGGTCATCAGATTAGCAACTTACTCTTGAAGCCAATAGGAAAAAAATTCTTTATAGTGTTTTTAAAACTTTTCTATTTATGATTTTATTTTTAAGATTTATTTATTTCAGACAGAGTGGGAGCAGGGGGTAGGGGGAAGAACAGAAGGGAAGAAAAAGGGGAAGGAGTTGGGGTGCTTGGGTGGCTCAGGGGGTTAAGCCTCTGCCTTCAGCTTAGGTCATCTCAGGGTCCTGGAATTTGGGCCCATATCCAGTTCTCTGCTCAGCAAGGAGCCTGCTTCTCCCCCTACTACACCCACCCCACTGCTGCTCTGCTTACTTGTGATCTCTCTCTCTCTGTGTCAAATAAATAAATAAAATCTTAAAAAAAAAAAAAAAAAAAGAAGGGGAAGGAGAAGGATGGGTAAAGAATGTCAAGCAGGGGCGCCTGGGTGGCTCAGTGGATTAAGCCGCTGCCTTCGGCTCAGGTCATGATCTCAGTGTCCTGGGATCAAGCCCCGCATCGGGCTCTTTGCTTGGCGGGAGCCTGCTTCTCTCTCTCTCTCTCTCTCTCTGCCTGACTCTCCGCCTGCTTGTGATCTCTCTCTCTGTCAAATAAATAAATAAAATCTTAAAAAAAAAAAAAAAAGAATGTCAAGCAGACTCAGCACTGAATGCAGGGCCAACTAAAGGCTCGATCTCATGACCCAGAAACCATGACCAAGCAGAAACCAAGAGGCCAGATACTTAACTGACTGAGCCACCCTAGAGCCCCAATTTATGATTTTTTTTTTAATTTAGTTCTTTGAAACAAAGAGAGAAAGAGAGAGAGCACAAGCTGGCAGTAGCAGGCAGAGGGAGAAGGAGAAGCAGGCTCCCTGCTGAGCAAGGATCCTGACATGGGGCTCCATCCTGCATATGTCTTTGGCTCAGGTCATGATCCCAGGACGCTGGGACCATGACCTGAGCCAAAGGTAGTTGCTTAACCAACTGAGCCACCCAGGTGCCCCTTTATGACTGTTTTAAAATTCAAACTAATTATTTGGAAATGAGCAAAACAATTCAGTATTTTTTTAAGATACATAGGTACTTGATAAAACTATGAATAAAAGTAGAAAATGATTAACATAAATTCAGAATACAGTATGTCTTGCACAAAATGAAAAGAGATATGATCAGGGAAAAGGCACATAAGGTATATTAAAATATATTCTGAGCTAGTTGTGTGTGTGTGTATTTTTTTTAAAGAGAGTGTGTGGGGAGAGAAAGAATCTTTTTTTTTTTTTAAGATTTTATTTATTTATTTGAGAGAAAAAGGAGAGAGAGAAAGAACATGAGCAGGGAGGGGGTTGATGGAGAGGGAAAAGCAGGCTTCCCGAGGTATAGGGAGCCTGAGGTGGGGCTCAATTCCAGGACCCTGCGATCATGACCTGAGCTACAGGCAGATGTTTAACTGACTGAGCCACCCAGGTTCCCCTAGATATGTAATTTTAGTATTTTTAAAAGATTTTATTTATCTGAGACAGAGAGCATGAGCAGGGAGAGGAGAGGTAGGAGCAGACTCCATGCTAAGAAGGGAAGGCTGACACGGGGCTCAAATCCAGGACCTGGGATCATGACCTGAGCCGAAGACAGATGCTTAACTGACTGAGCCACCCAGGTACCCCAAGTGTTCAACTCTAGATTTCAGCCTGGGTCACAACTTCAGGGTTGTGAGACAGAATCATGTGTTGGGCTTCACACTCATTGAGGGAGTCTGCTTAAGATTCTCTCTCTTCCTCTCCCTCTGTCCTTCCCCTCCTGAAATAAATAAGTCTTAAAAGAAAAAAAAAAAACTACATATCTAGTTATACAGGAAGGCCAATCAACTGATAAAAATGATAATCCATAAAACAAACTGAAAGTACTTCATTAATGTCCAAAAACTTCTATTGTCATGACATATTGTTTAGAGAACTGGTAAGATCCTTGGTTAGTTCTTAAAAACTGCTAACTGAACTGAAAAGAAATTTAAACATGAAAAAATTCAGACAAAGAATGAAATGAAAGACTCACCTGTGAGAAATGTTAAATTTCTGGACAATCCTTTTTCCATTGGCTAACCAGATCTGTACATTAGTGATGGGTTCCAGATTGTTTAGTTGAACGGATAAATTATTTTTATTCTCAACTTCGATACTCTTTGCCTTAGAAACAATTTTTGGTGTGGCACTAAGAAAAGCCAGACAACAAAGTCAGGTGCAAGTTGTTCATTAAGAAGAACTTAATCACTGAACAAATACTATAAAACTTTTACATTAAGTGTACCTTTTAGGAAGATATTACAGTCACAGCTGTTTCCTGAATAATAACATAAAGATACTAATATTACTTATGTCCTTCATATATGATGAATGTAGGATCATAATGAAATTACACATATCCAAGTAATTTGTAAGACTGTAGAGTGCTATGTAAATACATTATAATTATTTTAATAGTGCCTTACAGAATAGACAATTTAATAGGGTTGAAAGATCTGTAGACTTTAGCTTTATCTACTACTCCCCAGGTTAAAATTTCTATAAGAAATGTAAGTTCTTAGAACAAAAATAAACAAAACAGGTAAAACAAAACAAAAACAAAGTGGAGGAGTGGGCCGGGCTGGCTAAGTCAGAAGAGCTTGTGACTGGGATTCTTGATCCAAAGATCATGAGTTTGAGCCCATGTTAGGTGTTAAGAGTATTTAAATAAATGAATAAATAAAAACACTAACAAAATTCTAAGTTCTTTATAGAAATTAGTCCTTGTATTATAAAGGGGGAAACAAATGAAGCAAAGTACTTCCTGGTCATTCTGTAAGTCACATGTGAATATTTTTATATGTGTGGATGAACAGACAGATAACTTTGTCAATCTTGATAATCTATGAGAATTCATCAAAATAATCACACACCTAACCTCTTTGTATACGGTCATAAAGCACAGTTAGATATGATGAAGACTACAAAATTTAACAATTAAAGGCTTTGATAGGGGTACTAATTTTATCATGCATTTTTTCATTTTTATTACCACAAAATTCAGATACGTAACATAGAACATAAATGCTAAAGGCACTGGTAACTGTAAAATGTAACCCTATAATCTGAAGCTAGCATATGTACTCTGTAACATTAATGGCTATGCTCAAGTTGGTGGGTGCAAAGGAGAAAAATGATTTACTCATCAATTCTGTCTAAAGTCCTCAGTAATACAGGTCCTTTAATTTGGTAAAATCAAAAAAGCCTTCATGATTTTTTAGTGTACTGCCAGCATATGTTAATTTACACTAAGATAAACAGGAGTCCTCATGAAAGTTAACATGAAAAATCTCATTTCCAATGTGAGAAATGGTAAGCTCTACAGAGCGGGTCTGTATCATAAAACAATGACAAGCTGAACATTCGTCAAGCCCGTGTGTGGAAAGCACACTATGAGCCTACTCACCTTCCTAGTCTGTGACCCTGTCCTGAGAAGGGCTGGAATACAGGCTTCGTTGACATACATACTTCATTTTTTTTGTCTTCAACTTTAACATCCACCTCCTCTTTATCAAAAATTCCCTGTAATTCCAAAGGTAACTCCCTTGGAAGGTAAAGAGACAAAGTGATAAAGCTCCCAATGTTTTTTCTTTCTCCAAAAAACTTACTCTCAGAATGCAAACAGAATTGAAAAATATATAGAAATAAGAGACATATAATCTTTACAATAAAAAAACTAAATGTAACATTTATTAATAACTAAATGTTATTATTTCAGTTGAGAGAGAGAGATAGTGAGGAAGAGCATGAGCAGGGAGGAAACAGGCTCCCTGCTCGGGGCTGAACCAAATGAACCGTCCAGGTGCCCCTAAATGTAGCTTACTTTTTAAGACTTTATTTTCAAGTAACCTTAATACCCAAATGGGTCTCAAACACACATCCCTGAGATCAAGAGTTGCAGGCTCAGGTCATGATCCCAGGGTCTTGGGACCAGGCTGTGCTGGGCACCCTGCTCAACAGGGAGCCTGCCTGGACGTTCTCTCCCTCTGCCCTCCCCCCGCTTGAAGGAGCACGTGTTCTCTCTCTCAAATAAGTAGGTCTTTATTTATTATTATTATTATTTTAAGATTTTATTTATTTATTGAGAGAATGGGAGAAGGAGAGAGAAAGCATGAGAGGGAGGAGTGTCAGAGGGAGAAGCAAACTCAGGAACCCCCCACCCCATGCGGGATTACATCCTGAGACTCTGGGATGAGCCGACTGAGCCACCCAGGTACCCCTATTTTTTATTATTTTAAAAAGATTTTATTTACTTGACAGAGAGAGCAGGAGAACACAAGCAGGGGGAGCAGTAGGAGGAGAGGGAGAAGCTGGTTCTCCACCAAGTCCTGGGATCGAGCTCCTGATGTGGGGCTCGATCCCAGGACCCTGGGATCATAACCTAAGCCAAAGGCAAAAGCTTAACCATCTGAGACACCCAGGTGCCAATAATAATAACAGGTGTATCCAGATGGTTCACTCGGTTAAGCACCGGACTTGATTTTGGCTCAGCTTATCATCTCAGGGTTGTGGGACTGATTCTGCATTGAGCCCAGGGCTCTGCATGGGGCTCCACACTTAGCAAGGAGTCTGCTTCTCTCCTCCTTCTGCTGCCCCCCTCTCAGTGCACACATGACCTCTCTCTAAAAATAAATAAGTCTTAAAAAAAAAAATAGGGACGTCAGAGTGGTTTAGTCCATTAAGCGTCTGCCTCTGACTCAGGTCATGATACCAGGGTCCTAGGATTGAGCCCTATATCAGGCCAACCAGCCGGGCACCCCCAACATGGAACTCTTGTTCATCTTGCGGTCGTGAGTTCAAGCCCCATGTTGGGCCTACAGCATACTTAAAAACAAAACCAAACCAAACCCGGTTTGTACCTGGTGTTACAACTCCTAGATTTTTCTCTATACATACATTAAAACTCCATGTAATTATTTTATTTCTCCACAAATGGTACTAATCTATATATACGATTCAGTATTCTGTGAACTGTTTTATTTTTAATTTTTAAAAAAAGATTTTATTTATTTACTTGACAGAGAAAGGCACAGTGTGAGAGGGAACACAAGCAGGGGGAGTGGGAGAGGGAGAAGCAGGCTTCCCGCTGAGCAGGGAGCTGGATGCGGGGCTCGATCCCAAGATCTGGGATCATGACCTGACCTTAAGGCAGATGCTTAACAACTGAGCCACCTGCAAACTATTTTTTAAAAACAATATACCAGGGGTGCCTGGGTGGCTCAGTGGGTTAAGCCGCTGCCTTCGGCTCAGGTCATGATCTCAGGGTCCTGGGATCGAGTCCCACATCGGGCTCTGTGCTCAGCAGGGGGCCTGCTTCCCTCTCTCTCTCTCTGACTGCCTCTCCATCTACTTGTGATCTCTCTCTGTCAAATAAATAAATAAAATCTTTTTAAAAAAATTAAAAAAAACAATATACCACAGAAATCTTCCCATGTTAATATACAAATGTCATTCATTTTACCAAATGCATGCTATTCTATTATTAAGTAGATAAAATGGTACAAATATATAAAAGGTCCTTTTTTCTTACTGATTTTTAAAAATTATGTATATATTCCATCTGCATTTCATATATGTAACAAGTATCCCCAGTCCAGCACTTGTCTTCTGACTGTATGTAAGTGTCTTTTGGTATACAGAAGTCTTTAATAGTTACATAATGAAATTTATCCATATTTTTATATTGCTTCTGGGATTCATGCCAACTAGTTATATTCAATAACATGGATTCTTCCAAATGAAACATGCCTAAAATAATCCTTCTATTTACAAAGACTACTTACCCTTTTTTGATGGAGTTCAGAAACTGCTGACTTGCACCATCAGAGTAACTTCTGAAATCATCATTGACTGTGAATCCATTTTTCCATAATTTTATACTTATATCCACCTGCAAAGCAGTTAAGAAACAAAATGCATTATTAATAAAATATACTAGATTAAAAGTCTGAAAATGTTTTCTATTGTATATATTTTATGTATCATTCCTTTGTAAAAACTGAGATATAACTGACATATAACATTAGTTTTAGCCATATAACATAATGGTTTCATATATGCATATACTGAAGATGATTTAGTCAACATCCATTACCCAGCATAACTACAATTTTTTCTCCAGTTTTACTGAGAAACACACATATCATATCAAGTTTAATGCATACTGCATTGTGGTTTGATTTATATATATTGTGAAATGATTACCACAATAGGTTCAGTTCATATCCATCATCTTATACAGACACAATGAAAAGAAAAAAGAATTTTCGGGCGCCTGGGTGGCTCAGTGGGTTAAGCCGCTGCCTTCGGCTCAGGTCATGATCTCAGAGTCCTGGGATCGAGTCCCGCATCGGGCTCTCTACTCAGCAGGGAGCCTGCTTCCTCCTCTCTCTCTCTCTCTCTGCCTGCCTCTCTGCCTACTTGTGATCTCTCTCTGTCGAATAAACAAATAAAATCTTTTTAAAAAAAAGAAAAAAGAAAAAAGAATTTTCTCCTTGTGATGAGAACTTCAAGGACTTACTCTCTTAACTGTCCTATGGTATCACAGAGCACTGTTAACTATAGTCATCACATTATGCATTGTACCCCCAGTACTTACTTATCTTAAAATTGGAAGGTTATGCCTTCTGACCACCTTCTGCCAATCCCCCTAAACCCTCTTCAAAATCTAATGTATCATTCTTAACAGCAAACATCACATATAAAATATACAAAAATAATGTATATGGGCTCCCTTGCTGGCTCAGTCAGAAGGCACGAAACTCTAGATCTCGGGGTTTTGAGTTTGAGCCCCATGTTGGGCAGAGTTGCTGGGTATTTACCCTGAAGATACAAAAGTAGTGATCCAAAAGGGCATGTGCACCTGAATGTTTATAGCAGCAATGTCCACAATAGCCAAACTATGGAAAGAACCTAGATGTCCATCAGCAGATGAATGGATAAAGACACACACACACACACACAGGAATACTATGCAGCCATCAAAAGAAAGGAAATCTTGCCATTTGCAATGACATAGATGAAACTAGGGTATATGCTGGGTGAAATAAGTCAATCAGAGAAAGTCAATTATCATATGATCTCTCCGATATGAGGAATCTGAAAGGCAGAGTGGGGGTGTCTGGGGGACAGAGAAGGAAAAATGAAACAAGATGGGATCAGGAGGAATACAAAACATTAAGAGACTCTTAATCTCACAAAACAAACTGAGGTTTGCTGGAGGCATAGTATGGAGAGGGTGGCTGGGTTATGGACATCGGGAAGGGTATGTGAGTGCTGTGAAGTGTATACTCCTGACAATTCACAGACCTGTACCCCTGGGGCAAATAATACTTTTTATGTTAATAAAAACAATTAAAAAAAAAAAGAAGAGGACACTTAAGCCACTGAGCCCCCCAGGCGCCCCCTGAATCCACACTTTTTAAAAAAAAAAAAAAAGATATTTTTATTTATTTATGTGACAGAGAGAGAGATATCACAAGTAGGCAGAGAGGCAGGCTGGGGGTGAGGGGGAAGCAGGCTCCCCGTTGAGCAGAGAGCCCGATGAGGGGCTCGATCCCAGGACCCTGAGACCATGACCTGAGCCGAAGGCAGAGCCTTCACCCACTGAGCCACCCAGGTGCCCCGAATCCATACTTTTAACCATTTAACTATATTGCCCTTTATAACCAAGTCTCTGCTCTCAGGGTATTCACATAAAAGAGAACAAAGCAAATAGGAAAAGAATTATTCCTTCATAAAGACACTGAGGAAAACAGACGAAACTGAAAAACAGGGGCACCTGGGTGGCTCAGCTGGCTAAGTGTCTGATTCCTGGCCCCCAGATCACGACCCAAGCCAAACTGACAGTTGGATACTTAAACCACTACACCACCCTGGTACCCCTAAGCATCCAGACTCTTGATTTCAGCTCAGGTTTTGATCTCAGCATTGTGAGTTTAATCCCTATTTTCGGCTCCACACTGGGGATGGAGCCTATTTAAAAGAAAAAAACAAAAACAAAAATCCAAAATTGGTAATACACTCATATGAGACTATAATGTTTGAAAGAGAGGGAATGTTCGGGAACAAAAGAGCTCTTAGAAACTGAAATTGGGGGGGCGCCTGGGTGGCTCAGTGGGTTAAAGCCTCTGTCTTCGGCTCAGGTCATGATCTCAGGGTCCTGGGATCGAGCCCCGCATCGGGCTCTCTGCTCAGCAGGGAGCCTGCTTCCTCCTCTCTCTCTGCCTGCCTCTCTGCCTGCTTGTGATCTCTGTCTGTCAAATAAATAAATAAAATCTTAAAAAAAAAAAAAAAGAAACTGAAATTGGGGGGCACCTGGGTGGCGCAGTGGGTTAAAGCCTCTGCCTTCAGCTCAGGTCATGATCCCAGGGTCCTGGGATAGAGCCCCACATTGGACTCTCTGCTCAGCAGGGAGCCTGCTTCCTCCTCTCTCTCTCTGCCTACTTGTGATCTCTGTCAAATGAATAAATAAAATCTAAAAAAAAAAAAAAGAAACTGAAATTGGAAACTGAATAAAAAGACTGAGATAGGGTGCCTGGGTGGCTCAGTTGGTTAAGCGACTGACTCCAGCTCAGGTCATGATCCTGGAGTCCCGGGATCGAGTCCCACATCAGGCTCCCAGCTCCATGGGGAGTCTGCTTCTCCCTCTGATCTATAATTATATATATTATATATAATTATATATATAATACATATATGTGTATTGTGTATATAATACATATATGTGTATATATGTATATAAAATACATATATCTTTGACCTTATATATGATATATATATGACCTTATATATGATATATGATATGATATACGATATATGATATATATAAGGTCTAAGACAGATCCCAATTGAAGTAGAACAAAATTATAAAGAGGTGGAACACAGAAGAAACAATAAAAAATTAAGAGGCTTGATCCAAGAGGTCCAATATGTATGTAAAAGCATTCTAGAGAGACCAGCAATGGAGGAGAGCAAAATACCGATAAAGCAACATAAGAAAATGTCCTAGAATGGTAAAACTGAGTTTCCAGATTGAATGAATAAAAAAGGACCCACCATCAAGGCCCATAAGAACACAGGGTTAAAGATTCTAACAGCTTTCAGTGAGTAAACACGTACCACATACAAAGGCTCAGATACCAGGGGGCACCTGGATGGCTCAGTCGATTAACCAGTCAGTGACCATTGGTTTCAGCTCGAGTCCTGATCTCCGAGCCCATATGGGGCTCCCTGCTCAGCATGGGTCTGTTTGGGATTCTTTCTCTTTCTCTCTCCTGGGTCCCTCCACCTGCTTGCTCACACAGGTGCACAAGTGCTCTCTCTAATAAATAAATAAATAAATCTTAAAACAAACAAAACAAAACCCACAACAAAGGCTGAGTTACCAGAACAGCATTCTATCAATCAAGTGTGAAGACAGAATAAAGGCAAATTGAGGCTTGCAAGGTTTTAAGCTATCTACTTCCAAGGCGCTCTCCTCACACACACTGTGTTAGAAAGCTATCCCAAGTCTGGCTTCATGAAGGACACACCTGGGGCACCTGGGTGGCTCAGTGGGTTAAAGCCTCTGCATTTGGCTCAGGTCATGATCCCAGGGTCCTGGGATGGAGCCCCGCATCAGGCTCTCTGCTCAAGAGGGAGCCTGCTTCCCTTCCTCTCTCTCTCTCTGCCTGCCTCTCTGCCTACTTGTGATCTCTGTCTGTCAAATAAATAAAATCTTTAAAAAAAAAAAAAAAAAGGACACCCTTACTAGCAACTAGCATATTCCCCACCAAATGACAAGCAAAAAATACAGTAATTACTAGTACAGTTTGGTGTCACTGCCTACATTCCTCCCAAGGCATTGTCCGTTTTAACCACCATCACTTCTGCAGTATGAGCACAAAATCAACACAGTGACAAGGGTAAACAATATCCTACTATTATGATGAAAACAGTTTTGACCACATAGACCCAAAATATGGTCTCTATTTTGAGAAACACTGGATGAGAAAAAAGTTATGGACATTTACCTGTTTTTTCTGTTCAGTGGGAGACATGCATTTGGCACCAACCTTCTCTGCTTCCTCAAAAAGGCTGTCAACAAAATAGTCACAATTTCTTTGTCGATCATCACTCAGAGGCTGGTTGTCAGATCCTGTTTCACAAACCCTACACACACACAAAAAGAACATTAAGCACTACCATTACTTTTCCAAAAATTTACATGAATTTCTAGTTAAAGGGTCCTAAACAGAAATGACTCCGGTTCCGCAGTTTAGACCCACTTCTAAATTAAGATTTTAGCAGATACATGAACTTGGGAAGTCATTAACCTTTCTGGTCCAGAGCAGGGTTTTCTCAACTTCAGTCTATTGACATCTGGGGAGGGATAATTCTTTGTTGTGTGGGCTGCCCTATTATTGCAGGATATTTGATAGCATCTGTGGCCTTTACCCACTAGATGCCCAAATCATGCATACTCTCCACCCACCCCACCTCCAGTGTTAAAATACATTAAACCATCTCTAGACATTGCCAGGTTTATCTTCTGCAGGACAAAAATCTTACCAGGTCAGGGCGACTGGGTGGCTCAGTGGGTTAATTAAGCCTCTGCCTTCAGCTTAGGTCATGATCCCAGGGTGCTGGGATCGAGCCCCGAGTTGGGCTCTCCACTCTGTGGGGAGCCTGCTTCCTCCCTCTCTGCCTGCCTCTCTGCCCACTTGTGATCTCTCTCACTCTCTGTCGAATAAATAAATAAAATCTTAAAAAAAAAAAAATCTTACCAGGTCGAAAATTACTGGTCCAGAGTTAAAAAAAAAAAAATTCTTCCCCAAAAGCTCAAAATAGCTTTATTTATTAATTCATGAAGATTTTATTTGACAGAGAGAGAGCACAAGCAGGGGAGCAAAAGGGAGGGGGAGAAGCAGGCTCCTGTCCTTCAGAGCAAGGAGCACGATGCAGGGCTTGACCCCAGGATACTAAGATCACAACCCAAGCTGAAGGCAGATGCTTAACCAACTAAGCCATGTGCCCCTCAAAATAGCTTTATAAGGGGTTACTATGTATCTTCTGGTAATAAAAAGCACTTTTTTTTAAAAAAGATTTTATGTATTTACTTGAGAAAGAGCAAGAACATGAGTTGCAGGGAGAGGAGAGGGAGAAGCAGACTCTGCACTTAGAGGGCAGCCTGAAGTGGGACTTGATTCCAGGACCCTGGGATCAATACTTGAGCTGAAGGCAGACCCTTAACCAACTGAGCCACCCAGTGCCCCAACAGAAAGCACTCAAAACTAAAGGCGATAATGAGCCAGAACAGTCCTAATCATAGTTTTGATTGATTGTATACTTCACAGAATGAGATTTCCCACTGAAGATTTTTGATTTGTAGTAGTTTGAAGATTTTATTTATTTATTTGTGAGAGAGAGAGGGAGAGAGAGCGAGCACATGCTGACAGAGAGGCAGGCAGAGGCAGAGGGAGAAGCAGGCTCCCCGCCGAGCAAGGAGCCCGATGTGGGACTTGATCCCAGGACGCTGGGATCATGACCTGAGCCGAAGGCAGCTGCTTAACCAACTGAGCCACCCAGGCGTAGTAGTTTGACATTCAGTACTATTTTTTATTTATTTATTTATTTGACAGACAGAGATCATAAGTAGGCAGAGAGGCAGGCAGAGAGGAAGAGGGGAAGCAGGCTCCCTCCTGAGCAGAGAGCCTGATGCAGGGCTCGATCCCAGGACCCGAAGATCATGACCTGAGCCGAAGGCAGAGGCTTTAACCCACTGAGCCACCCAGACGCCCCTCAGTACTATTTTTTAAATTGAGGTATAATCAACATGTCAGTTTCAGTGTACAACATTATTTGTATTTGTATATACTATAAAATGATTACTAAGTAAGTCTAGTTAATATCTATCACCATACACAGAGAATTTTTTTTCTTGTGATCAGAACTTTTAAGATGTAATTTTTCTTGGCAACCTTCCAATATGCATAGAATATTTTAAGCTATAATTGCCATGCTATCTATTACATTCTCATTACTTATTTTATAACTGAAAGTTTATACCTTTTGCCTACCCTCCATCTACTAGTTTTCATTTTGCATTTGTAGTTTATCAAGAAATATTACTGAAGATTTGGTTTGACAGGAAAGATGGTTTCTGACCAAACTTTTTAAAGTCATACAGAAAATTCATACATGTCCTGAAGTGTAACTTCTCAGATTCCATAAATAATATTTTTACAGCTCTCATACTGTGCCAGGAACTATAAGGTATAAACCACATTTTTAGAGGAAAGAAATGAGTCACAGAAAGGTTAAGTTACATGAGGTTTGAGGTAGTAAGTGGCAAAGACAACATTAAAACACTATTACTCTGTCTTCCACATCTTGTCTATGATATGCTATAAAGCTTCTCTTAATAGCTTACATTTATTAAGCATTTCATATATTTTGAGAACTATTTTAAGTACTTTACATGAATTAACTCATTCAATCCTCACAATGACCTAGAAAGGCACATACTGTTTTTATCCCCATTCAGCACATCAAAAAAACAATTAAGCCAAAAAAAAAAAAAAAAAAGAGGGGGCGCCTGGGTGGCTCAGTTGGTTAAGTTTCTGCCTTCAGCCCAGGTCGTGATCCTGGGGTCCTGGGATTCACTCACATTGCCAGAGCTCCCTGCTAAGCAGGGAGCCTGCTTCCCCCTCCACCCCTAAGCAATTTGCTCAACATCACTAAGCTACTCTGAGGCAGAGTTGGAAACTGAACCAGTGCCTGTGCTCGTCATCACTGCGCCAGACAAAACAGTCATCTCTATGTTATTATTAAAATGCTAACACTCAGAGCAATATTTTAATTTAGGTATACGCTTTTTACTCTTCTAGGTAATCGCTCTATATACATTCTTAAGATGCTTCATATTATCACAAAGTATTAATTATGTCTTTCTGAAAGCAATGACACACTTTTTACATAAAAATAATCACATCCTAAAATAATTTCTCACAATACTAATGATCTTCCCCTCTTTAATCAGTATAGTTATGTAGCAGTAGAGGATATTGTCTAATGAGAGTTCAGGCTTTGGTGTCTGTATTTAGGTACTGAGTCACACTGACTTTGGGCGAGAAACCCAGCAGCCTTTACGTGATTTGGATTTTTTCATCTGCAAAATGCGGATACTAAGCACGTATCTTATGGTTACTGCGAATATTACAGCAAAACACATACAAAAGCGATACCGGATATACACTACATCAGTACACATGCTGGAGCACGGTATTAGATATGTATATTATTAGGACCACTGAATGCTCTCTGGTATTTGCCAGGAAAAAAATGGACTTTGGTTGCCTCCATCTTTTTTCTTTCTTTCTTTCTTTCTTTTTTTTTTTTTTAAGATTTTATTTATTTGAGAGAAAGAGAGAGAAGGGCAGGGGCAGAGGGACAAGCCGACTCCGGCTGAACAAGGAGCCCAATGCAGGGCTTGATCCCAGGACCCCAAGATTACACCCTCAGTCAGACTTTTAACAAACTGAGCCACCCAGGCGCCCCTGGCTGCCTCCATCTTGACCTCACTTTCTTTTTTTTTTTTTTTTGTGATTTTTTATTTTATTTATTTGACAGAGAGAGATCACAAGCAGGCAAAGAGAGAGAGAGGAGGAAGCAGGCTCCCTGCGGAGCAGAGAGCCCGATGCGGGACTCGATCCCAGGACCCTGAGATCATGACCTGAGCCGAAGGCAGCAGCCTAACCCACTGAGCCACCCAGGCGCCTTGACCTCACTTTCTAGTTAGGTTCTTTCAAGATTGTTTCTTGGCTCAGGTGAAAGACCCTAAGGGCAAAGCATCCCCTGATGGGAACTGAAACTACCCCTCAAGCAATAAGGACTGCCCTGAACCAGCAAAGACCCACCCCATGACTGACTGACTCTAAGACAATGATCAATTTGACCTTCACAGCCTATCTGCACACACCCACCCACTTTTGTCCCATAGTTACCTTAAATAAACCTGGTAGCATTTTTGGCACTCTGGAGACAGTATGAAATGCTGGTCTGCTCTCTTTTCCAGCACTGGCCTCACTGAAATAAATTCCTTTCCTGTTTCACTGCCTTTGGATTTTTTAAGTGTACAGTGCCTGAACCTGATATATTTGGGACCCTCAGAACCAGGTGCTCATGCACCCGTGTCCCAGCTATAAGAAAGCAGTTTATACACAATTACTAAATTAAAAGACAATAAAGCTGAGCATCTAAAGTAGCTTTAGTCTTTTATCTTACCTATTTTTTTTTTAAGATTTTTATTTATTTGACAGAGAGAGATCACAAGTAGGCAGAGAGTCAGGCAGAGAGAGAGGAAGGGAAGCAGGCTCCCTGCCGAGCAGAGAGCCCGATGTGGGGCTTGATCCCAGGACCCCGGGATCACGATCCGAGCCGAAGGCAGAGGCCTAACCCACTGAGCCACCCAGGCGCCCCTATCTTACCTATTTGATATGCAAAGTCTATTAAGCCTCATTTTGTTAATTCAAGTCATTCAAACATTTATTGAGTACTTTATGGTAGGTGGTGAGGAGATACAAAGATGAGCAAGAAATAGTCTAGGTTTTTTGTTTTTGTTTTTTTAAGATTTTATTTATTTATTTGTCAGAGAGAGAGGATCGAGAGGCAGACAGGCAGGCAGAGGCAGAGGGAGAAGCAGGCTCCCCGCTGAGCAAGGAGCCAGATGTGGGACTCGATTCCAGGACGCTGGGATCATGACCGGAGCCTAATGCAGCCGCTTAACCAACTGAGCCACCCAGGCGTCCCAACAGTCTAGGTTTTTAAGAGGTCCAGTGTACAGAGTCTAGAGATGCATTATAAACAGCTCTATGCCCACAAATTTGGTAACTTCGATAGGCCAATTCCTTGAAAGGACAATCCACCAAAATTTTAGGAACATACACAAAGGCTCGTATCTATAAAAACTGAGTCAATAATTCACAATCTTCCAAAACAGAAACCACTAGGCAGAAAAGATTTCACTAGTGGGTGGCTCTGACAGTTAAGCTTCACTGACCGGACCACCTGCTCCATCTTGGGACGGAGCCCAGTGTGGGGCTCCCTGCTGAGGAGAGCATCTCCCTCTCCCTCTCCCTCTCCCTCTCAGCTCAGTCCCCCACCAGCTCCCACAGGCACCTGTGTGCACATGCACTCTCTCCCTCGAATAAATAAATAAAATAAAATCTTAAAAACATAAAGAGATTTCACTAGTAAATTCTATCAAACATTTAAGTTAGAAATGATACCAATTATCTACAATGTCTTCAAGGAAATAAAAGCAGAAGAACTCTTTTAACTCCAATTCTTTGTTTTGCTCAGGTAATGATCTCATGAGGCTCTCTGCTCCGTGGAGTCTGAGATTCTCCTCCCTTTGCTCCTTCACCCGCCTTCCCTTGCTCATATGTGCACACTCTGTCTCCCCCTATTTCTAAAATTGATAAATCTTTTGAATATAGGTGAGGTCTGGAGCCAACAGCCGAGAAAGGATTTTTGAGACCCCTTTGGTGCAGAAATGGTGATTTTATTAAAGGATGGGGACAGGACCCACACCGGCAGACAAGAGCTGTGGCTCAGAGCTTGTGAGGGGGGCCCAGGGGGAGATAAGGAAAAAGGGAAGTTTTCAAAAGAACTTTCATATGCTAAAGAGGATCTACAAGATATCTGAGGCCTTGCCTTGGTTAAGTTAAGGTGGCTTATCCCTCTAACAAAGCAATTAACATGAAAATAACTGAGTTTGCTTCTGGACATTAGGTTTTTGATAAGAACCTTTTTTTCTTGTAAATCACTAAGATGTTTGTAAACTGATGAAGACTCCTGGACTGTGGTCTCTATTAACCGTTTGCTTTTTCCTTCCCTTAGTTTAAGAGCAGGCAACAGTGCCTGAGGAGTGTACACATTATCTCACCTGGGAGCTGGGGGGATTGTGAGGTGTCAGCTTGTGCTTTACCCTCAGCTTGGCTTCTGCTCCCTCACCAGTATGTCTCATGAACACAGATGCAAAAATCCTTACTGCAACCAAGTAGGATTTATTACAGGCATGCAAGGCTGATCCAACATGAGAAAATCAATTAATATAATCCATCGCATCAATATGCTATAGCAAATCATGATCATATCAACAGATAAAAAGCATCTCACAACATCCAACACGCATTCTTTTTAAATTTTTTTTCAAATTCAATTAATATATAATACATTATTAGTTTCAGAAGTGGAGGTCAGTGATTCATCAGTTGTATGTAACACTCAGTGCTCATCACCTCACGTGCCCTCCTAAATATGCCCATCACCCAGTCACCCCATCCCTCCAACCACCTCCCCTCCAGCAGCCCTCAGTTTGTTCCTCGAGTTAAGAGTCCTTTATGAAAAAAGCTAGTATTTTCTGAATAAGCTTGGAAATTCTAAATTGCAATTCAAAGGCACATCTTAAAAACCATTTTCTTTTTCATTTAGAATTAAAGCTTGGTTCTAACTTCTATCTCAGAACATAGTGAGAATTAAACATAGTACAAAATATTGCAATAAGGACCATGTTTTAAGAAATATGCTTATCCTAAGCATAGGCAGGCTAAATACGGCTAGGTCTGATGACCAACACTCATTCTTGATTAAAAACCCTCAGCAAACTAGGAACAGAGAACTCTCTTGATAAAGAACATCTACAGAAAACCCACAGCTAACATCACACTTTACGACAAGAAACTAGATGCCCTCCCTCAAAGTTCAGGAATCAGACAAAGATGCCCCTACTCACTACTTCTCTTCAATGCCATATGGGAAATCCTAGCTAAGTCAGTAAAACAAGTAAAGGAAATAAAGTACACAGACTGGGAAGGAAGAAAAAACACTGCAGATGACATGATTGTGTACACAGAAAATCCCAAACAACAACAACAACAACAAACTCCTGGAACTAAGGAGCAATTTTAGCAAGGCTGTAGAAGATTAATACACAAAAACCAAGTGCTTTCCTAGAAACCAACAATAACTACTACCTGGAATTAAAAGCACAACACCTGGCTGGCTCAGATGGAAAAGTATGCAACTCTTCATTTCAGTGTTGTGAGTTCAAGCCCCATATTGGATACAGAGATTACTAAAATAATTATCACCATCATAATAAAAAAATAAATAAATGAAAGCACAACCCCATATGCATCAGCAACATTTGTCAAACCCCAAAGAACATTCCAATTCAAAAATGGGCCGAAATGTAAACTACAATTAATGATAATGTATCAATATTGGTTCCAAATTATAACAAATACACTACATAATACAAGATGTTAATAATATAGGAAAATATGTGCGCTGGGGAAGGGGAGGATGGGGAATATGGGAAGTGTATTTTCTGCTCAATTTTTCTTTAAACCTAAAACTACTCTTAAAAATAAAGTTTATTATTAATAATTTTTAAAAAGACATGAAAAGAGGGGCTCCTAGGTGGCTTAGTCAGTTAAGTATCCAACTCTTTAAGATTTTATTTATTTATTTGACAGAGAGACATGGTAAGAGAGGGAACACAAGCATGAAGAGTGGCAGAGGGAGAAGCCAACTTCCCACTGAGCTGGGAGCCCATGCAGTGCTCAATCCCAGGACCCTGGGATCATGACCCGAGCCAAAGGCAGCTGCTTAACTGACTGACCCACCCAGGTGCCCCTAAGCGTCCAACTCTTGATTTCAGCTCAAGTCATAATCTCAGGGTTGTGAGATCAAGCCCTGCATCAAGATCCACACTGGGTATGGAGCCTGCTTAAGATTTTCACACTCTCAAACAGGCAAGGACCCTACCAAAAAGGAGAATTTCAGACCAATATCACTGATGAATATGGATGCTAAGATTCTCAACAAGATCCTAGTCAAGAGGATCCAACAGCACATTAAAAAGATTATCCACCATGATCAGGTGGGATTCATCCCTGGGCTACAAGGACGGTTCAACATTCGCAAATCAATCAATGTGATACTGAAAGATCCCCCCGGGGCTCCAAGCACCCCGGAATCTTTCAATACAACAAATTAATATGAGAAGAGAGAAGAACCACATGGTCCTCTCAATTGATGCAGAAAAAGCATTTGACAAAATCCAACATCCGTTCCTGATTAAAACTCTTCAAAGTATAGGGATAGAGGGAACATTCCTGAACCTCATCAAATCTATCTATGAAAAACCCACAGCAAATATCATCCTCAATGGGAAAAAGCTTGCAGCCTTCCCGTTGAGATCAGGAACAAGACAAGGATGCCCACTTTCACCACTCTTGTTCAACATAGTATTAGAAGTCCTAGCAACAGCAATCAGACAACAGAGAGAAATAAAAGGTATCCAAATTGGTAATGAAGAAGTCAAACTCTCTCTCTTCGCAGATGACATGATTCTTTATATGGAAAACCCAAAAGACTCCACCCCCAAACTACTAGAACTCATACAGCAATTCAGCAACGTGGCAGGATACAAAGTCAATGTGCAGAAATCAGTGGCTTTCTTATACACTAACAATGAAAATACAGAAAGGGAAATTAGAGAATCGATTCCATTTACTATAGCACCAAGAACCATAAGATACCTTGGAATAAACCTAACTAAAGAGGTAAAGGATCTGTACTTGAGGAACTATAGAACACTCATGAAAGAAATTGAAGAAGACACAAAAAGATGGAAGACCATTCCATGCTCTTGGATCGGAAGAATAAACATTGTTAAAATGTCTATACTGCCTAGTGCAATCTATACTTTTAATGCCATTCCGATCAAAATTCCACCGGCATTCTTCAAAGAGCTGGAGCAAATAATCCTAAAATTTGTATGGAATCAGAAGAGACCCCAAATCGCTAAGGAAATGTTGAAAAACAAAAATAAAGCTGGCGGCATCACCTTACCTGATTTCAAGCTTTATTACAAAGCTGTGATCACCAAGACAGCATGGTACTGGCATAAAAACAGACACATAGACCAGTGGAACAGAGTAGAGAGCCCTGATATGGACCCTCAACTCTATGGTCAATTAATCTTTGACAAAACAGGAAAAAATATACAGTGGAAAAAAGACAGTCTCTTCAATAAATGGTGCTGGGAAAACTGGACAGCTATATGTAGAAGAATGAAACTCGACCATTCTCTTACACCGTACACAAAGATCAACTCAAAATGGATAAAAGACCTCAACGTGAGACAGGAATCCATCAGAATCTTAGAGGAGAACATAGGCAGTAATCTCTTTGATATCAGCCACAGCAACTTCTTTCAAGATACATCTCCAAAGGCAAAGGAGACAAAAGCGAAAATAAACTTCTGGGATTTCATCAAAATCAAAAGCTTCTGCACAGCAAAGGAAACAGTCAAAAAAACAAAGAGGCAACCCCCGGAATGGGAGAAGATATTTGCAAATGACAGTACAGACAAAAGGTTGATATCCAGGATCTATAATGAACTCCTCAAACTCAACCCACACGAAACAGACAAACACATCAAAAAATGGGCAGAAGATATGAACAGACACTTCTCCAATCAAGACATACAAATGGCTATCAGACACATGAAAAAATGCTCATCATCATTAGCCCTCAGGGATATTCAAATTAAAACCACATTGAGATTATCACCTCACACCAGTTAGAATGGCCAAAATTAACGAAACAGGAAACAACATGTGTTGGAGAGGATGTGGAGAAAGGGGAACCCTCTTACACTGTTGGTGGGAATGCAAGTTGGTGCAGCCTCTTTGGAGAACAGTGTGGAGATTCCTCAAGAAATTAAAAATAGAGCTTCCCTATGACCCTGCAATTGCACTCCTGGGTATTTACCCCAAAGATACAGATGTCGTGAAAAGAAGGCCATCTGTACCCCAATGTTTATAGCAGCAATGGCCACAGTCGCCAAACTATGGAAAGAACCAAGATGCCCTTCAACGGATGAATGGATAAGGAAGATGTGGTCCATATACACTATGGAGTATTATGCCTCCATCAGAAAGGATGAATACCCAACTTTTGTAGCAACATGGACGGGACTGGAAGAGATTATGCTGAGTGAAATAAGTCAAGCAGAGAGAGTCAATTATCATATGGTTTCACTTATTTGTGGAGCATAACAAATAGCATGGAGGACAAGGGGCGTTAGAGAGGAGTAGGGAATTTGGGTAAATTGGAAGGGGAGGTGAACCAGGAGAGACTATGGACTCTGAAAAACAGTCTGAGGGGTTTGAAGTGGCGGGGGGGTGGGAGGTTGGGGTACCAGGTGGTGGGTATTATAGAGGGCACGGCTTGCATGGAGCACTGGGTGTGGTGAAAAAATAATGAATACTGTTTTTCTGAAAATAAATAAATTGGAAAAAAATTAAAATTAAAATTAAAAAAAAAAAAAGATTTTCACACTCTTGCCCTCTGCCCCCCTTTCCCCATGCACTAAAATAAAACAAAATTAAAATTAAAAAGAGCATGAATTTAATAAAAATTTAAAAGGCACCTGGGTGGCTCAGTCGCCAAGGGTCTACCTTCGGCTCAGGTCATGAGCCCGCCATGGGGCTCCCTGCTCGGCAGGAAATATGCTTTCCCTCTCTCACTCCCCCTGCTTGGGCTCCTACTCTCGCTGTCTCTCTCTCTGTGTCATATAATATAAATGAAATGTTTAAAAAAAAAAAAAAAAAAAAGGTACGCCTGGGTGGCTCAGTTGGTTAAGCGGCTGCCTTCGGCTCGGGTCATGATCCCAGGGTCCTGGGACTGAGTCCTTGCCGAGCAAGGAGCCTGCTTCTCCCTCTGCCTCTGCCTGCCTCTTTGTCTGCCTGTGCTTGCTTGTTCTCTCTCCCTCTGTCTCTGACAAATAAATAGATAAAATCTTTAAAAAAAAAAAAAAAAAAGACATTCCTGACAGAAAAATGGGAAAGTACACCATATTTAATTCTTTATTATTTATAATACAGGGAATCCCTTTGTATTCTACTATATTAAGACAGAATGCAGCAAAATCCCATGGCCATACAAATTTATGAAGACTTTCCTTACCACTAAAAATATTCAGACAACTTTATTATTTCACCTATGCTTTCTACTCCATCATCCTTTCCCTTACGTGTCACTATCCTTTTATGATACAATTATCAATACTCCT
Organism: Neogale vison; assembly: GCF_020171115.1. Classification (NCBI taxonomy): domain Eukaryota; kingdom Metazoa; phylum Chordata; class Mammalia; order Carnivora; family Mustelidae; genus Neogale; species Neogale vison. Next base: position 125,806,412 of record NC_058098.1, read on the forward strand.
CTCCATAATCTGAAAACCAGGTAACAAAGTTGTTAAGGCTCAGTATATAGTCTTGAAGTTTCAGGAGTTTCTCTGATAATAAAAAGTACACAAGTTCAAGAAAAGCACTTTGAAACATCTATTTTGGCTACAGAATACCCTCTTCTGCTGACTTTGTCACTCACTACTGCGTTCTGAATAAATAAGGTTATTGGCTGTTGTCCAAATGGGTGAAGGCTATGCATCTGTTTGGGAACACATACGGTAGATACGGGTCTTCACCACTTACAGTCTTTGAACTACTGATATACTCAGGAAAAGTCTCTTCATTTTTTTTACTGGACCAGTATTTCTAACAATATCTATTTTTTTGTTACAAAGAAGTTATAAAATCTATTCCTAATATTTTTGTACAGATACCTTACTATCTAATTACATTCATAATACTGAACATACTACAACGCCCAATAAAAACCATAGACTGATTTATAATTAACTTCCTTAGGTAATAAACAACAATTTACATGCGGTCTCATAACTTACTACTGAGAGAATTAAGTGCATCCTGGGTGATACCACCGGGCAAGGACTCTTTAAAGTTTGTGCCTGGCTTCCTCTTAAGTTCACCCCATGTGCTTTTCCCCTTTGCTGATTTTTCTTTGTATCTTTTTTTTTTTTTAAATATTATTTATTTATTTATTTGACAGAGAGAGATACAGCAAGAGAGGGAACACAAGCAGGGAAGTAGGAGAGGGAGAAGCAGGCTTCCCACCCAGCAGGGAGACTGATGTGAGACTTGATCCCAGGATCCTGGGGTCCTGACCTGAGCCGAAGACAGACACTTAACATCTGAGCCATCCAGTTTCCCTCTTTGTTATCTTCTTATAATAATATAATAAATCAAAGTCATTAGGATGACTATATGCTGAGTCCTTTGCATCCTTTCAGCAAATCAAGCCTGGGGGTGGTCTTAGAGGTCCTCAGACACAATCTCACAATTATATAATTAGTATCAAATATTTATATAAAATAATAAGTAATAAAAAACAAGTAGTATTTGTTTAATACAGAAGCATTAACTATTTTAAATTTTTAATAGCTGTCTGTCTCCTTAAATGGACATTTACCTCAAGTATTCAAAACAAACAGCATAAGAGACGGGGCGCCTGGGTGGCTCAGTGGGTTAAGCCTCTGCCTTCAGCTCAGGTCATGGTCCCAGGGTCCTGGGATCGAGCCCCACATCGGGCTCTCTACTCAGCGGAGAGCCTGCTTCCTCTCTCTCGGCCTACTTGTGATCTCTGTCTGTCAAATAAATAAATAAAATCTTAAAAAAAAACCAAACCAGCATTAAGAGGCGCCTGGGTGGCTCAGTAGGATAAAGCCTCTGCCTTCAGCTCAGCTCATGATCCCAGGGTCCTGGGATAGAGCCCCGCATCAGGCTCTCTGCTCAGCAGGGAGCATGCTTCCTCTCCTCTCTGTCTCTCTGCCTGCCTCTCTGCCTACTTGTGATCTCTATCAAATAAATAAATAAAATCTTTTTAATAAATAAATAAATAGAACAGCATAATACAAAAATAAACATTTCTCCTCAGATAAGTGAATATAAAATATTCTATATTGATAAGAACCACAGACTTTGCACCTACCATTTACTGTGTCTCTACTACGTGCTATTATTATTATTATTTTTAAAAGATTTTATTTTAAGGGCACCTGGGTGGCTCAGTGGGTTAAAGCCCCTGCCTGTGGTTCAGGACGTGATCCAGGGTCCTGGGATCCAGCCCCACATGGGGCTCTCTGCTCAGTGGGGTGCCTTCTTCCCTTCTTCTCTCTCTCTGCCTGCCTCTCTGCCTACTTGCAATCTCTCTGTCTCTCTGTCAAATAAATAAAAATCTTTAAATTAAAAAAAAAAAGATTTTATTTTAGAGGCCCCTGGGTGGCTCAGTTGTTTAAGCATTCAACTGCTGATTTTGGCTCAGGATATGATCCAAGCCAAGTCCAACTCTTGATTTCAGCTCAGGTCATGATAGAAACCTTATGAGATTGAGCCCCACATGCCGCTCTGCGCTCATCAGAGAGTTGGCTTGAGAGTCTCTCTCTTTTCCCTGCTCGGAACCCCCCCCATCCCATGCACTCTCTCTTTCTCTCTCAAATAATTAAATCTTTCACAAGCCTGAGATCAGAAGTCGCACACTCCATCAACAGAACCACCCAGGCCCCTGTGCTAATACCGTTCTGAGTGCTTTATGCCAGCTATCTAATTCTCATAAAAACCTTTCAGGGACAAACACAGATGTACCCCCTCCCCTCTGTTCTGTAGGTAAGATACAGAAGCTCAAAGGAGCTACTACCTAAGTTGCTCTAAGGCCAAAGAGGGTAGTAAAGACAGCAATGGGATTCAAACTTGGGATTTTTCTTTTCTTTTCTTTTGAAGAATTCTTTTTTTTTTTTTTTAAGATTTTATTTATTTGACAGAGAGAAAGTATAAGTGGGCAGAGCGGCAGGCAGAGGAGGAGGGAGAAGCAGGCTCTCCACCAAGTAGGGAGCCCAAGGCAGGGCTCAATCCCAGGACCCTGGGATCATGACCTGAGCCAAAGGCAGCGGCTTAACCCACTGAGCCACCCAGGTGCCACCAAAGCTTAGGTTTATCTGACTCCAGAGCCTTTGTATTTCCACTACAACTCCAAGGCAGTACAACATAAGAGACTAACAAAGTGAATAGCTACTTGAATTTCTCACTGAAACAACAGAATATGCCAACAGAGAGAAATTTAACTGTTTTAGTAACAAAAACATTTACAATGCAGCTTGATTAAAAAAAAATTACTTTAAGGATGCCAGGGTGGCTCGGTCATTAAGCATCTGCATTCTGCTCAGGTTATGATCCCAGGGTTCTGGAATCCAGCCCCACATCAGGCTCCCTGCTCTGCGGGAAGCCTACTTCCTTTCCCACACCCCCAAATCCCCCTACTTGTGTTCCTTCTCTTTCTGTCAAGTAAATAAATAAAATCTTTTTAAAAAATTATATTACCAGGGCTCCTGAGTGGCTCAGTGGGTTAAGCCTCTGCCTTCAGCTCAGGTCATGATCGGAGGGTCCTGGGATCAAGCCCCACATCAGGCTCTCTGCTCAGCTGGGAGCCTGCTTCCCCTTCCCCCTCTGCCTGTCTCTCTGCCTACTTGTGATCACTCTGTCTCTCCGTCAAATAAATAAATAAATCTTTTTTTTTTAATTGCATTACCAATAAAAAAAATATTACCATTAGCTATTTAACTGAAAGAGAATCATAATAAAACTTACTATAGGGGCGCCTGGGTGGCTCAGTGGGTTAAAGCCTAAGCCTTCAGCTCAGGTCATGATCCCAGAGTCCTGGGATTGAGCCCTGCATCTGGCTCTCTGCTCAGCAGGGAGCCTGCTTCCTCCTCTCTCTCTGCCTGCCTCTTTGCCTACTTGTGATCTCTGTCAAGTAAATAAAATCTTTAAAAAAAAAAAAAAAAAGAAAACTTACTACATTTGTCAGTGAAATGCAAAAACAGATGTTAAAAAATGCATTAATAACAAAGAAATGCAAAGCTTGAATTAACTTACCATTCTTCTTTTATACTTTCGAGATTATCTACTTCTTTCATTCTCTTGCCTTACTGCAAAAGTAAAAACAAACAAAAGCTCAAGTCCTCAATTGAGTACTTAAGGTAAATTCATTCTTATATATGCAATAATAATCTTTAACATCAACTATTAGGTATCCCCAAAGTAGTATGAAAGGGTCTTAAGAACTTATGTGACCGAACTCAAAGCTATCATTTCCATCTACAGAGTAAAACAAAAATGAAAAATATATATTGGGAGTCTAATGATCTTCCAACAAGAAATTTTTTTTTCCTTTTAGAACCCTTTCTTAAGAATTATGATAAAAATGTTTCATTCACAAAAGTGAATGAAACATTTTTATTCTCATTCTTACAATTCAAGCAAACTGACAAGACGTACAGTATACAATTCAGTGGTATGAATTACATTCACAAATGTTGTACCATCATTACCACTATCCATTTCCAAGACTCTTTCCACTTACCAAAAAGAAACTCTGTTCCCATTAAAAAATAATTCTCTAGGGGCGCCTGGGTGGCTCAGTGGGTTAAAGCCTCTGCCTTCGGCTCGGGTCATGATCCTAGGGTTTTGGGATCGAGCCCCGCATCTGGCTCTGCTCGTCGGGGAGCCTGCTTCCTCTTCTCTCTCTCTGCCTGCCTACTTGTGATTTCTGTCTGTCAAATAAATAAATAAAATCTTTAAAAAAAAAAATTCTCTATTCCTCTCTCTTCCCAGGCCTGGTAACCCATAATCTACCTTCTGCCTTCATGAATTTGTCTTGTATTTCATATAAACAGAATTGTACATTTGTCCTTTTGTGTCTGGCTTATTTCACTTAACATAAATTCATTCCTTTTTATGGCTAATATTCCACTGTATGTATATACATTTTGTTTACACATTCATCTGGCTTTTTTTTCAAGATTTTATTTATTAGCACTGCGCACACACGCATGAGCAAGGGGGAGGGGCAGGGAGAAGGAGAAGCAGACTCCCTCTGAGCCGGGGACCAGATGTGGGGCTAGATCCCATGACCCTGGGATTATGACCTGAAAGGAAGGCAGACATTTAACCCACTGAGCCAGCCAGGCACCGCTACACATTCATCTGTTCGTGGACATTTTGACTGTTTACACTTCTGGCTACTGTGAATAATTCTGTATTCCCACCAACAATGTACCAGGATTCTAATTTCTCCTCATCCTTGCTAATATTATTTTGGTTTTTTGTATGTGTGGGTTTTTTTTTTTTTAAAGATTTTATTTATTTATTTGACAGAGAGAGATCACAAGCAGGCAGAGAGGCAGGCAGAGAGAGAGAGAGAGAGGAGGAAGCAGGCTCCCCGCTGAGCAAAAAGCCCGATTCGGGGCTCCATCCCAGGACCCTGAGATTACGACCTGAGCCGAAGGCAGCGGCTTAACCCACTGAGCCACCCAGGCGCCCCTGTGTGGGTTTTTTTTTTAAAGCTTTTTATTTATTTATGTATTTGACAGAGAACACAAGTAGGCAGAGAGGCGGGGGTGGGTGGGAGGGACCAGGCTCCCTGCTGAGCAGAGAGCCCGATGCAGGGCTCGATCCCAGGACTCTGGGATCATGACCTGAACTGAAGGCAGAGAGGCTTTAAGCCACTGAGCCATTATTTTATTAAGTAATTATTTTATTTATTATTTTATTAATTAATACCCATCCTAATAAAGTGCATCTCATTGTGACTAGATGTTGAGCATCTTTTTTACATGTACTTATTGGCCATCTGTCTATCTTCTTTGGAGAAAATCTATTCAAGTCCTTTGCCCAATTTTTATGTATTTTGCCTGTTTTTTTTTTTTTTAAAGATTTTATTTATTTATTTGAGAGAGAGAGAGTGTGAGAGAGAGCATGAGAGGGGAGAAGCATCAGAGGGAGAAGCAGACTCCCTATGGAGCTGGGAGCCCGATGCGGGACCTGATCCTGGGACTCCAGGATCATGACCTGAGCCAAAGGCAGAGGCTTAACCCACTGAGCCACCCAGGCACCCCCACTGCTTGTTGTTCTTAAGTTGCATTTTTCTTGATTCAGCATTTCCTTGGCTGCTCTACACCAGAACTACCTTCCAGAGTTCTAACTTGGTCCTAACAGTTAATGCATGTTTTTCATGTTTCTGGGGGAACATGAACTTGCAACTGCCTATTTTCCCATTCTTCAGTGACCCTCAATATAAATTTTTTAAAAAGATGTTATTTATTTATTTGACAGAGAGATCACAAGCAGGCAGAGAGGCAGGCAGAGAGAGACGGGGAAGCAGGCTCCCCGCTGAGCAAAAAGCCCTATGCAGGGCTCAATCCCAGGACCCCAAGACCATAACCTGAGCTGAAGGCAGAGGCTTAACCCACCGAGCCACCAGGCACCCCCACAATATAAATTGTTTTAGAAGATTTTATTTATTTGAGAGAGAGCATGAGAGAATGAGCAGTGGGGAGAAGGAGAAGTGGGCTGAGCAGGGACCCCAATGTGCCCAACGTGGGGCTCAATCCCAGCATCCTGGAATCATGCATGACCTGAGCCTAAAGCAGGCGCTTAACCAACTAGCCACCCAGGCAGCCCCTCAACTTTAATTTCAAAATTTTATATTTAGATATATTTGGAACTTAATCTTAGTTACAGGGACTCCACATGACTGTTAAGTTTACTTAATAGTCCATCTTTTCCTTATTTATTACCTTTTTTTTTTTAGATCTAAGAGTATGGACTCATGGGTTTTTTAGGCAATGAGTTTTATTTTTTTTAAAGATTTTATTTATTTGACAGACAGAGATCACAAGTAGGCAGAGAGGCAGGCAGAGAGAGGTAGAAGCAGGCTCCCTGCCGAGCAGAGAGTCCGACGCAGGATTCGATCTCAGGACCTGGGATCATGACCTGAGCGAAGGCAGAGGCTTTTAACCCACTGAGCCACCCAGGGGCCCCTGGTCAATGAGTTATAACTCACTAATATCACCATTTATTTTGATGTTCCATTTCCCAGATTTGTCCAGTGGGAATCCCCTCAGTGTGATGTCCTTCTGATACGTATTTATCATCCTATAAGCATCTTCTTAATTTCTGGAAAGAATATGCTCTAGGAGGGGCGCCGCGGTGGCTCAGTGGGTTAAGCCGCTGCCTTCAGCTCAGGTCATGATCTCAGGGTCCTGGGATCGAGTCCCCCATCAGGCTCTCTGCTCAGCAGGGAGCCTGCTTCCATCTCTCTCTCTCTGCCTGCCTCTCCATCTACTTGTGATCTCTCTCTCTCTCTCTCTCTATCAAATAAATAAATAAATAAATCTTTAAAAAAAAAATAAAAGTTAAAAAAAAAAAAAAGAATATGCTCTAGGATCATCTGTTCCTTCTCTGCCTCAGCCTTGGAAACAGACTTACCTCTAAGGAGCCATGGTTACTTTTTTCTTTTTTTTTAAAGATTTACTTATTTGACACAGAGAAAGAGTACAAGCAGGGGGAGCCACAGGCAGAGGGAGACACAGGGCTCAATCCCAGGACTCCCGGGATCTTGATCTGAGCTAAAGGCAGACGCTTAACTGACTGAGCCACCGAGGCGCCGCCCCTGCCCACCCCCCCCTTTTTTTTTTACTGTATTTAGAAACCAAGATCTGGGTGTTTGGCATGTATGTTTTTTCTACTGTGTTGTTGTTTCCAGGACCTCTCAGTGGACAGATGGCTTGGACTACTTTAAACATTGATTTGTTTGCTTAGTTCTCACAATATTTTGTTATAAAGGCAAAACACTAATATGGAAAGTTTGGGAAAAGAGAGAAAATAATCCATACGTTTATTACCCCTAAACTTTTGCTTCTTCCTCTCCATTTTTCATACACATTCAAATGAACTGCTAGTATATGAATGATTTTTGTTCCCTTTATTTTATTTTTTTTAAAGATTTTATTTATTTATTTGACAGAGAGAGATCACAAGTAGGCAGAGAGGCAGTCAGAGAGAGAGAGGAGGAAGCAGGCTCCCTGCGGAGCAGAGAGCCCGATGTGGGACTCGATCCCAGGACTCTGAGATCATGACCTGAGCCGAAGGCAGCGGCTTAACCCACTGAGCCACCCAGGCGCCCCTGTTCCCTTTATTTTTCATATCTGTGCTGTCTTTTTCCATTTGGCTATATAAACTGCTTCATAACTATTTTTAAAGGATACAAATTATCCCATTAGCCAGCTATACCATGACTACTGGGAATTTAGTTTGCTTTCAATTTTTCCTAACAAATAATAGCTACGGTGGGTAAATTCTGTATATACTGCTTACTTTGTTGTTCCTTTAAATTCCCAAAAATGTGGAAAATCAGTGTGAAGACTATGAGTATTTCTACAACATGTTAGTGTACCTTTATTTAAAAATGTAAGCATGTTTGAATAGAAGACAAATTTGCAAAATAATACCCACCAGACCCATCCTAAAGCTATGAGAAAGAGAAAATGGCCGCAAGAAGCAATCCACAGCTACCATGTAAAGCTCTCTCTCAAAAAAAGAAAAAGTCTCCAAAGTATCTGGAGGTGAATTTAATCTGGTAACTAAGGATCTAGTGCAGCAGCCTTTCACCAGATAGAAAAATCAGTCTGAATGATTTTAGGGCCTGCTAATGGAGCTGGGCCAAAAACCGGAGCGATTGTGTTGAGCACTAGCCTTTGTTTTGTTAAGAATTAATGAAGGATAGTGGGCTCTGCTCTGGAAAATATCCTATCATTGAAAGTTGTTTTAGACACCTCTAGCTTTAATTATGAATTGAACATAAATTGATAGCAGATTTATTTCTTAACCTTTTCATGAGAAAATTGTGAAGAACTCTGAAAGACAAAGGGAAACAGAAAGGCGAGGAAAAAGGAGGAAATGCAAAGGGGCTGAGGAGTGAGTGTGGAATACCAAGTGAGGAGGGACAGCACCATCAATGGCATTCCAGACTCTTGGCCTTGTAGCTAGAGGGTTGGGTAGGAGTCACTAAAGCCACAGCACCCAAGACTATGGCATCCAACAACTAAGGCAAACTGGATGTCTCTACTCTATCGAGTGTTTGTATTTCTAAAAGACTTTTTTTTTCCTTTCAGGAATGCTTTTCAAATTATTCTCTAAACTTAAAAATGCAAAGAGACCATTTCATTCAAAGAATCTTGCTCAATATTAATTTTATGGAAGGCATCTGATTAGGCATTAGATTTACCAAGTAATAAATCAGAGAAGGAGATTTTTTTATGAATAATTTATACAGATTATAAAGATTCATAGATTAGATTATATGTAAACTATATGCTTTAAAAATGCAGCCATTAGGGGCACCTGGGAGGCTCCGTGGGTTAATAAGCCCCTGCCTTCGGCTCAGGTCATGATCTCAGGGTCCTGGGATTGAGCCCCACATCAGGCTCTCTGCTCAGCAGGGAGCCTGCTTCCCTCTCTCTCTCTGCCTGCCTCTCTGCCTAGTTGTGATCTCTCTCTCTCTGTTAAATAAATAAGTAAAATCTTTAAAAAATACATTTTTAAGGGCGCCTGGGTGGCTCAGTGGGTTAAGCCGCTGCCTTCGGCTCAGGTCATGATCTCAGGGTCCTGGGATCGAGTCCCGCATCAGGCTCTCTGCTCAGCGGGGAGCCTGCTTCCTCCTCTCTCTCTCTCTGCCTGCCTCTCTGTCTACTTGTGATCTCTCTCAGTCAAATAAATAAATAAAATCTTAAAAAAAAAAAGAATTACAAAATAAAAACCGAATCTAAGATGGACATAAAGTCATTATTTAAAGAGTCATCAGAGGTGCCCAGGTGGCTCAGTGAGTTAAGCCTCTGCTTTCAGCTCAGGTCATATAATCTCAGGGTCCTAGGATCCAGCCCGTATCAGGCTCTCTGTTCAGCGGGGAGCCTACTTCTCCCCCTCACTCTGCCTGCCTCTCTGCCTACTTGTGATCTGTCAAATAAATAAAGAAAATCTTTTTTTAAAAAAAAGGTCATCATTATTTTAGGTTATTTATCATAAATGAGTAATATGTAATAAACCATGTAAAGTCTATTTGTATCAGCTGAGTCAACTACAGTCATCACAGTCATGTGACCCAAATGAACGTAAGTCACGCACTGTACTACAGAGAATAAAAAAGCCATCTGACAAATGTCTGTCACCAGCATGAAGCTTGGTATTAGAAGAGACAGATGAGTAGAATTTCCTTCATTTCACTTCAGTTTACTTCCAATTAGTACCACTACCATCTTATATTTTTATTGTGTATCACAGTTTACCAAACACCTTCCCAATTATTATCCCACTTACTCCCAACAACTGCAGTGATAAAATCAGTCAGGAGAAAGACTAGACTGAGCTTTCTGGAACATATCCATTGGGAAAAAAATCCAGTCAAAATAGATTCAGACTGGTAAGAATGTATACATTAGAATTCAAGCAGAAAAAATCTCATATTACCAATTGTACTTATTTTTGTAAACACACATGACAGACTGAATTTTTTTTTAAGATTAAAGTATATAAAGATATACCGTGGAGTATGCTATCTTTGTGTAGAAGTTGAAGTTTCTCCTTAAGGATAAAGCCATTCCTGGCATTAAACACAGCACAAAGGAACTGACGGATCACATTTCCATGTGGAGTCCTTTTCACCTACCCTTATGGAATGGGGAGTGCCGGCCACCAAGCCTCCAAGAGCAAACAAATCACAGTAGCATCAAAATCAAACACTTCAAAAGATACTTTGTGTATTTAAAGAATTCTAGTTTACTATTAAATAATAAATGAAAAATTTTGGAAAGTTTCAGCTTATCTTTGTTGCCATCAGAGGAACTGAAAATACTTTTTGTCTTCTAGAAAAACTGTTAATGAGAAAGTTAAATACCCCTAAGGACCAAAGTGATAAGTGACAAGAGTAACTGGGGAAAGGGGCACTTGAGCAGAGTCCATCAAAGTCTCTAAGGGAGCCATCCTTTGACACCAAGACATTTTCATTCCAGGGCTCCACTCTGAAGTGTTATCTACCTTGCAAAACCGAGAGCAAACACAAATTCCCTTAGAAAACTTGCCACAGGGGCGCCTGGGTGGCTCAGTTGGTTAAAGCCTCTGCCTTCAGCTTTTGTCATGATCCCAGGGTCCTGGGATAGAGCCCCATATCGGACTCTCTGCTCAGCAGGAAACCTGCTTCCTCCTCTCTCTGCCTACTTGTGATCTCTGACAAATAAATAAATAAAATCTTAAAAAAAAAAAACTTGCCACAATTTCTCTGAATGACTAAACATAAAATTATTAGCAGAGTGAGGAGAGATCAACTATGTACCCTTAGAATATGCTCCCTCTTCACAGCCACAACTCTAGGCCCAAATATGATCTCTTGGTGGTTTCCTCACTCCATTCTTGTCCCCACCTCAAGGGAGTTTCTACACAGGAGTCAGGATGCCCTTTTCAAAAAGATAAACAAATAAATAAACTACCCACAACAGGAGATTTGAGATCAAGAGTCTCATACTCTACCACTAGGCCAGCCAGATGTGACTTTTTTGAATAAGACACAAATTTGAGGGTTCCCTGCTCAGCGGGTAGCCTGCTTCTCCCTTTCCCTCTGCCCCTCTGCCTGCTTGTGCTCTCTGTCAAATAAATAAATAAAATGTTAAAAAAAATACAAATTTGACGGAAACTTCCCGGCTTAAAACTTTCAATGACCCTTCACTGCTCTTCAAGTAAGGTCCAAATATTCTGGGTTAATATTATAGAGGAGTTCACTGTACTGTTAGCTCATCACATTTGAATTGTGTGAATATTTCACCATAAAGCTTTAAGAAAGGAAAAAAAAAGTCAGTCCCAAATTCTTAACACTGCTTAAAAGACCTGGCATTATCTCTTTTGCCCTCTTTTGCATTCCACACTAAATTCCACTTGCTTTGACCATTCAGTTCCTTAAATTTCCCTAACATTCCTCTGGGGAACTATTTCCTTCGACCGGACCTTTCTTCCCTCCTTTGGGGAGCCACCTTTCACCAATTCCTATTTACCCATAACATCTTAGTTGGAAGATTACTTTCCTAAGAAAACTTTAACTGATTTCCCAAGCTGGTTATCCCCTTTTTACTGTTCTCACAATATACTATATTCTCCCTTTTTAAGCTTCTGTCTAGGTTTACTGGCATTTACAGTGGAGCCTTGAACAATACAGGTTTGAAATGCACCAAGTCTACTTTATGTGAAGATTTTCTTCTACAAATACAGATATCTCTAAATAGTACGTTTATAAATGTACTATCTATAAGCATAGCATATTATAAATGTCCTACATATAGTATATTGTAAATGTATTTTCTCTTATGATGATTTTCTTCATAATATTTTCTTTCCTCTAGCTTACTTTATTATTAAGCACACAGCAGAATACATATAACATACAAAATACGTGATAACTGGCTTTAAGGCTTTCAGTCAATACCAGGCTATAAGTAGTTAAGTTTTGGGGGAATCAGAATTCATACACAGATTCTCCAACTGTGTGGGGCTGGCACCCCTAACACTCCACCCACTCACTGCTCAAGGGTCAAATGAGGAGACTTGTGTAAAAAAAAAAAAAAATCTACCGGGGTCACCATGTTATCATGGCCACTCACCAAACAGTAGGTACTAAAAAAATTTGAATAAATTAAGTAATTAACATTAAGCACCGAGTAACTGAAGTACGCATGTGTGTGTACACCACAGTGCAAGGCTAAGAGTCAGTACCCAACAAGTAGGAGTTTCTGTTAATACTGCATTCTGCCTCGTATCATTACTACTTGCTTGCTTAATTAATCACTCTCTCCATCCTGCACACCATTCCATCTCGTTTTTGGACGCCATCAGCGCCTAGCACTAACCTCAGCGATATAAATAGATGCTCAAATATTCACCGAATTTAACTGCCTTTAAAATCAATACGCCTTCCGGCATATTTACACACCAGACGTAACATCAACTTTTAAGGAGTCTTCCCCCTTTAAAAACTAAACCGTAATTTAAAAACAGGTAAAACACTCCCAAAACACACCTGAGCCATGACTTTGAAATACGGAGGCCGATTTTCACGTCGCTCATACAATGTCATACGTTACAGTTCCACACGGACATCCATGTAGACCGTCAGATTCCTATCTTTATTTTCCGCGATCTCAAGTGATGTACGGAAGCAGCCAGGCTAGACAACACCCTAACGTTCCTTACTGCTAACCAGACACTGCGAGTAAAAAGGCGCGCGCGCGCGCATACACACACGCACACACACACGCGCACACACACACACACACACAAGGGAAGAAAGCAAACTCGAAACCTACAAAGAGACTGTCGGGGGAGACTCGGTGGTGAAGCGACCCGAGAAACGGCCACCCCAAACAAACGTGCCTGGTACTTCTGCACCGTGCTCCTGCAGCGCACGCCTTTGGAAACGGGGGCATCTTAAGTGCGCCTAACTCGAAGTTTCCGAACCCCCCACCCCAACCCCGAACGGAAGCCCTCGGCGGTGCCGGCTCGAAGGTCGCCACCACGCAGGAAGCGAGCACAGGAGGCAGGCCGGAGACGCGGCTCACCTGAACTGGCCAGGAGTCTCGCCCCAGCCGCCGCCTCCAGCGTCAACGAAACCGCCCGGACCCCGGGCTCACCGAGACCGAGACCGTCTAGAGCGCTGCGGCTCCGCAAGACCCAACGACACCCTTTCCCCGTAACCCCGGACAGCGCCCCGCCTGGGAAACGCCCGCCCGCGGCCCGGGGGGAGCGGACGTCCCAGCCCCTCACCCCGCCGAACGCGGCGCGGCCCCAGCGCACTCACCTCTGGGCGCGGCCGCTGGAGGGGGCCGCGCCGCGCTGTCGTCTCGCGGCCTGGTCCTTGGTTCGCTCAGGGGCCGCGGGCGCCACCGCCGATGCCGGGCCGGAGCCCCTTGGACTGGGAGCGCCGCCGCCCCCAGACCCACGGACGCTCGCGGGCCGCGCCGCTGGGACCCGGCCGGCCTCTCCGGGTCTCCGCCGCCGGGCGCCGAGCGCGCGCCGGGCAGGCTCCGCGCAGACCCGGGAGCGCGCGCGGTGGGGGGGTGGGGAGCGGGACCCGTAGGCTTCGCCGCCGCAGTCGCCTCCTCAGCGCTTAGCTGACGCGCGATAATGGCGGCAGTCTCCCGGCGGTGTCGCTGGCCGCCTTCTCACCCGGCCCCGAAAATGCTGGGAGCGAGGTCTGGGCTCAAAGAATAGCCCAGCGTCTACTTACCTCTGTACCTCCGCAGCCTCCGATTGAGTCCGCGGAGAGATTTCCCTGCATTGTGACAACGTAGAACTTAACCCGAGCCCTGTGATTCTGGAAAGCGACGTTGAAGAAATTCCCCCCACCCTTTTGTGCTCTCGAAAGGATTTACTGCAAGGAACCACCCTTCCCGGTGTAACTCAGATATGACTCACCCCTTGTTTTTAACCTATGACAGGTCAGACGTAGACCGTACAAATTCCCGCTTTTGCCTCTTAAATGGTAAGGTGAACAGATTGCACTCACTGAACAATCTGGACGAAATACGGGCTCCCCTGACTTGACCAAACTTTAGTTAAGCTGCTCTCCTTCCACCAGGCCCCTAAACTTTGGCCCACCCTCAGCCTGAGCGGGTCTGCAACCCCTTCTCATCCACCACTCCTGAAATTTCGGGGGAAATTTCACCTCCCTGCAAAAAACACTGATGGGCTGTGTGATCCGCCCCTCCCACTTCCCCACACCCAGTTCCTTCGAGGCTTTGTTCACTTCTCCCGGTGGAAGAAAAGCCCTCCCGCCACCCCTTTTTTTTTTTTTTTGCGTGACCTTGGAGACAGTTGCAGATCCCCTGGTCAGAGTTCCCCTGGAGGCATAGTGACCCCTCACCCTCCACACCCCGTTGGTATAGCCTTTTTCCCTCTCCTATCTCCTGATGCTAACGACGTCTAGGTACCCCACATAACTAGAATCATACAGTATTTGTCCTTTTGTGTCTGCCCTTACTTCACTTGGCGTTGTATTTTCAAGGTTCATCCATGTTATAGCAAGTACCACAATGTATTCTCCTTTATGCTGAAAAATACTTCGTTGTTGTATATACCACCTTTTATTTATCCACTCACCTGCTGATGGACATTTGGATTGTTTCCACCTTTTGGCTGTTGTGAACGATGGAACTATGAACATCTGTATACAAGTATCTGATTAAGTCTCTTGCTTTCAGTTATTTTGTATCTAGATGCAGAATTACTGGACCATATGGCATATGTTTAACTTTTTGAGGAGCTGCCAAACTGATTTCTACAATGAGTACAGCATTTTAATATTACCCTCAGCAGTGCATAAGCATATAGGTTTCTCCATACCCCTGACAGCACTCATTATTTTCCATGGTTTTGCTGTTTTTATAATAGCCATCCTAATGGACGTGAAGTGGTTGGTATTCATTACGGGTTTGATTTTTATTTCCCTAGTGACTAGTGATGTTGAGCATATTTTTCATGAGCTTATTTTTTTTCTTTTTTAAGATTTTGTTTATTTGGGAGAGGAAGAGAGAGCAGGAGCAGTGGGAGAGGGGCAAAGGGAGAGGGAGAAGCAGATTCCTCACTGAGCAGGGACCCAGTGGAGGGGCTAGATCCCAGGATCCTGCAATTATGACCCAAGAGGAAGACAGATTCTTAACTGACTGAGCTACCCAGGCACCCCTTTTTTCATGTACTTATTCATGATTGTATATCTTTGGAAAAGTGTCTAATTGAGTCCTTTGCCCATTTGAGTGTATGTATGTATGTAAATTTTATGCCTAACCTGAGGCTCAAACTCATGACCCTGAGATCAAGAATCTCATGCTCTATCAGCTGAGCCAGTGGTCCAGTATTTGCCCATTAAAAAAAAAAGATTTTATTTATTTATTTGACAGACAGAAGTCACAAGTAGGCAGAGAGGGAGGCAGAGAGAGAGGGGGAGGCAGGCTCCCCACCAAGCAGAGAGCCCAATGTGGGGCTCCATCCCAGGAGCCTGGGATCGTGACCCAAGCTGAAGGCAGAGGCCCCAACCCACTGAGCCACCTAGGCGCCCCATATTTGCCTATTTTTAAATAGGATTGTTTTTTGTAATTGAGTTGTAGTTTTGTGGGTTTTTTTTTTTTTTTAGTGTCTTCTGGATACTAATTCCTTATCAGAGATGTGTTTTGTATTTTCTCCTATTCTGTGGGTTACTCTTTCATTCTGTTGGTGGTGTCCTTTCATATACAAAAGTTTTAAATTTTCATGAGGTTCAATTTATTTATTTTTCTTTTTTTTCCCTATGCTTTTGGAGTCATATCCAAGACATTATTGCCCAAATTCAATGTCATGAAGATTTTCCCATTTTTTCCCAAACATTTTATAGTTTTAGCATTTAGATTAGGTGTTTGATGCATTTTGAATTAATTTTTTGTACATGGTATAAAATAAGGGCCCAACTTCATTCTTTTGCATGTGTATATAGTTTTCTCAGAACCATCTTTTTGAAAAGACTATCAATCCTTTCCTCATTTAATGGTCTTGGGATAAATACCACTTAGTTATGGTATATACTTCTTTTGACATGTTGCTGGATTTGGTTTGCAAGTATTTTGTTGAGGATTTTTGCACCTATATTCATTTTTTTAAGATTTTATTTATTTATTTGGGGGCACCTGGGTAGCTCAGTCATTAAGTGTCTACCTACAGCTCAAGTCATGATCTCAGGGTCCTGGGATCAAGCCCCGTGTCCAGCTCCCTGCTCACTGGGGAGCCTGCTTCTCCCTCTCCCTCTTTCCCTGCTTGTGTTCCCTCTCTGGCTGTCTCTCTTTCTGTCAAAAAAATCTAAAAAAAGATTTTGGTGGGGCGCCTGGGTGGCTCAGTGGGTTAAGCCGCTGCCTTCGGCTCCGGTCATGATCTCAGGGTCCTGGGATCGAGTCCCACGTCGGGCTCTCTGCTCAGCAGGGAGCCTGCTTCCTCCTCTCTCTCTTTGCCTGCCTCTCTGCCTACTTGTAATCTCTCTCTGCCAAATAAATAAATAAAAATCTTTAAAAAAAAGATTTTGGTTATTTATTTGACAGAGAGAGATACAGTGAGAGAGGGAACACAAGCAGGGGAAGTGGGGGAGGGAGACCCAATGTGGGGTTCCACCCCAGGACCCTGGGATAATGACCTGAGCCAAAGACAGACAATGACTGAGCCACCCAGACACCCCTATATTAATTTTTTCTACAAAGAATTTTATTTATTTACTTGACAGAGATGCAGAAAGAGAGAGAGGGAACACAAGCAGAGGGAGTGGGAGAGGGAAACACAGGCCTCCCACCAAGCAGGGACCCTAACGTGGGGCTCCATCCCAGAACCCTGGGACCATGACTTGAGCTGAAGGCAGACGCTTAACAGCTGAGCCAGCCAGGCACCCCTTCATCAATATTCATAATTTTGCTCTGTAGTTCTTTTACTGATATCTTTGTCTAGCTTTGGTATCAATATAATGCTGATCTCATAGAATGAGTTAGGAAGTGTTTCCTTCTCTTCTTTTTTTCAGAATATTTTGAGAAAGATTGGTGTCAATTCTTCCTTAAGTGTTTGGTAAAATTGTTTAGTAGAATCTGTGAAGTCGTCTAGCTCCGAGATTTTCCTTGTCGGGAGGTTTTCGATAACTGATTCAATCTCCTACTGTAGGTCTGTTCAGTTTCTATTTCTTCTTGAGTCAGTTTTGGTCATTTGTATGCTTCTAGAAATTTGTTTATTTCATCGAGATTGCTTAATTTGTTGTCATACAATTGTTCATAATACTTTTTTATGATTTTTATTTCTATAAGGTTGATAATAATGTCCCCACTTTCATTTATTATTTTTTTGAATATTTTATTTATTTATTTGACAGACGGAGATCACAAGTAGGCAGAGAGGCAGGCAGAGGAGGAGGAAGCAGGCTCCCTGCTGGCAGAGAGCCCCATGCAGGGTTTGATCCTAGGACCTTGAGATCATGACCTGAGCTGAAGGCAGAGGCTTAACCCATTGAGCCACCCAGGAGCCCCGTCATTTATGATTTTAATAATTTCTGTTTTCCCCCCTTTTTTTCTTGGTCAGCCTAGCTAAAGTTTTGTCAGTTTTGTTACTCTTTTGAAAGGACCAGCTTTCGGGGTGCCTGGGTGGCTCAGTGGGTTAAGCCTCTGCCTTCAAATCAGGTCATGATCTCAGGGTCCTGGGATCGAGCCCCACATTGGGCTCTCTGCTCGGCAGGGAGCTGCTTCCCTCTCTTTCTCTCTGCCTGCCTCTCTGCCTACTTGTGATCTCTCTGTCAAATAAATAAATTAAATATTTAAAAAAAAAAAAAAGAAAGGACCAGCTTTCAATTTAATTGATTCTCTCCATCGTTTTTCTATTCTCTATTTTTTTTTTTTAAATCTCCACTTGAATCTCTATTACTTCCTTCCTCCTACTAGCTTTGGGTTTCATTTGCTCTTTCTCTAATTCTTTTCTCTGTTATTTTTGGTTTGTTTGTTTTTGGGTGCCGAAACCCAGGATTGAATCTGTTGGCTTTTTCTAGTTGTGAACCAGTAAAATCTCCTTAAGGATGCAAACTGAGTCATAGATTTGTTAGGTATTCTCTAGAGCACTTTATACAGTAGCTATTACACAGGTACATACCACCAAGGGCAGTAAACGCTTCTTGAGCTGATAGAAAAATGATAGGTGACCCTCAGGAATCTGATTCTGATGCTACATCCCCTTTTCCAGTTGATATCCCTTCCAATCATCCATTCAAATTACAAATACAGTCATCATCTTTGAGCATTTCCCCTACCTCAGGATGAATATCTAGGCCAGATCTGTCCAATAGAATTTTTTGAGGTGATAAAATGGTTTCTGCACTGTCTAATACATTAGCTACTGGCAACATTTTGCTACTAAATACTTGAAATTTAGGTAGTATATCTAAGGGACTGGATTTTTAGTTATTTTAATATTTCATTAATTTATTTGACAGACAGAGTAAGATCACAAGTAGGCAGAGAGGCAGGCAGAGAGATAAGGAGAAGCAGACTCCTTGCTGAGCAGAGAGCCTGATGCGGGGCTCAATCCCAAGACCCTGAAATCATGACCTGAGCCAAAGGCAGAGGCCTAACCCACTGAGCCACCCAGGTGCCCCTGGATTTTTAGTTTTTTAATTTAAATTTAAATAGCCATATGTGGCTAGTAGTTATCATATTGGACAGCACAGAATTCTAATGTCACCAATTCTGATTTTGTCCCATGATTCAGTATTTATTCAAAGTGTCCTGCCTTTTTTTAAAAAAGATTTTATTTATTTATTTGACAGAGAGAGACACAGTGAGAGAGGGAACACAGTTGGGGGAGTGGGAGAGGGAGAAGCAGGCCTCCTACTGAGCAGGGAGCCCAATGCAGGGCTGGATCCAAGGACCATGGGATCATGATCTGAGCTGAAGGCAGCTGCTTAATGACTGAGCCACCCAGCACCTGACATGCTTCTTAAAAATATAGCCTCTTGGATTCACCCTATGCCTACCGGATCAGTATCATCTCTTCCCTGAGGACCCCTTTATATAGTTACAGTATTTCACCTGAGCTCCATCAGAAGTAGAATTAGGGGCACTTAAATGGCTCAGTGAGTTGAGCTTCTAACTTGATTTCAGCTCAGGTCAAGATCTCAAGGTTATAAAATCAAGCCCAAAGTCAAGCTCTGTGCTCAGCAGGGAGTCTGCTTGAGATTCTCTCCCTCCCCATCTGTTCCTCCCCATACTCAGGAATGCCCTCTTTCTCTCAAATCAATCAATCAATCAATATATTTTTTAAAGGTTTTATTTATTTAATTGAGAGAGCACAAGCAGGGAGAGCAGAGCAGCAGAGGGAGAGAGAGAAGAAGCAGGCTCTCCACTGAGCAGGGAGCTCTGGGGCTTAATCCCAGGCCCTGGGATCACCACCTGCACCAATGGCAGACACTCCACTCAGTGAGCCCTCTAGATCCCCCTAAATAAATCAGTCTTTTAAACAAAGTAAAATTAAAAACAAACAAACAAAATCAAACCTAATTTTGTTATTGCTTATCCTTTCTGTTAAGTTTTTTTTTTTCAAAGATGTTATTTATTTTACAGAGAGAGACACAGTGAGAGAGGAAGCACAAGCAGGGAGAGTAGGAGAGGGAAAGCAGGCTTCTCACAGAGCAGGGAGCCCAATGCGGGGCTTGATCCCAGGACAGTGGAATTATGACCTGAGCCAAATGTAGATGCTTAACAACTGAGCCACCCACATGCTCCTCTGTTAAGTTTTTATATCTTGTATCATTATTTCTGTTTTTATTTTTACTTTCTCCCAACCTGTGACTTGCCTTGTAAACAGGTGTCTTAAAAGTATCTCTCAGGGGGCGCCTGGGTGGCTCAGTTGCTTAAGCAACTGCCTTCGGCTCAGGTCATGATCCTGGAGTCCCAGAATGGAGTCCCATATCGGGCTCCCTGCTTGGCAGGGAGTCTTCTCTCCCTCTGAGCTCTCCACTCTCATACTCTGTTTCTCAAATAAATAAAAATGTTTTGTTAAAAAAGTGTCTTTCAGGGGCACCTGGGTGCCTCAGTTGGATAAGCATCTGCTTTCAGCTCAGAGCATGATCCCAGGGTCCTGGGATCAAGCTCTGCATGGGTCTCTCTGCTCAGTGGGAGCCTGGTCTCCCTCTCCCTGCCACTCCCCCTGCTTGTACTCACACACTTTGTCAATTAAATAAACAAGCTCTTAAACAAAACAAAACAAAAACGACTTTTAAAAAAAGTGTCTTTCAAAAAAAAGTGTCTTTCAAAGAGCCTAATTTATCAACATCTATAGTTTATGTTTTTGTGTCCATTATAAGAAATATTTGCCTACCCCATAATGACAAAGATTTTATTTTAGGCTTTATCCTTAAAAAAAAAAAGTAGTTTTAGCCTTGTATTTAAGTTTATAATCATTCTGAAGTTAATGGTCAAGGTTTATTTATTTATTTATTTTTTGCATAAGAATATACAGTCATTCTAGCATTATTTATTGAAAATTATCCTTTCCCTGTTAATCACTTTGGCCTCTTGACAAAAATCTATTGATCATATGTGTGAGTCTCTTTTTGGACTTTCAATTCATTTCCATTGAGCTATATGACTATATATTTACATTGCCTTGATTATTATAATTTAATAGGAAGACTTAAAATGAAGTAGTGTAGTTCTCCACTTTTGTTCTTTTCCAATGGTTTAGGTGACTCCAGGTTTTTTGCATCTCCTTATACATTTTAGATTCAGTTTCTTAATTTCTAAAATGTCTTCTGGGGGCGCCTGGGTGGCTCAGTGGGTTAAGCTGCTGCCTTCGGCTCAGGTCATGATCTCAGGGTCCTGGGATCAAGCCGCATCGGGCTCTCTGCTCAGCAGGGAGCCTGCTTCCTCCTCTCTCTCCGCCTGCCTCTCTGCCTGCTTGTCATTTCTCTCTGTCAAATAGATAAATAAAATCTCTAAAATGTCTTCTGATTTTTACTGGAATTGACTTGAATCTATTGATTAATTTGGGGGATAATTTTCATCCTAACAATATGAAGTATCTGGTAAACCTCTCCACTTGTTGAGTTTTTCCTTGGCAACACTTTTTAGTTTTCATTATATAGATTTTCCATATTTTTAAAAATATTTATTTATTCATTTACTTGTCAGAGAGAAAGAGAGAGAGGGAGAGTGGGAGACAGAGAGAGAAGCAGCCTCCCTGCTGAGCAAGGATCCAGATGCAGGACTTGATTCCAGAACCCTGGGATCATGACTTGAGTCAAATGCAGATGGTTAACCAACAGAGCCACCCAGTTGTTCTTAGATTTTCCATATATATTGTTAAATTTATCATTAGCATTTCAAACTATGTCCAATTGATTGTTGTAAGTATATAGATAATTTTTATAAATTGATCTTCTATGCTATGATTTTACTAAATTCACCTATTAGTCCTACCAGAGCTTTTTTTTGTAAGATTTCCGATGAGATTATCATGTTTGCTAAAGACAGTTGCTCTTCCTTTCTGAATTGTCTATCTTTGGGGTGCCTGGCTGGCTCATTTGATGGAGTTTGTAACTCTTTTTTTTGGGATTGACATTACTTAAAAAAAAAACTATATACTTTTTATTTGTTTTCCTTTACTATTGCTTTGCCTAGGACTCCTAGTACAATGTTGAATAGAAATTGTTAGAGCGGACATTCTTGCCATGTTCCTGAAATTCAGAGGAAAGCCATCATCCTTCACCATTTGTTATTGTATTAGCTATAGGACTCTAGATGTTCTCTATCAGTTTGAAAATGTTACCTACTAATTCCACTTTGAATAAATGTCTGTTCTGAATCTAAGATAACCATATGTATATTTAAAAAGATTTTATTTATCTATTTGACAGAGATCACAAGCAGGCAGAGAGAGAGGAGGAAGCAGGCTCCCCACTGAGCAGAGAGCCTGATGAGGGCCTTGATCCCAGGACTCCGGGTTTATGACTGGAGCCAAAGGCAGAGGCTTTACCCCGCTGAGCCACCCAGGTGCCCCCATATGGATTTTCTCCTTTATTATATTGACATGGTGAAAAACATTGATTGTTTTAGTTTCAGATGTTTAACTAATTTTGTATTCTTTTTTTTTTTAAAGATTTTATTTATTCATTTGACAGAGAGAGATCACAAGTAGGCAGAGAGGCAGGCAGAGAGAGAGAGAGGAGGAAGCAGGCTCCCTGCTGAGCAGAGAGCCCGATGCGGGACCCCAGGACCCTGAGATCATGACCTGAGCCGTAGGCAGCGGCCCAACCCACTGAGCCACCCAGCTGCCCTAACTAATTTTGTATTCTTGGGATAAATCTCACTTAGTCATGATTTATCATTCCTTTTACATATTCATGGATTTGATTTGTTATTAATGTTTTGTTACAAAGGTTTGTGTTCCTGTATATAAAAAGAACAGCTGTTTGTGTTTTCTTTATGTTATTGGTTTCAATATCAGGGTAATGCTGACTTATAAGTGAGTTGAGAAATGTTTCCTCTTCTATATTCTAAAATAATTGGTATAGGGTGCCAGGGTGGCTCAGTGGATTAAAGCCTCTGCCTTCAGCTCAGGTCATGATCCCAGGGTCCTGGGATCGAGCCCCACATCCGGCTCTCTGCTCAGCAGGGAGCCCGCTTCCTCCTTTCTCTGCCTGCCTCTCTGCCTTCTTGTGATCTCTATCTGTCAAATAAATAAAATCTTAAAAAAAAATTAAAAAAAAAATAATTGGTATAAAATTGGTATTTTTTTTCTTTAAATATTGGCTAGACTTCACAATTGGTGTTATCTGGGTCTGGTGTATTATTTTTGGGAAAGTAATTACATATTTAATTTATTTAATCAATGATAGGCGTATTCAGATTATCTGAATAATTTTGAGTGAGCTTTAGTAATTTCAGTTCAAGGAATTTGTCTACTTCATCTATGTTTTGGAACTTATTGGCATAAAGTTGTTCGTTATATTTCTTGTCTCTTTAATGTTTATAGCAGAGGTTGGCAAATAGTAGCCCACGGGTCATATCTATTCTATGGTCTGTGTATATGTGTGAGCAAAAAAAGATTTTTGCATTCTTGTTTTTAGTTATTTATTTAGATGTATATTTTTAAAAATTTTATTTATTTATTTGAGAGAGAGTTAGAGAGAGAACAAGACGGGGGATGGTCAGAGGGGGAAGCTGAGTCCCTCTGAGCAGAAAGCCTGATGCGGCCTCTATCCCAGGACCTTGGGATCATGACCTGAGCTGAGAGCAGAGGCTTTAATCCACTGAGCCACCCAGGTACCCCAAGCCCCTCTTTATATTCTTGGTGAGTCCTTTGTGAGATATGTGGTTTGCAAATATTTCCTCTTGGTCTGTTGTTTGGTTTTCATTGTCTTAACTGGATCATTCATTATTTTAGATTTACTTATTTATATATTATATATTTTATTTATCTTTATTATTTAATTATTTATTTTAATAATTAAATTTTAATATCTATTGATTTTAGTATGTTAAATATATTTTATATTATAAATATTTGTTTTACACAAATATATATGTCATATAAAATATATCAAATATATTTTAAATAATTTAAAATAAATTTAAATAATAATTTAAAATAATAAAATTTTTAAAATTTAAAATAATTAAATATTAATTAATATTTAGTTATTTATATTTTATATATCATATAATATAAATAAATATATTGTTTATTTATATATTTATTTATTTGACAGAGAGAGAGGCACAGTGAGAGAGGGAACACAAGCAGGGGGAGTGGGAGAGGGAGAAGCAGGCCTTCCACTGAGCCCGGAGCCCAATGTAGGGCTGGATCCCAGAATCCTGGGATCATGACCTGAGCCGAAGGCAGGCTCTTAATCATCTGAGCCACCTGGGCTTCCCTACAGTTCTATTTTTAAGTAATCTCTACACCCAGCGTGGATCTTGAATATACAACCCTGACATCAAGAGTTGCCTGTTCCAGTGACTGAGCCAGCAGGTATCCCGATGGAACTAAGTTTTAGATTTTCCTGAGATGTAATTTTTCATTTTTTTTCCTTTTATAGATTGCCCTTTTGGTGTTACCTTTAAGAACTCTTTTTACTTTTGTAATTCCTAGCTCATTCTTTTAAAATTCACCATCATTTTTGCTCATTATTTTTTAATCTTTTATATTATGTACTTGAATATCAATCTGTAGCCCTCATTCTGTTGTCTATTCTGCTGGCTTTCATGATTTTTTTAAAGTTTTGTGATTTTTTTTTTAAGGGAGTCATATTTATGAGACTTAATTTTTTTGCATGTCCTGCTGAAAGTGCATTCTTTCACAGATAATGTATGTTTGCTTTTCCTTTGCGCTAAGAATCACTTTTGACTTGAGCCTGTATAACTAAAGTTATTGTCCCAAGTTTCTTCATACCTAATAGATTTGGTGAATTTAGGCTGTAAATCTGAGGACCACTTTGTTGTTCTGAATTCTCAAGGGATGTGTTTTTTTCCTCTTCATTCTTAGTGTAGATGTTGGGAAATGGCAGTTTTCCTCATAGTTTCCTGAGGATGGGTGGTGGGAAGGTTAGCAGGTTTATTTCTAATTCGTCCTTATACTTGGGTGTATCCTTTTGTACCAGGATTTTGCAGGGTGATTGAATTAGATGCTTTAACTTGAGCAGGTTCTGGGGTTTGTCTTGGCCTTTTTTTCTTTCTTTCTTTCTTTCTTTTTTTTTTTTTAAAGATTTTATTTATTTATTTATCAGAGAATGGGAGAACACAAGCAGGCAGAGTGGCAGGTAGAGAGAGAAGCAGGCTCCCTGTTGAATAAGGAGCCTGATGCAGGATTTCATCCCAGGACTCTGGGATTATGACCTGAGCTGAAGGGAGATGCTTAACTGACTGAGCCACCCAGGTGTCCCACCAGCTCATGTAGTTTTTTTTCTTTTAAGTGATTTTTAAAAAATATTTTATTTATTTACTTGACAGACAGAGATCACAAGTAGGCAGAGAGGCAAGAAGGCAGAGAGAGGGGGAACTAGGCTGCCCGCTGAGCAGAGAGCCTGATGACGGGCTCAATCCCAGGACCCTGAGATCATAACCTGAGCCAAAGGCAGAGGCTTAACCCACTGAACCATCCAGGCAGCCCCAACTTATGTAGTTTTAAGCAAAGTTTAAAAAGTGATTTTTATTAACTTTTTCTCTGATTCATATTGCAGATAAAAAAAGCAACTCTTTGTTATCTTCTTCAAGTCTTCCTTTTTTTCTTTTTTTAAAGTCTTCCTTTCTTTTGTACATAATATTCCCTTATTCTATTTGGTGGTTCAAGATGCATCTCAGGACTTTCCTTTTTCTTTCTTTCTTTCTTTTTTTTAAAGATTTTATTTATTTATTTGACAGACAGAGATCACAAGTAGGCAGAGAGGCAGGCAGAGAAAGAGGAAGGGAAGCAGGCTTCCTACTGAGCAGGGAGCCTGACACGGTACTCGATCCCAGGACCCTGGGATCACAATGCAAGCTGAAGGCAGAGGCTTTAACCCACTGGGCCACCCAGATGCCCCATCTCAGGGCTTTCCTTAAGGCCCTGCTTGAATTAGAGGTCTGTGCCTCATTCTTAGTCACATTATATTGCAGCTTGCTGGTTTCTCGCCTGTCTTCTTGATTCCCTCTTGCCTGTAAGTAATTTGGAGGGCCAGAACTATGTGTTGCTATTTAAAAAAAAATTTCCCTATTTCTTGGCCTGGAAGAGTACCTAAGACCAGATGGGTTCAGAGCGAGCATTTATTGACAGTAAATGGTACCGGTTATTGATGTGGGATTGTTGAACCCAATGGTGAAGACAGAATTCTTGAGATGTTTTACAGTACAAAAAGGTATGTCTTTATTACAGTACGGGGACAGGACCTGTGGGTAGAGAGAGTTGCATTGTGACTGTGAGGAGTGGCGAAATATATAGGGTTTTGTATCCCGTGGAGGTGAAGTTGACCTTAGGGCTCTAGATGTCGAGTCTGTAGGTTCCTGGAGGTCTATTATTAAGATTGTTTTTCTTTTCTTTCTTTCTTTTCTCTCTCTTTTAATATTATTTATTTATTTCTGAAAGGGGGGGTAGGGTATGGGGAGGAGAGGGGTGGGAGGAGAGTGAGAGAGTCTCAAGCCAATTGTTTTGAGCAAGGAGCCCAATGCGGGACTCGATCCAAGAACCCTGGGATTGACCTGAGCAGAAGGCAGCAGCGTAATTGACTGAGCCACCCAGGCGTCCCTCTTTTCCTTTTTTAAAAAGCTTTATTTAATCTCTATATCCAACATGAGGCTCGAACTCATGACCCCAAATCAAGAGTCACATGCTCCTCTGAGCCAGCCAGGTGCCCCAAGATTGTGTTTTTCTTATAAATCATTAAGACAGCTACAAACGGGTTTTAGCTCAGGTTGTGATCCTGGAGTCCCGGAACTGAGCCAGGTGTTGGCTCCCTGCTCTGCCAGGAGGCTGCTTTTCCTTCTGCTCCTTACCCAGCTCATGTGCTCTCTCTTCTCTCTCTCAAATAGTTGAATTAAATCTTAAAAAACAAAAAACAAAACAAAATCCACACACACAACAAAAAAATAGCTACTAACAAAAATAGTAAAGTTTCATGTCCTACATAACTGGGATATTTATCAGTTGACTATTTGTTTTTCCCCTGCTGTTGTTAGGCAGTCACTAGTGCCTGAGGAAAATTAAATATATACATATGGTACCTTAAGGGAGGGGTGCTTTATGGGCTGCCAGCTTGTGTTTTGCCCTCTCATCAAGAATAATAGCTCAAATCATGGGCGCCTGGGTGGTTCAGTGGGTTAAGCCGCTGCCTTCAGTTTATGATCTCAGGGTCCTGGGATTGAGTCCTGCATCCGGCTCTC
Organism: Neogale vison; assembly: GCF_020171115.1. Classification (NCBI taxonomy): domain Eukaryota; kingdom Metazoa; phylum Chordata; class Mammalia; order Carnivora; family Mustelidae; genus Neogale; species Neogale vison. The sequence continues at coordinate 125,833,373 of NC_058098.1, forward strand.
TGCTCAGCAGGGAGCCGGCTTCCTCCTCTCTCTCTGCCTGCCTCTCTGCCTACTTGTGACCGCTCTCTGTCAAAAAAAAAAAAAAAAAAAAAAGAATAATAGCTCAAATCATATCTGGCTTTCTCAATGGAGGACTATATAAACAAAGACAGAAACAAAACAGGGAGGAAAGCACACAAATCCTTCATATTCTAATTTGCATGCAGGACACTTCATATACAAACAAAAACCTGTCTCTTTCTTTCTTTCTTTTTTTTTTAAACCAGCCTCTTTCTATAGGAAAACTGTATTCCCTTCAGGGGTCTCCTACAAAGCTAACTGATTCAGGAAAATCAGGTCTGTTTCCATTATAAGGTCTCCACACCCATAAGACGCTGGTTTTTAAGTGGTGAGTGGTATGTTGCAATAATGGAAGCGGACTTCGCCCATTATCCTGGCATCCATACTTCTTTCCAAGCAGAACTATTCCCTCCATTCAGTGCTGGACGAAGTTTTGTTCAACGACGGCGCTTAGATGGCCAGAATGCTTTAATTTTGATGCAGCTGGAGTATTTTTACAGCACTTTTCTTGAGCCTTCGATTTTTCTTACTGCAGCAAATGGGAAGAACTTAATCCAGGGAATAAGACTCTCTATCGCGAATATATCGAGAATTTTGGTGAAATTAACATAATTTCTACTTTACTGGAGAGCTTTTCATATTGTTTTAAACCTTGAAAGTTAAATCACAAATTTTATACTTTCTGTTCAGCTTTTTATATTCGTAATTCTTGCGCGGGTGGGAGCGACCGTGATAAAGGAGACTCTTAAGAGAAAGAATTGATTCTGTGATTCTTAGATCTACCTGGCTAAGGTTACATACAGAAAACGACCCTTTCTTGTTTTGTATACAGACGCAGGGGCCTAACGTTTGTACTTCCTTAAACTTAACATGTGCCAGAAACCGCATAGATCTATTTTACTAGAGTCTTATTTTTACAGCCACGAAAAGTGAGACTCAAGTTCGGTGTCCTGCCTCAGACACCTCTGGGATTTCTAACTTGGGTCACCGAGCCTCGTGTCCCCGTCTATCTCCCGCCTCTGCCGGTCGTTCCTTGCTCCATCCAGCCCATCTGGGGCGATGGTGCAGATGCTAGGGTACTAGGGTCGGGAAGGTAGTGAGAATTCCAATGACAGCTCCTGCGCTCTCTCACCCCCAAGCCCCTTCGGGTTAGTCCCATTCCCCCCCTCCCGGACGCCCGGCCAGACCTGGAAACCATAGAGCTCAGACAGCCCAGAGCGTCCCTTCTCGGGCGGCCGAGCGCTGACGCCGTGCCGCTGGGCGGGGTCTCCTCGAGGGGCGGAGGGAGAGGAGGGGGAACCAGGCAGGAGAAGGGCTGGCCAGCCTTGCAGCGCCCCGCAGCGGCCACGGCCGGAAGCACGGTCTCGTCGGCCCTGCGGCGCTGGATCCCTGACGCACGGAGCTCGAGAGCGAGAGCGAGAGAGAAAGGGGCAGAAATGGCGGCTCCGCTTGGCTCCCGCTGAGGAGGGTGAAGCCGGTGGAGGATCTGAGCTGTCGGCCTGGAGCATCGCTCCCGCTTCCCGCTTTCTGCCTTCTCACGCCTACTTCTCTTCCTCTGCCCTACTCTCGCCTGTCCTCGTCTACGCTCCGCAGAGTGCGGGTCGGCTCGTCTCTCCCGGCCCGGCTCCACTGGCCCTGATTGCCCGGCCGGCGGGCCGGCCTTCCTTGGCTCTCCCGGGCGCGGCGGGCGCGGTGTGGACCCCGTCCTCCTGGCTGGACCATGGTGAACACCCGGAAGAGCTCTCTGCGTCTTCTCGGGTCGAAGTCGCCTGGGCCCGGGCCTGGGCCTGGGGCCGGAGCAGAGCCTGGGGCGACCGGAGGCAGCAGCCATTTCATCTCCTCTCGGACCCGCTCCTCCAAGACCCGCGCTGCCAGCTGCCCCGGCGCCAAGGCCGGGGGAAGCGGTGGCGCCGGCGTCGCTCTGGAAGAGGCCCGGGTAAGAGCGCGGCGGCCCGAGTCCGGAGGCTTGCGAGGGCCGGCCCGGCCGCCGGGGCTTTGTCTGGCCGGGTTAGGGCAGGAAGCCTCCAGCGGAGACCGCTTGGGCGGCTGGGGACGGGGGTCTGCGGGTGCGGTGAAGGATGGCACCCGGCTAGGTAGGGCTGCGACAGCTTTGCTGGTCCGGCCCTTTTGTGTAAGGAACAGGACTGGAGTGTGGGGGGAGAGAGCTCAGGGGGGTCTTTTCGGGGACATCGGAACGGTCTGCTTTCCGTGTCCTTGCCGTGCCTTAGAGGGGAATTCTAGGGAAGCCGGAGCGGAGGGCCGGAGTCGCCGGGTGGAAGGGCTGGGGAAGAGAAGTGAAAGTTTTCTGCGGTGTCAAACCCTTCTTGTAAGTGTGTCAGCTCCTGCCGGTGTCTCAACTCCAGCTTACTCTCAAACTGTTTGGGGGTGGTTCAAGTTGGTGAGGAAGTGAGCGGAGAGCTCCAGTTGGCAGCCAGGCAGGGATGCTGAAAAAAGTTTGTAGCTGCTCTGACACCAACTTGAAAAACAAAATCAACGCTATCGCCTCTCCAGGCAGCCGAGATCAAGCAGGATTTTGGTGGCTGGGGAATCCGCCAGCTAGCGAACCAGGGTTCTAGCAGGGACCCAGTAGAGCTTTCCAGTAGAGCTTCAAGTCTCAAAAGGGGCACGTCGAATGTTTTGGATTGTACACACTGTCTTCAGATGTCTGCATTTTTGTTATGGGAATAGTTTATAGAAGGTGAATGGACACCATGGTCACAGAGTCGCACACGTGACATTTGAAGAAGGCTGGAGATTTAGTTTAGTTGTTTTTTTTTTTTTTAAAGTGGTCGAAAGAGCTTATTTTATAAAACTCTAAGCTAGCACTTGTTTTGTCACTTTAAGGGAATGGAGAAGTTTGTGTTAGGAGATTGGTTATGCATTCAGAAAAGAGTATTGCTTCTGTCTAGCAAGAGGCTAATTTACTGAGACTAATTTGGCTGGAAATGGTTATTCATTTAAAATGCTCCTTTGATTTCACACCATTTTGTTATTGTGGGAGGGAAACAATATTTTATTTTCTATGGGGTCTACAAGATTATGGTTTGTGTGTGCTTTTTCTCTATCACAGACTGTTCAGACACTAATCAGAATGAACTGAGGGAAATAATCATATATTATTCTGTACTAGCCTGAAATACATTTATTGTATCTCTGAAAATGTATTTGGTTTTTATTTTGCTAAAAGTCTGGAAAACATTTAAAAAACATTTAAAAAACATTTAAAAAGAGTCTCGTTAGACTCTTTTGGGGCGAACTTCTCTTAGGTTGAAATAAGAAAGCTAAATCTGAAAGTTGTACATACTATTTAGAATAATTATTTTGAAAACTTGGCATTTTGTAGAAATTACTCCCAATGTGTACAAGCTTATAGACTTTCTGAAGCTGACATATATTTTAAAACAGAAGTAAATTTAAGAAAGGTCTGTCTTCTACACCTAAGTACAAGAAAAATATTTAGAGTGTAAGCATTTATTGTAGTATAATGGTTTCAATGCCTAGTCTATTAGAGCAGTATCTAATTCATCTGAAGCAATTAGCTCATCTGTCACTGATCAGTTTGTGGTCCCGTTTTTGAATTCATGGATATCATGCTGTCCTTACCCTCTGAGGAATAAGGTGAAGTAATTTGTCAAGCAGCTGTTATGGAGATGTTAAAAGGCAAGGAATCAATAATCTAATGTAGAAATGAATGTTTGGTAGCTTTTAAATTGCTGGAGGAATGAAAGGCAGTGCAGCTTTTTCTAGAAGGATGCTAATGAAACTTTGTTTCAAGGATCCCTTGAAAATGTTTTAAAAGGCTGTAAATAACGGGCTAATGAAGATTTACTTTAAAATATTTGTTTTTCTGTTTTAGACTTGTCTTCTGGCTGTAGTAGGTGATAGAATAATGATCTAATGGCTTTCTCTGAGAAATTTAAGAAATTTACTAATCCTGTCATCGGTCCTTTAAAAGTGGATAAGTTATAATTCTGAGTTTAAGTTTATGGACTATATATTTACAAAGCGATTTCTGAATATTTCATTGTATGTATTTCTAAGGTGGGTTGATACGAATGTGGTAAGTTC